>NC_060120.1:1094311448-1095561448 GCF_021461395.2 Schistocerca americana | reverse complement strand
ACTAACAAATGCAACTCAGCTCAGTCAGATCCAGACAGTGACAGAATGAGGATCACCTTCCGTGCACAGTGCGTTTTGGTGACTCATTGAGACATGACAATTAATTGAGTGACAATACATGCTCGAGTTTTGTCTTCAACCAAAAAATTTAGCTCCGAGACAGAGTGCCCAATTCGGGAAGCCTTCAGGGAAGGAAGCCATGTCCCGACTGAATTCACGAGTGGCCCGAGATGTTCTAGAAGGTCCGAGAAAATGTCAGCGACAAGTACTTCAAGTGATATCGCTGACATCCCAAATACACAAAAACGTGGATAAAATGGAAACAGTTTTGAACAGGGGCAGAGACCCAAATGTGTGATAGCACAGAATTGTAATATGCTGAAACCTAACATTTATCACATTTGGAGACAAATTAGGGATGAGAAAGGTGTGCATGAAGATTGTCCCAAAGGCTCTGTGCTCTCAGAACAGAAGAAATCCACATGCTGAAGTACAGCAAGTTGACCAAAAACAAAAAACAAAAAAACTGACACTATTTTTTTTAGAGAGCATACTTATAGATGACAAGATGTGGATTTCCAAGTATGATCCCAAATAGGTCATCAGAGGGGGTATAGAACTCTTCGATGCATTGCCTTGAGGAGGTTCCCGATGACAGCTTCCGGGAAGCCTGTAAAGACTGGGCGAGCCAACAGGAAAGATGTACAGATACAGAAGGAATGAAGATTTTTAAGGTGTTGCACATTAAAGAAGCAATGTCTTTAAAAAATACATTGGAGTTAGCGAGAAGTAGTGACACTCCAAATTTTAACCGACAGATTCCCAAAATACAATACTGAGGTACGGTGTGTTAATTTCACATCAAAAACAGAAGACTTTTCTCAAGGTTTTGATACGATGAACATGGAGCCTTGCACCACCTCCATACTGTGATATTAACCACATTTCTGGCCATTTTAGGATGCAGCTTTTACCAGCATGATTTACATGCTTGGTGGTGGTGGTGGTGGTGGTGGTGGTGGTCAGGGATCTCCACTAACAAATGCAGCTCAGCTCAGTCAGATCCAGACAGTGACAGAATGAGGATCACCTTCCGTGCACAGTGCACTTTGGTGTACTAATTTCATTCCCCTATCGACAGCCACCAGAATATTCTTGAAGAGTGATTGTGAGTGCTTATCTGACAGTCGACACTGCCCTGCCAAAGGGCAGCAGCAACACAGCTCAAAATATTTGCCAGGAAATTTTTTTACTGAAACAAGCTTACTAACTTCACAACAGTGCATTCTATCTCTGCTTTGTGAAAATAACAACTCAGCATTACAATCACTGGATGAACGCTCTCCTCGTCAACAATACAATTTGATAAAAAACTATTATATATGCCACTTGCTTACACCACAATTTTTTAATGATTTATGACACCATTGACACTACACACCATGCACATTGTTGTCATGTCATCCATTATTATTAAAACTGTATATCTAGGACTGATAAACCTTCTTTACTTACCTCATCCGAGATGAAAATATCTGCTAAAAAGCTGGATTTCTCATGTACTGTCATGTACGAAAATATTCCGTTCAGCACTCTAACTGTTGCTTCACTATCAGCAGCCTCCTTCAGTCGGTAAAGCTCCCGTAACTGGTCATGTGTCACTGTCACAAGTAATGAAGTATCTTCCACAGCACCATTCTGGCAATGATTTATCAACAAATTAACCAGTCTTTGCAAAAAATTCTTTTCCATTCCATTTCTTTCACTCGGGCAGTTTTTACACGTCTTAGAGCGTTCTTTCCTGTAACAGGATAAAAAATTTAGAAGCTTGGGAATCCAACAGGTTCACTCACCGACAAAAACCTGGAACCTCTGTCACAACTCACAGGAACTGAATCCAAATTGACTGCTCAATGGGATGGGGCAATAAACTTGCCAGCCTCTTAATTCAGAGTCTAGCTGGCAATCTGCACTGCTTTGTAGAAGAATTTTTGTATTCCGTTCAAGCTGTCGTCCAAGTACGTGCTCGTGGTTTAGCGGTAAACAGCTTGCAGTGTAAATGCAAAGCCTTGTGCTTTGAACCATTTGTTGCATAATTTTTTTATACCCTATTTTTTCTGCAAGCGCAAAGAATCTCCTGTGGAACTACAATCACAATTACTTTTCTTTCCATCACAAAAGTAGTAGAACAGCCATCAAAAAATATTTTCACAACAGCTGGACATCTATCTCACAACATCGTCTTTGGGAGTTTACAATTATGCAGGGCTCCAGCCGACAGCTGCAAGCCACCAGTAACCACTAACGTGTCTCCTCCACGTCCTCGTGAATGCCTGCGTTCTGTAGTAGCTTCTGCTGTCCTCACTTTAGCGAGCATTCAGTTATTTATTGTCATTGTCCATATTTCCAGAGAAAATGTCTTCTACAAACTGAGTGAATACTGGGCTGCGCACATTCAATGGAAATGCCACCAGAGTTCGATTGCCGCAAATGGAGTTACGAAAATATCGAGCTGACAAAGTAATATTACAGCTGTTCAGCTACACTTATTGAAAATGAGATTTTTATGCTGCTTAACACAGAAAAATGGAATAACTTCTTGGCTATGAATGACAATTACTGAAAATTGATATATAGGAATGGCAAAGTACACTGGTGTAGTTTTTCTACTTCTGTCTTATGTTCAATGAAGTTGCAAATAGCTGAAACTAAATTCAGGTTATTAAACTTATCTGAAAGATTATTTTCGCATTCTGCACTATGTAATTTTTCACTTATTTATGAATACTCAATATGACTGATTACTGTGCACCACTGAACAATGTAAGTTCTCACCCACTTGCACACTAGTTAGCTTTTTAAAAGATTTTTCATTTTTACTCTTATGGTCTTTAGTCCTAAGAATGGTTTGACACACTTCACTGTATCCTGCTCGACTCTCAACCTCCAGTTAACTTCAGCTACTTACTTCCATTTGAACATGCTTACTGTGCTCGTCCCTCAGCTTCCTCACCTGCTCACACACACTATCTAGCTCACTCACTCACTCACTCATTCACTCACTCATTCACTCCCCTCCTTACCAAACTAAACACCCATTCACACATCACAATGTGTCCCATCACCCGAGCCCCTTTTTTCAGTCAGACTGTGGCATACATTTCTTTTTCCCCTAAATCGGATACAGAACCTCCTCAGTTAATCTACCAAAATAACCCTCAGCATTCTTTAGTAGGACCACAAAAAGCTTCTCATTTCTTGTCGGAATTGCTTACCGTCCGTCTTTCACTCTGTTACGAGGCTACACTCCAGACAAACACATTCAGAAAACACTTCCCAACATTTAAATTTATATTTTATGCTAACAAATTCCCCTTTCTCTGAAATGCTTTTTGTGCTACCCTTTACCACTGTCGAGGCTTTTGCACTCACTTACTTGACGTATCACCTGACAGCTTTCGTCTCGGGATCTTAGACTGAAATTTAATGTATTTTCTGATATTTTGTCAGCATTAACGGCTGGCACTGTAAGGTTTCTCCTCCACAAACAGTGGTGACCTGGTATCTCCTGCAGCTGGAGGCTATACGCGCCAGTCACACTGACACCCGCGAGCATTTCGCCGGCCGTTATCGCCGTGGCTCCCCCTCCTCACTACCTGCGTCACGGGAATCTGTGGTCTCTCCACCTCGAGGCTTTCATCTTACTTGTCAAACCTGTTGTAATGTTTGTGAATTTCTATAGCTTTCCCAAACAAGTGAACACTCTAGCTCTTCTCTGCAGCAAGAATCTCTATTCGTCAAATTTTATTATGTGGTCGGTCTCTCTCGGGGTGTGCTTCACCGGGCACAATTTCTTCACCTGTCCTGGCCTGCAATACTGCTTTTGTCGGGTGATGCTGGTATCCCCGGACCATCCATTTGTTCAGACACTGGCTTTTCCGTACATAGAACGTATGTGGCATATTCCCAGCATTACGACTGGGGTCCTTTTTGCCATTTGCCTATCATTCCGTTCGACTGTTCTCCCTAGTCCTTTGCTGTCTCTCACAGAATTACAATATAAATGGCAAAACCCAATTTATTTCATACTCCTGAACTTTAACTCCTATAACTGCAATATATTTTTGTACACGTGGTAAATAATCTTTTGCTCCCACTATTTTATCGCTACTGTCTTCAGATAGTGAATGAGTATATTCCACTCAACAATGTCAAAATCTCTCTCTACACATACAAATGCTAGTAACTTAGGCTTGCCTTTCTTTAGCCTATCTTAAGATAAGTCACAGGGTCAGTACTGCCTCACATGTTCTTTCATTTCTCCACAACCCAACTGATCATACCTGAGGGAGCGTGTTTGTCTTTTTTTTTTTTTTTTTTTTTGTGTTGTTTTAGGGCGCAAAACTTCTATGGTCATTAGCGCCCAGCCCGTGACGTAGGAAACAGGAAAAAAACGAAATTTAAAATCAGCAGCAATGGGAACAAAGTCATAAAATTTGAGAAACTAAAAGCAGAAGGAATGCTTAAAATTCCACTATAGAAAGGGGTTGGTTGTCCCCAAAAAAAGCTTCAAATGACTGACGTCATTTTCCTGTCACTAATAAACTGTAGAACGCGGTCAGCTGAGCGCGTGTCATCTGCTAAAATCGACGATAGATCAGGCGATAGCTGTAGATGGGAGCGTAACGGATTAAAATAGGGGCATTCAATTAAAAGGTGTCTGACCGTCCACAGCTGAGAGCAGTGGGGACAGAGTGGGGGAGGATCACCGCTTAAAAGATGTCGATGGCTAAAAAGACAGTGCCCTATCCGGAGTCTAGCTAAAATTACCTCCTCCCGACGACGCGTTCGGGAGGAAGAGGTCCAAGCGCAAGGAAGGGCTTTCACTTCCCGCAATTTATTATGGGGAAGTGTTGACCAATGCACATGCCATAAATGAGCAACTTTGCGACATAAACCGCTCTGTAGATCGGTAAACGGAAGAGACTGAATAGCTGGCCGAGGAAGAGAGACTGCAGCCTTGGCCGCTATATCGGCCGCCTCATTCCCACAGATACCAGCGTGTCCCGGGAGCCAGAGGAACGCCACTGAGACGCCCCCTAAGTGGAGCAAGCGCAGACAGTCCTGAATCCGGTGGACCAGAGGGTGCACAGGGTAAAGAGCTTGGAGACTTAGGAGAGAGCTGAGAGAATCTGAGCAGATTACGTACTGTATCCGCTGATGGCGGCGGATGTAGTGGACAGCCTGGAGAACAGCGTAAAGCTCCGCAGTATAAACCGAACACTGGTCGGGAAGCCGAAAGTGATTTGGGGTGTCGCCAACAATATAGGCACTCCCTACACCTAACGATGTTTTCGAGCCGTCGGTGTAAATAAATGTGGCTTCAGTCATTTGTGCACATAGAGCAGCAAATGCCCGACGGTAAACAAGTGACATAGGTCTCTGAGCAAGTCGATCCGGGGACGGAGCCAAGGCGGTGCTGTACCCCAAGTTGTCAAGAAGGTTTTAGGAAAGCGGAAGGAAAGAGAATGGAGCAGTTGACGGAAGCGGACTCTCGGGGGTAGTAGGGAGGAGGAGCGGCCTGCATACCCGACATCAAAGGAGGCGTCGAAAAAAAGGTCATGGGCTGGATTAGCAGGCATGGAAGACAGATGGCTAGCATAACGACTCAGAAGGACTGCCCGCCGATTGGACAGCGGAGGTTCAGCAGTCTCAGCATAAAGGCTTTCCACAGGGCTGGTGTAAAAAGCTCCAGACACTAAACGTAATCCACGGTGGTGGATAGAGTCAAGACGTCGAAGAATAGACGGCCGAGCAGAGGAGTAGACTATGCTTCCATAACCCAATTTCGAGCGCACTAAGGCGTGATAGAGGCGGAGGAGGACTACTCGGTCCGCTCCCCAGGAGGTACCATTCAGGACACGGAGGGTGTTAAGGGAACGCAGACAGCGAGCCGAAAGATAGGAAACGTGGGAGGACCAGCACAGTTTTCTGTCAAACATAAGACCCAAGAATTTAGCGACGTCGGAAAACTGAAGGTTGACAGGACCTAGATGTAAGGAGGGCGGAAGAAACTCCTTACGTCGCCAAAAATTAACACAAACGGTCTTACTGGGTGAGAAACGGAAGCCGGTTTCGATGCTCCACGAGTGGAGGCGATCGAGACATCCTTGAAGACGTCTTTCAAGAAGGCTTGTCCGTTGAGAGCTGTAGTAGATCGCAAAATCGTCCACAAAGAGGGAGCCCGAGACATCAGGAAGGAGACAATCCATAATTGGATTAATGGCGATGGCAAACAGTACAACACTCAGCACGGAGCCCTGGGGTACCCCGTTTTCTTGGGAGAAAGTACGGGAGAGAGTAGTGTTCACCCGCACCCTAAATGTGCGCTCTGCCATAAATTCGTGAAGAAAAAGGGGCAGCCGGCCTCGAAAGCCCCAAGAGAACAGTGTGCGGAGGATGCCTGTCCTCCAACAGGTATCGTATGCTCTCTCCAGATCAAAAAATATTGCTACCGTTTGGCGTTTCCGGAGAAAATTGTTCATGATATAAGTGGAGAGAGCAACAAGATGGTCAACGGCAGAACGATGCTTTCGGAATCCGCATTGGGCTGGTTTTAAAAGACTGCGGGATTCCAGCCACCAAGCTAAACTGTAATTCACCATACGCTCCAAAACCTTACAGACACTACTCTTGAGAGAAATGGGGCGATAGCTAGAGGGGAGATGTTTGTCCTTTCCAGGTTTCGGAACGGGAACGACAATAGCTTCCCGCCATCGCCTGGGAAAGGTACTGTCGGTCCAAATTCGATTATAAAGGCGAAGTAGGTAACGCAGGCTATGGGTTGATAAATGCAGCAACATTTGGACATGGATACCATCCGGTCCTGGGGCGGAGGAGCGAGAAGAAGAGAGGGCATGTTGGAGTTCCCGCATCGAAAAAACAGTATTGTAGCTTTCGTGATTTTGAGAGGAGAAAGCAAGATGTCGCACTTCCGCTGCACGTTTCTTCGGGAGAAACGCTGGCGGGTAATTTGAAGAGTTCGAAATCTCAGCAAAGTGCTGACCCAATGAGTTAGATATTGCGACGGGGTCCATTAAGGTATCATGCGCGACAGTGAGCCCAGAGACCGGGGAGAAACTAGGCGCGCCTGAGAACCGTCGAAGCCGACTCCAAACTTCCAAGGAGGGAGTGAAGGTGTTAAATGAGCTAATAAAGAATTTCCAGCTTGCCTTCTTGCTATCGCGGATGACGCGACGGCATCGCGCACGGAGCTGCTTATATCGGATACAGTTGGCCAAAGTTGGATGGTGACGGAAATTGCGAAGAGCACGTCGCCGCTCACGTTTTGCGTCACGGTATGCCTCGTTCCACCAAGGAACTGGGGGGCGCCGGGGCAATTCGGAGGTGCATGGTATTGAATGTTCCGCAGCTGTGAGAATAACGTCGGTAACATGTGTGACCTGATCGTCGACGCTGGGAAAGCGACGGTCATCGAATGTCGCTAGAGATGAAAAAAGTGTCCAATCGGCTTGGGCAAACTTCCAGCGTCGCGAGTGCATATATGGCAGTTGAGGCTGCAGTCTAAGAACACATGGAAAGTGGTCACTCGACTGTGTATCATCAAGGGCGAACCATTCGAAGCGCTGAGCTAGCGGAACAGTACCGACCGCAAGGTCCAAATGAGATAAATTTGTCGTGGAGGCAGACAAAAATGTGGGGACCCCAGTGTTGAGGCAGACTAGATCCGCTTGGTGGAAGACTTCTAGCAATAGTGAGCCACGTGGACAAGGATGTGGAGATCCCCAAAGCGGGTGGTGGGCATTGAAGTCCCCAACCAGCAAATAGGGGGGTGGAAGCTGACCAAGAAGATGAAGGAGATCAGCTCGTGCCATTGGTGTGGACGATGGAATGTATACCGTACAAAGAGAGAACGTGTATCCAGAAAGGGAAAGACGGACGGTGACAGCTTGGAAGGAACTGTTTAAGGGGATTGGGTGATAATGGAGAGTATCATGGAGCAGAATCATGAGTCCTCCATGGGCTGGAGTGCCTTCAACAGAGGGGAGGTCATATCGGACGGACTGAAAATGAGGGAGAACAAAGCGGTCATGGGGACGCAGCTTTGTTTCCTGAAGACAGAAGATGACCGGCGAGTAGGATCGTAAGAGGATCGACAATTCATCCCGATTGGCTCGAATGCCGCGGATATTCCAGTGGATAATGGACATAGGGTGAACAGAAAATGGAGGAACGTGACCAAGGGTGCTGTCAACTCAACGACTGCTCAGAGCTTGCGACCGACAGCATGGAATGGCATTCAGTCGACGGCAGAAGATCCTGATCCATAGGTTGGTCAGGAGCAGCTCCTGCCACCAACGATCGGCCAGTTGACCGGCCACCAGCAGTGCGCCTCGGCGACACAGAAGATGGCCGAGGGCGATTTCCGCCAGGTGGTGCTGTAGATGGGACACGCCTTGGCGGAGGAGAGGAACTGTTTCTTCGTAGCCTTCTTGGAAGTATGATGTTTAGATGAAGGAGGAACCGATGGTTGTGAAGTTGCGGTACGTAAAAACTCTTCGCGAGGATGCTCTTTTTTCGAAGACTTGGCGTCAGACTTTTGGGTTCGAGATTTAGCAGAACCCGACGAAGGGTGAGCCATAGAGTGGGCAGGCGAAAGTGGTGAGGTTGAACGGGCGATCTTTGCACTGGCCGATCTGACGACCGTGGTACTAAAGGTGAGGTCGCAAGTCTGCGTGGCCGCCTCCTTTGTTGGCCGAGGAGAAGCAAGGACAGTGCTGTATTTTCCTTTCTGAGGCACGGTGGGCTCGACTGGCGAGTAACTTTCGAGCAGCAAAGGTCGACACCTTTTCCTTCACTCTTATTTCCTGGATGAGCTTTTCGTCCTTAAAAACGGGGCAATCTCGAGAGGAAGCAGCGTGGTCACCCATACAGTTGATGCAGCGAGGGGATGGAGGTGGACAAGCACCCTCATGGGCATCCTTGCCACATGTAACACATTTGGCCGGATTGGAAGAGGACTGGCTGGTGTGATTGAACCGCTGGCATCGATAGCAACGCGTAGGGTCTGGTACATAAGGGCAAACGGAAATTATCTCATAGCCTGCTTTGATTTTTGATGGGAGTTGAACTTTGTCAAATGTCAAGAAGACAGTGCGGGTTGGAATGATGTTCGAGTCAACCCTTTTCATAACCCGATGAACAGCCGTGACGCCCTGGTCAGACAGGTAGTGCTGAATTTCTTTGTCAGACAATCCATCGAGGGAGCGTGTATAAACGACTCCACACGAGGAATTTAAGGTACGGTGCGGTTCCACCCGGACAGGGAAAGTGTGGAGCAGAGAAGTACGCAGCAATTTTTGAGCCTGGAGGGCACTGTGTGTTTCTAACAACAGGGTACCATTCCGTAATCTGGAACAAGACTTTACAGGACCCGCAATTGCGTCGACACCTTTCTGAATAATGGAAGGGTTGACCGTGGAAAAGTCGTGACCTTCGTCAGACCGAGAAACAACAAAGAACTGTGGCAACGATGGAAGAACCGTCTGTGGCTGAGACTCAGTGAACTTACGTTTGTGAGCAGACATAGTGGAAGGTGAGGAAACCATTGTGGAAGAATCCCCTATGATTACCGGCGTCTCCGATGGCGCGCTCCTCCCTTGTGGGGGCCCTCACCGAGGGCACACCTGCCTTAGGTGACTGTTCACACCTCAGGTCACACCTCCCGACAAACGGACGGAGGGACCAATCGGCATTTTCGGAAGGTATCAGCTCGGGTAATCACCCCTCCCTGGGCCTGGCCGTTACCAGGGGGTACGTACGTGTCCTACCTGTCTACCCGGGGCGGGGAATTACGCGTTACCCCGTCACCGGCTACGCATGGAAGTGCGTGGGTCGGCCTTCAGACACGCACAGGGAGGAAAAAAGAGAAAGGGAAAGGAAAGAAGAGGGGGTCTCAAACGCCGCAGCGGAGAAAAGGGCAAGGAGAAGAGGGAAGGAAAAGAGAAGGACAGAGGAAGGACGAGGACTTGCAAGTGTAGAAAGCAAGGAATGTGGAACAGTTTCGAGCTCTGTCTCCGGACGTAGGCACAAACCATACTCCCAGAGGGGGAGAAAGGGAAGGAAAGAGCCAGAGGTGAGGGGGGGGGGGGGCAAAGATGGGGGACGGGGAGGGATGCGGAAAGGGAAGGGAAGGTATGCAGCCCGGAAAGGAAGGAGGGCCACATTAGCTCGGGGTCCCGTGCTCGCTACGCACGTGTCCACAAAAGAGTTGTGGACCCCCTGGGGGGGAGGGAGTGTTCTATCAGTTTTTCCAATGTTCTGCAAATTATTTGCATCAATATTTTTCAAGCATGAGTTATTAAACTGATATTTCAGTAATAGTTGCATCTGTCAGTGCCTGTTTTCTTTGGAATTAGCATTACAACATTTTTCCTGAATGTCTGGGTGTATTTCACCTGTCTCATACCTTGCATACCAGATAGAATACGCTTATCGTGGCTGCCTTTCCCAAGGATCTCAGTACTACAGAAGAAATATTGTCTAAATCATGGTCCTGTTTCAACTTAGGTCTCTCAGTGATCTGTGTTGTTGTTACAGCACTACCTGCATCTCCCATCTTATCTTCATCTACTTCACCTTCCCTTTCTATTCCATTTTTCCCTCCTATTTGTGGAAGTCAAAAATCTGACATCCTATCTGTATCGCCTGTGACTGCATGCTGCACATTATTAATTATCTCAATTATAGACATTTTACATAGAAACTCAAAAACATTTAATAGCTTAACAATTGTCAAAATTAGAGCAGTAGCAGATACACTGCCTGTGAGAGACGGGAACAGCGCAGCCTGCAGTGACGGCAGCTGGCTGATAGCTTTACCACAAGAATGTGTGTGAGTGGATCTGCTGTTACTGACATTTGAGGGAAGTAGACTGTTATTGTGCTTCTACAAGGCACTCACTATTAAAAAACACACAAAATGCAATGTAAAAAAATTATGCAAATGCTTGCCTCCAAATGTGATGCTTTAGGTTCATGCTGCAAGCTGTTTATCACTTTACCACCAGCATATACTGCAAATGTTGGTCGGTCAGTTTGAACGAGGGGGGCAGGGGGAGATGTACACCACAATAACAGGAGAAAGGAAGAACCAGAAGAATGACAGAAGGACAACCAACATTATTATTAATGAAACAGGAAAAGAAAACCACAGAGAGAAGCAAGGAACAGGTAGAAGGGGGTAAAAACAAGAGCAGATGACCACGGCTGGCTGACCACGAGAATAAAGAGGAAAAGCCAGCCACTCTGCGACACATTAAAACATCCACCCTAAAAGCATTAGAGTGGAGAACACAAACAGACAAGAGACATGTACTAAAACTTATAAGGAATGGTAAGACCCACCGTCATGTATAAAACGTAAAACTAAATTAGCCGATGAGGTGCTGTCAGCTAAACGAGTAAGGTAACTGAAGAACCCGCTGTGGAACAGCCAAAGAAGGACAGCTCACCAAGATATGGGTCACTGTCAGCTGGGCACCGCATCAACACTGAGGTGGGTCATCGTGGCGCAGGAGGTAGCAGTGTGTCGCTGAAGTGTGGCCAGTGCTGAGCCAGCAGAGAATCACACAGTCCATGCGAGAGGCCCGCATGGAGGACTGCCACACATTCGTAGTTTCCTTAACAGCACACAGTTTGTTGTGTGTGCTGAGGTTATGCCAATTTCATCTCCCAAAGCCGGAAAACCTTGCGGCACAATACTAAACACAGGTCAGTTGCAGTGAAGCAGATCTCCATAAGCGGTTTACACATAGCCTGTTTGGCCAGCCTGTTGGCAAGTTCATTGCCTGGGAGTCTGACGTGACCTGGGGTCCAAACAAACACCACTGAATGACTGGACCATTCCAGGGCGTAGATGGACTCCCGGATGGTAGCTACCAAAGGTAGATGATGGTAGCACTGGTCGATAGCTTATAGGCTGCTCAAGGAGTCTGTACACAAAAGAAACAACTCCCGAGAGCATGAACAGATGTGCTCAAGAGCACGAGATACAGCCGCCAGTTCGGCCGAGAAAATACTGCAGCCATCGGGCAAGGAAATACGTTCAATACATCCTCCACGGACATATGCGAAGCCGACATGAGTATCAGCCATCAAGCCGTTGGTGTAAACCACTTTGTGGCATCTGTACACGTCAAGAATAAGGAGGAAGTGGCAGAGGAGAGCAGCAGAGAGCGGCGGGGTAACTGAGTACTTAGGGCCACGTGGAAGGTCCAAGCCGCAGCCTAGGTGTACACCGTGGAGATGTACATGAATGGACCTCAAGTATAGGTGGTAAGGGCAAGGACTCCAGTTCAGGAAGAAGAGATCAGACACAAACTGCAATTTGAAGCCCTGACCTGGGCCACCGATGCTGGATATGAACCGCCATTGGGGGGGAAAGGAGATTGTGATTTGGATGGGCAGGAGAACTATGAACATGTGCAACACGGAGGGACTACGGCCTCCACAAGGACGCTGGTAACCGGACTCATCCAACAAGCTCCTGTTGCAAGGCGAACACCAGTGGTGCACTGGGTTGAGTAAACTCAACACTGAGGGTGCCACCAAACCATAAACCAGACTAACAGTCTAGACAGGATAGACCAAAGGCTCTGTAGAGCTGCAGCAGTGTATAGCGATCTGCACCCCAGTTGGTGTTGCTCAGACAGCAGAGGGCATTGAGGTGCTGCCAGCACTTCCGCTTAAGCTGACGAAGGTGAGAAAGGTGAGAAAGCCAAGTCAATCAGGCGTAAAAACCCTGTCCTAAGAAGCAATGTGTCTCCACTACAGTGAGTGGATCGTCATTAACGTGAAGTTCTGGTTCCGGGTGAATGGTACAATGCCAACAGAAGTGCACGACACACAACTTTGCAGTCAAAATCTGGAAACGGTGCGTTAGAGCCCGAGACAGCACCTTGTGGATGGCTCCCTTTAGGCGCTGCTCAGCAACACCAGTACTGGTGGAGCAGTACGAAATGCAGAAGTCTTCTGCATACAGAGAGGCTGAGACAGACAGCCCTACAGCTGCTGCTACACCATTAATGGCCAGTAAAAATAGAGACACACTCAATACAGAGCCCTGCGGGACCCCTTCTCCTGAATATGGAGGGGAATTATGAGAGGCACCAACTTGGACATGAAGCAACAGAAAATTTTGGATAAAAATTGGAGTGGGCATCAGAGACCCCACTCGTATAATGTAGCAAGGATATGATGTCGCCAGGTCGAGTCGTATGCTTTAGATAAGTCAAAAAAGATGGCAACCAGGTGTTGGCATATGGGAAAGGCTGTTCGGATAGCAGACTCGAGGGACAGTGGTAGAGCACTGACTTGGAGCCAGCAGGCCATGTGACTCCAGGACCCAACCTAGCCGCCAACATACAATACGTTCCAAAAACATTGGTGAGGCTGATGGGCTGATAGCTATCCACATCAAGCGGGTTTTTACCAGGTTTGAGCACCGGAATGATGGTGCTCTCCCGCCACTGTGACGGAAAGACGCCATCACACCACATCCAGTTGAAGATCACGAGATGTCGCCTATAGTCAGTCGAGATATGCTTAATAATATGTCTGTAGATCCGATTTGGCCAGGAGCTGTGTCAGGGCAATGTACACGGGCACTGAGGAGCTCCCACTCTGTAAATGGGGCGTTATAGAGTTCACTGTGGCGTTTAGTGAACGGGAGGACTTTCCCTTCCAGCTGCCGTTTGAGAGTGCGAAAGGCTGGGGCGGTAATTCTCCAATGCAAAGGCTCAAGCCTAGAGCTCAACAAAGTGCTCGGCAATCGCATTTGCATCTGTAGATAACACCATTTATTTTAACTCCGGAAACTCCTGTTGGGGTCTGGTACCCAAAAACACGTTCGATCTTCGACCAGACTTTGGAATGTGACATGTGGCACCCAATGGTCATGACATATCTCTCCCAACACTCCTGTTTCTGTCGTTTGCCAAGTTGGCAAATGCGGGCATGGAGCCGTTTGATGGCTACGTGGTGCTCCAGGGAAGGGTGCTCCTTTTGAGCTCGCTTACACTCCTTTTTCAGGCGAGCACCGAGGGACTGCCTTACGCCTCAGGCACCTTAAAGAGCAAGTGATCGTGTTTTCTGCTGCAGAAACAATTTTAGTCACCTGCTCAACCATCACATCGATGTTACCCTGTGGGGGGAGATTCAGCAATGACAGCAGAGGTAAAGGCTTCCCAGTCTGCCTTGTTTAAAGCCCATCTGGGCAGGTGTCCATGGACCTTATGCCGGAGCAGTGACAGGAAGATGTGCAAGTGGTCATTACCACGCAGGTCGTCATGTGCTCTCCAATGGATAGACGGGGGAAGTCCTGGCCTGCAAATTGATAAATCAATGGTCGAGTAACTACAGTGAGCCACACTGAAATGTGTGGCTGCCTCAGTATTTAAGAGGCAGAAGTTAAACTGAGAAAGTAAAGTTTTGAAATCTCTGCTTCGACCAGTAAGCACGGTGCCACCCCACAAGGGGTTTGTTGTTGTGGTCTTCAGTCCTGAGACTGGTTTGATGCAGCTCTCCATGCTACTCTATCCTGTGCAAGCTTTTTCATCTCCCAGTACCTACTGCAACCTACATCCTTCTGAATCTGCTTAGTGTATTCATCTCTTGGTCTCCCTCTACGATTTTTACCCTCCACGCTGCCCTCCAATACTAAATTGGTGATCCCTTGATGCCTCAGAACATGTCCTACCAACCGATCCCTTCTTCTGGTCAAGTTGTGCCACAAACTTCTCTTCTCCCCAATCCTATTCAATACTTCCTCATTAGTTATGTGTTCTACCCATCTAATCTTCAGCATTCTTCTGTAGCACCACATTTCGAAAGCTTCTATTCTCTTCTTGTCCAAACTATTTATCGTCCATGTTTCACTTCCATACATGGCTACACTCCATACGAATACTTTCAGAAATGACTTCCTGACACTTAAATCAATACTGGATGTTAACAAATTCCTCTTCTTCAGAAACGCTTTCCTTGCCATTGCCAGCCTACATTTTATATCCTCTCTACTTCGACCATCATCAGTTATTTTGCTCCCCAAATAGCGAAACTCCTTTACTACTTTAAGTGCCTCATTTCCTAATCTAATTCCCTCAGCATCACCTGACTTAATTAGACTACATTCCATTACTCTCGTTTTGCTTTTGTTGATGTTCATCTTATATCCTCCTTTCAAGACACTGTCCATTCCATTCAACTGCTCTTCCAAGTCCTTTGCTGTCTCTGACAGAATTACAATGTCATCGGCGAACCTCAAAGTTTTTATTTCTTCTCCATGAATTTTAATACCTACCCCGAATTTTTCTTTTGTTTCCTTTACTGCTTGCTCAATATACAGATTGAACAACATCGGGGAGAGGCTACAACCCTGTCTTACTCCCTTCCCAACCACTGCTTCCCTTTCATGTCCCTCGACTCTTATAACTGCCATCTGGTTTCTGTACAAATTGTAAATAGCCTTTCGCTCCCTGTATTTTACCCCTGCCACCTTTAGAATTTGAAAGAGAGTATTCCAGTCAACATTGTCAAAAGCTTTCTCTAAGTCTACAAATGCTAGAAACGTAGGTTTGCCTTTCCTTAATCTTTCTTCTAAGATAAGTCGTAAGGTCAGTATTGCCTCACGTGTTCCAGTGTTTCTACGGAATCCAAACTGATCTTCCCCGAGGTTGGCTTCTACTAGTTTTTCCATTCGTCTGTAAAGAATTCGTGTTAGTATTTTGCAGCTGTGACTTATTAAGCTGATAGTTCGGTAATTTTCACATCTGTCAACACCTGCTTTCTTCGGGATTGGAATTATTATATTCTTCTTGAAGTCTGAGGGTATTTCGCCTGTTTCATACATCTTGCTCACCAGATGGTAGAGTTTTGTCAGGACTGGCTCTCCCACGGCCGTCAGTAGTTCCAATGGAATATTGTCTACTCCGGGGGCCTTGTTTCGACTCAGGTCCTTCAGTGCTCTGTCAAACTCTTCACGCAGTATCGTATCTCCCATTTCATCTTCATCTACATCCTCTTCCATTTCCATAATATTGTCCTCAAGTACATCGCCCTTGTATAGACCCTCTATATACTCCTTCCACCTTTCTGCTTTCCCTTCTTTGCTTAGAACTGGGTTTCCATCTGAGCTCTTGATATTCATACAAGTCGTTCTCTTATCTCCAAAGGTCTCTTTAATTTTCCTGTAGGCGGTATCTATCTTACCCCTAGTGAGATAGGCCTCTACATCCTTACATTTGTCCTCTAGCCATCCCTGTTTAGCCATTTTGCACTTCCTGTCGATCTCATTTTTGAGACGTTTGTATTCCTTTTTGCCTGTTTCACTTACTGCATTTTTATATTTTCTCCTTTCCTCAATTAAATTCAATATTTCTTCTGTTACCCAAGGATTTCTACTAGCCCTCGTCTTTTTACCTACTTGATCCTCTGCTGCCTTCACTACTTCATCCCTCAAAGCTACCCATTCTTCTTCTACTGTATTTATTTCCCCCATTCCTGTCAATTGCTCCCTTATGCTCTCCCTGAATCTCTGTACAACCTCTGGTTCTTTCAGTTTATCCAGGTCCCATCTCCTTAAATTCCCACCTTTTTGCAGTTTCTTCAGTTTTAATCTACAGGTCATAACCAATAGATTGTGGTCAGAGTCCACATCTGCCCCTGGAAATGTCTTACAATTTAAAACCTGGTTCCTAAATCTCTGTCTTACCATTATATAATCTATCTGATACCTTTTAGTATCTCCAGGGTTCTTCCATGTATACAACCTTCTTTCATGATTCTTAAACCAAGTGTTAGTTATGATTATGTTGTGCTCTGTGCAAAATTCTACCAGGCGGCTTCCTCTTTCATTTCTGTCCCCCAATCCATATTCACCTACTATGTTTCCTTCTCTCCCTTTTCCTACACTCGAATTCCAGTCACCCATGACTATTAAATTTTCGTCTCCCTTCACAATCTGAATAATTTCTTTTATTTCATCATACATTTCTTCAATTTCTTCGTCATCTGCAGAGCTAGTTGGCATATAAACTTGTACTACTGTAGTAGGTGTGGGCTTCGTATCTATCTTGGCCACAATAATGCGTTCACTATGCTGTTTGTAGTAGCTTACCCGCATTCCTATTTTCCTATTCATTATTAAACCTACTCCTGCATTACCCCTATTTGATTTTGTGTTTATAACCCTGTAGTCACCTGACCAGAAGTCTTGTTCCTCCTGCCACCGAACTTCACTAATTCCCACTATATCTAACTTCAACCTATCCATTTCCCTTTTTAAATTTTCTAACCTACCTGCCCGATTAAGGGATCTGACATTCCACGCTCCGATCCGTAGAACGCCAGTTTTCTTTCTCCTGATAACGACATCCTCTTGAGTAGTCCCCGCCCGGAGATCCGAATGGGGGACTATTTTACCTCCGGAATATTTTACCCAAGAGGACGCCATCATCATGTAATCATACAGTAAAGCTGCATGCCCTCGGGAAAAATTACGGCTGTAGTTTCCCCTTGCTTTCAGCCGTTCGCAGTACCAGCACAGCAAGGCCGTTTTGGTTATTGTTACAAGGCCAGATCAGTCAATCATCCAGACTGTTGCCCTTGCAACTACTGAAAAGGCTGCTGCCCCTCTTCAGGAACCACACGTTTGTCTGGCCTCTCAACAGATACCCCTCCGTTGTGGTTGCACCTACGGTACGGCTATCTGTATCGCTGAGGCACGCAAGCCTCCCCACCAACGGCAAGGTCCGTGGTTCATGGGGGGCACAAGGGGTTATGGGCGTTGAAATCTCCCAAAAGTAGGAGACGTTTAAGGAGTTGATCAAACAGTGCAGTTAATACATTCAGGGATATGGCACGATCTGGAGGAAGATACACATTGCAGACAGTTATTTCCTGCATTGTCCTTATTCTGACAGCCACAGCTTTAAGAGGGATTTGAAGGGGGCACAGTTGCACTACAGACTGCTTATAGGACATGAACGCAAACTCCACCTGACACCTGATTACAGTCACAACAGTTCCTGTAATATCCCTTATAGCTGCGGAGGGTACGGGCCCGCATTGCCGGGAACCAGATGTGCTGAGAGCAATGCAGAAAGCAGGTGTAAAGCTTAACAGTTGCTGTAGCTCAACAAGGCGGTGGGAGAAACCGCTGAATTCCACTGGAGGATGACATGATCGTGAGACCTGGGAGGCACAGAACATTCAATTAGGCAGTTTACGCCTCAGCGTCACCTGCTGCCACCGACGTTTTGCCTGGGCAATCTATATCAACTGCATGTGAGGGTCTGGCGAGATCTAGGTCCTCAGCAGACACCAGAATCTACACTTCATCCACAGATGCAGAGCTTTTTGGTAGCAGTGGCATGGGCGCCACCGCAATTACCTTTGTCTTGGGGAACTTCTTTTTGGATATCTCTCACTGTTTCTTGGGTTTCCCCGGCTAGGACGACTTCACTGATTCAGTTTCTGGGACTGAGAATGAGCGTGAAGCCCTATAACCAGCTGCTTTTGGGCTCTGGTGGGTGTTATCTTTCTCACTAGCAGAAACTTGGGGAGTGCCCCGAGGGACCCCTTCCTAGCAAGCGGTGCTGAAGAAAAATTATGCTTTTTCCAGCTCAGAAGTTGGGACTGATTTCCCGCGCGCGCGCTCGTGTGTGTGTGTGTGTGTGTGTGTGTGTGTGTGTGTGTGTGTGTGTGTGTGTGTGTGTGTGTGTGTGTGTGTCGGGGGGTGGGGGGGGGGGGGGGGGTGGTTTGCTCCCGAAGTGGAGCAGCCCTCGGCCCCCACCATCAAGGGGGCAGGTGTAGCCTTCTGGTGCCGAGAGGTGACAGGAATGCAAGGAACTGATGGGGCGACAACTGTTCTCGTAGCGGCGGCATAAGAGGATGTCATAGCCACAGGAAGTACACGCTCAAATTTTCTCTTAGCCTCAGTATAGGTCAGTTGGTCCAGGGTCTTATATTCCATGATTTTCCTCGCTTTCTCTAAAATCCTGCAGTCTGGCAAGCAAGGTGAATGATGCTCTCCGCAATTGAGACAGATGGGAGGTGGGGCACATACAGTATTTGGATGTGATCAACGTCCACAATCTCAACGTGTGACGCTGGAAGTGCAGCGGGTACACACATGGCCGAACTTACAGCACTTAAAGCACGGCATTGGGGAGGGATACATGGCTTCACGTCACAGCAGCAGACGTTCACCTTAAACTTCTCAGGCAATGAACCACCCTCGAAGGCCAAGATGAAGGCACCGGTGGCAACCCGATTATCCCTCAGACCTCGACAGACACGCCAGACAGAATGAACACCTCGCCACTCTAAATTGGCGCACAGCTCGTCCTCAGACTACAAAAGGTCCCTATGGAATATAATACCCTGGGCCATATTTAAGCTCTTATGGGGTGTGATGGTAACACAAATATCCCCAACTTGTCACAAGCGAGTAATATCCGTGACCGGGCAGAGGATGATGATTTTAGCAAGACTGACCCAGAGCGCATTTCGCACAAGCCCTCCACCTCCCCGAACTTGTCCTCCAAATGCTCCACAAAAAAAACTGAGGCTTCATGGACAGGAAAGATTCCCCATTAACTCTCGTACATACAAGGTACCGTGGTGAATAAGCTTCACTGCCATCCTTAGCCTGGCTTTCCTCCCATGGTGTGGCCAGGGAGGGGAACGATTTGGGGGTCGTATTTCTTAGCATTGACGTTAGTCTGCCCACTTAGAGACTGCTGGTGGTGGACCACCAGCAAGAGATGATTTTCTATGCTTCATCCACATGTCATCCGCCCTGACCAGGGGCCCTGCCCACAGGCACTACCCAGCCTCAGCGAGGGCCACCTGACAGGATGGCCACTGCCACGAGTCATGATGCCCCTGGGAGGTCGGCTTCTACTCCATGGCATATGTGGGGAGTTAATGGCATAGGCATCAGCAGAGTGATCCCTGTGTTGTCAGGGGGCTACAACCAACATGGTACATGGCGGCCCCACCACAACGAACTGGCTACCGTGCTGGATATGAGGTGCTAAGAAGTATATGGTCATTGTCGGCACAGAAGGCGACACTGCATAATGCACGGTGGAAAACGCACCCAGGAAGGTGTCCTTGCCCAAGAGATAGAGAATGAGTGGGACAAATGCGACAATGAGAAAGTGGTCTAAAGATCTCAATGCACGATGGACATTTTGCACCAAATAAGGCGCCCTTTTCCAATTGGCTCGCTGTTAGGGAAAATTTAGAAAGATGAGGTCAAACCGACAGGGGATCATAACATAAACGCCGAAACATGAGACACTCCTTTTAGTTGGCTCTTATGACAGGCAGGAATACCTCGAGGCCTATTCTAACCCCCAGACCTGCAGCGGGATACTGCAAAGGACAGCTCATGATGGGGAGAAACTTTCCTCTACGAACTGCCGTAACCTGTATGCAGCATTGTCTTTTGTGTAAACTCCTGGACTTTGAAGTGTCAAATTTACTGATGTGTTAAGTAGTCTATTCAGGCTTAGTCACTGTGGCACCAGGTTGTTTTTTTTTTTTTTTTTTTTTATTATGAAGTAAACACGAATGACAAACACAGCATTCTCATACTGCAATAGTAAAGCTCTTTGAAATGCAATCAACCATAATATGATTAAGGAAAAGCCTGGATGGAATATGACCAATGGAATGAACATAGCAGCTGTGTCAAGTCCAAAAGTGTGGATCACATGAAACCAAACTTGCACTTTTCTCACATGCTGTACTGAAAAATTTGGATGACGGCAGTCACATAGATGTTGTAGTTCTTTATTTCCTAAAAGCATTTGACTCACAAGGGAAACTCCACATCACCTCAAACACACACACACCCCCCCCCCCCTCCCCCAAGAGATTTAGTGGTGAGAGGGCCCAGTGAAAGCCTGTCAAAAACTGAACACAGACAAAGCATGAAAATAGGAAGACAGTGCACTGAATTGTGGAAAAAAGCAAAACAGAAACAGTGAACAGCCCAAACACAGGAAGTGCAACACAGATCAGTACGCAAAAGCAACGGTGTTCTGGATAAGTGGTCATCCACTGAAAGTGGGCAAGCTGCGTTCAAAGCTACCGTGCGCCAATAATTTTCTCCATGAAATTTTTGACTGGAATGAGGACTTTTTGGTACAGAGGACGCAGAACGTTATCTCGGATGAAGAGTCATTGTCAGATGTAGAAATAACTTTACTTATAGCCCATGGAAAAACGTCAGGACCCTTGCCATTCATGTTGTATATTAATGACTTTGCAGACAATAGTAAACTCAGGCTTTTTACACATGATACAGTTATTCATACTGAAGTACTGTCTGAAAGAGGCTGTATAAATATTCAGTCAAATCTTAACAACATTTCAAAGTGGTGCAAAGATTGGCAACTTTCTTTAAATGCTGAGAAATGTAAAATTGCACTTCACAAAATGAGAAAACATAGCATCCTCTGACTAATATCAATGAGTCACTGTTGGAATCGCCAACTTTTACAAGTATCTGGGTGTAATACTTTGGAGGGATATGAAATGTGATGATCACATAGGCTTAGTTACGGATATAACAAGTGGTAGAGTTTGGTTTAGTGATAGAATACTGTGAAAGTGCACCCAGTCTCCACAGGAGATTGATAAACAAATCACTTGTGTGACCAGTCCTAGATTATTGCCAAAGTGTGTCAGGTCGGACCCACACGAAATAGGACTAACGGGATATTGAACGTAGCAGCAAGGATGCTCACAAATTTATTTGATCTATGGGAAAGAGTCACAGAGATACTGAAGAAACTGAACTGGCATGCTCTTTAAGATAGATGTAAACTCTCCCGAAAGAGTCTACTAACAAAATTTCAAGAACTATTTTTAAATGGCAACTCTAGGAATGTACTCCAAACCCCTTTGTATTACTCGTAGGGATTGTGAGGATAAGAACAGAATAATTACAGCACACACAGAGGCAGCCAAACAATCACTCTTGCTGTGCTCCAAATGTGAATGGAACGAGAAGAAACTCTAGCAAGTGGTACAATGGTACATACCCTTTGCCGTGCACTTCACTGTACTTTGCAGAGTATAGGTGTATGGCTCTGAGCACTATGGGACTTAACATCTCAGGTCACCAGTCCCCTAGAACTCAGAACTACTTAAACCTAAGTAACCTAAGGACATCACACACATCCATGCCCGAGGCAGGATTCGAACCTGCGACCGTAGCGGTCGCGCAGTTCCAGGCTGAAGCACCTAGAACCACTCTGCCACCAGCAGCCGGCTGTATAGGTGTAGATATGTATGTATTATATGTAGATAGTTTCTATCTATCTTCATGTGTGTGTCAGTTCAGTTTCTTAGCTTTTCCTGTGGACGGAACAAACCTGTGATCTTTGCTACTGCCCTTCTCTACATACATTCAGTATGCCTCATTAGCCCTATTCAGTACGAATCCCCCCCCACACACTAGTGATTTTCTACGTTGCGTCACATGAGTGTTTAGTATGCAGTTTGGAAACAAACTGAAAAGTTACTACTTGACAATGCCCATTACATAGAATTTCTACTATTGTGATGTGTAAAAGGTGGTGCGTAGCAATTACTAACTAACATCTGTATATTTAAAAACAAACCTTATAAATTTTCAGCATATATCCATATTTACATACTAATTTGCAATGTGAATTCGATGATTCATTCGATATTACTAAGATTTATCATGCAAATGATCTGTGGAAAGTGAAACTAACTAAAAAACTAGCTAAGTCTCCAATGCAGATGGACTGCATTTTCCTAGTAACCTACCACTGAACCGGAATTTGTCACAGGCTATATCTATGATTGAGCCTACATGATCCTCTAATTTAATCCTCTTCATAGGTCTTCAATTATCAGGTCCTCTCGAGAGCAATACGCGGTGGTGCAGCTGGTATCCTGTGATCTTATCGATGTCTTCCAGTCTCACTCTTGTTCCTTCTTTCTACTGTCCCTTCAGTGATACTGCCACATCTCAGCAGATCCCTGACCCAAGTGTTCCTTCTGTGTTGGATAAGCTTAACTTCCCTCATTCTGTGGATCACTTCTTCATTTGCTATCTTGTCTAACCACTTAAGACTGAATGGTAATTTTGTTGATCATTTTTGCCACCTGTGCTTTCACTCAACTAGTGTACGAAGTTTTTTGTTTCAGGGATCTACAATATATTATGGTTAAAATAGGGGTTAACTTAACTGAAAATATAATTCAACCCACAGCTTCCATGCAGCCTGCCGATGCAACAGTTTAATTGGGGCACTACTTCGATTGTAAGTTCAGCAGTTATGCTTTTGCTTTACGAACCTCAGTTTCATTTCTCTTATTGACTGTAAGTACCTGGGCACTAGCTTTGGTACTGCTACGGCCTTTACACACAACCAGAATTGCAACTGGTTTTTTTGACAAATCTTTCAATAATCTCCATGAGAAACTTAATATTAGAACAACTGTGGAATTGTATGATAGTTGCAACAAAATTCCAATGCATGTCAAATGAAAGAGGATACTGAATGCATACAGAGAAGGGCAGCACAAATTCATTGACCTGTGGGAGTGTGTCACAGACATGCTGAAGAAACTGGACTGACAGACAGACAGACAAACCATCACGCAAAAGAATACTTAGTATTATGAGGACCAGCTTTAAATGACGACTCTAAGGATATACTACAATCGCTTATGTATTGCTCCCACACTGATTGAGGACATTATTAAATTTCAACACATTTTTAAAGTACCATTCTTTCATACGTGAATGGAATTTAAAGAAACTCCAGTAACTGGTACTACAGGGTGCACTTTCGGCCACGCACTTCACAGTGGTTTGCAGAGTACAGATGTAGACGAGGAAAAGTGTAGACATTGTGATGCCCACTCCGCCAGCTACAGCATCCAGAAACATCATAAAAATTCAGAATAGCGATACACTTCATTAGCTGTGACGTGATGTGCAATTATTGAGAGTTACGTCTCACAAAGTAAGGCAGAATTTGTGACTGCCGTAGACAGAGTCGATAGGTACCAGCTTGTCCTCCGTATCTCAGTGTGTGCATTCATCCTCACGTTTCGGTAAGTCGTTCTGAAGATTTTGCCTAAATGAGTAACTTTCTGTGCCAATATGATTTTCATTGTTACTGATAGGTGGGAAGAGTATTCAGAGATTCTGGAGAAAGTATCAAACACACTGAAAGTAGCAAGTTCTCATCTATCCAAAAATCATAGTTTTCATGTAAACAGACCTAATTGTAAGTCACCATGTATGGAGAGAGCATGGTCCTTCAAAATTAGAAATTGGTACAGAATTTTCCAGGTCATCAATATAAATATCAATTAAAACTTGTTATATCCGAATCACACCAAATCTTGCTAAGAGGAGACTTAACTTCATGAAACAAGTACTGGTCAGCAATTCTGTCCCTTGTAGCTTTACAGCTATACCACATTTTCAGGGAAAAAGCTCATACGTATTTTAATGTTACACTGGCACAGGTGACAAAAATATTTAATGTGCTCACAGTTGTGAAGTAAAATCAATTACTAAATTTTTACTTGTGAGCCAACACCTATAATCTCAAATCCATAACCTTGCACACTGAAAACAAATTTAGTCAGCTCTTACAATACCATAGCAAAGACGAGCAGATATCTGCCTACTTTATTACTCCCATATAAACAGCAAATTTTATTTCAATGTAATTTGACAGTTAATACTTACACCATCTTCCTTTCTCCGTGGCTGTAGCACGTCATATCAAATGGGTCGACCCATTCTTTTGTTTCTTGATCCTTAGAAGCATCAATTCTGAAACAGTGGGAAACCATTAAAAATAAGAATTTCTGTAAGATATCTACACATTAACATACAAAATAAAAAATATTAATTAGATAAATTATATATAATGGAGACTACAGATAGAACATACTAATTCCACTTAAAACTTCTGGGCTGAAAGGTCGTGGTCAGTATCCTGACTCCCCAACATTTCATGTCCAGTTGCAAGGGAGATCCTCTGAGGTGAAGCAATGAACTGCTATTGGAACTCAACACAGTATCGAATATACGGACAGGACTATCAAACATTTGACCAGTAAAGTGGGCTACGAGAGCACCTCTCGCTGAATTTTATTTCAGAATCATCCTCTTGGTACGCATGATCTACTGCAGTCCATTTATCCATTTTATATTTCACACGCAAATTCCTCTTACGTTCACCTAAATCGGTCTTATTTCTTTTTGTGGTGCCAATATGTACTAGTCCACAACTATAAGGAATTTTATATACAAGTGTTGCCAAAAGCCAAAATGATGTCATATCTTTTGCTGCTCTTAAATATTCTTTTAACTTTTTGGTTGGTCTGAAAATAGTTTCAAGTCCATAATCATCCAAACTTTTGCAGTGCAAGGGGGATACAATAAGTAATGCCACACTTTTTTCTGAAAGCAGGTTGATTTTATTCAGGATTCCAATACACCATATTATTCCCCACTTTTTTTGGCTAAAAAATCCTATTTTTCAACATAATCACTGTTCAATGTGACTGCCTTCTGCCACCTTACTGTGAGAGCCAGTGTACCTGCAAGGTACCACTATTGGTTGACATCTGAGCCAATGTCTTGCTGCATCAATAATTTGCCCGTCATCCATATACTGCTTTCTGCAGAGTGCATCCTCCATTGGGATAAACAGATGGAAATATGAAGATGTGAAATTTGGAACGTACCGTGGTCGAGGAAGACCTCTTAGATACATAGACTTGTATAAGCCCTGTGTTGTCGCGGAGAAGGAGAAGGACAAGACTGACTGCATTTTTGTGGGTAAGAACGCGCTTAAGTAATTTCTTCAGTTTCGTGAGGGTAGCACAGATTTGTGCAGCTGGTCAGCATGTGGGAGATCAGACAGGGTTGCACAGCCTCATTGCAACGATGACAGACATCTCACCCAACAACTCACTGTGCTTTTATTCACTGCCAGGTCACCGTAAACATCTGCAAGCACATAGGAGTATCTGTAATGATCCAGTTTTGTGCCAAAAGAAGCTCAACGACTTTTCTCCACTTGGAATGCACCGCCGCTACAGACAACATTTTGAAGGCTACGTATAAGCAACATCACCTACTGGAACTTCACGAAATTACGGGGGCCAAAGCACAAGTATTCCACTATGTCCCACAACACATTCTGTATTTTTCAACTGAAACTGGACAGGGAAAGATGAGTCACATTACTTACCAAATGCCCTTCGTGTAATCTTACTAATAAATGGAAAATAAACTCTACCGTCAGGTGGCAACTGTTCCTCACTGATCCGAATTCTCTTCTTAGGGTGTAGAGCTCGATCTTCCCCCTCTGTAGAATTACCATTGTTCTTAATGGGTGACCATATGTGGTTAACCTCGTATTGTAAATAAAATTTTGCAAGCCCTATCAACCAAGGTGTGAATAACATCTTTTTTGTCTGAGGTGTGACCCACCAGGAAGGTAAAGGACAGTCAGCATTATACAACAGGCACAACCACTAACAAACTGTCTGTCTCCATGAATGGTCACTGTCAACTGTACTGTGGTTGCAGCAAGTGGTACTGCTAAGTGGTACTGCTTTCACAGTTAGCACTACCTTTAACAGGGGAGGATATGACTGTTACAGGACTGGAGTATGTTTCCGTGGGACAACGTATAGGGGAGGTTTTCCCTCTGTCTACTGGAGTGATACGAGCTGTGGGGCACGGGGTTAGGTAGGGACCGACGAAGATATTGTGTAGGTCGGGTGGGCAGCAGCAGAATACCACTCTGAAAAGGTTGGGGGGGGGGGGGGATGATTCCATGTCAGGGCATGATTAGAAGTAGCTGAAACTGTGGCAGAGAATGTGATTCAGATGCTTCAGCCCCGAGTGGTACCAAGTCATGAGAGGAGTGGCCGACTGGCCAGTGGTTATTTGAGGGATGGTAGGTGACTGGGGAACAAAATGAAGGATACCTGTTTCTGGACAAGATGTGGAGAATAATTTCAGTTTGTGAAGACATCAGTGACACCCTCAGCATATTTAGAGTGGGACCCCAGATCACGTAAGAAACAGATTGCCCGATCGCTTAGTCTAGCAGGCAACCCTTGTCAGGGAACGGCCACCAGGCGGCAACAGCATCACACCCTTACTTGTAGAATCAACCACTAGATGGCACTCCATTCTGTGAAATATGTGGCAACATCGGCCGAATGCATGCAGCTTTCCACTATTTGGCATCTGTGAAGTACTGGTGGTAGTGGATCGAGTCATGATGCAGAGGGCCTGCGAGTATATCAACTGTGGAAGGAGTAGACGAACAAATCCTGAATTAAAAATGTTCAGATTTCCCGTCAAAGATAAAAAAAGGTTACGCGAGTGGATTTTAAATTCGGGTAAATCAATAAATTAGTTACGAGTAAGAATTAATAAAGAGCCCTAAGCATTCGATCCTATCTAAATTTTGTCAATCTTATATTCTGATATAACGTGGCAGCCCTTCCCGTACAAGAATCATATCATATAATTTTTAAATGAAATCTTTGCTGCGATTTGGACTTTTTTAAACTGTTTATTCACTTCATTATTGTAATTTTGGCTGTAGAGGCATTTTTTTGTGCAATGTGAAAACTGAAACCAATATAAGATATGAATGATATGAAGATATGAATAACCAAAAGCAAAGCATAGTGTGGTAACATTTGGTAAACAATTTAAGAAGCATTACCTTACAAGACCTTTCCCTTGGTACTTGAAAATGGCTCTAGAGCTGAAATCGCAACAGTGAAATAAATGAATAAAGCCGTCATCTAACTGCTAGGTCATTGATCCCTGTAAATCCTGGTATATACTAGAGCAAACAAAGTGAACGAGTGTCAAACCTCATTTACACTGCTGCAAATGAGTAGTCATAGATAATTCACCAATGTTCACTGCTACTCGTTTATACGTGTGACCAAGCGTTTATACTGGAATGAAGGGAGTAGAATAGAAGAGAACGAGCATAGCATGCAAACTATAGATGCTGCCTATTTTAATTTTCACTCGAAAACAACACTAATTATAGTTACAGGTCTGCGCGAGTGCGGATATCCCCAGTAATAACTGTTGCAGATAAAAGTGTACGTCTGTTGCGAAAATTTGCGGGTTATCTTTAAACTGTACAAAGTAAATTTTTAACATAATTATGGTTTGCCGTCTGTGGCTCTTCAAAGTTGACCCCGCCAAAATATGCTCGAAAAACACTCTTTCACTTCTATATTACTGTGTTTGCATCCCCCTTTCAACAACAATCCAAAATTCATCGTTTTGTGCCACTCTTATATCATTTACGATAAGTTACATGCAAAGTAAAAGAATTTAAATTTGAAATGACTGTCACTAAAATATGTCAAGCCTTAATTCGCATCGTAACCGAGTGCGGACATCAGCAGACAAAAATTCAGGCCAGGCACAAATCTCTTTCCAGAGCAGTGGTGGGTTAAACTGCTTTACAAAACGTTAATATCTGAGAATGCGGATAAGCAACTTGGCAGATGTGGATAATGATCTTGTGGATGCGGTGCACTTACGGATGGCAGCATTTTTCCTGTCCACGGAGACTTCTAGTTAGAGCTACGATGTAAATCTTTGATTTTGAGATAGATTATTTTGCCCGCTGGTTTTGACAAAGCGAACAAAGTGGCTTAGGAAAATAAATGTGTTGTTGGCTTAATTTGTCACATAGATGTGAAACGCTTGGAAGTAGTGCCAGTGCACTTAACACTGAATTGCAGCCCCAGCCTTCTTTAGATTTATTCTAGAAATTTGCACATATGTCAGTTGATGCCTTTCACTGGCTCCTCATTACACCTGATGAGGAAATTTACTAGCAGCAACATAAAGCAGTTCGCAAGAAGATGAATACTCTCCGTGCTGGCAAGGCCGAAGGGGAGACGAGGCAAACTTCTTTTGATGCTTTGCTTAAAAACTGACAGCCAGCTGAACATTAATGAACACTACCGAATGCGTACCGAAAAAGACAATGTTATTGTCTCGCAGTAGTGAATGGAATTGAACACTACAGAATCAGCATTTCATCACGCAAACACTTGCAAACATTGATATTATACTTTCACTACTTAATTGTTTCTCACTGTGAAAAGCTAAGCACTAAAGGGGAAACAACATTATAGGCAATGTTTGTTTTAATTACAAAGCAAGTAATGTCACACAGAAAAGATTAGAAATCACGTGTTTCTTAACTTTTGCAGGAACTTCAGAGGCACTGAGGGCACCGAGTAAAGTTTACGAACCAAACACAACTGAATATCGTTTGCTCAAATTCGTCTACACATATGAAAATGCAGTTGTTCCTGTTTTAGTTCGCTCAGTGTTGACCAGGCTTAAAATGCCATAGAGCCACATTCCCAGAATTAATCATAATATTTAAAGTCCAAAAAAGGTTGCACACAAAGATCTCTCTTATCAAATAATTAATGAAAGATTCCTTTCTATCATGCTAATGTAAACTGAGCTACTAAATGTGTTAATGGTATATACATATATCTTATTTTTCTGATAGATAGTTATTGTTACAGGCAATGTCAAACTGCTGTATATGGACCCAGAAAAACTGCACAATAGACTGCTGTGTGATGTCCATTTTGATGAAAAGTCATTCACGAGCAGTACGAAACAACGGCTTATACACACAGCAGTTCCTGTAAAATTTACATCTGACACTGGTTCTTCAGCAGTATGTGAGGGAACTAGTGACAAGAATAGTTTGTCATCACCTGAACTGAAAGTGAACATTCCAAGGAGAACAGACAGTGCAGCTGGTCACCTTCTGGTAGAAACAAATGCAACACCACAGAAGTGTGAACCATTTCCAGACCTGAAAGAAATCATAACACTGCCTGCGAAACAGGTTAAAAGACAACTCTGTATGCTACGTCATGATGATGAGGATACTCCTAGAAAGCAAAAACTGAAACAGAAAATATATAATATGAACAGATCACTGAAAACAAAACTTCCTACTTGTCAAAAGTTAAGAGTAGATCATTGCATTGTAGGAGCTCAAATAATATTGCCCATGTGTTAAGCAGTTTCTGCTTCCCATCTGATTACTCCAGGGCACTGGCTGCAATGCAGTGCAAGAGCAAAACACGTCCGTGGTCTCCTATTGAGAAAAATCTCTCTCTGATGTTTTTTTACAAATCTCCTGCAGCATATAAATTTTTGCGAAAATTGGGTATCTTATTACCTGGACTGTCCACAATTAGACGATGGATTGGCATCACAAAATTTCTACCAGGGTTTAACAAAAAACTTTTTAGTCAACTTAGCAAGAAATTTGAGGCACAAACTTATTTAGAAAAGGCATGTGTAGTATCTTTTGATGATATGCCGATAATGCATCATCTGGAATACGCAAAAGATCTCGATTTAGTAGAAGGTCTGGAAGATTTGGGTGATAGGTAAAGGAAACCACTTCCTGCAAATTATGCACTTGTTTTTACGATTAGAGGCATCTACAGAAACTGGAAATTGCCTGTTTCATATTTTTTGTCCAATTCAGGAGTAAAACATGCGGATTTATTGGGACTCTTACAGGAACTAATTATTTTATTGCAAAATGCAAACCTAGAGCCAAAATTAGTCGTTTGTGATCAGGGAGCTAGTAATTGAAGTGTTATGAAGCATTTACATGTTACTCCTGAAAAACCTTATTTTATTGTAAGCTAAGCTGCAAGAGGTAATAGTATCTACTATGACATCAACTGTTACGGCCTGGCCAGAAATTGGAGGAACGGACCTCTGTTCCCGAGAGCACCGGATGTTCGCCCACACGAAGGAAGAGGGAGTGCGACAGTTAAAAGAACTAATAACAAAAATACTATTAGCTTTTTGCTATCTCGAAGAATGCAATGACGCTGCACATGCAACTGTTTTAACAAATATAGTAAGTCACTGTGCAATGACAGTTAAAAAACACGGAGAGCACATCTCTGCACAAGATTGTGTTACGGGACACCACAGTCCGCCGAGAGACCGAGACACGGAATAGTAAAGGTGAAGGTGAAGTACAAGGAATAGAATATTCTGCAGCAGTAAGGATAATGTCTGTGGGGTATTCTACCCCCCCCCCCCCCCCCCCTTTTTTTTGTGTGGTTTTAGGGCGCACAACTTCAATGGTCATTAGCGCCCAGACTACGTTAAGAATGCACCGCTAGGCACAAGTTTAAAACAACAACTAAAAGGGAAAACACGATAAAAGACAGACTGACAGGCATAGGATTAAAAAAAACAGCATAATCAAATGTCCTTAGAGAGGTTTGTCAAATTGATAAAATGAAGAATGCGAGCAGCTGCTCGTGGGTCATCCGCTACAATGGCATCTAGAGTACATGGCAAGCCAAGATCAAGACGCAGTGTGTTAAAATCCGGACAGGACGTTAAAATGTGGCGGACCGTCAGCAATTGCCCACATGGGCAGAACGGCGCCGGCGCAGCCGTCAGCAGATGGCGATGGCTGAACCGGCAGTGTCCAATGCGTAACCGGGCCAAAACGACCTCCTCCCGCTAAGAAGGTATTCTACCTGGTCATCACAGATGGGGAAACAGTGTTCACCCCAAGTCGCCATGGGAGGAGTAAAGCCTCCCATTTGCTTTGAAGTTGCCACTTTGGTTTACACATAGGTGGGGTAGGAGTCAGGAAACCGATAGCACACAGGAAATGGTCGCTCAATTGCGTGTCACAACAAACTACTCGACGCAACGGGCAAACTGGACAGTGCAGAACGAGAGGTCCAAATGGGAATAGGAGTGCGTGGAGTCTGAAAGGAATGTGGGTGCTCCAGTGTTAGGGCAGACAAGGTTCAGTTGATTGGAAAGGTCAGACAAGAGGGCACCTCTCTGATAGGTCCTGGAAGAGCCCGAAAGGGGATGGTGTGCATTAAAATCAGTAAGCAACAAAAAGGGGTGATGTAGACAGATGTTCGGTGACACGGTTTGACTACGAATGTCGTCCCAATTGAACAGCCCATTTTCCTTCACCCCTTCATCTGTATCTCCTGATGGCCCACTTGTCAAAATACATAGGGCATTCTCAGGAGGAGGCTGCACGGCCCCCATTGCAATTGATACAGCAGTGAGAAAGAGGCAAGGCAGTCGCCCTCGTGTGCACCCCTACCACAGGTTACACACTTTGCCGGGTGTCGAAAGGACATTAAAGTGTGGTTGTATTGATGAGACTGGTATCAGCACTTCAGGTTTTCAAGATACAGAAAGACTGTCAAGACTTCATAGCCTGCTTTGATCTCGAAGGGAAGCATTACTTCCTAATCAAACGTGAGAAAAAGAGTGAATGTGGGCACTAACAATGCATCTACCTTTACCACCACCCCACAGACTGCAGTGATTCCCTGATCAGGCAGGTAAGGTCAGATTTCTGCCTCAGTCAGATATCGAGCAGCCCAATGGAAGTAACACCACGGGATTCGGCGTTCGACAGGCTTCGACACGAACAGGATACCCTTGGAGGAGTGAAGCTGCAAGCAGAACTAGTCTACAAAAGCAAAGTGCCATTGTGTAAACGAGAGCACGATTGACAAGGCCGGCAATTGCATCAACACCTTTCTGAATAATAAACAGATTAAATGTAGCAAAGGCCTGACTGTCTTCAGTATGTGAGGAACTGTGGTGCAGCTGGGAGGTTATTCATTTTGTTAGCCTCATTCTGTTTATGTTTACTAGATGAAGACCATCAGCTCATTGCAAGCAAATCCCCCCCCCACAATTATCAGCATACAGGATGGCGTGCTCCTTCCGACAGACAGCAGATCCACTGGCAAAACTGCCGCACCCCGCCAGTCGGCAAATAAAATGCAGTCCAATAAAATCAGGTGCACCACGATCTGCACGCCACAAGCACCACACATTGGAGGGTCCTCTCGCTGGAGTAAGAATCCGTGTGCTGTGGCCTATGCGAAGACTAGTAAGAAGGACCTCGTTTCGCCAACGTGGCTGGAAGGAAGTACTCCACGGCCAAGTTGTGGGCTCGATGACACAGAGATTGTTATCAGTCACTGCCAGCCACTCCTCTTCCCATCCACAAGACTTTATACATCAACAGCGAGGTGATAGCACGCAGGCAGATGGCACAACCAAATACCAGAGGATCACGACACGCCTGCTCGGCTGCTCGATCCACCCTTTCATTCCCCACAATTCCAATGTGCCCAGGTACCCAGCAGAAATACACCTCCTTCCACAGTTGCCACAGTTGTAGGAGGGTATCCTGGATATTCTGGGTTACTGTACGTGTCGGGTACAAATGTCGGATGTCAGCGAGCCGAGGACGCTCAGAGAATCTGAGCAGACAAATCTAACACCAGGGGAACGTCTCATCTGTTCCAGTGCTCACAGAATTGCATATAATTCTGTGTCAAAGATGGTAAATTCCAAAGGCAGTCTGACTGAGGACACAATCCCAGAAAATGACAGAGCAACCAAAGGATTTTTTTTGTCTTTTTTTGTGGTTTTAGGGCACACAACTACAGTGGTCATTAGTGCCCAGACTAAATTATGAATGCACTGCGAGGCACAATGTTAAAACAGCAACTAAAAATGACAACACTATAAAAGGCACATGAAGAGGCAAGGGATTAAAAGAGAACATCATAATCAAATGTCCTTGGACAAGTTTGTCAAGTGGATGAAACGAAGAACGGGAGCAGCTGCTCCTGGGTCATCCGCTAAAATTTCATCCAGAGTACATGGCAAGCCAAGATCAATGCGCTGTGTATTAAAATTCTGTCAGGACGTTAAAATGTGGCGTACCGTCAGCAATTGCCCACATGGGCAGAATGGCACTGGCGCAACTGTCAGCAGATGGTGATGGCAGAACCGGCAGTGTCCAATTCGTAACCGGGCCGAAACAACCTCCTCCCGCCAAGAAGGGCGTGAAGAGGTCATCCGAGTCGTGGGGAGAGGTTTCAAGGCCCGAAGCTTGTTTTCAGTAAGTGTAGACCTATCGGCATGCCACAGCGATAAAATGCGCTGACAAATGACCCTGCTAAAATCAGATGAAGGCACACAACAAGAAGCTGTCAGACGCTGGAGGACCGCATTCTTGGCCAAGCATCTGCAGCTTCGTTCCCAGGGATACCGACATGGCCAGGAACCCACATAAAGGTAACCAGAGAACCGTCGTCTGCCAGCTGCTGAAGAGAGCGTTGGATCCGGTGCACGAAAGGGTGAACTGGATACGGATCACTGAGGCTCTGGATGGCACTCAGGGAATCAGAGCAGATGACATAAGCAGAATGTCAGTGGCGGCAGATGTAAAGAACAGCCTGGTAGAGGGCAAAGAGCTCAGCTGTGAAGACCAAACAATGGCCATGGACCCGGCATTTGAAACTGTCTGCCCCGACAATAAAAGAACACCCAACACCGTCATTGGTCTTAGAGCTATCTGTATAAATGAAGATTGTATTAATGAACTTCGAACGAAGTTCGACAAACCGCGAGCGGTATACCAAAGCTGGGGTAACCTCCTTTGGGAGCCAGCCGAGGTCAAGGAGAATACGAACCTGAGCCTGGAGCCAAGGTGGCGTTCGGCTCTCGCCCACTCTAAAGTTTGCAGGGAGTGGAAAATCAAGTTGTTGAAGGAGGCGATGAAAGCAAACTCCAGGGGGTGGCAGGGCAGATACATACAACCCATATTGACGGTTTAGAGAGTCATCAAAAAAGGAAAGATAAGAAGGGTGGTCGGCCATTGATAATCGCCGACAGGCGTATTGACAAAGCAGTATATCGTGTCGGTAGGTTAGTGGCAATTCACCGGCTTCAGCATGAAGACTCTCGACGAGATTAGTATAGAACGCTCCGATCGCAAGACGTATCCCCCGATGTTGTATAGAGTTGAGGCGGCGTAAGATGGACGGCCGTGCAGAGGAGTATACAAAGCTCCCATAATCCAGCTTTGAGCGGACGATCGACCGATATAGGCGAAGTAGGACGGTTCGATTTGCTCCCCACGATGTACCGCTGAGAACACTGAGGACATTTAGAGAGGGGGTACAATGGGTAGCCAAATATGACACATGTGGAGACCAGCTAAGTTTCCTGTCAAATGTAAGACTTAAAAATTTTGTTGTCTCCATGAATGTGAGAGCAACGGGACCGAGATGTAAGGATGGTGGGAGAAACTATTTTGTAGTGCCAGACGTTAGTACAGACCATCTTCTCGGCAGAAAAATGGAAGCCATTGGCGACACTCCAGGAGTAAAGACGATCAAGACAACGCTGAAGACAGCACTCCAGGAAACATGTACGCTGCACACTGCAATAGATGGTAAAATCATCCACGGAGAGGGAGCTCGATACATCAGCTGGGCGGCAATCCATTATTGGATTGATTGCTATGGCGAAGAGAGCTACGCTCAAAACTGAGCCCTGTGGCACCCCATTCTCCTGGCGAAAGGCGTCTGACAGGACAGAACCCACACGTACCCTGAACTTTCTATCCATTAAAAATGCATGAATAAAAAGAGGGAGGTGACTGCGAAGGCCCCATGTATGCATGGTGTGGAGAATGCCCGCCCTCCAACAGGTGTCTTAAGCCTTCTGCAAATCAAAGAACACAGCCACTGTCTGGCACTTCCGCAAGAAGTTATTCATAATAAAGGTCGACAAGGTAACCAGATGGTCAACAGCAGAGCAGCGCCTACGAAATCCACATTGTACATTGGTAAGTAGGCATCGAGATTCGAGCAGCCAAACCAAACGAGAGTTAACCATTCATTCCATCACCATACAGACACAGCTGGTAAGGCAAGTGCTTGTCGTTTCCCGGCTTAGGAATTGGGACAACAATAGATTCGCGCCAGCATATGGGAACATGACCCTCAATACAGGTGCGATTATAAGTACGAAGAAGAAAACCTTTATCCGCAGAAGAAAGGTTCTTCAGCATCTGAATATGAATAGAATCAGGCCCCGGAGTGGAGGACTGTGACCGGGCAAGTGTACTTTCGAGTTCCCGCATAGTGAATGAGGCATTATAACTTTCACGATTCGAGGAGCGGAAGTTACGTGGCCTTGCCTACACTGCCTGTTTTCGGGGGAGGAAGGCAGGGTGGTAATGATCAGAGCTCCAAACCTCTACGCAAAATCAGCCGAAGGCATTGGAGACATCCTCAGGGGCCACAAGGACGTCATTCACAACCGTCAAGCCAGAAACTGGTGAGTGGACCTTAGTGCCAGAGAGCTGGCGCAGTCTACCCCCAGACAACAGAAGGAGTAAAACTGTTGAAGGAGCTTGTGAAAGCAGCCCAGCTGGCTTTCTTGCTTCCTTTAATAACATGACAACACTGCGCACGTAATCGTTTAATACAATTCGCCATCGTAGGGTGGCGTTTAAAGGTGCGTAAAGCACGTTGACGAGCACGTAAAGCGTCTCTACATGTGGCGGTCCACCAGGGGACCGGTACGGGACGTGGAGAAAAAGTAGTGTGAGGGCTGGAATATTCAGCAGCAGTGAGAATGACTTCCGTGAGGTGTGCGACCTGACTATCGCATCTTGCGAAGGATTGATCCTGAAAGGTAGCCCTGGAAGAGAAGAGCCCCAGTCTGCTTTGGAGATGTTCCAACTAGTTGAGCATGGAAATGGGGTATGATGCAGGAGATGGATAACACAAGAGAAGTGGTCGCTCGAATACATATCAGAAAGTGCGTACCAATCTAACCGGCGTGCAAGTTGGGTAGTACATATAGAGAGGTCTAAATGTTCCCATGTGTGTGAGTTGTGTCCGAAAGAAAAGTAGGGGTGCCACTATTGAGGCAGACAAGATTGAGGTGGTTGAAAAGGTCTGCTAACAGGGGGCCTCTCGGGCAGGATGCTGGAGAGCCACAAAGGGGATGGTGGGCATTGAATTCTCCAGTCAACAAAAATGGTGCAGGTAGCTGAGCAATAATTTGCATCATGTCTGCCCTAGTAACAGCAGATGACGATTGAGTGTAAACAGCACAAATGGAAAATGTGGAAGTGGGGAGAGTAATTCGGACGGCAACTGCCTGCAGATCGGTGTGCAATGTGATGGGATCGTAGTAGATATCATTCCGGACCAGCAACATAACCCCTCCTTGAGCCGGAATACCTGCCACAGGGGGTAGGTCAAAACGCACAGAGTTATATTGTGCCTAGTCAATGCGGTCACATGGGCGTAGCTTTGTTTCCTGGAGAGCTATGACGAGCTGACAGCGCAAGCATAGCAGCAACTTTAAGTCCTCTCGGAGCGAATGCCGCGAATATTCGAATGAAGAAGTGCCATCGTGAGAAGAAAAAGAAAAAGGAGAAGCAAGAAGGGGTCACCTCAAAGGCCACTGAGGGCCGGCTTCGAGCAAGCACGGCTGCCGCTATCAACAGGCACAGAGTCATCGTCCATGTTTTCAATAGGTTCACTGGCCACCATGTTAAGATGGTCAGGAGGGGAACTTCCTCTGCCGGTGAACAGCCAGATGGTCGGCTACCAGCAGTGCGGCCAGGTGAAACGAATGACAGCCTGGGGCGGCAAACCGCTGGGTGGTGCAGGAGAAGAAACGCGCCGTGGCGGAGATGGAGAACTTTTCTTCCTATGAGCCTTCTTGGAAGGTCGTTTAGTCTAAATACTGGTTGATGGCTGGGAGTTCGGGGTACGTAAGAAGCCTTCACAGAATGGTTCCTCCTTGAAGGCCCATGCATCTGACTTCTGGGTCTTTGTCTTGGCAGAAGCTGATGAAGGTGCTTGTGTCATAGGGGTGACGGGAGGAAGAGGAGACGTTGACCGGGCGATCTTAGCACTGGCCGAACGGACGACAGTAGTGCTAAAGTCAGATCGTATGTCTGCGTCGATACCTCCCAGGTAGGCCAAGGAGAGGCGAGGACGGTACTGTATTTCCCCGCTGGGAGCAGCGTGGGCTTCCTACTAGCAAAAAGCTTGCGAGCAGCCGAGGTGGACACTTTCTCTTTGACACGAATTTCCTGTATACAGCGTTCATCCTTGTGGATGGGACAGTCGCGGGAGGATGCTGCATGGTCACCCTGACAGTTCACACAACGAGGAGACGGAGGTGGACTGTCACCCTCATGGGCGTCCCTGCCACAAGTGACGCTATTCGGCAAGCTTCCCTCCTTAAGCATCACTGTATCAGCATAGTCTTAGATATTAGTAAGGTATTTGATACTACTTGGAGACACTGTATTCTCTCACAACTGCATCAAAAGCACTTTGTGACCCCCCTGCCTCCCAATGTTCGTACGGTCTTTTCTGTCTCCGCAGTTTTTTAGGACCCGAGTGGTGATACGCTGTCTGGTTGATTTGAGCAGGAGAATGGTACTCCTCAGGGCAGTGTTTTAAGTATTATCCTCTTTGCCATAGCCATCAACAGTATCACATCTACAGGAAGTAGTCCTGTAAAATGCTCCTTATTTGTAGATGATTTTGCTGTTTTCTGTTCCTCCTCCAGTGTTGTAATGGCGAGCTGTCAGTTGCAACTTAGAGTGCGGCGGTTAGAGGAGTAGGCTGCAAAGATGATATTCCAGTTTTCTGTGCATGCGCGCATTTGTTTCATCTTGTTCTCATCTTTTGAATTTGCCTGCCTCGAATACTGGGGACACCGTCCTGCATTTTAGAGACGTGGTGCAATTTTTGACTCCTAATTGTTGTGGTTACCACATCGGTGAGACCTGAAAGCCAGAATTCTAAAGGCACTTAACAGCGTAAAGTACCTCAGCCACAGGTCTCGGGGAGCGAGCAGGGCACATCTCCTTGGGCTTTTGTGCATTTATGGCTGGACTACAGTTGCACAGTGTACGGGTCAGCGAGGCCCTCTTACTTGTGGATCGTCGGTGCTGTCTGTCGTGAAGGGATTCGTTCGGCCACAGGTGCTTATCGGACCGGACCCGTGCCTAGCGTGTGTGCTGAGGCGAGGAACCACCACTGACCGTCCGGCACAGGATCCTCGTGGTGCAACGGGCCTGCGAGTTCCTCGCAACTCCGACTTCACCCTTACACCGTACTGTTGCTCGTCCACCTCTGGAACGCCGGTTTTCCAGCCGTCCGTGAGCTGCAATGCCATTTGGGATCCGTGTGCAGCATTTGCTGGAGTCACTCAGTGTGGAACTAGTACAACCCCAAATCCAGGGTTTTAACTGCCTATATATGAAAGTAGTATCTGTTCCCGAGGGGACAGATACCGTTGATGACCGTTCAGCTTCTCTTGAATGAAATAATTAAATTGACACCCTAGCTGCAAACGGGCATTGATAAACAACATTGGGGATATACGTAGCAGACGTTCTATCTGAGCGACCGAGGTCACAGAGGATAGTGCACCTGTAGGGATTTATCCCTTGCAGGTGCACTATCCTCTGTGCCCTCGGTGGCTCAGACGGATAGAGTATCCGCCGTGTAAGTGGGAGCTCCTGGGTTAGTCCCAGTCGGGGCGCACATTTTTGACTTGGTGCCAATGACGTATAACGATGCCTGTTAGCAGCTAGGGTGTCTATTTAATCATCATTTCATTTTAACTGTCTGCTGTCCTGGTTACTGGAGAGGTCCACAGTGATTTTAGATTTGGTGCGGTACAGGAGAGAGCACTCCTGCTTCTGTTTTCAATCTGATATTCTCTGATTTTTATCTGAGTACCACAACTATGTAGCTGTTCCTAATGGATAGGTCGAAGCAGGGGAACTCCTTTGGTTGTCCTCCGTGTGCGTGCCTGAAGGCCGACCAACGTGTAGCCGGCGACGGGGTAACGCTTAATTCCCCACCCTGGGTAGACAAGTAAGGCATGCACGTACTCCCTGGTAAAGGCCAGGCCCAGGGAGGGGTGATTGCCTGAGCTGACACCTTCCGACTGTGCCGATTGGTCCCTCCGTCCATTTCTCGGGAGGTGTGACCTGAGGTGTAAACATTCACCTAAGGCGGGAGCGCCCTCTGAGAGGGTCCCCACAAGGAAGCAGCACGCCACCGGAGACACTGGCAATCATGGGGGATTCCTGCGCAATCGATTTCTATTCTTCTCTCGACTTCTGCCCAAAAACAGAAACTTGACCAGCCACGAGTGACAAAAGTACTACCGCATGCCCCAAATTTCCTCGTAGTTTCTAGATCTGAGGACGGAAAGGATTTTTAATCTGTCAACCCTACTGTTATTCAGTAGGGCGTAGATGCCATAGCCAGACCTGTCAAATCTTGTACCAGGATGTGTAACGGTACCTTGTTGTTGGAAACAAAGCATCTTTCAGGCACACAAAAACTCCTTCGGGCCACACTCCTGTACATTCCTCGCAGGCCCATTGCACCACGAGGATCCGGTGCTGGACGATCAGTGGCGGTTCCTTGCCTCGGCACACACGCTACGCACGGGACCGGTCCGATAAGCACCTGTGGCCGAACGAATCCCCTCACGACAGACAGCACCGACGATCCACAAGTAAGAGGGCCTCGCTGACCCGTACACGCACAAAAGCCCAAGGAGACGTGCTCTGCTCGCTCCCCAAGACCTGTGGCTGAGATACTTTACGCCGTTAAGTGCCTTTAGAATTCTGGCTTTCAGGTCTCACCGACGTGGTAACTACAACAATTACGAGTCAAAAATTGCACCACGTCTCTAAAATGCAGGACGGTGTCCCCAGTATTCGAGGCAGACAAATTCAAAAGATGAGAACAAGATGAAACAAATGCGCGCACGCACAGAAAACTGGAATATCATCTTTGCAGCCTACTCCTCTAACCGCCGCACTCTAAGTTGCAACTGACAGCTCGCCATTACAACACTGGAGGAGGAACAGAAAACAGCAAAATCATCTACAAATAAGGAGCATTTTACAGGACTACTTCCTGTAGATGTGATACTGTTGATGGCTATGGCAAAGAGGATAACACTTAAAACACTGCCCTGAGGAGTACCATTCTCCTGCTCAAATCAACCTGACAGCGTATCATCACTCGGGTCCTAAAAAACTGCGGAGACAGAAAAGACCGTACGAATATTGGGAGGGGGGGGGGGGGGGTCACAAAAGCGCTTTTGATGCAGTTGTGAGAGAATACAGTGTCTCCAAGTAGTATCAAATACCTTACTAATATCTAAGACTATGCTGATACAGTGACGCTTAAGGAGGGAAGCGTGCCGAATAGCTGCCTACGAGGAGGGTCAGATTGTTGACAGTGGACCAAAATCTTCGGAATCTGCATAGAGCAGCTAAGGAGTTGCCTGGTCTTTAACAACCAGACCAGACAACCGTTAACCGTTCGCTCCGGGATCTTCCCTACACAGCTCATTAAGCCGATACTCTGATAACTACTGGGATATGTGCATTCCTTTACTGATTTGAGGAGAGGTATCAAAATTGCCTCCCTCCAGAAGTTGGAAAAGTTGCCTGTCTGCCATATTAGATTGAAACATTCGAGGAGGATTTCCTTTGATGCTTCTGGCAAATGTCTAAGCATGCAGTACCAGATTTAGTAGTGACCGGGTGCAGTGTCACAAATCTCAGTCAGTGCCGATTTGAGTTTGCACGTGGAGAACCGGGAGTTGTAGGCCTCACAACTGCTGGACTTGAAGCCCAACTTTTCTCCTCTCCACAGTTGCACGATAGTGACAAAATGCTGGATCCTGACTCACATTGGCAGTAGTTTCTGCAAAATGTTCAACCGGCATCTGATCAATGACTCTGGGTGCCGTTTGGAGGCACCCCTGCTTCAGCACTGCCGCTATCGGTAAACGGCTGCGTTTACCGGGAATCTTCCGGATGGCTTCCAATACTTTTAAAGAAGTGGAACGATTGACGAGTCCGAGAACACTTGCCGTGACCTTTTCTTACTCTCCCTAATGACACGTTGAGCCGTGGCCCTCTTCACTCTAAAGGCTCTAAGGTCGTCTGCTGTGGGTCGGCATTTAAAATGTGAAGAGCCGCACACCTTTCCCAAATCGCGGAGTGGCACACATTTGTCCACCGAGGTACTGGTCCCCTCCTAAGATGACCTGAGAACTGTGGGATGGAGAAGTCAGCGGCATAATGGATCACTCGTGTGACGTGGTCCACCTATTCTTGGATGCTGTCAGAGTGGACACAGCCTCTGGCTGAAACACGTTCAGATAGCCTTGCTGAGCATTCATTTTAGGGGCTTAACTTCAGGTTGTGAGCCTTTTAGTAGGTGGAGGCAGATTGGGAAGTGGTGACTGGAATGAAGGTCACCAAAGGTCTCCCACCGAACAGGGTCGGCGAGGGCGGGAGAGCGGAAAGAGGGGTTGACGGCTGAGAATGATCCAGTAGCAGTAGAGAAATGTGTGCGAGTACCCACGATGAGGATGCACACCTGACAAGGCATCACGAGGCCCTCCAAAACCTGACCCTGAGGACAAGTATCGGTCGAGCTCCACAGGACACGATGGCCACTGAAGTCTCCCAGGAGAAGGAACGGTCGCAGGAGTTGTGCAATAAGATTCGTGAGAGTCTCAATGTAGACAAGTGTAGTGTGCTGCAAATACATAGAAAGAAAGATCCCTTATCATTTAGCTACAATATAGCAGGTCAGCAACTGGAAGCAGTTAATTTCATAAATTATCTGGGAGTACGCATTAGGAGTGACTTAAAATGGAATGATCGTATAAAGTAGATCGTCGGTAAAGCAGATGCCAGACTGAGATTCATTGGAAGAATCCTAAGGAAATTCAATCCGAAAACAAAGGAAGTAGATAACAGTACGCTTGTTCGCCCACTGCTTGAATACTGCTCAGCAGTGTGGGATCCGTACCAGATAGGGTTGATAGAAGAGATAGAGAAGATCCAATGGAGAGCAGCGCGCTTCATTACAGGATCATTTAGTAATCGCGAAAGCGTTATGGAGATGATAGATAAACTCCAGTGGAAGACTCTGCAGGAGAGATGCTCAGTAGCTCGGTACGGGCTTTTGTTGAAGTTTCGAGAACATACCTTCACCAAAGAGTCAAGCAGTATATTGCTCCCTCCTACGTACATCTCGCGAAGAGACCATGAGGATAAAATCAGAGAGATTAGAGCCCACACAAAGGCATACCGACAATCCTCCTTTCCACGAACAATACGAGGCTGGAATAGAAGGGAGAACCGATAGAGGTACTCTAGATACCCTCCGCCACACACCGTCAGGTGGCTTGTGGAGTATGGATGTAGATGTAGAGCCTCTGAGTCTAGTGCATCCTGCAGAGGTAAATACAGTGAGCAAACAGTGATCCTACCAGATGTGAATTTGAACTGCAACTGCTTGCAGGTCAGTAGCCAAGGGGAGAGCAGGACCCGACAGGTTATCCTCGTGGTATAGCGTATATCCCTGTAGCACAGTGACCTCTGTATCTTTAAAATGCGTTTCTTGTAAACAAAAGCGTAAGGGACATGGATGTGCTAGAAGTTTCAGTTCCTCCACCCAAGTCCAGAATCCAGTCGACTGGATTCTGGACTTGGGTGGAGGAACTAGTATGAAAGCCATGTCATCGGTGCATTTTTAATTTACCACTATCTTTGCACTGAGGAGGTGAAGCACTTTAAGAGTGAGGGGGAGTGGAGAGGCTGCCTGGACCCAAGGCATTTAACTCTACGATATCCTCCTCATCAGTTAGATGGGAGAGAATGTTGCATGAAAGTGCTCGGGACAGCTTTTGACCTGAACGTTGTGAGCCTTTCCCTCTATCTTCGAGGATGAGGGAGGAAAAGGGGTGTTGAGAGGCACTCTGCTTTTCTTGTACCTTCTGGATGGTCACTGCGGAACTGTTGGTCTTTCCTGGTGCAGCTACCTGGATTGCTCTGTCTTTACTCTTTCCCCTTGACATGTACACGTGCAAGTACAGGTGCTTGTGGTGGATATAAGCACCCTAAGCATCATCTGCGTTTAAACGTCTGCCTTGGGAATAGGTCTCTGCACCACAAAAGAATATGAGGTAGCAAAGACAGGGGTTTCGTCAGCTTATATTCTTTTTTGGGTTCGGCATAGAGGATCTGCTCAGTCACTTTTATGTCCTGTATTTTGCGTTCAGTAGAAACAGGGCAGTCTCGGCTACAGACTGGGTGGTTCCAAGAGCAGTTGATGCAGATCGCTGGAGATGAGCAGTCAGTCCCAGGACGAAGAGTGGCTTTTCTGCAGTTCCCACAGATCAATTCACCTCCACAACTGATGGCCGTATTGCCGAAACGCTGGCATTTGTAGCACCACATGGGGTTCGGAATGTAAGGCCGAACATTAAGTCGAAGGAACCACACCGTAAGATGTTCAGGCAGTGTCTGAGAATTAAATGTGACAATGAAAGTGGTAGTCTTCAGTTGGTCCAGTATTCCTGGGCGTTCGTTGCTCCACATTGACTGTTCCCTGGGATGCCCATTCTTGCTTCAGTTCTGCTATGTCCACAATATGTCAGCATGTGACAACACCCATACTGGAGTTGAGAGAACTGTGCATCTTAACAATATCTCAGTCACCCAGTTTCTGCCATTTCCTACGAAAGTCTACATACTTTGACCTGCTAGTTTCAACCAACAATTAGCCATTACACAATCTTTTCATAGATTTTAACATTCCAGCAAGGTCATCCAAACCCTTATGGATATAATAGGGGGACACTTTTTCCAAATACCCCTCCTTCCTCAATATCACCAGGAGCCCTGTTACTGCAGTCCAAAGTATTCTTATTATCAGGAGGATTAGCCTCTCACATTCTTTTGGATGAATGGGTGTGAATACTCCCAGGCAGTACTCTCTTCCCATTGGGAGGAGAAGATGATTTCGAGGGTTCCATCTCGGTCCCACGAGCAGCTAAGGAAATAAAGGTCCACTCGGACAGAGCCCAATGTGCCCGAGGAAGTCTTATAGAACTGGGGTGTGGCAGGTTCCCCAGAGGTTGCCCTCTAACTACCGTTCCACCTCGACAACCACACATCCCACCAGCATGCAGCACACCTCGAGATTGAGGGTCTTTCTTTATAGAGGTTCATCCCGTCCTCTCGAACCGGGCAGTCGAGCCTAGATCCCCGTCCCCCGACACATGCGACATTCCGCCACAGTACCACACGGTGTTCGCTGAAGCGTACCCGGGCTTACAGTGACGGGGGAATGGCGGCACTTACCAGTCCCCAGCTCAGGAACCCTGGGGTTGCCAAGCCTGTACCCAGCAGATCAATGCTGAGTGCCTGAGGGGTCCAGCTTTCTCTTCTCCAAGACTTTTGTAAAACAAACGATACTGTTCCTCGATAATTCTGGTGTGCCAGAGGTCCAGGTTTTATTTTTCCCTGAAGTTTTAGTGCTCCACGGTATTTCAGTTACAACTGGAAGACTGAATCAGAGTTTTAGAATTTTCTGGTAACTGGCAAACTTTTTAATTGTCGATCGTGGAAATGTTTCAAAAAGATACGATTAACATTGCTTTTGTAGTATTAAAGCTATGTTACCATATGTCATTGTAGTTTATTTCCTTCACTGTCAATTTTTTTTATTGTTCAACCGTTCTTTCGGCATGGCACTGAAAATCAAGTACATCTCGTCCACTTCAACAACTTCATACAGCCTCCGTTTTCAAGCAGCGTGAATAACAGAATACCATCCTAAAAACACACAATATTTTTGCAGTCTTCTCTAAATAGGCACTGACCGAATCACCGTCCACTAAAAAGTGGCCAGCCTCAAAGACTCACTGCCATATTATGAGAACGTCTAGAGAATATACAGCCTGAAGAAACACAGTGCTCACATTGACATTTCAATTTTGTTCTCTGCAGGTGCACGAGAACGAAACAACTGGATAACCATTTTCAATCTTCTGGCATTCTCAACATATACACAATGCTATTTCAATCGATCCGCATTTAGCAACACGTAATTTCTAACTTTGGTTAGTTGGCTGGAGTTAAGGGACCAAACTGCAAGGTCATCAGTCCCTTCCTCCTTTATGTATCGAATCGAGAATAATCCTCAGAAGAAGAGCACAACTGCAAGCCAGATATAATAAGACAGAAATAAAATCGAGGAGAAGTAGGAGGGGATTGAGACTAAGTCGGGCAAGAGTTGGAGGTCCCCAGAGCAATGTATGCAGTGGCAGATGCACGTCCTACATGCTACCAGTACCACTTCACTTCACCATCTATTACCCCAAGAAAAAGAGCAGCACAGGCAAGATGATGAAATTTTAGGGAAGATGAAACATTAACAACAGCAAACGTATAAGAATAAGGAGAATAAAAAGGTGGGAAGGGTAGGGGCCAGGCCAGACTGCGAAGAAAGAGTGTCACGGAACACCTGGTCCGAGGCAGACAAGGGGTGGCCCTCCAACCTCTCAGGTGGTCAATGAGGTCAAAGTGTCCCACCTCATAGAGATGAGTAGAACCCACCTGCACGGCTGAAACATAACATCAGGTCAGCCACTTTGGTGTCTTCCTCTAGTATCAGAGGTCGCTTGTGAGGAAGGTAAAGACATCGCTGCATAACAGCCAAATCGAGGCAGTCTAGCAGGATGTGGGCCACCACCAGCTGAGCACTACACTGGCAGTAAGGTGGGTCTCCACGCCCGAGGGCTGCGAACCGACCCAGTGCGGTCAATGCGTAGCCGACAAAGGAACCGTGAAGGGAAGACTGTCAAATATTTGTGATCTCCTTTATTGCCCTCTGTTTGGGCAGTCCAGGGTGAACCACTCCAAGCTCCAGACATCCACCAATTGACTGCATAGAGGTGTCTAAAGGGGGTACTGTAGGAAGCACGAACTAAAACCCGGAAAGTGCGGTGCAACAAGAAGCTCTGAGCAAAAATCTGAAGTTGGTCCCGGAGACCCCACTCGTGTAAGGTAGGGAGGATGTGGAGTCACCATGTGATGTTTTAAGCCTTTTGTAGGTCAAAGAAGACAGCAATAATATGTTGACGGATGTCAAAAGCTGTCCAGATGGCAAATTTCAGGCAAACCAAATTATTAGCAGTGGAACAGCTCTGGCAATAACCAGTCCAGGTCAGAGCCAGAAGGCCCGAGGCAAAGAGCCGACACAGGCGCCAGCTCACCGTGTATTCGAGCAACTTACAGACGACGTCGGAGAAACTAATTGGGTGCCTCTAGGGGATGCTTATCCAATTTCAGTACTGAGACAATGGTGCTTTCTCAATGTTGAAGTGGGAGCCCACCCTCACTCCAGATACAGTTGAAGACGGTACGGACACGACGCTGACAATCCACTGACAGGTGTTTGAGCATTTGGCTGTTGATGTGGTCCGGCCTTGGGGCCGTATCTGGACAAAGGGCTAGGGCAACGAGCAATTCCCACTCGATGATGGGGAAGGACACAAAAAGAAGGTTGACTGTTCACGGACACAGAGGCCCAAGTATAATGCAGAGCAAAATGTTCTGTGTCAGTGAAAACAGTACTGTTCAACAAAATACCAAATACACCATACAGGCCTCTGATCTCTCACCCTGACTTGAAGGAGGTGTATATTGTCCAATGACAAACTTACCATTCCCAGCATTCTTGCTTTGTCCTTTTCTTAAATGGTGGACCTGGGCATGGAGCCATTTAAAGGCAGTGAGCTGCTTAATCTACGGATGCTGCCTATGGTGTTGGAGAGCCCACCTGCTATCTCTAATGGCCTCTGAAGTTTCAGTTTCAGAGGTCCACCAAGGTACTACCTTCCAACAGGGGGGGGGGGGGTTAGAAGAATATGGGATCACTAAATCAGCTGCCAACAGAATAGCTGCTGTTGCATTCTGGACAGCCTCCTTGATGCTTCCATTAATGGGGAACTCAGAATGACAGTGGAGATGAAAGCATTCCAGTCGGCATTGTGGGCAACCAGGGTGGTGATGCTGAGGGAGGGACAGAAAGATAGGACAGTGGTCACTACCACACAGGTCATCGCGGACCTGGATGGACGGGATAAGACCAGGGCTGCAAATAGAAAGATGAATGGCTGAGTAAGTTGTGTGTGCCACAGTGAAGTGAGGGGAGGCACCAGCATTCAAGAGACAGAGCTTTAGATCTGCCAGTAAGTTTTTGATGTCTTTCCTGTGGCCAGTGATCATGCCTCCATCCCACAAAAGTTATGGGCATTGAAATTGCCCAAGCTTAGGGAAAGTGGGGAGAGGGGAGGAGGGAGCTGAAAAACCATTGCTGACAATATGTTCTGAGGCACTTCCACCATCAAGTGGGGGATTAAACATTACAGATGGTAAAATCCTGAGATAACCTTACCCAAACAGCCACAGTCTCCAAAGCTGTATCAAGAGGCACAAGTTCACTATATACAGAGCTCAGAACATACGTGCAAACTCCATCTCACACCCTATCATACTTGGCACAATTCTTAAAATATCCCCAGTAGATTCAAAGGGCAATGCAGAAAGCATGGGAGAAGCTCAAGAGATACCATAGATCAGCCAGGTGGTGGAAAATATCATTACAATTCCACTGGACAATTTTACTGTCTGGATACTTTGAGGGCACGAAGGGGCCAAGGAGGCAAGTTACATCCCACGTTCGCCTACTGCCAAAGGTTGAGATGGTATGCTATCAAGACATCCAGGTTGTGAGACACGTGTGGTGCGATCTGGAGCCTCAGGGAACACCGGGATCTGTACTGCGGCTACAGGTGCAGAACACGTGGGATCTGGTGGCATGGGGGCCAACAGAATTTCCTTCGTCTTTGGAAACTTCATTTTATCTTTCTTTCGTTTATGGGACTTGGATGACTTGGAGCGCTTCTCTGAATTAGTTAGACTGACAAAGTTTGTAGAGCACTATAAGCAGCAGCCTGCGGCTCCTTCGGCCACTGGCTGGTATCCAGATGCAGAATGGCAGAAACCTCAGAGGGGATTGGTCCGAGCAAGCCGCTCCTGGTGTGAGAGGCTAGACGAGGGTGATGCGTCTCCGTCTGAGGGATGGGGATTCGCCTCCCTGGTGGGTGGGGAGCCATTACTCCGAAAGTGGGTGTTGAGAAGCAGCAGAGCCAGGCATAGGAGGGCAGGCATAGTCGTGCCGGCAGTACTGACACTCCAGAATGACAAGCAACCATTCCTACCTAGGCATACGTAGGGAGGCAACAACTCTAGTATCAGAAGTGTGAGCCCTCGGCTGTCAGGGGCTCAGCTCCACCACACAGATTGGCTACACGTGCTGTTGACCTAGTGGGACAAAGGGGGCGCTATAGTGGGGAAGGAAGAGTGGGAGGATGGGGGGGAGAGGAATCTGTGGCGTAGGCCCTAGGGAGGGAGTTCTTCCACAAATGGCTCACACTACAAACAGAAAATTTAGAAGTGGATGTCAAACCCCAAAGAGGGACCAAAAACGGCAAGAAGGACAGACCAAAAATGGCAAAAAGGACAAAACAGAAAAGGCCAGAGGAACAAAATGACAAGGAAGATAGGAAACCTGGTGCATAGTCAGGTCAACATAAGTAAGAAAACAGAGAGGGGAGCTGGGAAGGTAGTAGGATTGGGGGGGGGGGGGGGGGGGGGTGCCATGGAAGTTTATGCCACACAAGATCTCACAAAAGAACTGTGAGCCCCTTGGTGTGTGACTGGGCTAGCATGTGGCATCGCAACATGAAGACTTGCCCGAATTTCATACATTTGAAGCATCGCACTGGGTGGGCAAGGGAGGGGAGGGGGGGGGGGCGGCAGAGAACAGCCTCACGTCAGACTGGTGTGCCATCACCTTGACCCTTTCAGGCAACAAATCACCCTCAAAGGGCAAGATGAAGACCTCAGTAGCAACCTTACTGTCCTACGCTCCCTATGGACACGACAGACAAAGTGCACACCGCTTTGCTCCAAGTTGACATGTAACTCATCGTCGTACAGCAAAATGGGAAAGGATGCTGTGAACAATACTGTATAGGTTATCATGGAGAGGGATAGAAACCAGAGTGTTATCCAGCTTGTTACAACCAAGCAATGCCCTTGACTGGGCAGGGGATGACTTCCAGAGAGATGTTCTCTACAGTCTCCACAAAGAATAAAGGGTTTGTGATAAAAAAGAATTCCCATCTGTCCTTGTGGAAACAAGGAATTGGGGAGAGTTTTACTCTGCTTGTCACTTAGCCCAACATTCCTCCCACAGTGTTGCCATGGTAGGAAATATTTTGGGATTGTATCTCTCTGCACTGAGCGAGTTTTTTCCTTCTGAAGAGATTACTGGGGCCATATGACCACCAACAGGACAAAGCTTCATATGCAAGCCATCCACCATGGTGCCACACACTCCAAATGGGCACTCTCCCCATGGGTGCCACCCAGTCTCAGCAATGGCTATCTGTCCAGTAACTCACTGTTCCGAATCTCCGTACTCCAGTCATGATGGGCACATACTCCTTGGCATACTTGGGAGGGATATCAGCTCAGGCATCAACAATGAGATCCCTTTATGGTCAGCGGGGCACCACCTTGCAGTAATTTATGACTCCAACAGCATCGCTACCGTGCTATGTTCGGGGTATACCATCTCAATGGAAAGGCAGGCTGCCAGGATGGAAATGCACAAAGGCGGAACAGACTCCACACTGGGTGACATTCCCTGCAACATCTGCACTTTTGAAAACAGTGCCAGGTCTAACCAAACAATAGGGACCATGTATTTATTAATGAAAACGTGTAGAGAACACCACAAGTGAAATAGGAAACTAGGGTCATAAATCATGTACCAGGGCAAATAGGGATATACCAGGAAGACCATCCGACAAAGTGGAGGGGGAAAGGCATAGTGGAAGTATAGGTTTGCAGTACAGAGAAGGAAGTATTGCTGCAAAGGCTGGGGTCCTGTGGTACCCAAGCACATGGTTACAGAAAACTTTTGAGCATCCTGGGGATTTCTAGATTTCCTGGTATCACTATTTTATACTGATAGACAGTAGCAAACACACTGATGCTTGGACAGTACCTTATAGCTTGCAGCTTTTCAGAGCCAGTAAATAACAGTCACCTGCTCAGACACACTCCATTTCATTTTTTGTCTTTAGCTGCTTCTTTCCTCTTTAGGTGTTCTCAGTGCTGGTCTTTCTCCACCCCTTTATTTTCCTCAGAGATTTTGAAAGTGATAACAGTGGTTGCATACATCTTTTCTAGGTACACAAAAGCCTATGTTAAACTCTGTATTGAATATTTGTCTGTAGAGCCAATATTTTTCAGAAGTAACTTGTTCCTCTTCACAAAGCTTCTTATACAGGTCACACATTATCTGTATATTCAGATCACCTGGTAAGAATTGTCGCACAATAGAAATCAATTTTATAGAGTTTTATAATCTCTTCCTCGCCTCGTCCAATCTCCTTATACACGGACAATGACGACCTCTCTTACCAACAGTCAAAATTGTATTGCTGCTGCCTTTTCTTTATGTACTGCGCAGATACACTACGTGTTCTACAGGATTCAGGTCAGGACTCTGTGCAGGCTAATCCATTACAGGGATGTTGTTGTTGTGTAACCACACTGCCACAGGCCTTGCATTATGAACAGCTGCACGAACGTGTTGAAAGATTCAGTCGCCATCCCTGAATTGCTCTTCAACAGTGGGAAGCAAGAAGGTGCTTAAAACATCAATGTACACCTGTGCTGTGACAGTGCCACAAAAAACAAGGGGGCGCAAGCCCCCACCATGAAACTCACGACCACACCATAACACCACAGCCCCCACATTTTACTGTTGGCACTACACACGCTGTCACACAACGTTCAACGGGCATTCAGCACACCCACACCCTGCCATTGGATTGCCACATTGTGTACCGTGATTAGTCACTCCACAGGAAGTTTTCCACTTGTGCCAGTTCTCTGGCACGTTGCGTATCCAGCACTATCAACAGCCACTTTTATTTCAGTTCCTGTCTGGTTCGGCCTGCGCAGGCGCTGAGGCGGCTGCTGCCCACCGGAGCGTTTTTCGCGAGGGGCCGCGTGCGCGCTCGGCTCAGCAGTTGGATTCGCACCGAGCTGGCAGTATTTTTGCCTTCCACCCCGGCACGGAGGTGTGATCTCGTCGATTTGGGCATTGGGCAGTGTGCCGTGTTGATGATGTGGTGTAGTGGACAACTGATGGATTCCCACACGAGATCGCTCGAGGTTCTCAGCCTCTGAGAAGGGTGCCACGATATTCCTTGGGTTTCCGCACTCAGCAGTTGTAAGGACTGCAGGGCAGTTTTGGTGTGTGTTTGCTCTGTCCGGTCTGTGTGGTGGGGTTCGTTTCACCTTACTTCAGCTTCTTCATATTTTCTGCGTGCTTCGGTTTTAGCCGGAGTCTGGGTGTTGAGTTTTCTGCTGGTGTGTCGTCTGTTTTCCCGCCCGGGGTGAGGGGAGGGGAGGGGGGGGGGGAGGGGGGGGGAGGGGGGGGAGGGAGTGGCCGTATCTGTTGGTGGGAATTATTTAGCAGCGTGTGTTTTGCGTGGACCGAGTGTGCTCACGTGCCCTGTTTCTGAGTTGAAATTACTGTGGTCAGGCTGGCTCGGTTGCTGGAGTGTGTGGGGTTGGTTTTCTGGCTTGCTGGGGACTGCGCGCGCGCCTGTTCGTTTGTGATGTGGCAGCAGCCTGATATTTTTGTGTGTGCTTGTTAAGTTGTTAGCAATTGCTTTTAGCCTTGTGCTTACTTATTTTATTTAAATTGCTGGCCATTGTTATTTGTAGTGTCAATTAAGCCTAAGACGATGTCCAAGGTGCTAGCAATTGATTTTAGCCTCGTGTGTACTTAATCCTATTTAAATTCTTGAGCATTGGCATTCGCTTGTTCTTTTACTCTTGTTTATTTGTTGTGCCAGTTAGCCCTAAGATGATGTCAGACCTTTGTATCTGTCAACCTTATTTTGGCTACTAGCACTCAGGTGCAATATTGTCGGGCTTAGCCCAAATTTGTCATTAATTGATAGCTTTTATACTGTATTTTTAGTAGTAGGTTTGGCAAGTGCACTTGCGTATGTTATTGGAGCAAAAGAAGATAACTTCTTTTATCACGAAAAAGCATGACCTTTACTTTCCTTTTACAAACACACATGCCCTCCAATGGGTGTACATGTCATTAGAGTGACTCATGAATTTGAGAAGAACACAACTTCACTTACAAGATACACCTCGAAGGGTCAACATGACACTAGAGATTATAAAATATTTCATTTGTCACACAAATATCTCTTCTTTTCTTTTCATTATTGGAGAGTGCAGTTGCTCTTCGACAGTCTTGCCACCGACAAGCCACAATGCCAAAACAAAAAGGCACCTCCACAGCGGGTGAAGCCATTTGTCATCAAACCTCACCGTTTTCTCAATCTACACATTCTGTTTGACGTCTGCACATACGAAAACAAACACCTTTGCACAGTATACGTTCCGCGACTTACTCCTCGCTTAATATTACTCTGTCACCATCACCTTTCCGTGTACTACACGACGTGAGTGACATGTCGTTTGCCTAAACTGTATGTAACACTTCACTGGCACTTTGTTCTTGGCAGTGTGTATGTCTCTGATGTCTATTCATTTTTCTTATATTTCTTCTCCACTTGTCTGTGTTCTTACTGCTTTTTCTCATTTTGCTTTCCTTTTTGACTATTTTCTGTCAGACTGCATAGGTACTTTATCATTAGAATCAACAGTCAATTTACTTATTCCTTGTGCATGTTTGTTAACATCACAAAATCTTTGCTCAGATAAACTGAATAACCAGGACCAAACAGCTGTTTTGTCAATGAAGAGAAATCTGTGCAATTTACCCCCTTTGCTAAATTGACTGGAATGAAGACGATCATATTATTGATGTTGGTGCCTTAGCAACCATCACGTAACACTCCGAATCTCACCCAGACCTGCCTGGTTACAATTACAGTATGTGATACTTATGGCCAAATCTACCATTTTACCAAAGAAATATGACCCAAAGTCTGCTGATGGCAACTTCTCTTGCAGTACAAGTGCAGGAAAACTGTAGTATGTGAAATGAGCTGCACACAAATGTATTTCCACATTTACTTAATAAATTAAGGACTCAGAAGAATGTAAATACTGATACATATTGCCAATCCCACACTTGTCTCTATAAACTTGCAACTCACATGCAGTAACAGGGTGTATACGTGGACAAGGAAAAAAAATTCCCGGATTTTTCCCGGTTAAAAATACACATTCTCCCGGGTGAAAAAAACAACTTTTTCTGTGTTACGTGACATATTTTCCCTACGAAACTTATCAATCCTTTGAATGGTTATGATATAATACACGGGCTTTGAATTTCCCCGCACTTTTGAAAACGAAACTCAGGGAAAAACATTTTGGAAATATCTTTGATGTGAAACAATGTTTATACTGCATATTTTCGTATTACGAAAGTATACATTAGAATTCCACTAAACACCGCATTTTACTTTCCGAATCATTGGAATCGAGATTGAGATGCGCTTCTGTAAGCCAGTAATAGCTCATGTCACGTGATCTCGACAGCCGATGACGGCGGATATTCAGAGCATGGGACACGTGATGTAGTCAGCCAACAGCAACATCACTGTTACGTAGCACGAACACACAAACAGGGAAAGTTAATAGTTTAAATTAGTATGCATAGTGTTGCTACAAGAAAAACAAAGCGTTCACATATAATATTGGTCTCTAAGGTTAATAAGCTGCAAGAGAAGTTAAGCTTTTGCATATAATGTTGATATTTTTTGCGCGTGTTACACTTTAAGATATATCAGACAAATGAGCCAGTACAATTTTTAATAGTGACATAAATGTCTGATCATGGTTCGAAATTCTTCTAAATGGTCCGCCATCAAAGAGTTGATTTTTAAATGAGAGGCTTGCTGTTTTGTGTGTAATAAAATTAAATATAGGATACATAAAACCAATAAAGACACGAGCCAAGCAATAAACTACACATTTCTTCAATTAGCTCCTAGCATCTGTGATTTAAGAAATTCATGGTACATTGTCGCACATAGTTGAACTAACGTAAAAGAATATTTACTTTTAAAGTAATGCTTTTCAAACCACTATTCGCAATATTTTCTCGCGACTTGTTAGAAATAGGTTCGTTTCAGCAGTTGCCTGAGAGCACAGATAACAGGCAACACCACTCTTGCGCAGCTACCATAACATAGGAAGCCCGTATGTACGTACGTATAAAACATTGAAAGATAATACATTATGTCATAAAAGAAACAAGACATAAAAGGATTTTCGCGAACCGTATTAAATGTGCACATTTAAACTGCATACTTAAAGTGCACATTCGTATGTCCAGATTCCCAATGAAGTAGTCCTCGATCTGATATTAAGTTTTTCAGTGTGGTTTTCGGGATTTAAATTTTCTTGGAGCAACAGTATTGTATTACATCATATTTGGTTCTTTATTATGGCATAATGCCATACGTGCTAGAAGATGAAAACGTGCACTTGAAATGCAGAGAGCAGTTTAAACTAGCCAGTACTGTGGAATTAAATATTTCGTATCAAATACAATTGTCATTTGACGTGAGAGTAGATGAAAGAGAAACAGCAAAATCACTAAATGTAAACACCGGTCACGTGGAAACTACCCACTATAACTCAGACTGCTCTGCTCATCAGCCCCGGATCTCTGATATTTGCTAACCGGGTCAATACTAAAAATTCGAATTTTCAAAAATATGTTCATCTTGTAGCGCACATCTTTCTGAAATGTCTGAAACACAAAACATGTGTGTTCGAGGAAATGTAAGACATGTTGTTTGGTCGTAAGTGTGTCAAAGTACAGCATTCTTCAATCGCACATCCCTGTATTTCGCTCTGTGGAATTTAAACGTGTATATCTTGTAATGAATGCCATCAAACTATATTCAGGGTTGGTTGGTTGTTTGGGGAAAGAGACCAGACAGCGTGGTCATCGGTCTCATCGAATTAGGGAAGGATGGGGAAGGAAGTCGGCCGTGCCCTTTCAGGGGAACCATCCCGGCATTTGCCTGGAGTGATTTAGGGAAATCACGGAAAACCTAAATCAGGATGGCCGGACACGGGATTGAACCGTCGTCCTCCCGAATGCGAGTCCAGTGCTATATTTAGGGCAGTGGAAATTGAAATGTCCTGTGATGCCTCTCCTGTTCCCAGTCAGCCTGTTGGACAGCCTGCCCCACTAAAAAAAAAAAATAAAAAAAAAAATAATCTCGCAATTAATAGCGAATGGGATTATTTGTAATCGGGAGAATCGGGAGAACAAGAACTCTTCAGAAAATTTGCACTCTTTATTGCCTATTAGCTAACAACTTGCTGTTTTGTGTGTAATAAAATTAAATATAGGATACATAAAACCAATAAAGACACGAGCCAAGCAATAAACTACACATTTCTTCAATTAGCTCCTAGCATTTTTTTCTATCTAATCTGGTTACAGCTTTACATGGCGTGGTTTCCTTTCTGCGAGAGAATCTATTACCTCATCAAATTTCATAAAACTTTTTGCTACATGAAAAATCAAAATGTCTTAATCTAAAACCGAAAAAACTGTCAATACAAATAATACCACTGGTGTGGTTTCTCGATCCGATTATGTCTATTTTGTCACTGTCTGCTAGATAAAACAAAATAGGTATTTCTAATACTGCAGAAATTTTGTAAGACATCTAATAAACGAAACTGTTTTGGCACAAATGGTCATTTTTATAACACGACAGAATATAATTCACAAAGCACCAATATCAAATGCCTATGAGGGCTACTACAAGCAAAATGCTTTATGTTAGGAAATAGTTTCACATTTCATTCATACGCACCAGTGTCTCAAGCACGAGATCAAAAATTAGTATTACGAAATTTTTATACAAGTTTGGAATTGTCTTATTCTTCCATAATTTGTGTGATGTCCCCGTTTCTTCTCCTTCCTCATTCTAACAATCTTGTCATCACCAATTCTGTAGCTATTCCTGCCATTGTCAAAATTTGTTCGCCGATTAACTTCACAAACCCTGGCGGAATCACAGGTTTAGTTATCCCGCGATTGTTCTCCGGTTAGACGTTGTTACATGTTCGTACAACACGTTTTCCACGTTACTTCCAGAATATACCGTATTTACTCAAATCTAAGCCGCACTTGAAAAATGAGACTCGAAATCATGGAAAAAAATTCCCGAATTTAAGCCGCACCCGAATTTTGAGACTCTAAATTCAAGGGGAGAGAAAAGTTTTAGACCGCACCTCCAAATCTAAACAAAGTTGGTCCATTGTAACACGAGACACAATTTAGGTCGAATGGATGATGATACATCTACAGTAGTATGGTTCGAGTCGTCAGCTTAACAGTTAAGCTTTACCAAGTAGCCATTACTATGTGTCAGGCGCTCCGTCCGTATTTATACGGGTACCCTTCCTTTGTAACGTGCTTCGTCTGGTTTGAATCGATTGCTTATTTTTCTTTGATCTGGTAAGTGCCGTTCTCTATGTTATAGGTGTTTACGTCACTAAGCTGAAAATGCATTATTGTACTGTGTCATGCATTGTTTGTCGCATTCTGATCACGAGTGTTTACAACCTGTCGTCACTCGCGGCATGGCATGCTTTTGGAGCGCTACCGCCCCTTTAAAAAAAAAGAGGAATTGTCTCATTAGCGACACGATGGCAACAGGCTGCTATTTGTTGTTACTTACACTGGTGCTTTCTTTCATAATGATCAACAAGAACCGAATAATAGACTGCGTATGATAGAAGATGTTCTGAACGAGAGTTTAGCGAAAAATTTTCTCCGTTTGAAAATCTTTGCAGATGCCTCTTTAATACATTACATTCTGCACAGAAATTAGAGTCATCTTAGATTTAAAAAACCTAGTCAGTTTCCGTGCATCATTTCTGACTGTATCACTATTCAGCATAAGAATAATATGAATATAAACATGACACGATATGTATATTCTTTCGCGTTTGCTGTTGTCTCACTCTAGTTTCGTAGTTTATTAGGCAGACAGAATTTAAATGAGATAGCAGCAAACATGAAAGAATACATGGCACAATGTTTACATTCTTCTACCTTTTCTTTTAATTTATTTAGGCCTACTGACGCAGAGGTTTTGGTGCCAGTATTTATCTTTGTGCCTGCAAAGCATGTCTGTGTAGCGCTACATATATTCGACGGCAGAAGTTAGTTGTTGTGGTACCTACCAACATTTTTCAGAACTTCCGCTTACTTTGCACTCGATTCTAAGCCGCAGGCGGTTTTTTGGATTACAAAAACCGGAAAAAAGTGCGGCTTAGATTAGAGTAAATACAGTAACTTAAGCGGCTGACAACTGGTCCTTACTAGTGTAGCGATCTGGCCAAAAATTTTCTGTCAAAATTTCATTTTCTTGAATGCACCGAGAAGATAATACGTAATCTTTCTCACCTGTTCTTCCTGTTAGTCGTTTATTTCCATTCTGGCGGCATGAATCTATGGATTTCGCTAGTAATTATAACAATGCTGATCATTCGCAAATCCAATCAACCACATAATCAGATAGCGATTGGCATTCATTCATTCGTTCGGCTTAACTCCGCTCAGCTCGTGTAGCCCCGTCCCCTTGCCTGTGGAACGTTTATTTCTAGATGCGACGAGGATTCTGACAGCGGCATCACGTACACTATGCATGCAATCATGAATCAACTTATGATTCATTCAGAAATCAACTTAAAATGTGTTCAAAAATGTTCGAAAACCAACAGTGATGCGTTTCAAAATCATATAAATAATTAATAGACCAATGTGCGCTGGATGCTAGGCGCTTTGTGAAACAAGTTTCCCCCCCCCCCTCAAGAATATGAATTTGGAGCCCCCTTTTCCCGGTAGCATCTAGCAGCTTGCTGCGACTGCTTGCACAGCCAACACCCACATTCCTGTAGCCGGAAGCAGGAGAATCTACTACTAAAACGCGACTCAACTGCGCATGCGCATGAGCCCACTCGTAACTGCTAAAACAAATCTAATGTAAACAGTTATGACTTCACGCTCATCTGAGGTAATTTGTTGTTATGAAGCATTGCATAGTCTTCCTAAAGCCTTTGACACATTTTGCTGTTGGCACACGCTTGCATGAGCACTGTGTGTCGTCGTCATATATGGCGCATTTCCTTTGTAATTTAAGTTACTTTCGTTTTTTTCTCTCGTTTATATTTTATTGTTGAAGTATTATTCTGCAGTGGCGGCATACAGTAATATCCTTTGTTAGAGTATCGGTTCTTACCAGTCAAAATTACAAAAATTTAACAGAGAACTAAAACAAATCCTAAAAAATTCCCGGGTTTTTCCCGGTTTTCTCCCGGATGAAAAAATTTCCGGGTTTTTCCCGGGTCGTATACACCGTGAGTAACTTATTCTTGCCAGGAGAATAGATGGAGGAATGTCATTTTGGCATGTGCAGCCAATTACTGTGAGAATACACACCAAAAAAAAGCTGAAAATCTCAGTTTTGAAGATACAGTCCTCTAATTCTTAAACAACGATATGTATTTATCTAGAGATGGTGGGTTTGAGCTTTAAACACATCTCTTCCAAATCTGTAAGATCAATTCAGTGTAAGTAGCATGTCACGTCCTGTATCAGTTTCACCAAATGTAGATAATTTTCGGACTCTCAGACGAAATTTTTGTTTTCGTGACTGTCACTGCAATTTGAGCACATGCGGTGGCTGATATTCCCATTTCATAGTGTTCACAAAAGCCCCAATTCTGTTCTGGTAACAGTAATGGTAACAACACTGAAATCGTCAGACACCTTCAGCACACATCGTGGATTACCCACAAAAATTTTGAAAGAACCAACTGCAAAAGTAACATTTTTGTCCAGTTTCTTCTACATTACCCTGTAGATTACACAGACCACGATCTGATTCAAGTGTGTATGGCATTTCTTGCACGATACAAACTGAATACACTCTGCACGCACATCGGAAACAGATGTTATGGTCAGTCATTTGTGAACACAGATAATTCCCTATCGAAATTACTACACAGTCAGCCTCTTCCATTAATTTTATTTCTTTCGAGTAAAACCTAAACACATCCTGCACAATTTGGAATGACATCCAATTGTTTTTTAAAGTCATGACGGCTCTTGGAAAAATTGATCTCCACTTTCACATAGTATTTTATTTATAAGATTAATATTTCATTAATAGCTTCTCAATATGATCCACACAGTAAATTATCTTCCACAAATGAAGTAATACAGGGAAAAATGGATATGGTTTAGCTACAATAAATTATGGGATGTGTATTACCTTCACTGAAAAGTTCCAAAAGCTACACTGGTGCCTCATTCTTTGAGCTGCAGCACTGCTTTGTGAAGTGACGTACACTGAGGTGACAGTGATGTGCACTTGTACGGGCAGTGGTAGTATTGTGTATACCAGGTATAAAAGAGTAGGGCATTTGCAGAGCTGTCATTTGTACTTTTGTGATTCATACAAAAGGTTTCCGATGTGATTACGGCCACCTGAGGAATTAAGAGACTCTGAAAGAAGATCGGTAGTTGGAGCTAGACCCATAGGACACCACTTCAGACATCATCAGATTGTTCATTATTCTGAGATCTGTAGTGTCGAGAGTGTCATTTGCTTACTGTTGTCAGTGCTGACAGACAAGCAACATTGCACGAAATAAAGTCAACAAAGGATGTACGACAATCCTGCCCATTAGGACAGTGCGGCAAAATCTGGCATCTGTGGGCTACGGCAGCAGACGCTACTGCCGACAGTACATCATCGCCCGCAGTGCCTCCCTGTGCTCGCAGTCGTGTCGGTCGGTCCCTAGACGACAAACATTGTGGCCCAGTCACACACATCCCGAATTCAATAAGCAGGGTTTGAGTGTGATGTAGACACTGTGAAAACGTGGAGCCAAGTTGTCAACAATGCACTGTGCAAGCTGGTGGTGGCTCCATAACAGTGTGGGCTGTGTTTACACGGAATGGAGTGTGTCGTCTGGTCCAACTGAACAGATCATTGACTGCAAATGGTTAAGGTCAGCTATTTTGAGACCATTTGTACCCATTTGTGGATTTTACGTTACCAGACAACGATGGAATTTTTGTGGATGACAATGCCCTATTTAACCAGAAAACAACTGTTTGCAATCAGTTTGGAGAACATTCTTGACAGTTTGGGCATTACAGATGGCTACATAGAGCACAGCTCAGTATTTATACAGGGGACTTCCGACAGTTTGACGAGTCCACATCGAGTTGACTTGCCGCACTACAGTAGGCAAAATGAGGTCCGACAAATTATTTGGTTGTGTACTGTGACTCGTCACATCAGTGTATCTCTTTCACACTACAAATTATTTAATTGCAGGTGCTCTACTACGTAACTGATGTATATTGTTATATTTTATCCATAATAATACCTTCCCATGTCAAATGGGTCAATCAGTGCTGTTTCCACAGTGCCTTTAGCACAACTTATCAACGGTTGTACACACAAGACGAAAGCGCTGGTCCAGAATACGAACAGGGCCATATCTGCAAAAGATAATTATGAAAAATTACTTATTTGAATATTTATTTATTTTGATTTAGTGAATTAATTAAAACACACAATGAAATTGTTGGAATGGGAACAGGAAAGGGGCTGGACGGATGAGGACAGTGACTGACTAAGGTTGAAGCAAAGAGGAACCTTACGGGAACATAGGATATGTATTGCAGGGAAAGTTCCCACCTGCGCAGTTCAGAACAGCTGTTGTTGATGGGAAGGATTCATATGGCACAGGCTGTGAAGCAGTCACCGAAATGAAGGATGTCGTGTTTGGCAGCGTGTTCAACAACAGGGTGGTCCAGTTGTTTCTCGGTCACAGTTTGTCTGTGGCCACTCATGCGGACAGACAGCTTGTTGATTGAGATTTTCACCCTGCAGCGGAGTGTGGGCTGATACAAAACTTCCTGGTAGATTAAAACTATGTGCCGGACCAAGACTCGTATTTGGGACCTTTGCCTTTTGCGGGCAAGCGCTCTACCATCTGAGCTACCCAAGCGCGACTCACTATCCATCCTCACAGGTTTACTTCTGCCAGTACCTCGTCTTCTACCTTCCAAACTTTGCAGAAGCGGAAACATTCCCCAAGCTGTGGCTAAGCCAAGTCTCTGCAATATCCTTTCTTTCAGGTTTGCTAGTTCTGCAAGGCTCGCAGGAGAGCTGCTGTAAAGTTTGGAAGGTAGGAGACGATGCACTGGCAGAAGTAAACCTGTGAGGACGAGGCGTGAATCATGCTCGTGTAGCTCAGATGGTAGAGCACTTGTCCGCGAAAGGCAAAGGTTCAGAGTTAGAGTTTCAGTCCGACACACAGTTTTAATCTTCCAGGAAGTTTCAGCTTGTTGATTGGCATGCCCACATAGAATGCAGCACAGTGGTTGCAGCTTAGCCTGTAGACCACATGACTGCTTTCACAGGCCTCTGACAGGATAGGTGGTTTTTTGTGGGGTTTTAGGGCGCTCAACTATTACAGTCATTAGTGCCCAGTCACAAATGTAAGTGCACATATAATCTGGTGAAACTCAAGGGGGGAACACCAGGAAGTTCTTACAAAGACACAGATAAAATAATTAAAAGAGTTAGATGTCTTTGGGCAAGTCCGTCAAAGTAATAAAAGGAAGAACACAAGCAGCTGCTCGAGTGTCATCAGCTAAAATTTCCGGTAAGATAGATGGTAGAGACAAGACAACACGAGATTGATTAAAATGGGGACAACGATAAAACATGGCGCACCGTCAATGCATGACCACAACGGCACTGCTGGGCGGGGTCACTGTATAGCAGGTAGCGGTGGCTAAACCAGCAATGCCCAATCCGCAACCTGGCCAAAATGACCTCTCGCCGAGATGGTCGGGAGGAGGTTGTCCAAGCAGTTGGGAAGTGTTTTATGGCCCGGAGCTTATTTCCTTGAAGTGACGACCAAGTATCCCACCATAATGACACAAGCCTCATGCCTCCTACTAACAACCCCACTAATGTCTGACGATGGGACACAAAGGGAGGCTGGCCGAGGTAGGAGGACTGCAGCCTTGGCCACAGCATCAGCAGCCTCATTCCCAGGCACTCCTACATGTCCGGGAACCCACATAAAGCTGACAGGAGAACTATTATCAGCGAAAGAATGGAGGGACTGCTGTATCCGTTGAACGAAGGGATGGACCGGATAGGGAGCTCCAAGGCTCTGAAGAGCACTGAGTGAATCAGAGCAGAGTACATACGGAGAATGGCGGTGGCGGCAGACATACTGAACGGCCTGATAAAGAGCAAAAAGCTCAGCCGTAAAGCTGGAACACTGGCCGAGGAGCCAGTATTTAAAGGTGACGTCCCCGACGACAAAGGCACAGCAGACACCATCGTCAGTTTTGGAGCCATCAGTTTAAATAAAGGTGTTACTGGTGAGTCGTGCACGAAGTTCGACAAACCATGAGCAATACACTGCATCCGGAGTACCCTCCTTCGGGAGCGAGCTGAGGTCAAGATGAATGTGAATCAGAGCCAAGGTGGCGTCGGGCTCTCACCCTCCCTGAAGATGGTAGGGAGGGCAAAATCCAATTGTCGAAGCAGGCGACGAAAGCGGACTCCAGGGGGCAGCAGGGCAGACACATACAACCCATACTGACAGTCGAGAAAATCGTTGAAGAAGGACTGATAATAGGGGTGGTCGGGCATTGACAACAGCCGGCAGGCATACCGACAAAGCAGTATGTCGCGCCGGTAGGTCAATGGTAATTCGGCAGCTTCAGCATAAAGACTCTCGACAGGACTAGTCTAGAATGCTCCGGTCGCAAGACGTAACCCACGATGATGGATGGAGTTGAGACGGCGTAAGAGGGATGGCCGAGTAGACGAGGCTCCCATAACCCAGCTCTGATTGGACTATGGACCGATATAAGCGAAGCAGGACAGTGCGATCCGCTCCCCATGATGAACCACTAAGAACACGGAGGACATTAAGGGAACGTGTACAACGGGCAGCCAAATAAGAGACATGCGGAGACCAACAAAGTTTCCTGTCCAGTGTGAGCCCTAAAAACTTCGTTAGCTCCACGAATGGGGGAACAATGGGACCAAGATGTAAGGATGGTGGAAGGAATGCTTTATATTGCCAAAAGTTGATGCAAACCATCTTCTCTTAAGAGAACCGGAAGCCATTAGCCACACTCCACAAGTATAGACTGTCAAGACAACGCTGACGGCAGCGCTCCAGGGGGCATGTTCTCTGGGCACTGCAGTAGATCGCGAAGTCAACGACGAAAAGAGAGCCTGCAACGTTAAGTGGAATGCAATCTATAATTGGATTGATCGCTATGGCAAAAAGGACTACACTCAAAACAGAGCCCTGAGCCACTCCGTTCTCCTGGAGGAAGACGTCTGACAATTCGGAACCCACACGTACCCTAAACATTCGATCTGTTAAAAATTGATCAATAAAAAGGGGCAGGCAACCACGTAGGCCCCACCTGTGCATAGTGTGGAGGATACCTCCTCTCCAACAGGTATCTTAAGCCTTCTCTAAATCAAAGAACACATCTACCACTTGGTGCTTTCGCAAAAAGTTGTTCATGATGAATGTCCACAAGGTGGTCAACAGCAGAGCGGCGGCGTCGACGAAAGCCGCATTCAACATTGGTAAGTAGCCGTCGAGATTCAAGAAACCAAACCAACCGAGCATTAACCATGCGCTCCATCACCTTACAGACACAGCTTGTAAGAGAAATGGGGCGGTAACTAAAAGGAAGGTGTCTATCCTTCCCGGGTTTGGGTATAGGAACAACGACGGCGTCACGCCAACACATGGGGACCTGACCTTCGGTCCAGACGCAATTACAGGTATGGAGAAGAAGTCATTTGCCTGCCGGAGAAAGATGTGTCAGCATCTGAATGTGAATGGCATCTGGTCCCGGAGCAGAGGACCGGGACAGTGCAAGTGCACCTTCGAGTTCCCGCATGGTAAAGGGGGCATTATAATCTTCCAGATTCAGCGAGTGGAAGGAAGGTCACCGAGCCTCTTTGGCCTCTTTTCTGGGACGGAATGCAGGGTGGTAATGGGCGGAGCTTGAAACCTCTGCGAAAAAGTGGCTGAAGGCATTGGACACATCCACAGGGTCAGCAAGTACCTCATTACCTGAAGTCAGGCCAGGTATCGAGGAGTGGGCCTTAATGCCCGACAGCCGGCGCAGGCCACCCCAGACGACAGAAGTGGGAGTAAAACAGTTAAAGGAGCTTGTGAAAGAGGCCCAACAATCTTTTTGCTGTCTTTGATGACTCAACGACATTGCACTGAGTCGTTTGTAATCAATACAATTCGCCAGGATAGGATGGCAGCGAAAGGTGCGTAAAGCATGTTGTCGAGCACGGATAGCATCTCTGCAAGCCTCATTCCACCAGGGGACTGAAACGTGACGTGAAGAAGAGGTAGTACGAGGAATGGAACGTTCGGCAGCATTGATAATAGCCGTGAGGTATTCGACCTGACTGTCACAGCTGAGAAAATCTTGGTCCGGAAAGGTCACCACGGAGAAGTAAAGTCCCCAGTCAGCTTTCGGTATGTTCCAGCTCGAGAGACATGGGGATGGGGTGTGGTGCAGGAGAAGAACGATACAGGGGAAATGGTCGCTCAAATAGGTGTCAGAAAGGACATACCACTCGAACCGACAGGCACGAGCGGTAGAACAGATCGAGAGGTCCAAGTGGGAGCAGGTATGAGTAGAGTCCGAGAGGAAAGTCAGGACGCCAGTATTGAGGCAGACAAGATTGAGATGGTTGAAAGCATCCACCAAGAGGGAACCTCTGACAGGATGCAGGAGAATCCCAAAGGGGATGATGGGCATTGAAATCACCAAACAATAAAAACAGCACAGGAAGCTGAGCAATCAGGTGCATCATTGCAGCCCGACTAACTGTGGATGACGATGGAGTGTAGACAGTACAAACAGAAAAAGTAAAGGCAGAAAGAGTAATACGGACAGCTATTGCTTGGAGTGGGGTGGTTGGTTGGTGGTTTGAGGTTTAAGGGACCAAACAGCAAGGTCATCAGTCCCTTGTTTCAAATATGGTCCATTCCGCTAATGGGACATCTCAGGAAAGTCAGGACAATAAAAGGGAAAAATGTAAAATGGCAGTCATGTTGTCAGTGGTAAAAAACAAAATGAGGGAAGTCAGAAAGAGAACTAACCCAACACTATGCTGAAGCAGCATAGGCAGGACCACCTGTGACTTAAAAGGTGCAACCGCTACAATGTAGAAATACGTATGGGAAAAGGAGACTAACCAATCCTTAAAAAAAAAAAAGGGTAAAAACAGAGTAAAAGGGGAAGAAAAGAGGATCTCGGTCAGGGAGGTGAATCGGGAATCTCCGAACACGGCTTACAGTGGGAGACACCCAAACACTCACTGCCCTGCCACAAGACCAGAGAGAGATGAAAAACCTTAAAACTGAGAATAAAAACCACTTTCCCGGAGGAAACCAAGAACCAGGGAGACCATCCGGGAATCGTCAGCCAACATCAAAGGTAAAGTGTGGGTGAGTCTGTACTTAGCACGCAGAGCCAAAAGAAGGGGGCATTCAACCAAAATGTGGGCCACTGACTGGAAGGCTCCACAACCACGAAGTGGGGGTGGCTCATCACGCAAAAGAAAACCATGGGTCAGCCTGGTATGGCCAATGCAGAGACGACACAGTGTGGTCGAGTCCTTTCGGGAGAGGCGAAAGGAAGAACGCCACAGGCCTGGTGTCACCTTAATCGCACGAAGTTTATTAGACAGGGGAGTAGCCTCCCAAGAATTGGCCCATGACTGTGCGAAGTGGGATTTGATGTGAAGCCGTAAATCCGCTGCAGGAGGGGTTACACAAAACGGGTGGTAAGCGACTGCCCCCCAGCCAAATGGTCAGCGAGCTCATTACCCGGGATACCCACATGGCCAGGGACCCAAAGGAAGTCAATGGACCAAGCAGCACGGTGAATATCAGCGAGATGGTCATGGATGGCAGAGACCAAGGGATGGCGCGAAAAACACCGGTCAATAGCAAGAAGGCCACTCATCGAGTCCATACATAACAAAACGCGGTTGTGTTGGGACTGTTTAATAAAGGTAAGGGCCTGGGAAATTGCCATCAATTCCGCAGTAAACACCCCACATGTAGGTGGCAGCAGATGATTTTCCATTCCAACAGAGGGCGTGAAGGCATACCCCACATGATCAGCAGATTTAGAGCCATCAGTGTAAAAAACAACAGCATCCCAAAACTCCCATAAAATTTGGCGGAAAAAGGAACGGAACACCACCAGGGGGGATGGAATCTCTTAGACCTCGGTGGAGATCCATCCGAATTCGAGGCCGAAGAACTAACCAAGGGGGGGGGGGTGGAGGGGAGGGAGCGAGGAAGACAGGACAAAGAAGGAAGCTGAAAATCATGGCAAAGAGACGCAAGGCAGAGCCCAACCGGTAAACCCGCCCATAGGCGGGAGTCAGGTGGGCGACGTCCATGGTCTGGGAACAGGATAGAATAGGAAGGATGAGTAGGAGAGGAACGGATAGCGAGTGCATAAGACACCAGAAGCTGGGACCGCCGAACAGAACGGGGGAGGGGGGGGGGGGGGGGATCCCAGCTTCAACCAGGAGACTATCAACAGGGCTAGTGGGGAAGGCACCAGTGGCCAAACAGATACCACGATGGTGGACTGGATCCAGCACATGCAGTGTGGAAGGAGCAGCTGAACCATAAACTTGACAACCATAGTCCAAGCGAGACAGACCTAGAGCACAATAAAGACGGAGAAGGAGGGAACGGTCCGCACCCCAAGAGGAGTGGGCAAGGAAGCGAAGGACATTGAGTTTACGGAAACATCCTACCTTCAGAAGTCTGATATGGGGCAGCCAAGAGAGCTTGTTGTCGAAAAGAAGACCCAGGAAACTAAACTGTGGGACAACAGGCAATCGTCGTGCATCTAGATAGAGCTCTGAATCAGGGTGGATCATAGTACGGCAACAGAAGTGGACCACCCGCGATTTTGAAGGAGATAATTGAAACCCGTGTGAGAGGGTCCATGCAGAGGCATGCCGTATAGCTCCCTGGAGCTGCCGTTCTGCAGATGCCATTGAGGAGGAACTAACCCAAAAGCAGAAATCATCCACATACAGGGCAGGGGCGACCAAGGGACCGACAGAGGCCACAAGTCTGTCGATAGCAATGAGGAAAAGAAGGACACTCAAGACAGAACCCTGTGGGATGCCCATCTCCTGGGTCTGTGGAGAACTAAAAACAGTACCAACTCTAACTCTGAATGACCGATGGAACAGGAACTAGCGGATAAAAATCGGGAGTGGGCCTCGAAGACCCCACTGATGAATGGTAAGTAAGATGTGATGGCGCCAGGCCGTGTCATAGGCCTTGCGAAGGTCAAAAAACACTGCAACGAAATGGCGGCGCTGGGAAAAAGCCTGCCGAACTGCGGATTCCAAGCGAAGTAAATGATCGATTGGAGATCGTCCCTCTCGAAAGCCACACTGGTAAGGGGACAATAGATTCCGAGATTTGAGGACCCAATTGAGCCAACGGGCTACCATCCATTCAAGTAACTTACAAACAACATTGGTCAAACTAATTGGCCGATAGCTGTCAATAGATAGGGGGTTCTTACCAGGCTTAAAGACAGGAACCACGATGCTATCCCTCCACTGAGAAGGGAAGTCACCCTGGAGCCAGATACGGTTAAACACCCGAAGAAGATGTTGCCGTTGTGGAGCACTGAGATGTTGAAACAGTTGGTTACGAATGGAATCCGTGCCAGGAGCCGTATCATGAGAAGAAGATAGAGCAGAAAGAAATTCCCATTCAGTAAAAGGTTCGTTGTAAGATTCTGACTCACAAGGGGTGAAACATAAGGCGGAAGCTTCAGCCCGCTGTTTTTGGTGAAGGAAAGCAACTGGATAGGAGGCTGATGCTGATGCCACTGCAAAATGGGTCGCAAGATGTTCTGCAAGAACTAATGGGTCCGTACAAAGGCCATCTGGGAGGTGAATGCCTGGGAGGGCGGACTGCCGATGGCAACCTTGGAGAGAGCGAAGTGTAGCCCATACCCGTGACAGAGGGACAGTAGAACCAAGAGAAGAAACAAATCGTTCCCAACATATCCGCTTGCTCTGTTTGATTAAATAACGGGCTTTAGTGCGGAAGTGTTTAAAGGTAGTAAGGCTGGCTACAGATGGGTGCCTCTTAAAGTGTTGCAGAGCTCGACGGCGATCACGGATGGCAATGGCAATGGCCGTACTCCACCACGGGACTTGCCGGCGACGAAATGGCCCAGATGAGCGCGGGACAGCAAGGCTAGCAGCGCGAACAATCGCGTCAGACACGTCACGTAGGACTTTATCAATACAACCCGACAAAGAGGGAGAAAACACGACCTGTGCAGTGTGTAGAGGCCAATCGGCATGTTGAAAAGACCAACGAGGTAACCTGTCAATCGGGGAACGGGAAGGGAGCGAGATAATCAACGGAAAATGGTCACTATCACAAAGGTCGTCGTGTGGCGACCAGTGTAATGAAGGGAGGAGAGAGGGAGAAGAACGAGAAAGATCAATGGCAGAAAAGGTACCATGACCGGCACTGAAATGAGTAGGGGAGCCATCATTAAGAAGGCACAAGTTGTGGTCTGTAATAAATTGGTCTATAAGTAGACCTCGTATAGATGGAAAGGCACTGCCCCACAAAGGATGATGAGCATTAAAATCCCCGAGGAGGAGGAAGGGAGGAGGAAGTTGCTGAAGAAGGGCGGTTAAGGCAGCAAGTGTAAGAGCCCTGTCAGGAGGGAGATAAAGATTGCAAACTGTGACCGCAGAGTCTAAGTGGACCCTAACAGCAACCGCTTCCAGTGTAGTTTGAAGAGGAATCCACGTGCTAGCAATGTCTGTATGGACCAACGTACAAACGCCACCAGAAGCCCGCAGGAGTCCGACCCGATTTCGACAGAAAACACGGAACCCACGGAGGGTCGTTGAGTGAGCATCAGTAAAATGAGATTCCTGGAGAACCACACAAGCTGCAGAGTAGGACAAAAGAAGGGATTTCAATTCCGGAAGGTGACGATAGTATCCATTACAATTCCATTGAAGAATCACAGAACGAAGGTTTAAATGGGGGCTGAACACACTAAAGCCAGTCATACCGCCGGGTCCCCACCCGTCACCGACAAGGAGGGGGCGACATCCATGAACGACAGGTCAGAATCCGGTTGTGAAGTCGACGAACGGACCTCCAGTGACACCAGAAGCTCCTTGTCCCGGGACTTACGTTTCTTCTTCTTTTCAGACTGAGATCGAGGAGGGCTATGTGGCATAAAGGAGCCAGCTGCTGCAAGTTCAGGAACAGAAAGATCGGGTGACCTGGGGGCCGACAGACCGCAGCTATCGCGGTCGCCGCGCAGCAGCAGACCTTTGGCCTGGAAGGTGCCGGGAAGGGGCATCCCGGGAGAGGCGCCCTTGACCGGCAGACGCTGAAGGAGTGGGACACTTCTCCGGCTGGAGAGGGGGAGTAGCACCCAGAGAAGGTGGGTGGGAGCCGCAGGGGGGAGGGGGGGGGGAGGAGAGGGGTCCGGGATGGGGGTAAGGAAGGGGGAGGATGGGGTGAAGATGTAACCAAGGCGTAACTAGATGTCATGGACACAGGGTGAAGACGTGTATATTTCTTACGGGCCTCTGTGTACGTTAAACGATCGAGGGACTTATACTCTTGTATCTTCTTTTCCCTCTTATATACTGGGCAATCTGGTGAATGTGGAGAATGACTACCATGACAATTTACACACACAGGAGGGGAAACACAGGGACTCCCCTTATGGAGTGGATGTCCACAGTCACCACAGAGAGGGGCCTGAGAACAGCGGGAAGACATGACCAAACTGCAAGCACTTAAAACACCTCATAAGAGGTGGGATATACGGCTTCACATCACAGCGATAGACCATAATCTTAACTTTCTCAGGAAGGGTATCCCCTTCAAAGGCCAGGATAAAGGCACCAGTATCAATACGATTGTCTTTAGGACCCTTCTGAACACGCCGAACGCCGTCCGAGATTGTCCCGAAGTTCCTCATCAGTTTGAAGGATGAGGTCCCTGTGAAAAATCACACCTTGTACCATATTTAGAGACTGGTGGGGGGGTAATGGATACAGGAATTGTGCCAAGATGGGTACAGGCACGAAGGGCCGCAGATTGGGCAGCTGAAGTAGTTTTTATCAGCAACGAACCCGACCACATCTTGCTCAGGGAGTCCACTTTGCCAAACTTGTCTTCAATGTGTCCCACAAAGAATAAAGGTTTGACACTGGTGAAAGTATCTCCATCAGTCCTGGTGCAAACTAGATAACGAGGGAAAGGTTTCACCCCTAGACGACGGGCCTGACCCTCTTCCCAGGTGGTAGTCATGGAAGGGAAGGCCGAAGGGGCAAGAGAAGCAGCACTTGAGGAATCAGTTCCATGCAGAGAGACGGCCGCAGAAGAACAGCCAGAGTTCTGGACCCGTATGCGTTTCATCTGCATAGTGTCCGCCCTGATACCACCCACTCCGACCAGGGGCTCTCCTCACAGGCGTCACCCAGCCACAGCAAGGGCCGTCTGGCACGGCGGCCATTGCCGGGAGTTCCGATTCTCCAGGAGGACGAGCAACCACTCCAAGGCATGCATGAGGAGGTCACAGCTCAGGTATCAGAAGTGTGATCCCTGTGTGTTCAGGGAGCTCAACCAAAAGGGTACATAGCGACCCCACCACACGGGCTGGCTACCGTGCTGGCTATGCACCCTAGCATCAGACAACGACGTTAAAGAAAAGGTGGAATGTACTAGGAGGGCGCACGTCGGAGACACTAGGTAAGGTGCTCTTCCCCAAATGGCTCACACTACGGAGGAGAAATTTTGTAATGGAGGTCAAACCCCAGAGGGGGACCAAGGAATGCCAAAAGGAGGAGATGATTACGCAACAAAGCTGGAGTTAAAACCAACAGAACCAGGAGGATAGCGGGGGCCAACATAAGCAAGGACACCAAGAGAGGGAGAGGAGAGGGCGACAGGAAAGGAGCAAGGAGGGGAAAGGAGGGGAAGGGGAAGGAAATGCAGCCCTGGAGAGAAAGAAGGCTGCAATAGCTCAGGGCCCCGTGCTCACCACGCACGTATCCACAAAAGAGTTGTGGACCCCCTGAGGGGGGGGGGGGGGGGGGGGGGAGTGGGGAGGTCAATGGGATGGGATGGTAATAGACATCGTCCCGAACGAGCAACATGACCCCACCATAAGCTGGAATACAGTCCACAGGGGTTAGGTCAGATCGCTCGGAGGTATTGTGGGTAAAAGCAATACGGTCAGTTGGGCGTAACTTCGTTTCCTGGAGACCAATGACGAGCGGACAGTGCAGGCAGAGGAGCAGTTCTAATTCCTCCCGATTAGATCAAATACCTCTTATGTTCCAACGTAACAGAGCCATCGCGAATCAGAGAAAGGGGGGAACGAAATGGGTGAAGAGCTGGTCACCTCGACGGCCATGGAGAGCCAGGTTTCGAGGGAACATCGCTAAAACTGTCGGGAGGCGGATCCTGTTCCATCGAGTCATCGCCAGCAGCGGCCACATTCCTGGATTGTGCAGGAGGGGCAGCATCGTCTGCCGACAACAGGCCAGCTGAGCGTCTGGCAGCACAGTGTCCGGGCGAAACTGAGGACGGCCGGGAGCAGCGACTGTCAGATGGAGCATCAGACAAAACGCTCTGGGGTGGAGAGGGGGATAAAGACTTCTTCTTTGAGGCATTCTTGGAAGACTGATGAGTCACAGGGATGGTCGGCTGTGGGCGCTGGACCCATAGAAAGTCCTCACGCTCGGGGTCCTTTTTGAATGCCGGACCTCGGAAGCCGGGGTCCATAACGAGTCCCCGATGGACGCCTGAAAAGAGGATCGCTTCTCAGGTGGTGGAGGAGGAGGAGGAGGAGGAGGAGGAGGAGGAGAAACGGTGGCCCCTGGGGCTAAGTGGGCAGGGGCCGTGAGGGAGGAGGATTTGGAAGGGAGGGATTAGGGAGGCGGAGGCGGGACGGGATAGGGGTGAGGATACTGCGGAAGGAGTGGACACGACCAAAGCAAACGACCTTGTCAACATCACGAGATGGAGGCGGTCATATTTCTTCCTGGCCTCAGAATAAGACACACAGTCCATCGTTTTCAATTCTTGTATCTTCTTCTACTTCTGATAGGCGGGGCAGTCGAAAGATCTAGGCGAGTGGAGGCCAGGACAATTGACGCACCGAGGTGGTGGGGTGCATGTATGTCCCTCACAAAGAGGACGCCCACAATCACCATAAAGGGGCTCCGCTTCACACCGTGACGACATGTGCCTGAAGCTCAAACATCGAAAGCATCGAATAGGAGGCAGGACTTAAGGTCGCACGTCGCACCGGTAGCTCATCACCTTTTCCTTCTCCGGGAGAACATCCCCTCGAAGGAGAGGATAAAGGCTCCAGTGTCGACGCGACGATCTTTGGGGCCGCGCTGGACTCGCTGGACAAAATGCACGCCACGGCGCTCCAGGTTGGCCCTGAGCTCCTCATCAGATTGCAGCAGGAGGTCCCGATGGAAAATAATCCCCTGCGTAATATTGAGCACCGGATGTGAGACAATGGAAACTGGGCTGTCCCCTAGTCGCCGACTGTGTAGCGGAGGTGGTCTTTATGAGAATGGATCCAGAACGCATTTTACTAAGAGCCTCTATTTCTCCGAAGATATCCTCTATATGCTGTACAAAGAACACGGCCTTTGACATGGCGAACGTCCCCCCATCGGTCCAAGAACAGACTAAATAGCGGGGGAAGTATTTCGCCCCAAGCCGGCAGGTCAGTCCTTCCTCTCAGGGAGTGGCCAAGGGGGAAAGGCAGATGGACCAGAACCAGAGAAAGAACCTTTCCTCTTAGAAGACGCGGCCGCAGAGCAACCTGATGCATGTCGACGTTTCATCTGCGAAACGTCCGCTCCGATACCACCCACTCCGACCAGGGGCTCTCCCCATGGGCGCCACCCAGCCTCAGCAAGGGCCACTTGGCAGGATGACCATTGCCGGGAGTCCTGATGCCCCCGGTAGACAGGCATCTACTCCTTGGCTGACGTGAGGAGGGTGCAGCTCAGGTACCAGCAATACGATCCCTGTGTCGTCAGGGGGCTACAACCTAGAGGGTACATGACTACCCCACCACAACGGGCTGGCTACCGTGCTGGATTTCGGGTGCCATGGAAAGTCCATACTGATCGAAGGTGCAGATGGGGACACACTACGAGCGTAACCTGTGCAACCCATCAGGTGTTTAGGCCCAAGTTGATGAACAGTGGGTGCAGTTACGACGCCATTACGATGACGAGTGCCAAGTTCTTACTGCACTGAGGACCCGTGATACACCACGTAAGGTGTCCTTCCCCAAAAGGCTCGTACTTCTGTAGAATTTTGAAAAATGGAGGTCAAACCCCAGTGGGGACCATCACATTCCCTGCGAGAGGTCTGCATGGAAGATTTCCACACATTCATAGTCTCCTTAATGACACGCAGTTTGCCGTGCGTGCTGTTATACCATTCCATCTCCCAAAGCCGAAAAACCCTGCGGTGTAAGACAGAATGCAGGTCAGCTTTGGAGATGCCTATCTCCAGAAGCGGTTTCCGTGTCACTTGTTTGGCCAGCCCATCGGCAAGTTCGTTGCCGGGGATACTGATGTGTCCTGAGGTCCACACAAACACCACTGAACGGCGGGACTGTTCCATGGCATAGATGGACTCCTAAATGGATGCTATCATAGGGTGGCAAGGGTAGCACTGGTCGATAGCTTGTAGGCTGCTCAATGAGTTAGTACACAGGAGAAATGACTTGCCAGGGCATGAGTGGATGTACTCAAGAGCACGAGATATGGCGCCAGCTCTACAGCGAAAACACTGCAGCCAACTGGCAAGGAGTGCTGCTCTATATATCCTCCATGAACATATGCAAAGCCTATTTGACCATCAGAAATTGAGCAGTTGATGTAAACAACTTCAGAGTTTCGGAACACATCAAGAATCAAGAGGAAGTGACAGTGGCGATTGGTAGGGTTACTGGAGTCCTTAGGGCCATGCGAAAGTACCAGAAAAGACTGGCCGAAGCGTACACCATGGAGGCGTACATGAATGGACTGCAAGTAGAAGTGGTAAAGGGAAGGACTCCAGTTCAGAGAGAAGGGACTGCATGCAAACTGCAGTCATTAGCCCCGATCTGGCTGCCGATGCAAGAGATGGACTACCGCGCACGGGAAAATAGACAGTAATTCGGATGCTCAGGGGAACTATGAATGTGTGCTCGGTAACTGGAGAGCAGTTATTCCACAAGATTTCGGGATTGCAGCCGGATCTCATCGACTTCTTTCCACGATAGTTCGGCTGACAACCTTACAGCCATCTTCAGGCGAGTGTTTGACACTGGAGATTGGTAGTGCAAGTCGCTCTATTTATACGTAAAAGTGCCGCAAGAGGCGCATGCGCAAATTACCGTTGCATGCGCGCCACCTGTTGATTCCAAGGCCCTCTACAATATTACTGCATCTATGGAGCGCAATCGAATGCGTGAAAAAAGTAAAACATGCACGCAGACGTGTCCAAAACAATAAAATTTCAATATTAAAATTAATTGTTGCTCGACGTGTCAGAAGCCATAAAAAGTTTTCTTTTGGTTGAAATTAAAGAAATCAATGGGTCCCAGGCCTTATTCAATAAAAAGCCGCCATCACGATTGATGAGATTATCCGCTAAACGTATTTCCACGGATTCCTTCACAACTGAATCCCAGAAGGATCTCGATGGGGCCAAGATTTTCGTGGCCGAATAATCCATAGTATGTCCTGTGGAAATACAATGTTCGGCTATAGCCGACTTACTTGGCTGTAAAAGGCGAGTGTGGTGCTCATGTTCAACGCAGCGGTCGTGTACTGTGCGTGTGGTTTGACCAATGTAGGCTTTCCCACACTCGCAAGGTATTTTATAAATTCCAGCCTTCCGTAATCCCAGGTCATCCTTGGCTGAGCCCAGAAGAGCACGAGTCTTTGTAGGTGGCTGGAAGATTGCTTTCACACGATGTTTCTTTAAAATTCTGCCTACTTTCGATGAAATGTTCCCGACATATGGGAGAAATGCTCTGGACTTAAACACCTCCTTATCCTCTTGATCTTGTTGGTGGTCACGTTTTTTCCTCCTTAAATCAGTACTGACCTGATGTGCAGAATATCCATTACGTTGAAATACCGATTTCAAGTGCTCTAATTCGTCTGCAAGGCTGTCTTTATCAGACATGACATGTGCCCTATGTACCAACGTTCGAAGGACGCCCATAGTTTGTGACGGGTGATGACAGCTTGATGCCTGCAGGTACAGATCCGTATGCGTGGGTTTTCGATAGACCGAATGCCCCAATGACCCATCCACCCTGCGTTTAACCATGACGTCCAGAAATGGTAGGCAACCATCCTTTTCAACTTCCATCGTAAACTGAATGTTTGTGTGGATGGAATTCAGATGTTGTGTATGTCTGATCTGCAGTGGAGGGACACTGGCCTCCACCAGTACACTGGTCACCCGGTCCGTCCAAAAACTCCTGTCGCTAATCAAACCCCACAGTGGTGCACAGGGTCGAGTAAATGCAACGCTGAAGGCGCTGCTGAACAATAAACCACACTCTCATAATCAGTTCGGGATTGGACAAGGGCTCTATAGAGCTGCAGCAGCATACAGCAACCAGCACCCCAATTGGTGTTGCTCAGGCAATGGAGGACATTGAGGTGCTGCCAGCACTACTGCTTAAGCTGACGCAGATGAGGAAACCAAGTCAATCGAGCGTTGAAACCCAGTCCAAGGAATTGATATGTCTCCACTACATTGAGTGGATCATTAAGAAAGTGTGTGTTCAGGATGAACAGTACGACGCCGACAGAAGTGCACGACACACGACTTTGCGGATGAAAACTGGAAGCCGTGGGCTAGAGCCTGTGACTGCACCTTGTGGATGGCTCCCTGGATGTGCCGCTCAGCAACAACAGTACTGGAGCAGCAGTACAAAATGCAAAAGTCGTCTGCATACAGAGACTGACACGGAGGGCCCGACAGCTGCTGCTAGACCGTTAATGGCCACTACAATAGAGAGTCATTCAATACAGAGCCCTGTGGGACTCCATTCTTCTGGATATGGATGTAACTTGGACACGGAAAGTATGGAGTGACAGGAAGTGTTGGATAAAAATCGGGAGTGGTCCTCTGAGACCCCACTCATACAATGTGGCAAGGATATGACATCACCAAGTCTTGTCGTATGCTTTATGTAAGTCAAAAAAGACAGCAATCAGGTGTTGCCGTCTGGAAAAGGTTGTTCGGATAGCAGACACTATGAAAACAAGATTATCAGTGGTAGAGCGACCCTAGCGGAAGCTGCCCTAACATGAAGCCAGCAAGCCACGTGACTCCAGGACCCAACCCAACGGCCGACATACCATACATTCCAGCAGCTTAAAAGGAATGTTGGTGAAGCTGATGGGCCAATAGCTATCCACATCAAGTGATTTTTTAACAGGTTTGAGCACCAGAATGATGGTGCTCTCCCACCACTGCGATGGAAAGATGCCATCGCACCAGATCCGACTGAAGATGACGAGAAGATTTTGCTTGTAGTCAGATGAGAAAGCGCGCTCAGGGGAAAAGAGCGCTGCAATCGCATTTGCGTTGGTACATAACTCACCACTTACAGTAGCACCGGGGACAGCTGTTGGAGCCTGGTACCTGAAAACACATTTGATCTTTGCCCAGACTTTGGAAGGTGACATGCGACACCCAATGGTGGAGACGTATCTCTCCCAAGACTCCTTTTTCTGTTGTTTGATAAGGTAGCGAACACAGGCACGGAGCAGTTTGAAAGCTGTAAGGTGCTCCATGGAAGGGTGCCGCTTATGCCGCTGTAGAGCTCACCAACGCTCCTTAATTGCTTCAGCGACTTCCAGCGCTTCGAGCACCCTAAAGAGCGAGGGATCGCATTTTCTGCTGCAGAAACAATTGTGCTAGTCACCTGCTCAACCATCACATCAATGTTACCGTGTGGGGGAGAGTCAGGAGTGAGAGCAGTGGTGAAAGTTTCCCAGTCCGCGTTGATTAGAGCTCATCTGTGCTGGCGTCTATGTGCCTGACACTGGGGCAGTCACAGGAAGATGGGAAAGTGGTCACTATCGCACATGTCGTCATGTGCTCTCCAGTTGATAGATGGAAGAAATCCTGGGCTGAAAATCGATAAATCAATGGCTGAGTAACTACCATGAGCCACAATGAAATGTGTGGCAGCCCCAGTATTTAAGAGGCAGAAGTCTAATTGTGACAGTAAAGTTTCAACATCTCTGCCTCAGCCAGTAAGCATGGTACCACCCCACAAGGGGTTATGGGCATTAAAATCTCCCAGAAGTAGGAAAGGTTTAGGGAGTTGATCAATCAGTGCTGCTAACACATTCAAGGGTACTGCACCATCCAGAGGAAGATATACATTGCAGACAGTTATTTCCTGCATCATCCTTATTCTGACAGCCACAGCTTCAAGGGGGTTTCAAGAGGCACAGTTGCACTACAGACTGAGTTTAGGACATAAACGCAAACTCCACCTGACACTATTATAGTCGCTATGGTACCGCAGAGGGCAGGGGTCCACATTGCTGGGAACCAGGTTTCCTGGAGGGCAATGCAGATAGCAGGTGTAAAGCTTTACAGTTGCCGTAGATCAGCCAGGCTATATCCATTGTGTCTGAGCGTCTGGTCCTCAGTGGACACCAAAATCTCCACCCCATCCTCTGCAGCAGAGCTTGTGGGTAGCAGTGGTGTGGGTGCCATCGCAATTTCCTCGGTCTTAGGGGGTTTTCTTTTTGGATTTCTCTTTCTGCTCCTTGGGTTTCCCTGGCTGGGAGGACATCACTGGCTCAGTCTCCGGGACTGAGGATGAGCGTGAAGCCCTACAACCAGCTGCCTTTGGGCTCTTCAGCCACTGGCGCGTGTCATCTTTCCCAAGGGACAGACGTCCCCGATGGTTTGGGGGGGTGGGGGTGCGGGGGTGGGAGGGGGCGTTGCTCCCCAAGTAGGTGATGCAGGAGCAACAGGGAGGGAAATGCCCCCCACCCCCACCATCAAGGGGACAGGGACTATAGAAGGGGGTTGGCTGTCCCCAAAAAGAGCTTCAAATGACTGACATCTTACTGGCACTAATAAACTCGAGAACGCGATCGGCTGAGCGCGTGTCGTCTGCTAAAATGGAAGACATATCAGGCGACAGCTGTAGACGGGTGCGTAACAGATTAAAATAGGGGCACTCAAAAGGTGTCTTCCCGTCCACAGCTGAGAGCAGTGGGGACAGAGTGGGGGAGGATCGCCGCTTAAAAGATGTGCCCTATACGGAGTCTAGTTAAAATTACCTCCTCCCAACAACGCGTTCGGGAGGAAGAGGTCCAAGCACAGGGAAGAGCTTTCACGTCCCGCAATTTAGTATTAGGAAGTGTCGACCAATGTGCGTGCCATAAAAAAACAACATGATGACATAAAACACTCCATACATCGGCGAAGGGAATCGACTGAATAGCTGGCCGAAGAAGGGAGAGCGCAGCCTTGGCCGCTATATCGGCCACCTCATTTCCACAGATACCAACGCGTCCTGGGAACCAGAGGAACGCTACAGATACGCCCCCAAGTGGAGCAAGTGTAGGCAGTCCTGAATCCAGCAGACCAGAGGGTGGACAGGGTAGAGAGTTTGGAGACTGAGGAGAGAGCTGAAAGAATCTGAACAGATAACATACTGTATCCGCTGATGGCGACGGATGTATTGGACAGCCTGGAGAACAGCGTAAAGCTCCACAGTATAAACCAAACACTGGTCAGGAAGCCGAAATCGAGTTGGGGTGTCGTCAACAATATAGGCACTCCCGACACCAAACGATGTTTTTGAGCCATAAGTGTAAAGAAATGTGGCTTCCTTCATTTGTGCACAGAGAGCAGCAAATGCTCGACGATAAACAAGTGAAGGGGTACCATCCATGAGAAACTGACAAAGGTCACGGAGCAGGCAGGTCCGGGGATGGAGACAAGGCGGTGCTGTACCCCAAGTTGTCAAGAAAGTTTTGGGAAAGCGGAAGGAAAGAGAATGGAGCAGTTGACGGAAGCGGACTCCCGGTGGTAGTAGGGAGGAAGCGCGTCCTGCATACCCTAAATCCAAGAAGGCGTCGAAAAAAAAAAGTCATGAGCCGGATTAGCAGGCATGCAAGGCGGATGGCTAGCATAACAACGCAGAAGGACAGCTCGCCGGTTGGACAGCAGAGGTTCAGCAGTCTCAGCATAAAGGCTTTCCACAGGGCTGGTGTAAAAACCTCCAGACACTAAACGTAATCCACGGTGGTGGATAGAGTCGAGACGCCGAAGAACAGACGGCCGAGCAGAGGAGTAAACTATGCTTCCATAGCCCAATTTTGAGTGCACTTAGGCGTGATAGAGGCAGAGAAGGACCACTCGGTCTGCTCCCCAGGAGGTACCATTCAGGAGACACAGGGTGTTGAGGGATCGCAGGCAGCGAGCCGAAAGATAGGAAACGTGGGAGGACCAGCACAGTTTTCTGTCAAACATAAGACCCAAGATTTAGTGACGTCCGAAAACGGAAGGTTGACAGGTTCTAGATGTAAGGAAGGTGGAAGAAACTCCGTACGATGCCAAAAAAATTAACACAAACGGTCTTACTGGGAGAAAAGCGGAAGCCTGTTTCGATGCTCCAAGAGGGGAGGCGATCAAGACATCCTTGAAGACGTCGTTCAAGAAGGCTGGTCTGTTGAGAGCTGTAGTAGATCGCAAAATCGTCCACAAAGAGGGAGCCCGAGACATCAGGAAGGAGACAATCCATAATTGGATTTACTGCAATGGCAAACAGTACAACACTCAGCATGGAGCCCTGGGGTACCCCATTTTCTTGGGAGAAAGTACAGGAGAGAGTGGTGTTTACCCGCACTCTAAATGTGTGCTCTGCCACAAATTCGCGAAGAAAAAGGGGCAGCCGACATCAAAAGCCCCAAGAGAACAGTGTGCGGAGGATGCCTGTCCTCCAACAGGTATCTGTATGTTCTCTCCAGATCAAAAAATATTGCTACTGTTTGGCGTTTCTGGAGAAAACTGTTCATGAGATAAGTGGAGAGAGCAATAAGATGGTCAACTGCAGAACGATGCTTTCGGAAACCGCACTGGGCAGGTGTTAAAAGACTGCGGGACTCCAGCCACCAAGCTAAACGACAATTCACCATATGCTCCAAAACCTTACATACACTACTCGTGAGAGCAATGTGGCGATAGCTAGAGGGGAGATGTTTGTCCTTTCCAGGTTTCGGAACAGGAACAACGATAGCTTCCCGCCATCGTCTGGGAAAAGTACTGTCGGTCCAAATTCGATTATAAAGGCGAAGGAGGTAATGCAGACTATAGTCTGATAAATGCAGCAACATTTGTATGTTGATACCATCCGGTCCTCGGGGGGGAGGAGCGAGAAGAATAGAGTGCATGTTGGAGTTCCCGCATGGAGAAAACAGTATTGTAGCTTTCGCGATTTTGAGAGAAGAAAGCAAGAGGTTGCACTTCCGCTGCACGTTTCTTCGGGAGAAACGCTGGCGGGTAATTTTAAGAGCTCGAAATCGCAGCAAAGTTTTGACCCAATGAGTTAGAAATTGCGACGGGGTCCACTAATGTACCATGCGTGACAGTGAACCCAGAGACCGCGGAGAAACTAGGCGCGCCTGATAACCGTCGAATCCGACTCCAAACTTCCGAGGAGGGAGTGAAGGTGTTAAATGAGCTAGTAAAGAAGTCCCAGCTTGCCTTCTTGCTATTACGGATGATGCGACGGCACCGCGCACGGAACTGCTTATAGCGGATACAGTTGGTCAAAGTAGAATGGTGTCTGAAAACGCGAAGAGCACGTCGCCGCTCACGTATTGCGTCACAGCATGCCTCGTTCCACCAAGGAACTGGGGGGCGCCGGGGCAATTCGGAGGTGCGAGGTATTGAACGTTCTGCAGCTGTAAGAATAACGTCTGTAATATGAGTGGCATCATCAACGCTAGGAAAGTGACAGTCATCAAATGTCGCTAGAGACAAAAAAAGTGTCCAATCGGCTTGGGCAAACTTCCAGTGTCGCAGGCGCATATATGGCAGTTGTGGCTGCAATCTAAAGACACAATGAAAGTGGTCACTTGAGTGTGTATTAGCAAGGGAGAATCATTTGAAGCGCCGAGCTAGCGGAACAGTACTGGCCTAAAGATCCAAATTAGAGAAATTTGTCGTGGAGGCAGACAAAAACGTAGGGTCCCCAGTGTTGAGGCAAACAAGATCCACTTGGTGGAAGACGTCTAACAATAGTGAGCCACACGGGCAAGGATGTGGAGATCCCGAAAGCGGGTGGTGGGCATTGAAGTCCTCACCTAGCAATTAAGGGGGTCGAAGCTGACCAAGAAGATGAAGGAGATCAGCTCGTGCCATTGGTGTGGACGATGGAATGTATACAGTGCAAAGAGAGAAGGTGTATCCAGAAAGGGAAAGACGGACAGCAACTGCTTGGAAGGAAGTGTTTAAGGGGATTGGGTGATAATGGAGAGTATCATGGAGAAGAATCATGAGTCCTCCATGTGCTGGAGTGCCTTCAACAGAGGGTAGATCAAATCGGACTGACTGAAAATGGGGGGAAAACAAAGTGGTCGTGGGGATGCAGCTTTGTTTCCTGAAGACAGAAGATGACCGGCGAGTAGGATCGTAAGAGGATCGACAATTCATCCCGATTGGCTCAAATGCTGCAGATATTCCAATGGATAATGGACATACAGTGGACAGAAAATGGAAGAATGTGATCAAGGTTGCCATCAACTCAACGACTGCTCAGAGCTTGTGACCGACAGCGTGGTGTGGAATTCAGCAGAAGGCAGAAGATCCTGATCCATAGGTTGTTCAGGAGCAGCTCCTGCCACCACCGATCAGCTGGTTGATCGGCTGCCAGCAGCGCGCCTTGGCGACAGAGGACGGCCGAGGACGGCTACTGCCAGGTGGTGCTGTAGATGAGACACGCTGTGGCAGAGACGGAGAGGAACTGGGTTTCTTACTAGCCTTCTTGGAACCAGAATGTTTAGATGAAGGAAGAACCGATGGTTGTGAAGTTGGGGTACGTAAAGAATCTTCACGAGTATGCTCTCTTTTGGAAGACCGTGTGTCGGACTTTTGAGCTCGAGATTTAGCAGAACCCGATGAAGGGTGAGCCCTAGAGTGAGCAGGTGAAAGTGGGGAGGTTGAACGGGCGATCTTTGCACTGGCCGATCTGACGACCGTGTCACTAAAGGTGAGATCACAAGTCTGCGTGGCCGCCTCCTTTGTTGGCCGAGGAGAGGCAAGGACAGTGCTGTATTTTCCTGTCTGAGGCACAGTGGGCTTTCGACTGGAGAATAGTTTTCGAGCAACAAAGGTCGACACCTTTTCCTTCACTCTGATTTCCTGAATGAGCTTTTCGTCTTTAAAAATGGGGCAATCTCGAGAGGAAGCAGCGTGGTCACCCATACAGTTGCTGCAACAAGGGGATGGAGGTGGACAAGCACCCTCATGGGCATCCTTGCCACACGTAACACATTTGGCCGGGTTGGAACAGAACTGGCTGGTATGATTGAACCTCTGACACCGATAGCAACGCGTAGGGTTTGGGACGTAGGGGCGAACGGAAATTATCTCGTAGCCCCCTTTTATGTCCGATGGGAGTTGAACTCTGTCAAATGTCAAGAAGACAGTACGGGTTGGAACGAAGTTCGTGTCAACCCTTTTCATGACTCTACGAACAGCCGTTACGCTCTGGTCAGACAGGTAGTGTTTAATTTCCTCGTCGAACAATCCATCGAGGGAGTGGGTATAAACGACTCCACGTGAGGAATTTAAAGTGCGGTGTGCTTCCACCCGGACAGGGAAGGTGTGTAGCAGTGAAGTACACAGCAATTTTTTGTGCCTGGAGGGCAATGACTGTTTCTAACAACAAGGTGCCATTTCGTAATCTGGAACAGGACTTTACAGGACCTGCAATTGCGTTGACACCTTTCTGAATAATGAATGGGTTGACCGTGGAGAAGTCGTGACCTTCGTCAGACCGAGAAACGACAACGAACTGTGGCAACGATGGAAGAACTGTCTGTGGCTGAGACTCACTGAACTTACGCTTGTGAGCAGACATAGTAGAAGATGAGGAAACCATTGCGGAAGTGTCCCCCATGATTACCGGCGTCTCCGATGGCGCGCTCCTCCCTTGTGGGGGCCCTCTCTGAGGGCGCTCCCACCTTAGGTGATTGTTCACATCTCAGGTCACACCTACCGAGAAATGGGCGGAGGGACCAATCGGCACTTTCGGAAGGTATCAGCTCAGGTAATCACCTCTCCCTGGGCCTGGTCGTTACCAGGGGGTACGTACATGTCCTACCTGTCTATCCAGGGCAGGGAATAACGCATTACCCCGTCACCGGCTACGCACGAAAATGCGTGGGTCAGCCTTCAGACACGCACAGGCAGGAAAAAAAAGAGGGAAAACAAAGAAAGGGAAAGGAAAGAAGAGAGGTCTCAAACGCCACAGTGGAAAAAAGGGTAAAGAGAAGAGGTAAGGAAAAGAGAAGGACAAAGGAAGGCTGAAGACATGCAAGCAGAGAAAGCGAAGAATGTGTTACATTTTCAAGCGTCTGGCTCCGGACGTAGGCACAAAACATACTCCCAGAGGGGGAGAAACGGAAGGAATGAGGCGGTCGTGAGGGGTGGGGAGGGGGGGGGGGTGGGGGGCGGGGGGGAAAGTGGGGAAGGATGCGGGAAAGGAAGGTATGCAGCCCGGAAAGGAAGGAGGGCCACATTAGCTCGGGGTCCCGTGCTCGCTACGCAAAAGTTGTGGACCCCCCTGGGGGGAATATAATGAATGTTTAACAGTGATTACAAAATATAAAAATTAAAACATAGTTATTATATAGCACTTAATTTTTCAATGTGTGCCTGCTGCAGTGATATGTCTAATGAATTCAGCTGGTCTTTTGCTTCAGATTGTTCCACATCCCTCTCAATTCCCTGTACTGTACTGCCTGTTCCAGAGCACTAGACAGTGACAATTTTTATCCATTTTCCACTTAAAGAGCATAGCTTTCATTCTAGTATACCCTGTTTGGAGTCCCTTCAAGTGACTATGGTTTCCTCGAAGTGTCAGACTGGATCTGTCTAGGGCATATAGTTGTGGTTCTGAAACAATGCCCATGCAGATCTTCACTGTACTTTCAAATCATAGGTGGTGGAATGTGGTTCCAGATAGATTTCTTAGATTTAAGCCTACTATGGGCTAAGGAGCTCAATCTATTACCTGTTGGCAGATCTCCAAAGACTGAGATATGGAAGATCTTGTTCTATCCCAATCACCTGTAGCTGTTGCCTAAAGTGAGGGGGCAACAATATTCGAGAGAACTGTAGCCATGGAAGAGACGCGAGTTTGGCCATTCTAGATATTAGCGTACTTTTATTGTTAAGACATATCTACATGTTTAACAAGACAGCTTCTCCTCCATACACAAGAGCAATAATCAGCAACACTATCTAGCAATGCTTGTGCTGCTATGCGCATTGTCTTTGCAAGTGCTCCCCAACTCTTACCAGAAATTTTTCTAGTCTAAGCTGTTTCTGATTTTCAATGTTTCTTGCGTGGTTTCAAGTTGCTCTTTAAAGGTGAGAAAGATCTATGTACGCTCCGGGAAATTTTAAAAACTGACCGTCCTTTACCTTTCTTCCACAACAGAATACATTTAGTTCTCTATTTGCAGTTTGACTGCTCAGATGACAACAGCACACTTCTGTTTTCTGGAGCATGGGGGGGGGGGGGGGGGGGTGAGTGGGGTTGGGGGGGGGAGGGGACACAACCTCCATTTCTTATGATATTTGGTTACGTATCTATGTTTACTGAATATCTGCTTGCATTGTGCACAGTTTGCTATCACCATGCACCCAGCACAAAGGAGAGCTGTTGGTGGAAATGGTATCTTCTACAGTAGGCTAGGTTACAGGTAAATAAGCTGAAAGTGTTTGTCCACAAGAGCAGAGTCTCTCTCTGTGGGGGACAGTAATCCGACACAATTGGGCTTCCAAGACAGCTGGACTCCTGCACGTTAGGAAGTATGTAGAAGGTAGGAGCATGGGAATGGTAGGGGTGGGGCAGAAGATAGACACAGGACAGAGGTTCTGGAAAGGGCCTAAGAATTTGATGAGGGATTAGTGATCTTGCTGAATTTCTGGAATGGGTTTTTTTTTTTTTTTTTTTTTTTTTTGTGGTTTTAGGGCGCACAACTTCAACGGTCATTAGTGCCCAGACTACGGGAGGAATGCACCGCGAGTCACAAGTTTAAAACAGCAACGAAACAGAAAACACGATAAAAGACAGACTGACAGGCATACGATTAAAAAAGGAAAACAGCAGAATCAAATGTCCTTTGAGAGGGTTGTCAAATTGATAAAATGAAGAACGCGAGCAGCAGCTCGTGGGTCATCCGCTAAAATGGCTTCTACAGTACACGGCAGGCCAAGATCAAGACGCAGGGTGTTAAAATCTGGACAGACCGTTAAAATATGGCAGACTGTCAGCAATTGCCCACAGGGGCAGAACGGCGCCGGCGCAGCAGTCAGCAGAATGTCGGTGGCGGTAGATGTAAAGGACAGCCTGGTAGAGGGCAAAGAGCTCAGCTGTGAAGACCGAACAAAGGCCATGGAGCCGGTATTTGAAACTTTGTGCCCCGACAATAAAGGAACAACCAACCCCATCATTGGTCTTAGAGCCATCTGTATAAATGAAGGTCATATTCATGAACTTCGAACGAAGTTCGATAAAACGGAAGTGGTAGACTGAACCGGGGGTAACCTCCTTCGGGAGCGAGCAGAGGTCAAGGTGGACGCGAACCTGAGCCTGGAGCCAAGGTGGCGTGTGGCTCTCGCCCACTCGAAAGGTTGCAGGGAGTGAAAAATTAAGGTGTTGAAGGAGGCGACGAAAGCGAACTCCAGGGGGAAGCAGGGCAGAGACATACAACCCGTATTGACTGTCGAGAGAGTCATCAAAAAAGGAACGATAAGACGGGTGGTCGGGCATTGCCAGTAGCCGACAGGCATACCGACAAAGCAATATATCACGCCGGTAGGTAAGTGGCAACTCACCAGCGTCAGCATGAAGACTCTCGACGGGACTAGTATAAAACGCTCCGATCGCAAGTCGTAAACCCCGATGTTGTATGGAGTTGAGGCGGCGTAAGATGGATGGCCGTGCAGAGGAGTATACTAAGCTCCCATAATCCAGCTTGGAGCGGACGATCGACCGATACAGACGAAGCAGGACGGTTCGATCCGCTCCCCACGACATACCACTGAGAACACGGAGGACATTTAGAGAGCGGGTACAACGGGCAGCCAAATATGACACATGTGGAGACCAACTAAGTTTCCTGTCAAATGTAAGACCTAAAAATTTTGTCTCCACGAATGGGAGAGCAACGGGACCGAGTCGTAAGGACGGTGGGAGAAACTCTTTGTAGCGCCAGAAGTTAATACAGACCGTCTTCTCGGCAGAAAAACGGAAGCCATTGGCGACACTCCAGGAGTAAAGACGGTCAAGAGAACACTGAAGACAGCGCTCCAGGAAACACGTACGCTGCGCGCTGCAATAGATGGTAAAATCGTCTACGAAAAGGGAGCCTGATACACCAGCTGGGAGGCAATCCATTATTGGATTGATCGCTATGGCGAAGAGAGCGACGCTCAAAACTGAGCCCTGTGGCACCCCATTCTCCTGGTGAAAAGTGTCTGACAGGACAGAACCCACACGTACCCTGAACTGTCGATCCATTAAAAACGAACGAATAAAAAGAGGGAGGCGACCGCGAAGGCCCCATGTATGTATGGTGCGGAGAATGCCCGCCCTCCAACAGGTGTCGTAAGCCTTCTCCAAATCAAAGAACACAGCCGCGGTCGGGCACTTCCGCAAGAAGTTATTCATAATGAAGGTAGACAAGGTAACCACATGGTCGACAGCAGAGCGGCGTCTACGAAATCCACATTGTACATTGGTAAGTAGGCGTCGAGACTCGAGCAGCCAAACCAATCGAGAGTTAACCATTCGCTCCATCACTTTACAGAGACAGCTGGTAAGCGAGATGGGTCGATAACTGGAAGGCAAGTGCTTGTCCTTCCCCGGCTTAGGAATCGGGACAACAATAGACTCGCGCCAGCATGCGGGAACATGTCCCTCAATCCAGATGCGATTGTATGTACGAAGAAGAAAACCTTTACCCGCAGGAGAAAGGTTCTTCAGCATCTGAATATGAATAGAATCAGGCCCTGGAGCAGAGGACCGTGATCGGCCAAGTGCGTTTTCGAGTTCCCGCATGGTGAATGGGGCATTATAACTTTCACAATTCGAGGAGCGGAAGTTAGGTGGCCTAGCCTCCTCTGCCTGTTTGCGGGGGAGGAAGGCAGGGTGGTAATGAGCGGAGCTCGAAACCTCGGCGAAAAAGCGGCCAAAGGCATTGGAGACATCCTCAGGGGCCACAAGGACGTCATTCGCGACCGTCAAGCCAGAAACTGGTGAGTGGACCTTAGTGCCAGACAACAGAAGAAGGAGTGAAACTGTTGAAGGTGCTTTCTTTAATAACACAACGACACTGCACACGTAATTGTTTATAATTGCTACAATTCGCCATCGTAGGGTGGCGTTTAAAGGTGCGTAAAGCACGTCGACGAGCACGTAAAGCGTCTCTACATGCTGCAGTCCACCAGGGGACCGGTACGCGACGTGGAGAAGAAGTAGGGTGAGGGATGGAATATTCAGCAGCAGCGAGAATGACTTCCGTGAGGTGTGCGACCTGACGATCGCAGCTTGTGAAGGTTTGATCCTGAAAGGTCGCCCTGGAAGAGAAGAGCCCCCAGTCTGCCCTGGAGATGGTCCAACTAGAGGAGCACGGAGAGGGGGTATGCTGCAGGAGATGGATAACACACGGGAAGTGGTCGCTCGAATATGTATCAGAAAGTGCATACCACTCAAACCGGCGTGCAAGTTGGGGAGTACATATAGAGAGGTCTAAATGGGAATAGGTGTGAGATGTGTCCGAAAGAAAAGTAGGGGCGCCAGTATTGAGGCAGACAAGATTGAGCTGGTTGAAAAGGTCTGCTAACAGGGAGCCCCTCGGGCAGGATGCTGGAGAGCCCCAAAGGGGATGGTGGGCATTGAAGTCTCCAGTTAACAAAAATGGTGCAGGTAGCTGAGCAATAAGTTGCATCATGTCTGCCCTGGTAACGGCAGATGACGATGGAGTGTAAACGGTACAAATGGAAAATGTAAAAGTGGGGAGAGTAATGCGGATGGCTACTGCCTGCAGGCCGGTGTGCAACGTGATGGGAACGTAGTAAATATCATCCCGGACCAGCAACATAACCCCTCCATGGGCCGGGGTACCTACCACAGGGGGTAGGTCAAAACGCACAGAGGTGTAGTGTGCCAAGGCAATTTGATCACAAGGGCGTAGCTTCGTTTCCTGGAGGGCTACGACGAGCGGACAGTGCAAGCGGAGCAGCAACTTCAAGTCCTCTCGGTTGGAGTGAATGCTGCGAATATTCCAGTGAATAAGTGCCATCGTAAGAAGAAAAGGAAGACTAAAGAAGGGGTCACCTCGAAGGCCGCTGAGGGCCTGGCTTTGAGCGAGCACTGCCGCCGCTATCAGTAGGCGGACAGTCATCGTCCATGGGGTCTATAGGTTCATCGGCCATCTTGGGAAGATGGCTGGGAGGGGGAGCTTCCTCCGCCGGTGAACGGCCAGATGTTCGGCTACCAGCGGTGCGGCCAGGCGAAACGGATGACGGCCTGGGGCGGCAACCGCTGGGTGGCGCAGGAGAAGAAATGCGCCGTGGCGGAGAAGGAGAACTATGCTTCCTATGAGCCTTCTTGGAAGGACGTTTGGTGGAAGTACCGGTCGAAGGCTGGGAGGTCGAGGTACGTAGGAAGTCTGCACGGGACGGTTCCTTCTTAAAGGCACCGTGCATCTGACTTCTGGGTCTTCATCTTGGCAGAAGCTGATGAAGGTGCTTGGGTCTGAGGGGTGACGGGAGGAAGAGGAGACGTCGACCGGGCGATCTTAGCACTGGCCGAACGGACGACCGTGGTGCTGAAGGTCAGATCGCATGTCTGGGTTGCCACCTCCCTGGTAGTCCGAGGAGAGGCGAGGACAGTACTGTATTTCCCCGCTGGGAGCAGCGTGGGCTTCCTACTAGCTAATAGCTTGCGAGCAGCCGAGGTGGACACTTTCTCTTTGACCCGAATTTCTTGGATACATCGTTCGTCCTTGTAGACAGGACAGTCACGGGAGGATGCGGCATGGTCACCCTGACAGTTCACACAACAAGGAGACGGAAGTGGACAGTCACCCTCATGGGCATCCCTGCCGCAAGTGACACATTTAGCCGCATTGGAACAAGACTGTCGAGTGTGATTGAAACGCTGACACTGGTAACAGCGCGTAGGTGTCGGGACATAGGGGCGAACAGAAATAACCTCGTAGCCCGCCTTGATGCGCGATGGCAGCTAAACACTATCTAAGGTCAAGAAAAGTGTCCGGGTCGGTACAAGGTCATTGTTGACCTTTTTCATGACCCTATGGACAGCCGTCACGCCCTGCTCAGCGAGGAAAGATTGAATCTCCTTGTCAGTCAGTCCGTCGAGGGAGCTAGTATAGACCACACCACGAGACCAATTCAAAGTTCGGTGAGCCTCCACCCGCACAGGGAACGTGTACAGGAGTGTGGCCCGAAGCAGTTTTTGTGCCTGAAAGGCGCTCTCAGTTTCTAGTAATAAGGTACTGTTACGCAACCTGGTACAAGATTTGACAGATCCGGCTATGGCATCTACACCCTTCTGGATAACGAAAGGATTGACAGAGGAAAAATCCTTTCCGTCCTCAGATCGAGAAACGACGAGAAACTGTGGGGCAGGCGGTAGTACTTTTGTCACTGATGGCTGGTCACGTTTCCGTTTTTGGGCAGAAGTCGAGACAGATGGAGTGAAATCCATTGCGGAGGAACCCCCCATGATTTCCAGCGTCTCCGATGGCGCGCTCCTTCCTTGTGGGGACCCTCTCAGAGGGCACTCCCGCCTTAGGTGAATGTTTACACCTCAGGTCACACCTCCCGAGAACCAGATGGAGGGACCAATCGGCATGGTCAGAAGGTATCAGCTCAGGCAATCACCCCTCCCCGGGCCTGGCCTTTACCAGGGGGTACGCGCGTGCCTTACATGTCTACCCAGGGCGGGGAATTACGCGTTACCCCGTCACCGGCTACGCATGCAACCGCGTGGGTCGGCCTTCAGGCACGCACAGGGAGGAAGGAAGAAAAGGAGGAGAGAGAGAGGGAGAGAGAGGACAGACTGTCTCAAACGCCGAGGCGGAGACCTGAGAAGGCAAGGAGGAGAAGGCAAGGAGGAGAAGGCAAGGAGGAGAAGGCAAGGAGGAGAAGGCAAGGAGGAGAAGGCAAGGAGGAGAAGGCAAGGAGGAGAAGGCAAGGAGGAGAAGGCAAGGAGGAGAAGGCAAGGAGGAGAAGGCAAGGAGGAGAAGGCAAGGAGGAGAAGGCAAGGAAAGAGTAAGGAAGACTGAGGTGGGAAAGAGCAAAGAAAGGAACCTACCAAAGGAAGGAAGAAACGAGAAGTGAAAAAGCAAAATGACCGCAAATAGAGGTCGTGGAACCGTCCGTCTCCGGACGCAGGCGCCAACGACCCCCTTGAGGGGGTGGGACTCCTTTTAGTCGCCTCTTACGACAGGCAGGGGTACCTCGGGCCAATTCTAATCCCCGGACCCGCAGGGGGGTGGAATGGGGTTACTGTGGCAGGGTTTCTAGGCGGACAATTTCATGGCTTGTGGAGTTCGGCCACGAGGCAATCCCCGTGGCTCATAAACACTATGGTGGATCCTTTGTCAGCAGGTATGATTGTAAGGTCAGGACCAGTTTTTACATGGTGGATTGGGATTCTTTCTGAAGATTTAAGGTTGGCTTCCATGTTGAGGGATTTGGGGAATGATGATCAGGCAAAGATCAAGGTTAGGAAATTCTGGAAGGTTAACAGAGGCTAATTTGGGGCAGTGGGGGTGGATCAGAGTTACTTGGAGGGCTGAACTGAGTCAGGCAGGCTTCAATTTTGGTTTTGGATAGAGTCTGATTGGTAGGGTTGGTGACAAAATTGTTTCCCCTGTAGGAACCAGGAGAAGGAGATAAGGTTTTTAACAAGCACAGCATGACTGAATTTAGGAGTGCGGCAATATGAAAGGCCTTTGGAAAGGCTAAAATTTTTATGGGAGACACACTTGGAGGAACAGTTCACGACTGTTTCATATCTGTTTAGCTTCTGGATTCTGTATGGCGGTGGGTGAGAGTTTAAGAACACGAAAGAACAGTATGTTTAAAATCAAACCAGCCAGTGGAGAAAGAAAGAGTGATTAACACTGAGCATTAAAATATTATATGTTGAAAAGAGGGCTCAGTACACGGAACAGAGGACTAATACAACGTAGCAGTGAAATTACATTACAGAACACTGTAAAATTCAAACCTGTATTATGTGGAATGCCAAACATATGTATTATGCAAAAGAAATTAGCAGGTTATTGGCTTGTGATAAAAAGTGAGAAAAATAGGAACATAAAATCAGAACGAGCAAGAATACGACAGTCCTCTGGTAATGGTTGCAGCCTCAGATTTCAATAATTTTTTTCACTATAGCTGAAAAACACGGAACCGTAATAAACTCCCACAGAAACCCTACAGCTAACAAATCATTTAAACTCACACCAAACATATGGCAGTTGAGTTGAGTATTTATTTGGTTTTTATTTGTTCCTATTAATTAGATTATAAATAATCTCAAAGGCTCTCAGTCCTCTAGATATGACAGTGTATAAAATCAGATTTTAAAATCATGTGCAGACTTAATCACTCAACTATTCTGCTATCCGTGTAATCAATGAAAACTAGTGTAACTGAAGCACATGATAGTGATTTCAATCCACAAAAGTAGAGAGAGGACACTAATATCGAAGTATTGGTCCCTCTCTCTGCTGTCCGTATTCTCAAAGATATTCGAGAGACTAGAGTAAGATAGGAGCTATAGCCAATCGACACCTACACCAGCTTTAGTACAGGATTCCCCACAGAGAGCTATATTTAGTGTAACAGATGAAATTCTGTGAAAACTGTATTTTAGGAAGTACCCAATGGGGGTCTCTGACAAAAAGGAATATTCTGTACAATTCACCAGCTTAACAGCTCTTTTCAAACATTGATAATTTATATGGAATTATAAGCACATAATTAAAAACAAAATATGTATTCAACAACTTGTTATGTAACTCAGTACAACTGAATGTTAATGCTAGGTTAACAAACTAGATTTTATGAAATCCCTAAAACTCAGATTTACCAATTTTTCCACCGAGAATTCCAGGTTTCCCAGAAGAATCAACACCCTGAAAAATAACTCAGACGGAGAAAGTGTTAAATATAGAGGCCCTCTGTGCTTGATCCTCTGGCCACTGATTTTATTGATCTACATTAGTGCTCTAACAATTACAATTACTAACAGAGTAAAAATAGCCAAGTTTACTGATGATCCAAGTATTCTGATCACAGAGCCGAACTCAACAATGCAGGAGTCACTTATCAAATACACCAATGGTCCACAGCAAATAGCCTAACAATTTTTCGGAAGCTAATGTCATCCTGTTTCAGGGAACAAATAAAATACTTCAAGTTCCAGAAATGGATATTAACAATCAGAATATTAATGTAAGGAAGTGAAACATGGACAATAAATAGTTTAGACAAGAAGAGAATAGAAGCTTTCGAAATGTGGTGCTACAGAAGAATGCTGAAGATTAGATGGGTAGATCACGTAACTAATGAGGAGGTATTGAGTAGAATTGGGGAGAAGAGGAGTTTGTGGCACAACTTTACTAGAAGAAGGGATCGGTTGGTAGGACATGTTCTGAAGCATCAAGGGATCACCAATTAGTATTGGAGGGCAGCGTGGAGGGTAAAAAAATCATAGAGGGAGACCAAGAGATTAATACACTAAGCAGATTCAGAAGGATGTAGGCTGCAGTACGTACTGGGAGATGAAGACGCTTCCACAGGATAGAGTAGCATGGAGAGCTGCATCAAACCAGTCTCAGGACTGAAGACAACAACAACAAAATTCCTAGACATCTAGATGGACAGTCTCTTTAGATGGAAAGAGCAAATTGATCAGCTGGTCACGAAATTTAGCCTAGCATCCTCTAATCTGAGAACTATTTTGTACTTTGTTGTCATATTTTGCAGGTTTCAATTCCATGCTCTCCTATGGTATAATCTTATGTGGAAATGTTGCAGGAGATTTTAAACTTCAAAAATGAGCCATGAGATTAATATATAGGGCCCCTAACAAACTACAGGGGGCCCTTCATATCTCTCAGGATACTTACTACAACAACTCAATATACGTACACACTGATTATGTTTGTAGTCAGCAACAGGGAATTATTTCAGACAAATTGTGACACATAATGACAAGATAAGTGAAAAACTTTTACCAAGAATCTACATTTCTCTCAAAGTACACAAGGGAGTTACTGGGTCAGATATAAGAGTAAGCGGAAATACGGAAGCGTCCGATCCCACCGGTCTGCTTTGACCCATGACGTCACAAATATGGCGGAAACAAAAACAAACACACACACTTTCCACAAGAAGCCTAATGACACTAACAATAAGCTTCCCATCAACATAAAAATTAGTGTCAAAGCATCCTTAAGTTATAATATTAGAACAAACCAGTTTGGTGAAAACACTCTTGAAAGAAAAAAGTACTTCTGTCACAAAAGCTTGGAACTTTAAGATAAATTATTATAAAATGTTAATTTATGTATGTCAGTAGGATAAAAATTTGGACTTTCATATATTCCACCGTTTTAAACTTTCCCTTAAACTGTTAGGCCTGCCAATGATTGTAATATTTTATGGAACCAATTGTTCTCAGAAAAATAAAATATAACTTACGACATATTATGATATCTAAAGTGCCCATGTAATACTACATTATTTCACTTTATCTGTCCTATATTATTAATAATCTAATTAATAGGAACAAATAAAAACCAAATAAATACTCAACCGCCATATGTTGCTTACTTCACAAACATTAAATATGCAAGGCACAAAATCCATGCAATGAAGGAGATAACTCATAAAATCAACCTATGATGAAAATTGTATTTATCTTACTGAGTAATTAAACCTACAATAAACATACTACACAAATGTCTTTTAGGAGTAATTTAGTTTGCGTTAACATAGTAGCGGATCCTATGGAGACCACTACGGCGCTACACATAATAATCAGAGAAATGAATACGAAATATGAACGGAAGTTTATCTGAAGCCCGGTAAAATACCGTGGATACGTATTCGTGCAAACGAAAACTTGGTTAGGTAGACTTGTCATTATCATTCGTGTTTTGAAGAAAATGCTGTGTAGTGAGTTCCTACGTATTTTCCATACCACAAGTGCTGATCACAATAGAAAACAATGTTAATGCATTTCTAGTTTACCTGGGTACCGTACTGGTAAAATTAGGCTTCCGCGTTTTAAAATGATTTGTTGGGCTTTACTTTCATGACAGCCTTGATAATGTCGCCTCACCTGCAGTAATGTGTGCGCAGTATCTTCTCCAACTCTTTTTACACGCGTCACGTAATTCTATTTTACATTCGTAGCTCAACCCCACTTCAATTAACCGGCCCACCACATGTTGACATGTTCATATAGTCCGTCAAACCAAGTTGACACTCGGCGCAATGGCTGATGGGAGCGACCATAGGGGATCCTAACTATCGATACTACCCATTTAACTTTTTTTAAATTTTACTGCTTGTTGAAAAATGCAGATATTACAACTGTTTATTAAGCCTAATGATGAAAGTTAAATCTTAAGTATACAGCCAGAGATTTGTGTCTGCTCGGTGCAGGTAACAGGTTATTACACTGTTAATTTAGAAGCCATGCTGACTCCTAGCAACGGCATCTACGTTTTTGAAGTGTTTCCCCACAGTTCACTTTTCTATGCAACATGTTTAGAACACTACAAAATATTGTGGTCCTGCTCTCTGCCGTCTTTTGGATGTTGGCTATATGTGGAAGAATATATCACTCATATCCTACAGAGATGCACATTCAAACAGGCATGTCCCAACCTTATACGAATTGTGAATTGTGGTTCGTTAGTATCGTAACGTACATGATCTAAATCATTTGACTCAGGTACAGGTGACATGGCAAAACTGCAATAAAATTAATTCCACCTTAAGCATATAACAACTGATGGTAACAAACAGTGTCATAATACAATCTAACACTTAATTATCCTTGCTCAAATTATCATTTTATCCTCCACAAATTCTTCTCTTGAACAGTAGCACTTCTCCCACAGATTCTGCTGTAGCCCTGTTTTCAAAACGTCTGGGTCCTATTAAATATGTTTTTGCTCATTAACTTGTTATTATATAGAAGATGGCGGAAAGGTTCAAATGGCTCTGAGCACTATGGGACTCAACTGGTGAGATCATTAGTCCCCTAGAACTTAGAACTAGTTAAACCTAACTAACCTAAGGACAACACAAACATCCATGCCCGAGGCAGGATTCGAACCTGCGACCGTAGCGGTCTTGCGGCTCCAGACTGCAGCGCCTTTAACCGCACGGCCACTTCGGCCGGCGATGGCGGAAAGTGTAAACTATGAGTGTGTTAACTCTACAAATATAAACGTAAACTGAACGAAAAATGTACGACATACGTAAAAATCAGTGAATACTGCAATCGTAAATGCATTGTGCGTGATATCATAACTCAGGTGTCCGGAAATTCGGTCTAGAAATAGTGAACTACTGGTATGTATATGAAGTAAAATGAAATTGCTCACGAGTGTGATGTGCGCAATGTTCTACCACTCGGAAATACAGCTGTTGAAAGTCAAAATATACCGTGTAAAAATGTGTAACAGATATTGAACATTTAAAAGAGTGTATCATAAGTATGCAAGCAGCGATTAACATTTAACGAAGCTTCGAAATGAAAATACCGAACTGTTAGGTGATCTGAAATCGAGTGCACCAATCAAAATAAAACCGACAAAAACTGTAAATAGTGAGAAAGAAAAGCAGCATGATTGAATCAGAAGCAAAAATACTACAGCGAAGGACTCAAGTGCTTGTGTTATGACGTGCCCTGACAAAACCAACAGCGTTAATACAAATGTAAACTATATAAAAAGCGATCGACCAGTGCCCCAAAAAATGATACACAGTGATAACAAGAGGCAGAACGTATTAATTCTTCCTGACAGTCATGGTCGTTACTGTGCAAAAATTATGATCAGTTCTCAAAATCAAAAACACTACATCTCTTCTGTAATAAAACCTAACGCACAGTTAAAGAACGTGGCTTCTAACATAGATGGGAAGACGAAAGAACATACGAAAAATGACAGTGTCATCATTCTAGGTGGGACTAACGACATCCTAAAGAAATTTCAGGATTTCAAATGTGCCTTAACAGATTCTCTTCATAAGACAATCCACACAAAAGTTATCTCGTGCATAATTCCGTACAGATACGATGTACTAAAACTGAACAACAGAATCTATGCTGAAAACGAATTCTCAATGAGGACTGCAGAAAATTATGAGCATATAATGGTAATGGACGTCAATACATTCCTCAGTAGAAGCGATTATACAAAGCATGGACTTCACTTGCGAATGGAAGCAAAGAGAAATTATGTAGACATTTACAACTAGCAGTAGGTGCCAATCTGCAAATACCGGCTCTATCATATATACAATGTGAAGACCTTTCAGCAAATATGACAGTGGAAGCACAAGAAAAATCAGCAGCAGAAATGGACTAATCCAACTCGATAGAAAGATAAACGAGCAGGCGCAAAAAAGAACTGTACTACACCTTCATCACTCAAAGAAGACACAGCAAAACAAAACTATCATCGACTAAACCAGGCTGTGATACTGGCAAAAGCATCAAACCCATAAAAAGCAGAAGAACCAAGTTCCACACCCGAAGATATTCAGGATACAACAAGAAGAACTGGGCACTGGAAACCAAAAGCAGTAGGCCTACCTACAGGAGACCCACTAAGGATATCAGTAGATAGAGACTCAAAAGTATCACCAAGGACATCTAATTTTACATGTATCAGTGAACACCAACAATCAACTACTACCACCCCAGCAACAGGAGGAAGTTCAGCAATTCCAGTAATAAGAAATGTAAGGCGACCATGTCATCTACAAGATTTTTTATTCCCAAAAAGCCTCAAGACCAAATTAGGATAACTAGTGCACCTATCAACACCACCTCCAGTAGCAGTCCTTGCAGCAAAAACAGAAACCACCTCAACATCGACCACACAAGTAAACTGACCAGAGAGATGGAGAACTGCCCCGTTTCACCATCAGGACATTTTCTTATGACCAATGGAAAAAACCAACTCACACTTCTAGATGAGAATGAAGATTTCCCACACAATTTAAATTCAGGAATAAAGGTCACTCTTCTTCATCAGAATATACAGTCACTTAGGAATAAAGTAAGAGAGCTTGAAGTCTTGCTATCAAGTGAACTCAGATATGTTAATATACTGTGCTTAACTGAACACTGAGTTAAAGACAGTGAAAATAACGGATTAGGTGTTAGCAGCACAAACATGTAGAAATCAGTTTACACGTGGAGGGAACTGCATATACATAAAGAAAGATATCGAATTCAATAACTTAGACAATGTTGAATCCTTAAACACTGAAAAAGATTTTGAAATATCAGGCATAGAAATTCCAGAGTTCAAGTTAATTGTAATATGTTTATATAGATCTCCAGATACCCATCTAAAAAATTCTACACTCAGCTTGATACTTTACTAAATAAAATAGTAACACATCTAAAAACAGTTCTTATATGTGGAGACCTAAATGTAGACTTTAATAAGCGAAGCAGTTCAAAATGTGAGCTGATGAACATATTAACAGCCAATAATTTGGAGATTACAATCCATTCCCCTACACGTGAAACGAATCATTCTAGTACTACCATAGACCAAATAATAATTAGCTGCAAAACAAAATATAAATCAGTTGTAATTAAAGCTGGACTGGCAGACCATCATGCACAGACTATAAGCTTTTATGTAAACACTAATCCATCCTATAATTATATGAGGAAGACTACACACATGGGCAGAACTTTCAGTAATACTGCAGTACAAACATTCTAGAATTATCTCCAACAAGACTCATGGGAGATGGTGTATAGTACAGAAAATATTTCTGATAAGTTTCAGACATTCGTGAATATTTTTAAATATTACATAAGGAAATCTTGTGCTAGAAAACGGTACCTTCACAATGTTGCAAGAAACTGCAACACAACTCAGGAGTTTGATAGTTACTTTAAAAAAATATAAATCTATCTTAAATAAAATAATCAAGGAGGCAAAGAAACGAGACAATGACAAATACATAGAAGATGCTTCGAACAGAACTGAAGCATTCTGGCAAGTTGTAAAGAAAGAAACCAAATCTTAAAAAAATAGAGTTAATAATATAGTATTAAAGGCTGGCTTGGAAAACATTAATAACCCACAGGAAGTAGCTAATATGTTTCATAACTATTTTATAAATGTAACAGAGAAACTACTACAACAGACCTCTAATAGAAAACAGCATACAGAAACAGGGAAAAAAGTCTCAAGCAAATCAATGTTTCTGTACCCAACAAATGTAGAAGAAGTACACGTTACAATAAAAGGTCTCAAAATGAAACACTCCGCAGGTGTAGATGATATACCTGATTTCATTATAAAGAAGTGTGGGGACTTGTTTACTGAGCCCTTAACCCACCTATGTAACCTATCTTTTGCTACAGGAACTTTTCCTTCATGTTTCAAAATAGCAAAAGTAAAGCCATTGTACAAGAAAGGAAACAAAGATGATATTTCCAACTACAGACCACTGGTACTTCTGTCTGTTTTCTCAAAAATATTGGAAAGGCTTTTCAATAAGAGGATAACAGACTTCTTAGATGGTAATAGCATTCTGTCAGAATCTCAACATGGATTTAGAGCAAACCACTCAACCGAATCAGCAGTTCACTCCTTTCTATTAGAGCACTGATAGCATTAGTCAACAAAAAACTTACCATGGGCATATTTTTAGATTTGTCAAAAGCATTTGACACCATAAATCATGACAAATTGCTACACAAGCTAGAAAATCTTGGCATTAGGGGACCAGCTAACAACTGGATCAGCTCTTATCTTAAGAACAGGGAACAATATGTGAAAATAGATCAAGAAAGGGAAAATGTCATTGGGAAATATAATTCCAAGTTACTGACTGTTGAATATGGAGTGCCACAAGGATCAGTAATGGGTCCTGTTCTGTTCTTACTCTATGTAAATGACCTAAACATAAGCAATGACAGCAGTAAAATATTTCAATTTGCTGATGATATGAGTGTTCTAATTACGAGAAACTCAGAGGAAACTCTTGTAAAAAACATAAAAGAAGCCAATGACAGGCTAACATGTTACTTTGATGACAATGACTTAATAATAAACACTGAAAAAACTGTAGCTATGGATATACACACAGCACAAACAAAAAATCTGATATCACACAATCTAGAGCTATATGGACAGACAATTGCCAAAACAGCCTGTACCAAATTTCTTGGACTTCATCTACAAGACAACTTGAAACGGAAAGCACACATTGAGCAAATGAACAAAAAAATTATGTACTTCTTGTTTTGTGTTACATACATTAAAAAACTGTGCCAGCTACAACACCCTTCAGTGTGTATATTATCCAGTTGTACACTCTCACCTCCGGTATGGGATTATGTTCTGGGGAAATTCTGGAGATGCAATCAAAACATTCAAAATATAATAAAAAATAAGAATAATAGAAGGAGTAGATAATCGTAAATCATGTAGACGATTGTTTCAAAAAAGGTACATCCTGCCACTTCCTTGCATATATATTCTTGAAAATATAATGTATTTAAAGCAAAACTTACATACAAAAAGACCACTCATCACTCAAAATCACACAATACACAGCTATGATACAAGATAAAAATTAGGTTTACATGTTCAAAGCGCCAACACAAATTTATTTGAAAATGGACTTATTCATCCTAGTATCAAACTATACAATGCCTTACCAGATACCATTAAACACATACAAAACATTGGTCACTTCAAATCTAAACTGAAGTCGTACTTGGTTGAGCACTGCTTTTACACAGTAAACGAATACCTACAAAACTAAATTTTTCTGTGTTAACCCAATGAAGTCTCATTCAGAAGAACATTTGTATTTTATCTCTCTGTATATAGTGTAACGACATTTATCTAAGTATTCATCATTAATTGATATATTAATGTGTGTTATTGTGTACAAAGGTATATTATATGAAAAACTGTTAATATTAACATACAAATCCAAATATCTCTTGCACATTGTGCAGCTGTAGATGAAAATGGATCAATAAATTAATCATTGCCATCCCCAATATACTGCCGAGCCTGTGCATGTAATTTCAACTGTTGTATGGGTAGCATAGAACTATTTTCATTTCTCATGGTATATGTGTGGTTAAAATGATTCTCCTCAAATAATTTTTGTCTGCTGTGTAGGAAGATTATAATTTCATAAATGTATGTGGGGGGGGGGACAGTTAGAATTTGTACTTTCCAAAATAAGGGGCAACAAGACTCTGTACACATGTATCTGACAATTTTCCTTTGCAGTTTCAATATTGGAGATGTGCTGTTTGATCTTCTCCAGAAAATTATACCATACCTAATGACAGATTCAAAATAACAATGATATGGAATTTTTTGTGTACTCAAGTCACTGGAATTCGCTGGTTTTGCATAGCAAATGTAAAACTGCTTCGTCTATTTGATAGGAAGTCAATATGTGTACTCCAGCTTAAGTTCTTGTCCACATTTAGTCCTAGGACTTTGATCATGCCAACTTCTTCCATAAACTGATTGTTACATTGTATTTTAAGTTTCACACAGTTTGAATGAGTGGTTTTGAAATGTACCATAAGTATTTTTGCAATGTTTAGTTTCAAACCATTTAATTGGAGCCAGTTTTTGAGAGTATCCAGCACACTTATGATGGAGCCCGGAATTTTTTCTGCATCTTCATCTTCAGTTAAAACTGAAGTACTTGTGATTCTGTACTTAGTTTAGAATAATAATTCACTGAATCTGAAGTAATAGTTACCCTTTGTTTTCTATTTTGTAACTATGATGATCCTCCATGTCGTTTTCCTTCACTTTTGTTACTAATCTACATTTGGTATAAAGATAGCCCTTGAGTTACAGAAGTATGTCACAGAATGGGTGGGCTTCTCTCTTAAGTCAACTTAGTTAAATAGCACATCGGGGTTCAGAGTCTACATATCAGGGTAAAAGGAGATTCCGTTTCACAATGTAACCATTTCAGAGTCAAGCAGTTGGTGCCATACCATCAACAATTTTTTCTGACCATTAGAGAATTCTCCAAGTTTCTGCCTGATAAAAAATCCGAGAATTTCATTTCAGTGACCTCAAATCTGATGGATGTTTTCTTTGCTTACCTAAATCCTGATACCAAGAATTTGTGATCAATGGCTGAAATTTCATACTTGGATCCTGACTTAACTTCATGAGAGACAATGACATTTTAATGTTCTTTTCTTGAGTGGTACACGATTCTGAATATAAGGTTAAGTTATTATGTGTAGAGGTTACATACTCTTGCAGATCTTACTCCAGGCCTTCAGAAATACTGGAAGATAAAGCCTTTAGCTTTCTGGAACCACCTCTTTTCATAGACCTCATAATTGGACCTGACTGAACAAGTCCCCCTTACATACACAATTTTCTGACTGTAATCTCTAAGTTTCCAGAAAGAATGAAATATGTTTTCTCACTCTTCTTCTTAAGTTAATTGTGGCATTGCAGCTTGCAGCAGGGAGCATTAGCACAAAGGCTTTTAGCTGGAATTCTTATGCCCTTCCTTGTACGGCACAGTTCCATTCCAATTGCCGAGTACTCTTCTAACACTTCTGAGGATGTTGTGAATGCCCTTTCCCTCTGCTCTCTGCATCATCTTGATCACAGATATTATTCTCAGCCACTGTAGAAGCACCACGTTCCTCAGCAGCTGTGTCCTCTCCTGTATTAAAAGAAAAATGTGCTAACATATCATACAATGACTGTGAAAGAACCATCAAACGTAGTAAGCTCCACAGCGGAATCTGGTTATTAACTCGTTACTTAATTCTGATTTATCATCAGTTAATTGTCATCTATCAAATTTACAGAGTAATAAATAGCATACCTGAGCTGGAACACATATACCCCAACGTGTTATATTCTATATCTTCAGACAAATCACTCACAATAATCGGTCCACTATAATTTGAGTTCCTGTGCATACGAAATTAGTTAGGCCACAAGTTTGTCAAGATGCTACACACAGAACATCAAAATGCCGGAAACTGATAGTAATGATCGTAGCGACCTCGCAGTGAACTTTGGATTCGTGAAAATATGATGCAATAATCTGTATTCTTGCTTTGCGAAATATGAATACTTATATATTTTATGGCTGGGTTTGGTAGTCTGGTGGTAAAGAGTATTTATTTCTAAAAGCCAATATTGCAACTTCAATCACGTAGCTGTTATCAAGTGGAAATTATGTTCCTGATTACTACCTTCTTGTGTATAATACACTCTTTTAATTGCATTGTAAATATGTTGCTTGAATTCTGCCTAATTTTTGTCCTTATCCGCAATATTGGGTGGAGTAAATTATTCCACATTTGTTTTTGTTTCATATGATACAAAAGCTGATTTCATCACATGGTATTCTGTGGACTCATGTTTATTTGTTACTTCTTGTGAAATCATGTGTGAACTGCTCGACCTAAATGCAAATTTTCATTGACTCCAGCTAAACCGTACTGTTTGCAGTACCTTTTAGTAATGTGTAAGAATATTTGCATAACTACTGTTGCAGTTTAGTATTTGCACGAAATAATGCTCTAGTCACCAAGACTACGAAGCATACTCATCTACATCTACATCCATACTCAGCATGCCATTGTAAAATGACTAGCACTCATTGGCAAGAAGAAACACCATTAAAAGCAGAATTAATACTCATTCACTAAGAAGATGTACCAGTAATAAAGTTGAATACCAATACTGTCAAAACCTGCTAACATTGGGTTCTCCATTACATGTGCGAAAGTACAGAAAAAACAAAAATAAAGTAGAACAAAAGCAATGTACTTAACATGCACTAATTTTTGAGTGCTATCGACTAGGGATTTCAAACTGATTCCGTATTACTGGAAGGCTTTTGATGGTTCAAATGGCTCTAAGCACTATGGGACTCAACATCTGAGGTCATCAGTCCCCTAGACTTAGAACTACTTAAACCTAACTAACCTAAGGACATCACACACATCCATGCCCGAGGCAGGATTCGAACCTGCAACTGTAACAGCAGCACGGTTCCCGACTGAAGCGCTTAGAACCGCTCGGCCACAGCGGCCGGAAGGCTTTTGACACAGTACCACACAAGCGGCTTGTAGTGAAATTGGGTGCCTACAGAATTAAAAAAAAAATTTTTTTGCGCGTAAAACGAGATTGGATCAACAGAGAATTGTGAAGGTGGTTCAATGAAACATCTGCCAGGCATTTAAATGTGATTTGCAGAGTATCCATGTAGATGTAGATGAACTCATGGAAGTACAGAAGCGTCCGATGTTACCCGTCGGCTTTGACCCATGACGTCACAAATACCGCGGAAACGACTATAAACAATTCCAATATGGCGGATATAAAAACATCGCATACGTATTGTAAACACTGAAATACACAAGTTTCACAAAAAGCCTAATGACTGTAACGGGACAAGCGTGGGAAATTAGGGGTTTTTGGGTGCGGAGAAACTAAATATACAGAAATGTAGCCACCGACCGCCATTCAAAACCACGCAAAACAACGAAATAAATCAACATCACAAAACTGACCAAATACCAAAAAACACATTCCTATCCGTAATCGGACACTTCCCTTAACCTATATAGCTCAACAGAACCTACCGATCACATCCCCCAATAGAAAACTAAGAAAGGAAAGCTTCCCTTACACCTACATACATCGGCACTTATGCAGTTTAGCAGGTACGGAAAAAATTTTTCATTTTTTTTCAAAATTTGATCATCATGTGTCGTTATGCGGTGGGGGGAGTCTGCAGTGCCCCCCCATCCCCCCGCAGGCTTCATTAGTGTCAAATCAATATTTTCGAATCATAGGCGGCCGCTGCCGCGGCCGCATTCCAAAAAAAAACTCCCAACCTAACCTCAAGTGGGCTACGCTACAGATCAATATGTTCATCAAATTGCTTCATATTACGTATACATGTTCATTAGTGTCAAATCAATATTTTCGAATCATAGGCGGCCGCTGCCGCGGCCGCATTCCAAAAAAAAACTCCCAACCTAACCTCGTATTCAGGGCTACGCTACAGATCAATGTGTAGGTCCCTTACGTCACGGGTCAAAGCCGACGCGTGAGATCGGATGTTTCCAACCTATACCCAATACACAAAACATACATAAATAACCAAAAAAAAAAACGGAACTTACCTCAAAAAAGTTCCAGCTCCACAAACTAGATTGGCCACCACAATCACACACAAATGCACACACGCACGCACGCACACACACACACACACACACACACACACATACAAAAACACACACACACACACACCAACGAAAAAATACTGAACTAAAATAAAAACCCAACCCACCCAAACGTCAACCCCCTCCCCCACAACTCCAAAATACAACACACAAACACTATACAACAAAATAAACCACCCACCCACCTACCCAGCCCACCCTAACTAACCACTTTCGGTCTATACATTTTACCCACAGCCCTTAAAAAAACCCGAAGAATGCAATAGCCCTCTGGGACACTCTTCCGCCAACAGTACTCATCTAAATGAGACTGAAGGTTGGAAGAGAGCCTCTTCCCCCTCCCAAGAACTGACTTAACCGCTCCCCACATCCCCTCAATTGTGTTAGTGCAAGCCCCAGTATCATAATTCTTAAACTCTAGACTGTGGTTCACTACTAAATGATTAAATCCCCTCTCACCCAACCCCCTATATGAAGAAAACGCATCTGAAACTACTGTGGACCCCGGCTCTACATACTCCTCAATTAACCCCACTAATTCAGGCTTCGACCTCCCCTCCACAACCCTAAAAACACATTCAGTACCCCCACCCCCCTGAACAACAGCCCCCCACACCCAAAGACCAGCCACAGACTTCCCCCTCCCATACTTCCTTTTACCAAACTGCGACTCATCCACCTCCACAAGCACCCCATGCCCACCCAACTTACCCCTGTACTTAATAAATTCGGAACACACCTCACGACAAAAGGAATACCAGTCTAAAACAGTCCTCTCACTCACACCAGTCTCAAACGCGCAAAAACTCTGCCCGCAACTATAACAAAAATAATACGTAATAAGCACAATCTCACGCATGGCCAATCTAGACTTCTCGAACCAGGTACCACGCCTTACAGAACGCCATACGCCATCTTTCCGGCAACACCACATGTATCCGTCCCTGGTCCGAGAGTCCGGAACTTTAACCAATTTCATAGGTTCACGGCACACACCGCACTTCACGACCTCGGCAATTAAGCCAAATAGCTGAAGAAATTTAATCAGCTCTAAAGCTGTCTCCCCCATCATCGCCCTCAACCGACCACTGTTAAGGCGGTCTTTCATATCCATTCCTGAACAAAAAACCACAACCAAATACACTCAATAACAAACTCACCCGACGTACAGCAATGAGCATTAAATTAACCATTAACTCACTAATAGAAATTCCGCTTCAAATCCAACACCTGAGCAACAGAAAACTGACCCCACCACACGAAACAAACGAAACAAACGAAAACCATGAACACACCACCAGAGAGCACGACAAACAAAAACAAGACATCTACAAACACGCCACAATCGCAAATCAAACTCCGCGCCGTAATGACGTCACACACCACAACACGCTTACGTCACGGGTCAAAGCCGATGGGTAAGATCGGACGCTTCTGTTGACCCGAACTCATTTAAATCATGGAGTTCACACACAAATTTATAAGCAGTATCAAATACACAAAATTCCTTGTGACGAAATGAGCTACTGTTTTGCATGAAACAAAACCATTTACCTCATTCAGTATTATGGATGCGGGCAGAACTCAATCAGAATATGAGAAACATATTTACACAGTAATTCAAAGGGTGCAGTACATATGAGAAGTCGAAATCAGTAGCACAATGTGGTGAAATCAGCTTTTGTTAACTACGGAACGAAAACATGGGGTCAACAACCCATTGGCTTTGACCAATGACGTCATAGGTTGCTCATAGACATTAATGTATTTACTTTCGAGTCATAGATAATAAATCGGTTTTCTGCTGTGGATAAGCGCCATAATCGTAAATTGAAATAAATGAATGTGTTTTTAAAAGACAACTCCAGACATTGTGTAAGATTTTTTTTGTTTGAATTGATATAAATAATTGGTTCTTTCCAGTTCTTTCGCCACTTAATTTCACTCTTAGTGAGTTTGAGATAATTTGGAAGAACAGCTTTTGATTTAGAAGAATGTTTCCTTGTTCATTTTCCTTTGTAATTATGTATTTTTCTATTCCCATGAATATGGAAGATTTAAAGCAGGCTTTGGACGTAGATGTGACAGCAAACATTCCATTTTTGCAAATGTCTAGTCTTCTTGCTGATTACGTTTGATGTCGTGAGTGCGGCGAACATACGCGTTTGATAAGTGTGTCTGCTCGTCGTACTCACGATTTATTCATGTGGAGGTTTAACAAGGATCGACTATGGCACTTAATTAGACGAGGAGCTTGGTTTAAGACATCGAAGATGGCCTTGAGGGATATAATAAATACTACATATTGTTGGTGTTTGAGGTATCGTGTGTGGTTGTGTGTGCATGAATTCGTGTGAGTGAGTGTACCCTTTTAGACTGGTATTCGTTTTGTAGCGAAGTTTGTGGGATTCAATCTCCGGTCATCCTGATTCAGGTTTTCCGTGATTTCCTCCCCCAAACAACCCAACCCAACATATTGCCTGTTTAAGTGCTTCCTTAAAGATTTTGGGCAAATGTATTGTCCAAAATTTGTTAATTAATTTCTGTTTTTTCGTGATGTGTTTCTAGTGTATGTGGGTATGTGATTTTTCTTGACGTCTTTCAAGGCGAGCTCTGGTTTTTTTGCGGAGGAGTTTGCGTATGGTAAGTTTAATTGTTTATTTTCATGTCGTACTGAATTGGTCTATTTTGATGTATTTCTTTGTCGTATTACATTGTTCTGCGTTAATTATGGGTTCGTCAGCTACAGTGTGGAATACAAATTTTGTAGTCGTTGCTCTTTTTCCCTTATCTAGTACTAGTATGAGTGTTTTTTTTTTCGTTTCTATACAAGGACCACCGACATACGTAAAATTTGTATCCCATACTTCAGTTGACGTATACAGGTCAACTGAAGTACGAGATACTGGTGCTAGATAGGCAAAAAAAGCGACATATGTAACAGTGATGCCATTTACCTACATAGGTCAACTGAAGAACAGGATACAAATGTTAGGTATGACGCTATTTTTCACCATCGCTAGCACTGGTATCCTATTCTTCAGTTGACATATATAGGTCAACTGTTATAAATGTTATTCCCCACTCGCTACTGCTAGTATCCTATTCTTCAGTTGGCTTATATATCTCAGCTGTAGAATGGGATATCAATTTTACTGTTGTCGGTTATTTTTTGTCGTCGATAGCAAGGCCTATATAGGTCAACTGAAGTATGGGGCACAAATTTTGTATGTGTCGTTTCTTTCCGCCTTCGCATAGTTGAACTGAGGTACAGGATGCCAACGCTTCATTCGTCGATTTCTTCGTTTTCGTTAGCTATAGTATCTTATTCTGTTTCCGCCTTCTCTAGTAATACTATTTACGTAAGAACAGAATGCTAGTAGTAGCGGAGGTGAAAGAAACAACACCTGCAAAATTTGTAAACCGTACTTCAATTGACCTATATAGGTCAACTGAAGAATAGGATACTAGTGCTAACGAAAACGAAGAAGTCGATGTGCGTTAAATTTGTATCCCGTACTGCAGCTAAGCTATACAGATCGACAGAAGTTCGAGATACAACTCATATATATGCTACTGTTACTTCTAACCCTTTTTTTCTTTACTTTTTATAGAAGTACTAGAACTCAAACAAGTGATATCCTTAACATTATGTTCGAAATATTACTGGACTTGACATATGTCTACCATCTGTTTTCTCTCCTGCATTCCCTTGTTTATGAACACTCGTCTTTGCTGTTAAATCTGTCTAATAAATCATCTGGCTCTTCAGTAAATACATCTGAGGTCTTTGCTTAGCAACGAAAGAAGTAACGCTGTTTTTCCGATCGGTCTCAACAACATTGAGAAAGGGTGATTAATTATTAACAGTTCGACTCTAAGCTGTGTTGTCTGCAGTAAAAACTTTTCGACGAGCGGGTAACGACAGATTGTTGCTTGCAGTTAGGCAGCCGCGCTCGGCAGTCGTTTGTGGTTCGTGCGGCGACCGGCACCGATTCCATCAGGTGTTTCGTGGAACTGTTATCAAGTTTTTTTAGTGTGATATACTGGATATTTTACCTACAAGTAGTTAGCAACAAGTGTGAAAGCGTCGTCGCTGGGAGATTTCTCTCCGCGGCTATTTTTAAAATGGAAACTAATGACGAAATCCCAGTCGATACCGGCCAAGGGTTGGCTATCGCTTTGCATACGAGTCACAACATCGAGACTGTCACGATGCACCCTCCTTCAACGGTGTTAATTACAAATAAGCATCGACTGGGTACCATCGCTACCCTCAGTACGACCAGATGGAGATGGATCAGCATTCATCAAGTCCAGCTGTCTTGTCGCAGTGTCTGTCAAACAACACCCAGCGACAAAAGGCAAGACAGCGATCAACATCACCCAACAGGCAGTAGCTCCTGATGCAAATGTTCCGAAGAAGGAAAAGGCGAGTGTAAAGCGTAGTGGTGACGTTGAAAGGGACGTAGATATGGTAGATATTGATAATGTTGCTTACACTGTGGAAGTTCTAGGAGTAGACAATAACTTGAGCGTAAATATAGGAGACAGGAATTGCAATGAGCAGCCTGCTTCCCAAAAGTCTGTTAGTCGTAAAAACTTGGACAATTCAGTGACCACAACGGTACCTCCTACAGGAAATAACACGTTTCCTAGTAACAACAAATATGATAGTAAAGATAATACATCGTCTTTGTAGAGGGAGGAAAAGGTAATGTAGGAATGTTACATTCTACGGCTCTTGGAAGAATGTTGTCCACAGGAAGTAATAACTTAAGACATGAAATAGTTAAAATCTCCGCTATCGGTAGAAACAGGTATAAAATTGAAACCAAATCAGGGCAGTCTGCAAACAGGTTGAGGTTGCTTGATATTTTTCGGTTGAAGAATATGGAGGCTTATATTCCAAATTTCCTAACAAAGAGAAGGGGAGTTATCCATGATGTTGATATTGCATTATCCCACCAAGACATGCCTGTAAAAATAAAGTCGGAATTTTTAGTAACCGACGTACGTACGAAGGTTCACGAAGAAAGTAATAGAAAAAGGAGAGTTGAAAGTACTTCCCACACCGAAATGTGAAGTAACATTTAAATCTCAACAACATCTCCAGTATGTATATTTGTGAGGTATGCGATGCCCTGTTGCACCGTATGTCCAGTCAGTTTTGCAATGTCACAATTGCCTTAGATATTTCCATTTAAATTTGCAATGTCGCAGTAGTGCCCACTGTGCCAAATGCACGGGAGCTCACGAGACCTCACAGGTGTTTGCACTGCAACGGAAACCACCTCGCTACTGATCGCTGTTGCCCAATTTATCAGCAGCGAAGCCTACGGCGCTTTTTACGCAACTGCCGTCTCGTCACCGCGACCGTCACTTGCGCAGACTACTGTTGGTGTTCCTACAACACGAGAGCTCTCTCCTAGTGACTGGCCTAAGATATGCGAGAAACCAAAAGGTTTGAACATGACGGACAAACGGCTACAACAGGGACCTAAGCATGAAGTTATGTCGGCTCCAGCTCCCAGGTCTTACAAAAATAAACCATTTACTCGCAGTCCACACAAGCAGGGTTATTCTGACATGTTATACGAATTTCAGGGTCCATAAAACTCAATACAAAACAAATCCATATCCTCCCACTCCTCTGGTAACATCTTATACTGGTCGAGAAACTACTATTAACAGCCTTTGTGCTTTAATAATGCAGATCTTTCTTTCTCTTAAAAATGAAACAGACACGGTTACGACACAGGCTCTTATACGTAATGCTGTTGAAGAGTTCTGCAAATATAACAATGGCTTTTAAAATATTCCAGTGGAATGCACGGTCAGCAGTCACGAACAGAGAAACTCTTTACCGGGAACTTAGCAGGGTATTAGCGAAACTTGGTTTCAGCCAACACAGCGAATACAATAAAAGGATACGCTGTTCTCAGAAACGACAGAGACGATGGAAAAGGAGGAGGAGCAGACATTTTGATTAGAGAGACGTTTAAGTTTAAAAAATTGGACATCACTATTAGGACAACAGAATGACAGGGAGTTGCTGTAATTTACACTCCTAACGGCGCATTCACCATCGTCACCATTTACAAACCACCTAAGTGTAAAATACAAGATCTTCCACAGATTGTAGTCCAGCTTCAAACGCCATTTCTCCTATGTGCAGACTTCAACGCACACCACTCACTATGGGCTTGAGTAACACATGACGCGGACGGCAGAGAGTTAGTTACACTTTTTGAGAAGTTCAATTTGATTCTTCTAAATGATGGTTCTCCTACTATGATACATAACCCAAACAGACGACCGTCGGCCGTCGATTTGACATTGTGCCCTGTTGACTTCAACCGTGTAACAGAGTGGGCTGTCAAACGAGACCCTCTTGGCTCAGATCATTTCCCTCTGGAAACCACAATAGACTTACCTATAAATACAGTAGAAATTATCTACCCCAACAGCAGGTGGAAAATAAAGGATGCTGACTGGCCAAGGTATACTGCAACAGTCCAGGCGAAGTTTCAATCTTTTAACAATTTGTTAGTTCCGAAAGAGGCCTACCAACAGCTAATTTCAATTATTGAAGACGCTGCAACAATTTCCATTCCAAGAGAATAAGACTTCATCGTTTTGAAGCAGCGGCCCGCAGTCTGGTGGACACCAGAGTGCTCTAGAGCCGTAGCACAGCGCGAATTTGCCTACAGTAGCTTCTGTAAACAACAAAATGTAGAAAACTTTATTGAATATCGGAAAATAGCAGCGAAAGCCGGTTAAAAAACTGTAAAAAGAATAGCTGGCAAAATTTCTGTGAATCTTTAAATAACAATGTTAGTATCGCTGATGTTTGGAAGAAATTAAGATTTTTCAAAAACAAAAACTCCACTATGCGTCAGCCATTAAGTGACACATGGCTTGAAGACTTTGTGAATTTAATCTCATCAGCTTCCGCAGCCGAGCAGCCATATTGCCCCCCGTTGCAATTGGATTACAATCATCCGCTCGTGGTACCGCTTTCGTATGAAGAACTGAGGTATGGCATTAAAAAGAGCTAACTTCCACACCCGGTAAGGACGGTATGCACTATCAGATGACAGAAAATCTCCCAGACATAGCACTCAGATATAGTACAAATATGGATGAATGACACGCTAATAGAAGATTGGACAGCTCAAGTAGTGGTACCCATACTGAAACCAGCTAAGGATGAAGAGCAGGCCAAATCATATAGACCTATTTCTCTTTCTTCCTGTATCGGCAAAACTTTAGAGCGTCTGGTAAAAAATCCCTTGGAATGGTGATTGGAATCAAATCAGACTCTGTCATCGAGTCAGTATGGGTTTAGAAAAGGCAAGGGAACGATAGATAGTTTAAATATTTTAACCTCAGAGATCTATGACGCAACAACAAGCAAAGAGAATGTAACAGCTGTATTCATGGATATAGTTGGAGTGTATGATAATGTCCTTCTACCTCTGTTGCTACGGAAGTTGGAAACCGTTGAAATCCCGCCACAACTGATTTATGGAATCAGCACTTTCCTCGCTGAAAGACACATATGGGTTCGGTTCCAAAATAAGTTAATTGGACCACGTCGTCTTACAAAACGTCTTCCACAAGGAGCTGTCCTCAGCCCCCTACTCTTTGCACTATATACTAACGAGCTGCCGAGCATTATTCCTTTTCCAGTTAAAATCCTCCAGTATGCAGATGATATTTGTTTGTACGTGTCGACCAAAGGAAAGGATCAGGCTGTGTGTGAGCTATCTATCAAAGGCAATGGGCACACTGGATTAAACATTACGTAGCTGTGGGTTACACACTTTGGCAGAAAAATCGATACTTGTTCCTTTCACGATCCAAACTAGGCTAGGCTGTTTGAATGGTGTAAGACTTTCTGGTCATAAAATACCACTAAAATCCCAGAGGAGGTTTCTTGGTGTTATCTTCGATTCCAGAATAAGTTGGACACCTCGTATTCAAACCGTCGTCAGTACGTGTGACAAAGCACTGAACCTTATCAGATCAGTGACAAGAGTATGATGGGGGGCTAACGTTGATTCGTTCCCGTATAGACTACGGATGCACGGTCTATCACACTGCTGCTAACAAGTACCTAGCACTAATGGATAAACTGCACTACAGAAGCTTACGCATTTGCCTCGGAGCTACGCACTCTTGCCCCACCAACGCTCTTCTCCTGGAAGCATCAGAAATGCCTCTACATATTCGCAGAAAAATGATGTGTGATCGTTATATCTTACAGCTGATGGCAGATGCTAAACATCCACTGATAAAAAAGTGCGAAACGCTCTCTCAAATCGGGAATAACAGAAATGTCACGAAACAGCAGTTTTATATCTACAAGCAGTACGAAGACTGGAAATATCTCCAAAAGAAAGCATATCGAAGTGAGATTCTTCCAATGTTCCTATATGACTATCACAGTTCTTACCACCATATTCCTGTAACATACGTCGACTATTCCAGCAAAGGAAAAGGATATGGGCAGTGTTCACCTACATCGCACCTGGCACAAAAGTGGGCAGGATATTTTAAACTGTATACAGATTGCTCAAAAATGGGGACGGAAAATCATACCGGATGTGCTTTCTTCTGTCCAGAATCTGCAGAAGAAAGGAAGTTTCAACTACCAGGTGATGCTTCCAAATTTCTTGCTGAAACTTTCGCTATTATAGTGGCAATCAAATATGCAAGATCTCTCAAAATACCCAATGCAGTAATACTCAGTGACTCTCAAAGCGTTCTGAAATCCATTAGTTACAGGAATTGGGACAAAATAAATAGTAACTACATCCTCGACATACTGGATCATTACCACAGAGGTAAGAAGACTGGCCAAACTATGGAATTTGTATGGGTCAAATCCCATTCCGGCATTCTATACAATGACAAAGCAGATCAACTAGCGAGAGCTGCGATTAACAGTGGAAGACTTATGGACATTAAACTCCCATACACAGAATACCTCCTAAAGCTATTTTCTCACGGCAGGAGGAATGGAATGAAAGCGAACAAACAAGAGTTACAAGCTATGCACGTATACAGACTTTCATACCAAGACAGACATGGTTTGCGAACTTCAAACATTCAAGGAAAATTATAACGTCCATTGTGAGAATGCGTCTCAATCATGGATCTTTCCCTTCCCACTTCATAGAATCTGCGAATCGGAGACACCCTACTGTCAATGCGAAGCGGAAACAACTGCTGATGTAAATCACATCTTATTTCAGTGTAGACGCTATGACAAAGGCAGAGTCAACTTTTTAAAGGAGCTCTTAAGACTTGGTCACTGCCAGCCGCTTTGCACGATTCCAATTCTTAGAGACACAACCAGGAGTACATACGATGCCATATCCCGGTTTCTAGCGAAAGAAGACATAGAAATCTAAAATGAATTCAACTTCACTAAAGAACTCAATTAACACGTAAATTTGTAGCACTAAACTGTGTTTTGTAATCTGATTACAATAATTTTGATCTCAAAACATATGAATGTATGCCCTAAACAGTATGTATGACGAAGAAAAAATGTTATCTTGTTATGTCTGTCAGTATATTTATTTGTGATGGCTAAAACGTTTGCATGCTATAAGCCAATAAAGAAGGAAAAAATAAGAAATCATGTCTGGCAAATTCTGACGTCAATGATCAAAGCTGACGGGTTGTATCCCGTTCTTCAGTAGTCCGAAAACATGCATGGAAGACTAAAAACTAGCCAATAGAAAAGCGAAATGATTGACTGATGAACTTGCAGCGCTCCATGTGGCCTGGCAGCAAAACTAGGTCATGTTACCAGCAGTCCCTGTATGAGGTTCGATGCTACATAAAAAACTTTATTTCTTATTAACGCAATGCCATGAACTGCTAAAAGAAACAGTTACAAAGAGTACTCAGCATTCAAGCAGTACACAAATCGTCACTTCGTCTGCTCCAAAGAAAATTCAAAAGTACACTGTGTGCAATTTATTCTGCTGGTGGCGACTCCCACACCGACAAAACAAACTGTGACAATGGCCATGTTCCCGTTGTGCTCTGAATAAAAAGACTGCTTCTCTCCATGCTCAACAGTGTTGCCAATGTTTGAGTAGTTATTTACAATATGTAGTCACGGATCTTTTATGCTCTGAAAGCAGCTTTCTAATTAGTACCGATACTTAAAAGTGGACTTAATTTCCTTGTGCCCTAAATGCCCCATATACCATATGTGATGTATACACACAATTTTTTAGGTTCCTACACACACTTTCACATACGGAACGTAATAATCTATCTATCTATCACTTGAGCGTTGTCCCGCTGTTACGCAGGGTCAGCCATCGTTAATCGGATTTGGCACGATAACGGTTAAGGGGTGGCCGGATGCCCTTCCTGCCGCCACCCCGTATCCCCCGGGACGGAATCAGTGTACCCCAACAGTCTGCGTCGAGCGCAACCTACGGGATAGTGCGAATGTGTGCAGATGTCTGTGAGCCGCGTAACTGAGGCGGAACATGGGGACCAGCCCGGTATTCACCTAGCGGGATGTGGAAAACAGCCTAAAAACCACATCCAGGCTGGCCGGCACATCGGCCCTCGTCGTTAATCCGCCGGGCGGATTCGATACGGGGCTGGCGCGCCTACCCGAGTCCGGGAAGCAGCGCATTAGTGCTCTTGGCTACCCTGGCAGGTGTGTGGAGCATAATAATTATGTACTCGTAATCTATTAAAAGTGAAACACTACATCAGTGATGGGGTTATGTTGCTATTGGCAAGATGAAAAGCTTAGAGAAATTTCAAATTTCAATGACTGAAAAATAAAAAAATATAGAGTCATTTTGATCAAGACAAATTCCTTAATATTTATACATAAGTTATGTAGTGGGATAGAAGATATACGAATTTCACATTACGTATTCGGTTCTAAATATTCCTTAAACAAATATAAGTAGTGGTTTAATAAAAATTGTTTCAGTCTAGCTTTCCATTACTTATCGGATTTTTTTGACTTTTGATGGATGATGACGGTATACTTTGATTTCTATATACTTTTCAGTGTTTCCATATATTTTCGTGTTGTGTGTTATAATCTATAAGAGACTTTTGTTTCTCGTGTCGTGGGAGTGATGATCTGGTTTCCGCTTAGGGAACTCTTAACTGCTAGACTGCAAAACAAGTCAAATTAATTACGTGTACACATGCTAAGGACAGTGTGGTGTCATTACAACAAACCACTTGTGCACTGTCTATCAAAAGCCCATCAGCGTGAACTTGAGTAACTGTGGACCGCAAGGGATGGTGACAACGTGGTAGCGCCGAGTGGGAGAAACAGAAAAATAGTGCATTTGTGCCAGGCGTCGACAACTGTATTACATTTACAAGCAATTTTAGAATACGTAGCGACAAGTGATGTCATGATCACATGGGCAAAAGTGACAAAGTCGATAAAACTGCGAAGATTGACGGAAAATACGTATGGGTGGAAATATGCCAAAATGTGCAAAAACTGATGGGTAATGAGGGATTACTTCCATGTCTTCTGCTTAGTGCGAGAAAATTCTTATACGTGGAGAAGAGTATATGACAGCAAGAGGAATATGAGAAAAAGTTGATATGAAAGCATTGGGAACCAGAGAGACAATCATTTTTCGTCGACAAAGATAATACAGCTGCAATAGAATACTTAACACGGATTACTACCAAATGTAGAGTAATAGATTTGTATCCGACGAACCACGAGCCCACGTGTGACCCCAAAGCGTCCTCAGCTGAAGAGCGTTGTATTACCAGCTGGGGGACCCCAATATATAACTACAGAATGGATCACGCGTTTAATACTGTGCCAGACTGTTTAGGTGTTTTAAACCCTAACAACAGTATTTACAATGTGCTTCCACCAGTCACAACCATGCAGCGTCAGCCAACAAATGCCGTACAGACCACGTGTTGCATTGTTTTTAACAATAATCTGCTGGATGTCTATTGAGGTAATACGAATGCATACAAGTTGACTGCAGCCTTTGATGCTTTCCTGGAAAAGAGAACCATCTGCCTCTAAACGGACATAAATCTGCTGTAAAGGATGGTAGAAAGTGGACCGAGTGATCGGCTGAGAGGGGCTGCAACGAGGTATGATTTAATGGTACACTGGGAGAGGGAGGTGTTGGTGCAGGTCATTATCACGCATTTAACCATTTTCTTCCGTTGTTCTCTCAGGGTGTATCAGTTGTGTGGTATAACTTGCAATCGGCTCATATACAACTGCGTGTTCTTTGTGTCACTTAAGAGTGCTATCTACCTGCAGTTGTTAACAGCAAACGTCTCCGTACCACAGTCAGCAGAGGGCTTCCAATGCACGTGTGATGAATCGTGTCCATTGGCTGAAAACGTATTTCAGCAACCTCCTCTAGACAAGCGTCAGTGAGTGTGAAGTACTCCATTTCTCTGTCACATAGTGGACATAATTTGAGTCTTCAGTTTCATAACTGCAGTGATTCTAAGTTAGTGACGTACTGGAAACCCTTTGTATACATCTGATTATTAGTCGTCCTGTTTACAGAGTTAGTGCAGCATGGCATGTATTTTCACATGTCAAACATCGCTGCTATGAGTTTGTCTGCTTCCTTTTAACAGGCATTCTCTATTGCTGACTGATGCAAGAATAGTATAATTTCTGAACCATAATCAGATGTCAACAGTGGTCGCTATACACCTCCAGAATGCTATATTATGCATATATCAGAAAGTCTCTACATTTTTCTTTGGTGTAGAAGGAAGTAGTTTTATCATCTTAAAGTTTGTCACTGTAGTGAATGGGGTAGACGACATGCAGGGTGGATGTATGTGAGACGTTCGACATAAAACATTAGAGTATTTAGAGCATTGTACTCTGCATGACTAATATTTTGGAAACCACACAGCTTTAACATTACAGTGTGTTTAAGAGCAGAACTGTGTAGCCTTAGGAGTGCATGTGTTTATTTTATACGATAATTTTTTCTCTTGCCAATACCTTCTTGAAACTTACCCTAGACACTGGAACAATATTTTAGAATTGATAGTAGAGTTGATTTACGTAAAGTGCTTAAACTCTGCCTATCTGGAGCTGCATCATACCTAAACCACCCGTTTCTTCTTAAACGTCTGTTACATTGTCACAGCACTTCCGTATCTAATATATATCAATAAGGGCTACTAACCTCCTCGTCAAGTGCGCATCTGGAGAGATCTTGTGCACTTGGATGGGTATCGTGACTAAGACTGGTGTGGAATAGTCTTCACTCAGCAACACATAAGGACTCAGCTGGCTCTGTTCATTGTCAAGACATGGAATGTAACAGGTATAGTACCCTCCTCCTTTTGGTCAGCTGAAACTTAAATTGGCGACAATATTGTAGGGAGTGATGGTCAAAGACAATGCAGGGAGATCCTTCAATCTCCAACTTTGTTCTAAGAATGTGGGAATGCTCTGTAACTCCCACCCACATAGGGAAAGATGGGCAATCGTAGTCACAAATTACACGCTATGATCGAAGTGCGTCCGCAGCTCGTGGTCGTGCGGTAGCGTTCTCGCTTCCCGCGCCCGGGTTCCCGGGTTCGATTCCCGGCGGGGTCAGGGATTTTCTCTGCCTCGTGATGACTGGGTGTTGTGTGATGTCCTTAGGTTACTTAGGTTTAAGTAGTACTAAGTTCTAGGGGACTGATGACCATAGATGTTAAGTCCCATAGTGCTCAGAGCCATTTCAACCATTTGATCGAAGTGCTAGAAATATGTAGATAACCTAATTGCACCGTTATAGGACGCTGTCTGGTATACTTTGCTGCATATGTTCGAAAATTAACCATGAACTGACATACTGCAGTCATCTATCAAGATTCACGATTCGTGCACGCAAAGTAGTGGAGGGATGGTTTAGTGATAATACAGAACGTGGGAAGTGTGCTGCTGTGCCACTGGTCAGCATTGAAATTACAGAAAAACTAGTGAAATTGCTAGTATTATTGCACTTTCAACTGTAGTGCTTATTACAGGACACTGTCCTATATCGACAGTGTCATTTCCACGCCATCTATCCACTGGTACGCTGTTGATTACCACATTCCGGGCACGGCCAACATCGAAACAGCGATCACATACATGGCTGCAACGTAAGGAATCAATGTTCTCGGTCTCTTCAAAACGGCACACCTAGACATCTGCTACACCATCACTGTGAAAGTTGCGATTAAATGTAGAGGACAAGTGTTTGGAAATACTCAACAATGCCGCAATTTCTTCCAGTTCCACAGACTGCGATGTCTTCCGCATTTTTATTACCAAGATAAACCACCTCGGTCTTTTATTTCAACCATCCTGAGTGTTGAGACAGCAACATAGTTTACACCATGTAGTGTTTAGCTTTCTGTAAGCGCTGATGGATCGAAATGTCTTAATCTAGGTTTAGTGGAGAAACCAAAGGTATGGTGTTGTACAAAACTGTAGTCATACACCGCTTAAATGTGTTTCATCAGAAAAACAATGTTGTTGTTGTGGTCTTCAGTCCAGAGACTGATTCGATGCAGCTCTCCGTGCTACTCTATCCTGTGCAAGCTTCTTCATCTCCGAGTAGCTACTGCAACCTACATTCTTCTGAATCTGCTTAGTGTATTCATCTCTTGGCCTCCCTCTACGATTTTTAGCCTCCACACTGCCCTCCAATACTAAATTGGTGATCCCTTGATGCTTCAGAATGTGTCCTATCAATCGATCCCTTCTTTTGGTCAGGTTGTGCCACAAATTCCTCTTCTCCCCGATTCTATTCAACACCTCCTCATTAGTTATGTGATCTACCCATCTAATCTTCAACATTCTTCTATAGCACCACATTTCGAAAGCTTCTATTCTCTTCTTGTCTAAACTCTTTATCGTCCATATTTCACTTCCATACATAGCTATACTCCATACAAATACTTTCAGAAAAGGCTTCCTGACACTTAAATCTATACTCGATGTTAACAAATTTCTCTTCTTCAGAAACGCTTTCCCTGCCTTTGCCAGTCTGCATTTTATATTCCCTCTACGTCGACCATTATCAGTTATTGCGCTCCCCAAAGAGCAAAACTCATCTACTGGTTCAAGTGTCTCATTTCCTATCTAATTCCTTCAGCATCAACCGATTTCATTAGACTACACTCCATTATCCTTGTTATGCTCTTGTTGATTTTCATCTTACATCCTCCTTTCAAGACACTGTCCATTCCTTTCAACTGCTCTTCCAGGTTCTTTGCTCTCTCTGAGAGAATTACGACGTCCTTGGTAAACCTAAAGGTTTTTGTTTCTTCTCCATGGATTTTAATTCCTACTTCAAATTCGCCTTCTGTTTCCTTTACTGCTTGTTCAATATACAGATTGAATAACATCGGAGAAAGCCTACAACCCTACCTTACTCCCTTCTCAACCACTGCTTCCCTTTCATGCCTCTCGACTCCTATAACTGCCATCTGGTTTCTGTACAAATTGTAAATAGCGTTTCGCTCCCTGTATTTTACCCTGCCACCCCCAGAATTTTAAAGTGGTAATTCCAGTCAATATTGTCAAAAGCTTTCTCTAAGTCTACAACTGCTATAAAGGTATGTTTGTCTTTCTTTAATCTATCTTCTAAGATAAATCAAGGGGTCAGTATTGCCTTGCGTGTTGCAACATTTCTACAGAATCCAAACTGATCTTCCCCAAGGTCAGCTTCTACCAGTTTTTCCATTCATCTATAAAGAATTTTGCAACTGTGACTTGTTAAGCTGATAGTTCGGTAATTTTCACACCTGTCAGCACCTGCTTTCATTGGGACTGGAGTTATTATATTCTTCTTGAAGTCTGAGGGCATTTCTCCTGTCTCATACATCTTGCTCACCAGATGGTAGAGTTTTGTCAGGACTGGCTCTCCCAAGGCTGTCAGTAGTTCTAATGGAATGTTGTCTACTCCCGGGGCCTTGTTTTGACTTAGGTCTTTCAGTGCTGTGTCAGATTTTTCACGCAGTATCACATCTCCCATCTCATCTTCATCTATGTCCTCTTCCAGCACCATTATTGCCCTCAGGTACATCGCCCTTGTATATACCCTCTATATACTCCTTCCACCTTTTTGCTTTCCCTTCTTTGCTCAGGACTGGATTTCCATCTGATCTCTAGATATTCATACAGGAGGTTCTCTTTTCTCCAAAGGTCCCTTTAATTTTCCTGTAGGCAGTATCTATCTTACCCCTAGTGATATATGCCTCTACATCTTTACACTTGTCCTCTACCCATCCTTGCTTAGCCATTTTGCACTTCCCGTCGATCTCATTTTTGTGATATTTGTATTCCTTTTCGCCTGCTTCATTTTTATATTTTCTCCTTTCATCAATTCAATATCTCTTCTGTTACTCAAGGATTTCTACTAGCCCTCGCCTTTTTATCTACTTGTTCCTCTACTGTCTTCACTATTCCATATCTGAAAGCTACTCATTCTTCTTCTACTGTATTTCTTTCCCCTGTATTTGTCAGTCTTTTCCTAATGCTCTCTCTGAAGCTCTCTACATCCTCTGGTTCTTTCAGTTTATCCAGGTCCAATCTCCTTAAATTCCTATCTTTTTGAAATTTCTTCAGTTTTAATCTACAGTTCATAACTAATAAACTGTGCTTAGTGTCCACATCTGGCTCTGGAAATGCCTTATAGTTTAAAACATGTTTCCTAATTCTCTGTGTTACCATTATATAATCCATCTGAAATCTTCCACTGCTTCCAGGCCTCTTCCACGTATACAACCTCCTCTCATGATTCTTAAACCAAGTGTTAGCTGTGATTAAGTTGTGCTCTGTGTAGAATTATACCAGGCGCCTTCCTCTTTCATTCCTGGCCCCCAGTCCATATTCAGCTACTACTTTTCCTTCTCTTCCTTTCCCTACTATCGATTTTCAGTCCCCCATGACCATTAATTTCGTCTCCCTCAACTATCAGAATAATTTCTTTTATTGCATCATACATTTCTTCAATCTCTTTTTCATGTGCGGAGCTAGTTGGCATATAAACTTGTACTTCTGTGGTAGGCGTGTGCTTTGCGTCTATCTTGGCTACAATAATGCTTTCACTACGCTGTTCGTAATAGCTTATCCGCGCTCCTATTTTTTATTCATTATTAAACCTACTCCTGGATTACCAATATTTGATTTTCTAATTATAACCCAGTATTCACCTGACGAGAAGTCTCGTTCTTCCCGTCACTGAACTTCACTAATTCCCACTATACCTAGCTTTAATCTATTCATTTCCCTTTCTAAATTTTCTAACCGACCTGCCCGATTAAGGGATCTGACATTCCACACTCCGATCCGTAGAACGCCAGTTTTCTTTCTCCTGATAACGTTGTCCTCTTGAGTAGTCCCCGCCCGGAGATCCGAATTGGGGAACTATTTTACCTCCAGAGTATTTTACCCAAGAGGACGCCACCATCATTTAACCATACAGTAAAGCTGCATGCCCTCGGGAAAAATTACGGCCTTAGTTTCCCCTCGCATTCAGTTGTTAGCATTACCAGTACAGTGATGCCGTTTTGGTTAGTGTTACAAGGTCAGGTCAGTCAATCATCCAGACTGTTGCCCCTGCAACTACTGAAAAGGCTGCTGCCCCTCTTCAGGAACCACACGTTTGTCTGGCTTCTCAACAGATACCCCTCCGAAGTGGTCGCACCTACGGTACAGCTATCTGTACTGCTGAGGCACGCAATCCTCCCCACCGACGGCAAGGTTCAGGGAACACGGGGGAAAAAAGAACGTATGAAGCTGCTTATGAAAAAACAACACAGGCACCCTCACTTGCGATTGATGGTCTGTGGGATACGGTTCTCCTACAATATGGGCGATGAAACTTTTACACTGGTCTGTGAAAGTGACTTCGATCACTAGCCACCTGCTCCAATGGACCAATACTTGTCTATGTAACAGGCTCGCCACATATGCTCGATGTCAGCACATAGATGGCATTTGCTTTTGATATTTCAGAGGAGAGGGCTCAGTAATATCTTATGGAGTTCTGTAATGGGTGACGTTAGCGGAATTTTTGTAGTTTGTTGTTTTTCTCTGTCAGGTGGTTGATAAAACGAGGACAGAGTGTGTGTGTGGGTGGGAGGCACGAATGTACCCTAAGGGATGCACCTGTACGTAGTTTGGAAACGCATCACAATGCAGTAGCAAAATCATCATTCTTCTTCCAGTTCCCGTACCGTGTGGAGTCTTCCTAATTTTCCCGATAAGGAACCCCACCGGGAGAAAGCTTCAACCGGCGCCAGCCTTACCCACTGTACACAGCTGGCAGCGCTGGCTGGTTGGCAGATTTGAGGGAGAGGACCAAACAGCGAGCTCGTCAGTCCATCAGATTAGAGAAGGATGGGGAAGGAAGTCGGCCACGCCCTTTGAAAGGAACCGTCCTGGCATTTGCCTGAAGCGATTTAGGGAAATCACAGAAAACCTAAATCAGGATGAAACTTCCTGGCAGATTACAACTGTGTGCCGGACCGAGACTCGAACCCGAGTCAAAATCTCATTCTCTAAATGAGGATGGCCAGACACAGGTTTGAACCATCGTGCTCCGGAATGTGAGTCCAGCGTGCTGACCACTGTCTGCCGGCAAATCAGCTATCCAGAGAGCGCAGCGAAGGCCGCCGCCGGCACTTGCCCTGAGCCGACTACCCAACCAGCCAGGACTTTTCTTTCAACCCGACACTCGCAATAGCCTTAAACCAGAAAGGTCAATTCGTTCTGGTCCCCGGCTACCTCTGCCGCGCAAACCGAACACAAAATGGTGTCGTCCTAGGAGACCGACCACGTATTTATCACTGTAGTTACAATTAAGTATTACGACTGCAGCCCCAGTCTGGTGGCACTCGACGACGAGTGAAGTATCCGTCCTCCTGACGGCTGTGGCTCTGGAAACATGAATACCTGCCTCTCTCTCTTTCTTACGACTGGACATAACTTTCCATGTATAATCTTTTCACAGCTCTTACGCCTATCAATGCGTTGAAATCGCAATTTTCCGCTTCAAATCCATACATTCCTTATAACTGGACATAGTCACTTTCTTTGCACATGTTGGAACACTGGCCACAGTAACTTTACACCCCAACACATATTTTATAAACCTGCCAAACACAGCGAATCTACTATCTGTGCCCTAATAAGTATAATACTTCGCCAATAACAGAATGCTGGCAGCAAAAAACAAAGTTGGGCGAAAATTGCGGAATGGGTGGACATGTTCTCTATGTTGTTCTTGTGAGTGGTACCATTGTGCCTTAGGGAGAGAGAAGTAATAATCTTATAAGCGATCAGCTATTAAAAATACGGTCGCAAGGAACATGTTACTGTCACCATGCATAAAGAGCAGTATTGTTTCTACAGGCACACACAAGAGTCACTAACGATATTCATTTTAAAAACTGTACGTGCTTTATAAATCGAGGTATGGTATTGCCGGCCGGAGTGGCCGAGCGGTTCTAGGCGCTACAGTCTGGAATCGCGAGACCGCTACCGTCGCAGGTTCGAATACTGCCTCGGGCATGGATGTGTGTGATGTCCTTAGGTTAGTTAGGTTTAAGTAGTTCTAGGTTCTAGGCGACTGATGACCTCAGCAGTTACGTCCCATAGTGCTCTGAGCCATTTGAACCATTATTGAGGTATGGTATTGCATCCAAACGAATTGGTCTTCTGCACAAGTACTGCGACATTGTATATAGATTGGCCGTCGGCCTTGCCGCAGTGGTAACACCGGTTCCCGTCAGATCACTGAAGTTAAGCGCTGTTGGGCTGGGCGAGCACTTGGATGGGTGACCGCTGTTGGCAAGCGGGGTGCACTCAGCCCTTGTGAGGAAAGCTGAGGAGCGACTCGACTGAGTAGTAGGGGCTCCGATCTCGGAAACTGAGATACGACTGGTGTATAGGTACATCAGGGGACACGCTACGATAAAAGTTAAAAACCAATGACAATAAACACTAGCGCGGCCACTGTAAGCGCCGGCAAAGATGTATTTTACTACGCCGGAAGACGAATGACAAATGATGGAAATTTTGTTAAATTTCTTAGAAGACTCTGTCTTTAGTTCTCGTAGGGTGAAGACGTATTCTTGTGAGAAGTTGTAGTAAACATTGGGTTATCTGAATAATAATTTTTATGAAAGTATGAAGTGTGAGAGTTCTTTTTGGTGCAAAACCACGAGGTTTTTTTTCTTCCGTGCATTATGCTAACGTCATGTCACTGCAACTGCCTGTCTCTAAAGAGGAATTCCGATAAAAAATCAGCAATGTATTCACGGTCAAAAATGAGAACTACTTATGGCGGAAGAAGAAATATATATGTAACTAATTTACGGAAATCTCAACGGCGCAGAGAACGCAAAAATTGACATAAGTTCACACTACTACTGACTTACAGTGTACAAGAATTGTAAATTAATACCGAAAGATAATCCACTCGATTCAATTCACTGCCAGCAAGGTTGGTACGCGCAACCGCAAGGATACATTAACCGCGTTAATGGACACGGGAATGGAAATGAAAAGAACAAAAGATTTAAACGAAACTTTCTGTTTAACAGAAAGGATTACCATTAACAAGATAATTTCAACTCCTCATCTCAGAATTATGCATAGCATGTAAATAAAAACAGTCGGTGACACCAATGGACGCCGCACGACAACAATGACATGCCATATGCCGTACCGCAGCCAACCTTTGCCCAACAAAACCACAATACGGCAACATTGCACAACAGCAGTATGAAAACTCGAGAAAGTATGTCGCGAGCTGGTAACGATACAAAATGGAGAAACAATCACACAGTACAATTGACAGAAATTGTTCCGTGCGCAGGAGTAGATCAGACTACACCGCAGGAAAACCCGACTTGGCCATAGTTCAGCCCCGTACTATAGACCTCACAAGAGGTGGGGGCAAATCAGATTTTCAAACATGTTTCGTACGATTCGATGAGCAAGGAGACATAAAAGACGATCTATACCAGCATGAAATAGAATCGACGAAAAATACACTAGAAGAATAAGTGCAAGCAGTAATCAGGGTGAAAATTTTTGCTATAGACACACAGTTAATACTTGGCACTGGTTCCACGGCTAATTTAATGTCCGATGCATTTTTCACTGAATTAAAACGACGGAATAAATGACCTGTTTTTCCTTAGCAAAAGTGCAAAGTAAGAACCGCTACCGGCAGCAAAACCAAACTAGTAAAACGCCAAGCTCTTATCACGGTGCAAAATGAACAGTTATCTGTGGAGTGTAATTTTTTAATAGTAGACAAACTTCTAGTCAACTGCTTGATAGGCATGGACACATTTAGAACCTACAAAACTCAAATAGTAGGTAATGGTAAGTGCCATTTTTTGTGAAGGACCAAAGATTTTCTGTCAGCTGATTACCACACCGAAGAGGTATGACAAAGTAAACCTAGAACCCCATGTCACTGTACAGTATTCATATCCCACCGTGTATTTTGTAAACAAATGTGATAACGAACACTAGACCGACACTGAAGTTAACCAGGAATTAGTAGAACAAAAATTGAACGAATCAAATATTCTAGATGCTACACAACGACAAGAGCTTTCTGACTTACTTTTTAAATATGCAGGTGTTTTTTAATAAGAATCCAGGAGTAATCAAAGATTATGAACATAAACTTAATGTCTGTCCTCACGAAACAATTTGTGTTACGTCTTACCTCATACTGTGGACAAAGTGTGAAGCAGTTAAGCAGGAAATCAATCGGATGAGCAAATGCGGAATCATACGGCCATCATTTTACTATGTTCCAGTCCAATACGACCAGTTAGCAAACATGATGGATCAGTACGACTAGTTTTAGATGCTAGAGGCATAAACAAAATCCTAGTTCCAGTAAGAACACAACCAGATAATTTAGATGAACAACTGCTAAAATTTCATAACACCAAATATTTCAGCACCCTTGACCTTAAAAAATCTTACTGGCAAATAAAGTTACATGAGGAGAGTAGAAAATACACAGCATTTGTCTGCAATGGCAGGAGTTATGAATTTCAGGTTCTACCCTTTGGCTTAAACATTAGCGGAGGCGTATTTATATCAGCCTTGGACAAGGTCTTAGGACCTGAATTGCTCAGTAAAGTTACCATTTACGTTGACGATATGTTAATAGCCACATCAACTTGGGCAGAACAGAGCAGTATAATAGAAAAGGTATTTCAGAGATTTACAAAGTACGGAGTAACACCAAATCTCGAAAAAACTAACGTTGGTAAAGAACATGTGAAATTTTTAGGACATATCGTATCAGAACAGGGTATATTACCAGACCCAAAGAAACTAGATGCCATACGTAATTGCCCACCCCCAAGGAACAAAAAATAATTGAAAGAATATCTAGGTCTAACCTCTTTTTTCTGAAAATTTATACCACAGCAGCTTATGAATAGCGATACCCTACTTAACCTGTTGAGAAAGAATAAGCCTTGGTTATGGGATGAGAGATGCCAGGAGGACTTTACCAAAATTAAAAATGTATTAATATCAGCAAACATTTTGAGTCATCCTGCTGACATGTCCAAAGACTTTTGTTTAAGAACAGACTCCTCGTCTCAGGGGCTGAGGACATGTTTGTTCCAGATACAAGAAGAAAAAGGAACAACTGTACCCAAAGTCATCAGCTTTGCCAGCAGAACTTTATCAGAGGCAGAAAGATCATATTCCGTATCAGAACTGGAAAGTTTAGCAGAAATTTGGGCATTTAAGAAATACGAGTATTTTCTTTGGGGTAAAAACACTAAAGTCTATTGTGGTCACCAATCATTATCTCTTCTCTTAAAATGTAAACTGTTACACCGAAGACTAGCGAGGTGGTGTGTGTACCCACAATAATTCAATTTTGAAATAATACACATAAAAGGCAGTCAGATTGTAATCACAGTAGCGCTATCCAGATTACCGCAGGGACTAGACGAGTGAACTGTCTGAACACGATTCAGAAATCTGAACATTATTGATACAAAGTAATACACAAAATCACACTACAAAAAATTTAGTAAACAGATGGGATCGATACAACATGAAGACAACAGGTGGAGCAAGGTAATACAAAATCTTAACCAGAATATAAAACATAAGGTAAATAAATGGTATCAGTCATACAAAGGCGCCTTGTTTCACAGGAGGCACGAAAGTTCTAACCAGTTCCAGAGGAATATATCGACGAATTTATCAAACACACATACGAAGTATGGGGACACTATGGAGTAACAAAATGTACAGACAAGATTTCCAAACTTCGTTACTTCCCCAATTTCCGACGACGTATTTCACAAATATTAAGAAAGTGTGCTATTTGCCAAAGAACAAAACAATCTAATATGTCTTAGTTTACAGGACTACACCCCATATTAACCAAAGCTCCACTGGAAATGGTTTCTCTGGATATTGCTGGTCCATATCCCAGAGGAAAAGGAGGTGTCAAATACATAATAGCTCGTTATGATATTTTCACAAAATACATCAAACTTTATGCTATCAAAACCACTACAGCCAGTAGCATCATAAAGAGAATTGAAGAGGATTACTTATGAAGAGTAGGGAAACCCAAAGTAATATTGACAATTCAGCCCATTTCGTAGGAAGAAAATGGAAACAATTCATGAATACACAGGGCTTTAAACACATCTTGGTAAGTTTTTTCCATCCAGAAGCAAGTCCTGCGGAGAGGGTGTTTAAAGAATTTAATAGATGTATAAGAACATACGCTCCTAATAAGCATTCACGATGGATTGAATACGTGACTCCATTTATTCAAATAGTAAACACTCTCCCCCACTCTTCCACAGGTTTCCCTCGTAATGAACTTATGTTTAACACAAAGCAAACTGACGAATGGGAATCACCCATACCAAAATTACCTACTAAAGAGTTAACTTTACAGGGTAAAATCAAACAAGCAGTAATCACTCTGGAGAGTAGAGCAGAATACAGAATGAGAATATACAACAAAAAGTTAAATCGAGTTACAATTTTTTTCGAAGGGTAACGAATCCTCTTGAGAACACATCCCAAATCGAAAAAGATCGGTAAGTTGAACAAAAAATGGGAATTACCACACCCAGGGCCCTATGTTGTTGCAATAATACCTTATCCTCGAACTTATAGGTTGCTATATGAAAGAACAGGGAGAGACAAAGGTCTCCAACCTAACAAAGACTAAAGAGCTTTTCACGAATGCTGACACAATATCACAGCAGTTTTCTTGTCATAAAATATATTTATAAGTAATGTCATAGTTTTATAAGTAAAAAAAATTATTATGTTCATTTTTGAATGAAATATGTATAGACTTAAGTAATTTTCTTGTTTTGTAAGTAAAGACAAACATTTTTCAAGAAGGAAGAGTAAAAACGTAGCTTCACGTGAAGCGAAATGCAAACTGGAGCAGCGTACAACTCAGCTGCGCGCGCTCAACAAATGCATGTTTACGTCAGTACTAGGGAAGAAACATTGACCTTGCACAAGTGCAACCAAATAGAAATGCGAAGCTCCCAAGTATCAAACTCAATTTCAAAATAAATGATAACATGTAACAACTATATTTAGTATCAGGGAACGAAAGAACATAATATTATATTAACGTATGAAGTTACGTCAATGCTAAGATATACACATCATAAGTAGAAGTACACGAAAATATTACAACGAAACATACAAGACGTGTTAGCTAACAAACGATAAGATACCGTGGGGGATGTCAAAGTAACTTTCTTTGCAGGGTAAATGAATAAAAGGAATACAAATGCAAGTGAATAAATATATTAACAAATAAGAATGAAACATGAAAAACGTCTGCAAACGAATGTAATGACCGAGTATACGCGTGACCTATGAGCTACGAAACACAATTAGTTTTTAAGTTAGTTATAAGTTTTGTATATTACAGTGACGAGTGCATCGACACGGCGCAGAAGAAGAGATTTACGACGGGTGTTATAGGTACCAAATGAATAAACGGGCCGCACCTCAAGGAAATATTTAGTTATTAGTATGTCTATGCGTATATTTTAGTCATCAAGCAAATGAAGAATAAGAATATACATCGTCGCAGTGCAATTACAAAACACTTGTACCTACTGACTACAAAATGAACATAAACACAGAGGCATGTGACATCAAATAAAACTAAACAATTCCTATCGCGTCACATCTGAATATAAACGACGGCATTTCCATGTAATTTTAAAGAGAAAGCATGAGTAATGCAAAAACGTCTGCGTTATGAACACAAAGCTACATGTAAACAAATATAAGCAACGCTATGGTAATAAAAAAATGATACTACCTGAGTAAATCGTTAATACGTTTCGTTTCCATGAAAAAGGAGTTTCTTGATGAGTGATTTAATAAAGTATGAACAGTATTTCCTTAGTAATCCATAAACCAGAGGAATAGTAATTTCTTATTCCCTCCCTAACACAGGAGGCGGCGCTAGAGTGTAGTTAAGCCAGCAACGTGCAATGTAGGATCCTGATGTAAATGTTTTTCTCTATCTCTCCCTAGTAAAATATTAAACTCTCATATCTGATGTATTCGTGACTGCAAAGTACAATGTAGATGCATTAAATGCATATATAGTAACATAATGTAATGAGATATAAGTAAGTTATATGTAGTTGTGCATGAAGGAATTTTGAAGTTAACAAACTGTATTAACCAGTAACTGCAATTGAAGAAGGAATTTTGTAATATTTTAGTATTTAAGAATTTTCTACGTTTAGTGCAAATAATGGTTGAATGTCAGCCTTAGATGTAAGCCATTGCAATATGTCAAAATGTTAATTTGAATTTTCACTGAATATCGAGCCATATGTCAAAGATGAACTTGACAAACTAACAAATTGCAAAAAAAAAAAAAAAAAAAAAACAACTCTAAGACTAAAAGGATTCTCACGCCAAGTGAGCAACGAAATATATAGTGGTATCCATACGCATGTGCAATGGTGCAACGAAACAATTTTGGTAATGTTATGCTACGCAACGTCTGATATGTTAATCAGCAAACTACAATAGTGCAAGCATCACTTACTTTGACATCAAGTGTCGATGTGCAGTATTCACTCCACCGAAAATGTGGATATGATGGAGAAGATTTCTTCCGGGCTGTATCAAAGGTGAATTACCTGCCACAGCATCAGTTCTTGAAGAACAAATGCACATGCACCGCACTCACAATGGAAAACAACTCCACAGCAAATCATTCGACGGACAGTACGACACTCTGTGTGAAAATGACACTGAAAGCGCGAATGGAAGCGCGAACGACCATACAGAACCAGCGGAACACTAATGGCTCCTGCCCAGTCAACAAATATATGTTGTGCCCATGCACAGAGTGGCAATGTTGCCAAAAAGACAAGTAGCCGGTCTTGCAGCACTCTCTTGTAAATACTTCATGGATTATCATTCCTTGTGTAAATTATGTATTTCCTGTAGGATAATGTGTAAACAAAACAAACTGACATCTCCAACCCAATATACAAAGAAAAATACGCCGATAAATAAAGGTCATTGTACCCCTTTCTGACATAATTAAAATTTAAGGTGTATGAGTGCACAAAACACTGTGTGCCTTCATTGCATGTCACCGCAAAGTGTGGGGGCAATTGTATGGGTACATAAGGAAAAAGTCCCAACACGCCACGATAAAAGTTAAAAACCAATGACAATAAACACTAGCGCGGCCACTGTAAGCGTCGGCAAAGATGTATTTTATTACGCCGGAAGGTGAATGACAAACGATGAAAATTTTGTTAAATTTTTGAGAAGACTCTGTCTTTAGTTCTCGTAGGGTGAAGACGTATTCTTGTGAGAAGTGTGTAGTAGACATCGTGTTATCTGAATAACAATTTTTATGATGGTATGAAGTGTGAGAGTTCTTTTTAGTGCAAAACCATGAAAGTTTTTTTTCTTCCGCGCATTATGCTAACGTCATGTCACTGTAGCTGCTTGCGTCTGAAGAGGAAGTCCCATGAAAATCAGCATTGTATTCACGGTCTAAAATAAGTACTTATGACGGAAGAAGAAATATATATGTAACTAATTTACGGAAATCTCAACGGTGTAGGGAACGCAAAAATCAACGTAAGTTCACACTACTACTGACTTACAGTGTACAAGAATTGTAAATAAGACCGAAAGATAATCCATTCGATTCAATTCATTCACTCCAAAATTTATAAAAATCATATTTGATACTATTGTAATAAATTTGTTTTATATATACACACCAGGAGAGCAGTGTGTTGACGACATGCCCCTGCATATCCGCATCCAGTGACGGCTATGGGTCCTTCTTGCCCTGTTCGGGAGGAGTTTAATTTAATTTTTGAATACAAGTTTGTGGGATGTGTATTAACAGACAGAAGGTGTGGGTGCATGACGTCAATGGTGTATTTAGAAAATGAGTCGGCTGGGGAACGTGGTATGACGCAGATATTTCCAACTCCCTCATCCCGATAGTAGATTTTTCTCACGCTAACAAACAGCATTTGCAATGCCATGTAGACAGTGTAACAGATGTTCTGCAATACATCCACAGGCTTATAGGTGAGGGAGGATGATTATTGACTAAGAACGAGCACATGCTGTAGATGGTGTGTGTGCTCTGAGAGGAATCACTGAAAAATTGCACCACTAGACTGAAGTTGTAAGAAATGTACAAAATCCTATGACCAATACACTGGCTTCTCAAATCTAAAGTGTTATGCTTTCTAGTAGAAATGCTATCTGGAATTTGGAATGAAGTCTCTCCAGTAAACCAAGTATTTGCGTTGGATCCTATGGAGATGTCTTTATATGATTACAGCCACTGCTGAATCACATTAGGGACACTCATATATCTCGAAATGAGTCGTCTTTTTCGAGCCTGTCTGCTAAGGATCCCATACAGCAAAACTCCAGAGCGCTTCTGGACACTCCCTGCATCTTGTGACTGTCCCTCAATCTCTGCCCCGCCCTCGCTGCACCTCTGTCCACGTGATCGTTACAATTTAATTTGGAACTCAGCAGAAGTCGGAGAGTGCTTTGTTTATGGTCTTCTGCGTGCTGTGAGGAAACGGCGTGAGTTGAATTTATGCGATAGTGCTATGTTTTGGCCACCTGGCGGTTTTGGGCACCCGTTGCTGTAGCTCCATCGGCTGCGTGCGGTGTGTGAGGCTTGTAGCGGGACGAGATAGCGGACAAGACAGTACGAGCAGTTGCGGTGGTGTTCCTTATCCAAGAAATTACGAAGACTTCACATCGCACAGGAAATGGCAGGAGGACAAGGATTTTTCTCTTGCACTGCACTGCAGTGCATTTGCATACTACATACAGGAACTGCAGTCCATAGGACATCTCCATCTGTCAGGGTGCATTCATGTCAGTGACCTAAACATTCTCTCAACGATCGTTGTTTTGTTCCATCCAACAGAGAAAAATTACGAGCTACAAAAGGTTCACAACGTCACCTGGCGAAAGACTGGATAAGGTATTACTGCATCCCTCTCTTCCAATATATGGAAAACGAATACCGTCTGTGTGCCTGCATCAACCGTATGTGGCGATCCTAATAAATATACAGGAATTGGTCCACTGGAGAATGTGGCCAGTGATCGAAGTCGCTCGCACAGACCAGTCAGCCATATAGTGAGTGGACCTTATCCCACATATCAATCACAACCGAGGGTTCATATGTTGTTCTTTCATACTTTCTTGTGTTTTTCTGCAGTAACACGTTCGAGCAGTCTCTGACTACAGCTTTGCTCACCATCATACATTTTGTTTTTCTACCATGACTTCAACATCTGTGTCAGGTGCTAAAGTGACATTAACGCATTTTGATCCATTGGTTCTAACAGAAAGCTGGACATCACGTGATGTAAACTAAGCTGCTTCCACAACACACAGAATGGCTGAAATAAAAGACAGAGGCGGTGTTTCTTATTGAAAAAAGTGTGGAGGACATCGCTACAAATGGAAAGCGGGGCAATGTGGAGCATTTCCAAACAGCTGTCCGAAGGTGAAGATCTCTCAATTTAATCTCATCTTCCACAGTGATGGTGTAGCAGATGTCTCGGTGTCTGTTTTTCGAAGAGACTCCGAGCATTCACGCATTGTAATGGTGAGCCCTGGGACAAGGGGGTCGTCACCCCAAGTACCGTTATCCAAGATGGCGTCCATGACGTCATACGTTGACGTCATCCAAGATGGCGGATTTTGGTGGGAAGTTTGAATTTTGGCGTGAAGATAGGTCAATTGGGCTACCTCCACTAACCTAACCCGTCCTCCCCTCCCCTCCCATACTCCGGAAAATGGCGGGAAGTTGAAATTCCAACAGGGTAATGCATCACACCCAGGAAAATGGCGCGAAAGAAAGGCACTTGGGCCACCTCCGCTAACCTAAGTCACCTCATGCAAGGAGCTGGTGGGAAGTTTGAATTTTGGTGTATATCTACTACTACTAGTAAGGAAATGGCCCGAAAGAAAGGACACTTGGACTAACCTCAGTCACCCGACCACCACCTCTTCCTAGGGACTTGTGGGAAATTGAATGAGCTTGCACTGGGCTGCTGGAGAGAGGAAGGAGTGTACATTATTTATTTTGCAACAATTTATTTAGGGATGGAGTATATTTATCACACTGATACAAAACACATGCTCTGACATGCCTGAGGTCACTCCACCACAGCCCACAGATCTGTAAACTACTCCTAAATAACGATCTCCATACACACAAACAACTCCTAATTTGTCGAAATAATATCAGTACGGACATGCAGACTCCTCCTAAATAATGCAGCACAGTGATGTGTGGACACGCTCAGTATTCATAAACTGTGCAAGTAATGCACAGCGCAGCTTACAGACCTGCTCGCAAAATAACGCAACAGACACGCAGTCAACGCGCGCAGACACACTCCGCCATCCCCCGTCCAGCAGAGCGCACAGGAGGTTAGCGGCAACCCCCGCGAAGTGACGCAGCCGTCAGCTGTCAAACTACACACAGAGCCCTCGGGCCTGAGGCGGCATCCCGTTCATACTTGACGCCAGAGATATTCCTATCCAAATACGTGTTCACCGAGGCACCGATGTTGGCATGACAGCCAGGGACACGCGCGCTCTCACAGTCGAGAGCCGCCACTGGACGCAGGTGAAAGTTCCATCTGTTTTCAAGTATACAGCCACTGTTATACCGGCATCACAGAGCTCCAAGGCGGAGCCCCCATATGCGAGACACCTCCGGGCAGCACGTGTCTTTACCATTGATGACAGAGTAGCTACAAACCTTGGCAAACGCATCTAACAATGTTCTCAATCCTATACTCGTGTCACGTGACTATGTAAAAAACAAGAACTGAGTCGACCTCGCGGAACTTGTATACTGTCCCAGAAATAGTTAACGCTTGCTTTCTTGATGTCTCAGTTTGTATGCACGAAAATTCTTGCTCTAACAGAACCTGTTTACGAAAATAACGCAGAATAACTTGGAATGCAGTCTTCCCAGCGCTCCTAACGTGATTTATTTATTTCGAGTCAAAAACATTACAACAATATTTACAATATATACAATATAACAAATCAGGTCAAATCATAAAAGAACAAACTAAACGGTATTAGCCCAAAATTGTGCAACGGCAGCAGCATTGTCTGAAACATCAACAAGCTCTTGTGTGGAACATGATACAGGACATCTAGGACAGTTAATTAAATGTTTGGTTGTCTGTTCTTCTCCGCAGTCACACAAGGTGGAAGATTCCTTCATGAAGCCCCATTTAAACAGATTGTCCTTAGTTCGTCCGACGCCACTCCTGAGCCGATTTAGAGACTTCCACACTGTCCAGACTTGATTTCCACCAGGAGGAAGGGTCTCAGAAGGAGTCATCCAATCGTTACTGTCAGATTTTGCTGTCCACTGAGATAGTCTGGCTGCTCCAGTCCGACCGGTGAGGGGTGTAGTAGTTCTCATGATAGGCTTCCTGCACTCAACATTCACAAATGTCCTCACCGCTATCTAGAGCCTCCTGTATCCCAGCACAGATGATGTGAAGAGATCGAGCATTATGACTGGCTCTTATCGAATTTACCCGCTGAATTACTGTTGTCGTCGGTATTGAAGCACCGTCAACCTTTTCTTTCTTTCTGCAGTCAGGACTTTCAGCGATAAAATTATTTTGCACACATCGCTAAAGTGCATTGACAGTTAAACCTGTAAAGTTGTCTAAAGATCATCAAATACATACGAGACTCACAAGAAACATATTTACCAGTGTAACTACAACTAAGTATTACGATTGCTGCTACAGTCTGACACCGATCGATGTACAGGTAATGCCTCCTCTTGATGGCTGTGCTTCTGGAACGAATCTCAGTATCTATAGCGCACATAATTTTCCATGTAAAAAATCTCCCGTGGTTATCAATGTGCTGAATCTATACGTACCTCACGATAGGACACACAGTCATCCTTTCTAGTCATGCCACAACATAAACCACAGTAACTTTACAATGTAATATATACACATTTTACTCAACATAGGCCACATTAACTTTACGATGCAGTATATACACATTTTACACAAACAGTGCAGTTATCTTTTATATCTGAACAGCACCTGAAAAGATTGTGGTATACCTACACTCACACTGGCTGTATGTCACGATGCCCCTCAGTCCTAGGAAAGCACCGTCCACCTTTTCTTTCTTTCTATAGAAGAGAGTTTCAGCAGCAATAAACTGTTTTATACTGGTCGCCATATTGCAGCAACGACTAAACCTCGCAAAGTCCCATTCATATCGTCAAATACGGGAAGACTCTTACTCAATCACACTGCTCTCCCACTGATGGCAGGAGCCTGAATACAAGAACGCAAGTATTTTCGCATCGTTTACCATAAAATTGTATCATTTTCGCTGTACTTCTCGATATCAAGCACACAGCAGCAGCTTCCCGATCGCTCACGCAACATAACTGCGGAGATATGCACTGGAAATTATTTCTCTACAAACCCGAAACTTTAGCTAGGTGGAGCGTGTTCTAGTCCACTGAGTAACTAGAAACAAACAGATGGAAAATGAAATTTTCACCCGCGAATACCGATCTCGCTGATGTAACAGATTCAAAATCATCCCTATAATTTACAAGCCAACTAAGGTGTTTCTCATGTCTAGTGAACAAGGAGACTTCTCTTTCACCTGCTAGGTGCACACCCCACAATCGATTTTCTCTCAACTAACTAAAGGCGCGAAATGTGCAGAAGCAGTCAACTGAACAATTAACAAGGAGGGGGAATAACAGTCCAATGCAAACGAACCTCCATGTTCATTCTCAGTTTTCGTCTTGATCACGAAAGCTATCCAACGCACACTAAGAATTAGTTCGCTATTCGGTCGTCTAGAGGATGGCAAAGTTAACTCAGATACATTCCTACACTCCAACAGGCCTCTGCATTCGGACAGATGCTGCTGCCATTATCGGGAAACATGGATCATTGCCACCACAGGCCATGCATACACGGAATCAAATGGCTCTGAGCACTATGGGACTTAACTTCTAAGGTCATCAGTCCCCTAGAACTTAGAACTACTTAAACCTAACTAACCTAAGGACATCACACACATCCATGCCCGAGGCAGGATCCGAACCTGCGACCGTAGCGGTCACGCGGTTCCAAACTGAAGCGCTTAGAACCGCACGGCCACACCGGCCGGCTACATGGAATCATTCTAGAAAACAGGTTACGTATATGTTTTATCATTATACTTACAATTAAACGTTATGATGGCGGTCTCAATTGAACAGCATTCGACAGTGAGCGAAGTATTGGAAATACAACCTGCTGAAGGCTGTGGCTCTGGAAATGGAAATATTTGTACGCTCTTTGACATAAAACTCGACCGGCGGCCGGCCCCTGCAGAGGCTAACTCCGCGCCGATCGCGACATGGGACAAACAAACTGGCCAACTCGCTAATTCTCTAATTCCGGTTATCTGCACAATCTGGCAACACTGCAGATTGCCGCACTTCCTGGAGGACATCATGTTCCATGAGAGAGGGGTCGTAGGCTGTTTACACCTGTGGTCTAGCGGTAGCTTTCGTTGTTTTTGTTCACAATGTCTGTGGATGGATAGCAGCTGGCGCAAAATATTTTTATAACCTCTTTTGTCTGAATGCTGAAGACGTGAATGTAATGCTAGCGCAGATTCAATTTATTTCGCCTGTTGACACACCGATATCAAAATTTAATCCAATAACCATTTTGCGGCAGATTTCCTGCAGACTGTCCTCCTCTGGACGCCGTATGCGGCAAAGCTCCGGGATCAATTTGCTGGCTACTGGCAGCTAGCTGCCGTGATGACAGCAGCGGCGCTGCACTCCCCCTTTCTTTATCAAAAGCGCCTGCTACCGCTCATCGCTTTTAAAACGCTCTATTATTAAATGTTGCTCCACAGAAAATTTCTACGATTTCCATTCACACTCGAAAGCTACGGAGACAGATGCCCTGATTAGTAGGTGGGTACTGTATTACATTAATAGGCAAGAGCTGAGTATGGCCCGAAATTAATTTTATAGACTGGGACGAAATTAAACCACCTCACTACAGTCACTGAATTTATAAATGCTTCTTTCCCCTTCAAAGTCAATTATTTGTGCAACTTTTGGCCAATATTCAGATGTTTTCGTCAAGCCAAAGTGAGCGTCTGTGGTGTAAAGTGTATTACAGTTCTTGTTTCATTCCTTGTGGTAAGTCTATGCGATAAACTGTGTGAATGCCTTGCAATGCATGCTCTGTAGCAGTGCAGGAACACTGCACATTTGGTGTTCAATGTATGGATTCATGAAGTATTTAACGTTGATCGGAAGTGATAGTTAAGGTTATCAGATTTAAACCAGAAATATGTATCGTTTTGGAGGTTTCAGAGAACGGAAAGAAACTGCTAACGCCGGTGTCAGAAAACGTCTACAGTTAAGTGCTATTGCAAAAATTTAGAAGAGAGGAACTATATTAGTCAACATGTGCACTTCATAAACAACCTCCTGACATGTTAGACCTATATGACGAACAAAGCTCAAATTCGTATCGTTGACAATCGGTTTGAATATTTTCGGGAACTACTTTACAGTGAAGCACCTTGGCATTTGCAAAGGAGACATCCGTGATATTAACATAATTTACTAAGTCGAAATTGCACGAAGATTGATGTGTAAAGGCATTCTTCAGATTTCCTATTAAGAATTTTTACTAGCAGTTTGCAACTCTATTAATTAAAATGGAAAATAAAAAGTTATATTGAGCAGCTTTCAGCGAGCTTGGAACTGCAATCTCATATAGCAGTAGCATCACAACGCATAAGGGAAGCACTGAGCTAACGACACACTGGCGGCAACAGGCCGACTATAGTCCATGCAATATTGCTTGAGCCTCAAACCGCAGCCTTAAACACACAAACAGGTGTTACTTATTTGAAGAACGCCGTTCTTGGAGTCCAGAAATTAAAAATACTTTCTAAGTGTCTCATCTACAGTGGGTTATATCGTATGAGTCTTCGATGCGGAAAACGAATGTCAAGTGAATTTAGCGAGGTAATTTTGGTGCTACATCCGGAAGTAAATGCACTCTCACAATGTTGACAAATACTTGCTACGACGCTGCCAATTCTCGGCTCTCTTACGAGGCAGCTCTTTAGCGAAATGCTTGTCGTGATTGTCCGAGGCCGGCCGGTGTGGCCGTGCTGTTCTAGGCGCTTCAGTCTGGAACCGCGTGACCGCTACGGCCTCGGGCACGGATGTGTGTGGTGTTCTTAGGTTAGTTAGGTTTAAGTAGTTCTAAGTTCTAGGGGACTGATGACCTCACATGTTAAGTCCCATAGTGCTCAGAGCCATTTTAACTACAGCTAAGGTGCTGGCTTGGCGAAAAACTCCGAATATTGGTCAAAAGTTGCACAAATAATTGACTTTGAAAGGAAAAGAAGCATTTATAAATTCATCGAATGTAGTGAGATGGTTTAATTTCGTCCCAGTCTATAAAATTAATTTCGGGCCATACTCAGCTCTTGCCTGTTAATGTAATACAGTACCCACCTACTAATCAGGGCATCTGTCTCCGTTGCTTTCGAGTGTGAATGGAAAACGTAGAAATTTTCTGCGGAGCAACATTTAATAATAAAGCATTTTAAAAGCGATGAGCGGGAGCAGGCGCTTTCGATAAAGAAAGGGGGAGTGCAGCGCCGCTGCTGTCATCACGGCAGCTAGCTGCCAGTAGCCAGCAAATGGATCCCGGAGCTTTGCCGCATACGGCGTCCAGAGGAGGACAGTCTGCAGGAAATCTGCCGCAAAATGGTTACTGACTAAATTTTGATATCGGTGTGTCAGAAGGCGAAATAGATTGAATCTGCGCTACCATTACATTCACGTCTTCAGCATTCAGACAGAAGAGGTTATAAAAATATTTTGCGCCAGCTGCTATCCATCCACAGACATTGTGAACAAAAACAACGAAAGCTACCGCTAGACCACAGGTGTAAACAGCTTACGACCTCTCTATCATGAAAGATGACTTCCTCCAGAAGTGCCGCAATCTGCAGTGTTGCCAGATTGTGCAGATAACCGGAATTACAGAATTAGCGAGTTGGTCAGTTTATTTGTCCCATGTCGCGATCGGCGCGGACTTAGCCTCTGCAGCGGCCGACCGCCGGTCGAGTTTTATGTCAAAGAGTGTACGTTCCCTACGACTGGACATAGTCATTTCCTTTGCACAAACACATACTTTATAAACCTGATGCTCAAATGTGAACACATCATGCATCCCCTACTACTAGTTATAATATTTCATCAACAGGCGATTGCCTACGATACGAAATAATACTGACCGAAAATCAACGATGGGTGTGCATGTCTCTCAGATTTCTTCCTGTGAGTGCTACCACTGTGTCTTAGAAAAAGAGGCGTAATCGGCCAGATAATAAAAAAAAACCGATCGCAACAACTACTGCATGTTACTGGTACAAGCGATCGTGGTTCAACAGGTGCACACAAGTACCCATGTTAAAAGCTATTACTGCTTTACGAATCGAGGTATGGCATTACCTCTGAGTGAGGTGAGTTTTTTTCTGGACAAATACCATGACGGTGATTGTAGGAATGTGTAATATCAGCCCAAGATGCAACATTGTGATAAAATTACCGCATTTTGAAAGTGATTCGGCTAAGGAAGGTGGTATGTAAGCGGTATTTGCGACTCCCTCACACTGTCCCAGCTAGATAATTCTGCAGTATTTGTAGCGCATTCTGTCTCGACACCATATCAGAGGTTTCACGATATATCCACTAAGTTATAGGCGATGACTGATTGCGAAGGAACACAAACAATAGTAGTAGATGATGTGCCGATTGAGGTTGTAAGGAAATGTACACTAGCTTCCCAGATCTCTAGTGTTACACTATCCATGATTTGGAATTGGGTCTTTCCATTCAAGCACATACCTGTGTTGGATCCTATTGACAATTGCTTTAATGATTACAACCACTACTCAATCATATTTCTGGCACTCTCATATCTCGAAACGAGTCACCCTTCAAGAACCTAGCTGCTACAGTAAAAGTCCAACGTGGTTTTAGTCACCCCCCACGCCTCTTGCAACTGCTCCCATTTCTACAGCTTTCCGCATGGGATCGTTCCAATTTAAGTCCAAATTTAGCATAAGTTGGAGAAAGACATATCCACCACCTTCTGCAACCCATGCAGAAACAGAACGACCTGAGTTACAACAACAGGACCGTGTTTTGACCATTTGGTGGAAATGCGCGCAATGTGGTACGTCTTCAAACTAGATACAGATACTACAGCCCGAAGCAGATCCGTGTCCATTCCAAATCAGTCAGCCCAACATGCTACCAGCGTTATTCTCTACTCCCAACAGAGAAAAATTATGAACTATAAAAGCTCAACTAACTTCATCCGATATAGAAGTGCAAAGCTGCGGTGGGGCTCCAGCGCAGAGAAAGAAATTTCGCAGTGCTTCCCAGAATAGTGCAGCGTGCATCCATCCAAGCATTCCTAACAATATACACAGTACCTCGCCGAATTTACACCTCAAACTGCTGCTGCTACTGCCTCCTGTGTAGCACGAACCTATTAAATATACAGGCACTTTAGAGACCACTTTAAAGTTCGATCGCCTATACTCTAGGCGAATGATCGTATCCCACAGACTACACTAAGTCGCAAAAGATGCTCTCTCTAGTCCTGTTTAGTTGTTTGAAACACTGTTTCCTAACACACATTTGTACAATGCCAAACACTTCTTTTTTATGCCATGACTTCGAGGTCTCTGCCAGGTTCTAAACTGGCGTTAAGAAGTTCAGATCCACAGCCTTTTGCAGGAAACTAGATGTTGTACAGTGTAGATTGTGTTCTTACGGCGGATACCATACCACGCAGTACATCGGCTCATTTTAAATAAAAGACACCTACAACATAAGGAAACCAGAAGAGTTTGATCGAGTTGTGTAGAGTCTCCACACTACAGTCCGAACGTGATTCACGAGCTCTACATTTAGACTCGTCTCTCACACTGATGGAATAGCTGACAACCTTACGTTCCGTTTCTTCATATTGCAGTCATGTACACGATCACTGTTTCAGTGCAATCCACCCCAGAAGGTATAGCCCAGCCGCCAAAACTCTCTCTCCAACTCAAACAAGCGACGTCACTCAATCATTATGTGGTGACCAATAGCGTGCCAGTGCACGGATAGGATGGAAAAGACGCCATCAATGTACTCTAATAATAAGCATCACAGCTGACAGCGCGAACAATTTTAGCAATTTTACAGTAACTTCAACACCTGCCAATGATGTGACAGCATGTTTCCCCAAATTTCAGTATCATAGCTAAACCACCCCCTCTCCACTTTGTATCATTGCGAACATGAAAAGATGACTGTGCAGTACGTCCATTCAGTGTCAATTCTCGAACACATAAATCATCAAAGTCTATCACACAGCACTCCACATATTTCTATCACACTGAGCATAGTTTTTAATTTACGATCTATCTCTCTGCGTATGGGATTCACATAGCATTCTCCCTGTCTTAGGGTAAAATTAGAGAGCGAAAGACCCTCCTCACACTCTCATTGACCAACACGCCCTTCAGCACCATTACGGAATTAATCTGCAACCGATCACGTCTCGTGCATGAATAGAGCTTTCTGAGCACTCACTCATCCAAGTGCATGAGATTTATCGAAGTGCGCCCATGTCGAGGAGCTTAGCACTCCTTACCGATGTACAGTAACGGATTTCAAAGTGTCGTGATGTAACAGCATACGGTTATGAAGAACAAGAAACGAATGACTTTTATACGTGATGGATCTCCAAACAGACGCGATGGATCTCCAGACAGATGGAGTTCGACAGTAGTGGGGCAAGGTTCGTGTCAGATCACACTGCATTGTTGCCAAATTTATTCAAGATAGAGGCGATGACGTCATCCAAGATGGCGGCATGTAGACTTAGCAACAGTGCATGACGTCATCCAAGATGGCGGCTTTTGGCGGGAAAATGGGCCAATTGTGCTACATCCACTAACCTAACATAAAAAAAAAATGGTGGGCAGTTCGAATTTTGGCGGGAAAATAGGCCAATTGTGCTACATCCACTAACTTAACCTCAACATAAAATGGCGGGAAGTTCGAATTTTGGCGGGAAAATAGGCCAATTAGGCAAAGTCCACTAACCTAAGCTTCCAGAAGAAAAAAATGGTAGGAAGTTTGAATTCCAACAGGATAATACATGCAAAACCGTGCTTATCTTTATTATTATTCTTATTATTGATAATCATTTATTAACATTCATTATCATTTATTATTATTGACCTGCCTCCACTAGAAAATTCCCTCCAAATTCAAATTCCAACACGATAATGGGTACAAAATCTTACTTTCGTTTATTATTATTCATCATTATTTATTATCATTCATTATCATTTATGTTCATTTATTATCATTTAATATTATTTATTATTATTATTGGCCTACCTCCACTAACATAGAAACTCGCGCCATCAATACGCCTGATTTTGGCGGCAAGAAAGCCCTTTCCGTTACAACCATAACAAAAAATCGGTCACAAGTTCAAATTCCAACACGATAATCGGTCACACATACTAAATAGGCCACCTCATCGTACTAATTTTGAATTTTCTCGCAGTCACTTATTGTTTCACTCATAAGCTATCAAAATCACGTCAAATAATAATAATAAACTGCACTTCCACTAATCTAAGTCAACTCCTGTGAATTCGTGGGAAATGGACTGAGGTCTTTATTTCAAACAGTACGGTCATCACTAGTTCTCCAACATCACATCTTCGAGATCGCAGCAGCATCCACCGTGCTCGCTACGAAGTCTGGAGTCCAACTGTGTGTTAGTTCGTATCTCAGCCACCCGAGGACGCCGCCGTGAAGTCATTTAAGATGGCGGCAAGAAATCCAATTGGCACACGTCCACCAAGTTTGAATTTTCGCCGTCACTTATGCTTCTGCCGCTAAATTATTAAAAATTGCGCCACTTGTACTAACCTAAGTCACCAGGTGGATAAATGACTCTTTATTTCAGTCATTACGGTAATGCAGGTGTGTCCCAACTGACTTCGAGATGGTCATACCACAAACTCCAGAGCCCAAATGGTTTAGTTCACGTCGTCGCCAGTAGAGATCGGTCGGCGGTAGCCCACGCGCGCCGCTGGTCCAGCCAGCAAGCCGCCGCTGACGTCACAGGCGCCACTCGGCCGGCGTAAACATCGGCCGGTCGGTTCGCGACAAAGGACACGTTCCACCCCAAATTTACTTTTCTGAACAGGTTCGAACCTGTCGATACCTACCTCACATAACCGCCCGAGATGTTTGGAAAGTTCTATCAAGTGACACGCTAAAAGCTATATCCGTCCTAAAGTTCGCAAATTACCAGCACCGACGGACAGGAACCGACACGCTTGCTTTGTCCAAACCACCCTCACGCCACATACCGCGCCACCAGCAGCACGTGTGATGGAACACAAAGGACGCCCTCATTCCCATAAACTTTGCAATTCGAGCCCGATAGACAGGAACCGATATGCTCGAACTGGAAAGTTTTTTCTACCGAGTTTGAAGCTTCCTTGACGTCACAACGCGCAATCGACCACGTGGCTCTGTCGGACAAAGAACGCTCTCACTAAGTTAACTGATCACCTGATTCTCATTATTCAGCCCACATGCTTCGATTATCTAATCCAGGATCTTGGCAAAAACACGTCCGTACACATGAGCCATCGTGCGCACCTAGCTTAGTACCTCCGCAAGTGAATGTAACAAAGTCCGCATGACTATTTAATTAATCTGATCAATTAATTAACCTCTCTGATGCGAAAAACTGCCACGTCCACCTAGACTTGGAATCAATATCGCCACTGCCACACCCACCCGGACTTGATACGAAATAGTTAAGTCCCTACGAACCACCACGTGCTTTTACCGACCCATGTTGGTTGCCTAACATGTAGTAATGCTTGCTTCCGTTTACTAACGTGCGTTAACGTGTACTAACCTACATTAACTTATATCACATTCTATCTATACAAAAAAAGCCAAGCTTCAGTTCTGACGGTCAGTTCGTGTTTCGCTACCAAATGCAAGAAAATTGTGACAAACGAAGCCACTAACATAAGTCACCTGTGATGACTCAAAACCGTCGGCTTTGCCTCTCTCACACACCACGAGCGCGAGACCGCCCACATCACAGTCTGGACCTTTATACTCGTTTCGGACATACTCCTCTATAAATATTCTAGCTATGACCCTAATACTGTTGTTCAATCCACACGGTCTATCACATGGCCGGAGCACACCCCCAGTACCTAAGCCGAGAACATTGCTCGCCCAATCTTTATTTAACGGCTGAGAGACGGAGATATGCTGCAATCACATACCTCGCGCTCTCGTAGCTACTCGCCGCAGCAATTCGATCTAACAAACCCTCCAAGTAGAAAAAATAACAACCAACTCGAACTCTCTCATATTCTATATCGTCCCACAAATACTTAACGTACATTTTATTTGCGCATTGAGTATACCTATCACTCTCATACAAAAAACACTCGCCCTGATGTACCCGGTGTCATGTTGCACAGTCGGCAGACACGCAAACAGCTCCTAATTTCAGTGTACAATATCAAACTGCTCCTAAACATTGCAGTATGCATAACTGTAAACACCATCAGTACTAGTAATCTGTCCAAATAATGCATAGCAAAATAACTCGACAGACACGCGCAATCAACCTGTCCCACATCCGACAGCTCTCAATTCCCTCAAAGGCCTCTGTTCGACCCTTCAAACATGACTTGATGACAGCCGCATTCACACCTAACACCTGAGAAATTCATATCACCAAACATGACCATCCAAGCCAGGCCACGCGAGCCGTCTGTCGCCGTCCTAACTCAGTGCGGTCCAACACACACGTTAAGGCCGCATTCCATTGATTGCCGGCCTATATACGACACATCTCCACTTCATGTCTGTTGTCAGAATAGCCGAGAGCGAGTTCACACACACACACACACGCACACACCGTTCGCACACATCCCAGCGCTTCTCTCCCCTCACAATCTAAAACGATCATTTGAAAATTTAAAAAAAAAAAAATAAGAGCCTAGTCAACCTCTCCGAAATTGTATAGTGCCCCCAAAAATACTTAACGCTTGCTTTCGTGTTTTCTCAGCTTATTTGTAAATTCAAAGTCTTACCCTAACAGAACGTGTTCATCAAAATAATACTGAATGCGCTCCCCACCTCCTACCATTCCAGCTCTCAACATACGCAAGTGTTCTCAACCCTCCTATATCCCAGTACAATCGATTAATCATTCTTATTCCTTCTTATCGAATTTACTGGCCTAATTTCCTAAGGACCCGTTATCGAAGTACCATCCTGCTTTTCTTTCTGAGACTTCCTGTGCTTACTTTTCCAGTGATCGCTAAATTACCTCCACAGGCCCCTCAACCTACACACACACACACACACACACACACACACACACACTCACACACACACACACACACACACACGGTCATCCTCTCTACCCATCCCACAACATAAGCAATAGTAACTTTACAATCAATTATAAACAAACCCTACACAATGTAAGCCACATTAACTTTACAATACCCACTACATGCCCCAATTCTCTCAATTCCTAAGGAAGCACTGTGAACCTGCTCTTTCTTTCTACACACGCCACACTCAGCCGTAATCAGCCCTTCTACATCAATGGACAGAAGTCCCTCTCAGAACTGTTCCACAAATTTGACGATCGCTTCCCCTCAACACAAATGCGTTACTCTCTCTTCTTCTTCCTTGCCTGCTCGCTTTTTTTTCTACAAACTTATCCAGATTCATAGACTACAAGAACACACCAATTTTTATTCTAAGTACAGCATCATGTAAACCACTGAATAACTAGAAACAAACAGACCAAAAACTTATATTCGCACTCTCGAATACCGAAGTCGTTGATCTCATTATACTTATACAGTTAAATCTTACGATCGCGGTGTCATTTGATTGGCATTCCACAATGAGCTAAGTATCGGAAATACACTCTCTTGACCACTGTTACTCTGGAAATATCTCTACCGTCCTTATGAATTCCTCTCCGTCCTTATGAATTCCTCTCTACTCGTCACATAACATAATCAATATTAACTACAGTGCAGTATATACAAACGCTACACAATGTAAACCACATTAACTTCACAATACAGTATATACACATTTGACACAAAACAGTGCACTTGTCCAGTATATCTCTACAGCATGCGACAAATATATCGTATTCCTACAGCGTCTATATATAGCAATGCTCTCCAATCATTGGAAAGCACCGTCAACCTGTTCTCTCTACAGACCCAACAGTCAGAGCTAATCTTCCCTCTTACATCAGCGGACCCAAGTCACCCTCAGAACTCTTTTTACAAATCCGGTATCGTCCCCCCCCTCCCCCCCCCCCCTCCCGTCAGCACAAACGCCTTACTGTCTCTCCTTCCTTATCTGTTAGGTTTTCTACAAACATGCTCAGACTCGTAGACTGCAAGAACACATGAACTTTCTCCATAATATTACACCATTCTAGCTGTACTTCTCAATATCATGCACTAGGCTACACCCTACCGATCACTAGTTCATCACAATTCCCAAGATATAAACTTCAAATTAATTCTCTACAAACGCCGAACTTTATCTATGTGCAGCATGCTGTAAACCACTGACTAACTAGAAACAAACATACGCAAAATGATATTTCCACTCTCGAATACTGGTCTCAGTCATGTAACATTTTCGAGATCTTGGCTATAATTTACACGTCAACTAAGGTCTGTCCCAGGTCTAGAGAATAGACAAGCATGTATCCAATACACCACAATCGATCTTCGCTCAGCTAAATAAAGGAAGCAAATGTACAGAAGTAGTCAACGGAACAATCTACATCCCATCTAATAACACTTCAACCGAAATCAATCATCTTCTCAAATTCTGACTTGATCACCAAAGCCGCCCAACACTTACTATTACTTCGCTCTTACAGATCCATACACTCCAACAGGTCTCTGCATTTAGACAGCTGCTCCAGTTATTTATTATCATTTATTATTATTTATTATTATTTATTATTTATTATTATTTACATCATGTTACGTAACAAAAATGGCTCCAAGTACAACTGTGTTTAGCTCCTATGACAACCACCAGAGCGCTCTGTCATCATGTCGGTTGATCACGCAACTACCATTATTCAAGACGGCTGCATCCACTGCGAAACGTGTCACCTTTCCCGAACCTGCATGCTACATTAAAATTCCAACTTGGCTTTAGTCACACCCTACACATCGTTCGGCTGATCCCATTTCCAGATCTTTGCGCATCTGATATATGCAATTTAAGTCGGAGAAAGACATATCAATTACCTTCTGCAGGCTGTCTACAAACAGCATGACCTCAGTTACTGCAACAGGATCTTGTCTAGACCATTCGCCTGAAATGCAAGCGCTGCCGGCGGCATGTCAAAGCCACGTATCTGTCCACCTAAACAGCCGTCCACTAAGCCCCAGGACCAGCACGCCGTAGTGGGCTCTCTCTCGCTATTGTCTAACGACATACACTGCACAGACGTCTTCCTGAATAGCGCAGATCTCTATCCTCCCCTGCGTCTCCAACTCGACATGTAAACACTGTCTCCCCCAGCCAGCGAACCCGTCGTCATTCACGCCGCGCCGACAACTCTATCAGAACTCACTTTCTAAGCATAGATGAGTATTCATTTAGAACAAATAGACAAGCATAACTCCAAGCAGAAGTCATACATATGATTAAAAAGAAAAAAAATGACCTAAATTTAGATTATCCGACATTTATTTACATGTCCTAATGATACAGTCGTAGATGAGTTGTGTCATCCACTCCCTCACTCCTTCTACACACGCTTTCACAGAACTTGTCCTACTTATATGCCACCCACCCTGTTATAATAATTTTGTACAAGCATTTACGCCCCGACATACAACCCAGCTCAATAGAACATAATAATTCCTTTTTCCACAGACAGTCATATTCGATGAACACTTAAACGTACTAAATTACGCATACATATAGTCAAATAAGCAAATACTTTTACCGAAATACACACTCCTCTCACTGAGGATAGGGCATTTAATATTATATACTTAAATACAACCCAATGATAACAATATTCCGGCGCGCACCTTGTCCTCGTAATAAAGCACACTGGCCAATCATGTGACAGCATGTTTTCTGTATTTCAGTATCATAGCTAAACCATACCTCCTCTACTTTGCAAGTATCATTGCCGGCATTGATAGATGACTGCTCAGTACGTCCGTTCACACTTAATTCTCGAGCACATAAAAACGCTCAAAGTATACCAGACAATGATATACATATTTCTAAGACCTCACGCATAATACTCGATCAATCTCTCTGCCTATGGCGGTCACAGAGCAATCTCGCCCTCTTACGTTAAAAGACCATCCTCACTTCGGCATTGACCACTCTACCCCGCAACGTCGCTACCCAATTAAGCCTCAACCGAGCAGACGAATATAGCTACACTTCACCTCTCTTGACTGAATAGAGCTTTCCTAGACCTAGCCCCTCCAAGTACACCTCATTTCTCGAGATGTAACCAAGTCTTGGAGCTTAGCACACCATATCCATCTAAAGTAACAGATCTCGAAGTGCCTTAATTTAATAGCATACAGTTAAGAAGAACAAGAGTGGAGTGATATTTATACGCAACGTAGTTTCGGGTTTGTAGAGAAATGCCGGCCGTGGCGGCCGAGCGGTTCTAGGCGCTTAAGTCCGGAACGGCGCGACTGCTACGGTCGCAGGTCCGAATCCTGCCTCGGGCATGGTTGTGTGTGATGTCCTTAGGTTAGTTAGGTTTCAACACTTTCACTGCGGCTGACGCTTACAAGCGTCCGCGCTCACTATCCAATTATTCGGTCTAGTTGCAGCGTCTAAGCTAGCATCAAAGCGTGTAAACTTTCGTTTTGTGTGGTCAGTTATCGAACGTATATTGTTCCTAATGGCGGCTAATGAACCGACACGTGGACCTTCCAATGTGAAAAGGAGCGGGAAAAGTGTTAAATTGACAGAGGAACAGTTACTTTATGTACTAGACGACAGCGACTTTGTGTGTAGTGAGGGCGAGGCATACCACGGAGATGGTCATTTAGAGGCTGCAGAAGAGTTGCAGAATGATGATAGCGTGGAAGCACAGCTTTCGAATCTGTTTCGTGACAGTTCCGAATCTGACGATACGGATCACGACGACTGTGTGGAAATCGACGACGAAACAGAGCGCGACCTGTCACACGGAGATAATGCAAGTGAGTCCTGGCATAAAGAACCACATAATATGCGGTATCACCCATTTACGAAGGAAGAACTTTTGCAAATTCATCCCGCTGGCAATTCTCCTATGGATTTCATCAGATTATTGGTAACAGACGAAGTGTTGCAACTCGTAGTTGACGAGACGGACGATAACGCAGTCAACATATTGCTGAGCTAAAATACAAAAGAGGGATCTAGGATCTGTAAATGGAAACCTCTAAGTATAGGCGAATTACTAGTTTTCCTGGGTGTTTCGTTACATATGGGTAACGTTAAATATCCGCTGTTACAAGACTAATGGAAGAAAGAACCGCTGTTTGAGAATAGAGGAATAGCGATGAGTATAAGCAGAGACCGGTATTTGATCATATTACGCAAAAAATCATATTTTGCAAAAAATCCACTTCCAGGAAACCCGAAACCAGACGACCGTTTATATAAGATACGACCTGTATTGGATTATTTTAACACGAGAATGTCTCAAATTTATTACCGGGGATGAGATTTATCAATAGGTGAATCAAAGATTCTTTGGTGGGGAAGATTGTCATTTAGACAATACATAAAAAGCAAACGTAATAAATACGGCATTAAGACATACATGGATCCAAATTTTTCCTGAATGCAGTGGATTTGTTTCTTGTTTCAACTGTATTTTTTGTTACATTATCAACAAATCACAAACATTTGAATGACGCCTGTGACCCCTGTAGGTGTCAGACAGCAAACAGACTTTAAAACATGACCACAATACAGTCGAAGCTTATTTGAAGTAATGCATCTAAGGTGTCACCATTAGCCGGCCGCGGTGGTCTAGCGGTTCTAGGCGCGCAGTCCGGAACCGCGCGACTGCTACGGTCGCAGGTTCGAATCCTGCCTCGAGCATGGATGTGTGTGTGTCCTTAGGTTAGTTAGGTTTAAGTAGTTCTAAGTTCTAGGGGACTGATGACCTCAGATATTAAGTCCCATAATGCTCACACCCATTTTCTTTCTTCCTTTTTTTTTTTTTTTTTTTTTTTTTTTTGTAGAGAAATAACTTCCAGTATATATCATCAGAATTATATTGCGTGAGCGATCGGGAAGCTGCTGCTGTGTGCTTGATATCGAGAAGTACAGCGAAAATGATACAATATTATGGTAAACGATGCGAAAATACTTGCGTTCTTGTATTCAGGCTCCTGCCATCAGTGGGAGAGCAGTGTGATTGAGTAAGAGTCTTCCCGTATTTGACGATATGAATGGGACTTTGCGAGGTTTAGTCGTTGCTGCAATATGGCGACCAGTATAAAACAGTTTATTGCTGCTGAAACTCTCTTCTATAGAAAGAAAGAAAAGGTGGACGGTGCTTTCCTAGGACTGAGGGGCATCGTGACATACAGCCAATGTGAGTGTAGGTATACCACAATCTTTTCAGGTGCTGTTCAGATATAAAAGATAACTGCACTGTTTGTGTAAAATGTGTATATACTGCATCGTAAAGTTAATGTGGCCTATGTTGAGTAAAATGTGTATATAATTACATTGTAAAGTTACTGTGGTTTATGTTTGTGGCATGACTAGAAAAGGGATGACTGTGTGTCCTATCGTGAGGTAGGTATAGATTCAGCACATTGATAACCACGGGAGATTTTTTACATGGAAAATTATGTGCGCTATAGATACTGAGATTCGTTCCAGAAGCACAGCCATCAAGAGGAGGCATTACCTGTACATCGATCGGTGTCAGACTGTAGCAGCAATCGTAATACTTAGGTTGTAGTTACACTGGTAAATATGTTTCTGTGAGTCTCGTATGTATTTGATGATCTTTAGACAACTTTACAGGTTTAACTGTCAATGCACTTTAGCGATGTGTGCAAAATAATTTTACTCTGAAAGTCCTGACTGCAGAAAGAAAGAAAAGGTTGACGGTGCTTCAATACCGACGACAACAGTAATTCAGCGGGTAAATTCGATAAGAGCCAGTCATAATGCTCGATCTCTTCACATCATCTGTGCTGGGGGTACAGGAGGCTCTAGATAGCGGTGGAGGACATTTGTGAATGTTGAGTGCAGGAAGCCTATCACGTTAGGAGCGCTGGGAAGACTGCATTCCAAGTTATTCTGCGTTATTTTCGTAAACAGGTTCTGTTAGAGCAAGAATTTTCGTGCATACAAACTGAGACATCAAGAAAGCAAGCGCTAACTATTCTGGGACAGTATACAAATTCCGCGAGGTCGACTCAGTTCTTGTTTTTTACATAGTCACGTGACACGACTATAGGATTGCGTTTGCCAAGGTTTGTAGCTACTCTGTCATCAATGGTAAAGGACACGTGCTGCCCGGAGGTGTCTCGCATATGGGGGCTCCGCCTTGGAGCTCTGTGATGCCGGTATAACAGTGGCTGTATACTTGAAAACAGATGGAACTTTCACCTACGTCCAGTGGCGGCTCTCGACTGTGAGAGCGCGCGTGTCCCTGGCTGTCATGCCAACATCGGTGCCTCGGTGAACACGTATTTGGATAGGAATATCTCTGGCGTCAAGTATGAACGGGATGCCGCCTCAGGCCCGAGGGCTCTGTGTGTAGTTTGACAGCTGACGGCTGCGTCACTTCGCGGGGGTTGCCGCTAACCTCCTGTGCGCTCTGCTGGACGGGGGATGGCGGAGTGTGTCTGCGCGCGTTGACTGCGTGTCTGTTGCGTTATTTTGCGAGCAGGTCTGTAAGCTGCGCTGTGCATTACTTGCACAGTTTATGAATACTGAGCGTGTCCCACACATCACTGTGCTGCATTATTTAGGAGGAGTCTGCATGTCCGTACTGATATTATTTCGACAAATTAGGAGTTGTTTGTGTGTATGGAGATCGTTATTTAGGAGTAGTTTACAGATCTGTGGGCTTGTGGTGGAGTGACCTCAGGCATGTCAGAGCATGTGTTTTGTATCAGTGTGATAAATATACTCCATCCCTAAATAAATTGTTGCAAATTAAATAATGTACACTCCTTCCTCTCTCCAGCAGCCCAGTGCAAGCTCATTCAATTTCCCACGAGTCCCTAGGAAGAGGTGGTGGTCGGATGACTGAGGTTAGTCCAAGTGTCCTTTCTTTCGGGCCATTTCCTTACTAGTAGTAGTAGATATACACCAAAATTCAAAACTTCCTACCACCTCCTAGGATGAGGTGAATGAGATTAGTGGCGGTGGCCCAAGTGGCCTTTTTTTTAGCCATTTTCCTAGGTGTGATGCCTTATCCTGTTGGAATTTGAACATCCCGGCATTTTCCAGAGGAAGGGGTGGGGAGGACGGGTTAGGTTAGTCGACGTAGCCCATTTGACCTATCTTCCCACCAAAAATCAAACTTCTCGCCAAATCTTCCATCTTGGATGACATCTAGAGATGACGTCATGGACGCCATCTTGGACGACGTCATCGCCGCAATCATGGATAACGGACTTGGGGTGAAGTCCCCCTTGTCCTACTACTACGGTGGTGGCATATTATATCCAGTTATATAATCTCTATTTCAGTGTCTTAAGTCGTTGTCATTCTGACTTCCAAATCTTTGGACACTGCATCTTTCAGATTTATGACTTATAGTGCATAACTACATGCATAACAAGGTAGTATCCTTCAGAAGCACAGGTGGTATGTAACATCATCAGATTTCAATGCCACTGGTGGAGGAATGAATGGTTTTCATACACCTAGGCGACCATGTAAGTACCCTCATTCCTTCATATTTATTGTAGTATTTTCATGAATTTTCGTATTTTTCATCAATTTTCGTAATTTTGCTAGATTTTCCATAATTTCAACATATTTTACTCAATTATTTGAGGTCCAAAACGCTACTCTTGACGAGCTGTCACATCAACAAAACATATCACTGTGTCGATCTCGTCATGCTACCAGCCAGTGGTATTGCAGCAGAGGAACGTATATACATGTCGACATGTCGCTAACCCTGTTACACAGCCTGCATCACGTGACAGAAATAATGTTTCTCAGTGTAGGAAATAATCATCAGCTGAGAGCAGGTGAAAAAATAACTTTCCCTGTCCGAAACACTTTATAAATGCGGTAAGATTTTATTATGATTTGCCATCTCCACCTATGTGATGCAATCACAAAGTATTCTTGCATTTGTAGGATAAGGACAGGGATTCAATGCTCTAGCACTCAGTCCCCCCCCCCCCCCCCCCATTTTGAAACGAGCTACCCCTTCAATGAACCAAAAGGCTGGAATGAGATTTTTCACTCTGCAGCGGAGTGTGCGCTGATATGAAACTTCCTGGCAGATTAAAACTGTGTGCCCGACTGAGACTCAAACTCAGGATCTTTGCCTTTCACGGGCAAGTGCTCTAAGATTGGCAGAGCACTTGCCTGTGAAAGGCAAAGGTCCTGAGTTCGAGTCTTGGTTTGGGCACACAGTTTAATCTGCCAGGTAGTTTCAACCAAAAGGCTAATGACTTTGAGCAAAATTGTATATGGTCTCTTTCTATGCCTGTCATAACTCTTCTTCTGTCTTTAACCATTCTGCTGGCCCAGAGGCCGAGCAGTTCTAGGCGCTACAGCCTGGAACCGCACGACCGCTAAGTCCCATAGTGCTCCGAGCCATTTGAACCATTTGAACCTTAAATGGCTTTAATTACTTTTAATTAAAGTGAACTTACTCTGAAACGATATGGTAGCAATCTGAGAGCTTCTTTGGCCAACTTGTGGCAGCCATCTTTACTTCCAGAAAAATTTGCGAAACGTGCACACTCTTTAAGTAAAGCAAATTTAGATTTGAAACAGCAAAACTTCGTCAAATTTGACTTTAAGTGACTTTTCACAATGCGACCACAGATTTTTAGGTTCATTATAATCAATCAACACTTTCAAAAAATATTTTCTTATCAAATTTGAAGCAGTTGTAACATGGAAGATTTCAATTACTGCACGTTTTGCATGTCTTTTGAAACAAATTTCCTTTAACACACAGGAGACTTTTTTACAAAATTGACAATGAAACATGCAAATGGTGATGACTTAGGGTTAAATATTCTCAAAAATGCGATTAACAACAATCTATTCCGTTTCAGAAAAAAATTGTGATTCTAACACCCCACATAAACTGTGAGATGTAAATGTTAATTAAATGTGGTTGAACAGTGCTTCCTGCAGAATGATTTCGATTGGCTCTTCATATCTCCAGTGGTGGAATTGATATACGATAGCCACACAACCTGAGGTACCCATCTTTATGGTGTGTCGGCTGGATTCCATCATATGAAACAGTCTGATACTCTCGTTTCTGAACTTAAAGTTCTGGAGACGATTTTAGGACACAAATGCCGCTACCACACGAATATTTGTTGTACTTTTTACACATTATTAGCACTGTTTCAGCCTCACATTATCTGACATGACACAGCATAGCGTATACACTGTGAAGGCTCCACCACAACTAACTGGTTTCTGTATCTTTTCCCCTTGACGGAGCTCTCGCCAAGGTCAACCACACAACTGGTCATGTAAAACGCAAAGTGTATTCCTTATTTTTTTCTCAGAAGGATGGGTTATCCACAGGGGGTCATAAATCAATTAACAGGGGAATAGGTTAAAGGGAGGGGAAGAAGTTACATGGAAAACCACTTATCAGAACAAAAGGGTACTGTTTCCCACGTGCAGCGTGTGGCGGAGGCAGCCAGTCACTGGAGCAAATTGACATTTGTGGCTTCAGGTATGAGCAGTCCCTGAGTCGCCCAAACTGCTGCGGCAGGGTACAAATGTGGACCATGTCTCCTATTTTTATGTAGAAATTTGAGAAGATTCAATATGGCGAGTGTTTGCACTGGACAATTATTCCTTCCCAAGTAAATTGACTAGTTGACTGCTTGTACTGCCATTCTACTCAGTTCCTGTGTTTATTTGGTTGAGAACCATCGATTGGGATGTGTGTTTTTTGTGCCTTGATAATGAAAACCAAAGTGGAAGCGACATTTGCTGGTTCTCTAGACATTACTGTTATTTCTTTCCTTTCTCAGACGTTATGTCTGGTTAAAAATGGAAAGTGACGTGGACCTTGATCAAGCATGAGTTCCTTTTAACTGTACGTTATATGTTACACTGCATTTAGGAACTTTTGGGTAATTGAACATGTATCAATAATTACAGATTTCTGTAGTTGTGTATATATATATATATATATATATATATATATATATATATATATGTTTGAATGTAGCTGTATTGCGTTGATGTATTGGTGGATATTGTGTGGTATGACTCCTGTAGTTGATAGTATAATTGGTTTAATGTCAACTTTATCCTGATGCCGCATGTCCTTGACTTCCTCAGCCAGTTGGATGTATTTTTCAATTTATTCTCTTGTTTTCTTCTGCATATTTGTTGTATTGGGTATGGATATTTCGATTAGTTGTGTTAATTTCTTCTTTTTATTGGTGAGTATGATGTCAGGTTTGTTATGCGGTGTTGTTCAATCTGTTATAATGGTTCTGTTCCAGTATAATTTGTATTCATCATTCTCCAGTACATTTTGTGGTGCATACTTGTATGTGGGAACGTGTTGTTTTATAAGTTTATGTTGTATGGCAAGTTGTTGATGTATTATTTTTGCTACATTGTCATGTCTTCTGGGGTATTCTGTATTTGCTAGTACTATACACCCGCTTGTGATGTGGTCTACTGTTTCTATTTGTTGTTTGCAAAGTATGCATTTATCTGTTGTGGTATTGGGATATTTAATAATATGCTTGCTGTAATATCTGGTGTTTATTGTTTGAACCTGTATTGCAATCATGAATCCTTCCATCTCACTGTATAGATTGCCTTTTTTTTAGCCACATGTTGGATGCGACTTGATCGGTGTGTGGCTGTGTTAGATGATACGAGCGCTTGCCATGTAGTATTTTCTTTTTCCAATTTACTTTCTTCATATCTGTTGATGTTATGTGATCTAAAGGGTTGTAGAAGTGGTTATAAATGGCAATGGTGTAGCCCATGTATTTATATGAGTTATTGCTTTGTGTATTTTGCTAGTATCTGCTCGTTCTATAAGGAATTTTCTTAAATTGTCTACCTGTCCATAATGTAGGTTTTTTATGTCGATAAATCACCTTCCTCCCTCCTTTCTGCTTAATGTGAATCTTTCTGTTGCTGAATGTATGTGATGTATTCTATATTTATGGAATTGTGATCGTGTAAGTGTATTGAGTGCTTCTAGGTCTGTGTTACTCCATTTTACTACTCCAAATGAGTAGGTCGATATTGGTATAGCATAAGTATTTATAGCTTTGGTCTTGTTTCTTGCTGTCAATTCTGTTTTCAGTATTTTTGTTAGTCTTTGTCTATATTTTTCTTTTAGTTCTCCTTTAATATTTGTATTAGCTATTCTTATTTTTTGTCTGTATCCTAGATATTTATAGGCATCTGTTTTTTCCATCGCTTCTATGGAGTCACTGTGGTTATTCAATATGTAATCTTCTTGTTTAGTGTGTTTTCCCTTGACTATGCTATTTTTCTTACATTTGTCTGTTCCAAAAGCCATGTTTATATCATTGCTGAATACTTCTGTTATCTTTAGTAATTGGTTGAGTTGTTGATTGGTTGCTGCCAGTAGTTTTAGATCATCCATGTATAGCAGATGTGTGATTTTGTGTGGGTATGTTCCAGTAATATTGTATCCATAATTTGTATTATTTAGCATGTTGGATAGTGGGTTCAGAGCAAGACAGAACCAGAAAGGACTTAATTAGTCTCCTTGGTATATTCCACGCTTAATCTGTATTGGCTGTGATGTGATGTTATCTGAATTTGTTTGGATATTAAGTGTGGTTTTCCAGTTTTTCATTACTATGTTTAGAAACTGTATCAATTTAGGATCTACTTTGTTATTATTATTATTATTATTATTATTATTATTATTATTCCCATTTAAAGAGAGCTTTTGAACTTAAATTCCCTTATGATGAGTGTTTATGTTTTTTCTGAGCCCAAATTATCTTCATGGGTTTACTGTGTTGTTTCTTTTGCTCCGCTGTCCATTTGCATCCTGGTCTCTTCTGTGTTGTGGTGTCAAATTTGTGTTTTTTGATGATGTTCGTGAATTCAGTTCTATTTCTGCATCGTTTACTGTTATGTGTGCTTGTTGGAGGTCCTCTTCAACTTCTTTTATCCATTTTGTTTTTCCCCTGCCTCAGTTGATGACTTTAAGAATTCGCTTTGAAATTCTGTTTTCATTCATTCCTGTGGATATGTACATAGAACTGCATTCTTCTTTTCCTTATTGTATCTGTAATCCTATCTGTGTATTTATATAATGCTGATGTTGGTCTCTTCTTCCAGATTTCTTGCTCTTGTATCGGGCCAAAAGTTTTCCTGAGAATTTTACCTTCTTGTTTCCCTATTTCTTTGATTTTAGTTTGCCCACCTATTTGTGTTGTTTCAGATGCATACAGTTCCTCCGGAAGCACGACAGTGTTGTAGTGCCTCAGTTTTGCGTTAATGGATTTGGACATTTTGTTATAATAGTTCCACATGAGTTTATATGCTTTCTGTATTTTTTTTTCCTTTCCTCATTGGCCTTTAGGTTGATCCCTGATGGCTGGATGATTTCTCCCAGGTACTAAAAATATGGTACTTGTACGATTTTCCCATGGGTCGTCACAATAGGCAATTTGTCTTGTGGCACTCTTTCTATGTACTGGGTTTTCTCATACGAAATTTGCAGGCCAGTTCTTTGTGCAAATTCTTGTAACTTCTCTATGGCGTTGGTGGCTTCTTTTCTATTATTTGTGAGGATTGAAAGGTCATCTGCAAAAGCTAAACACTTCACATTGAATGTATTTTCTTTTCTAATACCAATTTGGATTGCTTTGACTTCTTTTTCCCATGTCCTGATAATTTTTTCAAGAATGATATTAAAGAGTAATGGTGAAAGTCCGTCACCCTGTAGCACTCCAGTTTGGATTTCAAATGGTTCAGAGATATCCCCCGTAATTTTAACTTTGGAGACTGTGTCAGTTAATGTTTGCCGAATGATTGGTCTTGTCTTTCTGTCAATGCTGAATTCTGCCAGCGTGTTGCAGAGCGCTGCTCTGTCTATTGAGTCGTAGGCCTTTTTAAAATCTACAAAAGTAACCACTGTGTTTCTGGTGTTTCTCATCTGGAGAATCATTGTCAGATTCCAGACCTGTTCTATGCATGATCGTCCCTTGCGAAAAGCAGCCTGGTATTCTCCTATTTGTGGGTCAGCTTGTTCTTCTAATCTATTCATGAGAACTTCTGATAGGATTTTATATGTGACCGGTACGAGTGAGATACCCCTGTAATTATTTGGTTCAGTTTTGTCCTCTTTTTTGTGGAGTGGATGGATGAGTGCGCATTTCCATTCAGAAGGGATCTGTACTGTTTCCCAAATGTTTAATATGATTTCGTGGATTTTTCCTGTTAATCTTTCATCATTTAGTTTCCATAGTTCTACAATAATTCCATCTTCTCCTGGGGCGCTATTGTTTTTCAGTGTCTTGATAATTTGTGCTAATCGTTGATGGTTGGTGGTTTTAATTTCTTTTTTCCCTCCGAATAGTTTTCGATGTTTGTTTTCGGATTTCTAGAAATTATTGCCGTTTTTCTGATGTTTTGTGACTATTGAAGTTTTTCCAGGCATTGGTCCTTTCTTCTACTGCTTGGTCACATATTATATTCCACCATCTGTGTTTTCTCCTTCTTGGGGGGACCCAATTTCATCACGGATTTGAGGACGTCCTCAAGTTCTGCCCAGTTTGTGGTGTTTGTCTGACTAATTTCCTGTAAGATGTTTCCCTTGTTGAGTTTTATGTATTCAGGGTCTGGTCTCAGCACTTTGTTTAGTTTTGGCTTTTTTCTATTGGATTGTAATCTGGTCTTTATCTGTAGACGATGGTTGTCTGATTAAAAAAATCCTCTTCTCGTTTTCACATTCAGAATTTCTGCTGTGTTACTCTTGGAGATGGTCACATGGTCTATCTGGAATTGCCGGCCGGGGTGGCCGAGCGGTTCTAGGCGCTACAGTCTGTAACCGCGCGACTGCTACGGTCGCAGGTTCGAATCCTGCCTCGGGCACGGATGTGTGTGATGTCCTTAGGTTAGTTAGGTTTAAGTAGTTCTAAGTTCTAGGGGACTGATGACCACAGCAGTTAAGTCCCATAGTGGTCAGAGCCATTTTCAAAATAGCAGCACGAATTCTGTGGCCACAAATATTTTGAGTAACAGCATCAAGCAGCATGTGAACACTGTATGATTCTCCACGACGACACAAAATTTGCAGTGCGTAGTTAAACCTTATAATTCATTGACCAGCTTTTCAAATGATTCCAATGGCTCTAAGCACTATGCGACTTAACATCTCAGGTCATCAGTCCCCTAGAACTACTTACACCTAACTAACCTAAAGACATTACACACACCCATGGCCGAGACAGGATTCGAACCTGCGACCGTAGCAGCAGCGCGGTTGCGGGCTGAAGAGCCTAGAACCGCTCGGCCACAGAGGCCGGCTGAGCAGCTGTTCATGAGTTTGACCTGCTGCCCGCTGAGGGCGGGAAAGCTTGAACCTTGCAGCAGCCACGAGTGTTTGTTCACCAAAGTAAATGGTTAACTTGCTGACTGGAGTCTCAAACTCCAACTGGTCCGGTTTTTTTTTTTTTTTTTTTTTTTTTTTTTGTTTTTGTCGGGAAAAGATTTTCACTCCCAGACTGTAAACTTCCGTGCCATCTACAGAAAGAAAAAGTACGCTTTGCTCTTCGTACCTTGCTATGGGCGTGCCTCCATTTGATTTATCAATTGAGCTAAGTATTTCGAAGAGTCCTCGTGGTGTTTGTTGATACTGCGGAATGGTGGAACGGCTGGTGGAGGCTGTGGTTGAGGCTGTTGTGCTGCTGTCGTGTTGGCTGAGTCTCTGCTTGCAGCAATTACTGTATTGGTCGCCCTGTAAGTGAGTAACACGCATTAGAAAACCATCTTGTGAACTGGAGGGAATTTGATTAAACGCCGCACATAAAATAACACACTAGTCCCAATAGTACTATCCGCCCTAAGTCAAAAGACCGCACACTAATGTACGAGATATATAACAAGAAATAGGAAGAAACAAATAACGAGCGATAAGGGAAGATGGGTAGGCGAAAACAAAAATACTGTAACTTGCGCAGATCGTATCCCACCCACGTCGCCAGTTGTTGTATGCTACTTTAGATACGACCACAGAAGGAGATTTTACTCGTCGCCACCCGCAACTATTTATAGTGCGCTGAGGTTAACACTATAAGAGGAGAACGAGGAGAACTCTGGCGCATTGATAACGAATAGTGACAAGAACACACACATTTATTGACGAATACTCAACTTTGTACAAATCGGCTCAGGCAGCAGATGCTCAGTTTCAACGATATTCCAGAAGCTAACGCTTCAGATTAGACCTTGTTTCACTAGAATTTACCCTGAAGACATGCTAATGTGGACTCGCTAGAAGCAGACGATGCGACGCGAAGTACACAGGCAGAAGCCGGACTTCTCGGCAGTCGAGCTGCCCTTCCCTGCTGTGGCGCCGGCGCGTCACATATCACTTCTGGGTGCGACTTGTTGGTGCGGCAGTCGCTGCGCTACGCGCCGTCCCTGGAGTGGGTTGTCGACCTATCGACGCCTGTGGTGCTAACTGATGGTGTGTGCTTTGCTTACGACACCACAAGAACGATATCATCTTTTAACAGCATTGAAAAACGGTTGGAAAGAGGACTAAAGTAATAAAACGCTTGTTTACAGTCGCCACTGTCTTCGCAGAAATATCCGGAATTGTGCGAAAACTGAAAGGCATCGCGGCAGCATTCGGCTGTTACAGTGCAAACATCGCCCAGTGGGCCTCCCACACCAGGCTCCGCCTTCTTATCGGCCAGGTTAACGCATAGTGCCATTCCTAATAATAGTAGCTTACCTTTATTTCTGTGTCGTATAAATTAGGAGCCAAGAGGAAAAATCTTTTTTCTTGTAAGTGTAGGCTTACCTTCTGGCTGCATACAACCACGGAGCCTACCTTGAGAGCCCCGGACGGCTGTGTTTACACCGCATCAGACGATTCTTGCATTTCAGAAGTATTTTTGCAAAAATTTGAACGTCACCCGTAACAACGACTATAGCACTGTATTGTTCTTTTCAGCAGCTATGAAATGCCGTTAAAGCGAAGAGGCTGGGGAAAATCAAATCAGACTGGAAAACATTTCATGCGCGTTAAGGTAGGCAAAAAATCGTCCATCCCAGGTGCGGATGAGGTAAGTTGGGTTGCCTGTCTTACGGTGTATCAAATGTTTCCCATACTGGTTTCACTTTATAATACCACAGTCGCTTCATCATATCGGTTGTTGCGGAGAATAGTATCCCACAGCAAAACTAAGTGACGCTCTGTACTGTCATTTGCCGATAACCACATTTTGGTATCTAGCATTTGTTCACGAAATAAAAGTACTGTTACGCCTCACGCGACTCTCCCTCTGTGTCCAGTACGTGCACTAACCTCCCACACATTACCTCCACGGTCCCTACACGACAAATACGCCGCTGGCAGCACCTCTGTGTCGCACGGCCTTCCTATCTAAATTTACCAACAGGGTTGCGTGAGAACTTCCGTTGATGTTCTAAAAAGATATCTGCTAAAGATCCCATAGCACCTCCGTCACGGGCTGGTATGGGCTCTACAGACCCGTTACGAACCTAACAAAGACGGAGAACTAATAAATACTGGAGGACAGTAGACAGTGGATGTAACATAGTAGCGTGTGAGAGAATAGTGCTAGGAAAAGAGTGAACGAGGCAGTGCCAATGGGAGCGGTATAGTGAGAAGGGGAAAGTGGAAGTGCGTGAGGGCCAGTTTTAATGAGACACGGAGTCTGTGACAATGACGCTGAGGAGGAGAGAGATAGTGACAATGAGAAGAGACAACAGTAGTGTGAAGGACTGAGAGAGAGAGAGTAGCAGTGTAGACAACGAGAAGCAGACAGTGGTTGGTTGGTTCTTTGGGGAAGGAGACCAGACAGCGAGGTCATCGGTCTCATCGGATTAAGGAAGGACGGGGAAGGAAGTCGGCCGTGCCCTTTCAGAGGAACCATCCCGGCATTTCCCTGGAGCGATTTAGGGAAATCACGGAAAACCTAAATCACGATGGCCGGACGCGGGATTGAACCATCGTCCTCCCGAATGAGCAGACAGTGACAGCGAGATGAGTGAGTGGGAGCTAGACAGAATTTCAGACATTCTAAGAATTTTTTCTTCGTAACAGCCTCACAAATTAATAAAAGGACGATAGTTTAACACCTGCTAAATGTCCGTTATTTATACAGCAAAACTTCAGCATGAAGAATGACATTTACATATATTATTGCTTTCTCACTAAGCCTATTTGCTACTAATTTTCAAAAAGTAGGCACAAATAGCGCTGAAGATACCTAGAAAATTGTATCATTGTATGACACACAGTTTAGGAGGAAAACAAACTTTTCAATAAAAGTACAACTTCCGGTTTTCATCTGCGTATGGGTGAATAATTCGAAACTAGCATTTCTTGTAAGAATTGGGGGTAACGCATTGCTGCTTTTGTACCGTGTTCTACGGCAGCAGCGGTGTTTTATTTTTTTCCTCAACTTCCGATCGGACACGAAATGGAAACCGCAACATAACTAAAAAATTTCTGATTCGTAACATTTAGCTACACATTCCACATACATAGGCTTCTTCCCGACTTTCCAATACGCTCGTGCTTTCCGTCAGTCCCCTACGCTGCTCCACAGCCCATTTTTGTTCCAAAATTCTGAGTAGCCAGCGATTCACGTGAGCAAAGGAATGAAAATCAGAAAGCAGAAAGAAAACTGGCGTTCTACGGATCGGAGCGTGGAATGTCAGATCCCTTAATCGGGCAGGTTGGTTAGAAAAATTGAAAAGGGAAATGGATAGGTTGAAGTTAGATATAGTGGGAATTAGTGAAGTTCGGTGGCAGGAGGAACAATACTTCTGGTCAGGTGAATACAGGGATATAAACACAAAATCAAATAGGGGTAATGCAGGAGTAGGTTTAATAATGAATAAAAAAATAGGAGTGCGGGTAAGCTACTATAAACAGCATAGTGAACGCATTATTGTGGCCAACATAGACACGAAGCCAATGCCTACAACAGTAGTACAAGTTTATATGCCAACTAGGTCTGCAGATGACGGAGAAATTGATGAAATATATGATGAGATAAAAGAAATTATATAGGTAGTGAAGGGAGACGAAAATTTAATAGTCATGGGTGACAGTAATTCGAGAGTAGGAAAAGGGAGAGAAGGAAACATTGTGGGTGAATATGGATTGGGGAACAGAAATGAAAGAGGAAGCCGCCTGGTGGAATTTTGCACAGAGCATAACTTAATCATAGCTAACACTTGGTTCAAGAATCATAAAAGAAGTTTGTATACATGGAAGAATCCTGGAGATACTAGAAGGTATCAGATAGATTATATAATGGTAAGACAGAGATTTAGGAACCAGGGGCAGATGTGGACTCTGACCACAATCTATTGCTTATGAACTGTAGATCAAAACTGAAGAAACTGCAAAAAGGTGGGAATTTAGGGAGATGGGACCTGGATAAACTGACTAAACCAGAGGTTGTACAGAGTTTCACGGAGAGCATAAGGGAACGATTGTCAAGAATGGGGAAAAGAAATACAGTAGAAGAAGAATGGGTAGCTTTGAGGGATGAAGTAGTGAAGGCAGCAGAGGATCAAGTAGGTAAAAACACGAGGACTAGTAGAAATACTTGGGTAACAGAAGAAATATTGAATTTAATTGATGAAATAAAATATAAAAACGCAGTAAATGAAGCAGGCAAAAAGGAATACAAACGTCTCAAAAATAAGATCTACAGGAAGTGCAAAATAGCTAAGCAGGGATGGCTAGAGGACAAATGTAAGGATGTAGAGGCTTATCTCACTAGAGGTAAGATAGATACTGCCTACAGGAAAATTAAAGAGACCTTTGGAGGAAAGAGAGCCACTTATATGACGATCAACAGCTCAGATGGAAACCCAGTTCTAAGCAAAGAAGGGAAAGCAGAAAGGTGGAAGGAGTATATAGAGGATCTATACAAGGCCGATGTACTTGAGGACAATATTATGGAAACGGAAGAGGATGTAGAAGAAGATGGTATGGGAGATACGATACTGAGTGAAGAGTTTGACAGAGCACTGAAAGACCTGAGTCGAAACAAGGCCCCGGGAGTAGACAACATTCCATTAGAACTGCTGACGGCCTTGGGAGAGCCAGTCCTGACAAAACTCTACCATCTGGTGAGCAAGATGTATGAGACAGGTGAAATACCCTCAGACTTCAAGAAGAATATAATAATTCCAATCCCAAAGATCCCAAAGAAAGCAGGTTAACACGAATTCTTTGCAGACGAATGGAAAAACTAGTAGAAGCTGAACTCGGCGAAGATCAGTTTGGATTCCGTAGAAATGTTGGAACACGTGAGGCAATACTGACTCTACGACTTATCTTAGAAAATAGATTAAGGAAAGGCAAACCTACATTTCTAGCATTTGTAGACTTAGAGAAAGCTTTTGAAAATGTTGACTGGAATACTCTCTTCCAAATTCTAAAGGTGGCAGGGGTAAAATACCGGGAGCGAAAGGCTATTTACAATTTGTACAGAAAGCAGATGGCAGTTATGAGTCGAGGGGCATGAAAGGGAAGCAGTGGTTGGGAAGGGAGTGAGACAGGGTTGTATCCTGTCCCCGATGTTATTCAATCTGTATATTGAGCAAGCAGTAAAGGAAACAAAAGAAAAATTCGGAGTAGGTATTAAAATCCATGGAGAAGAAATAAAAACGTTGAGGTTCGCCGATGACATTGTAATTCTGTCAGAGACAGCAAAGGACTTGGAAGAGCAGTTGAACGGAATGGACAGTGTCTTGAAAGGAGGATATAAGATGGACATCAACAAAAGCAAAACGAGGATAATGGAATGTAGTGGAATTAAATCGGGTGATGCTGAGGAAATTAGATTAGGAAATGAGACACTTAAAGTAGTAAAGGAGTTTTGCTATTTGGGGGAGAAAAATAACTGATGATGGTCGAAGTAGAGAGGATATAAAATGTAGACTGGCAAGGGCAAGGAAAGCGTTTCTGAAGAAGAGAAATTTGTTAACGTCGAGTATTGATTTAAGTGTCAGGAAGTCATTTCTGAAAGTATTCGTATGGAGAGTAGCCATGTATGGAAGTGAAACAAGGACGATAAATAGTTTAGACAAGAAGAGAATAGAAGCTTTCGAAATGTGGTGCTTCAGAAGAATGCTGAAGATTAGGTGGGTAGATCACGTAACTAATGAGGAGGTATTGAATAGGACTGGGGAAAAGAGGAGTTTGTGGTACAACTTGACAAGAAGAAGGGGCCGGTTGGTAGGACATGTTCTGAGGCATCAAGGGGTCACAAATGTAGCATTGGAGGGCAGCGTGGAGGGTAAAAATCGTAGAGGGAGACGAAGGGATGAGTACACTAAGCAGATTCAGAAGGATGTAAGTTGCGGTAGGTACTGGGAGATGGAGAAGCTTGCACAGGATAGAGTAGCATGGCGAGCTGCATCAAACCAGTCTCAGGACTGAAGACAACAACAACAACAACATTCCGTCAGTCCCCTATGCTGCTGCACAGCTCATTTTTGATCCAAAATTCTTTGTAGCCAGCGATTCACGTGAGCAAAGGAATGAAAGTCAGAGGGAACCAAGATCGGGCTGTATGGAGAGTGATCAAACACTTCCCATGCAAAACGCTGCAGGAGCATAGTTGTTGCCCCTTCCGTGTGCGTCCGAGAATTTTCAAGCAGGACACGCTTGAAGTTCTCTCGGGCATGCAGCCGGGTTGACTGGTCGTTGTAGAACGAATTTTCGATGACGTAACGTGCCATCATCAGCAGGTTACTCCTGTTGACTGACGTCCTAGGCCGGCGGGTGGAGTGGTATATACACCTGTGGCATCTCCTCTCCACTGACTCCGCGTATGGACCGAGGGATGTGCAGGCCGCGGTGGTGGGGGTAGCTTCCGCTGACGAGATGAGTGATGGGCGCCAGTACGCATGCCGCCTTCGGCGGGTGTGGTGCCCCGTTTCCGCTGCTCCTCCAGAACTTTTATTGCTGGATTGCACGCTTGGCTGAGTTGAAATCCGTTGTCCTTGTTAATAAGGTTCTCGTGCAGCCGGATTTCAATTGCTTCCTTGTATACACAATCCCAAAAGCTAGATGTGTTGTGGAGGATTTCTGTGTTCTCGTATTTCATACGATGATTTGTCCCGACGCAATGTTCTACGATTGCAGGTTTTGTAGGCTGTTGGAGATCGGTGTGCTGTTTGTGTTCAGTACACCTTTCCTCGATGGTGGAAATGGTTTGCCCCACATATGCTTTCCCACATTCGCACGGTATGAAATGACCTCCAGATTTCCGGAGTCCTAAATCGTCCTTCACTTTCGCTACAAGGGACTCGATCTTTGGCGGCGGGCAGTACACGCATTTGATGTTAAGACGCCCTAGAATCCTGCCTATCTTTCCAGATACGTTCCCGCGTACGGTATGTAAGCTGTCGCTTTCGGTGGATAATCATCAGGTGTCGGCTGTGGTGTCGTCTTCTGCTTGAAGGCGCTTCGAATTTGCCGGTCACTATAGCCGTTCTTCTGGAACACATCCTCGAGGTGGTCTAGTTCCGCTTTTAAGCTTTCTTCGTCGGAGATCACACGAGCTCTGTGAATCAATATATTTAGTACTCCTTCCCTTTGTGACGGCTGATGACAGCTGGAGGCGTGAAGGTACAGATCCGTGTGGGTTGTCTTCCGGTAGACGCTGTGTCCCAGTCGTTCCATCAGGCTTTTTCCGTACCGGAACATCCAAGAATGGTAGCTGCCCGTTTTTTCTCCACCTCCATGTGGTCTTCAGTCCAGAGACTGGTTTGATGCAGCTCGCCATGCTACTCTATCCTGTGCAAGCTTCTCCATCTCCCAGTACCTACTGCAACCTACAGCCTTCTGAATCTGTTTAGTGTACTCATCCCTTCGTCTCCCTCTACGATTTTTACCCGCCACGCTGCCCTCCAATAATAAATTGGTGATCCCTTGATGCCTCAGAACATGTCCTACCAACCGATCCCTTCTTCTTGTCAAGTTGTGCCACAAACTCCTCTTCTCCCCAATTCTATTCAATACCTCCTCATCAGTTATGTGATCTACCCATCTAATCTTCAGCATTCTTCTGTAGCACCACATTTCGAAAGCTTCTATTCTCTTCTTGTCCAAACTATTTATCGTCCTTGTTTCACTTCCATACATGGCTACTCTCCATACGAATACTTTCAGAAATGACTTCCTGACACTTAAATCAATACTCGACGTTAACAAATTTCTCTTCTTCAGAAACGCTTTCCTTGCCCTTGCCAGTCTACATTTTATATCCTCCCTACTTCGACCATCATCAGTTATTTTTCTCCCCCAAATAGCAAAACTTCTTTACTACTTTAAGTGTCTCATTTCCTAATCTAATTTCCTCAGCATCACCCGATTTAATTCCACTACATTCCATTATCCTCGTTTTGCTTTTGTTGATGTCCATCTTATATCCTCCTTTCAAGACACTGTCCATTCCGTTCAACTGCTCTTCCAAGTCCTTTGCTGTCTCTGACAGAATTACAATGACATCTGTGAACCTCAAAGTTTTAATTTCTTCTCCATGGATTTTAATACCTACTCCGAATTTTTCTTCTGTTTCCTTTACTGCTTGCTCAATATACAGATTGAATAACATCGGGGACAGGATACAACCCTGTCTCACTCCCTTCCCAACCACTGCTTCCCTTTCATGCCCGGCCGGCCGAAGTGGCCGTCCGGTTAAAGGCGCTGCAGTCTGGAACCGCAAGACCGCTACGGTCGCAGGTTCGAATCCTGCCTCGGGCATGGATGTTTGTGATGTCCTTAGGTTAGTTAGGTTTAACTAGTTCTAAGTTCTAGGGGACTAATAACCTCAGCAGTTGAGTCCCATAGTGCTCAGAGCCATTTGAACCTTTCATGCCCCTCGACTCTTATAACTGCCATCTGCTTTCTGTACAAACTGTAAATAGCCTTTCGCTCCCTGTATTTTACCCCTGCCACCTTTAGAATTTGAAAGAGTATTCCAGTCAACATTGTCAATAGCTTTCTCTAAGTCTACAAATGCTAGAAACGTAGGTTTGCCTTTCCTTAATCTAGCTTCTAAGATAAGTTGTAGGGTCAGTATTGCCTCACGTGTTCCAATATTTCTACGGAATCCAAACTGGTCTTCCCCGAGGTCGGCTACTACTAGTTTTTCCATTCGTCTGTAAAGAATTCGTGTTAGTATTTTGCAGCCGTGGCTTATTAAACTGATATTTCGGTAATTTTCACATCTGTCAACACCTGATTTCTTTGCAATTGGAATTATTATATTCTTCTTGAAGTCTGAGGGTATTTCGCCTGTCTCATACATCTTGCTCACCAGATGGTAGAGTTTTGTCAGGACTGGCTCTCCCAAGGCCGTCAGTAGTTCTAATGGAATGGTGTCTACTCCTGGGGCCTTGTTTCGAGTTAGATCTTTCACTGCTCTGTCAAACTCTTCACGCAGAATCATATCTCCCATTTCATCTTCATCTACATCCGCTTCCATTTCCACAATATTGTCCTCAAGTACATCGCCCTTGTATAGATCCCCTATATACTCCTTCCAAATTTCTGCATTCCCTTCTTTGCTTAGAACTGGGGTTCCATTTGAGCTCTTGATATTCATGCAAGTGGCTCTCTTTTCTCCAAAGGTCTCTTAAATTTTCCTGTACGCGGTATCTATCTTACCCCTAGTGAGATAAGCCTCTACATCCTTACATTTGTCCTCTAGCCAGCCCTACTTAGCTATTTTGCACTTCCTGTTGATCTCATTTTTGAGACGTTTGTATTTCTTTTTGCCTGCTTCATTTACTGCATTTTTTTATTTTCACCTTTCATCAATTAAATTCAATATTTCTTCTGTTAGCCAAGTGTTTCTAGTAGCCCTCGTGTTTTTACCTACTTGATCCTCTGCTGACTTCACTACTTCATCCCCCAGAGCTACCCATTCGTCTTCTACTGTATTTCTTTCCCCCATTCCTGTCAATTGTTCCCTAATGCTCTCTCTGAAACTCTGTACAACGTCTGGTTTAGTCAGTTTATCAGGTCCCATCTCCTTAAATTCCCACCTTTTTGCAGTTTCTTCAGTTTTAATCTACAGTTCATAACCAATAGATTGCGATCAGAGTCCACATCTGCCCCTGGAAATGTCTTACAATTTAAAACCTGGTTCCTAAATCTCTGTCTTACCATTATATAATCTATCTGTTACCTTCTAGTATCTCCAGGATTCTTCCATGTATACAACCTTCTTTTAAGATTCTTGAACCAAGTGTTAGCTATGACTAAGTTGTGCTCTGTGCAAAATTCTACCAGGCAGCTTTCTTTCATTTCTTCTTGCGAGGCTAGTTGGCATATAAACTTGTACTACTGCAGTAGGCGTGGGCTTCGTGATTATCTTGGCCACAATAATGCGTTCACTATGCTGTTTGTTGTAGCTTACCCGCACTCCTGTTTTTTTATTCATTATTAAACCTACTCCTGCATTACCCCTATTTGATTTTGTATTTATAACCCTGTATTCGCCTGACCACAAGTCTTGTTCCTCCTGCCACCGAACTTCACTAAATCCCACTATATCTAACTTTAACCTATTCATTTCCCTTTTTAAATTTTCTAACCTTCCTACCCGATTAAGGGATCTGACATTCCACGCTCCGATCCGAAGGACGGCAGTTTTCTTTCACCTGATAACGACATCCTCTTGAGTAGTCTCCGCCCGGAGATCCGAATGGGGGACTATTTTACCTCCGGAATATTTTACCCAAGGGGACGCCATTATCATTTAACCATACAGTAAAGCTGCATGCCCTCGGGAAAAATTACGGCTGTAGTTTCCCGTTGCTTTCAGCCGTTCGCAGTACCAGCACAGCAAGGCCGTTTTCCCTGATGTTACAAGGCCAGACTAGTGAATCATCCAGACTGTTGCCCCTGCAACTGCTGAAAAAGCTGCTGCCCCTCTTCAGTAACCACACGTTTGTCTGGCCTCTCAACAGATACCCCTCCGTTGTGGTTGCACCTACGGTACTGCTATCTGTATCGCTGAGGCACGCAAGCCTCCCCACCAACGGCAAGGCCCATGGTTCATGGTGAACTGAATTTGGGGGTGGATAGAGTTCAGATGTTGTAAGAACAGTTGGAGCTTCTCTTCCCCGTGAGGCCAAATGACGAATGTGTCGTCAACGTAACTGTAGAAGACTGTTGGTTTTAGTGGTGCAGATTCTAACGCTTTCTCCTCAAATTCTTCCATGTACATGCTGGCCACCACAGGTGACTGACGGCTACCCATAGGTACGCCGTCTGTCTGTTCGTAGTAATGTCCGTCACACGCTTGGCAGTTACGTTATTTGGGCTGCATGAGATCGGGCTGAACCTCTTAGCATCCACATCACAGTCGGTGGGAGACACTATTGCTTTAAGTATCTCTACGTGCTCACTGCACACCCACAACTGGAAAGTGCAACGGAACGCGGTCAACAGGCGTACTAGAAACACATCAACACAGAGCTCCATCGGATTTTCAGTGTGGTTTTTATCCGGGACCGATCGGAAACTGTTAAAAACATAATCCTCGTATCTGCCGAAAATTCAGAAAGGCCGTCTGTGGAGACTCTGAATATAATACTTCCGTTGTTAGTCGACCATATCGTACCAATGTCGAACATTTTTCGGAAGTCAAGAGAGACGGAACAAATCGGATGTTCTGTGTTTACTGTTTCGAGGATTACGAGTGATGCAACCTACGATTTTGTGGATTACTGTTCTTCTTTGTTCCATGACGATTCTCTGGGAGGTTCTTTTCCTCATCTAGGAAATTCGTAGAACATAGACTGCGGTTTAAGATCCTGCAACGGCATGGGCGTTGATGATACTGGTCTGTGATTCTGTACGTTTTTACACTTTTTTCGAACAAGGGTGACCTATGGCCTTTTTTAGTCACGGAGCACTATTCGCTGCTAATAAAATTCTAGATTAACATCACCTAGGAAGGACACTGATTCCGCAGCGTAGTGAGCATGTGATATTACAGGATTACCGTAATGGTGCGGTGCCGTGTTCAAATAAAGGGGTTGCCGATATCAGTATGACTCACTTGTGAGACTTGGCTGTAATCAAACAGGTGTCGTTATGAGACGTTCATCAGTTCTATGAGATCTAACCACAGCTGTTACGTATTTGTTTGATTTTGCCCTGGTGTTCGTAGTTCGTCATTGAAGAACCTGTCTATCAGTCCGACCACACACACTCGGCGAACTTCTTTGTTGCCCTTATTGGCTGTGGTGCCTATCGTTACGGTACAAACATCAAGACCACTAATTCTTCTATCTTAGGTGATCGTCTCGTCTCTGAAAGTTCGGGTCTGTTTGAGATCTACAAAACTTTTCTGTCGTAAGTTGGCTGTCAGATTGCTTGATCGAGGTAATTTTCTCACAGAGGTTACATTGCAAGACTGTTTGTTCTTACCGCCGATAAGATAAGCGTAGTTTCCTCAGTTGATAAAGAGAATGTGAAAATTAATACGAAATATCCTTAGACTATATCCGTGTGACCAAGTTTATCTTATCTTTCAATTACTCTACGACCTACGTGTGTAAATTGCACCACCGATAGAAACGTGCGATTATTAATCTAACTCCATAGAATCACAATTATTTTGAAAGCCTACAGTCGTTTTACTCAACAGACAGTAAAGCAAGTGAAAAAACAGTCTCGCAGATGAAGTCGGCAGAATACTTACACACTGTACCTCAAGGCGGTTTATGACAGTAACAAAGGCGTGCAGTAGTCAACAGAAGTCGCACACTCCACTGTCGCATGTTACAGCCGAGTTGTGGCCGTGATTAACTGCAACGTCGAGGACTTACACTGCTGCCACGGATTTTTCCTGGACAGGATAGCTGGTGCGGGGAGCAGCAGCCTCGCGGGGCCAACTGAGGAGCTGGCCAGCTGTCCGACTGATCAGCAGCGGTCCCAGTGTCGAGAGACGGCCAACGAACGCGACAGCAGTGTACAGAACAACGTCCAGTGACGTCACTGGCAGAGGACGAGACGGCTTTCGGTCGGGCCCTGTTGGCCCGTCTGGGGCCAGGACGCTGAACTCCACTCATTCTGACGTATGTACAGCAGGCCAAAAGCTACTGACGAGAGCGTCAAAAACACTTCCTGTCATTCAGATCGGCGCAAAACAGTATATTTCAGATCAATGTTAACCAGATGCACAAAATCCCACTTGAAACAACGGACATAATCTTTCTCTCACGGATTAACTTTCATATAAAATAAAAACAGGTAGCAGAAAACTGAAGTCACCACATTACCAAAGGAATCTGTTACGATAAGAACATTCCTATGAAGCTTTTCTTACGTCTGCATAAAAAATTTGTTTTTACGCAAAAAATAACCTGCAACAAGTCGTAGATTACCCTGACACCTCAGTCTCTTCCCACAAGTGGTCAAGATTATACTTTACGTCTGAAAACATGATTCCTGCCCTAAAATATACGTAGTAGAAAGGCAAATATTCTGAAGTGACATTTAAAGTAGATCACAGTGCAATAACAAAGAAATCAATCCTTACGCATTTCATAATTTTACTTATATATCACAAACATTAAAAGCACTCTCTTTACAACTACATATAAATTAATATATTTTCAATTAACTTCTTCCAGATATACTGGGCGTCCTAGGTTAATACCTCCTACATAAATTTTTTGTATTGGTTTGTGCTGCTCAGTTGTATTGTTTGCGGTATTGTCTATAGTTAAATGTCAGCTTTTATCTGACACTTCAAGTAAACGTATATTTTTGCATTTTTACATACCTTTCTGCCATCAATTGATTGAGCTGTTTAGTTCCCATCTACAAAACTGTATCCCAGTCCATGTTAATGGTTAAAGCATTATGTGAGTGTGCTGGTAGAACTGATAGCACATGTTACAATGAAATTCGAGCACCATATCAAATTTTATGCTGCGTAAATGCGGAACATTTTCGAGAAGAAACAGGAAAATGTAACCTTACTTACTTTGGCTATCTTGTGAGGCAGACTGAGGAGCTACTTGATTGAGCCATTGTGGCTCCGGTCTCGTAAACTGACATACGGCCGGGAGAGCGGTGTGCTGACCATATGCCCCTCCATATCGGCATCCAGTGACGCCTGTGGGCTCAGGATGACACGGCGGCCGGTCGGTAGCGTTGGGCCTTCCAAAGCCTGTTTGGAAAGAGTCTAGTTTTACGATGGCTGTATGTTTACTCCGTGGTTTAACACTGAGTTTAGTTGCTACCTAAATATTCGTTTCCAGTCTTTATCACGAAAAAATTATTCTTTATTGAACGGCACCTTCGCACTCAACAACTTACAATTGATGACCAGTAATTCGTCCGAGAAACAGAATGCGCCCATTTGATGATGGACGTTTTTACTCACCGCCAGTAATAACAAGAAACAATCATTTAAACGTGCCATCAAGTTAGTGGTTGGTAGCTGTCAAATTGATGACTGCACGACACGAAGCTTTACGCCTCTTCTGGACCCGTCAACAGCGACATTGGGCTGTTGATAACTGGAAAGATGTTGTCTAGTCGGACGAGTCCCGTTTCAAATTGTATCGAGCGGATGGACTTGTACGGGTATGGAGACAGTGTCATGAATTCATAGACCCTGCATGTCAGAACGTGACTTTACAAGGTGGTGGAGGCTGACTAACGGTGTGGGGAGTGTGCAGTTGGAGTGATATGGGACCCCTGATACGTCTAGATACGACTGTGACAGGTGACATGGCCGTAAGCATCCTGTCTGATCACCTGCCTCCATTCATGACCATTGTGCATTACGACGGATTTGGGCAATTCCAGGAGGACAATGCGACACACCACAAGCCCAGAATTGCTACACAGTGGCTTCAGGAACAGTCTTCTGAGTTTAAACACTTCCGCGGGCCACCAGACATGAACATTATTGAGCATATCTGGATGCCTTGCAACGTGTTGTTCAGAAGAGATCTCCACGCCCTTGTACTCTCACGGATTTATGTACAGAACTGCGAGATTCATGGTGTCATTTCCCCCCGGCACTACTTCAGATGTTAGTCGAGTGCACGCCACGTCGTGTTGCGGCATTTGTGCGTGCTCGCGGCCGCCCTACACGGTATTAGTTAGGTGCATCAGTTTCTTTGACTCTTCAGTATATATTAAAATGTGATCAATAAATGTTTATGAAAGCTTTATTACCTGTTATTCCATGCTCTTTTTACAGCATTTACACTGGCGTATTCAGTCCGTTATACGGTCAGAACAGTTTTATAAAAATTGTTTTTGGAGTTGTACTGTTAACTATATGAAAAAGGTACATACGAAGTTTTTGTACATAATCTTGTGTTCTTTACTTTTGTACTGGAGTATTTTGCTCATAAATACAACCGTATTCTATAAAAATGTGGAAAGGCGATTTTTGCCGCCATTTTCATTATGGCGGACGAAGCTCCAGCCCTATCGGTGGGAACTTTCCCTATGTTGTTTAGAAAGGTATAAAGAAGATCTGTGCAAAAACGCAGATTATTGTTAATGTCTTCCTCTACAAATATTAATTTGGACTAAATTTAATGGAAAAGTTGAAAAATTGTGGTAAGGTTTTATGGGACCAAACTGCTGAGGTCATCGGTCCCTAAGCCTACACACTACTTAATCTAACTTAAAATAACTTACGCTAAGGACAGCACACACACCCATGCCCGAGGGAGGACTCGAATCTCTGCCGGGGGGGGAGCCGCACTGACCGTGACAAGGCGCCTCTAGACCGCACAGGTACCCCGCTCGGCTAAACTTAGTGTTTGCTAAGTATATCACGCTGACATATTCTATCCCACATCCTATTTGAAAACGGTTTAAAGTTTATTTACAGTGCATTACACGACAGACTTACGTGCAGGCGAAGAAATATTATCTTTGTAATTAATTGCTTAATTTGACGTGATCGATACCGCCATTTTGCTGCAGTCCAGAGGTCTTCAAGCAACAGCATCACATGGCAGCAAAGTATTTCCTTCTCCAAAGAACATCACAAGGAGATCAGTATCATGAGATCAGAGATTACTATCGAGCCGCCATTTTTATTGTTACGCCGCGTGAGACCAGGATGCCGACAAACTACTGAGTTAAAGTGTACTAAATTAAAAGCACAGTGTAAAGGAGTTCAGTCTATCAGTGTATTAAACGCCATTTGAATGCAGCGTTATCAAATTATTGGTAAACTTCACACATTCCAATACAACTGAAATTTTCATTAGTCGTTTTGTTGTAACGTTTGATCTGTATATCTTACGCAAAATTGACTGCTAGTACGTATCGGAAAAGTATTTCCGTTCACTCAACTTCCGCATAGCAGTTATACCAAACACAACTGAATTACTTGTTAAAGTATCCATTCGCAATAACAAAAAGTTAACCATCAGTCATTAACATGCAACAGAACTTCGACACATGTATGAATGTATCAACGTAGGTACATATTTCTATTCATTATTTTGCAAGAGTGAATGCGAGTGTGTGTTCCCTTGCTTATCTGATTGAGGCATAAGAGGAGAGCAAGACAGCTCCAGGACGTAGTTAGTTGGGTTTGAAGTGTCTTGTGGTAACCAGAATCTGTGAAAGAGGTGGTGTACTTCAGGCTGATTTTGGCCAGTTGTGGCTACGCTGAGCATTAATGTGGCAAGTATTTCTGACAGTGTAGCGAAATCTTGTTATAAAAGCATTATAGTTAATGAGGCGAAAGTATTAAATTGTTAATTGCAGTCGGAAAATTGTGATTCTCGTCAGTGAATTATACATAATCAAAATAGTGCGGAAGAGTTCTAACACAGTAGTAGTCGTGGTACAGTCGAAGGTATCGAAGATTACATCAAAAATTTAAAAGCTGAACTAACCTTTGCTAAACTCTCTTAACTAATCAAGTAGCCGCAGTTTGAGGGTCGGTCTGTCTCAGATGATAGGAAAAGTTGGTGGCGTTTTAAACTTCCCTGAATACTTCCTGTCCAGGGGGTGGTAGCAAAACTTCCGATTTCTTTCGCTGCTGGCAGGGTGAAATTATGATAGTGTTTCTTGTCATTGACATATGATTGAAGCTAGGATTGCGGAGGGGGGGGGGGGGCAGGGGAAGAGGGGTCAGAGGCGAACACTAGTCTGATGAGTGTCGTATTTATAGTCAGATCAAACAGATATTATGTTCCTGAGACATGCGTAGAAACAGAGCACACCAAGTTAATAGTGTTAATAGCACAGAAATATTGCAAAGAGTGTTTGTCATCGAAATCTGGATGGCACTGCTCGAATATTTCAATAAAAAACAGAAGTTCACTGGAATAAGACGTATCAGATAATGAGACGAACGAGCGAGCGAGCGCGAGAGAGAGAGAGAGAGAGAGAGAGAGAGAGAGAGAGAGAGGGGGGGGGTGGCGATACAACGTCAGTAGATCATTCTGGCTTTACCTGAGAGGCAGCGCGTAGATCTCGACGCACGGTTTCGATCACGTATTGACGCTAACATCGTTAAATTCGCCAAACTACTATCGCGAGACACTAATAACAAAACGAACGAAATGATGGCCCATGGTAGTAGTGTTTACCCTGTTCTTCGGAGGCTTCGGTTCTCAGTAAAAACTCTGCCAACATGGCGCCTACGTCTCAGGTCGACGTGGCCTGGCTCGCAGACTACGATCGCGGTAAGGTGTGCCCTCTCTTAGAAGTCCGGCGAAAAAGAAAGGGTATCTCTTCTCTAAGTTTCCCGTTTCAAGACTCGTATCCAGAGAAAACTGTCTGCCGACCAGAATGGGAAAACCTCTTGTGACCACACTAACCGGGTCTCTGATGTTTTGTTTCCCAGCCTTGGCGACATTTTACCACCAAGTTCATCGTGCAGGAGCGTCCCTGCGCCTGGTGTGGACACCTCCTCACAACGGCTCCGCTGTAGTGTGACTCTTCATCTTGGCTATAATGTGTAACCCATTAATGACAACACTTATTTAGCCGCAAAATCAGGAAAAAATAGCTTTTTATCTAAGAATCATTACAATGTTATCGTCATAACATACATAAAGCTACATTCAAATTTTCGCACTCAATAACTACAATTTCTTTCGATCACTTTTTATCTTTAATATTAGCAAGGTATCTCTCTGCCTAGACCACGACCGCTCTGCGACCAAACGAACTTGTTTCCGTACGATCGTCATCGCCTATTCGTGCGATCTCATGCTGAACTCATTCACGTCAAGTATAGGCCGTAAAATTTATTTGTGAGCAATCTCTTCCGTAGGAAAACTATAATTTACCTGTAAATCAGAATTGTTCATTTGCTTCATCTACAACCGTGCCTGTGCGATTGTTTCCTTTCATACGCCCAAACATTATTATTGACAGATATGAATCGCGATGCGAATTATTAACCATTAAGGACACAACCTTATTAAGGGTTTGTTTGTTTTTACATCTGGTTGATGTCTGGATAATTTTGATTTGATATTACCAGAATTTATGTGCGAAGATTTTAAAATATAACTACAATGTGTGAGTACTATTCTTTAGTTGATTAACATGTCAAATGTACAGCAATGACTTTTCCGGAAGCACACATAAAACTACTTCTTAGTGTAAATGATTCTAAATTTAGGAAAACTTGCAACTTTCGATTTGTCAAAGAGGCCTTAATCTAGTTTTAGATCTGTGGATATATTCCACTCAAGGTATTTTATTTAGTAGACGTTGTTTTGAAACTCAACTGAAAGCTTTTCGAAATTTAATAAAAACATCAAATTTGAATGGTACCTGTTACCCAACCGAGTACACACTCCTAATGAAATCAAGTCATCATTCACACTTCGGGTTTGTTGGAGCATACATCAAGCTGGTGGAGGATAGTGGTAGGAAGGGCCAAGTCCTGTCCAAAACAACAATCCGACATTCGCCTGCAATTCATTAGAGAATTGCGGAATTCAGGAAGGACAGGAGCTGAACTTAATGCGGTTTTTGTTATTAAAATCCCGGTGCCTTAAGCGCCTCACTACCTTCCCTGCGAACTCTGACGAAATCACGTTTTCCATTGTGAAATACTTTTACATACATTATATTATATTCACATTATTTAATACTTTATTAATGAACACAACAAATAGCTTCTACTAAGCATTTTTCTTTTTCACATCAAAACACATTCTTTCTAAATATTCTAATATCGTACTGTCTTTAGTTACATATTTCTTACGCAATGTTCAAATATATTTGAGTGAAATACTTTAAAAAAATGCTGACATATAATAAATCCTATCGTTCTATTTATCTGTATACGAAATTAATTTTTTCAGCACCTTCTTGCCGTGATATCAGTCAATCATTTTTGTCACTGCAACAAGATAATTCATATTATCCGGAGTTTTAACGTATTTTTTCACGACTCTGCAAGTTTTTCTTATTGAAAGATCGGTTCAGCCCAAATAAATCAATCTGGCTGTTCTTCAGTTTCCTTATTAGGCTGTTGCCTGTACTTGTCTCCATCTTTTCTTTGATCTGCCGCCATCTTTTCCCAACGGAGATGAAATTTCCAAGTACATTTTCTTATATTTTTTATGTACTGCCTATCTGAAGTCTATCTTTAATGTTCTCATTTCTTAGTATGTCCCTTTACATTTCCCTTAGCGTTTGAAATTTTCATTGTGTATTTTGAAGACAGTTTCTCTGTTCCTTATTTAAAACTTAAGTTTCGCTTTTGCACAATACAGACGGAAAACACCTATTTTGTAAAATTTTGTTCATGGAAAAAAAGTTTCAATCGTGAAGATTGGATAAATTATTCTTGATCGTCGAAACCCGTTTCGACAATTCTAGCTCTTAACTTCTAGTTTTAAGAAATTGTTGTTATAAAACGTGTTCCACTGTGAGTTAGTACCTCATGCAATTTTGTCATTATGGTGTATGGTGGAAAAGGTGCAGCACATTATATATAGATTTGTCGAAAACAAACTATTTTACAGTTAAAAAAACTTGTGCACATGGGCGTGTTCGCAAACATGGATAACTGTAAAACGCACGATATATAGTAAAATGCACATTTGTGTACCTCTTTACGTGATATGTTACATATATCGTGCACCCACATTAGCCGAAGTATGCGACGGACTTGGATCCAGGCGGTTACTAAATGTTTTTTCGGAAGTAAAACATAGATCATCCCTTCCTAGTTCTCAGTATGAGAAAATTTAGTTACTTTTGATTTACGTTTCTTCTCGTATGTTAATTTTGTAGAGATGTGTTGATTGTCTCCAATATCATTCTACATACACTCCTGGAAATTGAAATAAGAACACCGTGAATTCATTGTCCCAGGAAGTGGAAACTTTATTGACACATTCCTGGGGTCAGATATATCACATGATCACACTGACAGAACCACAGGCACATAGACACAGGCAACAGAGCATGCACAATGTCGGCACTAGTACAGTGTATATCCACCTTTCGCAGCAATGCAGGCTGCTATTCTCCCATGGAGACGATCGTAGAGATGCTGGATGTAGTCCTGTGGAACGGCTTGCCATGCCATTTCCACCTGGCGCCTCAGTTGGACCAGCGTTCGTGCTGGACGTGCAGACCGCGTGAGACGACGCTTCATCCAGTCCCAAACATGCTCAATGGGGGACAGATCCGGAGATCTTGCTGGCCAGGGTAGTTGACTTACACCTTCTAGAGCACGTTGGGTGGCACGGGATACATGCGGACGTGCATTGTCCTGTTGGAACAGCAAGTTCCCTTGCCGGTCTAGGAATGGTAGAACGATGGGTTCGATGACGGTTTGGATGTACCGTGCACTATTCAGTGTCCCCTCGACGATCACCAGTGGTGTACGGCCAGTGTAGAAGATCGCTCCCCACACCATGATGCCGAGTGTTGGCCCTGTGTGCCTCGGTCGTATGCAGTCCTGATTGTGGCGCTCACCTGCACGGCGCCAAACACGCATACGACCATCATTGGCACCAAGGCAGAAGCGACTCTCATCGCTGAAGACGACACGTCTCCATTCGTCCCTCCATTCACGCCTGTCGCGACACCACTGGAGGCGGGCTGCACGATGTTGGGGCGTGAGCGGAAGACGGCCTAACGGTGTGCGGGACCGTAGCCCAGCTTCATGGAGACGGTTGCGAATGGTCCTCGCCGATACCCCAGGAGCAACAGTGTCCCTAATTTGCTGGGAAGTGGCGGTGCGGTCCCCTACGGCACTGCGTAGGATCCTACGGTCTTGGCGTGCATCCGTGCGTCGCTGCGGTTCGGTCCCAGGTCGACGGGCACGTGCACCTTCCGCCGACCACTGGCGACAACATCGATGTACTGTGGAGACCTCACGCCCCACGTGTTGAGCAATTCGGCGGTACGTCCACCCGGCCTCCCGCATGCCCACTATACGCCCTCGCTCAAAGTCCGTCAACTGCACATACGGTTCACGTCCACGCTGTCGCGGCATGCTACCAGTGTTAAAGACGGCGATGGAGCTCCGTATGCCACGGCAAACTGGCTGACACTGACGGCGGCGCTGCACAAATGCTGCGCAGCTAGCGCCATTCGACAGCCTACACCGCAGTTCCTGGTGTGTCCGCTGTGCCGTGCGTGTGATCATTGCTTGTACAGCCCTCTCGCAGTGTCCGGAGCAAGTATGGTGGGTCTGACACACCGGTGTCAATGTGTTCTTTTTTCCATTTCCAGGAGTGTATATTCACATTAGTTCATGTACAGTTATTGTAGCCAAAAATAAAGTCAAAATACAGGTAATTTAAAAAAAATTTCGGGTCTTTTCAAGAAAAAAATTTATTACTCTCAGGATTGCGGTTGAAGAGGCAATGTTTAGTTTTATGTGTTTAAATCTTTGCAGTTTAAACTATTATAATCCTGCAGGCATATAACAGTATCCACAACCAGAGAACCTTAATTTTACGTCAACACCCACGCTATCGCTAGGCTAATGTGCTAATGGTACATTTTGCTTTATTATTTAAAGCTCATTACCTGGAACGTAAAACAGTCTATGACAATATTGCAATACTACAATGTCCGGTGTTTTTTGCAATGTTGTTACCATCGCATATCTGTTTATAAAAATTTGAAGTGACTTTGTCCCGTAGCACACCGTTTTCCGGCCGCACCTCAGAGAGACAAGACTCCATATTAGCAGAGCTACATCTCATTTTAATCCATAAATGCAGCATCGACTGCTGTAATGATTAGACTTTCAATCGAAATTGTCTCACCTGGTTGTAAACCACGCCAGCAGTGGGACAGATTCCGTCTCTGGATTATTCCAGGCTATCGATCGACGTTCCTCTCGTTTGTGCCTGCCCCTCCCCCCAGCCTCCACCCCCCATCCACCACGAGCTGACGATGTACGATACGATCTCTCAGTGACAAGCAGCCACAGTAAAACGTCTCGTCATTGTCAGTCGTTGTACACTAAATGATTTCCTTGCCTTGCAAATTCATCCCGAGCGTTCTTGCGTTCCGTATGAAAGATGGAATTAATTATTGATGTCACTTAATTAGCGGCTCCCAATGTGGGGCAATATAACTACCTACTATTCTGCACTGGCGGTTAATGGAAGAGATCAAAGACTTCTCAATTCATTACACTATTGAAAATATTTTTAACAGATTTATTATTTCTTGTTACATATGCCTCTCTCTCTCTCTCTCTCTCTCTCTCTCTCTCTCTCTCTCTCTCTCTCACACACACACACACACACACACACACACACACACACACACACAGAGAGAGAGAGAGAGAGAGAGAGAGAGAGAAATGGGTGGAACCATAGTGGAGTGGTGTAGAGATGTTAACGTTCGGTGACGTCATCATCAACGTCTTTGACGGATGGTACATACCGTACCTTGTGACTACCTAACTGCCTAAGATGCCTAAAGAATTGCGTTCTGTAGCTCTCTTTAAGTAAATTTGTTGTTTTCCCGTAACGAGATCATTATGTGTGACCTATGTGGGAGAAAGTTATATGCTTCTTGATTTGTATTGCACCGTACGCTCACGGAACTTTAACATGACGTCTTTCTGTATTGGCTTACTACCGCCGTCTTACACCAGTGTTAGTTGCATTGGACTCTTGTGCCGACAAAAACATGTTCCTCTGAATCTCTGGCATTTCCCAGCCTGGCAAGTGTCCCACAATGAGGTGCTTAACGAGCAGATTGTTTCATGTACGAACTGTACTGTTTTAGGATTATTACAATGAGTCTCTTTGGGAAATGCCCTCTTCGTTAGCGATTATGTGGTCATTCTTATAACCTAGTATTTGATAGAAAAATATTCAAATGTGTGTGAAATCTTATGGGACTTAACTGCTAAGGTCATCTGTCCCTAATCTTACACACCACTTAACTTAAACTTTCCTAAGGACAAACACACCATGCCCGAGGGAGGACTCGAACCTCCGCTGGGACCAGCCGCACAGTCCATGACTGCAGCGCCTTAGACCGCTCGACTAATCCTGCGCGGTTAGTATTTGGTAGTTCTTACTGATTTGAAAAAGGCTGACGACATTGTAATTAAACAATATTAATAGTATTTGGGTACTGAAGAAGATTACTTTACATTTCTTTAGGTTAAGAGTCACTGTACAGTCTTCACCACAAGAAATGGTCCCCTGCAGGTAATATTTCCTTTACCAAACCATTTTCTTCTGTTGGAGCTTCCCCGGACACACCTTCAGCTGTGCACAACGTCTATACAGGATTATTCATACTTATCCACAGGATATCAGAAGACATTTGCGCAAAAATTACGTTGCCGATTTTCAATCGCGAACTAGTTCGACGCTACTGTACAGACAGAGTGGATAACTGGTGTATGTTCCGACACACCTGCGCCTTAATGGTACGCTAAGTAACTACCCCCCCCCCCCCCTCCCCTCCTCCCTTCTCCGTCATACGATTCTAAACTTGGACAGATACTCCTATCACTGATACGTCTCATTTTCCTGTATGTCCTGCAGTTTACGAAAAATCGTCTTCTGAAAACCCACAAGTATTTGCCTGTGCGAATAGCCCTGTAGGCCTTACATTCACGGAGAGTCACTGATTGAGTTTTCGAAAATTTAAAGGGTTGTGAAGGACAACACTCTGAACGTTTTCGACACAGAAATTTCCGATCTAAAATGAGAAATGATTTTCTGGCTATGGTCTATTTAAAACTACATTGCACATCCCATAATTCAGGTTTTAAATGGAATTCACTTCCCTGACTTGTCAAGTTATCCATTCCTCCAGTAAACAGTATTACCATATAACAAAGACGTTGATAAACAGAGCGCCTATGATCAGTGAGTTGGGTGGATCCGACATTCGAAACATTTGAATGGAACTGCTACTGCAGCAGAGTCGTTTTGCGCCAGTGCAGGTGGCTGCAAACTGCTGACTCGGCGAGCCGCTGCAAACAATAGGGTAGGGAGGAAGACGACGCAGAGGGGGCGATGGTCGAGGGGCTGACCAGAAGCGAAGGCGGAAGGGCAACATTTTCAGCAAGGGCAGGGTCATCTGCAGCTCACCGACGTGAAACGTTCTCCCATGTTGCCAACCACGATAGCTACCTTTCCCCGGAGAAATATGGCAGGGTCATTCGCTCAGATTGTGTATTACAGCTACATTGGGGCATTTTACCGGCGCAACAAATCTCCGTGAAATATGACCTGTGTGGAAGGTCCGCAACAGCGAAAACGACGTCCGTATGGAAAGGTTTTCCCCTTAGATTCCAAACAAAAGAAGAGAAAAGGAAATTCAAATTCGAATCGAATAACTAAACCTCAGAACCCTTGTCTTATCAGTCTCAGGAGCGACGTGGTACATGATTAGCGCATAAATCTGGGAGGTCACTTACCGCTATTGCTCATCATTCCCCCTACAATTTGCCTCATACACTTTGGTTACTAGCCTAGTAGCGTTTGTTAATTTAGTTTGTGAGGTCCTCCCTCAAAATGTCTGGATTACCATCTTCCGCCTCCGCTGTAACCGCGGGCAGTTGCGACTGTCGGCTCCCCAGTGCAGCTACTCACCGGCATTAAGACAGTACTTACAAAGAAGGACGAGTCACTATATAAACATGTAACTTTCTCGCGGTTGAACGCATTATGATTTAATAAATATATGTATAACGAATGGCAATATTTTATGCTTGAAATGTGTGTGTGTGTGTGTGTGTGTGTGTGTGTGTAATTGAATGTATCTTTTATTTGTTCATATTCCGGCGGTAAGGCGCACCCATGGAAACTGAGAGGTTGCGAGATCGTATCCTGGATGGAGTACGCAAAATTTCGGCCTCACTGTAATCTGGCATTCACTTCTCAACGACGTGAAGAGTCTCCAGGAGCACTCGGTTCGGCTTCCACGTTAAGCTGTAGCCCCCTTTTCACGCCTGGATATCTGCAGTAGACTAGGGACACACAGTTAGACGAAATCACGTCCACTTGAAAGATCTGCATTCCGCTATGAGCCACACAACAGTTACTATTAATGGTGTCACTCGCTATAATTTGTAGCTTTTCATGCATCGAAAACTGGGTGAACGAGTCATTTACGAAGCCTACAAATAATGACAAAAATCACAAAAAGACAAGTTTGCGTTGGCTCTGTAGCTGCTATCGTCCGTCCAACGACATGTAACTGTCGCATGGTGGACGCATCCTGTATGTATGTTCCAAGCTTCGGATACGACAAATGCTTGCCAAATGTAACCTAAGTCTACAGAGCTGCCCGCCTCTGTAACGCGGCTCTCTCCTCGTGTTGCAGGTGGCGGACTGCGGGCGGGGCGGCGGCCTCGCTGGCGCTGCTCAGCCTGCTGCTGGCCGGTGAGTGACGGCCACTGACCGCCTGCCAGGTTCCTCGCAGCGTCTGCCAACAGAGCTGCAGGCTGCTTCATGTACTCGCAGATAATACTTTCACACTTCCAAGAAAACTGTCCTACCAGTATCAGCATTTTGGACTTAAAGTCGCGCAGTTAATTCATGGTAATGTACATAAGAAGTCAACAAAATTTCAGAGGACGCTCATGTTTCTATAATATAGTACAGCAGATCCTCGATACACGAGAAGAGCTGGGCCTTCATTCCTACATGTACTCAGAAATGGTGATATATGCCGATGGTGGCTCTCTCTATTCCTGGTCGTTCAGAGACAATCATATAGGCCGTACCAAAGTATAACGGGCATTCTCCGGCAATTTAAACGGACATTTTTCGAAGAAAGGCGATGTAGTTTTAGCGAAACCCTGTTGAGTAAATTCAGACCATTGACAGCCCATTGACGGCTCTTGTGCCACCATCGCACGGTTCGCTAGAGCCCATACGAATAACATTAGGACACACACAGAAGCATATACGGACAGTTTCTCCCGCGTTCAGAACACCAACGCAACGCCACAGAAATTCGCTACAACCAGTACGAAACATCATCCATTACCGTCTGTACAGCTACTTGCAGAGCGAAGTATGCGTGTAGAGAAAACATTCCCATTTCCTCTGTGATATTTATTTCAATTAATCGCATAAAACCAGTACCTGGGCATAATCCATCTTTGTAAATAAACTGCACACCACTAAATTTCGCCATTCACTGCACCCGCTAACTATTAGTTAATCTCTACATCAGGGATGACAATTTTCATTCTTAGGATTAACCTCATACGACTCAAATCGAACGTCGTTCTGGTCTTGTACAACGTAACTTCAAAGCAGAAAGGAGAGGAAACTTTTGTCGGAGGTCTCCTCGAGAGAATCTGGCAGGAAAGGAAAATGCAGAACAAGAAAGGCAACTGATTGATCGAGAGCGCTTTTCCGTGTTATCCGGGAAGGAACCTTCAGTCAGCACTCAGTCTTAGGATGATTGGTGAATCGCCCAGAAATATTTTCTGAGACAACAGGTTCTTTTTCTCCTGAGAAATGTGAAAGACAAAAGGGAACTGTAGTTAGCTGTTCACATTCTAAAAAGTAGGTGAACGCTTAAATACGACGGCTCTCACCTGCCCCGCGTTACACATTAACTTCTCGACAAGCCGTATTTTCTACCAATATCTTTTAAACGGAAGTTAAATTTTACAATTTTATCTAAATTTCACTATCTTTGTTCCATGTGTTAACAGTTATTCTGTTGTGACTGAAATAATTTCACCACCACCTCTTGATGCTCTGTTTGAACAACCGTTCCGTTACGTACATTGAGAAATGTCAAGATTCACCGCCAAGAGCTGGTGATAGAAATTTCTTTGTTATACTACCACTATCGGTACACAGACCATCATCAGCTATCATAAAACATTAACAATTTACGAGGTGATATAGGATCAATAGTAACAAATAATACACACTGACAGAAAAAAATCGCAGCACCGAGAAGGACTTGGGCGACATACACGAAATTTGATGTTTGTTAAGATTTCCCGCCAGTCGCCTAAGGGTGGAAATCAAGTTAGTTTTAAACACACACTGTAAGGGTCGTGAGTGTGCCCTACCTTTGATCTGGACGTAGTGAGTCGATGTCATTCAAAAATGGCTTTAAAACGACAAAGACTCCACCATCTACACCACACTGAGTTTGAACGAGGTCGTGTAATGGGGCTACGATAGGCGGGATGTTCCTGCTGCGCTTGTGTAGAAAGACTTGGCAGCGATATAGCCATAGTACTGACTGTTGGCAGCGGTCGTCACGACAATGTAAGGATGCAAGACGACAGGGCTCCAGACGGCCATCGTGCTCAGCGTATTGCTCTGGCTCATCGTTCTGCATCTGCATAAGCAATTTGAGCAGCGCCGCAATGACTCAGTGCAGTGCTACAAACAGCTCCGAGCTAGACGCCCTGCACCGAGCATTCCACTGAACCCAGACCACCGCCATTTGCGACTTCAGTGTTGTCAAGCGAGACCTTTGCAGGCTTGCATTCAACATTCGGTTACATCGATTATTAATGACCAGCGTTTGACATTTGCAGTGCCTCATCTCGCCCTTACATTAGCCTGCGAACTTGCGATGTTAATCACTTAAGGATGTTACCTAGGAAAATGTATTCCCAAAATTTCATTACTCTACATTAATTATTTTTTGGTGTTGCGGTTTTTCCGTCAATGTAAGATCCGCGATTCGTCATTGTTGTATTATTTAACACCATTGATCATGTTACCTCATAAGCTCACACTTTTAAACAGCAGCAACCGTCAATAGATTTTCAATACATAAAGTATACTGTCAACCGGCCTCGTAAGCTGTTGTTAACATTTTATGATAACTGATGATGGCCTGCGGACCGAAACTGGTTGTACAATAAACACATTTTTATCAACATTTCTCTGCGGTGAATCGTGGCGTTTTTCAAATATTTCCGACCTGTCGAGCAACACCATTTTAATATATATATTATTAAGTTTTTCGTTGCTGCTTTCGTTGTAGTAATGTGTGCAGTCATTCCTATTTCCTCTACTTTGTGAGATTTGGGCGGGCCACGACAATATATTTGCCCTAGCATCTTAAATTTAGCTTTACAGTTGTACTCTTATTTAACTGTATAACGCGATGTGTGGCGAAGGTTACATAGTGTACAAGCGTCATATCGCCCCGTTCCATGCGCGAATGCTACGGCGGAGACGTCTGTGTAGAACGTACCACTGCTATCAGATCAGTCCCAGAAGACAGTGCGACGCCTGCAGTTCGCCGTGTCCTCCACTGCCACCTGGCGACGGGCGGATGCGACATGGAAGGACGTGGGACAGCACACTGCTCTTGCTGCCCGTGTCGATTTTCCAAATCGGCTGGCCTCCCTCCAGGGGAAAATGCCTGGCAGTACCGGGAACTGAAACGGGTTTCTCCGTATGGCAGTGTGGCTCCCAGCTTAATTACTGTTAGTGTCGTGGTCATTGCGTAACATAAATGATGGAGCAGTAACGTGTTTCTCGACTCTTTACGGGAAGCTGGGTCTTAGACTTTCTCTGGGTAGGGGTCACCATGGTCCAAGTCATAACATCTCGCACTGCAGTTTTTTTGAACATTCTTGCGACACGTCCTCGTTGACTCAACAAACGAACGACAATACGTGCAGTTCTTCGGTCAGAGCTTCTCACCTATTTCTGGTGGTATAAGCGGTAGGTCTTATATGTATTTTGGTCAAGGAACAGTGAGTTTAATTGAGCGACATGTGACTGGAAAGCTGCAGAGTAGTTGTCGCCTGAATTTTCCCGCGGGGGAAAGGGGCGAAACCGAGGTACCACGTGGCTATGGAAGCTGAGGGGCATGGCGAACTTCTGACTGCGTGCAAACAAAAAATGTATGTACGTTCACCACAAACACTGAATTCACCTCCATTAGAGCTACAGAAAATCTGATGCCTGCGCATGCTCTGCTGGGAGCGTAACTTCCAATTTCATTATGGCACTGTATGTGATATTATTGTCCTGTGAAGGGCCTCCATTCAAAGTAAATTTGAATCTTTTGCGAATAATTTCACAATGAAATACAGTAGTGTAGTCCACCTACACAAATATGCTAAGGGATCGTGACCTTTTTTTCCCTTTCATTTAATTAATCACTTATATTATTCGTGTGTTTTATATACACTTTGATATATAAATACTGCATTCGCACACTCGAACACAATGAATTACATCAAAGAAAATGGCCTATTAACACATATTCAGCACGGATTCGCAAAATATTTTCTTGAGAGACACAACTAGCTCTCTGTTCCCACGAAGTAAAGACTGCTATCGGCAGAGGATCTCAAATTCATGTTCCGCGTCCACATTTCCCAAAGGATTTTAGTCTTGTTTCTCACAAGCGATTCCTCATCAAATGGCGTACATACAGACATCATCCCAGTTGTGCGACTAGATTCGTAATTTCCTCTCGGAAATATCACAATTCATAGTAATTGAAGAAAAGTCGTCAAGTAAAACAGAATGATATCTCGGTTTCCTAAAGAACTGCTATAGGACTTTCGCTGTTCCTCATCTATACAAACGACTTACGAGACAATCTTAGCATCCCTCTTAGATATTTTGCTGATGATGCCGTCATTTGTCGCCTAATACAGTCATCAGAACCTCAAAATCAATTGCAAAATGATTTAGACAACACATCTGTACGGTGCGAAAAGTGATAGTTGACCCTAAATAAAGAAAAGTGTGAGGTCATCAACATGAGTGCTAAAAGGAATCCCTTAAACTTCGGTCACACGATAAACGACTGAAATCTAAATGCCGTAAATTCAAATAAATAACCAGGAATTATAATTACGAACAACTTAAATTGGAACGATCACATAGATAATGATTTGGGAAAGGCAAACCAAAAACTATGTGCTATTGGCAGAATACTTAGAAAAGCAACAGGTCTACTAAAGAGGCTGCCTACACGAGGCTTGTCTGTCCCCTGCTAGATAGAGTACTGCTGTACTGTATTGTATCCACGCAGACTGGATCGACGATGGTTGGTTTGAGGATTAAAGGGACCAAACTGTATAGGTCATCGGTCCCTTGTTTCAGAAACACACAGAGCACAGTCAAACCATCCATTAGTCATTCGAAACACAAGATAAAAATTCCAGGGGAAGAAAAGCCCCAAGGTCAATAATAAAGAAACATGGAAAACGGAGCACAGCAACAAAAACAACAAAGAGGAAGAAAGGCAGAAAGAATTAAAACTGTACAGCAGAGGATCGTGGCTGGCTGATCACGAAAATAAGAGGAGGAGCCAGCCACTCTGCAACACGTTAAGACCTCCAGCCTAAAAGATCAGGATGGAGTCGAATTACAACACAAAACTAATTAAAAGATACAGCTCAAAAGAGGGTGATGTTAAAAAAAATTAAATGGACCTATAAAAGCCGCTTGCGCGAATAAAACTTAAAACCCGATCTGCCATAGAGACATTGTCACCTAAAAGAGAGGATAAATCACCATGGAGATTAAAAGCACGCCTGAGAATAGTTAAAAGAGGACATTCCAACAACAGATGGGCCACCGCCATGGTTGCACCACAGCGACAATGAGGGGGGTCCTCTCGACGCAGCAGATGACCATGCGTCAGCCAAGAGTGACCAATGCGGAGCCTACAGAGAATAACAGAATCCCTGCGAGAGGCCTGCATGGAGGAACCCCACACGGTCGTGGTCTCCTTGACTCGCTGCAGCTTGTTGGGGACAGACAGAGTGCGCCATTCGTCTGCCCACATCCCAAAGACCCGACGGCGTAACACCGATCGGAGATCAGTTGCCGGGAGGCCGATCTTCAACGGCAATTTGCGGGTGACGTCTTTAGCTAACTTGCCGTCGAGTTCGTTTCCCGCTATCCCAACGATGGACGATGGACAATGAAGCAGTCCAAGGGAGGACAGCTTGTTTTGTATTATCGCGAAATGGGCGAGAGAGTGTCATGAACATGATAAGCGATTTGGGTAGCAATCATTAAAAAAAAAAGGCGTTTTCTGTTGTGGCGAGATCTTTTCATAAAATTTAAATCACCAACATTCTCCTCCGAATGCGAAAATATTTTTGACACCCACCTACGTAGAGAGAATGATCATTGTAATAAGATAAGATATTAAAGTGTTCGTTTCTCCAGTGCTCTGTTAGAGAGTGGAAAGGTAGAGAAAAAATCTGAAGGTGGTTCGAAGAGCCCCCTGCCACACACATAACTGATTTGCAGGATAGTCGTGTGGATGTGAATATCTTTCACTGACTGTTTCCTTGGACTTCCCATATAATCATTAGAAGCTTCCATAGGGGCGCAATGCAACAGCTCGCAACAAGCCCCTTAGAGTAGCTGTCGAACGACTAAATTTTGTGATCGGGTATATACTCGCCACTTGGTGGTCGGATAGATGATTAATTTCATCTCATGACTTTGCTACCATCAATCACACTGGTACTGTGTATCTTCCGTTAGTCTAATTTGGTAGCCCTTGATTAACAGAGAGTGTTTTTAAGTGAGCTCTTCTGACCTCCAATTATTCTTCCCTGGGTAAGGTGTTGCGAGCCTCTTTCGTTTGGTTCAGCACTGAAATAGTTCGTAAACTACAAACATTTTGCACATGAATCCAGTATACGACATCCAATATAATCCAGTATGTCTTTAATCTGCCTTACTCTCGTCTAGACTTATGTGATAGTCCCACGTTACGCAGCTCTGGGCAGAAACTCCTAGTTACTCAGACTCTGTGGGTGGTCCCAGTGGCGTCAGTGATCCGGTGGTGCATCGATATCGAATCTTTCACCCCTTTACCGGCATTGTGTTACATTCCTTTATAACTGCAACCAGCTGTAGAACTTTAGACCAGACGCTGATAACCCGCCAGTCTCTCCACTCTCCCCAGTACTTTTTCTACTGCTACCACTTCCTGTACGCAACCATATCATCTGTGAAGTACCTTTTTTCGCTCAGACCGGTATTTACGGATCAATCGCTATGTTTCTGTAGCTCAGAGACCCCAAATTAAGAGAACATACAACTCATGTGTAAAATGTTTGTCGTTCACGAACTGTTTCAGTGCTGAACCAAACGAAAGAGGCTCGCAACACCTTACTCACTAGGGGCTTAGCAGCGCTACTATTATTATGATGCAAGTGGAACATACATTTATTTTATACGTTTCTACTGCGTACTGTCTTCAGTAACCCAGAAGTCATTCATGCAGCAGGTTGTTCCGAGGTGTACACGCTTTCCGCTGTTCTTCTCACAGCCCGTTCCAAAGCTTTATTCTGACGCTAGTTATTGACTAAACAATTGGCCAAACAAAACATGGAAGAGAAATTTTCTTCAACCAGTTACCTGTCCATTGTGAATGAGATGTTTCTGAGGGCATGCATCGTGAATAACACCGCCCATATCATAATGCCCTGATGTACACCGGATGTTACTTTTGCTGTCCTAGACAATAGATACATATGGATCGTCCATGCCATACATCGGTCGTATTAAATTTGGAAACCACGTGACGGAGTGCAGAAAGCTGAATTTCTGTTATTACACGATATGCGAAGTGGAGACGACCCTTACAGTTCTCCTCATTTATAGATGGAATCAAGCAATGATTTTAACAACTGAACGACTTCTGGAAGTAGAATTACACGTTACGTAGAACAGCTAACCTAATTTCTACGAAATTCCAATATTAATGTGATTGTTGTCATCGTCAACTTCTGTAGTCCTGTCTTCCTCAGTTGCATACACGGTATATTGACAAGTTTTACTTTTGGACCGTCTAACTACAGCTGAATGAAACACAGTTTTCGTGCCATATGCGTTTCGCCTTTATTCTCTGCAAGGCATCTTCAGTGGCAGGTTGCGTGGACGATTTTCTTCATATTATGTTTGCATTTTTGGTGCCGTTCCTCTTCTTCTAATTGCCACTTGCGGTTCTTGTTTCTCACATTTCACAGCACTAGGAACTTAACACTTCTTTACGAAGCACGAGCTGTGGTCCATTATCTGAAGTAGGTTAGACGTAATAATTGATTCTATACAAAATAGCCATTTTGACCATCATAACTGATTATAGACAGGGACGTTAGGTGACGATTCTGTGCGTGAAGATGGTCGTTTATGGTATAAATTTGTATAAACGTATAATTTTAACAGTGTTTTCAATAGGCATTCTTTTAAACAATGTATATAACTTCGACTTTTAACAGTGTAAGTCTGCTGTATCGCCCGTGGTTCTACAACTGCTTTACCCTGCAGGTGACTAAAGCTTTTAGTGGGAACCAAAATAAAACTAGCGGTGTGTGTCTTCCTCCTTACGGCGTCTCTGCTTCCGCCAGTCCTCCCTTTCATCACACGGTGCCTCCACAGCCTGCCCTATTCATGTGGAGATTCTTCTAACTGTCGCTCAAGGGCACAGACTGTTACTCACACTGCATGGTCATACTGCCTTTCGGAAACATAGTGACCACCTAGTAATCTTTCTTTAATATTAGGAACTTATATGTTCCTATCCCCCACGACATCTCCTGAATTGTAACTCCAGGAACTGCACTACATTCACTTCTAGGCAACCAGTTGTTGCAGGGTATGATAAACAAAAGTGTCCCGGAAAATATATCATGCACCTTAGTGTAGGTAGCCCAACTAAAATCACTTTACCGGTGGTGATTGATGTAAGCTGGATTGCCTATCCTAAGGTGCGTGAAATATTTTCCAGGTCAGTTTCATTTCGCTCACCCTGTACAAAACTCATACAACGCTTCACTGTTCATTGACCTGCAACACTACACATCTATCATGGTCAAATATTAGAATTTTTAAGCAGAAGTAACGAATTAACTGAAAGCTCCACAAGCGAATACTATTGCAGAATTCCAGTTGTCTGGGAGTAAAAACAATTACCTTACTTAGCTTCAAATATGAGAGCCGTTTATGTGTATGCCGCGTAACCTCCCCCAGTTTTCTAAAAATAAATATAAAACGAGTTTGCACTTGTTGTATCAACTGTCTTTAAAAAAAAGCACTAACGAAAAACATACGTAGACCTGCAAAGCAAGTACATTAATTTTCATTTGCAACAGTAACAAGAATAAAAAAATAACCTCTATCTAAATTGGGCTGTTATTGTTTACATACTGAAATAATATATTGAACATTAAGAACATTGCTTCTTTATCGGCTAGCCGCATAATAAGCGATGATTTGGACATATATGTAGAAAGAAGTAAACACTGACAGAAAAATGCACCAAATGCATTTCTGGCCTCATAGAAAACATTAAATCAAGCAAAATACTGCGATATGTTTAGCAAAAATGTTGAACAGAAGCTGAAAAGTAGCATTACATTGTCAGAATTAATCAAAATTACAGAATCAATAAAAAAATATTCGAGGACTGAGAAATAAAATTAATGAATTAATAATTTGCACAGATGAATTAGAGTCCTCAAACCCAGCTGACATACTCTGCCTCTCTGAACATCATGTGACCACTGGCTAGCCTCTCACTTTTGTAGAGCAGAAATGGAGAAAGGAGGAGTTGCCACATTCATCAGGAACTGTCATAAATTTAAGAACATAGACATTCATAAATTTTGCGTAGAACAGCATATGGAAGCATGTGCAACAGAAGTAGAATTTCACAAAAAATCCTTCATAATATTAAGTGTATATAGAGCACCTGCAGGTAACTTAAATCTGTTCATAAACCTCCTTCAAGCTGTACTGGCCCATTTAACAATCAAAAACAAAGAAACAGTGGATGCTGGTGATTTCAATGTAATTTCCTTAAAGACTCTCCCAATAAGAACTTATTTGAGTTAGTAACACTATCATTCAACTTAATTCCCACTGTAAAGTTCCCCACTAGGGTATCCAATTGTTCACAAACAGCCATTGATAATATCTTTATAGAAAAGTCCAATAAACAAAATTATATTACAAAACCAACAGTCAATGGCCTCTCAGACCATGACATGCAGTTCCTTCTGTTATATGTTAATAGTGAACAGGACATAAAATCTGTTAAATCTGGGCTCAAGAGTGTAATCAATAAGCCAAAAATTGATTATTTTAGGACACTCCTCAGAGACATTCACTGGACTGACGTTTACAGTGCTCATGGCATGAATGAAAAATATAACACTTTTGCTAATAAAATGCTACCTTATTTGAACACTGTTTTCCCCCAAAACTAAGTCTACAAAGAAGCCATGGATTGATCAAGGAATAGAGGTATCTTGTAAAACAAAAAGAAAACTGTATCTGTCAATCCTAAACAGTTCTGATGTTGATGCTGTAGCACATTACAAGAAATATTGCAAAATATTAAAGACTGTAATACAGATATCAAAGCAAATATATTACAAGGGAAAGATAGTAATATCAGATAACAAAATAAAGATGATATGAGATTTAGTGAAGGAGGAGACCGCTAGAACTATTCAAGAAGAGGGACAATAACATTAATAGTAAATGATACATTGGTGTCAGATGTGTATAGTATTGCAGAACTTTTTAACAACATTTTATAGCCGTTACTGAAAACATGGGGTTGTCAGGTTCTGTAGATGCTGCTGTGGAACACCTCAGACCAGACATTTCAAGTAACTTCCATAATATGAATTTGACCCTCACTACCCCAGCAGAAATAATGTCCATCATAAACTCTTTAAAATCAAAAACATCTAGTGGGTATGATGAAATATCAACGAAGTTAATTAAAGAATGTGATTTTGAGTTAAGTAATATATTAAGCTATCAGTGTAATCAGTCGTTAGTTAATAAGTGGAATATTTCCTGAATAATTGAAATATGGTGAAGTTAAGTCACTGTTTAAGAAGGGAGGTGAAGAAATAGCATCAAATTTCCGTCCAATTTCACTTTTGCCAGCATTCTCAAAAATTTTAGAAAAAGTAATGTACAATCGGCCTGTCAAAGTCGCATTCAGATTTCTAAAGGGTTCTGATATTGAGAAGGCTATCTACACTTACAGAGAAAATGTGCTTAATTCATTAGACAAAATATTGCAGGCAACTGGTAGAAGGCTATCTACACTTACAGTGAAAATATGCTTAATTCATTAGACAAAAAATTGCAGACAACTGGTATATTTTGTGATCTATCAAAGGTATTTGATTGTGTAAATCATAATACCCTTTTAAGTAAATTAGAATATTATGGTGTAACAGGAAATGCTGCAAAATGGTTCAAATCTGATGTTTCTGGCAGGCACAAAAGGGTGTCATTAGGAAAGAGACATGTATTAAGCTATCAGGCATCATCCAACTGGGATCTAATTACATGTGGGATCCCACAATGTTCCATTTTAGGGCCCTTGCTTTTTCTTGTGTATATCAATGACCTTTCATAAATAATATTACCAGATGCCAAGTTTATTTTGTTTGCAAATGATACAAACATTGCAATAAATAGCAAATCAGATGTAGTCTTATAAAGATCGGCTAATAAAACATTTGTAGACATCAATCACTGGTTCTTTGTCACTAAACTTTGAAAAAACTCACTACTTGCAGTTCAGAACTTATAAGGGGTGTCCCACAAGTATATGCCTAACATACGATGACAAGCAGATAGAAGAAGTGAACAGTGTTAAATTCTTGGGATTACAGCTTGATAGTAAATTCACATGGGAGGAGCAGACCACAGAACGGCTAATGCATCTTAACAAATCACTATTAGCAATGCGAATTTTGTCAGACATAGGGGATATAAAAATGAAAAAGCTGGCATACTATGCTTACTTTCATTCTGTAATGTCATATGGGATTATTGTTTTGGGCAATTAATCAAGCCAAGCTAAAGTTTTCCTTGCACAAAAACGTGCAGGGAGAGTTATATGTGATGTGAACTCAAGAACATTCTACAGAAGCCTGTTTAGGAGACTAGGGATACTAACTACAACTTCCCAATATATTTATCATCATCATCATCATCAAGACAGATTATGCCTTTCAGCGTTCAGTCTGGAGCATAGCCCCCTTTAAAATTCCTCCATGATCCCCTATTCAATGCTAACATTGGTGCCTCTTCTGATGTTAAACCTATTACTTCAAAATCATTCTTAACCGTATCCAGGTACCTTCTTCTTGGTCTGCCCCGACTCCTCCTACCCTCTACTGCTGAACCCATGAGTCTCTTGGGTAACCTTGCTTCTCCCATGCGTGTAACATGACCCCACCATCTAAGCCTGTTCGCCCTGACTGCTACATCTATAGAGTTCATTCCCAGTTTTTCTTTAATTTCCTCATTGTGGACACCCTCCTGCCATTGTTCCCATCTACTAGTACCTGCAATCATCCTAGCTACTTTCATATCCGTAAACTCAACTTTGTTGATAAGGTGACCTGAATCCACCCAGCTTTCGCTCCCATACAACAAAGTTGGTCGAAAGATTGAACGGTGCACAGATAACTTGGTCTTGGTACTGACTTCCTTCTTGCAGAAGAGAGTAGATCGTAGCTGAGCGCTCACTGCATTAGCTTTGCTACACCTCGCTTCCAGTTCTTTCACTATGTTGCCATCCTGTGAGAATATGCATCCTAAGTACTTGAAACCGTCCACCTGTTCTAACTTTGTTCCTCCTATTTGGCACTCAATCCGTTTATATTTCTTTCCCACTGACATTACTTTCGTTTTGGAGATGCTAATCTTCGTACCACAGTCCTTGCATTTCTGATCTAGCTCTGAAATATTACTTTGCAAACTTTCAATCGAATCTGCCATCACAACTAAGTCATCCGCATATGCAAGACTGCTTATTTTGTGTTCACATATTTTAATCTCACCCAGCCAGTCTATTGTTTTCAACATATGATCCATAAATAATATTAACAACAGTGGAGACAGGTTGCAGCCTTGTCTTACCCCTGAAACTACTCTGAACCATGAACTCAATTTACCATCAACTCTAACAGCTGCCTGATTATCTATTTAAAGACCTTTAATTGCTTGCAAAAGTTTGCCTCCTATTCCATAATCTCGTAGAACAGACAATAACTTCCTCCTAGGAACCCGGGCATATGCCTTTTCTAGATCTATAAAGCATAGATACAATTCCCTGTTCCACTCATAACACTTCTCCATTATTTACCGTAAGCTAAAGATCTGGTCCTGAGAACCTCTAAGAGGCCTAAACACACACTGATTTTTATCCAATTGGTCCTCAACTAATACTCGCACTTTCCTTTCAACAATACCTGAGAAGATTTTACCCACAACGCTGCTTGAAGAGATACCTCTGTAGTTGTTACAATCTTTTCTGTTTCCATGTTTAAAGATTGGTGTGATTACTGCTTTTGTCCAGTCTGATGGAACCTGTCCTGACTCCCAGGTCATTTCAATTATCCTGTGTAGCCATTTAAGACCTGACATTCCACTGCATTTGATGAGTTCCGACTTAATTTCATCCACCCCAGCTGCTTTATTGCACTGCAATCTATTGACCATTTTCTCCACTTCCTCAAATGCGAACCTATTTCAATCGTCATTCCTATCCCATTGTACCTCGAAATCTGAAACATTACTGATCGTATTTTCACCTACATTAAGCAACTCTTCAAAATATTCCCTCCATCTGCCCAAGGAATCCACAGGATTCCTGACCTGTCCAAAATACTTGTCATTTCCTTCTTACCTCCCTTTCCAAGACTGCTAATTACACTCCAGAATGGTTTTCCAGCAGCTTGACCCATAGTCTCCAACCTGTTTCCAAAGTCTTCCCAAGATTTCTTCTTGGATGCTGCAATTATCTGTTTGGCTTTGTTTGTTTCTTCAACATAACTTTCTCTGTCTACCTGAGTTCTAGTATGTAGCCATTTTTGATACACCTTCTTTTTCCTTTTACAGGCTGCCTTGACTGTACCATTCCACCAAGCTGTTTGCTTCATCCTACTTTTACACACTACTGTTGCAAGACATTCTTTAGCCACTTCTAGTACTGTGTCCCTGTACCTTGTCCATTCCTTTTCCAATGACTGTAATTGACTACATTCAACTAACTGGTACCTTTCTGAGATCACTGTTATGTACTTGTGCCTGATTTCCTTATCCTGAAGTTTCTCCACTCTTATCCTCTTACATATGGACCTGACCTCCTGCACTTTCGGCCTCACAATCCCAATTTCACTGCAGATTAAATAATGTTCAGTGTCATCAAAGAATCCCCTGAATACACGTGTGTCCCTCACAGCCTTCCTGAATTCCTGATCTGTTATTATATAGTCAATGACAGATCTGGTTCCCCTGCCTTCCCAAGTATACCGGTGAATGTTCTTATGTTTAAAAGAAGGAGTTTGTGATTACTAAGCCCATACTGGCACAGAAATCCAAGAGTTGTTTCCTGTTCCTGTTGGCCTCAATATACTCTCCAAATTTACCCATAACCTTTTCATACCCTTCTGTTCGATTTCCAGTCCTGGCATTAAAATCACCCATGAGCAGAACACTGTCCTTGTCCTTTACTCTAACAACTACATCACTGAGTGCCTCATAAAAACTATCCATCTTATCTTTATCTGTCCCTTCACAATGCGAATATACTGACAATCCTAATTTTCTTGCTAGACACTGTCAAATCTATCCACATCATTCGTTCGTTTACATACCTTATTGCAACTACGCTGGGTTCCATTTCTTTCCTGATGTAAAGCCCTACACATCATTGTGCTATTCCTGCTTTGACTCCTGACAGGTAGACCTTGTATTCTCCCACTTCCTCTTCTTTCTCACCCCTTACCCGAATGTCACTAACAGGTAAAACGTCCAGCCCCAACTTACTTGCAGCCTCTGCCAGCTCTGCCATCTTCCCAGAGTAGCTCCCATTGATATTAATAGCTCCCCATCTCGTTACCATTTGTCTGCCAAGTCGTATCTTAGGAGTCCCTGGTTTCTCAGTTAGAGGTGGGACTCCGTCACCTCCTTAATGAAATTTGTCATTAAAAATATATCACTTTTTCAAACCAACAGCTCAATTCATGGAATCAATACTAGAAATAAGAATAATCTACACAAGGATTTAAAGTCACTTAGTCTTGTACAAATAGGTGTGCATTATTCAGGAACACACATTTTCAATAACTTGCCAGAAGTCATGAAAAGCCTAACAACCAATAAAATTCAGTTTTAGAGAAGCCTAAAGGATTTATTGGTGGCCAACTCCTTCTACTCCATTGATGAATATATATATATAAAGTGCAATATAACTTCTGCACCATTTGAATGCAGTAATGTGTTCATTGTAAATAAGTATTATAGTAGTTCTACTACATGTTTATTACGTTATAAATAAAACTGATGACGCAGGTAGGACTGGGAGTGAGTGTTGGGAGACAGAGAAGATGGGGATACGTTATGGGGATGAATGTGAAGGGGGACACAGCTCCAGGAGGCAGTTGGAAGAGTTGCGTAATGTTAAGAGGCAGGTGGAAGACGGACATGGAGTAAGGAAGCATGTGGAATAGGTACTGGGTGTGATCAAGTAGGTGGATGAGAGGAGAGACAAATAGACAGGGGAAAGTAGTTTAAGGAATATGGTTAACTTATTTTGATGAAACCATGGCTTACATCTACTATCGTTGATTGACTTTGGGTACTTTAAAAGTAAGAAACGCAGTTTTTCTCTGGTTTGTGCTGTTACTGTCAACCAACGGAATTGCAACGAGGAATGAGCCAATAATTTTGTCAACGTTTATCGACACTCAAGATCACGCCACACAGCAGTACTGCTGATAAATGTAACGTCCTCTCTGGTGTCACATGGTGTAAAACAGCTGAGAAACAGATATATATGTGTGTGTGCAATATATGTGATGTACACATATATGCCCAAAGCCACAGGTGAAAAGCAAGTACAGTGTATCATAAAATGGGTGTATGCACTAAGGTATAAACTAAATCCCACTGGATCAATTTCAACAAAACTTGGTAAATATAACACTGTCTAGAAAGAAGGTTGGGGGTAGGAATGAAAATGAGGTGCACAGGAGGTGGATACAGAGAAGAGAGGATGAGATGTAGAGAAGGGGAAGATTGGATGGACAGAGAGATAGGGAAGGAGGAGATAGAAGAGAGAGGGATGAGGAGTAGATGGACAGAGCAGGAAAGACTATGTGAATAGAGAGCGAGGGGAGGAGCAGACAGAATGAGAGAGGGAGAAGGAGGAGATGATCTTAGTTGACTGAGAAGATGGAAGTATGGGTAGGAGATGATGGGCAGAGAGAGGGGGTGAAGAAGACGGACAGAGAGAGAGGGGAATAGGAAAGAGAGAAGGAAGAAGAGATGGACAGAGAGACAGCGTAGGAGAGGAGATCAGATGAGCAGAGAGAAGGTGTGGGGAGACATGGACAAAGAGTGGGACAAAGAGGAGATGGTTAGAGAGAGGCTGTGGAGACTATGGACAGAGAGTGGGTAGTAGGAGATGGAATGAGAGGGTGGAGAGAAGACGGATAGAGGAGGTGATCAGGAGATGGACAGAGAGAAAGAGAAAATGGAGGTTGGATGGGGAGAAAGAGGTATACAGAGGTAGTGGTGAGAAGAAGAGGGACAGGGAAAGTGAAAGGAGAGAAGGGCAGAGAGCAGAAGAGAGGAGAAGGACAGTATGAGGGTGGAGGAGGGTATGGACAGACAAAGGTAGAACAGGAGATGGCATAGAGAAGGGGGAGAGGAAATGGACATAGAGAGGGGGAGAAAGGGAGGGACAGAGAGAGAGTGGGAAGTTGTAGATGGAGAAAGAGAGTGAGATAAGGAAAAGGACAGAGAGAACAGGAGGAGGGTGTTATGAAGGAGGCGGGTGGAATAGTGATGAGAAAAAAAGAAGCAGAAAGTAGAATTACGGAAGAGATTTAAACTTTCGATGATTATTTTGATGAACCGATAGCTTACATCTACCATTATTGATACAGCTGGAAGTGAAATTTGCTCCTTATTTGTGATTTTTCCTTCTGATGACTTCGTTCCTGAAATTTAACTCTTGGATATCCCTGCATACCTTCTCTAAAAGTCCACCTCATTCTCATATCATCAATCTTTTCCATTAACTGGGATTCATCTGCCCATACTTCTGGTCTACATGTCATATTACTTCCAAAACCTATTGTGTAAGTTTTCCCTTTTCTTTCTTTTCTAACATATTGATCCAATAAAATACCGTTTAGCGTTGTAGTAGTGAATTTCCTAACAAATATTCCACAATTCTTTTTGTTATCTTGTTCGCCATCATGTCTGACTTTTATTTCTAGATATTTGTACTCAGTATGTGTAATCATTCCACCCCTTCTTCCAGAATCAAATACTGATTTGCTCCTCCAATTAGCATGTACTTTGCTTTATTCATGTTGACTTGAAGTTCCCATTTTAATACCTCTCCAATAATTTAGCTGGTAATGTAGTGAATGTCTTCTTCATCTACGCCAAAATTAGATGGTCATCAGAAAATTGTAATGAATACATGATACTATCATTTACTGGAATCTCCATGTTCTTATATTTCATCTTCCATTTTCCCAGCGTTCTCTCTGCATCTATTTTGTAAAATGTCAGTGATAGACTATATCCCCGACGAAATAGTTTTGTGACTTTAAATCCAGGAGGGAGAGAATTTCACAATTTATTGTTCTTCTGGGTTTCCATATAGGTTCCGGATGATTTTAATTATGATAGAATTAATATTTGATGATTGTATAGCCTTTCACAAAGTGCATAAAGGTATACTGTCATAGGCTTTATCTATGTTTACGAATACTAAGTAATGGGATTTATTTCGAATATTTTCCTTTCCAAATATTTTATGCAGACAAAATACAATGCTGCGCAGAACTTAAGGACGAAGTCAATATTCGGATGGTACGTCTCTCGAATTAGCACATCTCGATGAAACTTGGACCACAGACAAAAAGAACTGGTACAGTATAGAACAGACGGACACTGACAGAAATTCGGAATGAGACGAACAGAAATGACACATTTTTTCAAACCAAATGATTACACTGAGGTCACCGAGACTTACGGTGGACCTCTGATCGTTACAAAAGTCATGAAATGGTTCTCAATGGGGTGTTTGATCATAACGGACGGTAATGCGTGCTCTGAAACATGTTACCATGCTGGGCGCAAGGTTGGTAAGGAGTTCTTGTGGTAGGGCGCTCCATTCCTCCGCTACTGGGGTTGTCATCTCTAGACGGTCGTTGATGCATATGGACGTGTTGCCGCGCTTCTCCCCAACGCGTGCCACACGTGCTCAAAGGGATTTAAATCGCCGAATGTCCTCCAGTTCCAGCACCTTCTCCACCTGTGCTGTTCGAAAAGGTGAAGTCACGGCGGAAGGCACCCGTGCGAAAGACGCACCTGGGAGAGTGTACAGTGGCACAACAACGTTGATCGTTGAGTGTACCGTGATAAGACATTTAGCGGTCAGAAGGCCTGTGCAACAGTATGCCTCCCTACACCGTAACAGCTGGACCACTTTGCCACCAAGCCCATCGTGTTGGATAATGGTGAGATGTGGGAACACATAATGCACCCGGGAGTGTCGAACGTGGGCGTGTTGGTGGGCCAGATGGTGGGGGGAGAGGCATCATGTTTCAGCTGCGTAGTGAGCTCCAGATCTGTGAACGCAGTAAAGTGACTGGACGACGGTGTTACGGCACTGTACTCCTTCCAGACGTGCGTCTCCTCACTGCTGCATTCGTCCCTGACTTCATCTTACGGATTGCAATGCGCAGTCTCATCGAACTGCGCATGTGGAGGAGTTCCTGAGTGATAGGAGATTGGGCGAATGGACTGATCCCGACTTAAATCCCACAGAATATGTGTGGCATGCGTTGAGGAGGCGTATTGCAACACGCCCGTATGCACCAACGACCATCCAGCAGTCTTCAACGGCGCTTGTTTTCTTTCCGTGGTTTTAGGGCGCACAACTACAATGGTCATTAGCACCCAGACTAAGTTAGGAATGCACTGCGAGGCACAAGGTTAAAACAGCAACTGAAAGGGACAACACTATAAAAGACATATTAACAGGCATAGGATTAAAAAAATAAAAAAACAGCATAATCAAATGTACTTAGACAGGTTTGTCAAGTGGATAAAACGAAGAACGCGAGCAGCTGCTCCTGGGTCATCCGCTAAAATGGCATCCAGAGTACATGGCAGGCCAAGATCAACGCGCAGTGTATTAAAATCCGGATAGGACGTTAAAATGTGTCGGACCGTCAGCGATTGCCCACATGGGCAGAACGGCGCCGGCGTAGCCGTCAGCAGATGGCGATGGCTGAACCGGCAGTGTCCAATTCGTAACCGGGCCAAAACTACCTCCTCCCGCCGAGAAGGGCGTGAAGAGGTCGTCCAAGCCGTGGGGAGAGGTTTCAAGGCCCGAAGCTTGTTGTCCGTAAGTGTAGCCCAATCGGCATTCCACAGCGATAAACTGTGCTGACAAATGACCCTGCTACAGTCTGAGGTAGGGACACAACAAGAAGCTGTCCGAGGCTGGAGGACCGCAGCCTTGGCCGCGGCATCTGCAGCTACGTTCCCAGGGACACCGACATGGCCTGGTAGAGGGAAAATAGCTCAGCTGTGAAGACCGAACAATGGCCATGGAGCCGGTATTTGAAACTGTGTGCCCCGACAATAAACGAACACACGACACTGTCATTGGTCCTAGAGCCATCTGTATAAATGAAGATTGTATTAATGAACTTCAAACGAAGTTCGACAAAACGGGAGCGGTATACCGAAGTTGGGGTAACCTCCTTTGGGAGCCAGCTGAGGTCAAGGTGAACGCGAACCTGAGCCTGGAGCCAAGGTGGCGTATGGCTCTCGCCCACTCGAAAGGTTGTAGGGCGAGAAAAATCAAGGTGCTGAATGAGGCGACGAAAGCGAACTCCAGGGGGTAGCAGGACAGAGACATACAACCCGTATTGACGGTCGAGTGAGTCGTCAAAAAAGGAACGATAAGACGGGTGGTCGGGCATTAACAATAGCCGACAGGCATAACGACAAAGCAGTATATGGCGCCGGTAGGTTAGTGGCGATTCACCGGCTTCATCATGAAGACTCTCGACGGGACTAGTATAGAACGCTCCGATCGCAAGACGTACACCCCGATGTTGTATAGAGTTGAGGCGGCGTAAGATGGACGGCCGTGCAGAGGAGTATACGAAGCTCCCATAATCCATCTTGGAGCGGACGATCTACTGATATAGGCGAAGTAGGACGGTTCGATCCGCTCCCCACGACATACCGCTGAGAACACGGAGGACATTTAGAGAACGGGTACAACGGGCAGCCAAATATGACACAAGTGGAGACCAGCTAAGTTTCCTGTCAAATGTAGGACCTAAAAATTTTGTTGTCTCCACGAACTGCAGAGCAACGGGACCGAGATGTAAGGACGGTGGGAGAAACTCTTTGTAGCGCCAGAAGTTAATACAGACCGTCTTCTCGGCAGAAAAACGGAAGCCATTGGCGACACTCCAGGATTAAAGACGGTCAAGACAACACTGAAGACAGCGGTCCAGGAAACACGTACGCTGCGCGCTGCAATAGATGGTAAAATCGTCCACGAAAAGGGAGCCTGACACATCAGCTGGGAGGCAATCCATTATTGGATTGATCGCTATGGCGAAGAGAGCGACGCTCAAAACTGAGCCCTGTGGCACCCCATTCTCCTGGCGAAAGGCGTCGGACAGGACAGAACCCACACGTACCCTGAACTGTCGATCCATTAAAAAGGCACGAATAAAAAGAGGGAGGTGACTGCGAAGGCCCCATGTATGCATGGTGCGGAGAATGCCCGCCAGGAGTCGTAAGCCTTCTCCAAATCAAAGAGCACAGCCGCGGTCGGGCGCTTCCCCAAGAAGTTATTCATAATGAAGGTCAACAAGGTAACCAGACGGTCAACAGCAGAGCGGCGCCTACGAAATTCACATTGTACATTGGTAAGTAGGCGTCGAGATTCGAGCAGCCAAACCAAACGAGAGTTAACCATTCGTTCCATCACCTTACGGACGCAGCTGGTAAGGGAGATCGGTCGATAACTGGAAGGCAAGTGCTTGTCCTTTCCCGGCTTAGGAATTGGGACAACAATGGATTCGCGCCAGCATGTGGGAACATTACCCTCAATCCAGATGCGATTATAAGTTTTCTTCAACCTTTACCCGCAGGAGAAAGGTTCTTCAGCATCTGATATGAATAGAATCAGGCCCTGGAGCGGAGGATCGTGACTGGGCAAGTGCATTTTCGAGTTCCCGCATGGTGAATGGGGCATTATAACTTTCACGATTCGAGGAGCGGAAGTTAGGTGACTTTGCCTCCTCTGCCTGATTTCGTGGGAGGAAGGTAGGGTGGCAATGAGCGGAGCTCAAAACCTCTGCGAAAAAGCGGCCGAAGGCAGTGGAGACATCCTCAGGTGCCACAAGGACGTCATTCGCGACCGCCAAGCCAGAAACTGGTGAGTGGACCTTAGTGCCAGACAACAGAAGAAGGAGTGAAACTGTTGAAGGTGTTTGTGAAAGCAGCCCAGCTGGCTTTCTTGCTTTCTTTAACGACACTGCGCACGTAATTGTTTATAATTGCTACAATTCGCCATCGTAGGGTGGCGTTTAAAGGTGCGTAAAGGACGTCGACGAGCACGTAAAGCGTCTCTACATGCTGCGGTCCACCAGGGGACCGGCATGCGACGTGGAGAAAAAGTAGTGTGAGGGACGGAATATTTAGCAGCAGTGAGAATGACTTACGTGAGGTGTGCGACCTGACTATCGCAGCTTGAGAAGGTTTGATCCCGAAAGGTCACCCTGGAAGAGAAGAGCCCCAGTCTGCTTTGGAGATGTTCCAACTAGTTGAGCACGGAGAGGGGGTATGATGCAGGAGATGGAAAACACAAGGGAAGTGGTCGCTCGAATACGTATCAGAAGGTGCGTACCACTCAAACCGGCGTGCAAGTTGGGTAGTACATATAGAGAGGTCTAAATGGGAATAGGTGTGAGTTGTGTCCGAAAGAAGGCAGACAAGATTGAGGTGGTTGAAAAGGTCTGCTAACAGGGAGCCTCTCGGGCAGGATACTGGAGAGCCCCAAAGGGGATGGTGGGCATTGAAGTCTCCAGTCAACAAAAATGGTGCAGGTAGCTGAGCAATAATTTGCATCATGTCTGCCCTGGTAACGGCAGACGACGATGGAGTGTAAACGGTGCAAATGGAGAATGTGAAAGTGGGGAGAGTAATTCGAACTGCCTGCAGGCCGGTGTGCAATGTGGTGGGATCGTAGTAAATGTCATCCCGGACCAGCAACATAACCCCTCCATGAGCCGGAATACCTACCACAGGGGGTAGCTCAAAACGCACAGAGGCATAGTATGCCAAGTCAATTTGATCGCATGGGCGTAGCTTCGTTTCCTGGAGAGCTACGACGAGCGGACAGTGCAAGCGTACCAGCAACTTTAAGTCCTCTCAGTTGGTGCGAATGCCGTGAATATTCCAATGAGGAAGTGCCATCGTGAGAAGAAAAAGAAAAAGGAGAAGCAACCTCGAAGGCCGCTGAGGGCCTGGCTTCGAGCGAGCACTGCCGCCGCTATCAATAGGCGGAGTCATCGTCCATTTGTTCAATAGGTTCGTCGGCTATCTTGTTGAGATGGCCGGTATAAATGGAAATGTCGTGTGGCTAGGGCCTCCCGTCGGGTAGACCGTTCGCCTGGTGCAGGTCTTTCGATTTGACGCCACTTCGGCGACCTGCGCGTCGATGGGGATGAAATGATGATGATTAGGGCAACACAACACCCAGTCCCTGAGCGGAGAAAATCTCCGACCCAGCCGGGAATCGAACCCGGGCCCTTGAACGGCCAGATGTTCGGCTACCAGCGGTGCAGCAAGGCGAAACGGATGACGCCCTGGGGCGGCAACCGCTGGATGGCGTAGGAGAAGAAATGCGCCGTGGCGGAGAAGGAGAACTTTGGTTCCTATGAGCCTTCTTGGAAGGTCGTTTAGTGGAAGTACTGGTCGATGGCTGGGAGTTCGAGGTACGTAGGAAGTCTATACAGGACGGTTCCTTCTTGAAGGCCTGTGCATCTGATTTCTGGGTCTTACTAGGGGAGGCCGCCAATTGCGAGATTCAGATTCGATTCATACTGCACATAATAAAAGCTCATGGTCAGAGGTGTACTGTGGCAAAGCACCAAGATTCACTTCTCAGCCGTTGTCGAGAAAATCGACAGTTAAAAGAAACCGTTGCAGTGAAATACTCTCTACGATTAATAACTCTCTACAGCGTCGTGGCGCAGCGGTAAGCGCTCTGGTTCGTAATCCGAAGGTCGCCGGATCGAATCTCGCGCTATACAACCTTTTTTTTTTAGTATTTGTTTTTTATAATTCATATATATATATATATATATATATATATATATATATATATATATATATATATAATTCCCGGCAATCAGTTGCAACAATTATGCATATAATAAGTTGTTGAAAGTCGTTTGTCGTGAAAAAACTGGCGACTTCGAACATCATTATGTTTTCCGCAAACAAAGTCGTATTTCACAAATGTTATTAATTGTCTTCATAATGTTAACCACGCATAGTTAACGGAAGACGTAGAAACGATATTCCGAAACGAATACGTTCGAATTTGAATAGAGACCCCACGAACACAAATTTGCTGTGGCAGGTATGAAATATAAACTTCGTTACTCGCTCGTTACACTTGAATGACAGATGTTGAATGGGCCGAAACGAGCCGCCGCATAATAGCATAGTTGCCTGCTAACTTCGAAAGAAGGTAGATGCAGTCCCTAGCGCAACTTATAACATTGTCGAAAATCAGTGCGGACCGGAGAGCTTTGGTACACCCTGTTAAAAAAAAAAACGGAAAAATGGAGGCGGTACAATTGGAGAGCGATCCGCCTTCACCAACATGCATAAGCAATTCATTAATACCTTATATATATATATATATATATATATATATATATATATATATATATATATATATATGTGTCTGCTTGTGTCTGTATATGTGTGGATGGATATGTGTGTGTGTGCGAGTGTATACCCGTCCTTTTTTCCCCCAAGGTAAGTCTTTCCGCTCCCGGGATTGGAATGACTCCTTACCCTCTCCCTTAAAACCCACATCCTTTCGTCTTTCCCTCTCCTTCCCTCTTTCCTGATGAGGCAACAGTTTGTTGCGAAAGCTTGAGTTTTGTGTGTATGTTTGTGTTTGTTTGTGTGTCTGTCGACCTGCCAGCACTTTCATTTGGTAAGTCACTACATCTTTGTATTTAGATATATTTTTCCTACGTGGAATGTTTCCCTCTATTATAACCATATATATGTATGTATATATATATATATATATATATATATATATATATATATATATATATATATATATATATATTTGAATTACAAAAAACTAATAATAAAAAAATTGCATGGCGCGAGATTCGATCCGGCGACCTTCGGATTACGAACCCGAGCGCTTACCGCTGCGCCACGACGCTGTAGAAAATTACTAATCGTCGAGAGCATTTCACCGCAACGGTTTCTTTTAACTGTCGATTTTCTCGACAACGGCTCAGAAGTGCATCTTGGTGCTTTGCCACATTACATCTCTGGCCATGAGCTTTTATTATGCGCAGTATGAATCGAATCTGAATTTCACAATTGGCGGCCTCCCCTTGTTAGTCTTGGCGGAAGCTGATGAAGGTGCTCGTGTCTTAGGGGTGACGGAAGAGGAGACGTTGACCGGGCGATCTTAGCACTGGCCGAACGAACGACCGTAGTGCTAATGGTCAGATCGCATTTCTGCGTCGCCACCTCCCTGGTAGTCGGAGGAGAGGCGAGGACAGTACTGTACTTCCCCGCTGGGAGCAGCGTGGTCTTCCTACTAGCAAATAGCTTGCGAGCAGCCGAGGTGGACACTTTATCTTTGACCCGAATTTCTTGGATACAGCGTTCTTCCTTGTAGACGGGACAGTCGCGGGAGGACGCTGCATGGTCACCCTGACAGTTCACACAACGAGGAGACGGAGGGGGACAGTCACCCTCATGGGCATCCCTGCCACAGGTGACACATTTAGCCGCATTACAACAAGACTGGCGAGTGTGATTGAAACGCTGACACTGATAGCAGCGCGTAGGTGTCGGGACATAGGGGCGAACAGAAATAACCTCGTAGCCCGCTTTGATGCGCGACGGCAGCTGAACACTATCAAAGGTCAAGAAAAGTGTCCGGGTCGGTACAAGGTCATTGTTGACCTTTTCGTGACCCTATGAACAGCTGTCACGCCCTGCTCAGCGAGGAAAGACTGAATTTCCTCGTCAGTCAATCCGTCGAGTGATCTAGTATATACCACAACACGCGACGAATTCAAAGTGCGGTGAGCCTCCACCCGGACAGGGAACGTCCACAGGAGTGTGGCCCGAAGCAGTTTTTGTGCCTGAAAGGCGCTCTCAGTTTCTAACAATAAGGTACCGTTACGCATCCTGTTACAAGACTTGAGAGATCCGGCTATGGCATCTACGCCCTTCTGGATAACGAAAGGGTTGACAGATGAAAAATCCTTTCCGTCCTCAGATCTAGAAACTACGAGGAACTTTGGGGCACGCGGTAGTACTTTTGTCACTGGTGGCTGGTCAAGTTTCCGTTTTTGGGCAGAAGTCGAGAGAGAAGAAGAAGATAAATCCATTGCGGAGGAATCCCCCACGATTGCCGGCGTCTCCGATGGCGCGCTCCTTCCTTGTGGGGACCCTCTCAGAGGGCACTCCCGCCTTAGGTGAATATTTACACCTCAGGTCACACCTCCCGAGAAACGGACGGAGGGGCCAATCGGCACGGTCGGAAGGTGTCAGCTCAGGCAATCACCCCTCCCTGGGCCTGGCCTTTACCAGGGGGTACGTGCGTGCCTTACTTGTCTACCCAGCGCGGGGAATTACGCGTTACCCCCGTCGCCGGCTACGCCTGCGAACGCGTGGGTCGGCCTTCAGGCACGCACAGGGAGGAAAGAAAAAGAGGAAAAAAAGGGAAAGAGGGAGAGGAAGGACAGACTGTCTCAAACGCCGAGGCGGAGACCAGAGGGTGGACAAGAAGGCAAGTAGAAGAAGGCGAGGAGTAGAAGGTGAGGAGTAGAAGGCGAGGAGAAGAAGGCAAGGTAAAAAGTAAGGAAGACAGTGAGAGGGAGAAGGACAAAGAAAGGAACCAAACGAAGGAAGGAAGAAAGCAGAATAAGCGAAAAACCAAAATGGCCACAAATATAAGTCGTGGAAACGTCCGTCTCCAGACGTAGGCGCAAACTACGCCCTTGAGGGGGAGGGACTCCTTTTAGTCGCCTCGTACGACAGGTAGGAATACCTCGGGCCTATTCTGACCCCCGGACCCGCAGGGCGCTTGTGAAGGAGTGGAGCGCCCTGCCACAGGAACTCCTCACCAGCCCTGGACAAAACACTGGAGCACGTTTCAGAGCGAGCGTTACAGGCCGTAGTGACCAGACATCGTATAGACATCGTATTAACAGCCGTTTCTCGCCTTCTGTAATGTCCAGGGGACCACCATAAATTATACTCTTTGAAAAAACAAAAATTCTCACTTCTGTTCGTCTCATTGCATATTTCTTTCGGTTATCTTCTGTGCTGTGCTGTGCTGTACTGGTACAGTTCTTTCTAGGTATGGTTTCCAGTTTCATCGAGTTGTATTACATGGCAGCGATATATCGAGAGAAATTTATATTCGTCCTTAAGTTTACCAGAGCTTTGTGTATTTTTCCTAACGATCACTGTCTGAGCGTGCGACGGACAATTCGGCTGAGATGGCTTTTAGCCACGGAGTAACGCACCGATCTGAGCGGACCGGCTTCCAGAGGTTCCGCTTGTAACAGCCGCCTTCACGATGCCACATCGCGGTCTCGCTGCCACACACCCCCACCCCCAGGCATCCGGTACGCTGGCCGCACAGTGGCTGGGGGCGGCGGGGGCGACAGCCTGCGGCCGGCAGCGGTGGGCCCCCACCCTGCAGCGGCGGCAGCCCTGCGGGTTATCTCGCTCCACCAGCTGGGCGCCGGCCGCCATCGATTGCCTCACCATAAACCCAGCATTAGCCGGCACCGAAGCAGCTAAAGCATCACCGTGGTACACCCAGCACCGAAATTGCATCTAGGTTGACACGGACAGAACTAACAGACATAGTTTGGGTTACGTAGCCAGTGAGCTGGCGACCGGAATAATACACCGAGCGACCTGTTTTCATTCAGTTTTAATGACAATTGGGGGCCAGCATCAGACTGCCGGCAGCAACCGCTCCCCGTCTCTTGCTGCTACTGGTTTTCGTTCGCAGTTGCAACTAGTTCTTAAAGCTGCCTGGATGAGTCGAGACTGCTGCTGCGGCCATTGTCAGATTTCTTTGAAAACTTGTGAGATGAAGCTTTCGATGCAACCCTGCGGACAGTTTCTACTGCCTCTGCTGACATCGTGTAGATGTCATCTGGGTAAGGATGACAGTCTACGACTGTCGACAGCCAGAAAGCGCGTGCTCACTCTTCTGGCCCACACGGCATTAAGGAACCAGAGGACTAACCAGCCCCTCTGTACACGTTCGCTGCTCACAGTGTCGTCTGTTCAGTTACTGAGCGCCTGTAACACACACTGAACAGAAAAATTTTGAGGCATTCGGTGTTACAAGCTATGACATTCTTCTAAGCAGCCACTCAAATGAGCTCCTTTTCTGTAATTTTAGCCTCTCGGTCAATTAGCGAGATGTTTGCTCAACTAAGTGATAGCTTTCTTCATTCACTATACAACGTGGGCTCTCGAAATTCTGTAAGGTGATCGGTAAAGATTGCTGCTTAATTGTAGCGTCACCAACTGGTTTCTTGAATAACTCTTCCCATGCAAACAAACAAAAATCCATAAACAAAGCGTACTTCCATTATTCGGATCGAAGAATGTTTTTCCAAGTGTCGTCTGTCGTACTACATTTACGTGTTCGGTCCATCTCAAGTCACTCTGGACAGAATTTTGACATACTTGATGGCTATCACTTGCTCCAGACACTGGTAACTGACGCCGTAGTCAAAAGAAGTCGAACCCTATGGTTTATTAACGCGCACTACGTTACTTCTATTCGTGTTTTCGTTTAACTTGCAAGCCTTGCTTCGGTTACTGACCCAACGCAAGTTTCTGTGCATTTCGTAAGGAGTTCCTGACCTCTGGAGTTGAGATGTGCTGCAAAAGGAAAACGAGGAGTTCCGAAGATACCGGTCGCATCTGCTCCTCGTTTTAGAGATACGGTGATGGTGTCCTTTGAAAGCGTAGGTGGTGGATTGTATCACCGAAACCAGTCAAAATTTAATACACGCAGCTGCTGTTCCGTTATCCATTAGAAGATGGATGTGCGGAATGCCTCTGAACACGCCACCTCCCCACTGGATACTTGTATCCCAGAGCGAACTTGTGATTCACAGTAATGTCGGCTGAACCTCTGTAGCCCAGTTCTGTGAACTGCTGCGTACACAAGATGCGTCTGTTGAGCCTCCGCTGTTTCTTACTGCTTCTGTGCGAGTGACACGGATATCTACTATCTGGATGCAGATTGAAAGGTAAGCTTATGCATTTGCTCGCTTTTAGTACTTGCAGAAAATCTCTGAAAGGAGAAATTGGAATATACTTTGCGTTAGAAGATTTACCACGCTGGTGTACTTTGCTAAAATCAATGTGTCACTGGACATCAGAGAATCCACTAGCGGACTTAAGTTTGTGATGTATTCCTGAAAACTTGCATGTAATCGGACGCGCAGTTAGGAATCAAAGTAGCCTCAAACAGTAACAGAAGTAAGTACCGATGTGAGCCCCGCCAGAGGGCAGGTATGCCTCGTTAGCGCCGCCTGCGAACATACTGTCTGGTCAGGCTGGTGTTCAACATCTACAGCACCTGTTACTGCTCGCTTACACCTTCAGTGGACACAGGTAGGAAACGGGTACACTAGCTTCATCTTAGACGCTTGCTCTGGCGAGGTCCAGTGACTTCATCTTAGACGCTTGTTCTGGACAGGTCCAGTGAGAGTAAGACGTAAACGCCTGTTTGTGGCAACCCAGTTGCATTATCCGATGCGCGGTTTGCATAACGGCAACGAGCGATCTCAGTTAGACTGCAATGTGTGGGAGGCGTGATAACAGTACCAGACTCTGAGACCGGTACTCGATTCGCATCATTCGATACATCATACGTCACGTGTGTCTATATGTAGGCAATCCATTTAACTGCACCGATGTCCAGTTTGCAAAAACCAGAGAAGAAGATGCTATGTTATATCATACTTAAGTGCATGGTGGATGCAGTAACAGTTCGTATCATCCTGGAACATCCCGTATGCGACATGTGAAATCTAGGGATGAGCGTAGCCTCCTCACTTTTGTAGCATTCACACACAAACGTGGCACTTAAAGATGATGTCTCGTAGGATTGCCTCTTAATCTCTTATTGACGTCACATGTTGATCGGTGGAAATGTGTTATATTTTAACAGATGGAAATAAAAAAGGCACAGCTTCTTTTCTATAAAATATTTTACTGAGAATTTTGTAATCCAGTGTACACGGAGGGGTGACGAAGACAGCCCATGTATAGGCTTGGGCAGCAACAGACCGCCCTTCATTGTGGGTCAGCAACGTCATCTGCCACCCCGAGGAGTCAGCGATCTTCAGCAGCACTCGGGGAAGTGCAGAACTAGCGAAGGAGTGGCCGACTGGTCCCAGACCTTTAAGCACGGAGTCAACGGTACTCGCATTAAACATTATGTACTCGCGTTACACGAATACGGTTTAATGCGAATACCGTCACACTCCGTGCTGTAAGCAGGGGCTGCCACCTCCTCGGTCAGCAGCATCGACGGCGATCCTCCTACCGCAGCATCGGATGGAGCGGAAGCCTGTGTCAGCATCGGAGAGAAACCTCGGCCAGAGCGTGGGGAGAGGCCCTGTGTTAGCTGCAGCAAGGGTCGACGCACTAAACTGGCCGACACCGTGCACAGCTAAAGGACCACACCCACGCTCCAGCTCCGGAAATCCCTCCTCTGCTGAGGCTACGACTCTATCCTCTGCCACGGCAAGGGGGTACACCTCCTCATACCGCAGGTCGGGAGAACCCACTGTCTCCGCTTCGACACGGGACAGAAATAAATACGTCCCGGTCGCAGCTAGGACGGGCTTTCCCGGGGCCATAGCAGGATAAGGAGGCAAACCCTCTACAGCTACAGCTTCGGAGAGAACCGTCTGTCACCGCTTCGGCGTGAGACAGAAACAAATCTGCCGCATAGCGCGGAGACTTGCCCGCCTCGGCCTCAGCTCGGACGGTCTGTCCTCGGCTGTAGCAGCGGAGGCGCCGTCGACTGCTTCTGATCGGGAGGGAGCAGCCGGTGCTCGGTCTGAGACGGTCGGCCAGCTGCTTCGGTGCTCCGACTCTGGCCGAGTGCACGTGGACCGCGTGCTCTCAGGGAGGCCTCTCCTCCCAGCCAGCGTCGCCTGCAGCTCCAGCCCTCGAGGTGGCCGCGCCGTCTGCGAGCGCGCGCCTCCACACCGACAGCGTCTGCAATCACCAGAAACGCGCCGCTCTTCCAACACTGCTGCTACGTAGGTCAGGGTATCTGTCGTATTTTCCTCGCACCCTCTGTAAGACAGGAGTGAGCGCTACTCACCCGCTACGACGGTCGACGTCCGCCTGCAGCCAATGCGTCGCCTCAGCCGGCCGGTGAGACGCCGGTGTCCGAGGGTCCCCGTAGACGGAGACCGCACGGAGTGGCGGCAGGCGTCCACTGCTGGAGGGAAGCTGTTGGGCCGCAGGAGGCGCAGCCAGGCGACGGCTGGGTGCAGCGGCGCCGCCAGCTGTGCTGGAGAAAGGTGCGGGGCGCGGGCGAGTCCCCACAAGAGGGGCCAGGAAGTGCGGGCCCTCCCCACGCCCCGCGTCCCTCCTGTCCACTGGATTCTGTCGCCCGGCAACTGAGGCGCTCCTACTCTTATAGCCGTTCGACAATGCAGGACGCCGTTACCGGGGAAATGCCTTCTGACGTCTCGTTCCACCCATTGTCTCCAACAGTTTCGTGCACAAAATTCGCTGTTGTACAATCATACGCATTCGACGGAGCGGAAAAGAGTACGGACCACCCTCCACCCTCTTCGGCCTGCCTGCCTGTACTTTGAACCGTGAGATTAAAGCATCCGTACCTCCTCTACACAGCCGCCACACAGCTACCCAAACAATGCCTCTCGCCTCGATTTTCGCGTATTATGAGTCTTCTTGCAAGGGAAATTCCCATCTATAGGGATCATCAATACGAGTTCCCCAAAAAAAATTCGCTCACTCCGTCCACCAGATCGAGAGAGTGGCAGACAGAAGCGCCCAGGCTGTTGCCGTGTTCTTTGACTTTCGCAGAACACTCGATACGGTTGCGCTGACGCTCGGTGAAAAAAATATTAGCTTACCGATTATCAGTGGAGTGGGAAATCATGTACAAGATGTAGCACGTCGTTCGTAAGTAGACAAGACTCACGGGTGCAAAAAGTTACTTAGAAAGTGCTTAAGCGAGGGTTACAGGGCCTAAATGAGCAGGCCGGCCGCGGTGGCCGTGCGGTTCTAGGCGCTGCAGTCCGGAACGGCGGGACTGCTACGTTCGCAGCTTCGAATCCTGCCTCGGGCATGGATGTGTGTGATGTCCTTAGGTTAGTTAGGTTTAAGTAGTTCTAAGTTCTAGGGGACTGATAACCTAAGATGTTAAGTCCCATGGTGCTCAGAGCCATTTTCATCCTAAACGAGCAGGTGCGTATCTTGACGACGTTTGTGAATGATACTGTGAAGTAGCAGGAACGTTGCAATGGAAGACCACTGTATTCAAATGCGGGAAGCCATCACACAGATTAGTAGTTGTCCACGAAGGTGAATAAACGTAGCGTAAGTAAGTATAGCTGTGCTCGACAGCAAGGCTGGTATGGGCCGCACTCTGCCCTGCTGGACACGGTCCCACAGAGCCGCTGTGTCTCCGCCTTCCTCACACGGCCAGCTACAGGGGGCCGCACAGTTTAACGTGGGCTCCGAACCGCGCCGCACTGCCACCGTTTTCCCAGTCGTAGATCAGTGCAAGACACGAATGAAACGGTAATCAACGCGAAAACTTTCAGACCCAATAGCGTATTGAATCTCAGACCTTCTGATTTATGCCCTGTCGCTTTATTTCTGAGTTACGTAAACAGGTATCACTCATAAACAGGCGGAAAGACCGACACCTGAATCCATTACGAAATGGATCGCTCTTCTTTGAAGTTTTGCTACCCCGTCTGTAACGTACTCATACGGCTTCTCTAGTAAAAACGACGAGTGAGCTCTCTTTTCTGGGAAATTTAGGAGACCTCAGCTGCCCACTGTTTTCTGGTTTTAATATGCGAACAGAGCCCGCTGTGTTCCACACAAGAGGTGATTACAGAAACCGTGTTTATTCGTACGCAAAAAGTGTCACCATTCCCTAGCACAGTGCATACACCGTTGCCCTACAAGAAGGTGACGTCAGTGAGACGTTCTGTGCTTGTGCAGCCTCCTCAGAAACTGGAGCGACCTAGGCCTAACCAGTGGCGCGCTGCGTCCCACGGTAGACTGAGGCTGTAGGAGGGGCCACCCGCTGCCCCACGTGTTCCATACAGAGGACAGCGGGCTCCCCACCACGTCCTGAAGGCTTCCCTCTCTCTAGCGGTGTGAGCTATCTCTCGGTTCCACGCTCACCTCTATACCTACGTCCGCGATATGCTCGAACATGTCATCTTACACGGTGAAGCAGTTTTGGATGAAAGTATTTCCATTTTCGGCTTTAATTTTATCTTCTTCCGTCCCGCTGCCATAATGATTCACGAGCATTCGGACAGAAGGCTCTATTTCAGTACCAACGTAGGACTAAAACTGTGTAGGTTCTTTTTGACAACTCTGCTGGTAAGACAGCACATCCGACTTTATTGAGTCCTTATCGGATAGCTGTCACTAGGCTCGTTTGTATTTGGTCAAGCTTTCGTCTACCGACAAGAGTTCGGCTTCCTTTTGTGACCGTTTGCCCGCCAATATTTGTATCTGCCGCGCTACCGACTGTAGGAAACAAGTCCACATAGCGCGTCCACTTCGGGGAGAGGCGGCCACACAGAGGCCTGGACAGGTTCGGCTCACGTAGCGAAGGCGAGAGTCGTTTCGGCCTCGGCAGTGGAGCGCACTCTCAGCGAGCCTGCGGTTTGCCGACAGTGGAGCCGCTTTTGAAAGCCACGAGACGGGGTTGTTGGACGGCGGTGCTTGTCTCGTGTGGGACGGTGCGAGAGTGTACAGCAAGGTCTGTAGCTGTGCTCTGGGATACGTGGGGGACGTTGTTTGTTGACCAGCAGTGAAGTTACATTTTGTATGTGGTTGGTCGTGTCGGTTTGGCTTGCCACGTGTACTCTGAGCTTAATTGATCATTGTCTTTACAAGATACATGAGACTCTACAGTCATTTAGACATCGTGCTTACACTGTTTTGTGTCTACAAGGTGAATTGCTAGCACGTAATTTTAGTCTAACTATGGATGCCTCCCTGGATCGTACTGTAAAGTGAACGTGTTATTGGCTGCTATGGAATGCCTGTGGCCGAAAGGGTTGTATGGCCAGTAAGGAAAACTTCTACGGCAAAATTGCCTGAACTACAATATGTTTTAGTTAGTAAATTACTAATTTAACTCAGTTTACTTGCTAAGTTATTAAAGTGTCAAAGCAGTTGTGTGTATCGCAAGTTGCTTCTTGTGATGGTTAACATTAATATTGTGTGATATTAGCAAGAGTTCTTTTGCAGATTTCATCTAAGAATATTTTGGTCTGTTTTGGGTTAAGACTTGCTCCAAGAGAGCCGCGCACTGGGCGAGGTCGCAGTCTGTTTAGGTGGGTTATGTAGAGACCATCCCTGAGACGCAGAATGATTTGTAAGTCAAAACTCGTGTGAAAGTATTTTAAAGTTTTACGATTTGGAATCTTTCTCTTAGTAAGGTTTTTATTGTTTTTTTTTTCAAACAATTCTTTGATAAAGATGTTTTACTAGTCAAAATGGCATCGTTCTATGAATATAGTATCCAAAAGGAATTTTGACTTTATAAACAGTTTTTATGCATAATAAATGTATCACAGTAACGTGATGTTCTTAAATAAATGTGTAGTATAAGTGCAACCTATTTGTGATGTGGCTCAGCCCACCACGTTATCCTTATGTCCCGTCGAGTTCTCTTTTAATTTCAAGTAGACTCAATGCAAAGGTAAAAATTCTGAATCTACAACACTTTATAGTGGCTTCGCAATAGTGTAGTTGCAGTATGAGTGGTCTGCTCATTCCTCTCCCTCACACACGGCAGCTCTGTGTGTGGCCTAGAGTAGGTCGGCAGCCTTCTCCCGTATTCTCGTCGAAACAGCTGACTGCTGGCTCTGGTCCATGTTCAGCTACTTCCTTATCATCCTTCTGTCGCACTTGTTAACCGTAAAACCTTTACTCTGTTAGTGAAGCCCTTGAGGTCACGCAGTCTATCAATAAACTTACGCTGCAGACGTTAAGGATGTTTTCTGACCAGTCGTGCTATGCATGTGAGAGATTTGGAGTACCCGGAACAAGACTTCCCTAAACGCCGCTTTACTTTTCAGCGTAAATTTTTACAAAGTATATCGATTTAACTGACTTTATGATCAAAACCATCCGGACGCTACTCCGTAATGCGAAACTGACGGACTAGAAGACACGAGAGAGAGGTCACCAGTACACACGGAGGCGAGGAGTATTCTGTTGTCAGAACAGAAGCAGAAATAACAGATTGGGTTGGTCAGGAAAGCTCAGAGAGTTCGAACGTGGACCAGTCACTGGATGCCACCTGAATAACAAGGTCCGTCAGAGACATTGCAATCCTTCAAAATCTGCCCAAGTCTGCTGCAGGTGATGTGTGGTTCTGAAGTGGCGACGAGAAGGAACAAGCAGAGCTAAACCATGACCATTCTGACTTAATGTACTGACGTACTCTGGAAGCTTAAGCTATGACCTTTTCAGCACTTCCCTGAGTTTGTACTAGAACTGACGCTATTCCAAAACCACTTGCGTTGGTGTGAAGTTCTGTCTCGACGTTTTCGTATACAATAGTAGAGTTGTGGGAGATGTTAGCGCCTCCATAAGCCAAGGAAAGATCTTCCTTGGTCCTCGTTTCAGGAAAACGTGGAGTCTCCATGCACAGTTCTTGCAAGAGAAGTGTCTTGGTAAAGAAGTTCTTAACTTTCTAAGAAAATTTCTCAGAGCACACGTGTGCCAAGTAGTTAGAAAATTTGTGACTGCTCTTATTTTCTGACTCCATCGATATTTACTAGGTGTCCCCAGATTTTCATTTCTTGGCCGACGAAGAGGAATTTTTTACGTTGAGTCCGAAGTCTGAAAACACTCCAACACAGTTATTAGGCAGCTCGGATATTCTTAAAATATCTGTGAAACAATGGCAGTATCAAGCAGGCAGCAGAAACATATCTTCCATTTAAGGTGTCGAAGCAGGTGGTTGAAGTGTCACACATCCAAACGGCGTCCAGGTGTTATGATGGTAGTCTTTCCCAGTGAGTCTCTTCGGCCTCGATTCGTCAGTAGCCTGTCTACATGTCCATAGCTGAGTAACACATTTCTCCTTTCAAACAGTCCAGGTGTCATCAGTATGTGGCAATGGGTACACATCCTTATTTGTGGTTTTGTCCAGTTATCAGTAGTCGGCACAGAAACTACATGTGCCGTCCTTCTTCTCCACAAGAAGCACGGAAGAGGACCAAGGATTTTCTGAATGTTCAATGATGTCATAATAACACCGTCTCCTCCACCTCCTTTCAGATTATCTGTCGTTGAGCCAGCGACTTGCCATATGAGCGCTAGCTAATTGGTGGATGAGCCAGAGTGATGATATGGTGTTTCAACATGAGGTACTTGGTCTGTCTCTCGTATTGATTAGTTGTCCGAAAATTGGGGCACAATGGCTGCGACTCACCAAAGTGTTTTCTCGGTCAGGACAGATCCTGTTTGTAGTTCGATAGTAGCTTTCTCCCTTGTATTGTCTCTAATGGTGGCAAAGCACGCTTCTTCATTAATGACACTAAGTTGCACTATCTGGACTAGTCCGGCTGCCCCTATCCACATACTTTAGGGACGAGCTGTGGCTGCATGTAACAGTTAATGATTAAAAGTCCATTCTGGTCACCTACAGTGCTTATTATCGTCGTTGTGTAGACTTGCTTTGTGAGCCTGAATAGTTTTTACAACCGATAAGAGATTCACATTTTACCTCAGCATCTCGACAGCCGGCTGGAACTCGTCTTGTTGGTGCTGTCGGGATAACAACTTGTTCAACGGAAAATAACCGCTCAGAACAATTGTTTTTTTGGAATAGCTTCGTCCATCAGGATATCTGACCTTCGACAGTCTATGCCTTCCTGTAGTCCCATTCAAGAACAACATCAGACTACTGAGGTGTCATCTCCTACATTTTCTATTACTTCCTGACGTATGGTGTCGGAGATCATGGCTGGTGTCTCTTGTGTACTCGTTTCGACATTCCTGGCTGCCATACACTATTCTATCTCTTCTCGGAGCGTGTTCAGAATGCTTCAAATGGCTCTAAGCGCTCCGGAACTCAACATCTGAGGTCATCAGTCCCCTAGACTTAGAACTACTGCTATATGACTGCTCGTTGGCTGTATGCTGGTTCTTTATATATTTTTAATTTATATTGAAGTGTGTGACCATCTCCTCGTGTTACTTAAGAGAATTATACTCGACTTTGCGTCCTGGCTGCTAATATACCAGGCCCATAAGAAATGGTATCTATATTGTGACCATTATTTGATTAACTTGGTAAACAAATTAATTATTTTAGAAATGTGGTGCGAGTTTCCCTAAGATAACACGTTCTGGGGTGGTTGGACTCAAAGCCGTCACTATAGCAGCTGGTTGTTGTTGTTGTGGTCTTCAGTCCTGAGACTGGTTTGTTGCAGCTCTCCATGCTACTCTATCCTGTGCAAGCTTCTTCATCTCCCAGTACCTACTGCAACCTACATCCTTCTGAATCTGCTTGGTGTATTCATCTCTTGGTCTCCCTCTACAATTTTTTCTCTCCACGCTGCCCTCCAATACTAAATTGGTGATCTAGTCAAGTTGTGCCACAAACTTCTCTTCTCCCCAATCCTCTTCAACACATCCTCATTAGTTATATGATATACCTATCTAATCTTCAGCATTCTTCTGTAGCATCACATTTCGAAAGCTTCTATTCTCTTCTTGTCTAAACTATTTATCGTCCATGTTTCACTTCCATACATGCCTACACTCCATACAAATACTTTCAGAAACGACTTCCTGACACTTAAATCTATACTCGATGTAAACAAATTTCTCTTTTTCAGAAACGCTTTCCTTCCCATTGCCAGTCTACATTTTATATCCTCTCTACTTCGACCATCATCAGTTATTTTTCTCCCCAAATAGCAAAACTCCTTTACTACTTTAAGTGTCTCATTTTCTAATCTAATACCCCCTGCATCCCCCGACTTAATTCGGCTACATTCCATTATCCTCGTTTTGCTTTTGTTGTTGTTCATCTTATATCCTCCTTTCAAGACATTATCCATTCCATTCAACTGCTCTTCCAACTCATTTGCTGTCTCTGACAGAATAAAAATGTCATCGGCGAACCTCAAAGTTTTTATTTCTTCTCCATGGATTTTAATACTTACTCCGAATTTTTCTTTTGTTTCCTTCACTGCTTGCTCAATATACAGATTGAATAACATCGGGGAGAGGCTACAACCCTGTCTCACTCCCTTCCCAACCACTGCTTCCCTTTCATGCCCCTCAACTCTTATAACTGCCATTTCGTTTCTATACAAATTATAAATAGCCTTTCGCTCCCTATATTTTACCCCTGCCTCTTTCAGAATTTGAAATAGAGTATTCCAGTCAACATTGTCAAAAGCTTTCTCTAAGTCTACAAATGCTAGAAACGTAGGTTTGCCTTTCCTTAATCTAGCTTCTAAGATAAGTCGTAGGGTCAATATTGCCTCACGTGTTTCAATATTTCTACGGAATCCAGACTGATCTTCCCCTAGGTCGGCTTCTAGTTGTTTTTCCATTCGTCTGTAAAGAATTCGCGTTAGTATTTTGCAGCCGTGACTTATTGAACTGATAGTTCGGTAATTTTCACATCTGTCAACACCTGTTTTCTTTGGGATTGGAATTATTATATTCTTCTTGAAGTCTGAGGGAATTTCGCCTGTCTCATACATCTTGCTCACCAGATGGCAGAGTTTTGTCAGGACTGGCTCTGCCAAGGCCGTCAGTAGTTCTAATGGAATGATGTCTACTCCCGGGGCCTTGTTTTGACTCAGGTCTTTCAGTGCTCTGTCAAACTCTTCACGCAGTATCGTATCTCCCATTTCATCTTCATCTACATCCTCTTCCATTCCCATAATATTGTCCTCAAGTACATCGCCCTTTTATAGACCCTCTATATACTCCCTCCACCTTTCTGCTTTCCCTTCTTTGCTTAGAACTGGGTTTCCATCTGAGCTCTTAATATTCATACAAGTGGTTCTCTTCTCTCCCAATATCTCTTTAATTTTCCTGTAGGCTGTATCTATCTTACCCCTAGTGAGATAAGCCTCTACATCCTTACATTTATCCCCTAGCCATCCCTGCTTAGCCATTTTGCACTTTCTGTCGATCTCATTTTTGAGACGTTTGTATTCCTTTTTGCCTGCTTCATTTACTGCATTTTTATATTTTCTCCTTTCATCAATTAAATTCAATATTTCTTCTGTTACCCAAGGATTTCTACTAGCCCTCGTCTTCTTACCTACTTGATCCTCTGCTGCCTTCACTACTTCATCCCTCAGAGCTATCCATTCTTCTTCTACTTTATTTCTTTCCCCAATTCCTGCCATTTGTTCCCTTACGCTCTCCCTGAAACTCTGTACAACCTTTGGTTTAGTCAGTTTATCCAGATCCCATCTCCTTAAATTTCCACTTTTTGCAGTTTCTTCAGTTTTAATCTACAGTTCATAACCAATAGATTGTGGTCAGAGTCCACATCTGCCCCTGAAAATGTCTTACACTTTAAAACCTGGTTCCTAAATCTCTGTCTTACCACTATACACTCATGGAAATTGAAATAAGAACACCGTGAATTCATTGTCCCAGGAAGGGGAAACTTTATTGACACATTCCTGGGGTCAGATACATCACATGATCACACTGACAGAACCACAGGCACATAGACACAGGCAACAGAGCATGCACAATGTCGGCACTAGTACAGTGTATATCCACCTTTCGCAGCAATGCAGGCTGCTATTCTCCCATGGAGACGGTCGTAGAGATGCTGGATGTAGTCCTGTGGAACGGCTTGCCATTCCATTTCCACCTGGCGCCTCAGTTGGACCAGCGTTCGTGCTGGACGTGCAGACAGCGTGAGACGACTCTTCATCCAGTCCCAAACATGCTCAATGGGGGACAGATCCGGAGATCTTGCTGGCCAGGGTAGTTGACTTACACCTTCTAGAGCACGTTGGGTGGCACGGGATACATGCGGACGTGCATTGTCCTGTTGGAACAGCAAGTTCCCTTGCCGGTCTAGGAATGGTAGAACGATGGGTTCGATGACGGTTTGGATGTACCGTGCACTATTCAGTGTCCCCTCGACGATCACCAGTGGTGTACGGCCAGTGTAGGAGATCGCTCCCCACACCATGATGCCGGGTGTTGGCCCTGTGTGGCTCGGTCGTATGCAGTCCTGATTGTGGCGCTCACCTGCACGGCGCCAAACACGCATACGACCATCATTGGCACCAAGGCAGAAGCGACTCTCATCGCTGAAGACGACACGTCTCCATTCGTCCCTCCATTCACGCCTGTCGCTACACCACTGGAGGCGGGCTGCACGATGTTGGGGCGTGAGCGGAAGACGCCCTAACGGCGTGCGGGACCGTAGCCCAGCTTCATGGAGACGGTTGCGAATGGTCCTCGCCGATACCCCAGGAGCAACAGGGTCCCTAATTTGCTGGGAAGTGGCGGTGCGGTCCCCTACGGCACTGCGTAGGATCCTACGGTCTTGGCGTGCATCCGTGCGTCGCTGCGGTTCGGTCCCAGGTCGACGGGCACGTGCACCTTCCGCCGACCACTGGCGACAACATCGATGTACTGTGGAGACCTCACGCCCCACGTGTTGAGCAATTCGGCGGTACGTCCACCCGGCCTCCCGCATGCCCACTATACGCCCTCGCTCAAAGTCCGTCAACTGCACATACGGTTCACGTCCACGCTGTCGCGGCATGCTACCAGTGTTAAAGACTGCGATGGAGCTCCGTATGCCACGGCAAACTGACTGACACTGACGGCGGCGGTGCACAAATGCTGCGCAGCTAGCGCCATTCGACGGCCAACACCGCGGTTCCTGGTGTGTCCGCTGTGCCGTGCGTGTGATCATTGCTTGTACAGCCCTCTCGCAGTGTCCGGAGCAAGTATGGTGGGTCTGACACACCGGTGTCAATGTGTTCTTTTTTCCATTTCCAGGAGTGTATAATTATCAGAAATCTGTCAGTATCTCCAGGCTTCTTCCATGTATACAACCTTCTTTTATGATTCTTGAACCAAGTGTTAGCTATGATTAAGTTATGCTCTGTGAAAAATTCCACCAAGTGGCTCCTCTTTCATTTCTTATCCCCAATCCATATTCACCTACTACGTTTCCTTCTCTCCCTTTTCCTACTACCGAATTCCAGTCACCCATGACTATTAAATTTTCGTCTCCCTTCACTATCTGAATAATTTCCTTTATTTCATCATACATTTCTTGAATTTGTTCGTCATCTGCAGAGCTAGTTGGCATATAAACTTGTACTACCGTAGTAGGCGTGGGCTTCGTGTCTATCTTGGCCACAATAATGTGTTCTTTTTTCCATTTCCAGGAGTGTATAATTATCAGAAATCTGTCAGTATCTCCAGGCTTCTTCCATGTATACAACCTTCTTTTATGATTCTTGAACCAAGTGTTAGCTATGATTAAGTTATGCTCTGTGAAAAATTCCACCAAGTGGCTCCTCTTTCATTCCTTATCCCCAATCCATATTCACCTACTACGTTTCCTTCTCTCCCTTTTCCTACTACCGAATTCCAGTCACCCATGACTATTAAATTTTCGTCTCCCTTCACTATCTGAATAATTTCCTTTATTTCATCATACATTTCTTGAATTTGTTCGTCATCTGCAGAGCTAGTTGGCATATAAACTTGTACTACCGTAGTAGGCGTGGGCTTCGTGTCTATCTTGGCCACAATAATGCGTTCACTATGCTGTTTGTAGTAGCTTACCCGCATTCCTATTTTTTTATTCACTATTGAACCTACTCCTGCATTATCCCTATTTGACTTTGTATTTATAACCCTGTATTCGCCTGACCAAAAGTCTTGTTCCTCCTGCCACCGAACTTCACTTATTCCCACTATATCTAACTTCAACCTATCCATTTCCCTTTTTAAATTTTTTAACTTACCTACCCGATTGAGGGATCTGACATTCCACACTCCGATCCGTAGAACGCCAGTTTTCTTTCTCCTCTGCATGCCCTTGGGAAAAATTACGGCTGTAGTTTCCCCTTGCTTTCAGCCGTTCGCAGTTCCAGAACAGCAGGGCCATTTTGGTTAGTGTTACAAGGCCAGATTAGTCAGTCATCCAGACTGTTGTCCCTGCAACTACTGAAAAGGCTGCTGCTCCTCTTCAGGAACCACACATTTGTCTGGCCTTTCAACAGATACCCCTCCGTTGTGGTTGCACCTACGGTATCGCTATCTGTATCGCTGAGGCACGCAAGCCTCCCCACCAACGGCAAGGTCCATGATTCATTGGGGGGGGGGGGGGGGTATAGCCTGTCTAAATTCAAATTGCAGATTATTTCTATCTTTCATTAAATTTAGAAGATCGAACTGAAAAGGCTTGCCAGGTTTAATTGAACTGAATAAGATATATCCTATCCACTTCACTTATCAGGTGACTAGGGGAACGTTTCTTAATTGGAATGCTGACTCATTTTATACATTTATTTTCTACTCTGATGAAAATATTTTAGAACACGACACATTAGAATTTCTCTTCAGTTACAAAACGTATGTCTGAATGAGCGTTAAACCTCTCATGGGTAGAACAATGACAAAACGAGAAAACTACACTGATAATTTCATCATGGTTTCATAACACAAAAAATACATAAGTGAATACATAAGTGGGCCACACCGAGTTTAGCGGAATAATCGTCATTCATTCCATAAAACTCACGTTTCATCATGCATGAATTACACAATAGAAATTTAAGGTCAGCCACTGCTGAAGGTAGAAAATCTCAACCAAAGAAAAGATTCTGAGCAAAATGTTACTAAAAATTTTGTAGATTTTACAATAATTTATATGCCGCTTTCTGTTTCAATGGAAAGCAGTATGCAATGAACAAAGTTAACTTCATCAAAATATCCACGGGTGTACTGCCGGTCTGCAGTGTCCAACTGGCACAATATTTCGGCGATCATACATGTCGCCATCATCAGGTGAACTGACGGACTGAGCTCCTGTGAACGTGCCGGTACGGAGATCCGTACGCTATGGCTGCTCAGGGGGAACTGGGTTCGGTCGCGGCGGCGGCCGATTTAAATACCCTCCGCTCGCGGCGCACTCCCTCCGCCATCCGCGCCCCGCGCCACGGTCGCGCGGTGGAGCAGATTGCGACGCCGTCTGAGATGACGTCGGTGTGATGGCTCTGTCCGCCGTGGTCGTCACGACTATAAGTTTGCTCGATTTACTCTTGATTAACCCAATCGCTGGTTCCCAAGCCTTGCTAAGATGATAGCTACAGTCACGGTTTCTGAGGTCGTCATTGGTGCGAATTTCGATGGCCTCTCTAACAATGCTGTCCCAGTATCTCGACGTCTGTACCAGAATCCTCGTGCGTTCATACTCCATAGCGTGATTTTCCGACAAACAATGTTCAGCGACCGCCGACTTGCTCGGATACATCAGTCGAGTGTGCCTCTGGTGTTCACGGCATCGATCCTCGACGGTACGCATCGTCTGACCAATATACGACTTGCCACATTGACACGGAATCTGGTACACGCCGGCCTTCCTCAAACCGAGGTCATCTTTGGCGCTCCCCACCAGTGCACGAGTTTTATTCGGAGGACAAAACACAGTTCCGACCCGGTGTTTCTTCAAAATGCGGGCGATTTTCCCCGAGAGTGCGCCTGTATATGGAATAAACGCAGTGTCAACCTCCTCCCTCGTGATTTCATCCATCTCCACAGGTTGTGCTGTAGTGGTTGGGCGGAGAGCACGTACAATTTGCCACTCTGAGTACCCATTTTTTCGAAATACAGTTCTCAGATGTTCCAATTCCTGAGGTAGACTCTCTGCGTCAGAGATAGTGCGCACCCTATGTACTAGAGTTTTAAGTACCCCATTCCTCTGTGAAGGGTGGTGGCAGCTGTCTGCGTGCAAATACAGATCAGTGTGCGTTGTCTTCCGATACACCCCATGACCTAGGGTGCCGTCAGCCCTTCCCTTGACCAAGACGTCAAGGAAAGGCAATTTATCCTCCGTTTCAGTCTCCATAGTGAATTTGATGTTGGTGTGTATGGAGTTTAGATGAGTAAGGAAGTCAGGAGCTCAGTCCGTCAGTTCACCTGATGATGGCGACATGCATGATCGCCGAAATATTATGGCCGTTGGACACTGTAGACCGGTAGTACACCCGTGGATATTTTGATTATCAAATACGCTGGGAGAAACTCAAAAATCACAAGTTAACTTCAGTTTTAGCATGTCAAGGGAGAGTACCTATTGTTCTATGCCTGCTATTGGCCATGTGGTCGAACATCAACTACAGTGAAAATGCTAAAACATACACCCAATTTTCAATCAAAAATTCATATTAAGGAATGCAAAATCACTTTCAACATGTGTGAGCAAGAAATCGTGCAAGCAGAAACTCAATTATCAGGCAGATGCACGGTACTGGTTGCGCACTGCATTCACTTCCCAACACCGCGAAAGTAAGAAAGAATTAGAATTTATTATGGTTTAATCAGTGAATGCTGTTAAGTGAACTGATTAATTTGCTTTGAATGCTGAAAGTTGCTTTGTAGCAACGACTATTAGCCTGTAAAGCATGTGCTACGCTGAGGGCGCAAACACGTGGTCGATCATATGAGATCAAAGAAACTACTTAAAATTCATCAAATATTTAGGTAAAAGCACAGTAGCACACTAATAACGGTTAAATATGTCACTGAAAACAACTGTAAGCATTCTGAAACTCGCGATTGATCACTTTATCGGACGTTGTACTATTGGCGCCAAAATGAAGTGCGAACTGAACTCACAAAGAAAGTACCAAAAATAATTAAATTTCGCAACTGAAATTTCTCGATCTACCATCCCATACGCGATCTGCACTCATTGAGCTAAAAGTGAAGCTTATAACTCGGGAAATAGCTACATGAACTGATGGTTCCTGTTGCATGCTCACTACCACAAAGCAAAATTTTACAAACACATTTCCGAGAAAACTATTGCAAAAAAATTAAAACCGTAAACTGTACCGATGCAGATATGTTGAATGCGTGCTATGAGCATACCCTGTCGTGAATTTTTAGCCATATTACCTCATTTCTATCTCACCAAATCTGCGAGCTGCTGTGCTCCCGCGCCCGGTCCGTCTCATGGCTGGCCCCACAGTGCTCTCCACGCGCCAAAATCCGACCAACGTTCCTATTCAGACGCGGTGGTGGGGAGACTCACCTCACCCCCGCACCAACTTTGTAACCTACCCTCGTGCCTGTTTTCATCTTTGCCTGCTGCTCTGGCATACCTGCCGTTATTCTTGTAATGTTGGCAGTAACTGCTATTCCCTTATATAATTCCCTTTGGTCCATGCTCCCGCTACATTTTACTTCCATTCATACCCCTGCACACTCATACAGGATGGAACAAGGAGTATACATATAAACGGCGTGTGATCTCTTTGTGAAATGATGAAATGAAATAAACAAGTGCGTCAAATATTCCTTCCACCCAGCGAAGTATTGAAGCTGCTAGCAATCAAAGAAAAACTTATATCTCGATACAGAAAACATAATTCCTTCCTACTGTGATCTGAGGCAAAACGAAAGTAACGCCTCACTACTTAAACCTAACTAAGGACATCTCATACATCCATGCCCGAGACAGGATTCGAACCTGCGACCGTAGTGATTGCGCGGTTCCAGACTGAAGCTCCTAGAACCGCTCGGCCACAGCGGCCGGCACGGAGCGTGTGAGAGAGTAGAGCTCATGGTGGCCTTTCACAACTGCCACGAGGAGCACATTCGGCAGTTGGTCACTCTTCTTTCATCATTGAACCGTGAATTTACTTTCAAAATCTTTTCTTAAAGAATTTATTTTATTTACTAGCGATTCATCAAGAACATTAACACATTTAAGAGTGGAAGTAGTTGCCAGGGAGTAACTGATGAAAACGAAATTACCTTTAACAAATGGGAATTTTATTCATAAAAGCCTTTTCAAAAACATATTTAAAATTTATAAGCGGAAAAGCACCCTCGAAATATCAAGTTACAATTTTATTTGGAGGCAGGAAGAACAATATTGACAGTAGGAGCCTTCGTGCTGAGAAGCTTGCCGCTCCCTTTCAACACGGCCGTAGTCACGAACGCTCACAACGACCTCTGGTAGGCTACACTGGTGCAAATCTCCAACACACCAGATTACTTTAAACTAAAAATTTTAACAACTCACACAAACACATTAACTATGCACCCCGTAAGAGGGATGGAAATAGTACAAACACTCACACTAAGAAATTATTTGCCACCGAAAGTGCAAATTTGTTTTTAAAAGGACTCTTACTGTGGAAGGGTGGCAACTTTATAAAAATGACTATTTAAATAATACCCATGAAATTCACACTTACATAAAATGTACAACATGCTCTACTTTACACATATACCGCCTCGCAAGATGATAGGCAAGATAAAAACATATTGCAGGACTTCGGCCTTTACACCTTAATTGTATAAATTCGTTAACACCGATTCCGACAAACATGGCAGAGGCAGCTATTAACGAACGGCAGACCGGCAGACCGACAGGCAGACTCCTGTTGCTCTCGTGTCGGCCGCGAAGCCACTACCCCTCGCTATACGGCGCGGCCCACTGGACACACGTGGCGACCTCACATGCGCCGGCGCTCAAGACGGACAAGTCATCTTGTGTCTCAGTGCGCGACCGACCAACCGATCGGTCCAACCGCGAATGACCATTGCCTGAACAAACTCGAGCAGACTGGCGGCCTAACACATACTAGCACTCCGGACAACAGACGAACACTGACTGCTCCACACTGACCAGACTCACTCCGACTGACCGACTGACTTCTTGCCGATTTTTTTTTTCCTTTATTGAGTTTCGATTCCCCCTGAAGGGGGCTGGCTGGCAGCAGCTTATTACGCCGCTCTTCAGCCTACAGAATTTGTTTTAAAAAGATGAAGATAATAAAAAATAACAGTTGGCGATAAAATCGGTGACTTAAAGGTAAAATGGCAGAAAATTCTGGAACTTAAAACATAAAACACAGGGTTGATGATGCTAATAAAATACACAGGAAGCAGAAAAATAATAGACAGACAATTAAAAAAACACGGCGACAGTCTGGTTTCTGTTCGCAAGAGATATAAAATGCAGACCCAGCGACAGCATGATTTCTGTTCGCAACACTGTGGAAAGACGCACAACACTGAACACGCACTTAAACACTGCACTAAAAAGTTGGCACAAATATGAGATACCACAGCCGAGAGCAGGTGGGGGGATTCTTGCCGACCTCATAGCGCCCCTTAAATGCACGTGAACAGGCAGCTTTTCCCCCTTTCCCACCAGAGGGAGACACCAAAGCTGCGACTGCCACAGCGGCGCCACCGCCAGAAACGGAGGGCGACTGCTTCACACTACGCGCTGCGGCAATTTTATACCGCGGCTCAATCATTTCTTTTTTCTGTTACATTTCCACTATTCGCGGGCACCACCTTGTGAATTCCTCTGTCATAGTGACGTTCTTTACCAGATAAGCTCGATACACGTCTTCTGCGATCCCTTTCCTATAGTGTGAGATTTCGAAGGCTTCTGTCATATCCGGATTTACGATGTGACATAGGGAGAAAGCATTCTGTATGTACGACTGTGCCGTTTCTCTACTTTTTAGGCCTCGAACTTTAATTGTTCGACCGCTAAGCGGACTTTCTGTTGATTGTCGCCAAAGGTTTCCTCCAGTTCGGTCTGAAATTTTTCTTGGCTATTGAGCTTCTCTCCATTGCTCTCGAACCACTGCTGAGCTTTGCCGTGCAATTAAAAATACAAATTTGTCAAACTCATCATGTCACCCCAACTGTTTTGTCGGGCAACTCAGTTGAATCCTTCCAGCCCTTTCGTAGAGTCCTGACCAGTGTCTCGGAGAGCACAGATGTATCGCTGATGTGCACCTGACTTACTGCTGTTTTGGAATCCACCTGTCTGCTGAATGTACGGATCTTTGGAAGGACGTACGATTATGTATTCCGGTTCCCGTCCTTGTAGGCGATGCTTTTTACATTGCCCAGTTAGAGCAACAGTGACGTCTATGTTTTGGAGTATCTGATGTCTCCACCAAACGGCGTCATGTCGTAACCACAGTCAGGTCCAATGGAAATCGCTTTTATTACTGACGCAAACGTACAGCCTGAAGAGAACTGAACTTCTGGGCGATGAGTGCGGCTGTTTATAGAAACATTCAGTATTTCAGAACATGTAAACACTGCTAACGTAAAATTGCAAGAATCTTCAGCGAATGGTGCATTCTTGCTACCAGATGATTTCCCGTGGTCGGGGCTGAACAGGCGACCCGCTGCGCGCGAGCCAGAGACTGCAGCGAGTGCACCGCACAGCGGGCACCACAGCTCGCGGCGGTGGATTCGTCTCCTCGCCTTTTCTGCGGATAACGTTCTCATTTCCCACCAGTCAACTCAATTTTCAGCATCCTGCCATTATAAGGCGCGATCAAAAAGTTTCCGTTCGAAGGCCGTACTGTGCAGAATCCGTACGCCAACGACGCCGAATCTCCGCGAGCATTGCGGCAATCACCACAATGGCACACCAGGCTGAAGACGTCCGTCTGGTGAAACACCGCCTGCTGCTGCTGCTGCGTCAAGAGGTCTGTAACTGCCTGCCGCACAGCCTCGTCCGACACAAATCGCAAGTTCTTCAAGACTTTCTTTTTTTACATTACTCAAAGCTCAATAATCGCTTGCGGAGAGCTGAGAAGTATAGGGCAGGTGCTCGAATGTCTGCTACCTGAGTTGGCGTAGTTTCTACATTATAACATTTGCGATGTGGGGACGTGTGTTATCGTGAAGCAACACGGAACTTAGCACACCATTCCACAACGGTGGTTCCGACAGACATGTTGCCCGTAACTTCTTCATTCTCTGGTGGACGTCTACCGGCGTTCGTACTTGTGCAGCCAGGAAAAGAATAACAGCACGTTGGTCTTGTTTGGACGCATTTGGCCATAACGTCACGGTAGTTCAGGTTTCCCCATTTACCGCACGCAATTCCGATTTACACGAATGCCACACTAATGCCTTGCCTACGTGTCGGTACTTGTACACAAGTTGCGTTACGCTGCACATACGCTGCAGCACAGCTCTCAGACGGGAACATTTTCATTGTCGCTCATACATCTAACGTCGAGCGCTCCGATCTTTTCCCTTTCCGATCTTCGTACACCCCACGACTCGCTTCCATACAGAGCTGTGGCAGGAGACGTACATTCTCAGAAACATCTTCCCCAAAGTTTGTAACCTATGTTTGACACTGGTAGAATTCTTCAAGGAAGGAATACTCTCTCTGACTGAACTATTCTCCTTCTCATATCCTCCCTGTATCGTCCGCCACGCGTTTTTTTTATTCCAGCGTAAGTGAATTCCTCAACTTTACCTCCTTCGTGCATTCCAGTTCTCATGTTACGTTACCTCTGACCTCACATTTGCTACAAGCCTCATTTTGTGTAGTCTTAATCCATAATATGTCCTTAGTAGGCTGTTCACTCCTTTTAACAGCTGCTGTAATGGCTTCTCGCTTTGGGTGAGGACAGCAGAGCATGAGCGAATTATTGATATCTTTCCACGGACAATTTGGAAGCCACACCCGTAGCATTCTTTTATTTACGTTATTACAATGAAGTGAAAAATTACATACGTATAAAACATTACTGTATATATCGTAACTAACGTATTATAATATGTCTTTTGCGTAATATTGATATCGTTGATAATGGGCAACACCCGAAACTAATCCAGTAAAACGAAGTACTACCAACAAGCAGCTTCCGCCAAACAGATATTTATTAATATGACATATTTAAAACTTCTATAAGTTGCAGAGCAACAAATGAACAACAACTTCACGCTGTTCGTTCTTCGATGTACAAGTTGGACAGTAACGCTGAAAGTCTGCATCCTTGGCTCATGCCATTTTCAACATCGGCAGTTCTCCTTTAGTGACCAATTCTTATTTTTCCCCTTTGGTTCTTCGCACACATTCCATATTTTCTTGAAGAACCAGGATTCCCAGGATCGTCGCCAATTCGTTTTATTACTATGATCGGTTTCGACAGATCTACGTTGTCATTATCTGATCTTGTAACATTATTAGATGTCACGAGATCCAATGATGACAGCGTAGATCTGTCGAAACGGGTATGGAAAGAAAAAGAATTGCTAGCGATCTTGGCAGACTTGGTTCTTCAAGAATATTGTAAATTTCAGATCGGCCCCAACGATTAAGGTCATGCCAGACTTGTATAATATCACATTTTACTGTATAGCTTTCTGTTTTTTCTGAGATTTTGGAACATGTTACACGATTTTACTCTGTAGAGCCCGCGTATACGTCGACAGATCCTATGACGGCGATGTGATATTTATTAAGTCTGGGCTCCATTTATCGAACGGAACCTCACAAAGATGTCTTTGGTGCCTTCACCTGCAATAAATCCAAACTGTGAATCAGTTTACCATATGTGTTCCCTATTTTACAGGAATGATGATCAGACTGTGCGCTGCATCGTTTGCGTTGTTAGCAGTGTTAGTCTCATGAGTCGTCGTTAGGCGCCACCACTGGTACGTAAGTTTGAAACACAAACTTCAACGTCCGTGGCGGTTGCAGATAGTCAGCACGAGTCTGGACAAGGTGAGCGGAGCTTCACTCGTAAAGCTGTTCTATCAAAACAGCAGCAATCCCGCTGCTGCTCTCTGTGCGTATCAACACATCAGATGAATAAGGAGAAGTCCTCTTACCACACCTGGGTTGGAGTACATGATTCAGGAACTGGTGACTTTGGAATTGCTCCTCGAAGAGACCGACAGCCAATTGCGCCACAAGTTGAAGTTCCCATTGCCATTGCCGAGAATGCTCAACGCATTGTGCAGTCTTCAAGCAGTGCACCAGCTGTATCACGACAGCTGAACATTCCACGGTCCACCGTTCGGAAAGCGCTGCGAACGCTCGTGGAATGGTATCTGTACCAACTTTCCCCACGCGACGCACACACTCGAGTAGCCTCCGCTCTTACCTTTCTTGCTACGGTTGAAGTTGACGAAGTGTGGCTTTGGAGCATTTTGTGAAGTGATCAAGTACGTTTTAGACTCAATGGGGCCATGAACACTTATAATCGTCACGTTTGGGGATCGTCCCCGCCAACGAATGTTCATCGAGTTATCCTACATACTGAAGGCTTCACTGTGTGCCGTGGCTTCAAGGTACTGTTCACGAGTGGTCCATTTTCCTTTGAGGAATTCGGACGCCAAGGACCAAGGACATGCAGTATGAGCGGCACACATTACTGCGACCCGACATGTCATCCCTGCTCTGCGACAGACATATGCCTTGAACTCAACTGTTTCGATGCACGACTGAGCTCCACCTCACATTTTCCAGGAGGAAACTCCGTAACACATTTGGAGAAAATGGCATTATTTGTCCACACTAGATTTGAACGCTCTCGTGCCGAAGTTAAACTGTGTTATTTTCAATGGTTTATTCGTTATTTGCCTTCTACAAAGTTTCATTTTTCGACGATTATTCGTTTTGGATGAAATCCGTCTCAACTATCGAAAGTTTAAACACTTTGAATTTCCGAAGATATAAAAAATAAATGAAGTACACTCCTTCCTCTCTCCAGCAGCCCAGTGCAAGCTCATTCAATTTCCCACGAATCCCTAGGAAGAGGTGCACCAAAATTCAAACTTCCTACCAGCTCCTAGGATGAGGTGACTGAGGTTAGTGGAGGTGCCCCAACTGCCTATTTTTCGCGCCATTTTCCTAGGTGTGATGCATTATCCTATTGGAATTTGAACTTCCCGCCATTTTCCAGAGGATGGGAGGGGAGGACGGGTTAGGTTAGTGGAGGTAGACCAAATGACCTATCTTCCCACCAAAAATCAAACTTCTCGCCAAAATCCGCCATCTCGGATGACGTCTAAAGATGACATCATGGACGCCATCTTGGATAACGGTACTTGGGGTGAAGTCCCCCTTGTCCTACTACTATGGTGGTGCATATTATATCCAGTTATATAATCTCTATTTCAGTGTCTTAGGTCGTTCTCATTCCGACTTCCAAATCTTTGGACACCACATCTTTCAGTTTTATGAGTATTCTTCAGGAGCACAGGTGGTACGTATCATCATCAGATTTCAATGCCACTGGCGGAGGAATGGAATGGTTTTCATACACCTAGGCGACCATGTAATTAGCCTCATTCCTTCATTTTTTTGTAGTAGTTTCACGAATTTTACGTATTTTTCATCAATTTTCGTAATTTTACTAGATTTTCCATAATTTCAACAAATTTTACTCAATTATTTGAGGTCCAAAACGCTACTCTTGACGAGCTGTCACATCAACAAAACATATCACTGTGTCGATCTCGTCATGCTACCAGCCAGTGGTATTGCAGCAGAGGAACGTATACATGTCGACATATCGCTAACCCTGTTACACAGCCTGCATCACGTGACAGAAATAATGTTTCTCAGTGTAGGAAATAATCGTCAGCTGAGAGCAGGTGAAAAAATAACTTTCCCTGTCCGAAACACTTTATAAATGCGGTAAGATTTTATTATGATTTGCCATCTCCACCTATGTGGATGCAATCACAAAGTATTCTTGCATTTGTAGGATAAGGACAGGGATTCAATGCTCTAGCACTCAGCCCCCCCCCCCCCCCATTTTGAAACGAGCTACCCCTTCAATGAACCAAAAGGGTGGAATGAGATCTTTCACTCTGCAGCGGAGTGTGCGCTGATATGAAACTTCCTGGCAGATTAAAACTGTGTGCCCGACCGAGAGTCGAACTTGGGACCTTTGCCTTGCCCGCGAAAGGCAAAGGTCTCGAGTTCGTGTCTCGGTTGGGCACACAGTTTTAATCTGCATGGAAGTTTAACCAAAAGGCTAACGACTTTGAGCAAAATTGTATATGGTCTCTCTCTATGCCTCTCATAACTCTTCCTCTGTCTTTAACCATTCTGCCGGCCGCGGTGGCCGAGCGGTTCTAGGCGCTACAGTCTGGAACCGCGCGACCGCTACGGTCGTAGGTTCGAATCCTGCCTCGGGCATGGATGTGTGTGCTGTCCTTAGGTTAGTTAGGTTTAAGTAGTTCTAAGTTCTAGGGGACTGATGACCTCAGATGTTAAGTCCCATAGTGCTCCGAGCCATTTTTTTAAACCATTCTCCCCTGAAATACTGTTCCGATTGAAACTGAATCTGCTGGACGGTCACAAGAACAGTGTTCTGAGACTCTATGGTCTGCTGGTTTGGACAGCTTGGTAAGAATTCTTCCAAGCAGTGGCGCACGACAGGAAGAAGTAGCCCGAGTGGGCGTGGTGCGGCTTCGGCTGGCAGCTCGCTCGTGGCTCCTGAGGGTGATTACGTGTGATGAGCCATGTTGGCGTCGATCTTGTGATAGTATTCCTTGTGTAATTGGAAAAAGACCATCTCTTTAATTACCTCTTTTCGATGTATTTTACAACGACTGCTGAGAACGATGAGCTTTTCCCAGCAAATAAAAGAGAGATTCAACCCCTGCGAACTGAATTTGATAAGTAAACAGTATATATTTTGCTATGTAATTGAGACTGATTTGAATTTCCTGTCGTGAGATCCCGCATCTGTAGCACAGAATCTTCTCTTGCCAATTTCTAGGTGGGTTAGGGGAGCGTGTAATCAAACCCGCTGATTCCATGTGCGATTGATTCGTAATAGTAATTAAGAAGTGTACAAACCACGCAGATTCGTATTGTTTTTGGTAATGAAAATGGGGAAGAAAATGCTTTTTAACAATGCACACTTCTCCCTATTGCCTTAATACAACTCAATTTCTTTAAATAAATGAATTTATAGTGTGCAGAATAACGCTCGTATTCATCTGAAAGGCGAATTTAACGGCTGGCGCCGTGCCAAGGAAAGCGTAATTTATTTTGGGGTGGAGGCGGCCAACCTACGGCCGCAACCGCGCGTCAATGGCACAAAAAAACAGATCGGCTACCTCCCTGCCCTCGCTGCTGTTCACTTGTCCAGCACAAAACACAGTCGGTAACTTACTCACTCGAGTAAGGATTTTACACTGTGTGTTACTATTAATGTTATTATTGAAATTAAACCGCAATAAATAACGAACTTTTGACCGGTGTTACCAAACGGAATTTTTAGTACAAGTCTATCATTTATTCTAGGCTTCTCTCCAAAGCGCATTGTGGATGAAGGGGCTCGATTTCCAATTATTTGTGGGACACATAAATTTCACACAAAGTATGGCCTAAGTGGCATCAGATCCATCCACACTGCCATAGCACACCACATTAGATACGAAACCTTACTTTGGCTTAGACCCAGCGAAAGAACAACTATTAAAAAAAATTTGATTGGTTGCCTTCTCTGAAGGAGCAATGTTAAATCTTTTTTCACTTAATATGACTTTTTACACTACATTAAATGGCGCCGGAGGGTGTGGCCGTGCGGTTCTAGACGTTACAGTCTTAAGCCGAGCGACCGCTACGCTCGCAGGTTCGGATCCTGCCTCGGGCAAGGATGTGTGTCATGTCCTTAGGTCAGTTAGGTTTAATAAGTTCTAAGTTCTAGGCGACTGATGACCTTAGAAGTTAAGTCGCATAGTGCTCAGAGCCATTTGAACCATTTGATCCTTAAACGGCTTTAATTACTTTTAATGAAAGTGAACTTACTCTGAAACGATATGGTAGCAATCTGAGAGCTTCCTTGGCCAACTTAAGGCCGCCATCTTTACTTCCTGCAAAATTTGCGAAAAGTGCACACTCTTTAAGTAAAAAATGGTTCAAATGGCTCTGAGCACTATGGGACTTAACATCTACGGTCATCAGTCCCCTAGAACTTAGAACTACTTAAACCTAACTAACCTAAGGACATCCATTTGTTGCTGCCAGTAGTTTTAGATCATCCATGTATAGCAAATGTGTGATTTTGTGTGGGTATGTTCCAGTAATATTGTATCCATAATTTGTATTGTTTAGCATGTTGGATAGTGGGTTCAGAGCAAGGCAGAACCAGAAAGGACTTAATGAGTCTTCTTGGTATATTCTACGCTTAATCTGTATTGGCTGTGATATTATTTGAATTTGTTTGGATATTAAGTGTGGTCTTCCAATTTTTCATTACTATGTTTAGGAACTGTATCAATTTAGGATCTACTTTGTATATTTCCAATATTTGTAGTAACCGTGAGTGGGGTACACTACCAAAAGCTTTTTGGTAATCAATGTATGCGTAGTGTAGCGACCTTTGTTTAGTTTTAGCTTGATATGTCACCTCTGCATCTATTATCAGTTGCTCTTTACATCCTTCTGCTCCTTTGCAACAGCCTTTTTGATCTTCGCTCATAATTTTGTTCTGTGTTGTATGTGTCATTAATTTCTGTGTAATGACTGAAGTTAATATTTTGTATATTGTTGGTAGGCATGTTATGGGGCGATATTTTGCTGAGTTTGCTGTGTCTGCTTGATCTTTAGGTTTTAGATAAGTTATTCCATGTGTAAGTGTATCAGGGAATGTGTATGGGTCTGCAATGTAACTGTTAAATAATTTAGTTAGATGTGAATTTTTTGAGGTGAGCTTCTTTAGCCAGAAATTTGCTATTTTATTTTTTCCAGGGGCTTTCCAATTGTGCGTAGAATTAATTGCTCAGGTGACTTCATGTTGCAAAATTATCACTTCAGGCATTTGTGGTATCACCTCGTATGTGTCTGTTTCTGCTTGTATCCACCGTGCGTGTCTGTTATGTTATACTGGGTTTGACCATATGTTCCTCCAGAAGTGTTCCATGTCTGTTATGTTTGGTGGATTGCCTATTTTAATGTGTGTGTTATCTATTGTCTGGTAAAATTTCTTTTGGTTTGTGTTGAATGTTTGGTTTTGTTTCCTACTATTTTCATTTTTTTTGTATCTTCTAAGTAGCTTGGCCAATGCTTGTAATTCCTGCTTCTTTTCATCTAATTGCTCTATCGCTTCTTGTTGTGAGATTTTACCTAACCTTTTTCGTTTTTTGGCTGATAGTTTATTTCCTATAAATTGTGTTAGCTGTCCGATGTCTTTTCTCAGTTTTTCTATTCTGATCTGTAGCCTGTGTTGCCATGCTGGTATTGTGGGTTTCTTCTGTGTGTTGGTTTGTTCTGATCTCTGCCTAGTGTGTATATTTAGTGTAGTGAGTGCTCCTATATAAACCAGTAGTTGTAACTCTTCCATAGTTGTATTTTCATTTATTTTGTTGTGTATGATTGCGTTGATAGTTGTTATTGTTATTTCGACTTGTGGGTTATTTGGTGGTCTATGCAAGAATGGGCTAATGTCTGTATTTGTGTCTTTGTATTCTATGTATGTCAGCTGAAATTTTTCTTCTATATCTAACATGTGTGTCACTTTGTGTTCTATTTGTGCTTGTTCTGGTGGCTGTCTTAAGATTTCGTTTTCCTCTGACTGTTTAATTGATGCGTGTTGTACAGTCCATGACTGTATTTTCTTCTTCTTCTTCTGTTTGCACATTATTTTGTTCCAGTATTTGTTGTACTTGTAGTTTGATGTTTCCTAATTCTGACTGGGGTATCCCGTTATTTTTTATTATTACACGAATCCGATCAGCTAGTCGTTGTTCTGTTAAAAATTTTAGTTCTGGGTATCTGGTAATAAATTTTGTGTATACTTGTGATCTGTATCCAGTTGTGTTGGTTCCTAAGTTTGTTGCTTGGTAATAACAGAACATGAGGTGTCGGTTAACTTAATCTGACCATCTAATCCCCTGTCTTTGTTTTCCTTCTAGAGTGGTTAGAGGAAGCATATCCTGCAAAACACTTCTATTTGGATTTAAATAATTTTCCGTGTGGCTAGCAGTGTCGTTACCATTGTGAACGGGCATAGGGTTCAAGCGTCATGCACGACCATGACAGCACTTGCCTGAGACTTCATTAGTTCTGTCCTGAACCAACTAATCACACTAAAAGGGGGGTTAGCCCTATTCGCGGTTTGTTCTTTTCGTCGCCTTTTACGACTGGCAGAACATACCAGAGGCCTATTATTTTCCCGGGCCTCCACGGGGGTTTATTGTTATTATTATTTTTATTATTATTATCGTGTCAGAAACATACATAAAACAAATTTTATACAATTATTGACAGATCAACACATTTTATAATATCTTTGACCAAAATTTGGCCACTTCCATTGCATTTTCCATCGCCTTGTGAAGGGTCGTCTTCTGTGCATGTGACTGGACACAGTCAACACAAAATCATGAGTTGAATAATCTGTTCTTCCCTGCTGTCACACTGGGTTTTGTATTCCTCAATGTATTCCCATTTTGCCAGGTTAGCTCGTGATCTGCCCACTCCTGACCGCAGCCTATTCTGAGACTCTGAAGCTCTTTTCGAATCAGGAGGGTGCAATCTCTCAACCCTTGATAGTTGCAGCCTAGCTTCTTCATCAGTAGTTGTTAGCGTCTCTGATATTCTGAGGAAACTTTTCTTTGACCTTAGTCATTGCGCGTTTTTTCTTGCTCCAGTTTCGTTCTTTCCTGTTTGCTGCTACTTCTCTCTGAACAGAAGGTGGTGGAATTCCTGCAAGGTAGTACAGCCATTCAACTGCAGTTAACTTCAAGCAGCCTGTTATAATTCCGCATGTGTCGTTTAGGACAATATCCACCTGTTTGGCATGCGTTGACTTGTACCAAACAGGTCAGGGATACTCTGCAGCCGAGTAGCATAATGTTACTGCCGAAGTTCGGATGGTCTGAACTTGGCTGCACCACTGTGATCCGGCCAGTACGTTGTTCCTGGTGGAGACCTTTGATTTGAAATTCGTGCAGTGTTTTTTGATGTTATAGATCTGTTGAGCGTTACTCCTAGGCATTTTGAAGTGTCAAAGTGTCCTAGTTTAACCCCTGACTATTCTATCTTTAACTTACAGGTGGTTTCCTTATTCTAAAATGCGAAGTACACGCTTGTGTTTTGATGTCTATCTAGACATGAGAAACACATACGATTATAAGTATTAAAGCCTTAGTTGACTCTGCAAAGTACAAGGATGATCTGAAATCTGTTGCGTCATTGACATCGGTATTCGTTAAAAAATACGAGTGTAACTAACACTTTCTTCTGATTTCGAGGTTTTGCATGAAGATCATCACAGACATGATAAGTTTCTAGGTACTTAGTGGTTTGCAGTGCATCCCACATAATGACGTCATTAAAGTTTTGGGTTTCTAGCGGTACAATTTCCACTCTTTACCTTCGGAATTATACTTTGGAAGCGATCGGTAGCATACTGCTATATGGCTGATACCGAGAACAGATGCATAAATGGCATGATATTCTTGCAAACCATGTGAAAATACATGAAATTCTGGAAGTTTTCATACGCCACTCGATCATTTTAATATAAAAGGGTCATAAATACATCGATAAATTAATTTGTGATTGACGAAGCATTTCTGATCGACACCGCTCAGAAAGTAAATGTTCTTGTAATCCCAGTGTTATTATTTTTATTTACACGTCAAGTTCCGTAGGACCAAATTGAGGAGCAAATCTCCAAGGTCAGGGAATGTGTCATTACATGATATTACAACATAAAAGTAATAACAAATGGTTCAAATGGCTCTGAGCACTATGGGACTTAACATCTGAGTTCATCAGTCCCCTAGAACTTAGAACTACTTAAACCTAACTAACCTAAGGACATCACACACATCCATGCCCGAGGCAGGATTCGAACCTGCGACCGTAGCAGTCGCGCGGTTCCGGACTGAGGCGCCTAGAACCGCTCGGCCAAAGCAGCCGGCAAGTAACAACAGATAAAAATAACACTATTATGAACCCGAAAAATGTCAAGGCATACGTTTAAGTAAACGCAATCAGCAATACAACAAGAATCAGCTTAATTTTTCAATGAACACCTCGATAGAATAGAAGGAGTAACCCATGAGGAAACTCTTCAGTTTCGATTTGAAAGTACGTAGATTACTGCTAAGATTTTTGAATTCTTGTGGTAGCTTATTGAAAATGGATGCGGCAGTATACTGCACACCTTTCTGCTCTAGAGTTAAGGAAGTCCGATCCAAATGAATGTTTGATTTCTGGCGAGTAATAACAGAGCGAAAGCTGCTTATTCTTGGGAATAAGCTAATATCGTTAAAAAAGAGATGACAGTAAGGAATGTATATGTTGAGAGTGCAATGTCAAAATTCCCAGACTCATCAACAGGGGTCGACAAGAGGTTTGTGAACTTACACCACTTATCCTTTTAGAATGGGAAGAGGTACCCCAGAATATAATACCATACGACATAAGCGAATGAAAATAAGCAATGTAGACTAATTTTCATGTCAAAAAATCACTCACTTCAGATACTGTTCGAACAGTAAAAATGGCAGCATTAAGTCTTTGAACAAGATCCTGAATGTGGGCTTTCCATGACAGTTTACTATCAATCTGATCACCTAGAAAGATCAACTGTTCAGTTTCACTAATCATATGCCCATTCTGTGAAATTAAAACGTCAGGTTTTGTTGAATTGTGTGTTAGAAACCGCAAAAACTGAGTCCTACTGTGATTTAGATTTAGTTCATTTTCTACAAGTCATGAACTTAGGTCATGAACTGCATTATTTGAAACCAAGCCAATGTTGCACATAACATCCTTTACTACCAAGCTAGTGTCATCAGCAAACAGAACTATTTTAGAGTTACCCATAATACTAGAGGGCATATCATTTATACAAATAAGGAACAGGAGTGGCCCAACACTCATCCCTGGGGCACTCCCCACTTGACCGTAGCCCACTCAGAACCCACATCACAGCCATTCTCAACACTATGAATAATGACCTTTTGCTGCCTGTTGCTAAAGTATGAGCTACTCCCCATATTCTGAAATGGTCCAACTTCTGGACCAATATTCCGTGATCAACACAATCTAACACCTTAGTTAAATCAAAAAATATGCCTAACGTTCGAAACATTTTACTTAACCCATCCAGTACCTCTCAGAGAAAAGAGAAAATAGCATTTTCAGTTGTTAAACTGCTTCTAAAGCCGAATTGTACATTTGATAGCAAATCATATGATATAAAATGATCAATTATCCTTACATATGCAGCCTTTTTAATAACTTTATCAAACACTGATGCCATAGAAATAGGTCTATCTACATTATCCCTTTCTCCCTTTTTAGAAAGCAGCTTTACTACTGAGTATTTTAATCATTCTGGAAACTGACCATTCCTAAAGGAAAAATTACAAATATGGCTAAATACAGGGCTAACATGTGCAACACAGTACTTTAGTATTCTGCTAGGCACCCCATCGTATTCATGACGGTCCTTAGTCTTCAGTGATTTAATTGTTGAGTCAATCTCCCCCTTGTGTGTATCACAGAGGAGTATTTCAGACATCAGTGTCGGAAAGGCATTTGCCAAGAAAGTTATATGATTTCCTGTAGAAACTAAATTTTTGTTTAATTCACCAGCAATGCTCAGAAAATTATTCTTGAATACTGTACATATATCTGATTTATCAACAACAGAAATATTTTGACTACGAACTGACTTTATATCATCAACCTTGTGCTGCTGACCAGACACAGCTGATCATGTTGTTGTTGTGGTCTTCAGTCCTGAGACTGGTTTGATGCAGCTCTCCATGCTACTCTATCCTGTGCAAGCTTTTTCATCTCCCAGTACCTACTGCAACCTACATCCTTCTGAATCTGCTTGCTGTATTCATCTCTTGGTCTCCCTCTACGATTTTTACACTCCACGCTGCCCTCCAATACTAAATTGGTGATCCCTTGATGCCTCAGAACATGTCCAACCAACCGATCCATTCTTCTAGTCAAGATGTGCCACAAGCTCCTCTTCTCCCCAATTCTATTCAACACCTCCTCATTAGTTATGTGATCTACCCATCTAATCTTCAGCATTCTTCTGTAGCACCACATTTCGAAAGCTTCTATTCTCTTCTTGTCTGAACTATTTATCATCCATGTTTCACTTCCATACTTGGCTACACTCCACATAAATAATTTCAGAAACGACTTCCTGACACTTAAATCTATACTCGATGTTAACATATTTCTCTTCTTCAGAAACGCTTTTCTTCCCATTGCCAGTCTACATTTTATATCCTCTCTACTTCGACCATCATCAGTTATTTTTCTCCCCAAATAGCAAAACTCCTTTACTACTTTAAGTGTCTCATTTCCTAATCTAATACCCTCAACATCACCCGACTTAATTCGACTACATTCCATTACCCTCGTTTTGCTTTTGTGGATGTTCATCTTATATCCTCCCTTCAAGACACTATCCATTCCGTTCAACTGCTCTTCCAAGTCCTTTGCTGACTCTGACAGAATTACAATGTCATTGGCGAATGTCAAAGTTTTTATTTCTTCTCCATGGATTTTAATACCTACTGCAAATTGTTCTTTTGTTTCCTTCACTGCTTGCTCAGTATACAGATTGAATAACATCGGAGAGGGGCTACAACCCTGTCTCACTCCCTTCCCAGCCACTGCTTCCCTTTCATGCCCCTCAAATCTTATAACTGCCATTTGGTTTCTATACAAATAGTAAATAGCCTTTCGCCCCCTATATTTTACCCCTGCCACTTTCAGAATTTGAAACAGAGTATTCCATTCAACATTGTCAAAATCTTTCTCTAAGTCTACAAATGCTAGAAATGTAGGTTAGCCTTTCCTTAATCTACCTTCTAAGATAAGCCGTAGGGTCATTATTGCCTCACGTGTTCCAATATTTCTATGGAATTCAAACTGATCTTCCCCAAGGTCGGCTTCTACTAGTTTTTCCATTCGTCTGTAAAGAATTCGCGTTAGTATTTTGCATCTGTGACTTATTAAACTGATAGTTCGATAATTTTCACATCTGTCAACACCTGCTTTCTTTGCAATTGGAATTGTTATGTTCTTCTTGAAGTCTGTGGGAATTTCGCTGTCTCATACATCTTGCTCACCAGATGGTAGAGTTTTGTCAGGACTGGCTCTCCCAAGGCCGTCAGTAGTTCTAATGGAATGTTGTCTACTCCCGGGGCCTTGTTTTGACTCAGGTCTTTCAGTGCTCTGTCAAACTCTTCACGCAGTAACATATCTCCCATTTCATCTGCATCTACATCCTCTTCCACTTCCATAATATTGTCCTCAAGTACATCGCCCTTTTATAGACCCTCTATATACTCCTTCCACCTTTCTGCTTTCCCTTCTTTGCTTAGAACTGGGTTTACATCTGAGCTCTTGATATGCGTACAAGTGGTTCTCTTTTCTCCAAAGGTCTCTTTAATTTTCCTGTAGGCAGTATCTATCTTACCCCTAGTGAGATAAGCTTCTACATCCTTAAATTTATCCTCTAGCCATCCCTGCTTAGCCATTTTGCACTTCCTGTCGATCTCATTTTTGAGACATTTGTATTTCTTTTTGCCTGCTTCATTTACTGCATTTTTATATTTTCTCTTTTCATCAATTAAATTCAGTATTTCTTCTGTTACCCAAGGATTTCTCCTAGCCCTCGTCTTTTTACCAACTTGATCCTCTGCTGCCTTCACTGCTTCATCCCTCAAAGCAACCCATTCTTCTTCTACTGTATTTCTTTCCCCAATTCCTGCCATTTGTTCCCTTACTCTCTCCCTGAAACTCTGTACAACCTCTGGTTTAGTCAGTTTATCCAGGTCCCATCTCCTTAAATTCCCACCTTTTTGCAGTTTCTTCAGTTTTAATCTGCAGTTCATAACCAATAGATTGTGGTCAGAGTCCACATCTGCCCCTGGAAATGTTTTACAATTTAAAACCTGGTTCCTAAATCTCTGTCTTACAATTATATAATCTATCTGAAACCTGTCAGTATCTCCAGGCTTCTTCCATGTATACAACCTTCTTTTATGATTCTTGAACCAAGTGTTAGCTATGATTAAGTTATGCTCTGTGAAAAATTCCACCAAGTGGCTTCCTCTTTCATTTCTTACCCCCAATCCATATTCACCTACTACGTTTCCTTCTCTCCCTTTTCCTACTACCGAATTCCAGTCACCCATGACTATTAAATTTTCGTCTTCCTTCACTATCTGAATAATTTCCTTTGTTTCATCATACATTTCTTGAATTTGTTCGTCATCTGCAGAGCTAGTTGGCATATAAACTTGTACTACTGTAGTAGGCGTGGGCTTCGTGTCTATCTTGGCCACAATAATGCGTTCACTATGCTGTTTGCAGTAGCTTACCCGCATTCGTATTTTTCTATTCATTATTAAACCTACTCCTGCATTACCCCTATCTGACTTTGTATTTATAACCCTGTATTCGCCTGACCAAAAGTCTTGTTCCTCCTGCAACCGAACTTCACTAATTCCCCACAACTGATCATATGGTTTTAATTTTATCCTGTGAATTAGCTGTTCTATTTGCGTACCACATACTTTTTGCCTTCCTAATAAAATGTTCAAGCACTTTACAGTACTATTTATAATGGGCTACTGTAGCTTGATTAGGCTTTACATTTTTAAATTACGTTATCATTTTCCATGGATCCCTTGGAGAGGAGTCTCTGTGATGGGAAAAGAGTCCAAATTTTTTTAGATACTTTTTTACTCAGATACAGGGATATTGTGCAATTCTAATGCAGAGAGAGTTATGAGCTATAGTCCTTGTGAAGATATTCATCGATGGAATAGAAGAAGTTGGCCAACAGGAAGTTCTTTAATTCACTCTGAAACCGATCTTTATCACTTACAAGATCTGTTATATGTTCTGTTACGTTATGGAATACTTGAGTACCCATGTTCTTGACTTCTTTTTGTACTAATATTAAGCTTTTAGAGTCCTTATACAGACTGTTTTTTGGTTCTGGTATTATAATCATGTTTCGCACTACCTTGTGTAAAAAAGAGACATGTTGGAAATGACAAAGGACATTAGTGAGTATATGTACTGAAAAGCAGTAGTTAGAATACCAAGTTCCTTAAAGAGATCTCTGCATGATGATCTAGGACTGACACCAGATATTATTCTAATGACTCGCTTCTGAATTTTGAAAATGTTCTCTTTGGGAGAGGAGTTTCCCCAAAAGGTGATTCCATAACTCATTAATGAATGGAAGTAGCCCTAATAAACTAACTTCTTCATATTTAAATCACCTATTTCTGGTATCATGTGTACTGCAAATGTTGGTGAACTAAGGCATTTCATTAAGTCTAGAGAGTGAGTTTTCCAATTTAGGTCGTGGGCAATTTGTAGCCCTAAAAATTTGACACTGTCTACAGCTTTAATTTCATTGTTTGAATGCATTATACTTATAGGGTCAGGTATTATTTGTGAATTACTAAACTGTATGTACTGGATCTTGTCATAATTCAGTGACAATCGATTTGCTGTGAACCACCCACTGATACTTACAAATGTTTCATTAGTTGATTGCTCAGTGAGATCACGGGTACTGTTCTTTTATACCAATACTTGTATCACCTACAAGTAAGACAAAATTTGCTTTTTGTGACACTGCATATGGAAGGTCATTAATATGTTATAGGAACAACAAGGGACGTAAAATAGAGCCCTGGGGCACCTCTTGTCTAATGGTTTCATATTTTGAATGACTATTGTTATGTGGTAAGTCTGATACAGATACACATGGTTTTCTATTAAAAAGATAGGATGAGAACCATGAGCCTGCTACTCCTGTTATTACAAAATATTTTAACGTTTGTATAAGGATATCATGCTTAACGCAATGAAAAGTTTTAGCCAGATCACAGAATATTCCAAGTGGTAATAACTTTTGATTTATTGATTCTAATATAACATCCCCTCCATGAACCATGGACCTTGCCGAAGTAAAGTGGTCAAAGTAGAGAGGATATAAAATGTAGACTGGCAATGGCAAGGAAAGCGTTTCTGAAGATGAGAAATTTGTTAACATTGAGTATAGATTTAAGTGTTAGGAAGTCATTTCTGAAAGTATTTGTATGGAGTGTAGCCATGTATGGAAGTGAAACATGGACGATAAATAGTTTGGACAAGAAGAGAATAGAAGCTTTCGAAATGTGGTGCTACAGAAGAATGCTGAAGATTAGATGGGTAGATCACATAACAGTTGAGGAAGTATTGAATAGGACTGGGGAGAAGAGAAGTTTGTGGCACAACTTGACCAGAAGAAGGGATCAGTTGGTAGGACATGTTCTGAGGCATCAAGGGATCACCAATTTAGTATTGGAGGGCAGCGTGGAGGGTAAAAATCGTAGAGGGAGACCAAGAGATGAATACACTAAGCAGATTCAGAAGGATGTAGGTTGCAGAAGGTACTGGGAGATGAAGAAGCTTGCACAGGATAGAGTAGCATGGAGAGCTGCATCAAACCAGTCTCAGGACTGAAGACCACAACAACAACAACAAATATAACATCTGTAAAAGTGAATATAGCTGATCAGTGGACAGTCCTTTCCGAAATCCAAACTGATTGTGAATGAGAATATTTTTCTTTTCTAAGTGTTTATAAAGTCTATTGTTCAGAACCCTTTCAAACACTGTTTAAAATATTGCCAATAATGAAATGGGATGTAAGTTTTCCACTGATGATTTGTCTTCTTCTTTGTGGTAATGGTTTGACAATAGCATATTTAAGCCTATCTGGAAAAGTACCACTGTGGAGGGGTTCATTACATAAGTAACTCAGTATGTCACAAAGTTCTGAGGAGCGACATTTAATTCTGGTAGTGTTGATTTCATCATAACCATTGGAACATTTGTTTTTAAGAGAGCTAATAACATTAGAAATATCTTTCGGTGAGGTAGGATATAGCTGAATTTTGTCAAACTTCTGCAGAAATGCATTTTTTAAATATTTTAAACTGTCTTCTGAGGAACTATGCAAACCTAATTTGGATGATGAAAGGAAAAAGTTGTTGAAAGTGTCTGCAATTCTGGAGGTATCTCTGATCAACTCATTATATACATTTAACATAATTTCCTCATTTGCCTCACTAGTTTTTCCTGTTTCACGTTTTACTATGTTGCATATAGTTTTTATCTTGTTATTAGAGGCATTTATTTTTTCTTTAAAATAAATACATTTTGAGGTTCTAATTACTTTGTTTAGAATTTTACAATATAATTTGTAATGTGATTCAGCTCTGTAGTCATCGTTTTCCCTTGACGTTAAGTACAGTCTTCTTTTTGTTTTGCAAGATACTTTTACTCTATTTGTAATCCAAGGTTTTGAAACAGTTAATCTATTTGCTTTGATTACTTTATTAGGGCAGCAGTTTCCAGTGTGACCTACGACCATATTAGAGAAACAGTTATATTTTTCATTTATCCTGGGTGAATTGTATACATCATTCCAGTCTGTATTCCTCAAATACTTTTTTATGCATTCAATTCCTGTTTCGTTTATTATTCTTATAGTTTCCCACTTCCTGTTATTAGTTAAATCTGACCCCTATATATTAAATGTAAGCAACTGGGCATCATGATCTGAAAGGCCATTAAATATTGGATTTATACTATGATTTGCTAGTGTGGTAGTATCTATGGAAATGTTATCAATAGCAGTGCTGCTGGTACCCATAACCCTGGTCGGAAACTGTACTAAGGGAATGACATTATAAGAAGTGGTAAGAGACTCTAGTATGGATCTTGAGTGACTTCCCACCTGAAAATTTAAGTTAATATCTTCACTTAGTATGAGTTCATTATTTTTGAAAGTTAAGAAATTTAATACTGCATCAAGCTGTTTAGTGAATAGCTGGAAATTACCAGTTGGAGCCCTGTATATTGTGACTATAATTATTTTTCTTTTGTATTTTTCTACTTCTGTGGCACATGCTTCAAAATGCAGATCACTACAGTTTTTAAGAATGTCAATGTTTTTATAATTGTGACCCTTTCTAATGTAAGTGGCAACTTTTCCTTTCTCCATCTCTTTTCTACAATACTTTGAAGCTAAGGTATACCCTCCCATATTAAGCATTTCAATTTCACTACCTAAATGATGTTCAGAAATACAAATAATATCAACAGGATTTGTAGACTGTAGATCATCTAAACAGATCTGAAATACATTAATTTTGTTTTTTAAACCTCTGGTATTTTGATGTAAATTTACTGTTACTTTTTTTGTCTTCACAAGTATTATGCTTAATATTTCCAGATACATCTTGTTTCAATATTGAATGTGTAGATAATCAGCTTTACTAAAAAAGAACTACTTCCAAGAGTTGCAGTGTCTCCCCTTAAAGAATTTGCTATCAACCTAGCCAGTATATCCTTCCCTATTCTATTAAGATGAAGACCATGAGAAGTAAAGCCCCACTTCCCAATATTGTCAACAGGAACCAAACCAATCTCTGACCCAGCACCAGCCCGAAGCAGTCGATCCAACTCCATACTGACCCTCTTCACAGAGCTGTTCAACTGGGGTTAGCCATACTGCTTGAAAACAGGCACAAACTCAACATTAGTATGGTTTGTTGCTGATGCTATTTTTACCCAGTCACTCTCAATATGGTATCCCTGGTCCCTATCGATACTGTTCCCTGCTCCACCCACGATTACAACATGATCCTCCTTGGTGAAATCTTTCCACAAAGATCCTACGCCCTCTGTCACTTGACAGAGATGCACTAGGCTTGAAAAAGTTTGTGACCTAGTAGCTGTCACCTAATTTTCCCTCTTCCATGACTGCTACCTAACAGCAGAATTTTCTTCCTACTCCCTACTTTTTCTGAAGCAACAGTCTTCATAACTGAATTCTGCTGTGCATCAGCTGCACCTACATCTACATGAGGTTCTTCATTATTAACTGTGGCAGCAGGGCAAATCTATTTTTTGTGTCAACAACGAAACTGTCAGATAGTGTCCTCTTTCTGTGGCCCCTGTTCCCTGCTACCACTGCCCCCTTCTCTTCACCCATCTCCCCCCTTAACCTAATTAGTTCCTCCCTGGCTTTATCTAATTCAGCCTGAAGGGTTCTAATCTGCCCCTCCTGTTCTGCTATTTTCATATCCCGTGAACACACTACAGTACCTAGGAAGAGTCTCATTTTGTTCCCCAATTTCCATGCCACTACATTCCCCCCTGTGAAACGATCTGTCACAACAGCTGCATAACACCCCACAACTAACTTTCCTACAGCAGCTAAAACACTTCACTCTCATGATTGTTTACAATACAGGCCTACTTTTTAAGCTTTCGCTTGATGAAGATAATTTCCTATTTACTATGTTCTATAGTGCTCTAATATAAATATAATATTAATGAACTTACGTAATTACACTTCGATTCACTTAACATTCCCGCACAAAATTTAGGCCTAAAAACGGCTGTTAAGCGCTAACGGCTGTACGCTATTTTCTTTAAAAATGCGGCACAGAACATAAAATCTTCACTTCCCCGAACAGATATTACTCTACTGAACGCAATTAAACTTAATAAAATCTAGACAGTGCACTTAATACTTAATAAATCTTCAAAAGAAAGCACACATGGAGTAGCCCTAAAAACGGTTGATTATTGTAACATTTTGATGTAATTCCCACTTTGTTCTGCTTGCTATCCTTATCCCACTAGCAGCCACCTAGGCTGCCTTTCATTGCTAGTACTCCGTTTAGACTGTTCTAATGGAAAGCAAATCTCGAGGAGCATAGGAAACGTGTTAAGGAAAGCATTATATTTGTCATCTATGTTATTGGCACTATAAACATCCTGCCACTCTTGTTCCTTGACAAGATTTAAAAAAACTCTGCATTGCTGTTGGATTAACTTTCCTACATAGTTTGTAATTATATGTGACATTTGTTTGAGTACAAAAGCCTTTTAGTGTTAAAATTTATTTATCATGGTCTGAAAGGCCTTTCACCATTTTACTAACAGAATGCCCATCTAGTAATGAAGAATGAATAAATATATTGTCTACGGCTGTGCTACTGTTCCCCTGAACCCCAGTTGGGAAAAACACACTCTGCATCAGATCATATGAGGTTAGGAGAGTTACCAACATCCTTTTTCTTGCACCATCATATACAAAATTTATATTGAAGTCACCACATATAACTAATTTCTGGTGCTTCCTACAAAGTGAATCAAGAACCCTCTCTAGCTCGAGCAGAAATGCTCTGAAGTCAGAGTTAGGGGACCTATAAACAACAACAATTGGAAGTTTAGTTTCACTAAATTCAACTTCCCCTGCACAGCATTCAAATATCTGTTCAGTGCAGTGCTGTGATACGTCTATGGACTCAAATGGAATACTGTTTTTTACGTACATGGCCACTCCCACCCTGCAACACCTTGAAAAACAGCCAGCTAATCTGAATCCTGGTAAAGGAAGCCTCTGAATTGTCAAATTATTAAAGTGGTGCTCTGATATACCAATAATTTCAGAGTCAACATCTATAAGCAATTCACTAACTTTATCTCTAATACCTCTTACATTTTGATGAAATATGCTAACTCCTTCTCTACTTGGAAACATGACGTTCTCTGAAGGTGAGCCCTTAGTTAGAGGGACTTCCTTTAAGCAGGTATACTTATCGGCTGACTTCAATCTAAAAATGGTGCAGCTCTAACACCAACTACCACAGGAAATTTTCCTTGAGTGATCCCACCACCACCCACTACACTGTCATCTATAAGCTTGCCAACCTCCCCTTCCCATACCCATTGAGGTGCGAACCCTGGAGAAGGCTTCACAGTGCTGGTAACCTGTTAGTCACTCCCCCACACTTCCCATAACTGCTGGCCCACATCTCTACCGAACGAACTATCGAACTTTCTTCCTTCTGTTACACTCTGCAACTGACGTAGACCTCCTAACTGCTGAGGACTGCTGCATGTTCCCTACACCTACAGCTACAAGAGGCTCCTCTCCACTCAATTCTGACAGTTGGTCAACTCTATTGTATATATGCAAATTATAACAGTCTGAGTACCTCCTCCTCCTAGCTTCCTTCTTGTCATCTGCCAGTCCCCACTCCCCAGCACCGTTCGCCCTCCTCAACCTATCTAGTTCCTCCTTTGCGTGTTGTAACTGCACCTGAAGGACACAGATCTTACGCTCCTGCTCCTCTATGAACTTATTTCTACTACAGATTCTGCATTCCCATGAGAGGATCTCGCTAGAATGACCACTGGCTTCCCCACTGCATTCCCCCCAATGATAATACTTTGAACAAGTCCCACACCGCAACCCACTACTCACAAACCTTCGACAGAGCCCACACTTCTCACTCACGGTCGTCTGGAGACGATCGCAACTCGTTACAGAAACCACGGCAGCAAGTAGATCAGACTGTAAACCGTACCGTTAACGGATGCCTTTGTGCCGGGGGAACCAGACCGGCCTTTGTATACCACTTTGGAGAGTGACCACTGTCTGCGGGGAGTGATCCAATCGTGCATCAGGCCATGGTGGGGGAGGGGAGGGGAGGGGAGGGGGGCAGTTACCTCGCGACTATTCACTGTGGTAGATGACTGACTGACACCTTGCAGGAAACATCTAGTGCTGCAACTAAGTATGGAGCTACATTTTTTGGGATCTGCTTGTCTTCATTGTATTTGTATGAGTGTCTGGTGGTCGATAGCTATGTGCAGGATGTAGAAATGATGATTTTGTTTGGTGAAGGGTACGAATTGCGTTTACTACAGCCATTTGGTATGGTGGTACAATCCCGATGGAGATCGGTTTCAAAGTGAGAAATACAAGCTTTTCTCGACATTAGCAGAGCAGCGTAATTGAGGAAGTGTCTTGCGCAATACTTTCCGTATTTCATTATCTGTAGGCCACTATTTTGGGTTTAACTGTTATTGCCACTGCTTCATGTTTTTAGATCACTACAAAATAGTTTGCCGCTGAAATTCTCATAATTTGCCAATCTGCAGAAAGTGGCGGACAGTACTGCTCCCACACTGGCAGCAGTGATTTGGTGGGTGAATTCAGTGAGAATCAATCAGAATGCTCCATTCACAGGAAATTCCGTGGCGTCTGAGAGTCATAAGACATTCTTTGTGTGGGGCATAGGAGGCTCTACGTACTGACTCGAAAAAGACTGGAGCAATATATCAACGGAAAGTTCCGTGACGTCTGAGGATTACATGAAGCCTTCTCGGTTCGAATGTTCGGTGACAAGCCCCTCTAGTTTGGACGGATGGGATGCTGTCCCATGTCCGCCATTGTGGCTTTAGAGCGTCTCCAGACAAGTAGTTGCAGACATATAAAATTCGCCGAAAACTCCAGCCGTTTTGCTCGTCTGTAAACCAGTGCTTAAAATTCTAGGAGTATCTGTTAGACATTCAATCTGCTGTGTGTTTCGAAATATATCGTGACCTTTGGTATATTCAAGTGTTCTGACTTTTCCATCTATGCTTAGACACCAGTGCTCTTCGAAAACGGAAGGAAATAAAAAATAAGACCCTTAACATCCCTGACTCTAGCAGACAACATAAACTAAACGCACTCAGTGTTTCCCTGCGTGATTGGAATAAGAAAGCTCTGCACTGTTTAAATATTCTGCACTGCCTCATCACCCACAAATTGTTCAAATAAACAGTACTATGTACAGTGCAGTCATTTTCCCTACAAATTCTTTAACTAACTAATTAAACTATATTTCATACACTGCCTTGGATCCAATATATTGTTTAAATGAACAACATCCACACACTGTCTTCTCTACCAGAAATTGTTTGACATGGCACAGGGTACATTCGGGATAGGATCAGGATAGAGCTTGTAGGTGGATCAACCGCAGTGTAATTACGTAATTAGAACATGTAGTTGCCGGATGTGAGTTTTTCCCACCAAATAAAAGAGAGATCCAACCAATAAAAATTGAATTTTATAAATAAATAACATGTGGTTGACATTGATTTGAATTTCACATAATGGGATCCTTCCTCTCCAGCATAGACTGAGTCCACCAGATGAAGGAGGGGGAGGGGGAGGAGGGCAGAGGGATTTCCCAGGAAGGATAATTGATAATTTATTGATCAATTTAATTAATTAATTATTATTATATGAAAAGTGTGCTTGCATCAGCGATGGGAGGGTTGGGGATTTCCTAGATGGGTGGGGGTAGGAGGAGGGGGAGGGGAGAGGTGTCAAGTTCTTAGAAGAGGGACAGATTATTCACTTAGCAGAACAATGGATTAAGGACCTGTCAATCAAAAGAGTACAATAGGTTACACGGCATTATAAATTTGGCAACTATGCAGAGTGGTGTAGAACATATATTGCCTTACTACTCATATCTGGGTGATGCAACATATTTGCATTGAGTGGAGCTTGTTTTATTTTTTCAAAATCAGTTTGGCATTGATTGGTCCAAATCCATAGGCTTTTTTCCCTAACAAGTTTAACAGGCCATCACTGTTCAGCAACTGATCAGGAATAAATTTTCTAAGAAAAGACACTAAGCCCATTTAAACTTTGAGTTGGTTTTTGTTCTGAGGTGGAGGAAAATGTCTGATTGCATCCATTTCCCCGGATGTGGCAAAATATGTTGTGGTGATATAATATTTCCTAGGAATCTAATCTTTTCCTTCAGATATTAAGACTTCTTTAAATTTGTTGTAACATTATATTCTGAGAATCAGTATAGTACTTGTTCCAAAAGCTGCAAATGTTTCTCCCAGGTAGGCGTTGCTATTAGCAAGTCACCTCCTAAGGCAGTGACTATACTCAGTTGTTCTGGATGTACAACTTTGTCTACTACTGCAGAATAAAGACCTCTGCACTCACATTTAAGTCGGAAGGCTAGACAAAAATGATATCTTCTACCACCACATACAAAGCCTGTGTACTTCCTACTGTCTTCATGGAGAGTAGGCAGGCAGGCGATACAGTCCACTACTGCCCTTGAATTGGTTGGCTGCATGCGGGTATACTCCGTGTATGCCGGTGCAACTGAATTGACATTGGCAGCGCCTGTTGAAATTTACATCTCCCCTTCCTCTCTGCCTGAAGGACTAGTGGTTAACGGCAATAATATCTTGCATCTCCTTTACACTTTTATTGGTTTCTGATTGAGTTCCCTGCATGTTAAACTGAGTGTCACTCACATTTTTCAGCTTACTTGCCATTTCCTCCTGTGCCTTTTCAACATCCAATACCTTTTTACTTAGTTTATCTGTTTTCTGAGACAGTCCTGTGAATAACTCCAACTTTAATTCCTTTCCCATTTCAGATAACTTACATGTCAAATCGTTTAACAGGTCAGTGCACAACTTTTTGTTAAGATAATCAAATTTTTGTATTTCTTCGTTTGAAAGTTCCTCATATATTTGGGACACATGATTACTAAAATCATTAAATGTTTGTGTTCGTTGTTTTGAACAACCTTTGACTTTTTGTGCTAAATTATTAAACTTCTGTGTCACATTATTAAATTTCTGGGTTTGTTCATTAAATTTTTGTGTTTGTTCAGTTCTAAAATCATTAAGAGTTTGCATCAACCATTGCATAAGTTGTATCAATGTAGGGGTATCATTTTGAACACCTACTGAGTCATATCTGATAACATTCAGGTCAATTTCGCCTGATGCGGGAATTTTGTATCTACTAGAATTTAGGCTACCGTGCATTTCACTAGCTTTCCAGTGATATTCATAAATTATTTCGTCTAATATAAGTAAAGCCTTGTCAATAATCACAATATTCCTATCCTCAATCATAGCTGAGCTTAAATAATTCTCATGGTTGTCGTCTGACTTGCCGACATGTTCACACACACTATCATTGAATGCGGAATTCCGCCTTATGCATGACACCTTTGGAGTTTTGTTTTACTCAGACATGTTTCAGCACTTTTTGTGCTACCTTCAGTGGGTTACTGTATTTCCTTTCTGTAAAATTGTTATTACATATTAACATTTTGAGAAAACCTTTGGTACAAAATATTTACATGGTTTACTTATAGTTCACAGTTGAGATACGTGTTTCTGGGCTGATGCATTGTATGTTTTGGCTGTGCGGAGTAGCCACGCAGTTAGAGGCACCATGTCACAGGTTGCACGGCGCCTCCCAATGGAGGTTCGAGTCCTCCCTCGGGCATGTGTGTGTGTGTGTTTTGTTCTTAACATAAGTTAGTTTAGGTAGTGTGTAAGTCTAGGAACCGATGACCTCAACAGCTTGGTCCTTTAGGAGTTCACACACATATTGTATGTTTTCTATTACAATATGTCTAAAGTTCTGGTTTCATAGCTTATCTGGAAAAGACGGATGTATGCATGAATGTATATACCTTACAGGAAGCTATTGAATGTTTATGTTGGTAGCAGTAAGTCCACTACACGATCTTCAACTTCTCATCTGCAAACAGCAAAATGTAATTTCTGTTTTTGTTTATTATGCATTTCCCGAAAAACTGAGTATGTATCGTGTTATTTTGCGTGTTACTTATGGCTTTGATGTTATGGTGCTAGTCCTCTTGCTTTTTGGTGTGGTAACGCGTTGATTTCTACCACTGTTGTCGTTTCACAGGCATTTTCTGCGATTTTTCGAGCTTACACATTGCTTTCACCGCCATTACGTGTTGTTGTGGCTGTGTACTATTCATGTGTTGGTGGGATGTTTGTTCGGGTATTGCGCGTAGATTTGAAGTATTGTTGGTGTATATTGTGTTCGGTCGGAGCGCGCACGTTCAGGGCTGGGAGGAAGGGAGAAGGGAAGAGAGAGAGAGAGAGAGAGAGAGAGAGAGAGGGAGAAGTGGTTGCGGAAAGACATCTAGAGTGAATGTTGTGCAGTATGGGGGAGAGGGAAATTTAATTCTGGGAGTTCATCATGTGAAGTTTTGGTATGGATGTTATTTACATAGTTCTTAAATGGTGGCAAGGAAGGTTTTATTACACAGTGGGTGTATTCATTTAGTACTTGCTTTCCTTGGGGTATTGATTTTTAGATGTGATAGTTTTCTTCTGTTGTTAATTTTTGGTATAGGTTGTTACAGTTTTAAGAATCTTTAAGTCAGTTTCAATTTTTGTTTGGTGGTGATTTTGTGCTATCAGGTGATCTGCGAATGTTGAGTGTGAGCTATTGCTTTTCAGTGCTCTGAGATGTTCTGTGTACCTTGTTCTGAAATTCCTGCATGTTTGACCCACATACATAGACTGACAGCAGTTTCAAGTTAGTTGGTACATATCAGACTGGCTGTATTTGCCAGTGTTGGTGGTATTCCTATCAAGTCTGTTTTGTATCATGTTGTTGGTTCTGTATGTTACGTTGAGTCCTTGTTTCTTTAGTATGTTGCTCACTGTATGTGCGACTTTGTTGTTGTAAGTCATTATGTACCATCTGTTGCTGACTGTCTGCAGATTTTTTGTATGTTGTTTGTCTGTGTGTGTTTCATGATTTTGTATTGCCTGTTTTTGTATTTTGTGGTTTATTCTCTTAGTATCATATCCATTCTCCTGTGCAATTTGCTTTATTATATTCAGTTCTTGTGTGTAATGTTTGTTCTTGTGTGTTCTGTTCAGTCTGTGTAGTGAACATCTGAAGCTGACTTCTTTCTAAGTTATAGGGTGACTGGATTGGTTGTGAATAATGGTGCTGGTGATCTGTCATCACGATAGTTGTGACAATTAATTACTGAACTGACAACAATAGTTTTGACTGCTGTATCCGTTTCTGTCCTTATGATTTACTAATTGCAAAATTTTAATACAAATATCCCTTTCTTAATTACTCTGAGCAAAGTTCCTAAATTATCCTGTGACTTTTGCGAACATATACTGCAACTCAAAATTATCAGCCAAAAAAGATTTTCAATAAATACACTATTTTAGTACAATTTAAAATGTTCAAATTTTTAGAATGGGAGGGAGAGGTACTATTACTACACTACTGGCTATTAAAATAGCTACACCAAGAAGAAATGCAGATGATAAACGGATATTCATTGGACAAATATATTACACTAGAACTAACATGTGATTACATTTTCACGCAATTTCGATGCATAGATCCTGAGAAATCAGTACCCAGAACGACCACCTCTGGCCGTAATATCGGCCTTCATACGCCTGGGCATTGGGTCAAACAGATTTTGGATAGCGTGTACAGATACAGCTGCCCATGCAGCTTCAACACGATACCACAGTTCATCAAGAGTAGTGACTGGCGTATTGTGACGAGCCAGTTGCCCGGCCACCATTGACCAGACGTTTTCAATTGGTGAGAGATCTGGAGAATGTGCTGGCCAGGGCAGCAGTCGAACATTTTCTGTATCCAGAAAGGCCCGTACAGGACGTGCAACATGCGGTCGTGCATTATCCTGCTGAAATGTATGGTTTCGCAGGGATCGAATGAAGGGGAGAGCCACGGGTCGTAACACATCTGAAATGTAACGTCAACTGTAACCAATGGCACCCCATATCATCACGCCGGGTGATACGCCGGTATTGCGATGACGAATACACGCTTCCCATGTGCGTTCACCGCGATGTCGCCAAACACGGATATGACCATCATGATGCTGTAAACAGAACCTGGATTCATCCGAAAAAATGATGTTTTGCCATTCGTGCACCCAGGTTCGTCAGGCACCATCGCAGGCGATCCTGTCTGTGATGCAGCGTCAAAGGAAACCGCTGTCATGGTCTCCGAGCTGATAGTCTATGCTGCTGCAAACGCCGTCGAACTGTTCGTGCAGATGGTTGTTGTCTTGCAAACGTCTCCATATGTTGACTCAGGGATCGAGACGTGGCTGCACGATCCGTTACAGCCATGCGGATAAAACGCCTGTCAACTCGACTGCTAGTGATACGAGGCCGTTGGGATCCAGCACAGTGTTCCGTATTACCCTCCTGAACCCATCGATTCCATATTCTGCTAACAGTCATTGGATCTCGACCAACGCAAGGAGCAATGTCGCGATACGATAAACCGCAATCGCGATAGACTACAATCCGACCTTTATCAAAGTCGGAAACTTGATGGAACGCATTTCTCCTACTTAAACGAGGCATCACAACAACGTTTCACCAGGGAACGCCGGTCAACTACTGTTTGTGTGAGAGAAATCGGTTGGAAACTTTCCTCATGTCAGCACATTGTAGGTGTCGCCACCGGCGCCAACCTTGTGTGAATGCTCTGAAAAGCTAATCATTTTCATATCCCAGTATCTTCTTCCCGTCGGTTAAATTTCGCGTTTGTCGCACGTATTCTTCGTGGTGTAGCAATTTTAATAGCCAGTAGTGTATTAGGTACGTGTGAGGTGTTACCAAGTACATCCGTGTAAGTTGTAAATTAGAATTTTCCTACCTTCTTAGTGGAGTTCACAATTATTTTTCTGGTAATTTGCATATAAATTTATTGTCCATTTATGCATATCCTTCTTTCGAGATCCTTCCTCTCCCTCTCTCTCTCTCTCTCTCTCTCTTGGCAATATTAATCGTTTCATGTAACAAGGAAAACAAAAGATAATTAATACAACTGAAACTTTTGACATGTTTTATATACTTTAATTACTTCTCTTTTCTGTACCTGGCACCGTCCTTTTTCCGGTCGCCAGTTATACTGGTATTTAAGTGTTGGCGCCCTTAGGAGGTGCGAATAATGTATATTATTTCGAGGTGTGCGGCTCGAGGATATTTTCACCAGCAGCAATTCACACTTCCACAGTCTGTCGCAACGTTTACCACAGAAACAGTCTAAATTGACTGATATATTAACTCTTCTTTGAACAGAGCGACTGAAGGAAAGCTGGGCCGTCCATCGCCATGACAAGGAATGCAGTATAATAGAATCATAAATAATGTCGTCTTTACAATGAAGATTGCAGGCCACGGTGTATCCAGGAATCATTTTCAGGATGACTAATTTAGAAATGGAAGAAACTGCCCTTCTTCCCAGAAGATGTACTGTAAAAAACCTTTACTGTCCAACATGCATGCAAAGCGTCCACCTAGAATCGCGGACGGGAAGAGACAGATAGTTGAAATCAGCTTAAGGAAACATTAGAATATGTTCATCTTTCCTTTTGTAGATGTCTCTTTTTCCTGTAGGCATGTTTATATTGCAGCTTTGCTCCGCACAGAATTCTGATGCTTATTAAATGAGACACACTTTATGGCTAAACCAAAATAAGATCTATTATACAATCATCATCCAGTCTGCAGTTTCAGATAGAGCCATCCGATTAAACACTTGATATTTATTAAAAGAAATAGTCCATTTCTCTGAGTAACAAAATGCTGTGGTACAGAAAGCTCTCCACGCTTTTTATGTTTTTTTTTCTCAAACGGAGCCAAATCTGACTGTAAAAGCATGAAGTAAATTTCATTGATCAGACTACTGAAAAAATTTGAAATTATTTTAGACTGCCGGTTTTCGGCTTCAAAAAATTGTATTAATGGAGTCGAAAGCTTAAGAATTCTCTCAAATGGCATTAACGACAGCCATCGTGTTTTAGAGTGAGCTAGAATAGTCTGGTGATTGTCATCAGCGTATAAGCAGAACTCTTTCAGCTTCTCTGTCCTTACCTTGTTTATTGAAAATAATTATTAATTATGTTCGTGACGTTTATTTAAAAGACTCCAACAGTGTTTGATATAAGATCATGGAGAATATGGGCAGGGCATCGAATTCCTTCTACATTGTTTCCTGGTTGTTCTTTAATTTGGTGAGACACATTCAGCTGGCCGCGTCGACTAAGCCCGCTGAAATTGGTATTGATATTGTCTCCACAAAAAAAGATTAATCCATGCAGTGAAATTCATAGTTGTCTTAAAGTGTCTCGAGAAAACTTTGCGATTGTCCCCGATGTTCCGTTTTTCAGCGAATCAAACTTGAATAGCTTCTGCTGGATTCCGTCAGTTTCAGTAAAGTATTGAAAAACTAAGGGAAACATCTTTTGAACCTTGTGATTCGATGCGTCGGTGCCTTTGTCGTAAAATAAAACTTTTTGTAATTTTTCTAGGCATTCGGACACGGAGTGTGGTGCGAGAATAGTTTTAACAATGGCTGTAGCTTTGGTTCTCACTGTAGACTGCTTTGCGGCGACTTTGGAGCCACGATACAATGCGGCAATCAGTTTTACGGCGTAGTCAAGAGAATCGAATGATCGATGACGCTTGACACCTTCGTAAGCTGTTGTCCGTTCTGCAGGAGCAACGAACAATTCTTCCTGGTTATCTTCTTTAACCACGAATGTAGAGACAGACTTTGATGTCGAAGCTACTACGAATCTATTTGTACGATTCTTCGTAGAAATGTGATGTCTCTCATCTGTCTTACCTCCGTGAATCTCACACAATGATTCTTCATCTGTACGCCCTCTCTTGACAAGAGACCACTCTTGTTTAATCATTCGAAAAGTGACACTTCGTCTTTCCATCCGTACGGATTTTCGTAAGCTATGATAAGTTTATCCGTATCCTTTCAAGGAAAAGGAGGAGGTGGGGGAAGGGGATGAGATCGTAGAGGATCCGCGTGGGGGAGGGGAGACGGATGCGATAGGCGAGGCGGAGAGCATGGCGTTCAAGGATTTGGAGGGATTTATAAAAGGTAGGGGGAGCGGAGATCCATGCTGGATGGGCATAACAAAGGATAGGGCGGATGAGGGATTTATAGGTGTGGAGGATGGTGGAGGGGTCCAGACCCCACGTACGGCCAGAAAGGAGTTTGAGGAGACGGAGGCGGGAACGTGCCTTGGCTTGGATTGTCTGGAGATGGGGAGTCCAGGAGAGGCGACGATCGAGGGTGACGCCAAGGTACTTAAGGGTGGGAGTGAGGGCGATGGGACAGCCATAGACGGTGAGATAGAAATCAAGGAGGCGGAAGGAAGGGGTGGTTTTGCCTACAATGATCGCCTGGGTTTTGGAAGGATTGACCTTGAGCAACCACTGGTTGCACCAAGCGGTGAACCGGTCAAGATGGGATTGGAGAAGGCGTTGGGAGCGCTGTAGGGTGGGGGCAAGGGCAAGGAAGGCGGTGTCATCGGCAAACTGGAGAAGGTGGACGGGGGGTGACGGCGGCGGCATGTCCGCCGTGTACAACAGGTACAGAAGGGGGGAGAGGACGGAGCCTTGGGGCACACCGGCGGAGGGGAAAAAGGTGTAGGAATCGGTGTTATGGATGGTGACATAGGAAGGACGGCGGGAGAGAAAGGAGCCGATCAGACGGACGTAGTTAATGGGAAGGGCGAAAGTTTGGAGCTTGAAGAGGAGACCGGAATGTCATACGCGGTCATATGCATGTTCGATGTCCAGGGAGAGGAAGATTGCGGAGCGACGGGAATTAAGCTGTTCGGAAAGGAGATGAGTGAGGTGAAGGAGAAGGTCGTCGGAAGAGAAGGACGGCCGAAAGCCACACTGGGTGATGGGAAGGAGGCAGTGCTGGCGGAGATGCTGGTGGATGCGACGGGTGAGGATAGATTCCAGGACCTTGCTGAAGACCGAGGTAAGGCTGATGGGACGGTAGGAGGAGACGGCGGACGGCGGTTTGCCAGGTTTAAGGAACATGAGGATACGGGAGGTTTTCCACAGGTCGGGGTAGTAACCGGTGGACAGAACTACATTGTAGAGCCTGGCCAGGGTGGAGAGGAAAGAGACAGGAGCTTCACGAAGGTGACGGTAGGTGACACGATCGTGACCAGGAGCGGTGTTGCGTTTGGTGCGGAGTGTAACAATGAGATCCTGTGTAGTGATAGGGGCATTGAGTTCCGTGTGTGTAATGTTGTCCAAGTACTGGAAACCAGGAGCGAGGGGAGGGACAGAGGTGTCAGTTCGATCGCGGATATCCGGGAAGAGGGAGTAATCGAACTGGGGATCGTCGGGGATGGAGAAGACATCGGAGAGGTAGGAGGCAAAGTGATTGGCCTTACTAAGGGTGTCAGGGAAGGGGTGATCATCGTGGAGAAGAGGATAGTAGGGGGAGGGTTTAGTTCCAGTAAGGCGACGGAAGGCCGTCCAGAACTTGGATGAGTTGAGTGGTAGGGTTGCATTTAAACGGGTGCATGTCTGTCGCCAGTCCCGGCGTTTCTTAGCCGCGAGCAAATTACGAACGTGTCGCTGGAGTTGCCGGTGGCGTCGTAGTGTGTCCGGGTCACGCGTGCGGAGGAAGGCACGGTAGAGACGACGGGATTCACGGAGGAGGAGAACGGCCTATGGGGGTAAGGTAGGACGGTGGGGGTGGATGGCGACAGTAGGAACGTGGGCCTCCACGGCCTCAGACAAGGTCTGCTGGAGAAAGGAGGCGGCATGGGTGACATCGTCAGGGTGGTGGTAGGTGAGAGGGTGGCTATCGACCTGGGTGGAAAGGGTATCCCGGTAGGCATTCCAGTCGGCTCAGGAATAGTCGTGGACATACTTAGGGGGAGGGTCAGTACGAGGGTCGGGGCGAGGGCGACGACCGTCTGAAACGGTGAGGAGGACAGGGAGATGGTCGCTACCAATAGGCTCCAGGACATCCACCGTTATGCGGCCAAGGAGGTTGGGGGAGGAGAGGATAACATCAGGAGTGGAGTTGGATTCAGGACGGGTATGCCGGGGGATGGGGACGAGGTCACCTTGAAGGGTGCAGAGGAACCGATGCCATCGCCGTAACTGGGCAGCGGAACGACTATGGATGTTGAGGTCGGCGGCGATCACGTAGGAGGAAAAGGTACGATCGACGTGGGAGAGGAAGTCGAAGGGAATAGGAGCGTTGGGGCGGACATAGATGGTGGCGCAGGTAACGGTAAGGCCGGGGAAGAAGAGACTAAGGATGAGGTGTTCGGTGGGGTCGGGAAGGAGAGGTTGGAGCCGAACGGGGATCTGGCGGTGGTGACCAATGGCAACTCCGCCACACGCAATCGGGAGGGGATTATCGGAGCAGTGGAGGAGGTAGGGCGAAGTGTGAATGGTGTGGTGGGGTTGGAGGAAGGTTTCATTAAGGAGGAAGGCATCCACGCGGTGGGTGGCAAGGGTGTGCAGGAAGAGGTTCCTGTTGGCGGGTAGGGAGCGGATGTTGTTGAAAAGGATACGTTGCTGTCGCGCCATGATAGGGATTTAGACGAGGGTGTCGAAGCGGGAGAAGGTGAAATGGGCCCGGTTGTTGGAGTAGGTGGCGTACATCTTGAGTTGGAATATGGAACGGGCGGCGAGGGAGATCTGTTGGAGGGTGTGTGGGCGCTGAAAGGGATGAACATTCTGGAGGACGATGGTAAGGAACCTGATGATATCCTCAGCGGTGGGGGGGGGACGAAGGGAATTGCTAGGAGGGGTGGGGACGGACAGGGACGGTGAGTTCAGGAGTGGTTGGAGGGGGTCGGGCTTTACACTTTTGGGAGTAGGTGGGATGGGGGAGATTGCAGGTATTGCAGGAAGGAGGGGATTGGAGGTTGGGGCACTGCCTGAGGAAGTGCGCTTGCCGACAATGCAGGCAGGTGGGGGCCTCGCGGCACTCAGCTGTGGGGTGCGCGTTATAGCGTAGACACCTCTGGCAGCGCAGGGATTGAGGAGGGGAACGGGAGGGGTCGACCTTGTACCGCTGGTTAAAAAGGAGGGCACCCTCCTTCAGGAGACGGTCAATGGAGGGGGCGTGCTCAGAAAAAACCCGCATAAGGCGGGTGGGGCCGGCAGCGTTATGTATGCGGCGAACCGCACGCACCTCCAAATGGGGATGCGCCTGGAGCTCCGCCAACACCTCCTCCTCCGTGATCACTGGACTAAGCCGAGTGATCACGGCGGTGAGAGTTGGCGGGCGACGCAGAGGTTGGGGTTGGCGGGAGGGAGGAGGTGAAGGACCAGGGGTGAGAGAGGCATGTGGGCCAAAGCGGGTGACAGGGATGCGGGAAAGGAGGTAGGTGTGGAGGGTTGGGCTGGGGGAGGAGATGAGGACCGAATCTCGGCGAGGAGTGAGGAGGGAGATGGGGGCACCAGGACAATGCTGGCGAAGGAAGAGGGTGAGGTTCCGGGCTTCAAGGAGAGAGGGATCAGGACGGGAGAGGAGGTAGCGGTAGGAGGAAGGGGGAGAGGAGGAGGATGAGGGGGCAGGGACAGGCGGGGAGACTTCCATGGCATCATGGGTGGGGGAAGGAGGACGAGGCGCAGCCTTTTTGGAAGCAGAGGAAGCAGGAGTGCCACCGGGGCGCTTGACGGCGGTGGAGGAGGTGTGGGGGATGGGAACAACGGGAATGTGGCGGGGAGGGGCAGGTCCCGGGGCCGGAGTCGGCGCCGGAGATGGTGACAGTGACGGTGAAGGCGAAGGCGACGGCGACGATGACGATGACGGTGGCAGTGGCGGCGGTGATGGCGAAGGTGACGGGGGAGAGCTGGGCGTGGGCAGTGGCCCGACGGGCCACCACCCAAGCCGGAGCTGCAGTGACAGGCTGGGGGAGTGGGGGGAAGGGATCAGAACGAGAGGAGCGGGAGGAAGAAGTGGGAGAGGGGGCGACAAAGATAGAGGGTGAAGGGAGAGTGAGGAGAGGTGGAATGGAAGGAGGGGGGTGGGACTGGGCACACCAAGTTATAGTGGTGGAGGCGGCGGAAGGGGAGGTATAGACAATGGCGGTGGTGGTAGTAGTGACAGTGGTGGTGGGGGCGGACATGACGGGAGAGAGAAACAAGAACGAACAGAACGAAGAGGAGAGGACAGAAACTGGGGACAGACAAAGACGAAGACGGATGAAGACGAAGACGGCCGTAGACCAGGGTCAGGACGGCGGCGATGGCGGCGACCAGGCGGCACCGGATGGCGGCGGCGGCGGCGGCGGCGAGCCCCGGCAGGCGGCGACGGCGGCGGCGGCGTCGGCGGCGATCAGCAGGCGGCGGCGGCGGCGGCGGCGGCGGCGGCGGCGGCGGCGAGCACCGGCAGGCGGCGAGCCCCGGCAGGCGGGGACGGCGGCGGCGGCGGCGGCGAGGACCGGAAGGCGGCGACCAAGCGGCGGCGGCGGCGGCGAGCACCGGCAGGCAGTATGGACGGCAAGCAGACGACACGGCAGGGATCTTCCACGTCGAAGGCGCACCCTGAGAGTAGCCCAGGCAGTGAAACTCTTCGATGAAGAAGAGAGGGAATCCAACCCTCGAATGAAGGTTTTTTGACCGATTCTTCAGCGTGGCGCTGCTTAAATAGTTCCAGCCCTGTACTATCAGAGAAGTCTGGTGTTTTCTCGAACTATGGCGCTGGATCCAGAAGATGCTTGCATCGTCGAATCGTCGATATGAGATACGCAACATGCAACGCCATCTGTGAGGCTACCTTGTCAACACAAACTATTCACATAAATGAAACCAAGTGAGGTTGCGTTTATATGTTGCGCAAACAGATGGCGTTACTTCAGTACCTGAGCCTAGTTCGTGAACAGTATATTGCAAAATCTGGAGAAAACGGGGTCGTATCGGCGTAAGAAAGTCCACAACGGTGACGGTCCCGATATATCGGCACGGAAGGGAACGTCACGCATCGCTACAGGGCACTGCCGCCCGCCGCCCGCTGTAGAAACAATCCGTTCGTGTCACCCCGACCTTACTGTTTTTAATCGCCGATGTTTAGGTGATGAACTGTGTATTCCGTCAGTCAGTGTTGAGGTGCCGAGACAGCGCACGTGGAAGTACGGCGCGACGTGTGCTCGGCCACAGTTCGGGCAGCACTCAGCCAACAGTTTTGTTGTGCACGAGTACAAGTTTTAAGTGCACGGCCGGCGGCAGTGTGGACAGCCCCCGAGCCGTTAACCTCTGGCGAGAGAGTGCAGTGCGGCTTGCGAATACACAGTTTGAGGTAAATTGAAACGGAGCGTTTTGTTTGGTCCACACACAGATGTTTAGCAAGAGCAGCGGGAAGACTGTACGAGGATGTGTGCAGTGTGGGAAGGTATCCTAGGATCCCGCTTTCCCATAAGAATCGAGTAGCACTAATTTGGGTGAGTGGTACTCTCTCTAGCGCGCTGTACAAAGATATCCGGAGTTTACAACAACAAAGTTTTAGCGGTACAAGTGTCAGACCCGAAACAACCGACTAACGGTTCAACTACATTGAAATTCGCCGTAGTCTTTCTAGGGCGCGTACCTCTGTCGGTAAGAACGGAACCCCTGTGGCGTCACTCTGTGGCCTGACGGTTGAAAGAGCTGACGTTTCTGCCACATACTAAGCTCCACGGTCCCTTGGCTGTGTAAAACGTTGAAACTTCTGTGTCGATGGAATGAAAAAATAGGGCATTTCTGTCACGTATTTTGATATTGGCAAACTCACTCACCATACATATAAGGTACTGCCCTACAATCACTATCTGTGACGAGAAGCAACGTTTCACACTACAACTAAGGGAAAATTCCAAACACTGTTAATTTGTAATTATACCGTAACAAAAAAACATTTCTTTCTCTTTTGTTGTCCGACTCTCTTGACTTGGATTTTTCAAATTTGGTAGGAAGTAAGATTTCACAGTGCAAGTAAAGGAAAAGTCAGGAAATCGTTAATTTGTAGTTATATCACAGGAAAAAGATATTTGTTTTATCATTCGTTATTCGGCTTCAAAATGAAAATTAACACATTCTCGAAAGTCTTGGAATACGCGGGACAGATATCCTGTCAGTATCGATGTCGATACCAGGAAAAAATCGCCGAGATTCTCGATTCGCTGGATGGAAGAACTGTCTGCGCACGGGACTGAGTCCTACTCGCGTCTGGCCAGTTTAAAATTACGTTAATTAATACTCAGCAATCAAGTTCGTTACAAAGTCGGAATATTAATTTTAGTTCGAAAGAAGGGTGCTATATACTTCACTGCTTTTCGATATCTAAGGTACCGTATGCAACAATACACTTCCATTCTCCTCCGTGTGTGCGTGTCACATTATCATCAAGTTCCAGATATTATTTATCATGTATTAAAGCAAAAATTTGCGTCAGAAATCGATCTGCACTCTTAATGCATACTGACTGTAACATGACAGCAAATTTATAATTGAGTTTATGATAGCATTCGGCAGTGCAGCAAACAAATAACTTTGTAATCTTACTGCACTTGGTTGAGTTATGTAATTTTAATTGTTTAATTGGCTGAAGTAGCCTCTGTTACTCTAAACTAATTTGTAAACTCACATTGCGCTGAATTAACGACGAAACACAGAGCTCGAACGATATTTCTGTTATCAATTGAAGACTAAGCGTGCAGATAAGCGGGCACGACTCTTCTGTATTACTTTATCTGTGCTGCTCCCCCCGGAACGCACCTGCATACAATACACTTGGCAAGTAATTAGCTTCGGTCTTGAGCAACATCAGATTGTGGTCAAAATAAATGTAAAAAGAGACACTCGATGTAATCTTATTTGACGGGAAGTTCCCGAGTATCATCTGGAGTACACACAGGTGTCATAACCAGGTGCCACGTCTAAATGCACGACCACTTATTTGGGAGTACGATATGGGTACGAACAGTGTTTACGTCCTGTACGTACTCCGACATTCCCTTGCATAACATTATACTATACAGTACGTTTATTCGAAAGCGCTACGAATCCGTTTTCTCTTTAACTTGTTGTCGTTTTTGTTGTGGTCTTAAATCCAAAGAATGGTTTGATGAACATCTCCACGCTACTCTGACCTGTGCAAGCCTCTTCATCTCCGAATAAATACAGCAACCAGCTGAAGAGCTGCAAGAGAGGCCGATGGCTGAGAGTGAGCCACAAGCAGCGCACAAGCGACTGGGACTGCCTGTGTTGAGGGCGCACGCCTCGTAACATGTCGTGAGGTCTCCCAGCCCGCCGCGCACCCAGTGGTCTATAAGATCAACCAGAGCCTCACAGTCAATCACATTGTAATGTCTCTTGCAGCGGTCTCTCCGCGATATTTTCAGAAATTTTATAAATTATATAACTCAGTACATATCTCGAAATATTTCTTCTTATCTTACCGATTCCTAAACTTCAATATGCGATGATTATCAATGCAAAGTAGTTTCAAGCCCTATTATTCCTTGGAGCGTCCATTTACTCCATGGAATAGCTTCTCTGCCATCTGTTTTCTCTGATGAAAAGAATGAGGCAATGCTTGCCGATTAGCCGTGAAAGAAGGAGGATGTATATGTATGTATTGTTGAGCGAGTCGCCATCTTGATGAGATTCTGTATGAGAAGGAATTTAATACATGAACTAAACTAAAGTAAGTGTGTTCGCGTATTATTTAACTCATTATTATTGGCAGTGTCTGCTTACTACGCTGTGTTGCACGGGATCAGTGGGGAACGTCTGATTTACACTGGACGAACCTGGCGTTTTGTATGCTCAAGATATCCAGTTACTTCAAATAAATAGGCTAACACGGTCTTACCAGCAGATCTCCGGTCTTCCCCATGTGATAACCGAAAGTTAATAATTATTACAAATGTTTTCAGGACATCGACTGACAATTTTCGTCGCACCGAGACTTTGAAATTGCTTCACTGCCTTATGGAATTTAAGTTAAGCTCAATTTAATCAGGATAGAACAGTACTGAACTGTGTGAATGTGATAAGCCTGCTTTGTGAATGAAAATTCCCTTAACATACGCATGTTTTTACTATCCTGGTCAGTGAAGCTAAATCAGGCCGGTGTGAGAGAGGTTTTTAAATTTTAGATCCCACAAAAAAATATTAAAACATCTTGCAGAGTAAATACAGTGACCAAACACTGATCTTGCGACATACATCAACTTCAGCTGCAACCACTTGACTTGCAGGTTAGCAAGTATGGGAAGAGCACGCCAGTGGTGCCTGCTATTGACAAACACAGGGACCCCTACAGTGGCCCTTTCTCCAGTCAGGTCATCATTGCTACAGAAAGCACAGCCCGTAGTAGAGCTGTTTAAGACAGTTTAAAATTAATTTCCTGCAAACACGAGCACAGGGGGTGTTCCTATGCTACGACTTTCAGTTCCTCCACATGTGTCCAGAACTTATTAACATTCCGCTGGAGGATTGGAACCATTCCGCATAGGGGTTGTGCTTAGACCCCGTTTTTCTACCTGGGAGGGGAGCCAACCACGTACCGAGGCTTGGCCATGGGGCGGTACGACATTAAAATCCGTAGATTCTGAAGTAGAACTGAAACGGGCGTCAGACACGATGACTTCCACATCGTCAGACAGTTGACTTCCCAGCTCTGTCACTGGTTGACACTAAGTTTTGGACTTTTTGCCCGGGCAGACTTGGGCTGTGGCAGTTCAAACGGCTCTGAGCACTATGGGACTTAGCTACTGTGGTCATCAGTCCCCTAGAACGTAGAACTACTTAAACCTAACTAACCTAAGGACATCACGCACATCCATGCCCGAGGCAGGATTCGAACCTGCGACCGCAGCAGTCGCGCGGTTCCGGACTGCGCGCCGAGAACCGCTAGACCACCGCGGCCGGCGGGCTGTGGCAGTGGCAGCACAGGACAGGGGATCAGGCTGGCGCCGGTGGCGACACCTACAATGTGCTGACACGAGGAAAGTTTCCAACCGATTTCTCATACACAAACAGCAGTTGACCGTCGTTGCCTGGTGAAACGTTGTTGCGATGCCCCGTGTAAGGAAGAGAAATGAGTACCATCACGTTTCCGACTTTGATCAAGGTCGGATTGTAGCCTATCGCGATTGCGGTTTATCGTATCGCGACATTGCTGCTCGCGATGGTCGAGACCCAATGACTGTTAGCAGAATATGGAATCGGTGGGTTCAGGAGGGTGATACGGAATGCCGTGCTGGATCCCAACGGCCTCGTATCACTGGCAGTCGAGATGACAACCATCTTATTCGCACGGTTGTAACGGATCGTGCAGCTACGTCTCGATCCCTGAGTCAACAGATGGGGACGTTTGCAAGACAACAACCATCTGCACGAACAGTTCGACGACGTTTGCAGCAGCATGCAGCTCGGAGACCGTGGCTGCGGTTACCCTTGACGCTGCATCACAGACAGGAGCGCGTGCGATGGTGTACTCAACGACGAACCTGGGTGCACGAATAGCAAAACGTCATTTTCCCGGATGAATCCAGGTTCTGTTTACAGCATCATGATGGTCACTGTTTGGCGACATCGCGGTGAACGCACATCGGAAGCGTGTATTCGTCATCGCCACACTGGCGTATCACCCGGCGTGATGGTAAGGGATGCCATTGGTTACACGTCTGGGTCACCTCTTGTTCGCATTGACGGCACTTTGAACAGTGGACGTTACATTTCAGATGTGCTACGACCTGGGGCTCTACCCTTCATTCGATCCCTACGAAACCCTACATTTCAGCAGGATAATGCACGACCGCATGTTGCAGATCCTGTACGGGCCTTTCTGGGTACAGAAAATGTTCGACTGCTGCCCTGGCCAGCACATTCTCCAGATCACTCACCAACTGAGAACATCTGGTCAATGGTGGCCGAGCAACTGGCTCGTCACAATACGCCAGTCACTACTCTTGATGAACTGTGGTATCGTGTCGAAGCTGCAGGGGCAGCTGTACTTGTACACGCCATCCAAGCTCTGTTTGACCCAATGCCCAGGCGTATCAAGGCCCTTATTGCGGCCAGAGGTGGTTGTTCTGGGTACTGATTTCTCAGGATCTATGCATCCAAATTGCTTGAAAATATGAAACTTACTGGCAGATTAAAACTGTGTGCCAGATCGAGACTCGAACTCGGGACCTTTCCCTTGAAAATATAATCACATGTCAGTTCTAGTAAAATATATTTGTCGAATGAATACCCGTCTATCATCTGCATTTCTTCTCGGTGTAGCAATTTTAATAGCCAGTAGTGTATAAAGAAGGCCGATTTTACTGCATTGATTATGTTTTCCACATTCACAATGCCTTCTTGGGTCCACTCAGTTTTCAGTTCATCTTGGTGAATGTCAACCAGGTTACTGCAAATCACAGCACCTTAGCTGTAGTTCAAATGGCTCTGAGCACTATGGGACTTAACTTCTGAGGTCATCAGTCCCCTGAAACTTAGAACTACTTAAACCTAACTAACCTAAGGACATCACACACATCCATGCCCGAGGCAGGATTCGAACCTGCGACCGTAGCGGTCGCGCGGTTCCAGACTGTAGCGCCTAGAACCGCTCGGCCACACAGGCCGGCAGCTGTAGTTCAAGGTGTTGTCCAGTTCAGTCTCTATCGCATACTCCCTGTGGCATCTAGCTTTTTGGAGCTTAGATATTTGCTGGGATTACGTACTTCCACTAACAGTGTCCCACTGTGCAAGCACATGACTGATTTTAAAGACCTACAATTCCCTCCAAAGCCTTTCGGATATATAAGGGTAAAACCTTCTCAAAAAAATTCGTTTTCCGTTTGACTATGAAAAACACATTCTGGCCAGTAGCATGCATCCCGTTATTCTAAATGGCAGCAGTCTGAATATTTCCTGAATCAGGAGGAGTGGCGACATGAGCCCTCCTGGTGTACTGAGTGTTGCTACCCTCCAGCTGCCCTCGTCTTTCGCCCGGAGGAGAATGAGAAAGTTTCGAAGGGTCTACCCCGGTCCCACAAGCAGTTAGGGAAATAAACATCCACGTAGACAGAGACCCACATGCCTGGGTAAGCTTTATACAACTGGCTCCCCGGAGGACTGTTCAACCACAACAATCACGCACCCCATCAGTACACGGTACTCCTTAAGTATGAGGGGTCTTTTTTTTAGAGGTTTTTACAATCCTCGCGACCTGGGCAGTAAGGCAAAAATCCCCGTTCCCTATGGCACACAACATGTCACTGTGGTGCCATACAGTGGTCGCTGAAGCGTGTCCAAAGCTGCTGGTGACGAGGGACTGGCAGCACAGGAACTCTGGGGTGCACGTAGTGCAAGCTCTTTTATGGAAAGAGCAAAAAATTGGTATATTTGCTGAAATAATATTTTATTGTACTTTATGTAGGTGTTTCTTTGTGTGTGTGTGTGTGTGTGTGTGTGTGTGTGTGTGTGTGTGTGTGTGTGTGTGTGTGTGTGTGCTTTTTCCCACGATCTGGAATGAATTTTTGGATGAATAAATAAATAAGTAAATGATACCTTGATGTCTCGTAGTGTGTCCTATCAACCGATACCATCTGCAGTGAATAATGCCACACATTTCTTTTCTCCCCAATTCTGTACAGTGCTTTCTTGTCAGTTATGCGATCTGCCTACCTGATCTTCAGCATTCTCCTTTAAGACCAGATTTCAGAGACTTGTATTCTCCTCTTGTGTGAACTGCTCATCGTCCACATTTCACTTAATTTGTTTATTAATTCCGAGTTCCATAGATCCGTATGTGAACAGTTGACAGGATACAGAATGAGTCATGTTTTACAAACTGTTGGTTCAAAGGCTCTGAGCAGTATGGGACTTAATATCTGAGGTCATCAGTCCCCTAGGACTTACAACTACTCTAACGTAACTAACCTAAGGACATCACACACAGCCATGCCCGAGGCATGATTCGAACCTGCGGCCGTAGCGGTCGCGCGGTTCCAGACTGAAGCACCTAGAACCTCTGGCCCCACTGACCGGCTTACAAATTATTGTTTAGTATATAGTATATCGAATTTATGATAGGATTGATGTAAAGAATATATGGACAACAGGAACTTACGAGTAACTTAATGTATTAATGTATTAACTTAATGTATTAGCTACCATACATTATTCACTAGGAAGATAAAAGATATACATGAATGCTGTGCATAAACTAAGTCAGATACTAGACATTGTGATTAAGAAATTCATTTACATTATAATAACGTCCATCCAGAAGTAACTCCCTTAGTTTATCTTTAAACTGGGGTATCTTTCCAATGAGATCTGTGTTGGGAGAGCATTAAAAATACTGTTGCCACTGTACAAGGTCCCTTTCTGGACTGTATAGTCTTTTTTTACATGACAGTAGATATCAAGTTTCCTGTGTGTGTGTGTACGTGTGTGTGTGTTCTGATTTTGTGAGCGCGCAGGGTCGAAGTTATCAGCGTCCTGACCCATTTTAGAAGGAACGAATGTGAATAAGACCGTTAAAATTGTTACACACATTGAGGATTTAACCTAAAAAACGACACTCGTGCACTCACTCCCACCTCACTTGCATCCACTCGCACAGTCACTCTGTCTCGCACGCATTAAGACTACCGAGGAAGCGTGGAGCTGCTGCTGTGCCCGCTGGCAAAACACGAGTGAAGCGACAGAGGAGCCAAAACAACGGCAAAGGCAAACGCAAACGTGACTGGCTGACCATTTACAAATAACATGGGTAAGAAAAATCACCTTGGAAACACATTAAGACCAACTCTCTAAAATCTTGGGAGAAATGTTGGAGAATTCTCAAAACTTTAAGACTTTTACCACATTCGTTGGAAAGTGACTAAGAATAGAAGCCAGGTCTGTCGGCAGATCTGCCGCTACCCTCTGATCTGAAAATAAAACGCAGTCTGGTAAAATGTGGCGCACAGTGGTCCGTACGCCACAAGCAGCACACACCGGAAGGTTCTCTAGCCGGAGCAAGAAACCGTGCGTCTTAAAAGGGCTGTGACGTACGCGGAGACGAGTGAGTGAGGGAGGAGAAGCAGGCCCGCCTGTGCTGCGCCACTGCCCGCCGCTGAGCTCCCCACCTCCGTGTCTGAACAGCGAGGCAGCGGCGAGCAGGAGCAGCGCACTCAGCTAGCTGAGCCCCTTCCCCAGCCGTCGCACTACGGGGAGTGTGTCCTGCATATTGTGGACTACTTCATCTGCGGGGTGAGGAAGTTGTAAAGAGTGATGGCGATTCAGAGAATCGGAATAGACGAGGAATTTCGTACCCGAATCGCGCGTCATTTGCTCCAGTGAGCACAAGATGGCGTTTAAGGACATCGAGGTCTTTAGACGGAGCACAAGCTCGGTTTCTGTCAAGGTTGGGGATGGAAATCGGCCACCCCGTTTACTAGGAACCTGTTGCCTGGAGCGATTTAGGGAAATCGTGGAATATCTCACCCTGGATGGCCGGAAGCGGGTTTGAAACGTCGTCCTTTCGAATGTGAGTCCAATGAGCTAACGATTGCACCACGTCACTCGGTAAGATCGCATATTGTTCTGTGTCGAAGACAGTAAAATCGCGAAAGAGTTGTGGTGCTCACATGAAATGTTCTTAAATACTGTATTAAGAAAATATGCAGGACTTCAGCCTCTCAGGTACTGCACTATATCTAAAATTACTCTGGGCTTCTGCAATAGCTAGAGTGGCAGATGGTTAAATCCCTGGATTTGGGTTGGAACCGGCTCCACACGAATAGTAGAGCAACCTTCGTTTTGGCTATTTTTGTTAGTGCGGGTCGACTACGTCGGGGGCAGGTACGAACTCGGGAACAAACCTATTGTTCTCCTTTGATTGACAGGTACTCGATCTATTGTTCTGTGAAGTGCTTCTCTGTCTCACCCATTTCCTTTTCATTGACAGGCACTTAACCTATTGTTCCCCCCACCGCCACCCCCACCCCAACCCCTCCCCCCTCGCCGCTACAGGTACATTTTCAGGTCTGAGTTATTGGAATAGGCCTTCCTCTCAGTCTTATCAATTTGACTGACTACTTAGTTAAATTGATAAATTAATTAACCTCTCTGGTGCGAAAGTGCCACGCCCACCTACCACACCCCCCAGGTGGGAAGTTCAAAATCCATCAGGACAATGCTACCTATACTAACCTAAGAAAATGGCGGGAAAAAGGGTATCTCCACTAACCTAAGTCATCTGACCGCCACCTCTTCCTAGGAATTTGCAGGAAAAAGACTCATTTGATCGATCATTTGGAGGGTATTCGACTGTAGTGTATGGAATGTTGTTTAAACACTTTAGATATTCTGTGGAACATTATTTATTTAAACAATTTATGGGATTCAAGGCAGTGTATGGAACATATGGAAATTGGTGGAGAGGAAGGATCTCATAACAGGAAAGTCAAGGGCATATTGTTTATTATGAAAAATTCAGTTTTTTTGGGGGGGGGGGAGGGGGGGGAAGGGGGGGGGGTGTTAGACTTCTCTTGATCATCATTCTCTGCTGTTTGGAAACATGTAGGTCTTGCAAGAAGCAATTACATGGGGCAAACATGCTGCATAAAATAATGTTCGGCACTGTATTCTGGTTGTCTTAACCTAATGTTTGGGCTTTTGTCGGCACTTAACCTATTGTTCCGGTAACGGGTTTTCAATGTCACCCCCTTTTTCCTTAAACTATTGTACCGCCTTTGATACCAAACTAGGTAATCAGTTATGTCCTCCCACACTTTTCAAATATCACATGCTTTCTGTGGTGTCACCGCCAGACACCACACTTGCTAGGTGGTAGCCTTTAAATCGGCCGCGGTCCATTAGTATACGCCGGACCCGCGTGTCGCCACTGTCAGTGATAGCAGACCGAGCGCCACCACACGGCAGGTCTAGAGAGACTTACTAGCACTCGCCCCAGTTGTACAGCCAACGTTCACAGCAATGGTTCACTGGCAAATACGCTCTCATTTGCCGAGACGATAGTTAGCATAGCCTTCAGCTACATTTGCTACGACCTAGCAAGGCGCCGTATTCAATTGATATTTATTATGTGAAGCATGTATGATCAAGAGCGATGTTCTACAATTGTGGATTAAAGTTAAGTATTATATCAACTACTTACTTTATTTGCAATTCTCAAGGTATTGTCCTGTTCCAGACCTCACGCCAGTCAGCGTGTAATTAAACGCGTGCATTTCAGCCTCCTCTAGAAACACAGTGTTGGCTCTTCTGCCAACACTACAATTTGGCGACGAGCTAAATCGCGTTTGTACCAATTGATCTTGCCTAAATTACTTGTGTCATGGCTTCGCCACAATCTCCAGATGTACTGTCCGAATTTTATCGCTTGCAGAATCAGCAGATGCAGGCCTTATTGGATGCCCTTGGACAGCTCGTCCAGGGTCAATGTTCAATGCAAACCGATGCGGCGGCCACCGCTCCACCGCTCCACCGCTCCCGCAGCCACAACACGCAGTTGCACCACCTTTTCGTCCTTTTGATGCGGCACTGGAAAGCTGGACGAAGTGGTCACGCCAATTTGGATTCCATCTCACTGCCTACAGAATTCAAGGTACTGAGCGGCAGCCTACACTTATTGGCGTGTGTAGGGGTGCAGACGTACCGTGTGATAGTGGAATTATTTCCCCGCCGTGACATAGCAAGTCTGTCGTACGAAGAAATTTTGTCTGCATTAGATGCATATTTCAAGGAATCAGTCAATGTAGTTGAAAAACGGTATACGTTCTTTCGTACAAAACGTACGGCCGGTCACACTAATCGGGAGTGGGTTGCAACGTTGCAAGGCCTTACTAGGGATTGTGCTTTTGAGTGTGAATGTGGACTCCCTTATTCAGATACTATGGTGCGTGATGCAATTGCACAGAACGTTTCTGATGTTCGTATACGGGAGTAAATTTTGAAACTAGTCAATCCCTCCCTTCAAGAAGTGATAGACATATGGGATAGGCAAGACACACTTGACTTTGCTCAGGAATCGTTTGAACCTTCGCCAGCCGTGTGTCACATTAACCGGCCCACCGGGCGGGCTGCACGGAACAGTAAACAGCCCTCGCGCCCGTCCGCGCAGCCACGTGTGCCGCACAAGCACGCAAATGCAGTGAAATCATGCCCGCGGTGTGCTACTAGACATTCGCGTGAAAATTGCCCATCACGCCAAGCTATTTCCTTCTTCTGTAATAAAAAAGGACATGTTCAGAGTGTTTGCCAGAAAAAGCTCTGATCGGACATTCACAACCATTCCAGGCCCTTTGCTTCACGCCAGAATCGGAATCGAACCAAGAATACTCAGGCTCGTGAACCTTCGCCCATGGACATTCATGTAGTTAATTCCACTCCGCCCAGTGCCACTCTCTCTAACAGTGACTGTGTTCTCCCACAAATAGTGTGCATCGCCGTCGACGGAAATCCCGTCAAGTCGCAAGTGCTTCTGTACCAGTGTCTGTTCAAATTGCACGAGACAGTTGCTCTTGTCGTCAATAGGACAATAAACTTTTTGTAGACTTGGACATTAATGGCAACGTGATCCCATTCCAGCTCGACACCGGAGCTGCAGTTTCATTGATCAATAAAGACACGTACAAACAACTGGGCACACCTCCGTTGCGTGCCGCAAATGTTAAGTTAAATAGTTATTCCGGTCAGAATATCCCTGTGTTAGGACAGTGCAGCCTTCTTGCAACATACAAGGGACAAACAAAACTTGTGTCATTTTACGTACTTCGTTCTTCTTCTGCAGTGAACTTGTTTGGTTTAGCTTTATTTCAGATGTTTAACTTGTCTATAGTCAATCGGGTCCTATCAGTGAACCAGACTGTGCCTTCAGCCAGTGTTTCTAGTCTATGTGAAGAATTTGCAGACATTTTTGCACCGGGCCTTGGTTGCGCTAAGAACTATAAAGCACATTTGGAACTGAAAGTGTGGTGTCACCGCCAGACACCACACTTGCTAGGTGGTAGCCTTTAAATCGGCCGCGGTCCATTAGTATACGTCGGACCCGCGTGTCGCCACTATCAGTGATTGCAGACCGAGCACCGCCACACGGCAGGTCTAGAGAGACGTCCTGGCACTCGCCCCAGTTGTACAGCCGACGTTGCTAGGAAAGATTCACTGAGAATTACGCTCTCATTTGCCGAGACGATAGTTAGCATAGCCTTCAGCTAAGTCAATTGCTACGACCTAGCAAGGCGCCATTTATCCTTTGCTATGTATCTAATGACGCATATACTGTATCAACAAGACCAATGTTCACCAATTGTGGATTAAAGTTAAGTATTCCAGCAGCTACGTACTTTTCTTTATAGTATTCATTACGTATCCTGTTTCAGACCTCACGCCAGCCTGCGTGAGTTTAAGCGCGTGCCTTTCGGGTTACCTGTCACTGTGGATTGGCTGTCTTGCCAGTCCACAACAGAAAGTAAACGCGCAACCGAAATTTTTCAGAGCGCGCAATATTCCCCACGCATTGCGTGATGAGTTCGCAAGAACATTAAATGATTTGGAATCACAAAGTGTGATTGAACGTGTGCAGGCTTCTCTCTGGGCATCACCCTTAGTCATTTTGCCAAAACCTTCCGGAAAATTGAGACTTTGTGTGGACTTCAAGGCAACAATGAATCCACAATTAGTGACTGCAACTTATCCTTTACCCCGCCCGGAAGATCTTTTTGACAAACTGTGCCCGGGTAAATATTTTTCGAAGTTGGACCTAGCAGATGCGTACTTGCAAATACCAGTGGACGACGAATCCCAGCGCGTCTTGGTGGTTAACATGCATCTTGGTTTGTACCGATTCAAAAGACTGCCATTCGGGTGTGCATCCGCCCCTGCATTGTTTCAGCAATATCTGCAAACTGTTTGTGCGTCGGTCCCTACTGCAGCGAACTATCTGGACGATATTGTGATCTCCGGAAAGACGGAAGAAGAACATTTAGCCAATCTCAGGACATTATTTCAGGTCTTGCGACACAATGGTCTTCGCTTGCGGAAGGACAAATGTGTGTTTTTTGCTCGTGACTTAACATATTTGGGACATGTAATCAATGCCCAAGGCATACATCCCAGTCCAGAGCTCCTCCGGGCCATACAAGACTTGCCTTCGCCACAGAATTTGAAGCAGCTACAGAGTGTGCTGGGTAAAATACATTATTATCATCGCTATGTGCGCCACGCCTCTTCCATTTCAGCTCCGCTTCATCGCTTACGCCGTAAAGGTGTTCCGTTCGTCTGGACGACGGAATGCAAACGCACCTTTCGCCAGTTGAAGTCGGCGTTGCTTTCAAATACTTGCCTTACGCCATTCGATCCCCAGAAACCCATTATGCTGATGGTAGATGCATCGGATTTCGGGATCGGTGCTGTGCTTGCGCACAAAGATGGCTCGCATTATCGCCCTATTGCCTTTGCGTCCAAATTGCTCTCGTCTGCGCAAAGAAATTATTCACAGATAGAGAAAGAAGCCTTGGCTCTCGTATTTGGTGTTACTAAGTTACACGATTTCTTGTATGGTCGTCACTTTACCGTCATCACAGACCACAAACCCTTGACAGCGCTTTTTCATCCAAACAAGCCTGTACCTCCACGTACAGCGCAGAAATTCATTCGCTGGTCTATTATCCGCTCGCAGTACCGCTAAGATATCTTGTATCGGTCCACTGCTAAGCACGGAAACGCCGATGCGTTGTCCCGTTTGCCTGTTGCTGAGGATAGAGCATTCGATTCTTCCGAACTTGCTTGCATGTTCATTGATGCGGAAACCGATGACGTGGTCGAATCGTTTCCGATTGGTTTTCGTCGTGTAGCTACAGCCACAGCTGCTGACCCTGTCCTTGCTACCGTTTTGCGTTTTGTTGCTACGCAATGGCCCTTGTCGAAATCACGGATCGAGGATCCGTTGGTTCGCCGATTTTTTGCTCACAAGGAGAGACTTTTTGTACGACGTGGTGTTTTGCTGTTGCGTTCTGATAGTGATCAGTCTCGGGTCGTGGTCCCACGTTCGTTACAGTCCTCTGTCTTACGGCTTCTCCACCAAGGACATTGGGGTATAGTGCGAACGAAACAACTTGCTCGTCAGCACTGTGCTTGGTTCGGAATCGATGCTGCGATTAGGAATATGTGCTCTTCTTGCATGGCGTGTGCCGAACAACAATCCGCACCACCGCGGAAATTCTTTGCATGGCCGAAAGCCACTTCCCCTTGGCAACGCTTGCACATCGATTTTGCTGGTCCATTCTGGAATGCTCGATGGTTGATTGTTGTCGATTCCTTCAGTAATTTTCCTTTTGTTGTCAGGATGTCTTCTACGACGTCTTCAGCCACCATCCAAGCGTTATCCGCTATCTTTTGCATTGAAGGTCTTCCACAGATTATTGTTTCCGACAATGGCCCACAATTCATGTCCGCAGAATTTCAGTCATTCTGCAAGGCCAATGGTATTCAACATCTGACATCCGCGCCATTTTCGCCTCAGTCAAACGGTGCCGCTGAACGATTGGTCCGGACTTTCAAGTCACAGATGTTGAAGTTGAAAGAGTCACATTCTCGGGAGGACGCGTTATTGCTCTTCTTGTCCTCGTATCGCTCTCAGCCCTGAGATGGTCGCTCGCCGGCTGAGTTGCTCCACGGTCGTCCTCATCGAACCTTGATGTCTTTGCTGCATCCGCCGCATCAGGTTCCTGTGCAGCGGCAGCCACCTGCTTTTGCTCCAGGCGACGTTGTATACCATCGCAACTATCGAGGTTCACGGCGTTGGCTCGCAGGGCGCATTCTTCGCTTCCTCGGCCGCGCTCTGTATCTGGTTTTGGGGGCCACTGGTGAGGTGCGTCGGCATCTCAATCAGCTGCGCCTCTGTCGTCGCACGGGTTCTGCCGCTCCCCGTCTGCTTTCAGCGACGGTGCCGTCCGGTCTGCGCCCTGGGGACCCATCTACTGGCTCGCCTCATCCCCAGGTGTTACCGACGCGCCGCCGCCGCCGCCTGTTCTCCCGCCGGCGCCGCCCGCAGTGGACGCTTCGCTGCAACCGCCAGGCGCCTCCCTGGGTCACGCGCTGCCGATCGCTTCCCGTGACCAGCTGTCTTCCGACATAGAACTCTTGCCCGCTCTGGACCACATGGCGTCTACGCCCGTCGGGTATCCCGACGCGATGGTGGTCGACCCTTCGGCTCCTCCTGTCTCTCTACGGGCGCATACACCGCATGTTGACGTGCACCCTGGACTAGGTTTTCAGGCGTTTCCTAGCTCCCCTCGGACCGAATGGCCGGGTGCGGGTGGCACAGCCTCGCCTGTTGTTAGGCTCCCCACCTCGTCGCATACGTCAACATGGGGTCCTCCCCACGGCGGCCGGAAGCCTTATGCCACAACCGTACGCCGATTTGCGGGGGAGGAATGTGGTGTCACCGCCAGACACCACACTTGCTAGGTGGTAGCCTTTAAATCGGCCGCGGTCCATTAGTATACGCCGGACCCTCGTGTCGCCACTGTCAGTGATAGCAGACCGAGCGCCACCACACGGCAGGTCTAGAGAGACTTACTAGCACTCGCCCCAGTTGTACAGCCGACGTTCACAGCAATGGTCCACTGGCAAATACGCTCTCATTTGCCGAGACGATAGTTAGCATAGCCTTCAGCTACATTTGCTACGACCTAGCAAGGCGCCGTATTCAATTGATATTTATTATGTGAAGCGTGTATGATCAAGAGCGATGTTCTACAATTGTGGATTAAAGTTAAGTATTATGTCAACTACTTACTTTATTTGCAATTCTCAAGATATTGTCCTGTTGCAGACCTCACGCCAGTCAGCGTGTAATTAAACGCGTGCATTTCGGCCTCCTCTAGAAACACAGTGTTGGCTCTTCTGCCAACACTACACTTTCAACGCCATTTCTGGAGCATTGTTCTTTGTCACTCACCCCCCTTAAACTATTGTACTGCGTTTTACATAAAAATTATGCAAATTAACGCAGTGTTCTGCCCATAACGTGCTGTTCTGCTGCATGTCACCCACTCACGCACTCCCTCCCATTGACTACTGTACCACTAACATCACTTTGATATACAAAAATCATGCAAATTAATTAAATCAGTATCCTTCACATGTACGGGGTAGTTTTTCTTAATTCGCAGCATCCTATTGGTCGGTGAAATCGATGGAATATAGTTTAAACAAAAGATAGCTGATAAAAAACACATCCTGCCGACGCCGACGACGCCACAAGCCACCGGCGGACGCAAACCAGCGCGAGCAGGGGAAAGTTGGGTTTGTTCTCGTGTATAAAGTTAAAATTCTTCGAGTGTTATAATGAAGTCACAGAACTCCAAAGCCCGGTGACGCTGGTCCCACACGCTGTGGAACGGTCCAGCGCTGATAGAGATGTTCCAATGCTTCCCAGAATAGCACATGTTGCATTGTTCCTAGCGATCCTTTCGCCATTGTTTTCTGCAGACGAGACTTTCAGCGGTAAAATTATTTTACACGTATTGCTAAACTGCACTGACAGTTAAACTCCGCAAAAGCTATCTACAGATCATCAAATACATACGAGACTCACAAGAAACATATTTAGCAGTGTAACTACAACTAAGCATTACGATTGCTGCTACAGTCTGACACCGATCGATGTACAGGTAATGCCTCGTCTTGATGGCTGTGATTCTGGAACGAATGTCAGTATCTATAGCAAACTCTTGGAAATTGCATAGTGTCCCAAAAATACTTAATGTGCGCATTTGCAGGAATCTTCGTGATGTCTCGGCTTGTATGCACGGAAATATTTGCCCTAACAAGACCTGTTTACGAAAATAGCGCAGAATAACGTCGAATGCATTCTTCCTCGCCCTCCCAACGTGGCAGCCCGTCCATCACGTGTTACCCTTCCCGCTTTCAATATACGCAATTGTTCTCACCTCTAAAAGCCTGTACACGCTCATGAAAACACCGTTAATCGTAAAAGCACTCTTGTTGTTTGGAAAGGGAGCACTCTCTACGCACAGACGGGGGGAAATCAGAACAGTTACGCGAACAGAATTCCAAGCACTGTCTTAGAGAACAGAAAAAAAATGGCCGGAATTTTCGGTGCCCTACAACTACAGGTCTGGAGATGTCCTAATGCCACAGTACCGGATGAGTCAGGGCATCCCCGCCAGAGATGGATGGATGGTTTGCTTCAACTTGTTTTTGACCACTTGCTTTCTCAGAATGTTCCGTACATAGCTTGCCTCCATCTTGTTCGAATCAGTTTGTAGATGCTCCTACGTCCCGGCACAATGGATGTCTTGTGAATGAATAGAGCTTAATGATTGTGTTTCGTACAGATCCCCATATTGTATCGACAATTAAACTCTGCAACAAGCCCTACATATCGTAAAATACGGAAAGACTCTTACGCAATTACACTGCTCTTGAATATTATAGGGCGAAACAGATCTTCAACCCAGCAATATATCACCACATACCGAGTCGATGTAGTAAACATACATTTCCTATCCTGCGCCATACAAAATCATCCCTTTTACATCATTTGTACATATACCGCGAAGACAGATAGCACAGTATATACCTTTAAATGCGAACATTTTTAGGTTAGGCTTTACCGTGACTGTTACTGACATTAAATGAAACACAAGTTTACTGTTACCAGCCACCGTTTTATTTTTTCCACGACGCGTTTCGAAGGTTTAAACCTCCATCATCGGGTGGATTTACATTAGTCAGTGTTACATATGTGTGTGTGTTGTGTTACGACATTTGGAGGAACCTGTGGCACTGCCTCCAGTTGTTTACAAATGTGGCAGTGTACATGTGAAGTGTTACGACAGAAAAAGGAACCTGCGACCACTGGAGGCAGTGCCACAAGTTCCTCCAAATGTCGTAACACAACACACACACACACACATATGTAACACCAACTAATGTAAATCCACCCGATGATGGAGGTTTAAACCTTCGAAACGCGTCGTGGAAAAAATAAAACGGTGGCTGGTAACAGTAAACTTGTTGTTTCATTTAATGACAGTATACACCCCCTGCAGCACTGGATATTTCCATGAGAGGTCGGCGGTCATCCAACCCCGACAGGTGACCAGAGCACTCTCAGCGGACCGAAGTCACTCTCACAACTGTTCTACAAATTCGAACTCGTTTCCCCTTGCCACAAAGGCGTTACTGTTTCTGGTCCGGACCTGCTTGCTTGCTTGGTTTTCTGCACCCATCTCCAAACTAGGGGATTACAAGAACACATGTATTTTCGAATGGTTTGCCATAATATTATAAAATTTTCGCGGTACTTCTCGATATCAAGCACACAGCAATATCCTACCGATCGCTCGTGCAACATAATTCTGAAGATATAGGCTGGAAATTATTTCTCTACAAACGTGAAACTTTAGCTGGGTGGGACGTGCTGTAAACCACTTACTAACTAGAAACTTGTCATGTCTGCAAAGACATTTACGCAATAAACTCGAGAAAAATAGAGAAAACTGATATTTACACTTGCAAATACCGATGCCGGTGATGTAGCAGATTCCAAATCATCGCTATAATTTACAAGGCCAACTAGGGTGTTTCTCATGTCTAGAGATCCAGAAAACGTGTCTTCCACATGCTAGATGCACACACCACAATCGATTTTCCCTCAACTAAATAAAGGCGCAAAATGTGCAGAAGCAGTGAACCGAGCAATTTACATGGGAGGGAATGATGGTCCAACGCAAACACATGTCCATATTGAATCTTCTCAAATTTCCACGCGCATCACGAAAGCTATCCAACACATACTAAGCATTAGTTCGCTATTCAACTGTCTAGAGGACAACAGTTAAGCCAGCTACATTCCTACACGCCAACAGGCCTCTGCATTCGGACGGCTCCCACAGGAAACGTGAATCGTTCCCGCCACAGGTCACCAGCGCTGCACACCAAGCAAGCATAGACAGAATCGTCCTAGGAAAAAGAAGCGCCCTCATATGTATTTGATCACTATACTTACAATTAAATGTTCGATAGCGGTTTCAGTTGAGCGACATTCGACAATGACCGAAGTATCGGAAATACATCCTGCTGATGGCTGTGACTCTGAAAATAGAAATATCTGCACCATTCTTATGACTTGACATTCTCCTCCCTTTGGATACTTTGGAACATAAACACATACTTTATAAGGCTGATAATCAAGGTGAACCTATCACGCAACCCCTACTACTACTAAGTATAATGTTTCATCAATAACAGATTGCCTACGATACAAAATAATACCCAGAGAAAATCAGCGATGGCTGGACATGTCTCATAAGTTTTTCTTGTGAGTGCTACCACTGCATCTTAGAAAGAGAGACGTAATCGGCAGATGTTAAAACCCCGACCGTAACAACTACCTTATGTTACTGTCACAAGTGGTCATGGTTCTACAGGTGCACACAAGTTGTTGTTGTTCTGGTCTTCAGTCCTGAGACTGGTTTGATGCAGCTCTCCATGCTACTCTATCCTGTGCAAGCTTTTTCATCTCCCAGTACCTACTGCAACCTACATCCTTCTGAATCTGCTTAGTGTATTCATCTCTTGGTCTCCCTCTACGATTTTTACCCTCCACGCTGCCCTCCAATACTAAATTGGCGATACCTTGATGCCTCAGAACATGCCCTGCCAACCGATCCCTTCTTCTAGCCAAGTTGTGCCACAAACTCCTCTTCTCCCCAATCCTATTCAATACTTCCTCATCAGTTATGTGATCTACCCATCTAATCTTCAGCATTCTTCTGTAGCACCACATTTCAAAAGCTTCTATTCTCTTCTTGTCCAAACTATTTATCGTCCATGTTTCACTTCCATACATGGCTACACTCCATACGAATACTTTCAGAAATGACTTCCTGACACTTAAATCAATACTCGACGTTAACAAATTTCTCTTCTTCAGAAACGCTTTCCTTGCCATTGCCAGCCTACATTTTATATCCTCTCTACTTCGACCATCATCAGTTATTTTGCTCCCCAAATACCAAAATTTGTTTACTGCTTTAAGTGCCTCATTTCCTAATCTAATTCCCTCAGCATCACCTGACTTAATTCGACTACATTCCATTATCCTTGTTTTGCTTTTGTTGATGTTCATCTTATATCCTCCTTTCAAGACACTGTCCATTCCATTCAACTGCTCTTCCAAGTCCTTTGCTGTCTCTGACAGAATTACAATGTCATCGGCGAACCTCAAAGTTTTAATTTCTTCTCCATGAATTTTAACACCTACTCCAAATTTTTCTTTTGTTTCCTTTACTGTTTGCTCAATATACAGATTGAACAACATCGGGGAGAGGCTACAACCCTGTCTCACTCCCTTCCCAACCACTGCTTCCCTTTCATGTCCCTCTACTCTTATAACTGCCATCTGGTTTCTGTACAAAATGTAAATAGCCTTTCGCTCCCTGTATTTTACCCCTGCCACCTTTAGAATTTGAAAGAGAGTATTCCAGTCAACATTGTCAAAAGCTTTCTCTAAGTCTACAAATACTAGAAACGTAGGTTTGCCTTTCCTTAATCTTTCTTCTAATATAAGTCGTAAGGTCAGTATTGCCTCACGTGTTCCAGTGCTTCTACGGAATCCAAACTGATCTTCCCCGAGATTGGCATCTACTAGTTTTTCCATTCGTCTGTAAAGAATTCGTGTTAGTATTTTGCAGCTGTGACTTATTAAACTGATAGTTCGGTAATTTTCACATCTGTCAACACCTGCTTTCTTTGGGATTGGAATTATTATATTCTTCTTGAAGTCTGAGGGTATTTCGCCTGTTTCGTACATCTTGCTCACCAGATGGTAGAGCTCAGATGGAAACCCAGTTCTAAGCAAAGAAGGGAAAGCAGAAAGGTGGAAGGAGTGTATAGAGGGTCTATACAAGGGCGATGTACTTGAGGACAATATTATGGAAATGGAAGAGGATGTAGATGAAGATGAAATGGGAGATATGATACTGTGTGAAGAGTTTGCCAGAGCACTGAAAGACCTGAGTCGAAACAATGCCCCCGGAGTAGACAACATTCCATTGGAACTACTGACGGCCTTGGGAGAGCCAGTCCTGCATACAAGTATCCATGTTAAAAGCTATACCGGCTTTATAAAACGAGGTACGACATTACCTCTGAATGAGATGGTTTTCCTATCTGGACAAATACCGAGACGGCGATCGCTGGAGTGTATATTATCAGACCAGCACTCCAGTTACACACAGCCCACGATGCAACCTCATGATAAAATCGTTGAATTTTGACAGTGATTCAGCTAAGGCACATGGTATGTAAGCGGTATTCGCGTCTTTCTCACACCACCCCAGCTAGATATTTCTATAGTACTTGTAACGTATTCTGACTCCACTGAGTTATAGGCGATGACAAACAGTAGTTGAAGATGATGTGCTGATTGAGGTCGTAAGAAAATGTACACTAGCTTTACAGATGTCTAGTCTGCTAGAAATGATGTCCATTATTTGGAATCAAGTCTTTCCATTCAACCACATACCTGCACTGGATCACACTCACAAGTGAATCATGTTTCTGGCACTCTCGTATCTCGAAACGAGACACCTTTCTCGAACATGTCTGCTACAGTAAAATTCCAGTGTGGTTTTAGTCAACCCCTAAACATCTTGCAACTTATCTCATTTCTATAGCTTAGCGCATGTGATCCTTCCAATTTAAGTCGGAACTGAGCAGAAGATGGAAAAAGACATCCATCACCTTCTGCAACCCGTGTAGAAACAGAACGACCTGAGTTAGTGCAACAGGACCGTGTTTTGACCATTCGGTGGAAATGCGGGCAATGTGGTACGTCTCCAAACTAGACAGAGATACTACTGTCCAAAGCAGATCTGCGTCCATTCACATCTATCAGCCCAACATGCTATCAGCGTTATTCTGTACCATCCAACAGAGAAAAATTACGAACTATAAAAGCTACACTAACTTCATCCGATATAGAACTCATCTAGGCGCCGTTTCAGGCACAATGATTCATAGCTGCGATGTGGATCCGGCGCAGAGAGAGAGAGAGAGAGAGAGAGAGAGAGAGAGAGATGTCGCAATACTTCCCAGAATAGCATTCCTAACGGGACACCCCATCCGTCATCGACTTTACCTGTCAAACTGCTGCTGCCCATGCGGGACGATCCTATTACATACACAGCTTTTGATGCATTGCAGAGGGCAGTTTAAGGTTTCACCACCCAGACTGTAGAAAGGTGACCATATCCCACAGACTACACACTAACTCGCAAGACACGCTCCCTGTGATCCAGTGTCATTGTTTGAAACATTGTCTTCTAACACGCTTTGTACACTGCCATACATTTTGTTTTTCTGCTACGATTTCGAGGTCTGTACCAGTCTCTAAATCGACATTAAGACGCTCTGATTCACGGCCTTTCACAGAAAACTAGACATCGCACAGTGTAAATCATTTTGTTACTGCGGCTACCATAACACGCGACACACAGTGGATGATTGTAAATAAAAGAAGGAAACTGGAAGAGTTTTACAGCGTTGGCGTAGGTCTCCAAACTAATTTTAACTCATGTGTCATAGTCATGGAATAGCTGATGACTCTACATTCCGTTTCGACTGATTCATCATATTTCAGTCATGTACGCGATCACTGTTTTGGTGCTATCCACCCCAGGAGGTGCTGTCCACCCACCAAAATGCTTTCTCCAACTTAAAAAGGTATATCAGTCAGTCATTATGTGGTAACCAACAGCGTGCCAATGCACAGATGGGATGGAAAAGGCACCATCAATGTACTCTAATAACAAACATCACAACTGATAGTGTGAACAATTTAAGCAATTTTACAGTAATATCAACGCCGACCAATTATGTGACAGCATGTTTCCCCAATTTCAGCATCATAGCTAAACCATTCCTTCTCTAATTTGCGAGTATCATTGCGAATATGGATAGATGACTAATCAGTATGCCCATTCACAGTTAATTCTTAAACACACAAATAAATAATCAAAGTATATCAGACAGTGCTCTACATATTTCTAAGACCTCGAGCACAGTACTTAATTTACGATCCATCTCTCCGTGTATGGGAGTCAGAGAGCATTCTCCTTGTCTTAGGGTAAAAGACCATCCTCACACAGTCATTGACCATCCTGCCCTGCTGCACCGTTAGAGAATTAATCTCCAACCGATCAGAAGAAGACCGCTACACTCCACGTCTCGTCAATAAGTAGAGCCTTTCGAGTCGCAACCCACCCAAGTACACAAGATTTCTCGAGATGCACTCGTGTCGAGGAGGTGAGTACACCTGATCGATTTATATTAGTAACGGATTTCAAAGTGTTGTTATGTAATAGCAGACAGTTAAGAAGAACAAGAATCGAATGATTTTTATGCGCAATGGAGCTCCAGACGGATGGAGTTCGACGCATTTTTACGCAAATCAACCAAGCTATCATCTCTAAAGTATTGTTCTAGGATAAGTAGCTGGAAGGTATTGGTAAGAGAGAACATAAACACACGCACTCCTAAGGCTACAATGCTCTGCACTTAAAGCTGGCTCCAATGCTAGATTGCTTGCGTTTCCGACAAATCAGTAGTATGGAATGTAGCACTGTTAATATACCAATGTATGAGATATATTTCAAGCTGATCACATACATCCTTCTTCCCGGTTTCTCTACGATAAACTATGTTGTCGAACCATAAAACGAAAAAACTACTTCCTTAAAATATGGGCTCTGTGTGATATGAGTACAATATCGCTTTCCAGAGATGTATAGCGCCCACTGTTCACATCCAATCACGGTTCGGAATTTATACTATGCCTGCACCAGCCCTATGTAAAATGATCTTTAGTAGCGGGGTATACCTCTTACAAGGAAACAGATAAATGCATAGCAGCAGTGACCGACATGTGAAAATTACAAGTCATTCCGTCACTAACTCTGTAAAAGCACATCTGTCATGGAAATGTATACGCGGGGATTGCAACGCCTCACAAGCACCTATCGCTATCTTAGTTATCAAGTGAAGTCTTGATTTTACACCCAAGATGCGACATGGGGATGGAGTACATCGCATAAATCACAGTTCGTTTAGAAGAATGTGCCACATTTCATCACATACGTGATGGAAGTCCTCTGATGACCGACAGGTTTACCATTAACGATCGCAAGTAGACAGTGCTTTGAACCACATATGGAACATATGGTTGTATACGAGTCGAATGCAAGTTATGTCACGTGACTGATGCATCCTGCCAGAACAGTGGAAAAATTGACCTACAGCAACTTCCCCCTCCCTAGAATGCATCATCAGTCTACCATTAAATCATACAGCTCCATGTCAATCGTTCTGCCTGTCCACTCTCTGTTATCCTTTAACACAGATGCACGTAAGTTTAGAGGTGGATGGTTCTCTGTCTTCCTGAAAAGCAACAAATACAGTAGTCAACTCGCGTGTATCACTGATACATCAATAGACATACAGTATAACGCTGCCTCGACGGAGAAAAAAAATCGACTGCTTCCCTGATTCCCTTCGCTTCCATGTAGACGTATTCTCGGATTCCCCTTGATGCCCCATACTCGCCCCCATGTACAAATTGTTCTGCGCGAACCAGAAGATACGCAAGTACTTCCTCAATTTCCCCGCATTTTGGTGTACATTCGGTCAATTTATAACTACTCCCCTGTCATTTTTCGCAATTCTATCGATTTTTCTGTGTCAGTTCCATCCATGCAATCATGACATAAGCTCTCGTATACACCAAAATGCGAGGAAATTGATCACGCTATAGAAACCTGTTCCAGAACAGCACAGGCTACTTTCTCCCTAGCGATCCTAACGGAACATACAAGCAGCATCCAGTCGTCCTTACCTGCCCCAGCGTGACAGAGGCATCCCCGTGAAATGTCCTCGTGGCGACTCACCATCTAAAACGTTCTCAGTGTTATCCTGACGTCACATGGCTATGTAACATAAGAGCCAAGTATACTGTCCCAAGCCCGCATCTCGTGGTCGTGCGGTAGCGTTCTCGCTTCCCACGCCCGGGTTCCCGGGTTCGATTCCCGGCGGGGTCAGGGATTTTCTCTGCCTCGTGATGGCTGGGTGTTGTGTGCTGTCCTTAGGTTAGTTAGGTTTAAGTAGTTCTAAGTTCTAGGGGACTGATGACCATAGATGTTAAGTCCCATAGTGCTCAGAGCCATTTACTGTCCCAAAATAGTTAACGGTCGCTTTTGTAGGAGCTTTTATGATGTCTCACCTTGTCCGCATGGAAATTCTTGTCCTATTGGAACCTGTTTACGAAAATAGCGCGGAATGACGCCGAATACATTCCCCCTGATGGTATTAACCTGGCACCCCATCCATTACGTCTTACCCTTCCTGCTTTCAACATACACAAACGTTCTCACCGCCTTGTAGAGACTCCTATATCCCAGCACAAAGGATGTCTTTTGAATCAATGGGGGATTATGATTGGCTCTTATCGAATTTAACCGCCGAATTATTGATGCTGCTGGTGTGGCAGCACTGTCTGTCTTTTTTTTTTTTCCTTTCTGCACACGAGACTTTCAGCCCAAAAGGACTATTTCATACAGATAGCCATATTGCACCCACAATTAAACCTTGCAAAGTGCCCTACATATCGTCAAATACGGAGAGACACTTACTCAGTTACACTGCTATCTGACCGAGGACAGGAGATTGAATATAAGAGTGTGAAACCAATCTCCAGGCCAGCAATATATCACCGTGCATCCTTGATGTGTTCTTTATTAGCAATCTTTTGTTTAAACTATAATCCTTCGATTTCACCGACCAATGGGATGCTGCGAATTAAGAAAAACTACCTCATACATGTGAAGAATACAGATTTAATTAGTTTGCATAATTTTTTTATTTCAGTGTGGTGTTAGCAGTACAGTAGTTAATGGGAGGGAGTGTGTGAGTGGGTGACATGGAGCAGAACAACACATTATGTGCAGATCACTACATTGATTTGCATAATTTTTATGTAATATGCAGTATGATAGTTTAAGGGGGTGGGTGACAAAGAAGAATGCGCCAGAAATGGCGCTGAAAGCATGTGAAATTCGAAAAGTGTACCAGAAAATGGTAGGAGGACATAACTGATTACTTAATTTGGTATCAAAGGCGGTACAATAGTTTAAAGAAATGAGGTGACATGGAAAACCAGTTACCGGTACAATAGGTTAAGTGCCAACAAGTGGCCAAAGATTAGGTTAAGGCACCCAGAGTACAGTGCCGAACATTAGGTTATGCAACATGTCTGCTCCATGTAATTACTTCTTACAAGACTTACATGTTTCCAAACAGCAGAGAAAGATGATCAAGAGAAATCCAACCACCACAAGCTGACTTTTTTATAAATAAACAATATATTCTTGAATTTCCTCTTATGAGACCCTTCCTCTCCACCACCAGACCGCCATCTTGGGTTACATCACAGAAGATACGACTGCACTCTCTGGTGGCAGTACAGTGTACTAGGTCAGTTGGACTCTGGACATTGAGGTGAACACACTGGATGGCTGTAATGCATCAAATTGTTCAAATAAATAGTGCATACAAAATAAATACTCATGTCCAGCAAAGGTGAAGTTCTCTCCCAGCCAATCCCTAGGAAGAAGTGGCGGTCGGCTGACTTAGGTTAGTGGAGGTAGCCCAAGTGACTTAGCTTTACGCCATTTTCTTAGGTTCTTAGATTAGTAGAGAGAGCCCAATTGACCTATCTTCCCTCCAACATTCAAGCTTCCCGCCAGGGGGTGTGGCACTTTCCTACCATCTTGGATAACGGTACTTTTGTCATCAGCTGACATCAAGGCCGCCATCGTGGATGACATCAACTGACGTCACAGCCGCCATCTTGGATGGCATCATCAGCTGATGTCAGTTGATGACGTCATCGCCGCCATCTTGGATTACGGTACTTTGTACTCCTCTCCCCCTTGTCCCAATACTCAGGAAGTCCTACGGAATAGCCTCATTGAGGTGGATTGGGTTGTCAGCAGTGGAGTGAAATGTCCAGAATCCACACTGAGTGCGGCTAAGGACTTGCATGGTCTCCAACAGCCAGACCAGATGGATGTTAAGCATTCACTCTGGGATCTTTCTGACAGAGCTCATTGTGGCGACAATTTGGTGACCACTGGGATGAGTGCGATGCTTTCCTAGTTTGAGGAGAGGGATCAGAATTGCCTCTCTCCAAGAGATGGGAAAGTGACCTGTCTGCTGTCTCAAATTAAATCGTGTGAGGAGGATTTCCTATGATACTGTAGGCAAATGTCGAAGCATGCTGTTTTGGATACATTCGTGACCAGGTGCAGTATCACAAGTATCAGTCAGTGCCAATTCCAGCTCCCGCATGGAGAAAGGGTTGTTGTAAGACTCAGAGTTGTTGGATCTGAAGCACAACTTGCCAGATCGTGGCCGACAATGGCAGCAGTCTCTACAAAATGCTCTGTCGTCGTCTGAGCAATGTCTGTTGGTATAGTTTGGAGACATACCTGTTTCAGCACTGCTGCTATTGGTAAACGACTGTGATAACCGGAAATCCTCCTGATCGCTTCCCAAACTTTTGTTGAAGAAATGGAACGTTTGATGGAGTCCAGGAACGCTTGCCACGACCTTCTCTTGCACTCCCTAGAAAGGCATCATGCCTCGGTTCACACAACCCAAAAGGTTGTCTACTGTTCGGCAGTGCTTAATCTGTCATAGAGCCAAACGCGTGTCCTGAATTGCTGAGTTGCCCTCGCCAGTCCAGAAAGGTACAGGTTGCCCCCTAAGCTGACCTGAGACCTCTGAGATGGATAAGTCAATGGTGTAATGGATCATTCATGTAATGTGGCCCACCTATTCCTGCACACTTTCACAATGTTTAAACAGCAGTGTCCAATTAGCCCTGCTGTTCATCCATTTTGGTGGCTTACATTCAGATGATACTCCATCTAGCAAGTGGAACCACAGTGGAAAAATATCGCTGGAATGGAGGTCATCAGTTGCTTCTCACTGAACAGCGTCTGCAAGGACAGGAATGCGAAAAGAGAGGTCGATGGCTGAGGACGATCCAGCAGCACCCAGTAAATGAGTGGGATTTCCTGTACTGAGGATGTACATCTCCTGAGACACCTCTATGTTCTCCAGCACTTGATGCCTGGAGCATCTATAGTTCGGTCCCCATAACACATTGTTCTTGTTGTGGTCTTCAGTCCTGAGACTGGTTTGATGCAGCTCTCCATGCTACTCTGTCCTGTGCAAGCTTCTTCATCTCCCAGTACCTACTGCAGCCTACATCCTTCTGAATCTGCTTAGTGTATTCACCTCTTGGCCCCCTCTACGATTTTTACCCTCCATGCTGCCCCCCAGTATTAGATTGGTGATCCATTGATGCCTCAGAACATGTCCAACCAACCGATACCTTCTTCTAGTCAAGTTGTGCCACAAACTCCACTTCTCCCCAATTCTGTTTAACACCTCCTCATTAGTTATGTGATCTACCCATCTAATCATCAGCATTCTTCTGTAGCACCACATTTCGAATGCTACTATTCTCTTCTTGTCTAAACTATTGATCGTCCACGTTTCACTTCCATACATGGCTACACTCCATACAAAAAAAATCAGAAATGACTTCCTGACACTTAAATCTATATTCGATGTTAACAAATTTCTCTTCTTCAGAAACGCTTTCCTTGCCATTGCCCTTCTACATTTTATATCCTCTCTACTTCGACATCATCAGTTATTTTGCTCCCCAAATAGCAAAACTCCTTTACTACTTTAAGTGTCTCGTTTCCTAATCTAATTCCCGACTTAATTCGAATACATTCTATTATCCTTCTTTTGCTTTTGTTGATGTTCATCTTATATCCTCCTTTCAAGACAGTGTCCATTCCGTTCAACTGCTCTTCCAAGTCCTCTGCTGTTTCTGACAGAATTACAATGTCATTGGCGAACCTTAAAGTTTTTATTTCTTCTCCATGGATTTTAATACCTACTCCGAATTTTTCTTTTGTTTCCTTTACTGTTTGCTCAATATACAGATTAAACAACATCGGGGAGAGGCTACAACCCTGTCTCACTCCCTTCCCAACCACTGCTTCCCCTTCATGTCCCTCGACTCTTATAACATCCATCTGGTTTCTGCACAAATTGTAAATAGCCTTTCACTCTCTGTATTTTACCCCTGCCACCTTCAGAATTTGAAAGAGAGTATTCCAGTCCACATTGTCAATAGCTTTCTCTAAGTCTACAAATGCTAGAAACGTAGGTTTGCCTTTCCTTAATCTTTCTTCTAAGATAAGTCGTAGGGTCAATATTGCCTCACGTGTTCCAACATTTCTACGGAATCCAAACTGATCTTTCCCGAGGTCAGCTTCTACCCGTTTTTCCATTCATCTGTAAAGAATTCGCGTTAGTATTTTGCAACTGTGACTTATTAAACTGATAGTTCGGTAATTTTCACATCTATCAACACCTGCTTTCTCTGGGATTGGAATTATTATATTCTTCTTGAAGTCTGAGGGTATTTCACCTGTCTCATACATCTTGCTCACCAGCTGGTAGAGTTTTGTCAGGACTGGCTCTCCCAAGGCTGTCAGTAGTTCTAATGGAATGTTGTCTACTCCCGGGGCCTTGTTTCGACTCACATCTTTCAGTACTCTGTCAAACTCATCACGCAATATCATATCTCCCATTTCATCTTCATCTACATCCTCTTCCATTTCCATAATATTATCCTCAAGTACATCGCCCTTGTATAGACCCTCTATATACTCCTTCCACCTTTCTGCTTTCCCTTCTTTGCTTAGAACTGGGTTTCCATCTGAGCTCTTGATATTCATGCAAGTGGTTCTCTTTTCTCCAAAGGTCTCTTTAATTTTCCTGTAGGCAGTATCTATCTTACCCCTCGTGAAATAAGCCTCTACATCCCTACATTTGTCCTCTAGCCGTCCCTGCTTAGCCATTTTGAACTTCCTGTCGATCTCATTTTTGAGACGTTTGTATTCCTTTTTGCCTGCTTCATTTACTGCATTTTTGTACTTTCTCCTTTCATCAAATTAAATTCAATATTTCTTCTGTTACCTAGGGATTTCTACTAGCCCTCGTCTTTTTACCTACTTGATTCTCTGCTACGTTCACTATTTTATTCCTCAAAGCTACCCATTCTTCTTCTACTGTATTTCATTCCCTCATTCCTGTCAATTGTTCCCTCATGCTCTCCCAGAAACTCTGTACAACCTCTGGTTCTTTCAGTTTATCCAGGTCCCATATCCTTAAATTCCCACCTTTTTGCAGTTTCTTCAGTTTTAATCTACAGTTCATAACCAATAGATTGTGGTCAGAGTCCACATCTGCCCCTGGAAATGTCTTACAATTTAAAACCTGGTTCCTAAATCTCTGTCTTACCATTATATAATCTATCTGAAACCTTTTAGTATCTCCAGGGTTCTTCCATGTATACAACCTTCTTTTATGAATCTTGAACCAAGTGTTAGCTGTGATTAAGTTATGCTCTGTGCAAAATTCCACCAGACGGCTTCCTCTTTCATTTCTTAGCCCCAATCCATATTCACCTACTACGTTTCCTTCTCTCCCTTTTGCTACCGTCGAATTCCAGTCACCCATGACTATTAAACACATTATGGGCACTGAAATCACCAGGTAGGAGGAACAGGCGTGGGAGTTGTTCAATAAGGCTTGAGAGAGGCTCATAATCTATGACATTTTGTGTAGGGAAGTACAGGGAGCAGATAGCGATCTTCTGAGCCACATGAACTGCAACAGCTACTGCTTGTAGGTCAGTACCTACGAAGATGGCAGAGGAGTGGTATGTGTTATTGACAAACACAGTCAGGTCACCCTTTAGCTGTAGGGTATAGCCCCATAGGACAGGGGTGTCAGTAGGTTTAAAATGTGTATCTTGTAAATAAAAACACAGAGGGCGCCCATGTGTCAGGAATTTAAACCATTCCACACGTTTGTCGAACCCATTAATGTTACACTGTAATATGAGAGCCGTCTATCACGGGGGAGCACTTTTATCTCGACTGCCTGCCAGGGACGGGTACCCGTAATGGGCGGAGGCTCGGCCTCGGGGTGAGACGATTGCCCCAGTCCGACGTCGAGGTCGCTTAGCTCTACAGGAGAATCTCGAGAGACGTCAGAGAGAACGACGTCGACATGGTCGGGCCAGTTACTTGCCGGCTCTGCCAGTGGCGGACATGTGCCCTGGCTGGGCTTCGGAGCCACTGCGACAGTACTGCATGGCACGTCAGTCTGAATCTAGAGAGCTCTGCGACGTCGGCTACCGTGCCTTTCCTCGAGTTCTCAGTGGGGGTAAAGGCGACGAAAGAACTGCTGCGGCAAACGCAGCTGCTAGTGGTGACGCTGGCAGCCTCCTCGGCTTTCTACACTAGTTGTTTAAGAACCGAAGCAAAGGAGGTGGCAAACGTTGGGGGCAGCATAGCTATATACACCTTTTTGGCCTTCGTAGCTTTAAACCCTTATATCTCCCATTTTTCAACCCAAACGCTGCAGTCTCAACCGCAGACCAGGTGAGCCCCAGAGTAGCTCACAGACTTCACAAGAGGCATGTGACTCGTTTCTGGACTACCTTTCCACTTTTCCTATAAGTGGCTTATGCCTTACACCCAAGAGTAGTATGTCCATAGCACTGGAAGTTGAAACAGTGCACTGGGTTGGGGACATGAGGCCGCATACTTAGGTGAAGGAAACCTGCTTTGGCGTGCTTAGCAAGTTTCGCGCTACTCGACATCAGAACGAAGGAGTCAGATTTTACAAGATAATCATCCACCCTGTCATTATGTTTTGCATGCGGAATATAACTTTGGGAGCCCATTGATCTTTCAATTCCTCCTTTGGAACGTCCACCAGATCCCTGCACGTCACAACACTTTCGCTGTAATTCCAGGTGATGTGTAGCTCAGCTTCGCTGGCATATTCCCTTGGCACTGAGCTTTCTGGAGCTTGTTCATTTGTTGGTAACAACAAGTTTCCACCAACAGTCTCCCATCACTCATTTTAAAGTGCCAGCAATGCTTTCTGAACCTTTTTGGATATAGAAAGATGAAACTTTCTCAAAGCTGTCCTCTTTCCTTTTCACTACTAAAAACACATTCTTCTTAGAACCAAAACTTTTGGAATTAACTGAATTTACTCCTGAGTCAAGAGGACTGGCTATAGGAGCCCTCGTATTTGACTAGGTGTTGGTACCTTCCAGTGGCCCATCTTTTTCCCTGGGATGAGGAAGAGATAATTTTAAAGGGTCCATCTCGGTCCCATGGGCAGCTAGAGAAATAAAGTGTAGCCAGACAAAGCCCCACGTGCCAGATAAGCCTTATACAACTAAGGCGCAGCTGGCTCCCCTGAAGTTGCTTAGTGAAGACTGTTTCAACTCGACACCTTGGCATTGTGGAGTTTTTTTTATAGAGGTTTTTACCACCATCGTGATCCGGGCAGTGAACCCGAGGTGTGCGTGCCTGTGATACCGCCGCGCTTCACAGTGGTCGCTGAAGCGTGCCCGGAACTTACGGTGACAGGACGCTGGTGGCACTTACTGGCCCCCAGCTCAGTAACCCCGGGCCGCCAAGCCTGCACCCAGCAAACAACTGCTGAGCCCCCGAGGACTCAAGTTTCCTCCAACTTTTGTAGTTATGATACGAACTATTAGTTTTGTGTAAGTTGCTGTTTCTGGTAACGAAGCTCATGAGGGAAAAAATAAATTGTGCATTTGCTGTAATGATCAAAATATTTCTAAACAGATTTCTGTATGAGCCCCTAGGATGAACTCCACACATAATTCTTATAGCTGGCTTCTGTGCATAGAACGCTTCTTTTCTAAGAATACTATAGATAGGCCATAAGAGAATGAAAATAGCCAAAGTATGTTGTTTATATTGTACGTATCTCCCTGATGCCGGATATAATTCTTAAGGCAAACATTGCCGTGCTTAATCCTTTGCACAGTCTTGAATATGCTAGTCACACTTCAGTTTTCTGTCAGTGTGCAGGCCCAAAAATCTGGAGGACTCAACATTTAAGATCTTGTGTTCACCCATTTTTAGATTTATTTCGTCTGCAACATTAGTGTTAATGGAGAAATAACCATAAATTTTCTTTTTAGACCGACTGAAAGTCCATTTATTTCGAAACAGTTTACTACCTCATTTAATATATTTCCTGAATGGTTATTAATCGATATAGTGGTGCTGTCAGCAATCATAGCGACCTTTCCATGTTCTGTGTGTAGTGTCAAATGATTTACTTTAGGCACTTGGACGGCAGCGGAGCTCCAGCCTAAAGATACACACCCACTGTCCGTTCCTTCCACGATTTCTTTCTCTTTTCTACCACGCAGGTAAGATTCAAGCTACTTTCCATATATACCAGTCATTCATAAGGCTTTGGGTTTATTCAGGAGAATATAGCGAATAACACTGTAGAAACCTATTGAGAGGTCACAAAATATTTCAACCGTCATCGTATTTCATTCATAGATTCCAGAATGATGTCAACAAATGCATGTAGTGCATTTTTTTTATATTCCTTACTGAAAACGTAACTGACTGGGGATGTTCTGTTTACTAAGATGCTCAACCACTGTGCTGTGCGTCAGTCATTCCAGTCCCTTAGAAAAAATGCATGTGTGATGAAATTAGTTGATAGTTTACAGCATCTGTCTTTTCTTCCTTTTTGTAAAGTGACCACATAAGTCCACGTTTCAATCTATCAGGAACAACTCCTTCCATATGTGAAATACTGAAAATGTTGTGACTTGGCAAGACAGCCAAGCCACTAGGAAGTGAAGCCGAAAGGCACGCGTTTAAGCTCACGCAGGCTGGCGTGAGGTCTGGAACTGGACAAGGTAATTAATATAGCCAATAACGTACGTAGCTGCTGGAATACTTAACTTTAATCCACAATTGGTTAACATCGGTCTGACGGTACATGCATCACAAGATAAAGAGCAAATGATAATGGCGCCTTGCTAGGTCGTAGCAAATGACGTAGCTTAAGGCTATGCTAACTATCGTCTCCGCAAATGAGAGCGTAATTTGTCAGTGAACCATTGCTATGAACGTCGGCTGTACAATTGGGGCGAGTGCTAGTAAGTCTCTCTAGACCTGCCGTGTGGCGGCGCTCGGTCTGCAGTCACTGACAGTGGCGACACGCGGGTCCGACGTATACTAAAGGACCGCGGCCGATTTAAAGGCTACCACCTAGCAAGTGTGGTGTCTGGCGGTGACACCACATTCCTCCCCCGCAAATCGGCGTACGGTTGTGTTATAAGGCTTCCGCCCGCCGTGGAGAGGACCCCATGTTGACGTGTGCGACGAGGTGGGGAGCCTAACAACAGGCGAGGCTGTGCCACCCGCACCCGGCCATTCGGTCCGAGGGGAGCTAGGAAACGCCTGAAAACCTAGTCCAGGGTGCACGCTAACATGTGGTGTATGCGCCCGCAGAGAGACAGGAGGGGCCGAAGGGTCGACCTCCATCGGGTCGGGGCACCCGACGGGCGAAGACGCCATGTGGTCCGGAGCGGGCAAGAGTTCCATGTCGGAGGACAACTGGTCACGGGAAGCGATCGGCGGCGCGTGACCCAGGGAGGCGCCCGGCGGTTGCAGCGAAGCGTCCACTGCGGGCGTCGCCGGCGGGAGAACAGGCGGCGGCGGCGGCGCGTCGCCATGGCGCAAAATGGAAGGCAGCGTCGGTAACACCTGGGGATGAGGCGAGCCAGTAGATGGGTCCCCAGGGCGCAGACCGGACGGCACCGTCGCTGAAAGCAGACGGGGAGCGGCAGAACCCAGGCGACGACAGAGGCGCAGCTGATTGAGATGCCGACGCACCTCACCAGAGGCCCCCAAAACCAAATACATCGCGCGGCCGAGGCAGCGAAGAATGCGCCCTGCGAGCCAACGCCGTGAACCTCGATAGTTGTGATGGTATACAACGTCGCCTGGGCAAAAGCAGGTGGCTGCCGCTGCACAGGAACCTGATGCGGCGGATGTAGCAAAGACATCAAGGTTCGATGAGGACGACCGTGGAGCAACTCAGCCGGCGAGCGACCATCTCGGGGCTGAGAGCGATACGAGGACAAGAAGAGCAATAACGCGTCCTCCCGAGAAAGTGATTCTTTCAACTTCAACATCTGTGACTTGAAAGTCCGGACCAATCGTTCAGCGGCACCGTTTGACTGAGGCGAAAACGGCGCGGATGTCAGATGTTGAATACCATTGGCCTTGCAGAATGACTGAAATTCTGCGGACATGAATTGTGGGCCATTGTCGGAAACAATAGTCTGTCGAAGACCTTCAATGCAAAAGATAGCGGATAACGCTTGGATGGTGGCAGACGACGTCGTGGAAGACATCCTGACAACAAAAGGAAAATTACTGAAGGAATCGACCACAACCAACCATCGAGCATTCCAGAATGGACCAGCAAAATCGATGTGCAAGCGTTGCCAAGGGGAAGTGGCTTTCGGCCATGCAAAGAATTTCCGCGGTGGTGCGGATTGTTGTTCGGCACACACCATGCAAGAAGAGCACATATTCCTAATCGCAGCATCGATTCCGAACCAAGTACAGTGCTGACGAGTAAGTTGTTTCGTTCGCACTATACCCCAATGTCCTTGGTGGAGAAGCCGTAAGACAGAGGACTGTAACGAACGTGGGACCACGACCCGAGACTGATCATTATCAGAACGCAACAGCAAAACACCACATCGTACAAAAAGTCTCTCCTTGCAAGCAAAATATCGGCGAACCAACGGATTCTGGATCCGTGACTTTCACAAGGGCCATTGCGTAGCAACAAAACGCAGAGCGGTAGAAGGACAGGGCCAGCAGCTGTGGCTGTAGCTACACGACGAAAATCAATCGGAAACGATTCGACCACGTCATCGGTTTCCGAATCAATGAACATACAAGCAAGTTCGGAGGAATCGAATGCTCTATCCTCAGCAACAGGCAAATGGGACAACGCATCGGCGTTTCCGTGCTTAGCAGTGGACCGATACAAGATTTCGTAGCGGTACTGCGAGAGGAAAATAGACCAGCGAATGAATTTCTGCGCTGTACATGGAGGTACAGGCTGGGACGGATGAAAAAGCGATGTCAAAGGTTTGTGGTCTGTGACGACCATACAAGAAATCATGAAACTTTGTAACACCAAATACGAGAGCCGAAACTTCTTTCTCGATCTGTGAATAATTTCTTTGCGCAGACGAGAGCAATTTGGACGCAAAGGCAATAGGGCGATCGTGCGAACCATCTTTGTGCGCAAGCACAGCACCGATCCCGAAATCCGATGCATCCACCATCAACAAAAGGGCTTCTGAGGATCGAATTGCGTAAGGCAAGTATTGGAAAGCAACGCCGACTTCAACTGGCGAAAGGCGCGTTCGCATTCCGTCGTCCAGACGAACGGAACACCTTTACGGCGTAAGCGATGAAGCGGAGCTGAAATGGAAGAGGCGTGGCGCATATAGCGATGATAATAATGTATTTTTCCCAGCACACTCTGTAGCTGCTTCAAATTCTGCGGCGAAGGCAAGTCTTGTATGGCAAGGAGGTGCTCTGGACTCGGATGTATGCCTTGGGCATTGAGTACATGGCCCAGATAGGGTAAGTCCCGAACAAAAGACACACATTTGTCCTTTCTGCAAGCGAAGACCATTTTGTCGCAAGACCTGAAATAATGTTCTGAGATGGGCTAAATGTTCTTCTTATGTCTTTCCGGAGATCACAATTTCGTCCAGATAGGGACGATAGGGACCGACGCACAAACAGTTTGTAGATATTGCTGAAACAATGCAGGGGCGGATGCACACCCGAATGGCAGTCGTTTGAATCGGTACAAACCAAGATGCGTGTTAACCACCAAAACGCGCTGGGATTCTTCGTCCACCGGTATTTGCAAGTACGCATCTGCTCGGTCCAACTTCGAAAAATATTTACCCGGGCACAGTTTGTCAAAAAGATCTTCCGGGCGGGGTAAAGGAAAAGTTGCAATCACTAGTTGTGGATTCACTGTTGCCTTGAAGTCCACACAAAGCCTCAATTTTCCGGAAGGCTTTTGCAAAATTACTAAGGGTGATGCCCAGAGAGAAGCCTGCTCACGTTCAATTACACCTTGTGATTCCAAATCGTGTAATGTTCTTGCGACCTCATCACGCAATGTGTGGAGAACATTGCGCGCTCTGAAAAATTTCGGTTGCGCGTTTACTTTCAGTTCCAAATGTGCTGCATAGTTCTTAGCGCAACCAAGGCCCGGTGCAAAAATGTCTGCAAATTCGTCACATAGACTGGCTGAAGGCACAGTCTGGTTCACTGATAGGACCTGATTTATGATAGACAAGTTAAACAACTGAAACAAATCGAAACCAAACAAGTTCACTGCAGAAGAAGAACGAAGGACGTACATTGACACAAGTTTTGTTTGTCCCTTGTATGTTGCAAGAAGCTGCACTGTCCTAACACAGGGAGCTCGTGACCTGAATATGTAGTTAGCTTAACATTTGCGGCACGCAACGGAGGTGTGCCCAGTTGTTTGTACGTGTCGTGATTGAGCAATGAAACTGCAGCTCCGGTATCGAGCTGGAATGCTATCACATTGCCATTAATGTCCAAGTCTACAAAAAGTTTATTGTCCTGCTGACGACAAGAGCGACTGTCTCGTGCAACGTGAACTGACACTGGTACAGAACCACTTGCGACTTTATGGGATTTCCGGCGATGTCGACGCACACTATTTGTGGGACGAACACAGTCACTGTTAGAGAGAGTGGCACTGGGCGGAGTGGAATGAACTACATGGATTTCCATAGGCGAAGGTTCACGAGCCTGAGTATTCTGGGTTCGATTCCGATTCCGGCGCGAAGCAAAGGGCCTGGAATGGTTGTGAGTGTCCGATTGGAGCTTTTTCTGGCAAACACCTTGAACATGTCCTCGTTTATTACAGAAAAAGCAAATAGCTTGACGTGACGGGCAATTCTCACGCGAATGTTTAGTAGCACACCGCGGGCATGATTTTAGCACTGCATTTGCTTGCTTGCGCGGCAGCTGCGCAGACGGGCGCGAGGGCTGTTTACTGTTCCGTGCAGCGCGTCCGGCGGGCCGGTTAATGTTACACACGGCTGGTGAAGATTCAAATGATTCCTGAGCAAAGTCAAGTGTGTCTTGCCGATCCAATATATCCATCACTTGTTGAAGGGAGGGATTGACTAGTGTCAAAATCTGTTCCCATATACGAACATCAGAAACGTTCTGTGCAATTGCATCACGTACCATAGTATCTGAATAAGGGAGTCCACATTCACACTCAAAAGCACAATCCCTAGTAAGGCCTTGCAACGTTGCAACCCACTCCCGATTAGTCTGACCTGCCATACGTTTTGTACGAAAGAACGTATACCTTTTTGCAACTACATTGACTGATTCTTTGAAATATGCATCTAATGCAGACAAAATTTCGTCGTAGGACAGAGTTGCTACGTCGCTTCGGGGAAACAATTTCACTATCACACGGTACGTGGACACGCCGACGCACTATAATAATAAAGGCTGCCGCTCATTACCTTGAATTCTGTAGGCGGCGAGATGGAATCCAAATTGGCGTGACCACTCTGTCTAGCTTCCCGGTGCCGCATCAAAAGGACGAAAAGGTGGTGCAACTGCGTGTTGTGGCTGCGGTAGCGGTGGAGCGGCGGCTGCCGCATCGTGTTGCAGTGCACGTTGAACCTGGGCGAGCTGCCCAAGGGCATCCAATAAGGCCTGCGTCTGCTGATTCTGCAAGCGATAAAATTCGGACAGTACATCTGGAGATTGTGGCGAAGCCATTACACAAGTATATCAGTCTATCAATACGAACGCAAAATCCTCGTCGTCATTTGTTGTGACTTGGCAAGACAGCCAAGCCACTAGGAGGTGAAGCCGAAAGGCACGCGTTTAAGCTCACGCACGGTGGCGTGAGGTCTGGAACTGGACAAGGTAATTAATATAGCCAATAACGTACGTAGCTGCTGGAATACTTAACTTTAATCCACAATTGGTGAACATCGGTCTGACGGTACATGCATCACAAGATAAATAGCAAATGATAATGGCGCCTTGCTAGGTCGTAGCAAATGACGTAGCTTTAGGCTATGCTAACTATCGTCTCGGCAAATGAGAGCGTAATTTGTCAGTGAACCATCGCTAGCAAAGTCGGCTGTACAACTGGGGCGAGTGCTAGTAAGTCTCTCTAGACGTGCCGTGTGGCGGCGCTCGGTCTGCAATCACTGATAGTGGCGACACATGGGTCCGACGTATACTAAAGGACCGCGGCCGATTTAGAGGCTACCACCTAGCAAGTGTGGTGTCTGGTGGTGACACCACAGAAAATATGGCATATGACTATATTTACTTCTCTACAGCAATATTTCAATAATCTGCAGGAAATATTATCAACTCCAGAGGAATTTTTACTTTTTAAAGACCAAATTATGTTTTCTATTTTTTCCTCTGTGGTTTTCTGAACGTGAATCTTATCTACAGTATTGTTTTAATTAGAGTGTTCTGTAAGAATTTTGTAGCTTTATTTACTGATTCCAAGTGTGCTGCTGGATTTTTAATTTCTAAGAAGTGATTGTTGAAAATATTAGCCAAGATATCAGAATCATCTACTTTATGGCACCAATTTTTTTAGCTAATCATTTCTATAGCAGCTGAACCATACCCTATTTCAATTGTCATATATTTCCATATGGTCTTCATTTTGTTATAAGATTTACCAACTCCTCTTTTAGTTACATGCTTCTGGGTTTTTGTATTACCTGCCTTAATATCTTAGAGTACACTTTATATTGCTTTATCATTTCAGAATTATTAATCATTCTAGCTGGTGCACAGATTCCTTTTTTGTTTTATGTGAGGTCTTTATCCCCTGGCTAATGCATGGCTTAAATGCAGTGTTCATTGGTTTTCTATACTTTTTATTTGGAAATACTTCTTCAAAAAGACTTAATAGATCCACCACATTTTAAGTTAACATTATATACTCAGACTAGTCAGCAAGCTGTTGTTTCTACCTATATGTCTCCATTGTTTCTTTATTTATTAATCTCACTGCTCTCCAGATAGCTTTTGGTTTATCTTATAGCTGAACCAAGGGATAGTAAGAATTGCAGCCTTAATGCTCTCACAGCCAGTTTAAGACTTATTACCACAAAACTGTTATCATTTAAGGTACTAGTGGGAAAATCTACTACGTGCACTAAATTGTAAGAGTTCATCAGTTGCTCCACTTCCACCCTGTTACTACTTTCAGCCAAGAAATTGACGTTAAAGTCACCTAGTAATTTGACTGAAATGTTTATTTTGTACCTGTCAAGGCATGTGAATTCCTCTAGTGAAGTGGAGCTCGGTCAAACATAGTATGTGATTTTGTTTTTCACGTTCACTATCATTTAGATTCATTACTAATGCGTCTATTTTATTTTTATGTCCTCTTGTGGTCTGGTAGAAACTTGCTAGAGATTTACACTTGGTTAAATTTGCAGCCTTTTTTTTTTGTTTTTTTTTTTTTTTTTAGAAGTATTAGATATCGGAGTAATCTCACTGAATACACGAATTAGTGATTTATATTTGATTTTAACTGTTTTCTCTTCTTCTGTTTTGGCCATTCTTGTCTACATTTTATGTACTATCTTCTTCAGCGACCATTTATTTTACTGCCCTAATTGAAAAACCCATCTGCTTCTTTTAGTGACTCATTCGTAATCTAACTCCCTCAACACCGCCTGATTTAATTCGACTTCCGTTTCCCTTGTTTAGCTTTTATTGATGTTCATCTTATATCCTCCTTTCAAAACACTGTCCATTCCGTTCGGCTGCTCTTGCAAATCCTTTGCTGTCTCTGACAGTATAACACTGTCACTGATACTTCTCCCTAAACTTTAATTCTTTCTAATTCCTTCCGTTAATTGCTTAATATATTGTCCTGTATATTAAGCAATTAATGGCCAGACAAATTTTTATTGTTTATTTAAAAATAAATAAAAATAAGCAGCTCTCTTAATGTGTTTGTTCATTAACAGGCCAAACAGTTTTTTTTCAATATATATGAATGAACAGTGGTGTGTGCTCAACGAGGAAGCCAAATTTACTAACAGTGCAAATATTTTGGGAAATATAAGTTAATTGTCGAATTGGCGGGCAATGCATTCGATAAGCCGCACGTGCCTCCTGAGTGGCAATAAATAGCGGCCAGCATCTCCTGGAGGTCGGATTTATTGGCAGGGTACGAGCTTGGCGAACCGGGTGTTCCAAAGTTGAGGCCTGGTAAACGCCGCCAATATCTCATGGTGAGCTCTGGGTGTACTTAAGGGAACGGGAATCTTGAGTAAACCGGCAGTATCGCGAGAGTGGTCACAATGTGAGCTACGTGCCAATGTGCTGGATGGCTGTTGAGGTGAAACAGTCGCTAGTGGACAACGTCTGGGGAGCCTGCCGCATCTCAGCTGCGTGCGGTTTACCTGGGAAGTGGGGTTTGTCCGGATGGACTGGTAGTGGGAACGCCATGACGAATTCATCACGAAAGAACGTCCTCAGCGGAAAGGGTGTACTGTCTGGAAGTGACAATACCCACTCAGCAAAAAGGATTAGAGGCAGCCCAGCGAGAGCTTCAGCTCAAAAGAGAATGACTGTTAGTAACAGATCGAGTCTCAAGATGTGTTTCTGATTACCTGAAGGCAAGAGGGAAGCTTTGTAAAGCTGTCGCAAATAAAGGGTTGGAGCGTATAGCAGACATCCTAAAGTCTATGAAGTCCTAAAGCCTATGGGACGCTACTGACAATTTCTGAATCGCCTATGGGACGCTACTGACAATTTATGAATCACTTTAAATAAGTAACCTACAGGATAACGAAACCTAGAACGTAGCTGGTAGTTCTCTGTGTTCAATTAATGTAGATGTACGTGTTTTGTAGGTGTCAGTGATGATATCAGGCATCAACACATAAACATACAGACGTGCATGTTCTAAAATAGAGCTCATAATGAACTTCTACATCTACATCTGCATCCACTCTCTGCAAGCCACCTGTCGGTGTGTGGCGGAGGGTACCTTGAGTACCTCTATCGGTTCTCCCTTCTATTCCAGTCTCGTATTGTTCGTGGAAAGAAAGATTGTCGGTACGCCTCTGTGTCATTTTATCCTGTAACGAAGTGCGCTCCTCTCCGTTGGATCTTCTCTATCTCTTCTATCAACCCTATCTGGTACGGATCCCACACCGGTGAGCAGTAATCAAGCAGTGGGCGAACAAGTGTACTGTAACCTTCTTCCTTTGTTTTTAGACTGCATTTCCTTACGATTCTTCCAATGAATCTCAGTCTGGCATCTGCTTTACCGACGATTAATTTTATATGGTCATTCCATTTTAAATCATTCCTAATGTATACCTTAATGCATACTCCCAGATAATTTATGGAATTAATTGCTTCCAGTTGCTGACCTGCTATATTGTAGCTAAATGATAAAGCATATTTCTTTCTATGTATTCGCAGCACATTACACTTGTCTACATTGATATTCAATTGCCATTCCCTGTACCATGCGTCAATTCGATGCAGATGCCCCTGCATTTCAGTACAATTTTCCGCTGTTACAACCTCTCGATATACTACAGCATCATCCGCAAAAAGCCTCAGTGAACTTCCGATGTTATCCACAAGGTCATTTATATATATTGTGAATAGCAACGGACCTACGACACTCCCCTGCGGCACACCTGAAATCACTCTTACTTCGGAAGACTTCTCTCCATTGAGAATAACATGCTACGTTCTGCCCTCTAGGAACTCTTCAATCCAATCACACAATTGTTCTGATAGTCCATATGCTCTTACTTTGTTCATTAAACGACTGTGGGGAACTGTAACAAACGCCTTGTGGAAGTCAAGAAACACAGCATCTACCTGGGAACCCGTGTCTATAGCCCTCTGAGTCTCGTGGACGAATAGCGCGAGCTGGGTTTCACACGATCGTCTTTTTCGAAACCCATGCTGATTCCTACAGAGTAGATTTCTAGTCTCCAGAAAAGTCATTATACTCGGACATAATACGTGTTCCAAAATTCCGCAACTGATCGACGTAAGAGATATAGGTCTATAGTTCTGCACATCTGTTCGACGTCCCTTCTTAAAAACGGCGATGACCTGTGCCCTTTTCCAATCTTTTGGAACGCTACGCTCTTCTAGAGACCTACGATACACCGCTGCAAGAAGGGGGGCAAGTCCCTTCGCGTACTCTGTGTAAAATCGAACTGGTATCCCATCAGGTCCAGCGGCCTTTCCTCTTTTGAGCGATTTTAATTGATTTTCTATCCCTCTGTAATCTATTTCGATATCTACCATTTTGTCATCTGTGCGACAATCTAGAGAAGGAACTACAGTGCAGTCTTCTTCTGTGAAACAGCTTTGAAAAAAGACATTTAGTATTTCGGCCTTTAGTCTGTCATCCTCTGTTTCAGTACCATTTTGGTCACAGAGTGTCTGGACATTTTGTTTTGGTCCATCTACCGCTTTGACATAAGACCAAAATTTCTTACGATTTTCTGCCAAGCCAGTACATAGAACTTCACTTTCGAATTCACTGAACGCCTCTTGCATAGCCCTCCTTACACTACATTTCGCTTCGCGTAATTTTTGTTTGTCTGCAAGGCTTTGGCTATGTTTATGTTTGCCGTTAAGTTCCCTTTGCTTCCGTAGCAGTTTTCTAACTCCCTGTTCTGCCTTAACTGTTACAAATAGTTCGTGTCTGTTTGTCACCAGAAGGTCTAATATGTTATTGCCACGAGTCGGTTCTCTGTTTAACTGCTCAAGGTAGTTTTCAGATAATGCACTTAGAAAAATTTCACTGGATTCTTTGTCCCTGCCACCCGTTATAAACGTTTAAGTCTCCCAGTCTATATCTGGTAATTTAAAATCTCCACCCAGAACTATAACATGGTGGGGAAATCTACTCGAAATATTTTCCAAATTATCCTTCAGGTGCTCAGCCACAACAGCTGCTGAGCCAGGGGGCCTATAGAGACATCCAATTACCATGTCTGAGCCTGCTTTAACCGTGACCTTCACCCAAATTATTTCACATTTCGGATCTCCGTCAATTTCCTTCGATACTATTGCACTTTTTATCGCTATAAACACTCCTCCCCCTTCACTTCCCAGCCTGTCTCTGCGGTATACATTCCGATCTGAGTTTAGAATTTCATTACTGTTTGCATCTGGTTTCAGTCAGCTTTCCGTCCCTAATACTATGTCGGCATTGTGACCGTTTATTAATGATAGCAGTTGTGGTACCTTTCTATAGACGCTCCTGCAGTTTACTATTACCACATTAATATTGTTATTCCCTGTTGCGTTTTGACTACTGTTACCTTGTCGCGACTCAGGAGGCGTCTTGTCGGGCCTAGGGAGGAAATTCTCTAACGTAAAAAACCCACATGTGCATTCCACACGTACTCCGCTACTCTTGTAGCCGCTTCCTGCGTGTAGTGCACACCTAACCTATTCAGGGGGACCCTATATTTCTTCTCCCGATAGCGGAGGTCGAGAAACTTGCACCCCAGATCTCCGCAGAATCGTCTGAGCCTCTGGTTTAAGCCTTCCACTCGGCTCCAAACCAGAGGACCACTATCGGCTCTGGGAACGATACTACAAATAGTTAGCTCTGATTCGTCCCCGCGAGAGAGGCTTTCCGCCTTCACCAACTCCGCCAACCGCCTGTATGAACTGAGGATGACCTCTGAACCCAGACGGCAGGAGTCATTGGTGCCGACATGAGCAACAATTTGCAGTCGGGTGCACCCAGTGCTCTCTATCGCCGCCGGCAAGGCCTCCTCCACATCTCGGATGAGAACCCCCGACAGGCAGACAGAGTGAACACTGGCCCTGTTCCCCGACCTTTCCGCTATTTCCCTAAGGGGCTCCATCACCCACCTAACATTGGAACTCCCAATCACTAATAAACCCCTCCCCCTGTGTGCTGAAGGAGCGGCCACATGTCTACTCACAGGCAGAGCGGGCGACGCCACACTGCCAGCCTCCACATTGACCCTCTGCCGCGAACGCCGCTGAGCTCGCCACTCCCCTTGGGGAGTGGGTGGCCCAAACGCGCAGATGTCTCGACAGCGGGGACCGTGGGTGAAGCATGTAACACGTGGGGTGTAGCATGCGGTGCACCAGACTCCCCACTGCCGCTACACTCCGAGGCAGCAGCCTGAAGACGGCTGACCGCGGCCATCAGCACGTTCAGCTGTTCGCGAACAGTGGCCAGCTCCTCCTGCGTCAGTACACAGCAGTCATACATCCTATCCATCCTAAGAAACCAACAATTTACTGTAGAGAGTTAAGAAATAAACTTTTAACTAGACTGCTAATTCACTAAAGGCGGCTGATAGCTGACTAAACTGTGGTCACTAGACACTTCTTGTTGGTTCAAAATGGTTCAAATGGCTCTGAGCACTATGGGACTCAACTGCTGAGGTCATTAGTCCCCTAGAACTTAGAACTAGTTAAACCTAACTAACCTAAGGACATCACAAACATCCATGCCCGAGGCAGGATTCGAACCTGCGACCGTACGGCCTTGCGGTTCCAGACTGCAGCGCCTTTAACCGCACGGCCACTTCGGCCGGCACTTCTTGTTGGAAGCAATGAAAATAAGCACTAACTCTCTCTGCACTGTATTCAAAACAAACACGAAATCTATGGAACACTATTACTAGTACTCGAAAATTAAAGCTTCCTACAAGCAAAAACATACGGAAAAAGAAGTGAGAAGTAAAAAGGAAGAAAAACACAGTTAATACTTAAATTTACGTAGCTCGCTGCACAGCAGATGTGAAGCAGACGGCAGTTACGACGACGCTTGATGGTATTACGTTACTGACAGAACGAAAATCATAAAAAACTGAACCACTAAATTAATCACAGGTAATACGGGAGATGCAGATTATAGTGTATGACACGCACTCTAATTTACTTCGAGTGAGGATTTTACGGCTGGTTTACTAAAAAACAAAAACGTTCGATTTAGAGTCAAAGCGATTAAATTCACTAAGGAACGTGATAAAGACATGTTATTATTTTCCTACTCAAGTAACTCTTCAACTTGGTTACATAAGCTGTTTACTGGACAGTGTGGGACAGCATAACGATATCCTTTGTTTGATAAATAATAGATTAAATGAGAACGGTGTTTAAACATGTCGCCTTAAGAGCCCCAAATGTGTTAAGGAATTTAAGAACAGTTGCGCTTCCATAGCAAGATTTTCAAAGCAAAACGTGAAAAATATTTTAATTGGGTATCAAATTTTCAAAATGTATCAAGATGAATCGCTTGCGACAGCATTGATGTTCGTCCGACATACTATAACCATGAAATTAGCACGTTGTACGACCTCCTTTCCTTATTACAACAGCGTTTTTGTCCAAATTCTGGTACACTGAAGGTCGTATTGTTTCTATTATGCGGGAAGTGCGGCGAATATATCTTGCGCACCGCAATAAACCTCAGGCATTGACGCGATTCACGTCGGTGCTGTGGGCGGATCCAAGTAATTCTTTACTTTTAGCTACAAGACAGTGGTGCCCACGCCGTGGACTGGAGAGTCGCTAGGCTAATGTGGGAAAGTATGGTTCAAATGGCTCTAAGCACTATGAGACTTAACATCAGAGGTCATCAGTCCCCTAGACTTAGAGCTACTTAAACCTAACTAACCTAAGGACATAACACACATCCATGCCCGAGGCAGGATTCGAACCTGCGACCGTAACAGCAGTGCGGTTCCGGACTAAAGCGCCTAGAACCGCTCGGCCACAGCGTCAGGCTGTAAATTATGGAGTTGAACTACTCCCACAGGGTGGGAAGAATGTTAATCTTTTTGTAAAGACAAGCAATTAATTTTTCATCGAACGAACCTAGTGTTCTGAGTCTAAGCAGAAAAAAAGGAACAGGTCCCAGACCGTTGCAGCACCCCGCCAATATAACCTCACTTATTCCAGTATTGTTTGCGGCACTCTACCGGACACTGTGTGTTCTTTCTTGCCGGCAGCACTACAGTGGAAGTCGTCGATTATCTAATATTTTACTTATTTATATTCTCGCGTTATGGGAGGCGATCTCATCCAAAGCTACTCGATCATAAACTGAGTTAGCGCTCAGAATGCTGGTTACAGAAAAAAATAGCAAACAAGACTTTTTTTCAGCGTAAACAAGCAACAGAAGATCCACCCGTACATCGACGGGTGTTAGCATGCGCACGGTTCCTGAAGACATTCTGCTACACACATTTTACGAAAGTTACTGTGAGTACTGCTCGGACAACAGTGTTAGTAAGTCACTACGGAATCAGAGAGAGTTGCACAGTTGATTTTCAAATAAAATCCTTCCTGACTTACAAAGACTGAACAATGTCAAAGAAAGCATAAGGATGGCTATAGGAGAAGTATCTAGCTAGTACGAAAGCAGAATATTGGAGCGGAATTGCTAAGAAAAGAAATAGCTGTATCCTTTGTGAAATTAGTCAGCGCATCTGTGTCTGTCCAGTCGTTCACTGATGCTGCCGGCACCTAAACGGGAGACGACAAAATATAATATTTAAAGGGTGTATTAGTAAGTTCAGTGTTCCCAAATTACTTAACAGAAGAATATTAAGTCATGGTTCCTGAATTCGGTTATCACTCGCAGGTGAAAAATCACTGATTGAGGGGGAAAAAAAGAAAGAGCGCGGAGTTAGCATGATGAGTGGGACTGATGTAGCTACTCGACTGCACGACGAGTGTGTGGCTGGCTGGCTGGCGCATCTCACGGCACAGCTGCGATGGCCCCACTGGGAGGTGGGGCACGACTTCCTTCCAGTCCGTAGGGCAGATGTAACAAACTACACACTTACCTTACAGGTGTCAGTTCGTTGTAAAGCTACAACATATATTTTCTGCTCAAATGTGAAGGCTTCTTAAAGAGCAAAGAATCCACGTGCTCACATTCTGCTCGCAACTGTCCTGCGAAAGTCAACTTTGTTCACGAGATCCAGAAGGTTGTCTAGGTAGGAGTCACATTTCACGTCTTCGTGATTTTCGTTTCGTAAGAATTATTATTTTATTTCCAGGTTCCTTTGCATCTGAGCTTAAACACATTTGTTGATATGCAGGTAATGCAAAACATTCTCGAACAGTTGAAATGTTGAGCGCTGTAAGACATCGCTTTCAGCTCCCGAAGGAACAGACGGTGCAGCTGCATACTGGGAGATCACGTCCTGCGAAAATTGTTAAGAAACGCACTCGAAACATAGCAGGCGAATTCGCACGCTGTTTTCATTTACTGTCGAATCGATTCTGCAGTCAGAGGTTGACAACGGTTCAGATTTCATTCGCAATGTTTTTGTTAAAGGACATCGGATCACAGTGACTGTGCTTTTGGACGGCGAATTCGATAACTCGATAACATCCCAACACAGCATTTTCCTATAGCGGGAAGGAGATAGAAAGGATGTGGATCGACTTGGAAAAGCAACGTTGCTACTGAAACACTACACTGCGTATGCAAAATTCTGACTTACTTTTTGATGGCTTGAATACCGCTATGTTGTCTCAGCAAATTCACGTCTCTTTTCTTTTCTTTTCTCTCGGTAATTAAACTGCATTATTGACCGTTATTCTCACAGAGAGACGATGTGTACATGAAACGACAGAACATTTATTAACACAAGCACATAGAAAATTTTCCAAGAATTTGAACTAATTTTTGGTCAAGTCCCTGTTCGGGCGCCAAGTGTGATGTTACAAAATAGAAGTGATGTTGCTATTCAATGGAAAGTTGGAAATTGAGATTTAACTAACTGTTTTATCAATCACAATTGGCGTAAGAATCATGGATTGACCATTGTCATAAAATATTGCATTATGAGATGTGAATAGTTTTTACTTGCGGTTTCGCGTGGCTTGAGGCAGTCACAACTAGCGTGCTATTGATTAAGAAGTTGCGTTATCGTCTTTCTAATTACTTCATGATCGTAGATACGGTCATACCCGGTTGTGAAGTTATTGTTATGACAAAAAAAATTTCCTAAGGGACCAGAAAGTTCTTAAGGGCGCAAAAACAACTGTAACATCACACAAAAGAGAAATTCAATATTAAAGCTGATGCAAGAAGACGATAAAACAGTTTTCTTTTTATCAATGTAACACGCACATTGGACTGCTGATCTTGGAGTCTGTAATATTAGCAAAATGCATAATTAAAATGAAAATAATACTGAGGAGATAATGGAAATGAGCACTGCTAAATGATTCAGTATTCCCAGAATAAATATTTATTATAACTAAAACATATATCGTACCTTAAGCTTAATACAACAATGACGGTAGATTTTTATGTCCGTATCATGTCCACTGAGCGCTCTTTTATATAGCCATTGTCTTCTTTGAGTCGCTCGTGCGTCGTCACGGTAAGTTATAACAGTTCTTTACACTTCACTCAAACTTAAACATAACACGTTTTTATTTATTTAGTAAAAATAATTAGATCAGACCGCCACAAATCTGCGTCCGTCTTACTCGAGAAAAACAGTAAAAGTCTTTTTAGCGCTCAAGGCTTCATTTGTTCTCCAGCGATAAAAATAGTGAAGGATCGCATATCCATCCGTACTTTTCTGTTTATATTGCCGCCCAAAGACGACGAATTACATTATCTAGAAAATTCCACCGTCGCCATGCGACGCCTTATTATATATTAATCATTCTTTATAAACAAGTATTTGCCTTCTGGCTGAATTTGCTGTTTTAATTAAGCCAAAAATAGCGAATATCACAACGTCCATCAACTCGATACAATTTGAAACGAGGGAACATGTTTCCAGTCATCAACAGTACTATGTCTGTGTTGACGGGTACAGGCGAGGCGTAAAGCATTGTGCAGTGCAGTCGTCAAGGGTACACGAGTGGGCTTCGGCTCCGAAAGCCCATATCGATAATGTTTCGCTGCACGGTTCACACGCTGACACTTGATAGCCCAGTATAGAAATCTGCGGCAATTTGCGTAAGGGTTGCACTTCTGTTACGTCGAACGATTCTCTTCAGTCGTCGTTGGTCTCGCTCTTGCAGGATCCCTTTCCGGCCGCAGCGATGTCGGAGATTTAATGTTTTACCCGATTCCTGGTATTCACTGTACACTCCTCACATGGTCGTCCGGCAGAATCACCACTTTATCGCCATCTCGGGCATGTTGTGTCCCACCATTCGTGCGCCGACCGTAACACCACGTTCAAACTCACTCAAATCTTGTTAACCTCTTGTTAACCTGCCATTGCAGCAGAAGTAACCGATCCAACAACTGCGCCACACACTTGTCGTCTTATACAGGCGTTGCCGACCGCAGCGCCGTATCCTGCCTGTTTACATTCCTCTGTATTTGAATTTGCATGCCTATACCAGTTTCTTTGGCATTTCAATGTATATAGGGTGTTTGAAAATTAATATGTGGGTCATCAGGCTTTCTACCATACAGTCTACTTAAAGCTATAAATTATATATCAAATGAAAGAGGAATTCAAACAGCTTTTCGTAGAAAAGTTCAGTGTGAGCACGATCCACCACACAACGAATCGATAGGCGAGGCCTTCCCAAACAAAGATTACCGTATCTGGAATAATTACTTCAACAGAGCTGCTCCTAAAGTGAGGTAGATCAGCTGGCAGCGGAGGCACACACGCAAAGGTAAAAACTGCATGGCGCCAGATCGTGTGTGGACGCGGAGGTGACGCAAGACAAGCTGTGTGACCACCCGGCCTCTCGCTCCAGCAGTCGCGTACAGTGTCGTTAACGCAAATGTGTACCCAGCTATGCCAGTCATTCGCTGCACCATCTTGCCACCAAATAAAGTTCTGTGGTTCAGCTTCTTCCAATAGATGTTTGAAATCAGTGGCAGGCATAAAACGTCGTTCTAAATCATTCTGAATACGTTCTCAGAAATTATTTTGAAGAATTATTTAGGGTTGTTCAATTGGCTCTGAGCACTATGGGACTTAGCTGCTGTGGTCATCAATCCCCTAGAACTGAGAACTACTTAAACCTAACTAACCTAAGGACATCAAACACATCCATGGCCAAGGCAGGATTTGAACCTGCGACCGTAGCGGTCGCGCGGTTCCAGACTGTAGCGCCTAGAACCGCTCGGCCACCCCGGCCGGCTATTATTTAGGGCCCCATTCGAATTGCGAATAGTTCTGGAAATATATTTGACCCCTTTGCAACAAATAATCCTGAGCTCATAGGGGCAACATGCCGTACATGGGGAACAGTCGCCACAAGGTTGCTGCAGCGAGAGTAAGTACATACGTACATCAAAGCCCACGAAAAATAAAAGCAAGCGGATAATAGTTCGCTTGACGCCTCCCTAAGAGACTGTCTCGACTGCTTCCTACCTGACTGTTTACTTGTTAAACTGCTGACCCCCTCGAGAGCGAGGTCGCACAAGGCCAATGATGTTCGACGTCCCACATATTGTCTACCACGCAACCACAATTTTGGCTGCTAATGGCAATGGGGGGCAGGACTGGAGGTGATGCACAAAGCGAGCACAGTGTGGGCCGAACCGCTTGGTCGGCGAGTGGCTCACAGCAGTACCGCAGTGCTAGTGGTGTTGAGAAATGGCAACGATAAACAACGTAAACATTGCATTATATCTGCAACAGTTGCCAAAGCTGACACTTGGCAGACTTAGAAACAAATGCCAGATGAAATATTAGCGTTTCTGCAATATGAGTGAGTGGTATATTTTATGCTGTATACGCTGGACTGTGGAAGCAATGTATAGTTTTAGACATAAAAACTGACCGCCGGCCGGCCGCCACAGAGGCTAAGTCGTTCACTTAAGGTGGCCAATAAAACTGACCGCCCCTGACAACTCCAAGTCCGGCCATCTGCACAGCTGGCAACACTGTAACATGCGGGAGGTTACGAGGAAGTGTTGTCTACTTCCGAGACGTTCTCGCATTGTGTGAGCCCGTGGTCTAGTGGTAATCGTACTGCATTCTAAACTTATACTCGCCTGTTCGCGTCCAACTGTACATTTTTTTTTTTTTAACCACATTTCGGCCCTCGTCTAAAGTTACGAGTGTGATTGAACATCGAAGATGATTCGCTTCACATTCTACCCACCAGCAGTATCAAGTACTTCCAGAAACAATTCCGCAGGACAGCTCGTGGCTGCGTCGCGATCAGAACAGCTTACGCTCGAGCGTTTCCTCGCGCTGCAGCGGCTACCGGCCACCGGCCAGACGCCACCCGCCGCCTGAAATCCGGCGCCGCCCATGTGAACGCGGCGCGACGCTGTCAGTGTATGTATCAACTGTCATTTTCGATTTTGAAGTTCTAGTTATAATCTTGCAGTTAAGCATTGGATTTTGTATACTTGAAAATCACGAACTACGGCTAAGCATTGTAAAATTGAGTTGCAAGTGGAAAAAGGTGTAACATCTGCAACACAATATTTACTTTTGGTATAACAGAGCGGTGAATGCAGAGGAGGCAGCTACAAAGATTTGAACTGTGTGTGCAGCGACGGCTTTTTGGGAAAAATATGCCAGAAAAAGATATTCTTGTTTCAACAAAGATCGTTCTGACATGAATGATTCTCCACGTTAAGGAAGTCTCGACTACTGATATATGTGATGGATTACCATTTAACCATCATGCGACATCTGCATTCAACAGGCAAAGTTCAGAAGTCTTGTGTAGGAGTACTGCATGCTCTAATTCGAAACAACAAAAATCAACCGAGTGACAATTATTGAACGTCATCAGGTCGCTCATTGAGCATTCCTATGCAGATCTGTTACTGGTGGCGTGTTATGATGCCTTTATCGTTAACTTCCTAAGAAGAAATGAAAGGCTGAGCCGCATCAAAAGACATAAACTCGAGCAAAGAGTAGTGTGAACATAATGTTTTACATCTGATAGCTCCAAAAGTGTGTTTTGGGCTACGAATTCTGGCGCAAGGGGTGTGTGCATAACAGCTGGAATTTGTTGCCAATAACTGAAAGACCTTTCGGTCGCAGTGTAAGAAAATCGAGCAACAAAACTACATCACCTGTTCTACTGCGTGATAACGCACTCTGTTGATTTGAGCAACAAAACTATCCAGGAGATTGATAGGAAAGTCGTCTCTCAGGCACTTGTATTGATGGGGAAGTCCTCTCTCAAGCACTTGTCACTCTCGTCATATACTCGTAAAATTTTACCTTTTCCGCTCTTGATCGATCAATCGTCAAGGCAATTCATTTCTAGACGAAAATACTCTTCAAACTACACTGGTTTAATGACATCGTTAGAACCAGTAGGTTTCTACGGGAGTAGAATTTGTAAACAACTTTTGCATCGTCAGATTGTTTTAGAAATCGTGAAAGAAAATTCTGCTGCTGATTAATTTCTCTTTGATGATTAGTAATGAAAATCGCAATTAAAATATTCACTGTACTTATACAAATTAAATTCAGCTTACTGCAAAAACATCACGACGGCAGTCTATCTTAATAAAGCATTAAGTATCTGTAAAACGACTGAGCCTACTTTAACACGAATTAGTATGATATTAGTGACATTTGTCTTCGAAAAGATCTATATTTACTTCATTTCCTGTATCATTTCCATGTATTATGAAAATTTGGCAGTTCATAGATAAAACTATGTACTCACAACAACAAAAAATATGTCGGCATAAAACAAAAGTGGCATTATGAATTTGGCAGTACCGTAAGGTTGTCGCTTTAACACTAAGGGTTACTAAAAGTAGAAAGACGAATTTTGCTCGAGCGTTGTCTTACGATTCCCTTATTGAATTTGTATCTGCCTGCTTGTAGCTCTGCTACAAAGAAATTAAAAATCTGGATTTCAGCGAGTCTCGAAAGGCGAACGAAAGCAGCTTGCACCTGGTAGCTAAGCTTATTACCTGGGAAGTGTTTTTTTCCTAAAGTGGGTGGACATCCTTTTGAGGTTGAAGTGTTGGCAAATGTCAGTCAGACGTGTGCCGTTGGTGTAAGTGTTTCTGTGTGTTGAATTTTTACCAGCGTTTTTTTTTTTTTAGGTTTTTTCTCTCCCAAATAGCGAGTTGAAGTCTCCTGTTAGTATTTTCACGTCATCTTGGTGAATTTTGCTCATAGTTTTTTCGAGTGTGTTCCAGAATGTTTCGACATTTTCGGTATTTTTCTCATTTTAGATGTTGGTGGGGGTATGTTCATTTGTGAGTGTATATTTTTTACCGAGGCCCTGAATGAGGATAGTCATAAGTAAATTGTTGATGGGTGGGATTTCTTTGATAGAGTTAATGATAGATCTGTGTTCGAGAAATGCCATGGTGAAGATTGGTGCGCCTTTCGCTACCTTTTGTTATATTTTGCTCTTGAAGATGCAATGGTTTCCGTAATGCAAGGTTTGATTGTCAGTTAGTAGTGGTTCTTGAAGAGCAAGAATGACAATTGTCGGTCGACTTCTTATGTGAGATTATTTAGTTTTCGTGTTTGGATCAATGTGTCGATGTTTAGTTTTCGAATGAATGTTTTCTGCTTGTAGGGAAATTTACCAGAGATCTTCGATATTCTCTCCCGTGCTAGCCTAGACTCCCCAGAATCCGAAAATCCAGCTGCTGTCTGTCGACGGGCGGATTGTGTACCACCTGGGGTAACGTTGATTTTGCTTGCACAGTTCATGTTTGCCTGTGTTTCATTGGTTTGGCCTGGGTGATACCAGGACCAAACAGAACCAGAAGGTGTTGAAGCTTTTGGAAGCAAACGTTTTCAGCCGAGCTCATTGAGCTAACAGACGGTGGCCAGAGTACCGGTGATTTTCACTCAGACGTGTCTGGAGTTTGGGTTCAACGGATTAAGTAGCCGTTCAGGATTGTGTTAGTATTTGGTTTACCCCAAGTATTTGATTTCCTCGGCACCACCCATATGGGGGAGGCTTTCCCCTATCCACCACACGGGATTATTATTATTATTATATTATGAAGGCTTTCACGACCGGATGACATATCTTCTGGTAAACCTTGCGGGATGTAAGGTCGTGGTCCATGAAACTCTTCAGCTCCTAACGTTTCGTCCAGTGCTTCGCTGGACATCTTCAGAGGGGTGTTTCTCCTCCGGTGAGTCTTGCCGACTGCAAGACTCACCGGAGGAGAAACACCCCTCTGAAGATGTCCAGCGAAGCACTGGACGAAACGTTAGGAGCTGAAGAGTTTCATGGACCACGACCTTATATCCCGCAAGCAAGGTTTACCAGAAGATTATTATTATTATTATTATGTCATCAGCATTTCCGATATGGTATATCTTCCCACCACTGAAATAGATGTCTATTGCTCGATTCAATATTTCCATCACATAAATATGGGTTATAATTACGTTACACTGCTGCTAGTAGACATATTTCTCACTTTTTCTTAGACGGTTGCTACCTGTTACTGTTACTCCATCAAAGGAATTTATGTGCGCAGCATTGTTGCAATACAGACGTTCAAATTATCCGATTTCTGTAATTTCATTTGGATACCTGATCGTTCTAATCGGATTCAGCCGGTCACTCTTAATGTGGATATCCGACTATGACTCTCATCATGTGATAGACTAGGTAAACCACATTCTTAATCGGACTGTTGAATCTGGATCACTTATCTATGATAGGGCCTGAATTCCTAAACACTATGGAATATACTAATACAATGTGCTTATTACAAATACGTTATTTAAATATAAATATATGAAGTAACGAGACAACAGTTTATTTACACTCGCAGAGCAGTGCAAGATTGGTTTCAGGGCCAAGAGACGATAAAGCTGTTGTCGTTTGTTTCACGATCACTGAACATCAACCAGATAGAGAACATGTGAGCAGAGGTAACAAGGTCATTGCCATGTGGACCTACAAATGCAAGCGACCTTTGGACGAATATAGAAAAAGGATGGTGGGAAGTAAACCATCACACTACACTATCGACTACTTAATGAAATCAATGCCCCTACGCTTTCGAGAAATCTTATGTAACGATGGAAGGGGAGTTGGTTACTAAAAGTATACTCCTCCACAAAACCCATGTATGCAATTATCTGGTAATCGTTCAAGCTTTGCTTTGTAGCAGCTCTTCAACATACAAGTCCATTTACTTTCAGTCTCCTCCTTACAATTCTTGCAATGCACGGTTATTGAAAAATCTCATCCACTCGACCCCAACTGAGGAATTGACTGGTGCATGCGTTGTTCAACACACATTACTTGTCACCCTCCCTGGAATCAATGACTGTGTGTGTGTGTTTTCGTGTTCACGCACAATCTGAATCAATACTATTAACATTAGAGAGACAACCAACAATAAATATTGCATCAAATATGACTGTAAAGTATTTTAATGGGATGGGAAGTACAAACTGAATTTTTACCCATCCCACGTCCTGCATATCACGTTAAGCAAGTAAGGTGTATTAATTCCATAGTCTCGTTAGCAGAGACAGTGCGCTCTTGTTGCCGAGGCTCGCGACAAGTGATGCGATTAGCAGTGCCCAATGCCGCCGCGATTTGTTTATGTTGGCTGAGCGTGGACACTGCAGCAGACGCTTCGCCCTAAACAGAAAGAAATCACCTTTGCTCTGACTGCAGTGAGCGGATATCACTGCCTGCGTGTTCTTATAGTAACCAACGTGAGACTCTACTCACAGGTGCCATGGAGCAATTGCAACGGGTATCATGTCATTAGTCATCAGAATATTAACCAGTGATGAAATGTCCATTCTACTTGAATCCCAAGAAAACAGGAACCTTCTCACAAAGGAATGTGAAGTGACATTAAAATTTATCCAACATACAAAAATTAACTGCGCGGCTTTCATGTACGCAGTAGTAGCACACAAGGAAATATTATGTCTTGGAAGCGTGTATTTCATTTCCTCTTCTCATATTAACGCCCTTGTTTTAGTATGAAGTGGGAAATTAAACACACAAAACTAAAGTTCCTGAGAAGCATATTAGTCATTTCCTCTTCTCATATCACAGCTTTTGTTTTAGTATGAAGTAAAAAAATAAACATTTAAGAGTTCTGAAGCATAATATGACACCAGATTCTTATCGTAGGCGATATCGGAAACGCAAAAAGCCAGGAGCTGTCCATTCTTTTGTCCAACACTCTGTTTCCTCTCATGCATTACTCCCACTAGGAGATTCTTATTTAAGGACTTGTGGGCATTAAGTTCTTCAGCAGAATAAGCCTTACGTTATTGTGCTAATTACGGTATGGAAAAAATGCAACAAAGACGAGTTCCCCTAGAGCAATGAGGATATTTGCACATGTCTGTATTCAGCAATGACTGCCAGCTGCCACAACACTTCACAGAATCCATGCGGCAGGCAACACAACTGTGCGTGCACTTCAGACTTCATTCAGTAAGACGTCAGGAGATGGACGGAAACGTCAAATTAACGTCGCTTTCCGAGTCGTATTCAATCCAGAATGAGGTGTTATTAAGGTAGTTGAGCGTTCTAGCAATTTCACCTTGATAATTCCCATATGAGTATTCCGATAGAAAAAGAATCCGTTAGTGTGAAACCATCGGGAACTGCATTAACATCAAACTGCAAGAACTTGAGACAATACGCGGACTCTTCTCTTCGCTGGGTGACCTATTACTGTTATTTAGGATTCTCTCCGTCCTAGGCGTAATGGAAATGGAACTTCAGAGGCGCTTTCCGCTATTCTTGACAAACATCAGCAACTTGTAATCACTGCGAGTTACAGCTGTGTGATGATAATGGTAGAGGTTGTCAGTAGCTGTGGTAGTGTTGTTGTCAAACTGCTTACAGTAACGTTAATGGTGGCGCACACCGCTGACTACCTACTTCAGTAAAGATAGTGTGGTGGCGTCGTCGCTTCTCTTTATTTGGCATCAGCTTGAGTAAACCGATTTAACGAACAGAGTACTCCATTCGCGAGCTGCTAATGATACAGTATGACTACAGAGATCATCGCGCGGGTATTACATTAATTCTGCAGTGAAATGCTTAACAAATATTACCCTCAGCTATGCAGCTGGAATGACTCATTACACAGGTACTCTATGTTGCACTTTGTTAAGTGATCGGTTACCTGCAGTCTTGCTTCTACTGTTCGTAAATACTAGTGTACTGACAATTCGTTATTTGACTAAATATACACTACACTCTGATCAATTTGATTCGCATGTATATTACATGGGTTTTAAATATCGAAGGACCGACGTCCACACTGTCACAGCGCGTTGAAATACAGCAACGACGGCAGATGAAAATTTGTGACCGACTGGGCTTCGAACCTGAACCTCCTGCTTACTAGGCAGACGTGCTGAACACTGCACTATTTTTTTATTTTTTAAGTTTGAGAAGACTTTCAGCACCAGATAGGCGGAGGCAAAGAGGGCAGGGGTCGAAGATCCGAGGCCTGGCGACAATGCCTCCCCCATACCTGTCACTGAGTAGCTGCATTATTCCCATGTATTCCATGTTTGTTCCCATATATGCCTTAAATTGTAGAACAAAATTGAATTAGTAATTAGGGTAAAATAAATTACAGATTGCCGCCTCCAATGGCGTGCATTCCTTGTAGAACATAACTTATAACAGTCAAAAGGGTGACGGAAATATACCTAACAAACATTCATTCAGAAACATATTCACAATTTAAGTTATTATGCACTGGATGCACATGTGGTCTGTAAGGAAGCCATATATTTTTCAACAAATGAAAGAAATTTCGGAGCCGGAGGGGTTTTGCCAAATTAGAACAGTTCTGATTTTAGAACCAACGTAAAAGAAGATTCCAGGTATAAAAAAAAGTGAAAGAGTAGTTTCCTTCTTCTAATCAATAAAACTGTCCACCTCTTTGTAGCACAGATAAAGCAAATTATGAAACCATTCCTTATATTTGTTATTCTTCTTCAGCTTAAAATGTTCTTGTGCAATATAAAACATGTACTCTTCCAAGTTCGAAGTTTTGTTTGTTAAGACGTAAAGCACAAACTGTCCCAGAAGCCACGAATAACTGTTATTCTTTGGGGCGGGTAACATTTCGAGTCGGAGTTATCGGTATATGACTTTTTCTGCGGTTCTGTTGATAGTGCTAATTTCTTCCTAGTCCAGTTCCAAATTCTGATTCTGTTTTCACATAAGAAGATGTGCGCACGGTTTCTACAAGCCGACATTTGTCGCAGTATGGAGACGGTCTCAATTTGATTTTCCATAATCGTTCCGCTGTGGCTATGGTTCCGTTTACAACGTCGTACCATACGGCACTGACTCTAGTTGGTAGAATTTTATTGTTGATATTTTTCCAGACGTTCATCCAGTTTTTAGTTGGTTAATTTACCGGAATTGTGTTGTGAAAACGAGGTCTGGTAATATAATCATAGACGGTTCTAGTGTTGGTTTGTGCTGGTGGAGGTCTTATACAGCTCCAATCGCCATAGTACTTTCGGACGCAATCTAGGCTGGCATGCTACATTAACAGGAGCGTTCCTATCCCCAGGATCTAACGAGAGGACCAGAAATTTCGTGATGCCTGTTGCATGTATTAGTTTAAAAGCACGTCTTTAATTCCAAGTCCTTCGTTTTGCCTCTGCAAAGCCGCCGTGTGCAAGGATACTTTGAAGATATTCCACATATACCAAGACGCTACATCTAATATTTTATGTGCGGTGACCTGCGGTATCGGTAAGACTGCTGCAACATGACATATTTTGCTAAGTATTGAAACACGTATGTAACGCAGCAGCGATGGCGAGGCATTGTAGCATCTGTGACCAGAGAGTATGCGCTTGACCGCGCGAGTGTTGCGAGCGGTTCTCAGTCAGTAGTAGTCTTTGCGAGTTAGTTGTCGCTATGCAGAGTAGCAGTCAGTCAGTCGTTGCGAGTCTGTAGCTCTGTCTAGTTGAGAGCAGTACTCAGTCTGTAGTCGTCATGCAGAGCGGTCGGTCAGTAGTAGCAGCCCAGTGCGGTTGTGTGATGTAGGCGGTCGGCAACACTGGTCAAGATGAGAAATAAGGTATACTGTTAATTAATATAATCATTAGATAATGAAAAATTTTATTTACTGTAATTATTCTCCAACAAGTCTCCCAATAATAATTTTTTTATTTCAAAAGCATTTTCTCAAAAATTTAATTTTTTATTGAACTCAAGATTTCGTTGCACTTCCCATTTCATTCCACTTCTTTTGAAGAAAAATTCCACTAAAATCACAAAAAAAGAGAATATTATTATTTGCAATGCAGTTCCTCCAAGCGGTGCGCAACAGCAAGAGCAGATATGTGACATCCATTTATTCTGAGGTAAGACTTTAATTCTGATTGTTTTACACAGGGCCAAAGACCGATATTTCGGTTTAATTGAATTTTCTTGTCACTGAATGGACTTTAATTTTTTGAAGGATTTATATTTGAGTCAGATTGCGTATTTCACATTTTTATTGCCATTGTCAGTACATTTCATTGTGGGCAGGTTACGCATAGAGCAATGTCGATCAGCATTTCTAATTAGTATCATCCTTTCTTTTCCTTTTTAAGTTACGGTGGGGAGGTTACACTTGGCTCCCCATTTCTATTAAGTATTGTCAACTTACATTTCTTATAAAATTACGGTGGGGAGGTTACACTTGGCGACACCCAGTCCAGGATCGTATTTCGTTGAGAGTCTTTTGAGCGACAGTCAGATATCTGCTCTTATTTGCTTAGATAATTAGGATTTGGCGCAACGCTTTTAATAATATTGTGACTTTCTTTCTACAGGTCAACGGCAATTTGCTGCTTTGTTGTATTTGTGTGTTGCTTTTGCATTGTGCTTATTTGTTTTGTGAAAAATTTTGACTATTGTAAAAATGCCGCGAAAGACTGTGAATAGTGTATCGCGAAGTATTGTGAATGAAATTACCGACTTAAACAACGTGACCGATAGTAATTGTGATACGCAACGTAATGATGACAATCCTGCGTTCACTAACAATCAGTGCATTCCAACCACTAATGATGACTTTCACCTTAATGATGAACAAACGAACTCAATTGTCTCGTCTGTTAACTTGACGACAATTGATGACGCAGAATGCTCTATGGTAATGAGCGCTGTAGAGCTTAACACACCCGATTTGGAAAATTCAAGTAATGTACAGTCAAATCTGTCTAATGAAAATGAACAGGATACACAAAGTACGACGGATTTATTTAATTCCGAAATAGTGAGTGACAGTGTAGGTCCGACTGATAAACCTTTTTGTAAATCTCAAAATGACCAAAGGGTTACAGAAAGTGAAACAATTCCAGATCCACTATTGAACAGCACAGAGAATAGAAATGCTGACCTTGAGTCGAATCCAATTATGGCTTTGTTGCGACAAATGAGTAAACAACTTAATGAAAATAGTGTAGATGTCAAACAACTAGATAAAAAACTTGACAATAATGACGAAAATCTCAGGCAACTTAGGGAAGATAACAAACAACAGAATGAAAACCTCAAGCAACTTAGTGAACAAATTAAAGCTGTTGCCGCGCAGTGTCATGACACTAAGGAACAGTTGCGCGTGGAAATTGAGGCTTGTTCACAAAAAAATAGCGAAGAAATAAAGTCTGTTGCACAAGAATTAAGGGAAATGCAAACAGCCGCAACAGATACACTCAGAGACGAAATTAGCGGAGTCGCTAAACAATGCTCTGAAAAAGCTGCACAATTACGGGACGAGTTTAAAGCAATGACGGTAGAACTTTCGCGCACTATGGACGCAAAGATAGACGCGAAATTCGAACAGCAGAACACTCAGATTAACGAGCGCTTTAGTCAGCACATACAGAACAGTGATGCGCGTTTCCGCAGATTTATTCAAGATCAAAACAAAGTAAAACGACAAGTCATGGAAACAATCACTGCACAGAGACAAGAGGACAAACGTAAAATATTCGCGAAAGCGAAGACGTATGTAGACAATAATATTACTACAGTGTCCGACAAAATTAATACCATAGAACAATTGAACGCGGAATTACGGGATGAAATTTCTGATCTTAAAGCAAAAACGGATACACACACAGTAAATATTCAAACAGTGACAGATAGATTCGAACAACTAGATCTAACACAGGATTGCGATGTCATCAAAGCTGATGTTAAAAAACTGAGCGAAACTACGCGCAAGTTGCAAAAACAGATTAATGCGTCTGATTCTAAAACCGATGATCAGGTTAAAATACTGACTGAAAAATGTGATGAATTGGCCAGTCGTATTGATGTTATCGAAAATACTAATGACAATAAATCAGACGATACTGCACCGGTTTCTTTTATCCAAACACCTGAATTTCAAAATTTACAGCTGACAATTAATGAAATCGATTCATCTAACAACACGTTACGTCGGAAGTTATCAAATTTACAACAAGAAGTAACAGAGATGAAAAACATGTCAGTTAATAACATACCACAACAGACGCCACTTTATGAACATGTGTCAGAGTCACGCAGCGTGTATAATGTGAGCAATTTACAGCAACTACGCGACTTAAAATCCGAAAAGCCACGCGACTTAAAATCTGAAAAGCTACGCAACTTGAAATCCGAAATGACACAGACGAACAGATTCACACACAAACCTGAACGTGTTATCAAACTGAGTGACGAGAACGTAGATTTCGAGCAATTTGCATTTGTAAGCAAATGTAAAGAATTTAATAATGACAGAACACAGATACACGATTTGCACTGTATACGACAATTTATCTTTGTACATTCACCGCTATTATCGGTAATGGAGAAACTAGCTTTGAACCAGATGCGACAATTTATTTTTGTATTTACAACAGCATTGCCTGTAATGAAGAAATTTGAATTAGCACGGATACAACAATTTGCCTTTGAAATTTTACCGCTATTGCCTGTAACACAAAAGCTAAAATTTATTTGCAGTGCGTAATAGACCTCAGGGGATTCATTACGCTTTAATGAATATGTGCCGTAGCGAGCATAGGGCCCCGAGCTGTAGTAGTGCTGTTTCATCTTTAGTTTTCTGCACTGCTGCCTTCTCTTCTACTATCCTTTATATCTATCAAAACTGCTCTTTAACTATTGCTCTACGTAGTATTAAGAATATGTAAAGAAAACCCGATGTGACAAATTTTTACCGAATGTGACAATTTTCATTAGGCACTCCAGAATCAGCGTAATTTTAATAACAGATAAAATCGTAATCATCAGTATGTACAAAATTTTCGGCAGTCGCAAACACATTTTTGTAACAATAGATGTTTTTCACCACAATAGCATGAAAGTCAACCGCTTAGCATACCTAACCAACAATGCAGTCTACAAGGTCAACCAAACTTTAATGTTTCGCCGCGTGCACGTATAGTCCCAGTCCCAACAAATAGTAACGCATGGCAGCAAAAAAATAACTACGTACAGACAACACACTATTTCAACTCGTATCACAATGCGCCGTATAGAAATTACTATCACGACAGACGTAAAAAAAAAAAAAAAAAGATGAGCACAATTTTCAGCGTACATTTAATAACAGTCGATCTTATGAGCAGCAACAACATCAGCAACAACACATTATCATGAATGAAACAGACAATAGGTGTCATCCATAGCGTAACACGTCAATAAGAAATAAAAGAACAGTTCATATAGTGGATATGCCACAACATTCTCCCGTAGATAATAGCACGTACGATAGTTTTTAACCAGATACAGCACAGATTGCATATTACAGTAACGCAAACATTACTTTTGACACGCAGAATTTTGCTCACGAGAATGTTATTTGAAACATGCTTTGTTGAATGCACCACTTTTATCGCACCCAGATCTCACCAGAAATTTTTCCATTGCCACTGACAGTTCCAATACCGCTTTAGGCGTACACATTTTCCAGGAAATTGAAGAAGATGGTTCTACTATAATTAAAAACATCGCATTTGCAAGTCGCATTTTGTCACCTGCTGAGCGAAATTACTCCGTTACAGAACTTGAAACATTATGTGTTGTATGGGCTTTTACGAGATTTAGGCATTTTCTTTATGGCAGACATACCACCGTTTACACAGACCATAGAGCTATACAATTTTTGCTTTCAGCTAAATTTACTCACGACAGATTAAGTAGATGGAAACTATATTTACAGGAATTTAATTTTACAATAGTTCACATTCCCGGTACGCAAAATGTTATAGCAGACGCACTATCGCGTTCTCTCAGTAACAATCAGCAAGACGTAGCAACCAACTTCTGCAAAGCAAATTTCAGTGTCATGTACATTCAGCAGGTTGCATTTGAAAATTTTATTTCATCGTCATTACAGGACATAGCACAAGAACAAAATAAGGACAATGTGTGGAAAGAAATTAAACACCTTTGGCAAGATAGGAAAAATGTTACGATTAGGAACCACTACACTGTACGCAATGACATTCTGTTTCGCCGCTCTCATCCTGACAGCAACATTTGGTTATTATGCATTCCTGACGAACTGGTTAACAAACTAATTTGGTACACTCATTTAAGTTACGCACATTACGGAGCACGAAAATGTTTTCTTATACTGAGACAGAACTGTTATTTTACCAACATGGAAAAACGTATACGACGAGTTTTAGCGTCTTGTAAAATTTGCCAGAAAGCTAAATCAGACACCACTTCACATATTCCTCCTTTATATCCCATTATACCTGTGAAATTAAGACACATGGCCGCAGTAGATATTTTTGGTCCGATTCCGAGAACTAACAGAGGTTTTTGCTACATTTTTGTCGCTGTTGAGCTCACTTCAAAATTTGTTACTTTCACTCCGTTACGCAAAGCTACTGCTAAAACTGTTTCGAAAGCATTTGTAAAACATTTTCTATTTCATGTAGGGCATGTAATGAAAGTAATTTCTGATAATGGATCTCAATTTCGTAGTAGTGTATGGACACGCATGTTACGAGCTAGAAACATTTCTCCGATCTATATATCCAAGTACCACGCTTCTTCGAACCCTTGTGAAAGATTAATGAAGGAAATTGGTAAGCTGTGCAGAATATACTGCCACAAAAGACATATTGATTGGGATACACACATACTCTCATTCCAAGATGTAATTAATTCCATTCCAAATGAATCCACTATGCTATCTCCGACTGTTATACTGAAAAACGTTGAACCACCGAACAAAATTAAAGAATTAATAGAATTCCCCAAAAATCGTCGCCTACGACACCACGAAATAATTGACATTGCGCTGAACAACATCAAACGTGCCGCAGAGCGCCGGAGAAGACAGCAAAAACAGGTTTGTACACGCCGCGACTTTCACGTTGGACAGAAGATATTAGTACGTACACACTATTTATCCAGCAAATTAAAAGGTAAGTGCAGTAAATTTGAACTTCTATACGCAGGTCCGTATCGGATTCGCAGCATCCCTCACCCCAATGTTGTACACGTCGAAACTTTGAGAACCAGAAAATCGAAAGGCAATCACCATATCTCAAACATTAAACCGTTTATTGAGGAAACCACTGTATGATTCAACACACTATGATGCCATTTACTAATGCAATTAATTCACCTGACTAATTATTGATGATTATCGTATTTTTTTTTCTTGGCAAGTGCCCGGCAAGGTAAGGTTAGCAGGTCGCTTTTCTTGTCGTTACACATCAGACCGTGCATATTTTTCCAGATGAATTTACACATTTACGACTATTTCTGCAATTATATTTATGTGACTACTTATTGATGATTATCGTATTTTTTTTCTTGGCAAGTGCCCGGCAAGGTAAGGTTAGCAGGTCGCTTTTCTTGTCGTTACACATCAGACCGTGCACATTTTCCATTTTTTTTTGTGTATATGACTGTACTCCAGTTTTGTTTGTATGCACTATGAAATAGTTAAGATATAACACACACCAGTCGACTTTGACATTTTTTTTTTTTTGCCTTATGACATCTCAACATCGTGACTGTTTCACATTTTTTTTTGCTACTGCATTGTATTATTCTGTGTACATTTTTTCGCATCCGAACACTGTCAATGTCTTGGACATATTACGTTTTCTGTCATGTTATGCTGTATGGTTAATTGTGTCACCATAAACCAGTCATTATTTAGTGGGTATAGGATTTAAATGCAAGACATTAATCTTTGTTCATCAATTTCAGAAAGGAATGATGATTCTAAGAAATAAATTTAACATAAATGGGAATTTCACCTACGGAATAAACGAAAGGAGATGCAATAACTTTATGAGGAAGAGTAAATGGATCAGGATTAACAAACATTAACAAGACTATACTATACTCATCACAGAATAGCAGTCTTAACTAATTTTTTCTTTCAGAATACAAGGTGAATGATGCAGGCTGTCAGAGAGAACTACACATCTTAGTTTTAGTGATGAAATATGCTAGAGATAAGGAATAGTTATGTAATGAGTAATGAAGTGATTTTTTGCAGACGATAGTGAATACTGATGAATAATGATGAAGGAAATGGTATTATGAATAATGAAGTTTTTCTTTACAGGTGATGATAATGGTGAAGTTATGATGATATGGATAATGAAGTTTTTTTTTCTTTATGCCACGTAGTTATTTAAGTATTTGTTGCGGTTTGCTTTGACAGCAGGTGTTACATTGCATAGTAGGATGACGGAAAGTTTTGGAAAGGACAGCTATGGAACACATTTTATACACATTTCACTACTTGTTAATTCGAAGTTCACTACTTTTCAGCATAGTGTGCGTTTCTTCTTTCAGGTCAATAATCCGTTTTTGTATTTTTTCCAGGAGAAGTTTTTCATGACACTTACTAAACCTGTTACTTATTACACCTGTTCTAGTACTTGCATTTTTATATTTTTTACCCATTTGTGTTTATCATTTATAAATGTGATCACATGTACTGCCTTGTTACATAATCTTGCTACAGCTGACTCATGACGAATGACGTTACCTATCCTCATTTGCAGCAATAGGTCAAAAGCAAAAAGTATTATGCCTCAGCAATTAATTATCGATCCCAACGCAATGCATTGCTACCAAAAAAAATGTATTACCAGTCCCACATAATGTCACTAGTTTATGATAATTCTGAATAATACTGATCAACTCTGAATAGCATGTCACTCGAGTAATGACCTCTTAATGAGACTATATTCAAAATAATGCTTTGTCACTAGCTAATAACTGCCACTGTTTAGTGTAATGCCTGTGATTACTAATGATTTGACTGTAATTAACTGATTTTTAATAATGACTTTGTAATGATCTGAATAATACTGAATGATGAACTATGTTTTATTCTATTCAATACTTGATGGCCACTGAGTGCCAATAATTAATGTCAATCAACGAAATTGTTATTAATTATGCCATTAATTAACTCTTGTTTTCAATGTTCATACTTTGTTGTTGGAAATGAATGTGACTGTTTCATAATGCTTTGTAATTAGGAAAAGACTAATGATTCTTAATAGATTGGAATGACACATAATTAATTAACTATGGTACTGTTTAATAATGCTTTGTAATTAATTAAGGCTAATAATTCTTAGTATATTGAAATGACAAATGATTAATTAATTAACTGTAATTAGACAAATGATTAATTAACTGTAATTATACAAATGATTAATTAACTGTAATTAGACAAATGATTAATTAACTGTAATTATACAAATGATTAATTAACTGTAATTAGACAAATGATTAATTAAAGACAAATGATTAATTAACTGTAATTAGGAGAAGGTTAATGATTCTTAATTATACTCTGTAACTGAAAAGAATGCGATTATTTCATAATATTTTGTAACCAGGAAAAGAAGGCTACTGATTCTATGTAAAACAATTAATGAACATTTTTCTGTAATACTACATACTTGGTACAGAAATGTTCAATAACTGGGCTATGAATGCCACGAACTATCAATGAAGACTGTAATTGTCAATATTATGTGACTTGATGTCCTTCACCTCATAAGCTGACTACCCTGAATTACTGCAATGTCCATTTGTCCTGTTTATCCCAGTGATCATGGAGCACTATATTTGGTTTTGCACTAATTCTACGTTGGTGTGCCTTGTAAGAGTGTGGTGTTGACACGACATGCTGTCCACCACCATGAGCGATGAAGACATTATTATGGTCCCACTGTTTGGTGTACCTAATGTACTGCCAAAATGAAAACATGGAACATTACTACGACAGTTCAGTGTCTTGGCTACACTGATAAATTCTGATGGGAAAAGAACTTCAAGTTGTGTCACTTGGTGTTGTACTACTGTGGAAAGATATGGACTTTCAGAGCAGCTGTGTGCAATCTAAAGTGCTACAACCATGATGCAATCCTTCCCTTTCCTATCCTGATTCTTGTCACATAAAAAAAAAAAAAATTTTTTTTTGGTAACATCATTTATGTTCATAGGTTATACATTTTTCGATTCGCTAAACTCCAGTGTGAGTACACTTATGTCACTGGTCGACATGATGTTTGCCATTATGTTTATTTGTTGTGAAAATACTAAAGACATTTTTCAGTGCATGTGCACTTTGGACATGAATTTTTTTTTTTTGCCATTATGTTTATTTGTTGTGAAAATGCTAAAGACATTTTTCAGTGCATGTACACTTGTCAACATAATATTTCTTGCCAGTCTGTTTATTTGTTCTGCATATGCTAAAGAATTTTTTCAGTGCCTGTGCACTTTGTTATCTGTCAAATAATTTGTATATACTTTTCTGATTTGCTACTATGTTTTGTACTCACATTTTGTCTTTGTCTGATATATTTTGTACTTAGTGCGTGTGCACAACATTTACTTTATGTACTACATCTAATTATTCTTGCCAGTCTGTTTATTTGTTCTGCATATGCTAAAGAATTTTTTCAGTGCCTGTGCACTTTATCTGTCAAATAATTTGTATATACTTTTCTGATTTGCTACTATGTTTTGTACTCACATTTTGTCCTTGTCTGATATATTTTGTACTTAGTGCGTGTGCACAACATTTACTTTATGTACTACATCTAATTATTCTTGCCAGTCTGTTTATTTGTTCTGCATATGCTAAAGAATTTTTTCAGTGCCTGTGCACTTTATCTGTCAAAAAGTTTGTATATACTTTTTTCTGATTTGCTACTATGTTTAGTATTCACATTTTGTCCTTGTCTGATATATTTTGTACTTAGTGCGTGTGCACAACATTTAAATATTCTGTAAGTTGTAGGATTTTGTTAATTAAAGAAAAATTTTGCCGCGCTTGGCAAGTCCAAATGACTCACCATCGCTGCCAAATTTTTGCCCCCCGAGTGGAGGGTTATGAAACACGTATGTAACGCAGCAGCGATGGCGAGGCATTGTAGCATCTGTGACCAGAGAGTATGCGCTTGACCGCGCGAGTGTTGCGAGCGGTTCTCAGTCAGTAGTAGTCTTTGCGAGTTAGTTGTCGCTATGCAGAGTAGCAGTCAGTCAGTCGTTGCGAGTCTGTAGCTCTGTCTAGTTGAGAGCAGTACTCAGTCTGTAGTCGTCATGCAGAGCGGTCGGTCAGTAGTAGCAGCCCAGTGCGGTTGTGTGATGTAGGCGGTCGGCAACACTGGTCAAGATGAGAAATAAGGTATACTGTTAATTAATATAATCATTAGATAATGAAAAATTTTATTTACTGTAATTATTCTCCAACAAGTCTCCCAATAATAATTTTTTTATTTCAAAAGCATTTTCTCAAAAATTTAATTTTTTATTGAACTCAAGATTTCGTTGCACTTCCCATTTCATTCCACTTCTTTTGAAGAAAAATTCCACTAAAATCACAAAAAAAGAGAATATTATTATTTGCAATGCAGTTCCTCCAAGCGGTGCGCAACAACAAGAGCAGATATGTGACATCCATTTATTCTGAGGTAAGACTTTAATTCTGATTGTTTTACACAGGGCCAAAGACCGATATTTCGGTTTAATTGAATTTTCTTGTCACTGAATGGACTTTAATTTTTTGAAGGATTTATATTTGAGTCAGATTGCGTATTTCACATTTTTATTGCCATTGTCAGTACATTTCATTGTGGGCAGGTTACGCATAGAGCAATGTCGATCAGCATTTCTAATTAGTATCATCCTTTCTTTTCCTTTTTAAGTTACGGTGGGGAGGTTACACTTGGCTCCCCATTTCTATTAAGTATTGTCAACTTACATTTCTTATAAAATTACGGTGGGGAGGTTACACTATGTATGTATTTATAAGCTGAACTTTCTGCAGTCGGTCTACCGATCGCATGTCATGGTCCTTCAACAAGGTTCCGATGACATTAAGTTTCCGCTCCCAATTGTTCGTAGCCATGGGCTTGGGATTCGCCCTTAACCGAGTTGGAGTCTCTCTTCAGCTACATCTAACCAGTGCGCACCTATTGCACTATTTTAAGAACCGAGATGCAGTATTTTGGATTTAAAATTTTGTAAATGTGTGGTAAGATCTTATGGGAGCAAGCTGCTTAGCTCATCGGTCCCTAAGCTTACACGCTACTTAATCTAACTTAAACTAACTTAACGCTATGGCCAACACACACACCCGTGCCGGAGGGAGGACTGGAAACCTCCGACGGTGGACACTGTCGGGACACAGCAGCCAGCCTCTCTGTAGCACCTATCTACACACGCTCCTCGTCAGACGTGAATTACCATCTTTGCCGCATACCACATGCGTGGTACGTCCCCCCCCCCCCTCCCCCCCCCCGTCCTTTCCACTCGCTCGCGGCCAAACTGTATTCCTGTATTCCCGCGAGGGTACTGACGATGACAGGATGTTTCAGGAGGAATAGTAAATTTTGTACTAGGCGGTAGTATAGACAAATTGCAGAAAAAATGCCATATAACATGTGTCCAATTTTTGTTGAGTACATTTTATTTCGTTTCATATGTTGGTCCTCAATGGACCCAGTTGTCTACACTTCCTTGAAAATGAGCTTCCAGCGGTATTGGAAGAGGTTCATTTGGCTACACGAATGCGTATGTTCCTCCAGCATGACGGAGCTCCTGCACATTCTAGTCGTCTGGTGACACATTATCCAAACCTAACATTTTCCGGAAGATGGATCAGTAGATATGGGCACTTTTCTTGGCCTTCAAGATCCCCCTACCTTATCTCTTTGGGTTTTCGCCTCCGGGGATGGTTAAAGGCGAAGTCTACAAAGAAAAAGTAAACCCAAGAGCCGATTTGATCGTTCGTATTATGAATAGTGCAGCCCTCATAAAAGAACGCAGAGACGACCTCAGAAGAGCCACACATGGTGTTATCAAGAGAAGTCAAATGTGCATTGAAGTTAGTGGGTAAATTTGCAAAAAGCAACTATGAACGTCCTCATTTGCCTTTGCTTTGAGTTTGTTAGGGTTACGTACTAACAGCTGTATCTCTGCGCTCAATAAAAAGTGGACGCATTTATATGTAATTTTTTCATGCAATTGGTCTGTACTACCAGCTGCTAAAATATGTACTATTCCTCCTGAAACACCCTGAATATGGATATATGTGTGGTGTCTGTTCTTTCGGACATGTCCGAAAGAATACACACACACACGCACACACACACACACACACATTTTTATCTTAAGTGCTATTCGAAAAATGTTTGGCAACTAAGTGATAGCGCCGAACTGGAGCTGCATCAACCTACTCATTTTAATAGGTATAGTTGTAATTTTCTGAACAATTCCTGTTTAATAAGAGACAGCGACAGTGTCTCTCATCGTTTACTTTGTCGGAAACCTGCTTCTTTCTGCCCTAGCGTATACTATAGCAATGAGTGACTGCTCACATTCTTGATACCTCACTGGACGTGTTACTGCAACTGTAGCCAAAGATTCAAATCCCACTGGAAAAGTATGTTTCAAGTCAAATGGTTTTGCTCCTCTCCTACCGTCATTGAAAACAATCACAACGAAATTAAGTATAGGAATCCTATGAAACCCTTGAGTTCATACTGCGGTGCTGTGCAGATGAAAAAGTAGTTTTTCACAATTATCAGATGACAGATGAAATTTTTTAGATTCCACTAATTATGAGTGCATTATTAATTGTTGGTTCACAGGCGCTTTTCTGCCGCTTATTGTAACTGTTTTTAGAATGTTAGAGCTGGAAGAATAGAAACATCAAATTTTCGCCATATGGCATGTTAGAATTCACCTTAAGTCTCCACGTTTCGAGCAAAGGCAGAATATCCGTCAGAAAAGCTGACAACAAGAAGCCAGGCCATGCCTGTCTTCTGGCAGATGTGCCAATGACAGTGATTTCAATATCAATATTGTACAGCACAGATACATTGCCAACTCAACCACTGGAGAAGCTCCAAAATTGTGAATCGCGTCTGGTGAATACGCTTTCAAGGTTTCGGTCCGATTAAGACCGTAAAACACAAATAATTGTCGCAGTTATTAATTTATGACATTTAGTTTGCATTCAGTGCATCGATGTATTACAAGTAATTGCACTCTAGCCCCTAAACCTAGTTATAGAAATGCGAATAAGACTCATGGGCATATAATGAGGATCTTGCGGCCCTAGCCACACGCAACTTCGAAACGAAGCTATAGTCAGTTCCGAGGTTACTCACAGAACACATCAGCTGGTATTCTTCCTGGCGGTATAACTGAAATTTGGCAACAGCGCAGAATATATTTGGCAACTCTGTGTCCGACGAGTTACTTCCTTGATGGCACAGAACTATCCTGCTAAATCCACTTGATATTATCGTGTCATTTCAATTGAATACTGCGACTAACTTTCTCTTGAAATGTGACATAAGGATATCAGTTACTGCTTTTGAGTCAACGAAAGTGGTTCCACGGAGGAAATAGAACTGCTCTCGTCTCTTACGTTGCGAATTATCTGCCATAGCGGCTACTGAGCCAATAAGTACATCAAAGACACCGCAGCTGTTCGCTAGCTCCTAGGTTACGTGCTTGAGTGTTCGCTTGAGTTACGCTGCCTTTGTTCGACTTTCGAGACTCGCTGAAAGCCAGATTTTTAATTTCTTTGTAGCAGAGCTAAGGCAGGCAGATACAAATTCAATAAGGGAATCGTAAGACAACGCTCGAGCAAAATTCGTCTTCCTACTTTTAGTAACCCTTAGTGTCAAAGCGACAACCTCACGGTACTACCAAATTCATAATGCCACTTTTGTTTTATGCCGACATATTTTTTGTTGTTGTGAATACGTAATTTTACCTATAAACTGCCACATTATCATAGTACTCGTGAATGATACAGGAAATGAAGTAAATATAGATCTTTTCGAAGTCAAATGTCACTAATATCCTACTAATTCGTGTTAAAGTAGGCTCAGTTGTTTTACAGATACTTAATGCTTTATTAAGATAGACTGCCGTCGTGATGTTTCTGTAGTAAGCTGAATTTAATTAGTATTAGTACAGTGAATATTTTAATTGCGATTTTCATTAGTTTACTAAGCGCAACAGTAATCATCAAAGAGAAATTAATCAGCAGCAGAATTTTCTTTCACGATTTCTAATACAATCTGACGATGCTAAAGTTGTTTACAAATTCTACTTCTGTAGAAACCTACTGGTTCTAACGGTGTCATTAAACCAGTGTAGTTTGAAGAGTATTTTCGTCTAGAAATGAATTGCCTTGACGATTGATCGATCAAGAGCGGAAAAGGTAAAATTTTACGAGCATATGACGAGAGGGACAAGTGCTTGAGAGAGGACTTCCCCATCAATACAAGTGCCTGAGAGACGACTTTCCTATCAATCTCGTGGATAGTTTTGTTTCTCAAATCAACAGAGTGCGTTATCATGCAGTAGCACAGGTGATGTAGTTTTGTTGCTCGATTTTCTTACACTGCGACCGAAAGGTCTTTCAGTTGTTGGCAACAAATTCCAGCTGTTATGCACACGCCCCTTGCGCCAGAATTCGTAGCCCAAAACATACTTTTGGAGCTATCAGATGTAAAACATTATGTTCACACTACTCTTTGCTCGAGTGTATGTCTTTTGATGCGGCTCAGCCTTTCATTTCTTCTTAGGAAGTAACGATAAAGGCATCATAACGCGTCACCAGTAACAGATCTGCATGGGAATGCTCAATGAGCGACCTGATGACGTTCAATAATTGTCACTCGGTTGATTTTTGTTGTTTCGAATTAGAGCATGCAGTACTCGTACACCAGACTTCTGAACTTTGCCTGTTGAATGCAGATGTCGCATGATGGTTAAATGGTAATCCATCACATATATCAGTAGTCGAGACTTCCTTAACGTGGAAAATCATTCATGTCAGAACGATCTTTGTTGAAACAAGAATATCTTTTTCTGGCGTATTTTTCCCAAAAGCCGTCGCTGCACACACAGTTCAAATCTTTGTAGCTGCCTCCTCTGCATTCACCGCTCTGTTATACCAAAAGTAAATACTGTGTTGCAGATGTTACACCTTTTTCCACTTGCAACTCAATTTTACAATGCTTAACCGTAGTTCGTGATTTTCAAGTATACAAAATCCAATGCTTAACTGCAAGATTATAACTAGAACTTCAAAATCGAAAATGACAGTTGATATATACACTGACAGCGTCGTGCCGCGTTCACATGGGCGGCGCCGGATTTCAGGCGGCGGGTGGCGTCTGGCCGGTGGCCGGTAGCCGCTGCAGCGCGAGGAAACGCTCGAGCGTAAGCTGTTCTGATCGCGACGCAGCCACGAGCTGTCCTGCGGAATTGTTTCTGGAAGTACTTGATACTGCTGGTGGGTAGAATTTTAAGCGAATTATCTTCGATGTTCAATCACACTCGTAACTTTAGACGAGGGCCGAAATGTGGTTAAAAAAAAAAATGTACAGTTGGACGCGAACAGCCGAGTATAAGTTTAGAATGCACTACGATTACCACTAGACCACGGGCTCACACAATGCGAGAACGTCTCGGAAGTAGACAACACTTCCTCGTAACCTCCCGCATGTTACAGTGTTGCCAGATGTGCAGATGGCCGGACTTGGAGTTGTCAGGGGCGGTCAGTTTTATTGGCCACCTTAAGTGAACGACTTAGTCTCTGTAGCGGCCGGCCGGCGGTCAGTTTTTATGTCTAAGACTGTACATGGGAAGTACAAGGATGACGATAAATGCTTAACAAGTGAAAATGATACTGAAACAGGCGTCGATCCATATCGTTCATCATCCTTGTCGGACAGGAAGCCACAAACGTGGCTGCGAAACGTATCCAGCTTGGGGGTACTGAACGTAATTACGTACAATGGATTTCATCTGCAACATAATAAAAAACAATTAAGAACAGATTCGAATAAAGTCGCAGCAATATGACCGTGTTGTGCATAAAAAAACCTACGAATATTTAAATGAGGACAAGGCGCACTTGTTTCAAAAACTTCTGTTTCCGCATTTCGAGAATGATCAATAGAATTCACAGAATGCGCACGGTTGTGATCCCCTACGCTATGCACATGAAATTCCACACCACATAGATTACAGTGATTTCAAGGGAAGCAGTGGATGGCTGTATAACTTCAAACAATGCTACAGAATTGGAAGACGTACAATAATGAAATTTCAAACAAAGCGACCACCTGACGATGCACGGCAAACTGTGGTGTCGGCGCGAAAACCTTTAGATGAAATACACAAACTTTGAAAGGGTCCTGTCGTGCCCTTTCATTATCATTTTATTTACTTTCCAGTGATACAAAACTCTCTGGCAGGCGTGAGTGAATGAATGTGCTGTGTTTCATGTTGCTATACGGTGGTTTAGTCTGCTGCAAAGAATCAGCGGTAGTCGTACAGAATGGCCAACCCCTGTAGTTTTCGAGTAGGCTCTCCTTGCGTGAAAGTTACCGGTGTTATGTTGGTGGCGGAAGCCTCATCTGTGGGTTTTCCTGGCCACGGAATCGCTTGGGAGACGTTGGAGAGTGTGAGACGGTCAGTCTGCTTCCAGCGAGCCGAGGGCCTGCAGCCGAGTTCTCTTCGAAGGACGGTGAGTTGGTTTAACCGCGTGGCGCGTTGTCTCGTAGCGGGAGGGGAGTTTTTAGCTTTTGGTCTCGCGTCTCGTCTTATAAAGATTGTCGCAGCAAGGAATGCAAGGCTTTTGCAGATTTTTAATTTGATTCCTAATGCAGACTTTGACCCGTAAGAAGAACGTAACAAAAAGGTGTTGCATATGTAAGAAGTGCCTGAATGTTTGTCTGCCTGCAGCTGCGTCTGTATACGTTCTAATCTCTCCTGAACCTAAATAATCTTGCCTCTTCGTGAATTTTCTTTGTCTCATTTACCTTATGTCCGTTGGAAGCCATCCACGTGGTTTAATATTAGAGTTTGTTGGCCCACTGCCATCACAGTTGTCTACTAAAATGTGCCTTCTGAAAAATGTTAATTGTTCGCGGCTGCGTGGTTTAATGTGGTTAAAACTTGGCCACGGTATGCAGAAATTGTGTATCCGCAAACCACGTGGGCATACTAGCATATTGTGAGTCGTTTACCGTTTCACAAGAAATTTTACTTACAAGGGAACCTCCTGAGCGCACCCCCCTCAGATTTAGTTATAAGTTGGCACAGTGGATAGGCCTTGAAAAACTGAACACAGATCAATCGAGGAAACAGGAAGAAGTTGTGTGGAACTATGAAAAAAATAAGCAAAATACACAAACTGAGTAGTCCATGCGCAAGATACGCAATATCAAGGAGAATATGAGCTCAGGAGCGCTGTGGTCCCGTGGTTAGCGTGAGGAACTGCGGAACCACAGGTCCTTGGTTCAAGTCCTCCCTCGAGTGAAAAGTTTACTTTCTTTATTTTCAGACAATTACCAAAATTCAGGCTCTCACACATAATCAACTTCGCTCTCCAAAATTCCAGGACATGTTCAGATTAGCTTGGACATACGCAGGATTTGACGGTCTACACACGGAAAAATTTGAAAACGTTAAAAACATATGTTTTGACAGAGCACAGGGATAACTGTGCGACTGTGAAACTGTTGCATTCATTTGTTGCAGTTTATGTGACAAACTCTTATGTTTTCATCACTTTTTTGGGAGTAATTATGACATCCACAAGAAAACCTAAATCGGACAAGGTAGAAGAATCTTTTCACCCAAGTGTACAAGTTAGGTGGGTCGACAACATATTCCTGTCATGTGACGCACATGCCGTCACCAGTGACGTATAGAATATATCAGACGTGTTTTCCTGTGGAGAAATCGGTTGACCTATGATCAAATGTTTTCGGTTCCCATTGGAGAGGCACGTCCTTTCGTCTACTAATCGCACGGTTTTGCGGTGCGGTCGCAAAACACAGACACTAAACTTATTACAGTGAGGAGAGACGTCAATGAACGAACGGACAGATCGTAACTTTGCGAAAATAAAGAAAGTAAACTTTTCATTTGAGGGAAGACTTGAACCAAGGACCTCTCGTTCCGCAGCTGCTCACGCTAACCACGGGACCACGGCGCTACTCAGCTCACAATAGCCTTGATGTTGCCTATCTTGCGCGTGGACTACTCACTTTGTATATTTTGCTTATTTTTTCATAGTTCCACACAACTTCTTCCTGTTTTCTCGATTGATCTGTGTTCAGTTTCTCAAGGCCTATCTACTGTGCCAACTTATAACTAAATCTGAGGAGGGTGCGATGGGGAGGTTCCCTTGTTAGTTACCAGGCAACAGCAGTTGTGTAGATGCATCACATCAGTGTTTTAAGGAATAAATAATTTTGGCACCAATCTTATCCTGTGTACCGATGTTACGTCTCTATTACCTACGCCATTTACCTCGTAGTTTCCTTGTTAGCCCATCCATAGCGTTTCCATGCGCACAGGTCCAATAATTATTCGCTTTTTATTTAAAACGAATTCTTTAGAATAGATGTTGTTTTGAGGAGTGCTGCTGCAGACTGCTCTTATGCACAGTGTTCACGCATTATTTACTTTATTTTAACATTTGATTCGCGTGAACATCGGCTGGACCAAACCAGTAATTACATTCCATTCTTTACGAGTGATAGTACGATGAATGTTCTCTTATGAGTCTTTTTTTTCTAATGATTAAATTAATCAATTTTCCGATTCAGCCGAACGCTTTATTTGTCGTGTGGCTAGAGTTGGTCGCCACCCAATCTTTTACGTTGATTTCAATGCCAAATAGCATTTTCGTATTCAAAGTGAGCTTCACGAAACTTACACATAACGTCAATTTTTTTCCGCAACTTACACATAGTGACCATGACACCAGCTAACTTACAACTTATTGATCGTTCAGTAAGGAATTTGTTTTCAAGTACGACCAATCGGGATTTGAAGAGGAAACACATATGAAAGAAACCTAGGAAATTGGAGGTACCGAGAGTGTTGTATCAAGATCAACTAATGTCAATGCCTTAATGCATTCGCGTACAACTATGCCGACTGTTGACCTGGACGGCAAGATGGCTGTAAATTTATCTGTTGTGCTGAGAAACTTTGGAGGTGCTGCAGCCCCAACCATTCTTTCTAGTGTGCGTGTTCTTACAAGGGCAGTAAGGAATATTTACATCACAGCAAGCAAGAGTTTGAAAATTTAAGAGAACTACAATTCTGCTATGAGCACTATTTTTCGCCAACAGCTGGTCAAAATACCTTGCTTTTGCTCGATTCCTGCTTTGCGTGTAAAAATCGTACTCCTTTAAAGCAAACTATCCCTCATGGAATGTGTGTGACATTGCAATTCGTACCACACGGACCAACTGGACAAATTCAGCCTCTGGATTTTTTTTCTGCGCCTATAAAACACATTACCGCACTAACTGCAGCTACGCCTTAATGGATAACCACTTTGACGATAAGCTCCACGACGCACTGACACGCATACGGCTGCGTGCCACCACATTCCAACAGTCCTCGTCACCCCGTTACACCAACATGCCTCTATAAGCATTCTTTAAGAGTGGACACACAGCTGAACGTCTAGCACGTTCCTAACTCCCGAGCCTTCGATCTTGATGATGCGAACCTTTGCCATCAGTGTGGCACACAGTTTTTCATTCGGTGTTACCGGTGCAAGTCAGTAGTTTCTCGAATGTCGGAGATGTCCACTTTGTGAAGTGTAATACATACATATATCCCGTAGGAGGCTCATGTCCGCACTTGTGGCGCACTCCTCACGCACATGGGGAGCCACTGGCACCTACCATTTTTCTGGCATAATTGTTAACACAACACTTTCAAATAAGTCTTGATAAAGATTGAACTTACGACCTCGCACTCAACCAGTTCTTTGCTATTTGAAATGTCGATTCATCGCTGAAAACGATACCACCCAGAAAATCTTCATCGGAATCCAGCAATATCTCGTTTGTAAAGCTGGCACGTACAGTGTGGTCTGTACGTAGTGTCTAGGAAGCCTGCGTACTCGGTTGGGTAGACAGACAATCGAACAAGTCGTATTAGTGAGTTTTATTGCAAAAAGAAAATTGCAATACTTAAGAGTGGCAATTACACAGATGTGTCGCAAGCAAGGGGCGACATACGAAATATTCAATGCTCTCCAGTATGGACAATCCCAAGTCTGTGCTACACGGGCAGTACGAGCCAAGTGTGTAGCGTCGACGTTGATGTTGAAGCTGCTACTCAACTGCGGCGTCACTTTCCACACAGGGGAGGGAGGCCTGGCTGACTTCTTCTCACAGCCTTCTCTTCTCTTTACTGTCGTTCCCGACAGGCGTGCCGGTGCTTCACTTTACGCTACGCCTCAACACTATCGGCTTTAGATATTGTAACGACTGCAAGCGTTGTAAGTGTCTGTTCCTAAGACATCAGTGGTCGTGCCAATTCACGACTAGCCATCCGAACTGATTCCTCGGGGCCATACACGTGAAAGAGTCACTCGTTCAGTGCTTTCTTCACTCGTTTTCGGTCGTTCCACACTATTCAGTTTGCGCACAGGTATGCAGACAAAACTATTTGAGTTGCTATTTGATTTGATGTATTATTTATGATGTCATAAATAGTACAAAGCCTTAAATCCTGTATATTCATATTGAAACTTAACTGTTCCAGTCTTTCATGAGCTTTTCATATTACGTGTATCTTTAGTAAATAAATTGTTATGCTCGATGAATGTTCTGCCAGACAACTTCCAAAGTATTTATTTTGGGCAAATCCCCATTTTAGGATCTGCAGCTAGCGCCACTAAAGTTGTGCATATTGGATTTATAACTTTGAGCTTAAAGACGTGGCCGGTTCACAATTAGTTATGTGGGTTACGCTAACTTTTCGCATGCAGAATATTTCGGAGATTTGGCGAACACGTGGTCAGGATACGATCTATTTAGATCTTCTGATGTGCAATGAAAATCATTAATCACAGTTTGCTATTCATTCATTTTACACTCTCGGTGTGACTGGACGAGACACAAAACACCGTACTGGAGTTATTTCTGGTAATTGATAGCGAATTAATGACACGTGCACTTTCTTTTCTCTAACTTGACGTTCATGGTTTTTGTGAATTCTGCTTAACATCTGATCGTGTAACCTGCGTTGTAAGACAGAGCTGTGAAATTTTTGGAAGGGCTGCACTGTTTATTTCACACAGGAAACCGTCGTCAGTCATTTTCGATGTTTTGCTGTTTGAGGAGTATCAGACTTTCGAGAACGTGTTAGAAAAAAGATCTCGTCGTATCCCACATTTCGCGACAGATTGGTTTGTGAGGCCATACAACCGGGTTTGAATCATTTCAATGGAGACTCGCGGGAAACAGGAAACTTGCGTCCTGCGGAATGTAACCAGCGCAGCCCGCCTGCCCAGAGCGCGCCGTGTAGTCACTCCACGCCACACACCACACCACACCACAGCGCACCGCAGCCCCCAGGGGCGCCCGCGTGTCTGCAGATTACGGACGCTCAGCGCCGAGGTCACCGCCGCCCTAGTCCCCTCACGGTGGGTAGCGTCAGTAATCTTCAAGTAAGAAGTACACCGTGCACCCGTAGTCTAGCCACAAACGCACGAGAGCCCTATAAAACTGGAGCAGATGGGCCCTGTCTGTTCCCCACCTGTGGCTGAGGCACATCAAGATATTCACTGCCTTCTGGATACGGCTTTCAGGTCTCTCACGAGTGGTAGCCGTCACAGTTTGGAGTCAAAAATGACAGTCAGAAACCTCACGAATCTTTGAAATGTAGAATGCTGACCGTCATACGGAAGTCAAGTAAATTAAAAATACGACGAGAACGATTAAAACGAACACATACAGACAATTATCTGTAGAAAATCGAAAACCCGTGTGTGAAGTCGGCTCCCCTAAGTTGCACGCTGCGAGCTGCAACTGGCGCAGTGGAGGAGGACGAGCAGGCTCCTCACAGCCCTGAGCTGCGCCGCGCTCCCCCGCTCACGGCGATGCGACACCGCCTCACCACACGACACGATGGAGGAGTGGCAGCTGGCCTCGAGCTGCCCAGCAGTACTGTGTCTCCGAGTCGTGGCCGCACACTCTACTGCTGTCAAAGAATGTTTCGAGTCAGCGACGTTGACGGAGGAAGCCTGCCTCCAGTAGGCTGACGTTGTCGGCACTGGACCGAAATCTCCGCAATCCACAACGAGAGCGGCTGAGGAGCTGCCTTCTCTCTAACAACGGGGCCCGACGGCGGCCTGACGGCTGACAGTTCGCTCCACGGTCTTCCCTACACGGCTCGTTAAGGCGGCGCTCCGGTAACCACTCTCGGACTTGTGTGGTCCTTTCTCGGCTCGAGGAGAGGTTTCGTAACATCCTCCCGCCACTAGTTGCGAAACCTGCCTGTCTGCCTTCGACTCTGCTGGCAAATGTCAAAGCATGCAGTACCGGGTACAGTATCACGAGTTTCAGATATTACTGATTCCAGGCCCCACATCGAGAAAGGGGAGTTGTAAGACTCAGAAGTGTTGTAGCCACAACAGATACTCTCTCTGTGTGGTTTACTTTCTATCGGTTTTACTTTTTGTTTTCCTCTGCTTACAAAACTGTGTCGACAGAACTCCTTCGGTAGGGTTCCACCACCTATCTCAGTGAAAGCTCGACCGGCGACAGTTTTAAATTAAAAGTCGAGGGCGATATGAGGCAGTGCGCCACATATTCGTCTTCCGTGGCACGTGCACCAGAAGTAGTGGCTCCGGTCACGAAGCCTGACAATGGCCGAGAGAGCGGTGTGCTGACCACGTGTCCCTCGTATCCGCGTCCAGTGACACCTGTCGTATGAGGATTACGTGACGGTCGGTCGGTACCGTTGGGGCTTCCGAGGCCCGTTGGATGTTATGTATCACATATCAACATCGATACAAGTAAGATACAGATCAAAAGTCAGGGAGTAAGCTACTTTTCCGAAGAGTAGACGTTTTAGACGACGTAATTCAATTGCGGCAAGCGAGCGCCATTTCCGCCGTAGTAGCGGCCTGTGGGGCGCGCCGGTCTGGACTAGAGCACAGAACGTTTGCTAACCAAGTAGAATTTACGCTGTTATCTACTGAGTGTTTAGTAGCTACTCGTTAAGTTTGGACTAAGAGATCTGGGGATGACTCGCGGTGTGAGTTTATTTGCTAGAGACGAGTGGCAGCCGCTGAGGCGTTCCAATGTACTTTCAGAAACGACTCGCTGACACTTAAATCAATACTCGATGTTAACAAATTTCTCTTCTTCAGAAACGCTTTCCTTGCCATTGCCAGTCTGCATTTTATATGCTCCCTACTTCGACCATCGTCAGTTATTTTGCTCCCCAAATAGCAAAACTCCTTTACTACTTTAAGTGTCTCATTTCTAATTCCCGCAGCATCACCCGACTTAATTCGACTACATTCCATTATCCTCGCTTTGCTTTTGTTGATGTTCATCTTATATCCTCCTTTCAAGACACTGTCCATTCCGTTCAACTGCTCTTCCAAGTCCTTTGCTGTCTCTGCTAGAATTACAATGTCATCGGTGAACCTCAAAGTTTTTATTTCTTCTCCATGGATTTTAATACCTACTCCGAACTTTTCTTTCGTTTCCTTTACTACTTGATCAATATACAGATTGAATAGCTCGGGGAGAGGCTACAACCCTGTCTCACTCCCTTCCCTTTCATGTCCCTCGACTCATATAACTGCCATCTGGTTTCTGTACAAATTGTAAATAGCCTTTCGCTCCCTGTATTTTACCCCTGCCACCTTCAGAATTTGAAAGACAGTATTGCAGTCAACGTTGTCAAAAGCTTTCTCTAAGTCTACAAATGCTAGAAACGTAGGTTTGCCTTTCCTTAATCTTTCTTCTAAGATAAGTAGTAGGGTCAGTATTGCCTCACGTGTTCCAACATTTCTACGGAATCCAAACTGATCTTCCCCGAGGTCGGCTTCTACCAGTTTTTCCATTCGTCTGTAAAGAATTCGCGTTAGTATATTGCAGCTGTGACTTATTAAACTGATAGTTCGGTAATTTTCACATCTGTCCACACCTGCTTTCTTTGGGATTGGAATTATTATACTCTTCTTGAAGTCTGAGGGAATTTCGCCTGTCTCATACATCTTGCTCCTCAGATAGTAGAGTTTTGTCAGGACTGGCTCTCCCAAGGCTGTCAGTAGTTCTAATGGAATGTTGTCTTCTCCCGGAGCCTTGTTTCGACTCAGGTCTTTCAGTGCTCTGTCAAACTCTTCACGCAGTATCGTATCTCCCATTGTATCTTCATCTACATGCTCTTCCATTTCCATAATATTGTCCTCAAGAACATCGCCACTGTATAGACCCTCTATATACTCCTTCCACCTTTCTGCTTTCCCTTCTTTGCTTAGAACTGGGTTTCCATCTGAGCTCTTGATATTCATGCAAGTGGTTCTCTTTTCTCCAAAGGTCTCTTTAATTTTCCTGTAATGATATTTCATATTGTACCAAACAAAACGTATAGGGAAACAAATAAACTCTTATTACAACAGCACCCTTGTGTACAGTGAAAGTTTGATATATTCCTGAAGAACATGATAGCAACCGTTTGTATATGAGAGGGAGGGAGTGAGGTTGCTTTAGCTATCGTTTTCCCATGTCTGCATGAGATATAAAACGTAACACTAACTCCAAAAATCTCTTCGCACACACATACGCACGTGAGCGCACACATATCGACAGCACAATTCTTCACTGCTCACAGGGTATGTGCGGTCACTTTTACATGGCAGACGTAAGTAGGAGGTGTTCTGATGTACGGTTGCTTAAGATTGGAGATCGGGCCTGAACTACCACGTTAAAGACACTGCCAAACTCAGCTGACAACTGCGCCCCACCCGTTACCGAATAATTTATGTGCTCCGCATTGCTTAGAGTTGTGCTTGCTGGTTGTTTCCTTTTCTTATTTTGAAATGAGTGCAGAGAGGAATCTTGCTGTGTCACAGGGTTCGAATACGTCTCTCACAACACCAGGTGGAATCAGCGCTCCATATGTCCACTATTACGTCGGTGCTGCCTTCCCAGGAGCGCAGAACGAGGGCGTAGGCTGGCAGCCGTGTGAGAGGGAGGCGTGGCTTGTCCCCCCACTCCGCTCCCCTCCCCTCCCCACGACTGCCAGTGAAGTGTCCGCTACAACATAAGCGCCAGTAGCGGAAATAATAGAGCATTTATAAATTATCCGAACTTGTAATCTGGATTTTGCGTAGCAAATTTAATGAAACTACTGACATATAAAACTAAAGGCACTGTGCTCAGTCAGCAACTCCATGACTTTGGGAACACAGTTTCAAAATATTTAGTAGCAACGATATTGGACATCCATTCCTTGTTGGCAAGGATAGCATCCCTCACAGGATAGCATCCCTAAGGCATGCAGTCGTTCTTCTTTCATGATGTTTCGCAGGAACGTTTTATTTCTCGTGCGCATCGAAAAGCATCGCTCAGCTTCTAACGGTCTCATGGTCTCATGGCTCTAAGCACTATGGGACTTAACATCTGAGGTCATCAGTCCCCTAGACTTAGAACTAGTTAAACCTAACTATCCTAAGGACCTCACACACATCCGTGCCCGAGGCAGGATTCGAACCTGCGACCGTAGCAGCCGCGTGGTTCCGGACTCAAGCGCCTAGAACCGCTCGGCCACAGCGGCCGGCTTCTAAAGTCGATATAGGCGTCATTATTAGCAGATTAAAAACTTTTAACAGTCTCGTCGAATCTCTCACAAAGTTCATCCTCTAGAAGCAGCGAAAGAAACGGAACTGTGCCAGAAACTGCTCTCAACTCAAGCTAACGTAGAACACTTGAAGCTCACCCTTCTAATTTCTTTTTTCCTCTAATGTGTATGTGTCTGTAATTTCAAGCCGTTTGTGTGGAAAATTTGTGGTGTATTTGTCAAACTGATTTACATCAAATAAGTTGGCTGCAATGAGGTGTCCAGTAATTTTATTTCAGAAAGGATGGCATCCTACACTTCCAAAGCAGCTCTTTTTTCTATACCCATCAAAGATCCGTGGCTTCTTACCAGGCATCGTTTCGTCGTTTTCGAAACTAATGTACTTAAGAATCGAGTCAATGTCATCTCTGATGTTTTGCATTAACACTTCAAAGTTTTGGATGTCTTGTTTTGCTTTCGTCGGTCCGGTTATTTTCTTCTTAAGCTGATTAAAAAGTACGTCTGCATGAGGAATTATCTTTTAGAATAATGATAGCCAGAAAATGAATTCTTGCAGTCTTTGTTTGTATGAATCAGCTTTTTCAATAGTAGAAGATAGTTTTATGCTTTCTCTTGTTTCAGTGACTTCCATAATAGCAATAGAATCTTCCCCATTTTCAAAAACATCTTTTACCACTTCAGAATGGTAATTTCGTCTCGTGAATAACGCTATGCAACACTATGGATGTTTGTGGCGAGTAAAGAAAGAACGAAGAAATACCTGAAAGATGTGCAAAAAATATGTGAGCTTTACGATTAACAGAGGCTGCAGTGGATATAATAAGGTTGAACTGATGCACATAACAATGAATGCAGCTTTCATTTGGGTATTTGTCTTTAATTAGTTTCTGATTCCCATTCGACTTGCCACTCGTAACGTCTGCTCCGTCGTAACTCTGAGCTACTAGTTTTGCTCGGTCATTGCCAATTAATGGTTAATTTTCTTTCAGAATACTCTCAGCTATAGTATGAACATTCTGACTTCATGGATTAACAAAGTTCCAAAATCTTTCAACAGGTTTCCCTCAACAATATAACGTAAAACAATAACCATCTACCGAGCGAGGTGTCGCAGTGGTTAGCACACTGGACTCGCATTCGGGAGGAGGACGGTTCAATCCCGTCTCCGGCCATCCTGATTTAGGTTTTCCGTGATTTCCCTAAATCGTTTCAGGCAAATGCCGGGATGGTTCCTTTGAAAGGGCACGGCCGATTTCCTTCCCAATCCTTCCCTAACCCGAGCTTGCGCTCCGTCTCTAATGACCTCGTTGTCGACGGGACGTTAAACACTAACCACCACCACCACAATAACCATCTGAAATTGTCAAGTCGCATCTGTGGTTTCATCCGCGATGATTGCAACATAATCGGCACGTTTTATCTCTTTACGAATTTCATCATGGTATACTTCCAACACGCATTGCGGTAGTTCTTTCTGAACAGTCTTAGAAATGCCTTTGAACATTGATGCTTGGCTGAGATGAACGTGAAGATCTTTATCCTGTCCCGCACTGAAGTGAATTAGCTCACGGAAAACCCCCTTCTTTTGAGAGGCATCAGATTCATCGTGGCCCCTGAGAGCCAGTTCCAAAGCACCACAGAACGGAATACAGTTTTCAATTAAATTCAATTTATAGCTATTTTTTCACCACGTTTGTTGTGGCTGTTCGTTGTTTGTCTATATTGCGAATCTAATTTCTGCTGAATGTTGGTTTAGGCTAGGAATGAAAGACTAAGCATATTATTCATGTGTCGCTTTGACATTTCATGTACCGTTCTTATGCCCAATATCAGTTATTTCGGTCTTACCCCAATGAACATCGCCCCCAAATAACAGACAAGGAAAACAAAAAACAGCGTTCCTTTCTTCACAGTCACAAATCCATTCGTTCTTTGGTAAATTTCTGGATTGAACTTATGGCCCCGATTTTTTGTTTGCTGCTGCAGATTCGGATTCGGGAGTGGCCTACCTAGTGTTTTGATCTGAATTTTTTCACTGAGAGTCGTGTCGATAAATGGCGTTTTTAATAACTCATTTACTTTGTTCACGTTTGCTATTTTCACGGTCAACTGAAATTTTCCCTTACAGATAACAGTGTGCACACAGATATATACGGTCAATTACCTGGCCTAACAATAACTACAACATGTTTGTACAGAACTGTATTAGACGATCGTAACAAGTGTAAACAGAAATACTACACCGTTGTTTGAAAAATAGATGCTCAACAGGTGGTGAATACGTTAGTTTCCTTGTTGTGTTCCTATAGCTCTGCTGTTGTGAATCATACCAATACAGAAATAATGCCTCTTAGTTTCAAAATCTAAGGGCATAATTATATTCAAATTGTATATAACTATTTATAGCGATAATTAGATTTATCATTTCTTTTTCGATTTAATTAAGCATTAATTTGAGTTTAGGAATGCTTTGGCATTAACTTGCAGAAAGGTAATGGAACTGGGTTACAAGAAGTTTGCACCCCGATGTATTCTAACACGATCGGTACATGGCAGATCGTGCTTCTATAGTTCTACAATTCGTACAGATTTCTCTGTATTTCTGGTGCCACAAAACAGCGGCACTACCTCAGAAGCCGCCCTCGGTAGAGATAACGTTGGCAAATCGTTTCAGCGGGTTAGTCGCGAAGCGTAACAGAGTTACTTTCGCATCTGCAGTACTAATAGGGATTTGGGGCTAACCCTCATTCACACGAGGGAAACACTGACGGCGAATTGATTGCGCAGAAAAGTGTCGCAGATCTCTGCTCCTTAGTGTAGAGATACGGGTGAGCTGTTCTTTAATTTACAGCACGGAATACGTTTATCCAGAATTTTAGTACTTCGATACACTGTAATAATACGCTAAATAAGCGAAAGGCAACCACTCGAGCGTAGCGGATCGATTCGTGGAGCACAGATACGCGTAAACAGAGAGCAGCACTCGGACTAGCTTTCAGCACTGGTCCTTTTTCTAGCAAAAGTAGAGACACAGACGCAGGAACAGAGAACCACACCGACTGTGGACGGCTTTGCCTCATTCGAGATATTGCTCCAAGCGTTATTGATTGCGATAATAGCTAGAGTGGCTAATTTAATTGCCGTTTTCAGGTGGGGTTTGCCCAGCTCGTGGAAATCTACCTCTCGGTATGTTGTTTGGACTGGAAGCGACTGATAAGTGTGGAGAGGCGGAGGCGGCCGATAAGTGTGGAGAGGCGGAGGCGGCGGCGGAGCGCGGCAGAGATGCGGGGGCCGTGGTGCGCGCTGCTGTGCTGCTGCTGGCTGTGGCTGCCGGCCGCGGGGGCGGGCGGGGGCGGCGGGAGCCGCGTGCTGGCCGGTGAGCCGGTCGACATCTCCGAGTTCCCGTGGCAGGTGTCTGTGGAGTACGTGGGCGCGCACCGCTGCGGCGGCTCCGTCGTCAGCGCCGGCTGGGTCATGACGAACGCGTGGTGCGTGGTGGGCGGCAATCCCGTGTACTACCTGCTGCGCGTCGGCACGTCGACGCGCGGCAGCGGCGGAGACACCTACAACGCCAGCCGGCTGCTCTGGCACGAGGACTTCGACAACGCCATCTCCGACAAAGACATCGGCTTCTTCGAGGTCTCGGAAGCCATCTGGTTCGACGACAACGTTCAGGTACTACGTTCACAAATACTCAAAGTTAACTCGTCTTATAAAAGCAGACAGCGCTTCCGGACACGGTTTCCACTCCGCAGCGGAGATTAAAACCCTACACTGCACTGGGTCTCGAACTGGCAGGAACCTTTGCCTTTCGAGGGGCAAATGCTCTGCCGACTTTCTTTCTTTCTTTTTTCTTTGTCCGTAACGGCTGCTCCCTTCCCTCGATCCCGTCATCTGTTCTTCGTAATCGCTTTCACCGGCCTGGCTCTGGTGGCTTCCGTATAATTTCGTGTCCTAGGTGAAATACTTTGCTACTTTCGAGAGTGAAACTGAAATTCCCATTTCTCTCCGACAACGTTCTACCCGTTTTCTTCCCTGGGAAAGTAAATGTTTCTTCTAACTGAGAATAGTCGAATTAAACAACACATATTTTATGGCAGAAATACAGTCCCATTCATTTCACATTTTTATCGGCTGCTTCTTCCGAATTTCTTTCTAAATGGACTATAACATCATTTTCCTGAAGTTTTACAATTATAGCATTCGTTACATTACGATAAGAAATAGATAGACTACGCGCGTGTATTAAAAGACGTCTCTGAAGAGTCACTTTATTAGATGAAACTTATTGCTTTGTAGAAACTATATTTCGCTTTCTTTGAAAATAAAACCTTTCTTTTTTACTTTTTCTAACGCACTAAAACATTACTTTTCCAGAAGTCTTAAAAGAAAATATGACTTGCAGTGTGAAAAAACCGAAATAAAAGAAAATACACACTAACGCGTAAAACTAATCTGACTGTTAAACTTCGCTCTGTATTCCAACCTTCTAATTAGATAATTGGCGTATTTCTCGATGTGCTTTCTCTCTCTCTCTCTCTCTCTCTCTCTCTCTCTCTCTCTCTCTCTCTCTCTGTGTGTGTGTGTGTGTGTGTGTGTGTGTGTGTGTGTGTGTGTTCACTTACAGGCGCACAAGCCGAGGCTATGAGCCCGCTGCTTACACATTATTTTAAAAGGAACGACTGTGGGTAAAATGACCAAACTTGTTGTCACACGATGAGAAGAAAACCTATAAAACTCCACTCAGTCACTCACTCCGACCTCACTCGCATTGCCCAACACGATCCCTTTATCTCACAGGCCTCAATACGACGCGGAAGGGTGAAGGTGCTATAGATGGCATGCAGACAGGAGTGAAACCACAGAAGACATAGAAGAAAGGCACAGGGAAATGTGACTGGCTGACCACTTACAAAGAACATGCCTGAGCCAGTCACCCTGTTAACACATTAAGACGGCAGCCCTAAAATTCTTGAAAACATGTTGGACATGTCACGAATCCTTAAAACTCTAAACACATTCTTTAGAAAGTCACTTAAAATAGAGGGCAGGTGTGTCGGCAATTCTGCCACTGCCCTCTGGTCCGAAAATAAAATACAGACTAGTAAGACGTGGCGCACAGTCACCACACGCTGTGCAGGACCTCGGCTGAGCCGCGGACCGTGCTGGAGGCAGGGCAGCTTGTTGCCCGCCACTCGCCTCTGTACCTCAGCAGCGAGGTGGCAGCGTGACTCAGCACCGCTACACGGCTCTTAGGCTGTGTGCCCTACTAGCTAGCAGAGAGACACCTCTCTCGCCAACCGTTCTAGTTGGAGGACTGTGTCCCGAATATTGTGGACTACTCTGTCTGCTGGGTGCAACAGTTGCAGCGAGAGATGGGCACGCACAGAATCGGAATACACAAGTACTTTAGCACCTGACTCGCGTCCAATCTTCTCCAGTGCCTGAAAGTCCACATACCATTGTGCATCGAGGACCGTGAAATCTTGGGTAGTTGGACCTCGACGACACGATCGGGGAAAATAACAGAGCAACCGACGGAGTCCCACCTGTTTCGACACATCCGTAAAGACGGCTGTAGAGTTGTGGTCGTAAACTAATGTATTAAAAACATATACAGGAGTGTAATCTCTCCTGTACTACACCACATCTAAATTTACTCTGGAGCTGAGCAATAACCACAGTGGTAGGCCTTAAAATCCTGGATTTGGGATGGTAGGTGCCCCACACCAAGTGACTCTAGCGCGTGTTGCATGCGGGTCCCAAATGGCGTTATTGCTTGCTCTCGATTGGAGAAAAGGTGTGCCGAAGGTGGACGAGCAACAGTATAGTACGTAGCTGAATTCAGAGCTGTGAGGAGCTTACATGTGTGATGCAACACGTGGGGCTGCCACCGGATGGTGAGTAGCACCACCAGATGGTTAGTACAAGTTCCCCAGCCTCAGCACAGAGACTGGGTGCGGGGCTGGTCCAGTAAAGCACACGCGGCCAGTCTAGTTCCCTCACGGTGGGTAGCGTCAGTAATCTTCAGGTGAGGAGACCTCGCTGATACGTACACCGTGCTCCCGTAGTCCAGCCACAAACGCACGAGAGCCCCATAAAACTGCAGCAGATGGGCCCTGTCTGCTCGCCACCTGTGGCTGAGGCCCACCAAGATATTCACTGCCTTTCACGTATATCAGGTGTGGTAAGCATGACAGTTCGAGTCAAACATGAGACCCAGAAACCTCACTTAGTCTTTAAAATGTAGAATGGTATCCCACATATGCAAGTCTGGTGAAAATACGACGAGAACTATTAAAATGCACACACAGACAGTTACCTGTAGAGAACTGAAAATTCATCTTTGCAGCCCACTCCTCTGGCGCGTCCATTGTTAAGTTGTAAGTGATGGCTCGCTGTTTCGACACTGGAGGAGCAACAGAAATCAAAAATCGTCCACAAATAAGGAGCAGTGTATGGGAATCCTTGCGGTAGACGTGATATTATTTATGGCTATGGCAAAGTGAGTAATACTTAATACTCTGCCCTGAGGGACATCCGCTACGGTCGCAGGTTCGAATCCTGCCTCGGGCATGGATGTGTGTGATGTCCTTAGGTTAGTTAGGTTTAATTAGTTCTAAGTTCTAGGCGACTGATGACCTCAGAAGTTAAGTCGCCTAGTGCTCAGAGCCATTTGAACCATTTGTCAGCGACGCGACGGATCACTCGTGAAATGTGGCCCACCTACTCCTGGACACGGCCAGCTGGCTGAACAGCCTCCAGTTAGCCCTGCTGACCATCTATTTCTGTAACTTCTCCATACAATAGGTGAATGCGGAGTAGGAAGTGATCCCTGGAATGGAGGTGATCAATGACTTGCCACTAAGCAGAGTCTACGAGGGCTGGAGAGCAGAAGGATAGGTCGACGGCTGAGAATGACCTCGCAGCAGCACAAAAACTGGTGGCAATACCTGTGCTGAGACGTTGTGAGGTTCTCCGAAACTGGAGCGGGAAGGCGAGTAGAGGGCGAGCCCCACAAAACGTGACGGGCACCTACGCCTCCCAGTACGAGAAATGGTCGAGGGAATCGCCGTATAAGATCTGTGGGAGCCTCAGAGTCTATTTATTGCATCTCGTGCAGGTACCTATAGGGACCAAACATTGGTCGTCTGGCAGACACGAATTCCGGTGGCGACTGCTCGCAGGTCAGTAGCCGAGGGGAGACCGGGGCAGTGGTGCGCATCACTGACAAAGAAAGCGACCTCTTCGCTCGCCCCAGCCAGGTCATCCTTGTGATAGAGCACATAGCCCCATCGTAGAGGTGCATCAGACAATTGAAAATGGTATCCTGCAAACAGAAGCACAGGGGAAACTTCCTGGCAGATTAAAACTGTGTGCCCGACCGAGACTCGAACTCGGGAACTTTGCCTGTCGCGGGCAAGTGCTCTACCAACTGAGCTACCGAAGCACGACTCACGTCCGGTCCTCACAGCTGTGCTTCTGCCAGTTCCCGAGTTCGAGTCTCGGTCGGGCCCACAGTTTTAATCTTCCAGGAAGTTTCATATCAGCGCACACTCCGCTGCCCTCCACATGTTCTACTATAGGATGGGAGTCATCTATCAGGTGGGCAGCACTTTCTGCCGGGCAGTGGGTGGAGGCTCAGTCCGACATCGATGTCCATCAGCTGTGAAGAAGATTCGAGGGAAACGTCAGATTTGACGATACGGATGTTGCCGGACCGTGTACTTCGCGCCTCCGTCAGTGAGCGTTTTTTCTCCTGTGACTCGGATCTTTTTGTGTGAGGCGCTTGCGGAACCTCGGCCGCTGGAGTGGTAGCCGCAGTGCTGGGTGCTGATCTTTCGAGGGTCAGGAAGTTCTGCAGCGTCAGCACCTGGTTCCACCAAAGAGGATGCCCTTCGCCGTTTTTATCTGCCGGATCTTCCGTTCTTCGATGCCCGGTGTGGCGGACAGCGCAGCAGACACAGTCTGGAGTAACAGACCGACCCACTGCGTCACGTCTGCTCTCTTCTTCCTCAGTTAGAACGCAGTACGAGCCAATTACCGCTCGTTCCACTGTGTTAAGGCAGGCTACTTCACCCGGGGTAAGTAGTCTAGTCCATGTAGTACAACACTTGCAAGTTTCCGTTTGCAGAGACACCACGTGTGAACCTGCTGCTGCGTTCCGATAAAAGGACAATGCAATACCGATAGTAGCGTCGATGGAAACTGCCAGGTCTGTGATTCCCGACTGTCAGCTACATTTAGCCATCGCTGCTAAACTACTGCAGTCTCGACTGCTACTGGCATCAGTTCCCATTTCGTCAACCTGGGGTTGCTGAAGGAAATTTTTGTCGGAAGCAACGGAGGAATTCGACAGGCCAGAAATCCGACAACTCAAATAAAAACTTCCGTATATTGTTAAAAAAAATAGAATATGAGGCAGCCTCCTAGAAGCTAATAACGACTTATCCACACATAGTTGATCAGCCTAGTCTGATACATCTTGTTGCAGGGCAAGACAAAAGATTAAGGTTTTCTGTGATTTCCCAAAATCGCTTCGGGCAAATGCCGGGATGGTTCCTTTGAAAGGACACGTCCGACTTCCTTCCCAGATGACCTCACGTGATTTTCACAGCCCGTGGCGCTGGCGGAGGAGGAGCCGTCGGCGGGCAGCCAGGTGACGGTGTCGGGCTGGGGCAGCGTGGACGCGGGCCAGGGCTACCCGGTGCAGCTGCACGCCGTCAACACGACCGTGCTGGACCGCGACGCGTGCAACGCCACGTTCGAGGGCCAGCTCATCACCGAGGACAAGATCTGCACGGCCGGGCCCGACGGCGGGCTCGACTACTGCAACGGCGACTACGGCGGGCCGCTGGTCGCCAACGGCACGCAGTACGGCGTCGTCTCCTGGGGCTACGGCTGCTACTACCCGCAGTACCCGGGCGTCTACACCAACGTCGCCTCGCTGCGCTCCTGGATCAACGACACCATCGGCGTCTAGCCCGTTCTCCTCTTCTCGCCTTTCCGCGTTCACAAATTTACCTCGCGTTTCCAGACGCGTGCACGTACGCCGATGTCGGCGAGTACACTCTACGACATATTCGTTCGACTGTATCTAAATGTTTTACTGTACTTTTTTAATACAATTCTTCCGCCGGTCAACACTCGTAGCGAAATAAAAGAAACGCAGCATTTTTCCTCAGACTGCAGAACTGACCTATATGGGAGATATATTTATCGAGAGGGCGCAGCCACTGTGGAGTCTGCGAGTGGCACAGTTAGAGTAGGTTCTCTGAGTAACGAAAAGAATAAACTACTGTAATATGTCTCATTTTAAATTCGGCTGTATAAATTTCGTTATTTAATTAATGGGTGAATTATAGCAAATTCTGCAGTCTGGAAGTTATTATAATATCTACAATTCAGGAAAGTGAAGTGCATCATTTAGTGTTAGTTCTTACTCGACACCAGAGATGAGGGACTTACCAAAACAGTAACTCACTAAATTTCGTCGAGTACCTCTCGTAATCAAGAAGGGCTTTTAACGTACTATAGTTTTTGTGGGGCCAATATTTTTAAACGCGGAGAATTCGGCAAACAAACGCACTTGCTGGTTGTTGTTTACAGGAAGGCTTACGTCATATTCGGTGTTACATAAAAACGAGTAAGTGGGTCCTTGGAAATTTGTAGTAAAAAATTTTGGAACCAGAGGATATTGAGATATCCACAAATTAACGCTTACAACGTCTACCACGTTTAAATAGATACGTTAACGTCATTTAATTCTTATTTCTGTGAAATGCAACACCCGACAAAGTGGTGCTTATAATGCAGAATTGTCTGCCATACACTAAAGCATAACTGTTTCGAATTATGAAACGAGTTTTGCCTTTATAATATATGTAATGAACTGTAATTTAAAGAGCAAATAATTTCACGTTTCTGTAAACTTTCATCACTTCCGAGAACGAAAAACATACAACAGCAAGTAATATCCATAGATTCAACAGTGTCACACACAAGTGTCATCAAGTACGCGAGAAGAAAATGTTAATAAAGCCTTAAAAACAAAGACAATAAGACCACGGCAGTAACAATGCGAAACGAGCAGAGAATGCCGCATTTAAATTCCAGAGCTGGATACTCACACAGTACTTTACATGGGTAACTTTGTCATGTCGATGTAGACGTTTTTCGACACGGGCTCAGCTCGAAGTAAACTGCGTTGTACTCGTGCACTAGTGACTCCTACTGACTTTTTACTTAAGTTGACGTTTTTTCGAGTGCACACAAGCAGTATCATGGTAAGTAGAAGAGAGACAGCGATATAGGTAGTGGAAGGGATTTACGTGTGAATGATAAATCCCTTCCGTAATCATCTTCATACCTCCTCCGGGTTACCACAGATGACGTGCCACTGATCTCATTTGTACTAAAACTACAGTACACGCGAGGTGCCTATCTGCTTCCAGCACCCTGACTGGAACGCATAATTTCTAAGTATGTCCACCAGACTGCAGTCTCCTATAGTTCTTGTCCCTTGCACAGAAAACGGCACATAGGCTGTCAATACGTTACGTTAAGGCTCATTAATTCTTAGCGAGGAACTAATATTGCACAAATAATTGAACTTCCAATTAGTTTGTTTATATGGGATGCCACTCGCTTTTTATATTGTACAATTATATTCAGCTTTATTAATCACAAATAACTTCCATTCTTCACACTTACATAGAAAATAAAAAAAAAACAAGGAACTGCTCATTTGCGTAATTACTATCAAATTGTTCTCAATTAAATATCCAAGTAACCAGAGACTGCTAATTAAGTTCTTAATCGCTACCGACTTAGGCAGACAGAAGATCTGTCCTCCGAGACTGCCAAACCTCCTCTGATATTACAGCCGAACCACTTCGCCCGCCATCCAAGTTAGGTGCGATACGAAGATCACCGAAATGCTTCGTCTACCTTTTCGTTTAGCAACTGTTTACTATCCTGCTGGTAATTAACACTTTTGAAATAATGGAATGATGGTCTGCTATTGAGACATGCTTTAATATGAAATGCAGGTAAATTCACTGTTTAGTTTTTCTAATATTAATAACAGAAGCTTACGACTTTGGTGCTCTACTTCCGAATGGAGCAGCCAACCGCGGAGAAGCCCCACAATTTAGACGGTCTTCCTCGTGGTACCCGTACCGCACAGACCACTCAGCTGCCCTAAGCAGAGGGTCCAGCGGCTGAGCGTGACGGCGGCAGAGCCACGAGTATTGCATATCCCCCTCCTTCTGAGATTTCAAAAAACTGGGATTTTCTCGCATACAAAAATCGATTTTGCAAATCAGTAAATTTTGTGTAAATTTTTCAGTTACCATTTCTCAAGAGCCACACCATTCCACTATAATTTTGATTCGTTGTTGTTTTCCAGAAGTTGAATCCACTTTACGTATTGATAATTCTGTTGTCCGTGATGTGGTCTTTTGCTGTGAAACTACAAACTTTGACTACTGGTGTTGAGTTCAACAACAGACAACAGTCTGCCATCTCCAGCCTCAACGCACAAATCCAGTACTGTTCCATGTAACAATGCAAAGTGCCTTAAATTAATTTCCTAATAAGTTTATACAAATTTTAAATTAACATATTTCCATGCATTATTACAATATAAATACACAATATGTAATCTTTTGTTTTGATGTTGACAGCTTGTAAACAATACTACTGTTTATATCCTACCACGACAGTCGTTATCATTGTCTTTGTTTTGATCAAAGCTGTTAGAATTGTTTACATACAACTGGAGCATTGCCCTTCGCATTCTTAAGAGCTCAGTGCTTGCACGCACCATCTGTTACTACTGACCCGCTTGTGTAATGACTCACGCTGCTATCCTGTGTCAGCTGCAACGGTCTTTAAATCTTACATAAGGACATTTACAATTGCGATTTACAGATACATTCTTGCTTCAAGCATAATGCACAAACACTCATTTAACAAATCGTTGCTTCATTCCACTATTCCTTCTATATTTGAGTGTCACTGTTACGACAGACCGTACTATTAAAAAAAACCGTTCATCACAAGAATAAGCCTGTTGTGAACAAACACAAATGCGATTGAATACTAGTAATCAATGAACTGTGGGTGAAGCCCGATCAACAGGGACTTAAATACTTTGAGCAAAAATAATAGTGCATTGAGAAAGGCTAGCTTCTAGCCGAAATCTAGATCTGCATAATAAAATTTAAAAAGAACGTCTGATTGCTGCAATCTATAATTTACAAGTCAATATAATAGTCACTGAGCGCAACCGCTTTCCGAATGGAAGGTAACCTGATGAAATAACTGAATGATAAACATTATTGAGAGAAACTCCGCGCTCAATGGTCATGCGTCGTTTGTTTTTCTTGTGAGTGGTACCAGTGTGTCTTAGGGAAACGTAATTATCTTATAAGCGATCGGATATTAAAAATACGATCGCCACGACCACGCTACCGTCACCCTGCATAAAAGGCGGTCTTTGTTCCACAAGCACCCACAAGTATTGCTAGCGAGATCTCTGTTAAAAACTACACATGCTTCTTAAGTCGAGGTATGGCATTATGGCATTGCTTCCGAATGAAGTCGTCTTCCACACAGATACTCCGACACACAAATACCGTGACACTGAATTTAGACAATGATCGTGGGGCATGTATTAACAGACCGGAAGGGTGGGTACGTATTGCCAGTGGTGCAAGCCCATAACAAAATAGCATTTCTCACCGAATTTAGAAAGTGATTTGGCTAGGGAACGTGGTTTTAAGCTGATATTTTCAACTCTCTCATGCCACTGCTGGATATTTCCCTCACTAACAAACAGCATTTGTAACACATTCTATCACGATTCCATGAAGACAGTTCTGTGATATATCCACTGGTCTATAGATGGGCGAGGATGATGACTGACTGAGCACGAGCACGTACAGTAGATGTTGCGCTATGTGAGGAATCCCGCTAGATTGATGACGTAATTCTATCTCTGATTTGGAAACAAGTCTCTCCATTCAACCACCTATTTGCATTGGTTCCTATGGAGATGTCTTTTAATGACTACAGGCACTGGTGAATCATATTCATGACACTCTCACATGTCGAAACGAGTCACCTTTTTCGAACCTGTCTGCTAAGGGCTCCAGACAGCAAAATTTCAGCGTGGTTTTAGACTGTCCCTCTGCATCTTGTAACTGGTCCTCAATCTACACCTGCCACCCCCCCCCCCCCATCCTCCTCCCCATGCAGGATTTCCAAGTGACTGTTTCAATTAAGGTCAGAACTTAGCTATATTTACCAACATTTGCAGCCTGTGGAGACACTGGGTGAGCTGAGTTAATGCAACAGGGTCGTGTTTTGACCACTCAGTGGAAATGGGGACCCGTTGAGATAGCTCCACCAAGTGTATACAGTGTGTAAGGCCAGTGGCAAATGATGCTTTCTCCTGCAACGTGAGGTAGCAGAAAAGATAGTATGAGCAGTTACAGTGGTGTTTTTTTTAATCAGGAAATTAATTAAGACTCCGCATCATATAGGAACTGGAAGAATGATGAGGATTTTGAAATTGCATTGTAGTACTTTTCCAAACTACAAATAGGTGTTGCAGTCTAAAGGAGATTAGCACCCCTCAGGGTACATTTATATCTGTCTCCCAAACATTCTCTGTATCCTCGTTGTTTGGTACCATCCAATGGAGAAAAACTACAAACTATAAATACTTGGCTAACGTCACCCAGCAGAGAAGTCGATAAGATATTACTGCGTTACTCTCTTCAGATAAGAGCGTCTGCTTGCTGACATTGAGTGTATGTGGCGATCCTATCAAATACACAGGTATTGGTCAATTGGAGCAGGTGGGCAGTGACCAAAGTCGCTTGCATAGATCAGTGTAAAGTTTCATAGCCCGTGATGTAGGAGAACCATAGCCCACAGACTATCATTCTCAAAAGAGGGTCCCTGTGTTGTTTGTTCATACGCAGTTTGAAACATTGGTTTTCTACTGTAATACGTCCAAGGAGTGTATGACTACTGCTTTGCACCTCTCCATACAATTTCTCTTTCCACCACGACTTTGAGGTCTGTGTCAGGTGCTAAACCGACATTAACAATTCCGATCCATTGGCGCTCACAGGAAGTTCGATATCACATGTATAAACTATACTACTCCTACAACACACAGAATGCTTGATATAAAAGACAGACATGGCGTTTCTTATTGACAAAAATGTGGAGGACATCACAACATACGGAAACTGGAAGAGTTTGTGGCATTGGGGAGCACTTCCAAACAACTGCCCGAAGGTGATGACCTCTACATTTAATCTCATCTTTCGCAGTGACAGGGTAGCAGATGGCTAGGTGTTCCATTTCTAAGAGACAACGAGCGTTGATTACTCCTACCTCAGCATTGTACACAATCACTGTTTAGGTACTGGCCATCTCTGGAAAGTGTTGCTCCCAACACTCTCTCCATCTCAAACAAGTGGTATCAGTCAATCATTATATGGTAATCAATAACCTACCAGTAGGTGCACGGGATGGACAAGACACTGTCAATATGGGACAATGTACTGTAATAAGCATCACAGTTGACAATGCGATCACTTTTAGCAATTTTACCAGTTTTTCCATGATTTCAACGCCGACCAATGATACGGCAGCAAGCTTCCCAATTTCTGTATCATCCCTAAACCAACTCTCCACCACTTTGCATGTACCATTTACTAGTTTGCAGATGTAGATACGATGACTGTAGATGACTGAGCAGTACATCTGTTCATGGTTAGTTCAGGAACACACAAACCAAAGTATACCAAACAGCGTCCTGTACCGATGCAGTCGTCCGCAGCTCGTGGTCGTGTGGTAGCGTTCTCGCTTCCCGCGCCCGGGTTCGCGGGTTCGATTCCCGGCGGGGTCAGGGATTTTCTCTGCCTCGTGATGACTGGGTGTTGTGTGATGTCCTTAGGTTAGTTAGGTTTAAGTAGTTCTAAGTTCTAGGGGACTGATGACCATAGATGTTAAGTCCCATAGTGCTCAGAGCCACCGATGCAGTTAGACTATTTAAATATTTCTAGCACTTTGAGCATAGTGTGTAACTTACGATTATGACTTCCTGTCTTCCCTTATGTGGGTGGGAGTCGCAGAGCATTTTCATAGGATAAAGTTGGAGACTGAAGGATCTCCTCACATTGTCTTTGAACAACCTTCTCTGCAACACTGTCATCAATTTAATTTGCAGCCGACCAGAAGTGAGAGGGTACTACACCCACTACATTCCACATCTTGTGAAGTAACAGAGCGAGGTGAGAGCATAATTCTATTCAGCAAAGACTGTTTCATACCTATCTTACTCATGTCACACATCAAAACACACAAGACCTCTCTAGATGTGTGCAAGTCGAGAAGGTTAGCACCTCTTATCTGTACACAGTAGATAAGAGATTGTTGTGATGATGTAACAGACAGTTAAGAAGACGCGTATGGTTTTTTCATGAATGAGCTCCTGAGGGTCGGAGTTTGAAGCACTTTACGAAAATCAACTGTGTTATCAGTTCTAAAGTAGTGTTCTAGTGTCTGGGATCAGTACCAAGAAGGTATCAACAAGAGAGAAATGATCGTAGAATTTAAAAACACGCATTTCTAAGGCTACAAGGATCTGCACTTAAACACATTGTAATGTTAAAGCCATGTGGTTTCCAAAATATTAGTCATGCAAAGTGCAATGCTCTTAATACTCTAATGCAGCACATATATCTTAAACATCTGACACACACACACACCCCTCAAGTTTCTTCATCCCACTCACTATGGTGACAAACTTAAGATGATGAAACTATTTCCTTCTACACCAAAGAAAAACATAGATTCATTGTGGTACATGCACAATATAGCTTTCCGAGATGAATAGCGCCCACTGTTCATATGCAATTATGGTTCAGAAATTATGCTATGCTCGCATCAGTCCTATCACATGATCGTCAGCAACGGTAAATGCCACAGACAGACGCACGTACTTTCTATCATCCTTTAATGCAGACCCATGTCAATTTAGAGGCGCGTGGTTCTCTTTTCCAGTAAAGCATCAAAGGCAGCAGTCAGCTTGCATGTATCACTATTACCTCAATAGACATACAGTAGAATGTTGTTAAAAAACAATGCAGCAACTGTTCTGTAAGGTATTTGTTAGCTCACACCACATGGTTGTGATTGGTGGAGAGCACAGACAACCACATTCTAACTACTATTTATTAGGGTTCAAAGCCTAAACAGTCTTCCACAGGACCAAACACGCGATCGTTGTATATTGCAGTCCCACAGCTAGTAATACAATGCTCTTCAGCCCAGGACACTTTTAAAAACCTAGAAGGCAGTTGCCGATAATTTTGGGGTACCACCTGGGCTTGTTGTCCAACATATATAAATTTTGATAGTCTACATTTGACAGTCATCCATGTTAAACGTTCTATTCCAGCCATCTTATCGCTGTCGACGAAAAATGACTATTTCCCCTGTTCGTAGTGCTTCCCTGTCAACTTTTCCCGTATTCCCCTTGCTGTCACATACTCATCCTCATGTACAAGAATTTTCCTGCATCAAGCAGGCGACTTTTAGGTACTCACTCATCCCCTCCCCCCCTCCCCATTTCTCCGCATTTTGGCCTAATTTCCCTCAGTTTATACACATTTTCCATCAATTTTCGTTATTTTATCGATTGTAGATGTAGACTTCATGTCACTTCTGCCCATGCGATCATGACATCACTTCTCACCACATATTCTAAAATTCTTTGTAAATGTCGTACAGTCGTCCACATCTAGCGCAAATGCACTATTTTTCTGGTCAGACCTTAATGGATCTAGACACTTCCGACCATATATTCTACAGTTGCAGTGCATTTGCTCTGTTTTCTGTATGTCTGGGTCTCTACATGTGTCGCGGGTGGCTCCCATGACCTAGAGTTGATTCGAGTTAGTGTTCAAGTGTGGATCTAGAGCAATGTTTGGATGCACATCCACAATACTCCATGCCCAGGATAGGATTTTATGGTGAACTGGACACATGTTATATCCAGAAGGGTGTTCAGAGATGGAGCCACAACACGCAATGTATGGAATAGGGTTCAAAGGTGGATCCACATTCAGACATGAAACACATCTCCAGATGTAATGCATGGTGGAGCCATAGCTTCAAACTCTATCCCAAATGTAGCATATTGTGGATCCATCTCTGAACATCACTCTGGATATAACATGTGGCAAATCCACCTTCAAACGATAGCTCAGATGTGGCATATTGTGGATCCGCATCTGAACATCGCTCCGGGTGTAATGTGTTGCAGATCCACAGCTGAACACTAACTCAGGTGTACTCTGGGTCTTGGGAACCATCCATGGCACACGCACAGATGCAGAAGTACAGAAAGCAGAGCAAGTGTACTGCAGCTGCAGAATATGTGGTTAGAAGTGACTGTATGCAATACTGCGCTGTCCGACCAGAAAAATAGTGCGTTTGTGCTAGATGTGAACAACTGTAGTACATTTACAAACAGTTTTTGTAAACGTGGCGAGAAGTGATGTCATGGTCGCATGGGCCGAAGTTACATCAGGTTTATTCTTATGACAGCTCGAGCGGTCATTTCAAACAATGCTGAAAATATGACAGCAGCTTCATTGTCGTCGACCACGTCTGGCGTTAACATCGACATCGAGCGAAATTCAAACTGGATCAGCGGCATGTCGTTTGTTCGAAAAAGATAACCACATCACAGGGTGTAGATATGAAAGAACAACTGTGTCAGGAATATGAAACAATTTACACAAGGCTAACGAGCAGTCAGTGCAAGCTGTAATCTAGATGTACCTTTGGCACTTGATGGGGGTGGATTGACAAAAGTAATAGCACAAGGTCTCTTTAACATGCTGCAAAAACCAACTTTTCCAGTGCAGAATTGTTCTACTCTGACCGCAGTGGGGAGCAAGTCAAATGGAGTTAAACTTCATGCATTAATACCCATCACCATAATCAATTCCTCTCTGAAGTATATTTTTCTGACGTGGAAAAACTTGCAGTAAACTCTCTTATTGGAACGCATACCTTTAGACAATACAAAGTACAGATTGACACAGGGCAAGGGAAATGTTTTTTTACAATCATAGAACAGAGGTTTCAGTAAATTTACTTAAAACCAAAAATACACAAAAAGCGAACACTGTTATCACAGTACATTTGTCATATACAAATGTACTGTCTCTTTATACACAAAAGGGTGAGCAGCTGTCTGAAGAAGTCACAAATTCAGAGACTGTCCAAACTAAGGAAAATGAATCTGCTTATTTGTCATAGGATCAGAAGGAGGAGTTACTGGAAGTAATACTTCATCATATGCAATTATTTAGTAGGTTCCCAAGGGTAATAAAGGGTTATGAATATAGAATCGTTTACACATACGGGACATTCTACTTTTCTTCATATCCAATTCCTTGGGCATGTGGAGAAACTGTGAGGAAAGAACTGAAAGGATGATAAATTGGAAGATCATTCAACCCTCCTATTCTAGCCCTATTTTAGATATTGTCTAGCCTCACAGCAGCGTCAGGATTGTGATTGATGTCCGAAGTACAAACAACACCATTATTCCTGTCAGGACATGCCCTGACAACCCTGAAGAACAGTTGGTTGGTTGGTTGGTTGTTTTGGGAAGGAGACCAGACAGCGTAGTCATTGGTCTCATCGGATTAGGGAAGGATGGGGAAGGAAGTCGGCCGTGCCCTTTCAGAGGAACCATCCCGGCATTTGCCTGGAGTGATTTAGGGAAATCACGGAAAACCTCAATCAGGATGGCCGGACGCGGGATTGAACCGTCGACCTCCCGAATCCGAGTCCAGAGTCTAACCACTGCGCCACCTCGCTCGGTGAAGAACAGTTACTGAAATTTCACGATGTTAAGTACCTCACTATAATCGATTTAAAAGAGTCGAATCGGCAAATAGCATTACATGAAGATGGTAGAAAGTACACAGCCTTTGTGTGTGGGGGCAGGAACTATGAATTTTATGTGAGTGTGGGTTTTTTCATTTCCGCACTGGACAAAGTTTTGGGACCAGAACTCCTCAGTAGAGCCTCTACGTTGATGACCAGTTAATAGCTTCTCCCACATGTGAAGAACATATGAGGCTTTTTGCACAGATATTACACCAACCTCCAGAATATGGTGTCACACCTAATCTTACGTAGTCAGAGTTTGGAAAGGAAAAGGTAAATTCCTGGTTCATATTATCTCATCGCAGGGTATATTACCTGTTTCAGGAAACTTGATGCAGTCCAACATTTGCCACCACCAAAGAATAAAAAACAACTCAAGGCATATTTGAATTTGGTTTTGTGTTTTGGGGAATTCATTCCAGATTAGTTATTGTATAGTGACAAATTGCATAATCTTTTGAGGAAATACAATCCATGGATATGGACCGATGAATGTCAAGCAGACTTCAACAAAAGAAAGCAAGTGTCTACACCACCGTGACCTGTCACAGGACTTTTGCTTGAGTACAGATGCATCTCCACAGGGACCAGTTAGCAGATCATTCAAGGTGATGGGGAACTGACACGTAAGATGATCAATTTTGCTAGTCGAACACCTTCTGAATCTGAGTGGTCATATTCCGTGACATAGTTCAAGGCTCTCAGGATTGTGAGAAGAGTGGGCTTTGCCGTAGGTTCGTGAGTAGTGGATTGCGATGTGAGACTTGTTCGAAGTATTTTCATTGGGGGGAATGCGGTGGGGAAGCCAGTGGGCATTTTCGTCAGGTCCTCTCCTGGAACTGCAGGTTATGTAGCAAGAGTAAGTTGATAGAGGAGCAGGAGCGTAAGATCTGTGCCCTTCAGGTGAAGTTGAAAAACGCACAGGAAGAGCTAGATAGAATGAGGAGGGAGAAGGGGGCTGGGGGAATGGGAGCTGGCTGTTGGCAAGAGATCTGCTAGGAGAAGGAGATTTTCAGATAGTTTTACTATTGGTGTTTGCAATAGATATGACCAGCTGTCAGAGTCTAGTGGAGAGGAATCTCTAGTAGCAGTAGATGGAGGAAGTATGCAGCAGACCCCAGCAGTTACGGTGGCTAGGACAGTTGCAAAGTTGAAGAGATAGAATAAGGTTCTGCTGTTAGCTAGTTCTCATGGCAGAGGTGTAGGCCAGCAGTTGCAGGGAGTGTGGGGAGTGAGTACCAGGTCTCCAGTATTGTGAAGCCTAATGCAGGATTGGCGCAGGTGACTGTTAACATAGGGGGGTTATGTAGGGATTTCACTAAAGAGGATGAGGTAGTGATTGTGGGTGGGGCTGGTAATAGTATTGATAGGGATGGGGAGTATGACATAGATGGTGACCTGCAAAAGATAGCCACTCAGACTGGCAACACGAATGTGCATTTCGTGGAACTGTTTCAGCGTCACGATCGGCCCCACCTTAATACAGCCGTCAGGCGTAATAACATGAGACTTGGGGGTGCGCTGATGACAGAAGGCATGGGCCACATTTCAGTGGTGACGGTGGAGTCTATCAGCAGGACGGGTTTCACTAGACAAGGCCTGCACCTCAACAGGTATGGAAAGGGGAGGTTGGCAAAGCTTATAGGTGACAGCATAGGTGGGGGGGGGGGGGGGGGGTCACTCATAGGAAAATTCCTGTAGTAGTGGGTCTTAGAGCTGCACCTTTTTTAGATTGAAGTCAGCTGATAATCTTATGCAAACCACATTCTTTCCAACGAGAGTGCAAGGGAACAGTAGAATAGCCATAGACAACATTTTTGTTCATTCCTCATTACTAGAAGGGCATTCTGTTAGCAAAAAGGTGAATGGCCTTTCAGATCATGATGCACAAATTTTAACTCTAAAAGTTTTTTGTGCTGCAACACATGTTAAATATAGTTATCAACTTTTTAGGAAAGCTGATCCAGTTGCTGTTGGGACCTTTGTAAACCTTATCAAGGAACAAGAGTGGCAAGATGTTTATAGTGCTGATACAGCAGACGATAAATATAATGCTTTCCTCAGGACTTTTCTCGTGCTCTTTGAAAGTTGCTTTCCGTTAGAACGTTCAAAACATGGTACTAGCATAAACAGGCAGCCTGTGTGGCTGACTAGAGGGATAAGAATATCTCGTAGAACAAAGTGGCAATTGTATCAAAACGTTAGAAACAGTCAAAATCTAAATGCAGCCATTACAAACAGTATTGTAAGGTGCTTAAAAATGTTATTCGGAAGGCAAAAAGTACGTGGTATGCAGATAGAATAGCTAAGTCTCAGAATAAAATTAAAACCATATGGTCAGTCGTAAGGGAAGTGGCTGGTCTGCAGAGACAGGTCGAGGATATAGAATCAGTGCGTAGTGGGAATGTCCATGTTACTGATAAGTCACATATATGTACAGTATTTAATAATCACTTTCTGAATGTAGCAGGGGTACTAAATAGAAACCTAGTCCCAACAGGGAATCATATAGAGCTCTTAGAAAAAAGTGTTCCGAGACTGTTACCTGAAATGCTCCTCCATGACACTGACAAGAGGGCGATTGAGCTAATCATTAAATCACTAAAGACCAAGAACTCTCATGGATATGACGGGGTATCTAGCAGAATACTGAAGTATTTTTCTATGTATGTTAGCCCAGTACTTAGCCATATCTGTTACTTTTCCTTTAGGAGTGGTCGGTTTCCTGACCGATTAAAGCACTCGGTAGTGAAGCGACTTTATAAAAAGGGAGACAGGGATAAAGTTGACAATTTTGGACCTATTTCTATGCCATCAGTGTTTGCTAAAGTTATCGAGAAGGTTGTATATACAAGGTTACTGGAGCATTTAAATTCACATAATTTGCTGTCAAATGTACATTTTGATTTTAGAAATGGTATAACAACTGAAAATGCTATATTCTCTTTTCTCTTTGAGGTTTTGGACGGATTAAATAAAAGGTTGCGAACGCTAGGTGTTTTTTTGATTTTACGAAGGTTTTTGACTGTGTTGACCACAAAACATTACTGCAGAAGTTGGACCATTATGGAGTAAGGGGAGTAGCTTACAATTGGTTCGCCTCTTACTTTAAGAACAGAAAGCAGATGGTAATTCTCCGCAATATTGAGAGTGGTAGCGATGTTCAGTCCCAATGGGGCACTGTTAAGTGGGGCGTTCCCCAAGGGTCGGTGCTAGGGCCACTGCTGTTTCTTATTTATATAAATGATATGTCTTCTAGTATTACAGGTGATTCAAAAATATTTCTGTTTGCTGATGACAGTGAAGGATCTTGTGTGTACTATTGAAGCAGTATCAAATAATGTAGTTCATGAAATAAGTTCGTGGCCTGGGGAAAATAATTTGATGCTAAATCATAGCAAGACTCAGTTTTTACAGTTTCTAACCCACAATTAAACAAGAACCAATACTTTGATCAGACAGAATGGGCATATTATAAGCGAGACGGAACAGCTCAAGTTCCTAGGCGTTCAGATAGATAGTAAGCTGTTGTGGAAAGCCCATGTTCAGGATCTTGTTCAGAAACTAAATGCTGCTTTATTTACCATTAGAACAGTATCTGAAATAACACGAAAAGTAGTCTACTTTGCATTTTTCATACGCTTATGTCATATGATATTATTTTTTGTGGTAATTCTTCTGATTCAAAAAAGTATTTTTGGCTCAAAAGCGGGCTGTTCGAGCTACCTGTTGTGTAAGTTCGAGAACCTCTTGTCCACTCCTATTCAATAGTCTGGGAATTCTGACATTGCCCTCACAGTATATATTTTCTTCAATGTCGTTTGTTGTTAGCAATATTAGCTTATTCCCAAGAGTTAGCAGTTTTCACTCAGTTAATACTAGGCAGAAATCAAATCTGCATGTGGAATGCACTTCCTTGACTCTTGTGCAGAAAGAAGTGCAGTATTCTGCTGCATCCATTTTCAATAAGCTACCACAAGAACTCAAAAATCTTAGCAGTAGCCCAAACACTTTTAAGTCTAAACTGAAGAGTTTCCTCGTGGCTCACTCCTTCTATTCTGTCGAGGAGCTCCTGGAGGAGCTGAAAAATTAAGCAAATTCCAGTGTTACATTGTTGATTTTCTTTATTTAAACTTACGACTTGTTGCCTGAACATCTTTCTTATATTTCATTTTATCTTTTTCTACTATCGTGTTATAATTTCATGTATTGACTCGTTCCATGACCATAGAGACGTCTCCTTAATTTGGTCCCACGCAGTAATAAATAAATAAATAAATTGCATTGGCGTTTAAGAAATTTGAGCACTACTTACAGGGCAAGCACATCAAAGTGTACTGTGACCATCAGGCACTTTCTTTTCTGTTGACATACAAATTATTACATTGACTGTTAGCCAGGTGGTGCATGTACTTGCAGGAGTTTAGTTTTGAAATCGTCTATATCATGGGTAAACAAAATATAGTCACAGACACATTTCAAGGTTACCTCAAGGGCGCAACGAATTCTTAGAATTCATATAACAGAATTACAAATTTAGGGTCCTGTTTATGCAAATCAATACACAACGACCATGTTACATAAAGATGTGTGAGTCTGGAGTTATTGCAAGGCAGAGACCTACGATGGAGAAAGGTAAGGTCGAAACTGCCCGAAAATAACAATGAGAATTTGAGGAAATTATGTACTATATATGAGGGAGTGTATGTCGAATCAAGAACAGTAGTTTGTGTGTTTAACAGGTTACATACATGATTTCATTTTATACACTCACAATGTATGGGGTCAGTATGGAGTTTCAAAATGAATCTACAAGATAAATACATACTGATTTTCCCAACTTACAGAGAATAGTTTTCCAAGTAATTCGGAAGTGCATTACTTCCCAAACAAGTCCACGTTTATTGAACTACATCCTATAGTGCCCACAAAACCTTTAGAATTAGTGTCCTTGGATGTTGCCACACCCTATCCACAAGGGAAGGGAGGTATCAAATATGTTATTGCCTTGTATGATGTTTTCACAAAATATGGTAAGTTGTATGCAGTGTGGTCTATGACCGCAGGTTCTATTAAAAAATTAGGATTACAGCAGATTATTTTCCGAGAGTTGATAAGCTGCAGATATTGTTAATGGACAATGCATCGTCCTTCTTAGACAAAAGATGAAAGGAATTTACTAACACAAACAAGATAAAACAAATATTAGTATCCAGATTTCACCCTGAGGCAAGTCCAATAGAAACAACATTCAAAGAATTTATCGGAAAGGATATTTAAAGAATTTAACAAGTTTATATGCATTCCAGAAGCACACGAAATGGGTGCCCATGGGAGAGATGTCACTTGAAGAAAAAGTACGTTAGGATTTGATTAATATGAAGAAAAAAGCTGAAAGGAAAAAAACAGTATGACAAAAGATTAGGGAGCGCAGTAGTTTCAAGTAGGACAAGAGGTATTGTTATGAACGCATCCTAAATCTATGAAATATAGGAAGCCCTATCATAAATGGCAGGTTTTGTACACTGGGGCATTTGTAGTTACTAAAATCCCACATCCAGGTTGTAATGTAATCAACTGTCAGAGATAAAGTTTATCTCAAGCGACAAGTACGACACCCACAGTAAAGACTTAAGGTAATTTCATTATGTTGGCAGAAAACGTGTTTAATTTATTTAATTATGAATATTTTCGGTTATGATAAATAATGGACTTGTTTAAGATGTTAAATGCTGTGTGTCTCTATATATCTTTGGAGTTTATTAAGGTCAGTAGACCAAAGAATCTAGAATGCAGGAATGTCTGCAACTTCTGAGCACATGTTGGCTTGCCGGCCACTTCTTTGTCAGTATTAGAAGGAGACGGACATGTTTTTGTGACAAGTCCCGTATAATGGATTTAGACTATCAATGTTCATAGTGAAAATGGTGTAGTTCCTAACAAAAAGTACAAATAAATATAATTTTTAGCTGAAAGTATTTCAGATCCGATGGTGTTTGTTTGAAACAAGAAGAAAACCCAGGCCATGCTTGTTGGAATGATTGTTTTGCAGACAAAACTAAGAGAATCCCTTAGACAAATGAGATCTGCAGTATGTAATCTTTCAGCAGCTACTAAAAAAATTAGTCATGCTGAAATTGTGCTGGAACAGGTCGTATTATTCTCATTCAAAAACACGTGGTGAGAGTATGGTCCTACCACAATATACTGTGTAAAATTCCACAAACAATTTCTCAGTTGTCAAAGAAACGAGAAACATAATAACCAGTACAATATGGTGGCGTCGTAAGGGATTATTGAAAAAGTTATCGAAATAAATTACCACCGAGATTGCGAAGACAACGGCAGAATTCGTACATCCTGGATGAAAATGTTCGAGAAAGTCATATGCTGATACCTTCAAGACAAAGAAAGTCTTATGCTGATACCTTCAAGACAACAGAATGCAGTTACTGGAGCAAGAATAACAGCGCAATAAGTCAAGAAAGAAGAAAAAAAGTGTAAAGCGTTGTGCAACAGAAAAGCTATATTCATATAAGTGTAGTGTTTCAGTGTTGTGAATTCCATCAGGCACAAATCAACAAAGAAGATGATATAAGATGAGAAAATCTACATCTACATCTACATTGATACTCCGCAAGCCACCCAACGGTGTGTGGCGGAGGGCACTTTACGTGCCACTGTCATTACCTCCCTTTCCTGTTCCAGTCGCGTATGGTTCGCGGGAAGAACGACTGTCTGAAAGCCTCCGTGCGCGCTCTAATCTCTCTAATTTTACATTCGTGATCTCCTCGGGAGGTATAAGTAGGGGGAAGCAATATATTCGATACCTCATCCAGAAACGCACCCTCTCGAAACCTGGCGAGCAAGCTACACCGCGATGCAGAGCACCTCTCTTGCAGAGTCTGCCACTTGAGTTTATTAAACATCTCCGTAACGCTATCACGGTTACCAAATAACCCTGTGACGAAACGCGCCGCTCTTCTTTGGATCTTCTCTATCTCCTCCATCAGACCGATCTGGTACGGATCCCACACTGATGAGCAATACTCAAGTATAGGTCGAACGAGTGTTTTGTAAGCCACCTCCTTTGTTGATGGACTACATTTTCTAAGCACTCTCCCAATGAATCTCAACCTGGTACCCGCCTTACCAACAATTAATTTTATATGATCATTCCACTTCAAATCGTTCCACACGCATACTCCCAGATATTTTACAGAAGTAACTGCTACCAGTGTTTGTTCCGCTATCATATAATCATACGATAAAGGATCCTTCTTTCTATGTATTCGCAATACATTACATTTGTCTATGTTAAGGGTCAGTTGCCACTCCCTGCACCAAGTGCCTATCCGCTGCAGATCTTCCTGCATTTCGCTACAATTTTCTAATGCTGCAACTTCTCTGTATACTACAGCATCATCCGCGAAAAGCCGCATGGAACTTCCGACACTATCTACTAAGTCATTTATATATATTGTGAAAAGCAATGGTCCCATAACACTCCCCTGTGGCACGCCAGAGGTTACTTTAACGTCTGTAGACGTCTCTCCATTGATAACAACATGCTGTGTTCTGTTTGCTAAAAACTCTTCAATCCAGCCACACAGCTGGTCTGATATCCCGTAGGCTCTTACTTTGTTTATCAGGCGACAGTGCGGAACTGTATCGAACGCCTTCCGGAAGTCAAGAAAAATAGCATCTACCTGGGAGCCTGTATCTAATATTTTCTGGGTCTCATGAACAAATAAGGCGAGTTGGGTCTCACACGATCGCTGTTTCCGGAATCCATGTTGATTCCTACATAGTAGATTCTGGGTTTCCAGAAATGACATGATACGCGAGCAAAAACATGTTCTAAAATTCTACAAGAGATCGGCGTAAGAGATATAGGTCTATAGTTTTGCGCATCTGCTCGACGACCCTTCTTGAAGACTGGGACTATCTGCGCTCTTTTCCAATCATTTGGAACCCTCCGTTCCTCTAGAGACTTGCGGTACACGGCTGTTAGAAGGGGGGCAAGTTCTTTCGCGTACTCTGTGTAGAATCGAATTGGTATCCCGTCAGGTCCAGTGGACTTTCCTCTATTGAGTGATTCCAGTTGCTTTTCTATTCCTTGGACACTTATTTCGATGTCAGCCATTTTTTCGTTTGTGCGAGGATTTAGAGAAGGAACTGCAGTGCGGTCTTCCTCTGTGAAACAGCTTTGGAAAAAGGTGTTTAGTATTTCAGCTTTACGCGTGTCATCCTCTGTTTCAATGCCATCATCATCCCGTAGTGTCTGCATATGCTGTTTCGAGCCACTTACTGAATTAACGTAAGACCAGAACTTCCTAGGATTTTCTGTCAAGTCGGTACATAGAATTTCACTTTCGAATTCAATGAACGCTTCACGCATAGCCCTCCTTACGCTAACTTTGACATCGTTTAGCTTCTGTTTGTTTGAGAGGTTTTGGCTGCGTTTAAACTTGGAGTGGAGCTCTCTTTGCTTTCGCAGTAGTTTCCTAACTTTGTTGTTGTACCACGGTGGGTTTTTCCCGTCCCTCACAGTTTTACTCGGCACGTACCTGTCTAAAACGCATTTTACGATTGCCTTGAACTTTTTCCATAAACACTCAACATTGTCAGTGTCGGAACAGAAATTTTCGTTTTGATCTGTTAGGTAGTCTGAAATCTGCCTTCTATTACTCTTGCTAAACAGATAAACCTTCCTCCCTTTTTTTATATTCCTATTAACTTCCATATTCAGGGATGCTGCAACGGCCTTATGATCACTGATTCCCTGTTCTGTACATACAGAGTCGAAAAGTTCGGGTCTGTTTGTTATCAGTAGGTCCAAGATGTTATCTCCACGAGTCGGTTCTCTGTTTAATTGCTCGAGGTAATTTTCGGATAGTGCACTCAGTATAATGTCACTCGATGCTCTGTCCCTACCACCCGTTCTAAACATCTGGGTGTCCCAGTCTATATCTGGTAAATTGAAATCTCCACCTAAGACTATAACATGCTGAGAAAATTTATGTGAAATGTATTCCAAATTTTCTCTCAGTTGTTCTGCCACTAATGGTGCTGAGTCGGGAGGTCGGTAAAAGGAGCCAATTATTAACCTAGTTCGGTTGTTTAGTGTAACCTCCACCCATAATAATTCACAGGAACTATCCACTTCTACTTCACTACAGGATAAACTACTACTAACAGCGACGAACACTCCACCACCGGTTGCATGCAATCTATCCTTTCTAAACACCGTCTGTACCTTTGTAAAAATTTCGGCAGAATTTATCTCTGGCTTAAGCCAGCTTTCTGTACCTATAACGATTTCAGCTTCGGTGCTTTCTATCAGCGCTTGAAGTTCCGGTACTTTACCAACGCAGCTTCGACAGTTGACAATTACAATACCGATTGCTGCTTGGTCCCCGCATGTCCTGACTTTGCCCCGCACCCGTTGAGGCTGTTGCCCTTTCTGTACTTGCCCAAGGCCATCTAACCTAAAAAACCGCCCAGCCCACGCCACACAACCCCTGCTACCCGTGTAGCCGCATGTTGCGTGTAGTGGACAGCTGACCTATCCAGCGGAACCCGAAACCCCACCACCCTATGGCGCAAGTCGAGGAATCTGCAGCCCACACGGTCGCAGGACCGTCTCAGCCTCTGATTCAGACCCTCCACTCGGCTCTGTACCAAAGGTCCGCAGTCAGTCCTGTCGACGATGCTGCAGATGGTGAGCTCTGCTTTCATCCCGCTAGCGAGACTGGCAGTCTTCACCAAATCAGATAGCCGCCGGAAGCCAGAGAGGATTTCCTCCGATCCATAGCGACACACATCATTGGTGCCGACATGAGCGACCACCTGCAGATGGGTGCACCCTGTACCCTTCATGGCATCCGGAAGGACCCTTTCCACATCTGGAATGACTCCCCCCGGTATGCACACGGAGTGCACATTGGTTTTCTTCCCCTCTCTTGCTGCCATTTCCCTAAGGGGCCCCATTACGCCCCTGACGTTGGAGCTCCCAACTACCAGTAAGCCCACCCTCTGCAACTGCCCGGATCTTGCAGACTGAGGGGCAACCTCTGGAACAGGACAAGCAGCCATGTCAGGCCGAAGATCAGTATCAGCCTGAGACAGAGCCTGAAACCAGTTCATCAGACAAACTGGAGAGGCTTTCCGTTCAGCCCTCCGGAATGTCTTTCGCCCCCTGCCACACCTTGAAACGACCTCCCACTCTACCACAGGTGAGGGATCAGCCTCAATGCGGGCAGTATCCCGGGCAACCACAGTCGTAGTCCGATCAGGGGATGCGTGGGACGAGCTGGCCGTCCCCGACAAACCCCCATCCGGACCCCCACAGTGATGCCCATTGGCAACAGCCTCAAGCTGTGTGACCGAAGCCAACACTGCCTGAAGCTGGGAGCGAAGGGATGCCAACTCAGCCTGCATCCGAACACAGCAGTTGCAGTCCCTATCCGTGCTAAAAACTGTTTTGCAAAGAACGTCTGAACTAATCTACAGAGAGCGCAAACAAATCGACAAAATTTAAACGGTTATTAAAATACAAGATTTCTTAGTAAATGCAGTAATGCTGCTACTTGCGCATTGCTGACACTGCTCGGCGGCGGAAGGAGACTAAGCGAAATTACACTATTCAGGTACTAAAACGCGATGCTACACTCTCAAATACTATAATACGCCTGAAATTTATGAATTAAACAATGCAAGTACCAAAAACACGCAAAGAAATTAAGAATTAAACTATGTAACAAATGAGTGAGCTAGGAGTATACGACTTGCTGCTCAGCTGCTTATCCAACGGCGGCAGGGAGCACACTGACTGTGACCAACCGACACTGGCCGTTCAAAACAAAAACAGTAGACAAACGACTACGCGAATTTACACTATTCAGGTACTAAAACGCGATGCTACAACTCTCAAATACTATAATACGCCCGTGAGTAAGATAATTTAGTATCCTTTAGCAAAGATAAATTCACTGTGTTTGTTTATTCCTGTGTAGAAGAGGAAAGTATTAATGACCATATTTGCCAACGCTAGTACCGATGTAAATTTATCATACGAAAGTGAATGCAACAGTAATAGTCTGGATCCTGTAGAGAAAGTTGAAACTCATACAGAAAGACAGGATGAAGTTAAAGACATGTTATCAACAATAATGAGATATATGGAGGGAAGATTTAAGGCAACTGATGACACTAACAGACAAAACAGGGAGTGGTTAGGAAATATTAAAGAGAGACTCAATGCAAATGAGATTAGTTTGGAACAAATGGAGCAAAACAATGCTGGTCAGTTAGACCAGAGTCTTAAGGGCATCAGTGATAGATTTGAAAAACAATTCAAAGAATATGAAAAGAAAAATGACAATCACTTTCAAAAAGTAGAAGCAAAAATTTCCAGTTTGAGTTGTAATACGGTTAAGATCACGGGTAAGATCAATTATATCAGGACAAAGGTTAAAAATGTAGTTGCAAAAGTAAAAAATCTGAAAACTGAAATTACCACAGGTAGAGAGAAAATCCATAATGCATTTAAAGTTGTGCATGCAGATATAAAATATGTAGAAGATACAGTATCTGATCATATTTCTATTGTAGACGATAAAATTGTTCAAGTAGAACGTAAATTTCAACAAAAGATAGGAAACATTACTGAAACAATAGATGTAAATAAGCAAATAAGCAAAGATGAAGTCAAGAGTTTAGAAAATAGTATTAATGACATCACTAAGAAATTTGAAAGTGAAACTTCCTGGCAGATTAAAACTGTGTGCCCGACCGAGACTCGAACTCGGGACCTTTGCCTTTCGCGGGCAAGTGCTCTACTAACTGAGCTACCGAAGCACGACTCACGGCCGGTACTCGCAGCTTTACTTCTGCCAGTACCTCGTCTCCTACCTTCCAAACTTTACAGAAGCTCTTCTGCGAACCTTGCAGGGTTCACAGAAGAGCTTCTGTAAAGTTTGGAAGGTAGGAGACGAGGTACTGGCAGAAGTAAAGCTGTGAGTACCAGGCGTGAGTCGTGCTTCGGTAGCTCAGTTAGTAGAGCACTTGCCCGCGAAAGGCAAAGGTCCCGAGTTCGAGTCTCGGTCGGGCACACAGTTTTGATCTGCCAGGAAGTTTCATATCAGCGCACACTCCGCTGCAGAGTGAAAATCTCATTCTGGAAATTTGAAAGTGTTAGTACCAATATGGTCACCAATAGTTTGGCGAACAATATTGCCACTATGTGGTGAAACATTCCAGTAAAAAACTTTTCAGATGAGAGCAGTATGCATCCAGTAGATTTCCTGCAGCATTACAAAGATAACTTTTTCCAAATATGAATGATAATTTGAAAATTAAATTTGTGAAAAGATTTCTAGAAGGTGAAGCATTGTCATGGACTAATCATTATTGTATTGAGGGAACAACTTTTGCAGAGTTTGAAGAGAGGTTCTTAAGTAAATACTGGTCTGGGACCGAACAAGCTAGAATAAAAAGTGAATTCTTGAATGGACCTGTTTATAAACATGACTTTGGTAGCATGAAGCAATTTTGCAAAAATTAGTTAAGCAAACTCACTCACCTAAGCAAACCTTTTGATGAACTCACTCAGGTCGATGCACTAAAAAGGAGGCTACCGTATGAACTACACTGGGAGTTAGCTTATGGACCTGATGACACAATAGATCAGTTTTTGATATATGAAGACAAATTAGACAGAATTATTGAGAAAATGGGTAAACCACCACACCATAGCCAAAACCATTTTCAAAAGACAGGGCATACAAACTGGGGAAACACACAACATGACAAAAAGGAACCACACAATTTTGAAAGTAATGATTCTCGTCAGAGAAATCACCAGCACAGCTTCAAGGGATCACAAGGATACAATTTCCATTACAAGGGTCAATTTGGAAATAATTATCATCAATTTGGTAACAGACACTTTGGAAATAGACCAAAGGAGTGGCATAGTCATAATGGTATGGGGAGAACTGAACAGGAAACTACACAGGAGTTAAAAAACTGAATAGGGCTCCATTGGCAGTCAGAAAGGTACCAGATACTTATACACAAATGGGAAGGGCCAACCAAAACTGTCAAACTAAACAGAAAAATACCAGTGACACAATGAGCAATTATTTTAAACAGAAGTGTTATCCCATTAATGTGGTATCTGTTACAAATAATATATGTGTGGTGTCACCGCCAGACACCACACTTGCTAGGTGGTAGCTTAAATCGGCCGCGGTCCATTTAGTACATGTCGGACCCGCGTGTCGCCACTGTGTGATCGCAGACCTAGCGCCACCACAAGGCAGGTCTCGAGATACGATAGAGCACTCGCCCCAGTTGTACGACGACATTGCTAGCGACAATACGGACAAAGCCTTCCTCTCATTTGCCGAGAGTCAGTTAGAATAGCCTTCTGCTAAGTCCATGGCTACGACCTAGCAAGGCGCCAATTGTAACAGTGCATGTATCTTACGAGTCTCATTTGTATAGTTAAGAGAGATGTATCACCAGGAATAAATAAAGTTAAGTATATTCCAGCTACGTACTTTTCTTGCTACCATTCAATAGTTATCCTGTTCCAGACTTCACGCCCGTCTGCGTTAGATAGCGTGCCTATCGGCCCCCTCAAAATAATACTGTGTCGGCACTTCTGTCGACACATCAATATGTCATACAAATATACCAGAAACAAAAGGTAAGTTATTTAAAGACACTGATGGCTTAGAGAACTGTGAAGAAGAATTAAGCTTAGATTTATTCTATGAGTGGGCTGAAGGGACACCTTGCTGGAAAATAGTTGTTCAAATTATCAAAGTGTATTATGAATTAGAGAACTTATGAAAGAGTCTGGTGGGCTAGGAATGAAAACTGCAGCTAATAAAGATGATTTAAATGTGTATCTCTATACTGAAGGTAAGGGTGCAGAGGATCAAGAGGATAATTTTTGTGATGCTGATTGGGAAGAAAAGGAGATAGAGGATAGTAGTGAAGAAAGATGTTTTATTGGTGTAAGTGAGGAGTTGGAAGCTTTAGGGATTACTAATATAAAAGAGGATAGTAATGAAGTTAGCGAGGTACACATGAACACCGCTGACAATTTGAATGATAAGGATGCCAGAATTTTCGTCAATGAGTGATTTGATCTTAATAGAGGTAAGAAAAACAATGAGAGGGAATTGGCAGCAGGTAATCTTAACAGCATTAGGGGAGTACATGATGAAATGTCAGAGAGCGAGCAATTTTTGTTTAACTTATGGGTTAACAGTAGTGCCACTAAGGATGATGAAAATTTCAGAAAGGTAACACTTGATATATGTGAAACTTTGTATCCAGAATGGTGGCATATAATCAACTATCACATTGCACAAATGTTAAGAGAGAAATATAAAGGAGAGACACACAATAGCACAAATGAATGTAGTTGGATTAATGAAATATTCAGGAATAGTAATCAGGCCAAATAAAATGCAATTAGGGTAATAACGGCATATAACTTTGGTAGCAATGATACAGGTAAGGACAATAGAAAGGGAAATGGATTTAGTGAAATTGAAGATGACTTATTGCATGAGAATAGTAATAAAAAATTTGATGTAACCAGTCCGTTTTTTGATGTACAGATAGGATCATGGAAAGGAAAGTGTTTAGTGGACACACGAAATCAAGTATCTGAGATACCAGAATCATTAAGTAAAAAACTGAAAACTAATAAGGATTAGGTTGAGATACCTGTAGTTGAAATTAAAATAAGAGGTACTACCAGGAGGCACAGTAAATCAGTAAGGAGTCAGGCTTTTATTACTTTTGAAATTGAAGGAGTATCATGGTCACATGGGTGTCTCGTTATTCCCGATCTCACAGAGGATTTTATCCTAGGAATGACTTGGATCCCCTCCATGAACCATGGACCTTGCCGTTGGTGGGGAGGCTTGCGTGCCTCAGCGATACAGATAGCCGTACCGTAGGTGCAACCACAATGGAGGGGTATCTGTTGAGAAGCCAGACAAACGTGTGGTTCCTGAAGAGGGGCAGCAGCCTTTTCAGTAGTTGCAAGGGCAACAGTCTGGATGATTGACTGATCTGGCCTTGTAACAGTAACCAAAACGGCCTTGCTGTGCTGGTACTGCGAACGGCTGAAAGCAAGGAGAAACTACAGCTGTAATTTTTCCCGAGGGCATGCAGCTTTACTGTATGATTAAATGATGATGGCATCCTCTTGGGTAAAATATTCCGGAGGTAAAATAGTCCCCCATCCGGATCTCCGGGCGGGGACTAGTCAAGAGGATGTCATTATCAGGAAAAAGAAAACTGGCGTTCTACGGATCAGAGCGTGGAATGTCAGATCCCTTAATCGGGCAGGTAGGTTAGAAAATTTAAAAAGGGAACTGGATAGTTAAAGTTAGATATAGTGGGAATTAGTGACGTTCGGTGGCAGGAGGAACAAGACTTCTGGTCAGGTGACTACAGGGTTATAAACACAAAATCAAATAGGGGTAAAGCAGGAGTAGGTTTAATAATGAATAGGAAAATAGGTATGAAGGTAAGCTACTACAAACAGCATAGTGAACGCATTATTGTGGCCAAGATAGATACGAAGCCCGCATCTACTGCAGTAGTACAAGTTTATATGCCAACTAGCTCCGCAGATGACGAAGAAATTGAAGAAATGTATGATGGAATAAAAGAAATTATTCAGATAGTGAAGGGAGACGAAAATTTAATAGTCATGGGTGACTGGAATTCGAGTGTAGGAAAAGGGAGAGAAGGAAACGTAGTAGGTGAATATGGAATGGGGGTAAGAAATGAAAGAGGAAGCCGCCTGGTAGAATTTTGCACAGAGCACAACATAATCATAGCTAACACTTGGTTTAAGAATCATGAAAGAAGGTTGTATACATGGAAGAACCCTGGAGATACTAAAAGGTATCAGATACATTATATAATGGTAAGACAGAGATTTAGGAACCAGGTTTTAAATTGTAAGACATTTCCAGGGGCAGATGTGGACTCTGACCACAATCTATTGGTTATGACCTGTAGATTAAAACTGAAGAAACTGCAAAAAGGTGGGAATTTAAGGAGATGGGACCTGGATAAACTGAAAGAACCAGAGGCTGTACAGAGTTTCAGGGAGAGCATAAGGGATCAATTGACAGGAATGGGGGTAAGAAATACAGTAGAAGAAGAATGGGTAGCTTGGAGGGATGAAGTAGTGAAGGCAGCAGAGGATCAAGTAGGTAAAAAGACGAGGGCTAGTAGAAATCGTTGGGTAACAGAAGAAATATTGAATTTAATTGATGAAAGGAGAAAACATAAAAATGCAGCAAATGAAGCAGGCAAAAAGGAATACAAACGTCTCAAAAATGAGATCGACAGGAAGTGCAAAATGGCTAAGCAGGGATGGCTAGAGGACAAATGTAAGGATGTAGAGGCTTATCTCACTAGGGGTAAGATAGATACTGCCTACAGCAAAATTAAAGAGACCTTTGGAGATAAGAGAACGACTTGTATGAATATCAAGAGCTCAGATGGAAACCCAGTTCTAAGCAAAGAAGGGAAAGCAGAAAGGTGGAAGGAGTATATAGACGGTCTATACAAGGGCGATGTACTTGAGGACAATATTATGGAAATGGAAGAGGATGTAGATGAAGATGAAATGGGAGATACGATACTGCGTGAAGAGTTTGACAGAGCACTGAAAGACCTGAGTCGAAACAAGGCCCCCGGAGTAGACAACATTCCATTGGAACTACTGACGGCCCTGGGACAGCCAGTCCTGACAAAACTCTACCATCTGGTGAGCAAGATGTATGAAACAGGCGAAATACCCTCAGACTTCAAGAAGAATATAATAATTCCAATCCCAAAGAAAGCAGGTGTTGACAGATGAGAAAATTACCGAACTATCAGTTTAATAAGCCACAGCTGCAAAATACTAACACGAATTCTTTACAGACGATTGGTAAAGCTAGTAGAAGCCAACCTCGGAGAAGATCAGTTTGGATTCCGTAGAAACACTGGAACACGTGAGGCAATACTGACCTTACGACTTATCTTAGAAGAAAGATTAAGGAAAGGCAAGCCTACGTTTCTAGCATTTGTAGACTTAGAGAAAGCTTTTGACAATGTTGACTGGAATACTCTCTTTCAAATTCTAAAGGTGGCAGGGGTAAAATACAGGGAGCGAAAGGCTATTTACAATTTGTACAGAAAGCAGATGGCAGTTATAAGAGTCGAGGGACATGGAAGGGAAGCAGTGGTTGGGAAGGGAGTAAGACAGGGTTGTAGCCTCTCCCCGATGTTGTTCAATCTGTATATTGAGCAAGCAGTAAAGGAAACAAAAGAAAAATTCGGAGTAGGTATTAAAATTCATGGAGAAGAAATAAAAACTTTGAGGTTCGCCGATGACATTGTAATTCTGTCAGAGACAGCAAAGGACTTGGAAGAGCAGTTGAATGGAATGGACAGTGTCTTGAAAGGAGGATATAAGATGAACATCAACAAAAGCAAAACAAGGGTAATGGAATGTAGTCGAACTAAGTCGGGTGACGCTGAGGGAATTAGATTAGGAAATGAGACACTTAAAGTAGTAAAGGAGTTTTGCTATTTGGGGAGCAAAATAACTGATGATGGTCGAAGTAGAGAGGATATAAAATGCAGACTGGCAATGGCAAGGAAAGCGTTTCTGAAGAAGAGAAATTTGTTAACATCGAGTATAGATTTAAGTGTCAGGAAGTCATTTCTGAAAGTATTTGTATGGAGTGTAGCCATGTATGGAAGTGAAACATGGACGATAAATAGTTTGGACAAGAAGAGAATAGAAGCTTTCGAAATGTGGTGCTACAGAAGAATGCTGAAGATTAGATGGATAGATCACATAACTAATGAGGAAGTAATGAATAGGATTGGGGAGAAAAGAAGTTCGTGGCACAACTTGTCCAGAAGAAGGGATCGGTTGGTAGGACATGTTCTGAGGCATCAAGGGATCACCAATTTAGTATTGGAGGGCAGCGTGGAGGGTAAAAATTGTGGAGGGAGAGCAAGAGATGAATACACAAAGCAGATTCAGAAGGATGTAGGTTGCAGTAGGTACTGGGAGATGAAGAAGCTTGCGCAGGATAGAGTAGCATGGAGAGCTGCATCAAACCAGTCTCTGGACTGAAGACCACAACAACAACAACAACAACAACATGTCTTGGATAACAAAAGTAAGTGCAGCATTTGATTGAATAGGACAGAAATTAACGATGACTCTACCAAGTGGTGAAGTCATTGCAACGAAACTTCTTACATCAAATGTGTCGTGTATGAGTAAGACTGTGAACAGCATTGAATTTCCAAAAGAAGGTAAGTACATTCAAAGCCATGTCACAGATTTTGATACAGATGAGATAGAGTTTGAAAACTTGGGAAATGAAAAGTAGCCAAAGCTAGAGAACTAACTGATAACCAAAAACAAGATTTGAAATTATTTTTTTGGTAATATAGTGATGTATTTAGCAATATACCAGGTAAAGTAATTGGATACCAATGTACTTTGCAGTTGAAGCCACATGAACGTTTCTTTACAAAACCGTGCAGTATTCCAATCTCGAAAAGGGTAGCAGTGGAGAAAGAATTACAAAAAATGGAAGTGTGTGAAATCATTGAGCTGAGTATAAGCCCTTATAATAATCCCTTAGTCATTGTAAATAAACCTAATGGACAAGTCAGATTAGTACTAGATTCCAGACAGCTGAACAAATGTTTATACAGAGAAACTGACCACCCAGAGAACATCGACGAGTTGTTATATAAATTTAAAAATATCCAAATTATGTCAAGCCTTGACCTAACTTCAGGTTTTCATCAAGTACCTCTCGCAATTAGTTCCAGAAAGTACACTGACTTTCTTTTATAATGAGAGATGTTACCAATATTGTGTAGTGCCTTTCGGATTAAACTCATCAGTAGCAGAATTTATAAGAGCACTAGACTATGTACTTGGCCAAGAAGTTGTGTCAGAATTAACTGTTTATGTAGATGATATATTAGTGTCAAATCGAAGTTGGGAGGATCATTTGAAGTTATTGAAAAAGGTGTGTGAGAAACTCAGAAAAGGGGGAATGACATTAAAACTAGAAAAATTTAAATTTGGTGTGTCAGAACTCAAATTTTTAGATCATGTCATTACTAAGGAAGGGATAAATGCAGACCCTGAGAAAATAAAATCTATTGTAAACTTTCCATCTCCTAGAAACCGAAAACTATTTAAATCTTTCTACAGAATCTGTGGATTCTATCGAAAATATATAAATGGACAATGCCTTAATGTAACATGTTTAAAATACTTAGAAAAATGCTACATGGAATTGGTCCGACGAGTGTCAGAAAGCATTGGAGAAAATTAAGAACGAACTTTGTAAGAACAATCTTTTACACAGACCAAAATTTTAGTTTGGCATTTTGTCTTCACACCGACAGTAGTGATTATGGACTAGGACAATTATTCAGGAGAAGGTTGTGAAAAAATCTTCATTGCACTATTGCATTTGCCAGTAGAACGTTACTTAAACATGAGTAACAGAAGAAGAATTACTCACAGTAGACTGGGCCTTTACAAAATTTAAAACATACCTGTTAGGACACAAGATAAAAGTGTATTCAGACCACAAAGTCTTAAGTTATTTACAGGAGTGCAAACTATATCATAATAGATTAACCAGGTGGGCAATATTCATGCAACAGTTTGGCTATGAAATTGAGTATATTAAGTGGTCAGAAAATGTGGTAGCTGATGCTTTATCTAGGTTACCAGTAGGAGGAGATGAGGAAATGTATGATCAAGAAGAAGAAAAAGAATTTAAAATAAGATATATGAAGGGAATCCAAGATGAAAAGCTCATAAGGACACTTTGCAATAACGTCAGGAGGGGACAATATAACGATCCTAATTGGAAAGTGGTTAAGGACTGTTTAGGCAAAAGATGGTATGATAAACTTGACAAATACTGTAAGGTCTTTAAGGGAACACTCTTTAGAAGAACAGATGTGGACTCCGACAAATGGAAGCTATGTTGGCTAGGGTGTGAGGCAGACAAGTTAATAAAGTACACCCATTCACGTTATGGTCACTGTGGAATACAGAAATGTATAAAAAAAGTTACATGGAAACATCTATTTTTATAACATGGTAAAGAAGGTGAGGAACGAAATATCAACATGTGACAAATGTCAAAGAGTAAAAGTAACTAACAGAACATGTCAGGGAGAAAAGCAGAACATTATTCCGGATAAGCCTTTTAGATTTAGTAGCTGTAGACTTTTACGGTCCTTTACCCAAAAGCAAAGGTGGTCATTGTTTTATATTCGTCATGGTAGATGTATTTTCCAAAGTAATTAAACTCTATCCTGTTCGAGAAGCTATGAGTAAAGAGATTACTGCAAAGATTGAGACAGATTACTTCAAGGATGTAGGAAAACCTGAAGCCATACTATCTGATAATGGTTCACAATTTGTTTAAAAAAACTGGAAAGTATTCATGGAAAGAGCTAGCACAAAACACATCTTGATATCCGTGTACAAACCATCTTCAAACCCAGCAGAAAAGGTACATGAGAGAAATAGGGAAACTTTCCAGGACATATTGTAGTCACAAACACCCTAGTTGTTCCGACCATGTAAACAACTTTGAGGACATCATGAACAGCTTGCAGCATAGCTCTACTGGATTTTCACCATATGAAATTGTGTTTCATCAGAGATCAGCGAATCTTATTTCTGAATTAATAGACTTTCCACGATATGCCTTAATATCAATGAAAGAACGTGAAGAGATTGTAAAGAAAACGATGAAGAAACTAGGTGAAGCTAGGAAAAACAGTCATGATAGGAAAATAAAGGCTACCACATTCATAGTAGGCGACCATGTCTTAGTGAAATCCCACGAACGATTGAAGTTATTAACAGCAGAACTCAAGTTTTTTGATATTTACATTGGGCCATTTGAGATTATTGAGGACCCCCACCCAAATGCATACCGATTAGTATATCCCAAGTCGAGAAAGCTGTCTGGTCTTAGGAATGTTGTTTCTTTGAAGCCGTATATTGAGAAAAGAACAAATTGAGCCCTCAAACATTCCGTTATCTGGAAAGAATTTTACTGGAAAAAACGAAATGCTGTGAGATAAAGTCACAGGAACAAATTGCAATCACCATACTAAGCTGTGTATCATATCTCATGCAAAATGATGTTGTATCTAGACTGATTGTTACTTAATTCTGTTATATGATTAGATTTCATGATTCCAACGTGCTTGTTTAAGTAACTGTACAGTATTTAATGATTTGAAAAACAGGTAAACTTGATAAATGAGGGATTTTATTTTAATGATGATGCTAAGAGACAATACATGTCACCCAGCCCGACAGTTTGAGAATAGCAAATCTCATAATTTTGGAAATCTTGCTCATTCACTTAAATAGACCGTAATGCTTATAAAATTTGCTCTATAGTTAACAGACTATAATTTCTTGGATATGCAAGTGTGCTTCTGTTTTACAGCATGCTCACCATGAATAACCATTTTTATTTGACTGTGTTGATCACACAACACAGATACTTTATGTTGGCTTATTTCACCTCTTTATGGTGATATCTATCACATAATCTACAAGGTTCATGAGAGAATAGTATGCTTGAACTGAAATAGTTTTGTAACATCAGTGATGATATAGGAGTTAGTGTTATGTTTATTCTAATATGAGAAAATGTTTTAACTACGGTATTATTTTATAGTAAATTTCTGGGCAACAAACTGATATACATGTTTATGTAATTTATGTTGTGAGACAAAGGAGGAAGTCAATGGGTGAGGTAAGAATGAACAATCTACTAGAGTTGTGATAAAAAGTTGTATACAAGCCAAGACAGTGATTCAATTTCTGTATCGGACTGACAAGTGGACCAGGGTACACTTGTATGTCCTGGCGGGCTATTGTAATGTAATCAACCGTCGGAGATAAAGTTTATCTCATGCGAAAAGTACGATGCCCACAGTAAAGAGTTAAGGAAATTTCATTATGTTGCCAGAAAATGTTAATTATGAATATTTTCTTTTGTGATAAATAATGGACTTGTTTAAGATGTTAAATGCTGTATATTCATATACATATTTATATGTGTCTTCGGGGTTTATTAAGGTCTGTAGACTAAAGACTCTAGAATGCAGGAATGTCTGCAACTTCTGAGCACATGTTGGGTTGCCGGCCACTACTCTGTCAGTATTGGAGGGAGATGGACATGCTTATGTGACAAGTGCAGTATAATGGATTTAGATTATCAATGTTCATAATGAAAATGGTGTAGTTCCTAACAAAAAGTAAGAATAAATATAATTTTTAGCTGAAAGTATTTCAGATCCGATGGTGTTTATTTGGAATGATTGTTTTGCAGACAAATCTAAGAAAACCCCCTATACAAACGAGATCTGCAGTGTGTAATCTTTCAGCAACTTCTAAAAAAACTAGTCATGCTGAAATTGTTCTGGAACTGGTCGTATTATTCTCATTCAAAAACATGTGGTGAGATTGTGGTCCTACCACGATATACCGCATAAGATTCCACAAACAATATCTCAGTTATCTAAGAAACGAGAAAGATAATAACCAGTACAAGGTGCATAATGATTGGCCTACCTTACTAGTGGAAAGGACAAGGGCCTTTATCCACACAAGTATTAAGAGAATTAGTACACTAAAAGGATTGTCCAAAGGCTGAACCTCATTTGAAAGTACTGTGCATGAACAAATGGAATATTTCATTATTCTATGGTGTGTAGATGATGGATTTCAGCAACAGAAAAAAATACTTCTTTCTATTCCCTGTCACCATTCCTTCTAGATCAGTAGATGCACTTCCAGAAGACTTCAGAGAGGCAGGAATAAGCATGGCTGTTTGATTTTGTTGGTTAACACGAATGAAGACTTCCACTCTCGTGTTAGCAATCTCGATTTACAGGTGCATGAGTGAGACGAAATGTGAGGACAGTGGTTTATGCATGTCATCAAACCGTATAAATGTATATTGTCCTTTCAATCTTGAAACTGAGGAAACAATTTTAATTGTTATCCTATGTAAGATAATACCATTGCGTGAACTCAAAGATTAAGAGAGCTACCTGCTCATGATAAATCTGTAAGAGACCAACAGCCTTAGAATGTTCAGAGAAAATGTCAAGTATTGTATATTTAAAATATCATAATGCGCCTCTCGTGTGGCCCCGGGAAACTTCCACCGTAACTATTATTCTAAAAATTGGATGTGCTTGCATATGCTGTCATAAACTCTGGTTTCCATGTTGTTTGCTGCTTCTGCCTGCATGCTGAGTAGCTTTCTGTTTAGTAAGTCCTTCTACTTGTGTAACTGCCTTATTTCGGTTTTCAGCCACAGGTTTTCTGCTTTGTGCTTTATAAGTTTTTCTATGCTGCTGCTAGAACATATTTTCACTTTTATTTCAACATCAGGTACACAGAGCACATTAAAGCCCACACACACAACGAACACACTACGTCAGCAATAGCAACACACATACATAATACAGGACACCCATTTGGAAAAATAGAGCAAAATGTCAAAGTACTCCACCGAATAAATAAAGGATATAAAATGGATTTACTAGAAGAACTGGAGATATATTCACATTACAGAAAATATGAAGATAAAATATTAAACGAAAAACTTGAAAGTGAATCAGTGAATTTCTTCAGATGTTTCGACAGTATACTTAAATAAAAACAGTAAAACATAGAAATATGCACAATTGTAAAATCGATATAAGTAAACTATGAGTCAAATTTTTAAGCTAAATAACCTCCGTACAAAGGCATATCATGATCTTGGAAGACCTATAATGTTATCGCTGTGGACTACTTGTAAGAACATCTTTGTAACTGTTTTGTTTATATAAGATGTTTTCGATGTTTAAGGTGTACATCAAGTTGTGTCTGATGTTTAGTGTGTGTCAGACTCTGCAGAAATGGACCATTAGAAAACTGTAAGTAGAAATTCTTGTAAATTTCGCCACTAACTTCACGAAAAGAATCGATAACCAACTAAAACATCGCGTAAGTAAAAGTCTACGAAATGAAGCACTCTTTCACACATTGACAACATCAATAGAAATGGCTTAATACACACAAAAACGCACTTGAAAATGGAAATTATTTCCCGAAACGCGTCGTGCGAAAAGTAAATAAAGAAAAATCGTGATTGGTAGCATAAGATTTATTTATAAACATTCGAAGATGATTTCCATTGATGGTGTAGGCAAGTGCCGAAGCATGCGGTACCGGATTTTATGGTGAGTGTGTGCAATGCCACCAGTGTGGGATCCCGCCTACTCGTGTAATATGCAGGTAACGTGCCCATGGAGCTGTTTCTCAGGTAGCCAGGCGATATACAAGCAAACCGTATTAGTGGAGTTTATTTCAGTAATTGATTTGACAATACTTAACTTTGCCTTCTACACTGAAGTGTCGCAAGCAATTGGCGATATGCAAATAATCAATGTCCTTCGCTATATAAAATGTCCATGCAAGTAACTGGTGCGGATCACAAGTCACGGCTGTTGTGGCGCGGTTCCTACCAGTCCTCTCTTGTAGTGCGGCCGAGGCAAGACGGCGCGGCGCTTTCATTCTTCTCGTATGGAGGCCGGTGCTGTCGTGGAGACGTTGTCTCACAGCTCTCTCTGTTGTATCGTTCTCGATCTTCGTGCCGGCGCTTGACGTTACGCCGGACCAAGTAGTGTCAGACAGTGCGAGTTCCTGCTCCCACATGGAGAAAGGGCAGTTGTAAGACAGAATTGTTGGATCTGAAGTTCTACTTGCCTGTCTCTCGAGTCGGACAGTAGCGGTGAAAGGCCGAATCCTGTCTAGCTTTCGCAGTAGTCCGTGGAAAATACTGTGCCGCCGTCTGAGCGATGTCTCCAGACGTTGTTTGGAGAAACCCCTGCTATTGGTAAAAAAGTGTGTTTACTAGAAATCCTCCTAATAACTTCCCATACTTTTGAAGAACAAGTGAAACGGTTGATGGAGTCCACGAACGCTTCCCATGACCTTTTCTTGCTCTCCTTAATCGTACATCGGGCGTTGGACCTCGTGACCCAAAAGGCTGTGAGATTGCTGTTGGGCAGTACTTAGACTGTCGAAGATCTGCACGCCTCTTCCAGATTCCTGAGTGGCACTCAGTGGCCCACCGGGAAACGTGTTGCCTCCTAACAGGACCTGATGACTTTGGTTCAGTAAGTCAGCAGCACAGCAGATCATTCGTGTGATGTGGTCCACCCATTTCTGGAAGCTGTTGCGATGTTCACACACAGCCACGTGGCTGAACAGTGTCCAGTTAGCCCATTTCGGTGGCTTCTGTTCAGGTAATGCTCCATCCAGTAAGTCGGTCCACAGTGGGGAGTTCCCACTGGAATGGAGGTCATCGGTTGCTTCCCACTGAGCAGAGTCTGCGAGTGCAGGGCTGTAGAAAGAGAGCAGCTCAGAACTGAGTGGGCCAGTTCTTCGAGACTAGATCCCTGGGGCAAGTACAGTTCGAGCCCCACAATACATTACAGGCACTGAAATTATTCAGTGGGAGAAATGGACGAAAGAGTCGTCGGATAAGGCCCGCGAGAGCCTCAGAGTCTATTGCGTTCTGTGGAAGTAAGTACGGTGATGACAATGTGATCTTATGAACCTACGAACTGCAATGCCTACTGCTTTTAAGCCAATAATCGAAAGAGAGCAGAGGAGTGGTGTGCATTATCGGCAAACACAGCGACCCCTTTTTCGGCTCTGTTACCTGTCAGGTTGTCCTCTCAGTGAGAGGTATACCCCCGTAGGACAGGGCCGTCTACGGTTTTAAAATGTGTCTCTTGTAACCACAAGCACAGGGGGCGTACCTGTGCTGCCAGTCTCAGTTTCTCCGCATCTGCCCTGCACCCATTAATGCTCCACTATAGGACGGGAGCCACGTATCGATGGGGTAGCAGTTTCGTCCTGACTCTCTGCCGGAGAGGGGAGCCTGCAACGGTTGGAGGATCAGTGTTGGGGCGAGATGATTCCCCCAGTCCGACAACGAGGTTCACCACATTTTAAGAAGATACGAGAGAGGGCTGTGTACTTACCATCTCCGTCAGTGCGCGATTCTGCGCCTTCGACTTTGATTTTTTAGTGTGCCAGAACCACGCCAGTGGCAGTGGCAGCAATGGATGAGAGGGCAGGCTGAATCTTTGGAGGGGCGAGTAGTTTCGCAACACTGGCAACCACAGCTCTCTGTGAAGTTTTGGGGTCAGGGACAGGCTTCGAACTGACTGGCGCAGTACGAGTGCACTGAGAAACGGAGAAACGCAGGTACTAGAGCTGACATTATAGACCTCTATTCGTGTAGCAGCGTCGGCTTTCTGCGCATTCGGTCGGGGACGTAAGGCCGCAAACTTAGACAAAGGAAATCTGCTTAACGCGCTCAGCAAGTTTCGTGCTACGAATGTCAGGACAAAGGGGTCAGATTTAACAAAATTCCCACGAATCATCTTCTTTATGTTTTGCACGTCGACTATAGCTTTTGGAGTCCACACATCTTTCAGTTCACGCTCGGGAATGTCAAGTAGATGCCTGCGAGTCACAATATTTTTGCTGTAGTTCGAGGTGCTGTGCAACTTGAAGAAAGAATTTCTGAGAATTTTGAATATCATTGCACGAAAGTGAATCACAGAGTGTAGGAAGACAGGAAATGAGAGTCAGTGTTGTTAGAGAATGACGCTGAACTGAAGAGATCAGAAAATAGAGCAAATACTTAAGAATTGTGATTATGCGTGCTGTGGTACTCTGAGGTGAAGAGAGTGTCCTCGTGCAGGGTTGCATCGGTCCCCCCGGGCCAGCTGCCGGCCTGCCCACAGCTACGACACGACACGACCCTGGCCACCCCGGCCAGCCAGCCCGCAGCCAGATCGTCGGCCGAGTGAAATCTTAATTACACGTCGTGGGCGAGCTTAGAAAGCCAACTGTCAATCCCACACCGATGAATATTCTAATAAAATTGTTTTGTAAAATTGTTAAACATTTTATTGCCTACTCAGTACATCTATAGCAATCATTGTAATTTACAGTACATTGTCTGATCACTAAATCTACAGCAATCATTGTAACTTACAATTATAGTAGAGGTTCTACAGTTGACATCCTAGTGTAGTAAATTTGTATGTGCGTTGAGTGAACCAGACTGGTTTCTGACCTTACTTGCACGGTTGTGGCTCGATCTGTGCTACGAAAGTCAGTGAGAACTGCATGCCAGAGAATGCTTCTCAGATTACTATTGCCGCTCAACTGAGCAGAGAATGACCAGATGGTCTGTTCAGTGAAAGAAATGAGAGGATAGGTTAACCCCGTAGTGGCGTATAAGAAGTGGTCAGTTTCAGAGACGTATTCCTCTGACACGAGAAACAGCTGCCCACGTCGATTGTAGGTAGGGGTGTAGGTAGGGGGCGGCGGTAAGTAAATCTGTGTGTGTGTGTGTGTGTGTGTGTGTGTGTGTGTGTGTCCCTCTTATCACAATTCATGGCATGTTAAAGCCATGAAGCGACCTGGAAATAACGTTAGGTATAAAAAAAACCGTGAGTCGACAACTAGACTTGAGAGACAAGCAAACCACTAAAGGTTTGTAAATAAAAACAGCATAGGACCGCGTGTTGGTTTTTTAAAATTTATTGATCAGCTGACCGGTTTCGATCGTGGTACAATCGTCAGACTAGATGAGGAGTGCAGGCGACAGGCGCGCGCCTACCGCGGCCGCACAGCGCGCTGCTCCACGCCTCTCCCTCCAGTTTTAATCGTCTGCTGACGATCGTACCACGATCGGTGCCGGTCACCTAATTAACGAATTCTGAAAACTTACATCCCGCTCTAGACCGTATTTATTTACAAACATTTTCTGATCGCTGTTTCGCAGGAATAATACTCCAAAAGATACTACATACAGACCATTTCAAACGGCCAACCAAACGGCTCGGTGTATGCTGCGCTTAACTTGTTTATGTCTCCGTGTTCGCTACTACAACAGCCCGAAGGTGGCCGCACCATTTATGCATTTCCTCTGTCGTAGGTGAGCCTTGAAATTTGGTAACCATATTTCTGTGGCTAAAGAGATTGGTAGTCTTTCAGTCTGTACAACTTTGAGTGTTTTACATCGTGCTCATTTATTCAGTGCGCATGACTCGGTCACTCAGCCACCCACCTCATTCTCGAAAAGACGTTCCGATGAGATCGCAGAATCTCGTTCAGAAGAAGCTTCTCTGGTCGCTGAACCCTAAATTTCTTTTTCTTTCGCGATAAAAAACCGCGTTTTCGTGGAACTCTCTCAATGGAACAGAAGCATCACAAATTAATGCGCTCTTTAATATCTGCAGCGATTTTGTTTAGAGCACTCACAATGCAAACAAGTTCGCACATCAAGAACACAACATGTTCCTGTCTCCACAAACGAAAGGATTCTGTCATTCCATACACTGTCAGTAGTCTTTAAATTCGAAAATGAAATACTTCTCTTTCCTTTTTCTCAATACAGGGACATACACTATAAAAAAAATTCAAAGGAAACAGAAACGCTCAAACAACACACATCAAAACTTAAATTCTCAGGCGAATTTTCTCTATTTTTAATACTAAAACAGCAGCCCAACATATTTTTCAGTCTTGTATTCAAAAAAGTAATCAGGATGTAGGACAAATAAAAGAATTGACAGATTACACGAAAATAAAATTCACTGGCTGTGTTTTCTTACATCATCAAAGAAGGAAGAAACAGTTCATGAAACTCCAGCTAAAACTGGATTACATAATTTCATACGTAAAAACTGAACACGTCAGAAATTCTTCGGCACCTAGTTGGACAACTCAATTCACCAAAATATTTCAGATACCGCACTAAATTCAGATATGTGGAGGTAATCATCCAACCTTCAAGAATAAAATGTGAACCAAAGAAAGCAAGTGTATCTAAACTACAAAGGACCTACAGAATGACTCGCAACAGATAAAACGAAAAATCAAAAGCCCGAAACGCGAAACTGACTCATTATAACATAGTAATCAAACCACAAGCATTATACCCATCGAAATATAGGAGGAAGGCCACTAATTCCATGGGTTAAAAATAGAAAAAAGAAAAATTTTACGGAATGGGTCCAGCCTGCTTCGACAGAATTTGATTGAAAAAGAAATATCAGGAATTACGTCAGCATACTGAGAAAATCTCTTACTCTTTCTGGAAAAGACGTTTGAAATTTTATGTTTCCATGTTTAGAATAAGTGATTACAGACTGACCAAAACAATTCTCCGTCTTGTCATCTCAGTGAAAGTTGGTGATTGAAACTCAATGAGATGATCAGGAAACGAGCGTCACAGATGGTGTGGTACAGAACACCGAGGCATTCAGAATGCCAGTCGAGAATCATCAGTACCGAGAACTGGAACCAACAGAACCTGCGCGGAAGAACGGATGAGAAAGTTCAGGGATAAGATGAAGAGATATTGTTAGACGAAGAGAGGAAACTCATCACCCGAATAACTTCAATAACGCCCTCCACTTGCGCTTAACGATGTGACAAAAAGATAAAAATTATTAGTTGCCGAGCATCACTAATAGTATTAAAAATTATGAGGATACAGGAGAACAGACAATCTTCTTTGTAGGATAATACTGACAGTGTTTTTCTTGTTAACCTTTTACTGAAGAAGTGTCACAGAGAAGATCGTAGATGAGAGAGAGAACATCTGCAGGCACTCGTCTCGTGGGAATAAGACAACGCCACTGGCATCCGTACACTTCCCGGACAACAAGCATCACGTGTCAGGTGGGAAAACACCGACGTCAAGCTCAGGTAATGCACTGGTGTGACAGGCAAGGAGAGTTGCTGCTCGCACGGTCAGCTGGTTATAACCACATGGCACAACGTAATACCGTCCTGACGATGACCTTAGCAAATCGATCGGAAGGTGGGCAATTTAGCTGCTTTAGTAATTTATAATGACGCGGCCCAAAAACCAAATAGATTTTATTAAAAAAAGGCACAACTTAATGTTAATTAACAGGTTCAGGCTATAAGTAGCAAAGGGTGATAATGAAAGCGAGGCGACAAACAGCAGGTTCACGTGTAAGTTTTATTAACATCAAGTCCTGCTCGAAACAAAACATGAGGGTTCCTATCTCGGTGTCAAGTCCTACTGAGCGATCTTTATCGTACACATAATATACGGACGGCATAATCTCAGAAAACGAGTATCACACTGAATGATAGTTCAAAGTGAAACTTTTGAAGTAACAGCGTCAGAAGACCCTTACTTAGTCAGAGAGGACACAGTACACCAACATGGATATTGCGTCAATGTGAAGCGCTTAACGACTAATGGATACTGCTTTCTACATAAACTACCGTGAATGACTTCTCGACTAGCATGATAAAAAGGTGCGCCTGAGAAAGACGTGTAAAATGTTTCACAGTAGACACGTTGCAGATACGCGTATATGCGAGATTATCATGATGAAATTCTGAATTCTAGAAGTCGACCAGAAAAACTTGAAGAGCTCTGACATTTGAAAGGCGTTAAAAACCTGATATTTTTCTCTGAAGAACCACAAGAAGTCGACAATAACACGACAACAATGACACTATCAGCTAAAGGGAAAAAATAAAATAAGGAAAAAACAGTTACATGTTGAAAGAAGGGAAATTTTGGTGAAATACACGTCCGTTATCAGCGAGCTACACCCTCATCACAACCTGGTGACTGACGGACATCTGTGTAACTACAGATGGTGCGTTTGACTGTTTGGACATGGAGGGAGGTAGGAACTGCACGGTTCTCTGTGTTTAAAATCACCCTACAATCGGCCTGAAGTAATGTGGACAAAGAAGAGGAAGAAAAAGGCAGAACAAACGGATGAGACCTAGACTATTGTACACAACAGTTGGATGTGAGATTGGTGTTTTAAATTCTACAACGTCTTGCTTCGTACCAGATACTTGAAAGGGTAGTTAGACATATGTACAAAAGTGTAAGAAGAATAAGACATTTGTATTTTACGGAAAGTCCGTGTCTGCAGTCTCCACTGGCTTCCATACAGTAAATTCAAAAGGGGTACTCAAATTCTCATTATTCAGTCGTCAAATGTGTTGTAGTAGGTAGAAAAGTTTGAACTGCGTGCATCATGCTGCGATGAAAAAACATTTAAGTGTTATGGTCCAATCCCCCACCCCTAGTAACGTTTTTTATGCTCGGCAACTTTCGAGGGTATTTGATTGAGTGTGTTAGCCCATGTGGAATGCAGTACATAGGCTGCTCGCTTGCACTGTTTCAAATTACCGTGTGCTAAAATGTGGGCAGCTGGATCAGCAGACAACTTTTGGCACTCGAAAATCAGTGTCTCACTTGCTGCACAGCAGCACATTTCTTTCCTCTGTCACATAACATGAAGTCTCTTTCAGTCATCGACATACATCACAGATCGACAGCCACCCCAGCCTAAACGGTAGCCAAAATAAAAGTGACCTTTAACGTGTTTTCGACACTGCGTGGAAACGTAATCTAAATAACAATTAATTTGCGAATTTATTAATAGAATGTGCACGTCTGCGTGGACATTTTAAAAGTAAGACGGAGCAACACCACACAGTGCAGAGTTGACGGGGTGCTCAGCGGTGAGAACACAGTCGTCCGAGGCAGTAAGATCTCGCCGTCTCAGAGAGCTCCCAAAGTCCGTGGCCGTGCTCTGAAACCTGTGCGCACAGGTGGCCGACGCCGCACTTCCCCTGTCCATTAAGCGGGGCACCTTGCAAGCAAGTGACGAGTAAAACAACGCTGGACTAGAACTTGCGCCTCTCCGCCTCCGCCTCCACGTCGTCGTCCACGGGGTAGGGGGGCGGCGGCTGTCCCCAGGGGCAGAGCGCGGCGTGCGCGGCGGGCGGCTGCTCCCAGGGCAGCGTCGCGACGGCGACGGCGGGGGCGGCGAGGGCCGGTCGCGGGGGCGGCGCGGGCCGGGGGCGGCGCCGGCGCTGCGGCCTGCTGCCTGCCAACACAACACAGTCACAAACTGACGCCTTGTCCAAAACTACGTCCTGAAGACGACTTCTCGAAAACATAAAACTGACGCCTATCTGTGGTTACAGCGGCTCTCCAAATTTCGGTTCGCGATGCTGCCGTGGCGCAGTTGCAGAGTGCACACCGGTAGGGGACACGTGTGCCGTATAGGGAAGCGATGTGTGTCCTCAGATTCGCGAGATGTGAGTCAGTTGTGAGAGTTTGGCGACGATCAGGTAAAAGCTACAGCACACACAAAGTCGGTGGGTGATAAACACAGAGGTGGTTTTGAGCACGTCAAGGAACAGAACATTTTAGGTCTGGAAAAGATAATAACTGTAGGCGCCTCCACGACGGTAAGATGGTGCTGGGAGGTTGGCGCAAGCATTTCAACGAGATATTCGTATTGGTTTCCCTTACCCAGCAGTGCAAAAAGGTAATGACACAATTGCACTAGTTCCCTGCATCGAAACAGATGAGGTCAAAGCTGCCATTTGTAACATAAAAGTGGAAAGGCTCCAGGACCAGACGACCTTCCTACAGACATCTGGAAAACAGGCGAAGCGATCGTCTGGCTGGCAGAATTCTTCAGCTCCGTCTTTCATGGCGGCCACGTGCCCACCTATTGATCATGTAGTATCACAGTGCCTATTCTAAGTGCAAGAGTGATCCTGCCGAATGTACCAGCTACTGTCCTACCCCGCCCCCCTCCACACTATGAAGATGGTCGAACGTATCTTTGGTGACAGGCTGCGGGACATAGTCCTGCTCTCAATAAATCAGTGCGTGTTTGTTAAGGGATGTGACACGACAGACGCAGTTTTTGCTGCGGCATCTGATGGAGAAATTCCGCGAGAAAAGCGAGTCACCACATCTCGCCTTTCCTAACCCCGAGAAGGCATCTGTTGGAGAACCACACCAGATGATCTGGTCTGCTCTGCGCGGTCATTGAGGTCCTGTACAGGCGGGGTAAAAATGCCGTACAAGAACCCCAGCAGCGGTGTGTGGTGCTCTGCAGACTGACAGCTGGCGTTGCCAGGGCTCAGCTGCTCATTGTTTCCGCAGTGAGTACCAGGGAGGACCTTGATTGTCAAGTTCGAATACGGTACCCTCGTCTACAACTTGTGGCCGCCGTTTAAACATCCTCTACACTGATAACCTCGAAACTATTCCATGTATTGGTGTAACTATACAAATTAATGGAGCTCCTCTTACCGAGGTACATAGAATTCTGATCTCTATGTTCTCGACCATAGGGTGACAGCTCTGTGAATCTGGTTGTGCGAGCAAACAGTCAAAGCGACCTGGATACGATCCACGACGTGACTTGTACTATTTTTGATGAGAAGACGCCTACGGAGGTAATGTCAAAGATATAGAGCACAGTGGTGAGGCCAGCTGGATCATACACACGCAAGTGCTGAGCACTCGCCACAGTCACAGAAATGCGGATACTGAGGAGAATATAACTAGGTATTTACGTGCTCGACCATACCGACAGTAAAACGATCCGAATGTAGCTGGAGTGGCTCCAGTCAATGAGGAGATGGAAGAAGAATGGAGACCTGGGTGGTATGGAGGCACCTGCCTCAGTCATCGGCTCGGCCACCATCTTACTGCCGAATGCCAGAGACGGTGCGGCGTGGAAAACTTAAATTACGGTGACGAGACAGTATAAACGCAGATCTAGGATCGAGATGAGGATGACGATGATGATTTTGGCTGAGGGCGCTAAACAGCGAGATCATCAGCGTCCTTGCATTAATAATATACCGACGAGCATGGTGAACTGTTAAAAATGACAATAAAACGGAAAATCAAATTTCATTCCCTCACAAGAACTGGAAAACGACACCGATGACGCGAGATTCAGAAAAATCTGTAACAAAATCCCGACGAGACACAGGACAATAACTACATGAAATCAGAGATAAAATACTTGTAAAGGCACTGTTAAAACGGGAAAAGATGACTGTGGCTACGTGACTATTATAAATAATGAGTGACCGAGCCATTCTGTGACACATTAAATCTGACACCCAATATTTTGGGAAGAATTCCGGACGCCGCACAAAATCTCAAAATACAAACAGCACTCGCCTCATTATCAGTTAAAATATAGGCAGCGTCCTGTGGGACACCCACATCAACCTCAGGTTGTCATACAAAACATGTGAAATTAAAATATTTCGTATCGACATCTGTGGCATACTGGGGGCTTCTCGCGACGTAAGCCGCGCTCTGGCCCACTCTAGTCTACGCCGTGTAACGGCTGCTTCTTCACACCGTCGCGCTCGGAAGCGGGTAAGCCACGGTCACACTGAAAGTTTTACAGGATGTGATTTATTATTCCTGATTTGCCTCCCGGCAACACATGGCCTTCCCAGTCAAAAATGAGGTGACAGCCGCATCGGCGAGTTCCACTCCCTGAATGCCTGTGTGTTTTGGAACGCAGCAGAAAATGATTGCCTTGTCTTGCCTTTGCAAGAGAAGGAGAGTGTCCTGCACTTGTTGTACCATCCAAGCTGCTGGGTACATCTTTCCAAAAGCGAGAAGGTCACTTTGAGGACCCGAGCAGTTGAGGAATTTTTTTGTCACAGCGCTGTCTCGTCTGCCCCACTGCCCCCAGGGTAACAAATAATTCGTGCTCTGGGAGCCCTGTCCTGGGAACAATGTCGAGGAATACTACAGAGCAGCTGATAAAATCTCCCCGCTCAGACGCATCTGTGTAAACAGTAATAAAATGTGGGTGCCCACGTAAAATCCCATTAAATTTAATCGTAAAAATGCAGTCTGGGGAATAACGGTTTCTGTAACCAATCTGTTCTAAAAGAACTCTGGGCCCCCCAGTAGCCAGAGGGATACCACACTCAGCCTCGGACCTTAATGAATGCCCCAATCTGTAAGAACACGAGGCTCTCCCGTCAGCAGATCCCCGATGGCCTCATTGTCTCTGGCCGATGACTCAACAGCCGTTCCAGTGGCGTCTGTTCGACGTAGCTGGATGCTGCGATGTAGGAACAGACAGAGCCCCATACACACTTGGCGTGCTACGAGGAGAAGATGTCGAACAGACAGCGGCGGCTCCGCAGCCTCCGTACACAGGCTGGCAGCATGACCCGCGCAGTAGGCCCCTGTTGACAGCCTACTACCTCGTAGCCAGCTGGCCCTGGCACCTGTATTCAAGCCGGGGTCACACAAAGTCCTTATAAAGTAACTGTCCGCCTTATAAAGCTACTGTCGGCTCCCCGAGACCTATGACCGACGCATTTAAGGATGTTTAAGCCTCGAGACATCTCAGTTTTTGTTGTTTAGGGTGTAGCAGCCGTGTTACCACTTTTCATCTCATCTTTCCCTTAAAAGTGTGAACGGTGATCCCAATTTTAAAGCGGGTAAATTAAATTAAGAACGTGACTGATTAAAATCAGCACAAACAGGTTCCTTCAAGGTGAATTTAAAACCTGTGGTGCAAGAGCATTCGTCCGACCGCCTGATCGTCAGTTGCAATTGCCGAGTAGCTGTTGCGAGGTTGGACGATGCACAGATATTGGAGAGCTGGTCCACAGACGAGGAACACAGTGCGGGATGTCTTTCTGTAGACGTAATACTGCTTATTGCAATGGCGAATGCCGTGACACTTGAGACATTCCCTCGAGGGAAAACGGTCAGACGAGACATTCGCAACCTCGTATCTTCCGAGAGGAAGGACTCCACGAATGTGGGCAGACATCCACGGAAACACCACTGATTGAGCTGCAACAAATTATTACTGCTCCAGTTAGTAGCGTAGACCTTTTCCGAGTCGAAGAAGACACCCAGAGGGTTTTTCTTAGGAAAGAAAACTTGTCGAATTACTGCTTCGAGCAGGGTCGCGTTACCGAGCGCGGTTAAACCTCACTGGGGACGGCCTAGTAGGGGCGCACACTGCGCGTCCGTCCACTGTACTTCCCCGTGTCTTCCTTGCTGTGCAGCTCGTCAGCCTACCGCAGTTCGCCCTGTCCTTCCTCGGTTTTAAAATCAGGGTTAAAACAGTCTCCCCACGAGTTGGGAAAGTTCCCCGTCAAGTAGATCCCGCCGAGGAGCTGCAGGAGCGAGGCGCAGTGCGCCGCCAGCCAGTGCCCGGACGTCCCGTCACCAGCTGTCACGGAGAGAAAGGCTGCACGTCGGCAAAACCAGCCTTCTCCTCTGCCGACCGACATCGACGGGAAGCTGGCACTTGGCCACAGTCGGCTGTAGGGAACTTGTACTATTCAGCCATCGGCTGAGCTGCGTGCCCGTGTTATTAAAATGTACGGTAGAATGTTCCTACGCACATGCTTGCCCGCCAGACCACCGACTCCCAGTAAGCGTGTCCTTCACGTGCAGGGATTCACGTGACGTGAGGGTGCGGCTTGCGACACTCGGGCGACGACGCACAGAAGCTCGGCTGTGGCCGAGATAGGTGGAGCAGCTGAGGCGGACGTAGCGTCAAGCGTGACGTCCTGCTCGGAGTTTCGGTACGAGACAGACTTTCACTGTTGTCATTCCAGAGCACAGCCGATTGTGGTTCATATTCACCACAGCGAACACATTACCCGTGTTACTGAACTACCTGCTAACGTTTTCAACGAAATCAACTTTTTAAAAAAATGCAGACAAACAGTTTCGACAGCGAAAATATCTAGTTTGATGGTAAGCAGTTTCGGTCAGTTTTTGACCATCCTCAGACGCTCATACCGCGATGATAGGCTGTGGCGGTGAATGGAGCGGGTGTTGTAGCAACAGCTTCGAGCAGTTCACATTCGTGGAGCTATAACACACGCTCCGTCACCGCCGCAACCTATCGTCACGTCATGAGCGTCTGAGAACGGTCAAGAACTCACCGAAGCAGGTTATCATCAAAAAACATCTTTTTGGCGGTCGAGGCTGCCTGTGCCCATTTTTAAAGTACTTTTTGCCAGACCGCTGTGGTCCACGGGAAATGTTCTCAAAAATCACTGAACTCACCTCGTGCTAATAAACTCAGGCATTTATCGTATCTTTGAATTTCATTTCGTAGCGTAATTAAGGAAATTATGTAATTACCCCCACCCATCGAGCCATCGTTGGTCCGAAAATTAGCGTTTATTAACTCCACTGTCCACAGTTTGGTTAGCGTGGTTCATTGGGGGGAGAGATCTACAGACACTTGTAAGTAGAATCAGTTCTCAGTCTCTTTAATAGTGGGGGCGGCAGAGAACGGGAACAGACCTGCCACACTTCCCCAGGGGTCTCCCCCCTCCCTACGACACCCGCAGCGGAGGACAACATACTTGGTGTGGTATCGATACCAACGATGCCACGGCGTATTCAAGTTATTAGGTTGGCGCTATGACAGACACCGACGACAGCCCCCTCTAGTCGGTGCTGTCCAGATCTACGAGCTCCGCTCCAGATTCTCCCCATTTGATCGAGAGCAGACGGCCGGGACACTTCGCTTCAGCTTTGCTCTACATACGACGGGTCTCAGCATCACACCTCATCGCAAGTTATGTAACCGTGTATTAACTTGTTTTTTGCACCAGTAAACCACTTTTACTTACGTGCAGTACCGACGTATTTTTCCTGCTCCTGCTCCTACCCACGCGCCGCCTTCCAGGCGGGATACAAAACTTGGTTCTACAACATAATAAGTCTTTGAATCACTCACATATCTGGAAACCCATTCCATATGCTCGTAACTTTAACAGCCTGCACTGGGGTAAAACGTGTCAAATACTCTCCGAAATCTAGGAGTACGGACTCTGACTGGTGTCATTCACCTATCATTTGCAGGATATCATGTTAGTAAAGGGTGAGCTGGGTTTTGCAAGAGTGATCCTTTCTAAAAGCGTGCTAATCTGTAAACAGAACTTTTGGAAATTTGTGGTAAGTTCCTATGGGACCAAACTGCTGAGGTCATCGGTCCCTAGGCTGACACACTACTTAATTTAACTTAAACTAAGGACACCACACGCACACCCGTGCCCTAGGGAGGACTCAAACTTCCGACGGGGGCGAGCCACGCGAACCGTGGCAAGGCGCCTCACGCCGCGCCGCTATCCCGCACGGCTGTAAACAGTATTTTCCATCTGAACAAAATGTATTATATTCGAAGTCAGAATACGTTTAAGAATACGGAGGCGAACCAATGTTAAGGATGAGTCCGTAATTTTGTGCATTCGTTCTCTCTCTTCCTATGTACACCACTCTCCGGACTTTTTCGAGTCACTTGGGACTTGCCTCCGGCCGAGAGGTTCGCAATAAATTGGGCCAGTGCCGTAGGGTACTCTCGGTAAAACCGAACTGTGATTCGACCTGGACGCGGCAACATCTTTTTTTTTGTTCAGCTCTTTCTGTTCCCTCTCAACGGAAGTGGCGCCTGCTCCTGTGCCCTGGGGTCATCACCGTGCCCCTGCTCGTCTCCGGTGGCTCCCACAGTCATCACGGAGTTACGTCAAAGATCGTATGTTCCTGCCTCTGCTGCTACTTACATTCGAAGCATAATTACAGCGGTCACTGATAGTATTGGAACAACGTTCGTACCACCCTAAATTACCGTTGTCCTAGATGGTGGCGATGACGTCATCCAAGATGGCGGATGTGACACATCAAGATGGCGGATTTTGGCGGGAAGCTGGAATTTTGGCGGGAAAGTGCCACGCCCCCTACCCTAGAAAAATGGAGCGAAGTTCAAATTCCACTCACACCACGCTTATCTCTACTCTGCAAAGAACATAGCGAGAAAAAAGTACTTGTCTGTATTATTTAACCAATTTCAAGCAGGTGTGTTCGGCACTGGGTCTGGACTCCAACTGGCTTAGTTCATATCGGTGCCACCAGAGGGCGCTCTCCTGATATCAAACCATGACGCACGCACAGTAATTCGAGACAGCTGCACTCAGTGTGTTCATCACGAGCTCCAGAAGCCAACTGACTTATTGTCTATCGTGGCCACAAGAGGGCACTACCGTGACGTCGGTTGATGACACAAGATCGTTTGCTCTCTCTCTCTCTCTCCCTCTCTCTTTCTCTTTCTCTCTCCCTCTCTCCCCCTCTCTCTCTCTCTCTCTTGCGCACATTATCACTGGACATGTGCCTCGTCATCGCCCCGCAAAACGGCGGCCGCTGACCTCACAGCCTCCACCCTAAAGCTTTACACTCGCGCCAGACATAGTCTTCTGTAAATATGCTAACGAATTTAACTGAACACAAGTGACACCAACATCGCTCATCTAACCCATGAATTACCAAAGTACTTAATTCCATTTAAATTTTAATCATATTAAAAAAGTTAATTAACAATTTCAATATTCAATGATCAAATGATAAGTTCCACATTTTCCCACTATCAGCGCAGTGTCCATTCGTGACCTAGCACCCCCACCCTTAGAATGCTGCACTCTTATTGGCTACTGCATTAGTCACGTGATCCGACTTCACAGAACCTAGAACTTGGAATCCATTTTCGCTAAATTGCATCCACAGCTAAACCCACAAAATTGTCTCCACATTGTCAAATACATATCAGACTCACAAGAATATTGCAAGCCAAGAACATATTTACCACTGTAACTACAATTAAATATTACTATTGCTGCTACAGTCTGATACCTATCAATGTACAGGTAATCTCTCCTCTTGACGACTGTACTTCAGTATTTATAGCAAATACAATTTTCCCATCAGCCTCTTCTTTCTTTCTACAGACACGACATTCAGCGGTAATAAACTATTTTAGACTGACCGCCATATTGCATCGACAACTAAACCTCGCAAAGTGCCAAATACGTAAACACACCTACTCATTTACTCTCTCCTCCCACTGCGGCCAGGAGCTTGAATATTAGTGCTTGAGACCGATCTCCAATTCAGCAATATATCAACGCATACCGTAACGATCTACTAAACACGCAATTCATATCCTACGCCTTACAAAATCACCCATTTTACACCAGAAAGCCCTCAGTGAATCGAAGTCACTGTTAGAATTGATGTACAAAGACCCACTCGTTTCCCCCTCGGTACAAACGCGCTACTCTTTCTGGTCCGGACCTGCCTGCTTGCTTGCTTGCGTTTCCACTGACATCTCCAGACTCTGGGATTACATGAACACACCTATTTTCACCATAATATCATATCACTTTCGCCGTACTTCTCGATAACAAGCACACAGCAGTAGCCTACCGATCGCTAGGGCAACATAATTCCGAACATATACACTGGAAATTATTTCTCTACAAACCCGAAACTTTAGCTACGTGGAGCGTCCTCTAGACGACTGAGTAACTAGAAAAAAACACATTAAAATCATATTTCCACCCGCGAATACCGATCTCTCTGACGTAACACATTCCAAATCATCCCTACAATTTACGAGCCAACTAAGGTCTTTCCCATGTCTGGAGAACAGGCAACCGTGTCTTCCACATGCCAGATGTACACACCACAATCGATCTTCTCTCAACTAAATAAAGGCGCCAAATGTGCAGAAGGAGTGAACGGAACAATTTACATGGGAGCAAATAATGCTCCACCGCAAACGCACCATCTTCTCAAAATTCCACTTGATCACGAAAGCTGCCCAACACATACTAAGTATTAGTTCGCTATTCAGTCGTGTAGAAGACTACAAAGTTAACTCTTATACATTACATGGGAGAGAATAACACTCCAACAGGCCTCTGCACTCGGAAGACCGCTGCTGTTAACGGATAACGTGAATCAGTGCCGCCATACATACACCGAAACATTCTAGAAAACCGGCCACATATATCTCCCTACATTATACTTATGATTAACTGCACCGATCATGGTCTCAACTGAATGGCATTCGGCAATGAGCGAAATATCGGAAATACACCCCACTGAAGGCTGTTGCTCTGGAAATGGAAATATCTGTATCTTTCTTACTACTGGACATACTCTTCCCTTTGCCATCCCAGAACCCACGTCAAATCCATACCCACCATACATCTGGACATAATCATTTCCTTTACACAAAAAGTAACTTTATAAACCTCAGGCTCAAATGCGAAGATATCACGCACCCAGCACTAATACTATCTACAATACGTCATCAATAACTGTTTGCCTACGATACGAAATAATACTGACCGAAAATCATCTATCCGTGTTCATGTCTCTTACGTTCTTCCTACGAGTCCTACCTCACTGTCATAGACGTAATCGACCAGATGTTAAAGAAAAAACACGATACCAGCAACTACTGCATGTTACTGTCAAAGGCGGTCTTTGTTCTACAGGTGCGCACAAGTATCCATCTTACATGCTATACCCTCGTTACAAATCGAGGTACGACATTACCTCTGAATGAGGCGGCGTTTTCCGGACAAATACTGTGACCGTGATCGTGTGAATACGTATTCTGAGCCAACGATGCAACCGCGTCATAAAAGCAATGAACTTTGAAAGTGATTCTGCTAAGGAACATGGTATGTAAGAGGTATTTGTGACTCCCTCACACCGCCCCAACTAGAAAATTCTTTAGTATTTGCAACACATTCTGTGTCGAGACCATATCGGAGGTTCTGCGATATATCCACCAAGTCATAGGCGATGACTGATGGAGAAGGAGCACAAACAGTAGTAATAGTAGTAAGTGATGTGCCGATTGAGGTCCTAAGGAGAAAAAATGTACATTACCTTACCAGATCCCTAGTGTTACGCTGTATGTTAGAAATTATGTCCATCATTTGGAATCTGGTCTTTTCATTCAAGCACATACTTGCATAGGCTCACACCCACAAGTGAATCATATTTCACGCACTCTTATATCTCTAAACAAGGCACCTTCCTGGAACCTGTCTGCTACAGTAAAATTACAACCTGGTTTTAATCACACTCTACACGTCTTGCACTCGCACCCATTTCTACAGCTTTCCACAAGTGCTAGTTCCAATTTAAGTCGGAGAAAGACATATCCAACACCATCTGCAACCCGTGTAGAAACAGAACGACATGAGTTACTGCAACAGGGCCGTGCTTTGAGCATTCGGTGGAAATGCGCGCAATGTGGTATGTCCCCAAACTAGATACAAGTACTACAGATCCCTGTCCATTCAAATCAATCAGCCCAACATGCTATCACTGTTATTCTCTACCCTCCCAACATAGAAAAATCACGCAGTATAAAAGCTCATACGATTTACAAGTCATCTAGGTATCGATGCGGATACAGTGACGCATAACTGCGGCGGCCCTCCAGTGCGGAGAAACTGGTTTCACAATTCCTCCCCAGAAAAGCGCAGAGTGCAGCCATCCAAGCATTCCTAGCGGCCCCCTCAATCCCTCACCTCAAACTGCTGTTGCTACTGCAGATGCCTATGTGGACACGATCCTATTACATATATACATGCAATGCAGAGGCCACTTTAAAGTCTTATCACCTATACTCTAGGCGAATGGTCGTGCGAGACGCTCGCTGTTGTCCCGTTTAGTTGTTTCTAATAGTGTTTTCTAACACGCTTCTGTACAACGCCAAACATTTCTTTTTTTTTCCTGTCATGACTTCCAAGCCTGTGTCAGGTTCTAAACTGACATTAAGACACTCTGATCCACGGCCTCTCACAGAATACTAGACATCGCACGGTGTAAATCATATTCTTACGGCGGATAGCATAACACTGGATGATTTTAAATAAAAGACAGTTACAAGATAAGGAAATCAGAAGAGTTTGGCTGCGTTGTGCAGAGCTTCCAAACTACCGTCCAAAAGGGATTCACGACCTCTACATTTAAACTCACATGTCTCAGTGACGGAATAGATGGTGGCTCCGCGTCCCATTTCGAGTGATTCATCATTTTGCACTCGTGTACGCAGTCACTGTTTCACTGCTAGCAGCTCCCAGAAGTTGTCACCCATCCACAAAACTTTTTCCCCAACTCAAACAAGCGTTGTCAGTCATTCATTATGTGGTAACCAACAGTGCACCAATGCATGGATGGGATGAAAAAGGCACCGCCGATGTACTGTAATATTAAGCAACTCACTTGATAGCGCAAAGAATTTTACAGTAACTTAAACACCGGCCAGTCATGTGACAGCATGTTTCCCCAATTTCAGCATCATAGCTAAACCATTCCTTCTCTAATTTGCGAGTATCATTGCGAATATGGATGGATGACTAATCAGTATGCCCATTCACAGTTAATTCTTGAACACATAAATAAATAATCAAAGTATACCAGACAGTGCTCTACATATTTCTAAGACCTCGAGCACAGTACTTAATTTACGATCCATCTCTCCGAGAATGGGAGTCAGAGAGCATTCTCCTTGTCTTAGGGTAAAAGATCATCCTCACACAGTCATTGACCAACCCGCCCTGCTGCACCGTTAGAGAATTAATCTCCAACCGATCAGAATGCTACACTCCACGTCTCGTGAATGAATAGAGCCTTCCGAGTCCTAACCCACCCAAGTACACAAGAATTCTCGAGATGTGACCGTGTCAAGGAGCTTAGCACTCTGTATCGATGTGTAGTATCAGATTTCAAAGTGCTGTAATGTAATATCATACAGTTAAGAAGAACAAGAAAAGACTTATTTTTATACGTGATGGAGTTCGAGACGAATTGAGTTCGACACATTTTTACCTAAATCAACGAGCCTATCAACTCTAAATTATTGTTCTAGAGTCTAGGATCTGTACCTGGAAGGTATTGGTAAGAGAGAGAACATAAACACACACACTCCTAAGACTACAGCGTACTGCACTTAAAAATTGGCCATAATGTTAGATCGAATACCTTTCCGGCCTATCAGACATCCATCCTTCGTCATAGTTTCTCTACGCTGAACTATCTTATCGAATCATAAAACGAAAAAACTACTTCCGTAAAACATTTACTTTGCATCATACGAACACAATATAGCTTTGTGGAGGCGTATAGTGTCCACTGTTCACATCCGGTGACTGTTCAGAAATTATACGATGCCTGCATCAGGCCTATATAAAATGATAAATAGTAGCGGGGGATACATCCTACAAGGAAACAGATAAATGCATAGCAGCAGCGTCCGACATGTGAAAATTACAGGTCATTTCGCCACTAACTCTGTAAACACAACATCTTTCAGGCAGATGTGTACACAGGGATTGTAGCATGTCACAAGCTCATACCGCTAACTTAGTTATGACGCTAAAGTCTCGATTTTACACACAAGATAAGATAGGGGCGATTGCATAAATCAAAGCTCGTTTATAGGAGTGTGCAAGTTTCTTCACACATGAGATGGAAGTCCTCCGATGACCGACAGGTTTACCATTTACGATCGCAGGTAGACAGTGCTTTAAAGCACATACGGAACACGTAGCTCTATACGAGTAGGACGCAGGCTATGTCACGTGACTGATGTATCCAGACAGAACACGGAAAAAAATTGACCTCCATCAACTTATCCTTCTCTAGAATTAATCTGTTAGCCATTAGATCGTACCTCGTTACAACTCCATCTCAATTGATCACCCGGTCCGCTGTCTGCATAGACCCAAGTTAGCTTTCGAATATGGATCCGCCGCATGTTACATCCGGATCGATGTTGAGATGCGGATCCACAATATGCCGAGCGTGGGATAGGGTTTGGAGGTGGATCCGTCACGCGCAATGTACGAAGTGGTGTTGGGATGCAGATCCACAATATATCAGTAGTGGGACTAAGTATGTGTCGCCCCACTCCCCATTGGTGCCAAATTTATTCAAGATGGCGGATATGGCGGGAAAATAGAACAATTGGGCTATGTCCACTAACCTAAGCCTCCAGAAGAAAAAATGGCGGGAAGTTTGAATTCCAACAGGATAATACATGCAAAACTGTATGTGTCTTTATTATCATTCATTATCATTTATTATCATTCACTATCATTTATTATTATTGACCTACCTCCAGTAGAAAATTCCCTCCAATTTCGAATTTCAACACGGTAATGGCTGCAAAACCTTACTTTTGTTTATTATTATTCATTATCATTTATTAACATTCATTATCATTCATTGTCATTTATTATCATTATTATTATTATTATTTATTATTATTATTATAGGCCTACCTCCGCTAGAAAATTGCGCCAAATTCAATTTCCAACATGATAATGTCTCGAAAACTGTACTTCTATTTATTATTATCATTTATTATTTATTCAAGATGTCCGATTTTCTCGGCGAAAAAGCCATTTTCCTTACATCCATAACAAAAATCTATCACAAGTTCAAATCCCAACACCATAATCGATCACATGTACGAACTTTCTCTGTCACTTATCTTTTTTCACTGGTAACCTATCAGAATCGCGTCAAATAATAAACTGCACTTATAGTGACGTAAGTCACGTCCTTTGATTTTGCAGGGGGAAGGGACTGAAGACTTTATTTCAAGCAGTACGGTCATCACTTGTTCTCCGACACAATCAGCACATATCTTTTATATCGCAGTGCAGTCGCCACGACGTCCGCGCTCCCACTGAATTAGTTCAAATCCTCGCCACCCCATGGCCACCGCGCGGAGACACTGCCGACGCCTGACAGGTGTGGCGGCTTCAGTTTCAGTTGTGTTTGTGCACCGCTGTGTAAGCAGATGCTACAGGTACACTGCGAAGTGCTAAATGGCACGACCATTTTGTCAGACTTCCTTCCAAACTTAGTACGCCCCTCGTCCCCTCCCTCCGCCACTAAGCAACATTCTGTACTCCAGTCAGGAAACGGAGGAGAAGGTGGCCGCCCACGAGCTTACTGGACAGCAGCTGCTGAAGGCGAGGCAGGGGGGCGGGGCCGAAGGAGCTCCACCGAGACAACTGGAAAATGACACAAACACACAGCACTCCTTCCCCTCTCCGAAGCCTATTTATGAGTATGTATACCCGTAGAGTCTACACCTGTGTTCTTAATCGTACAGCTAAGTGAGAAACTGTTAATGATGAGAACATACTTGGAATTCACACCATATACGCTCTGGAAGTGTCGAAATTGTGAAATTTTGTTCTTACTGTAGTTGCAGAGATCGAAAATACCGCTTCAGCTGGCCGCCCGCGGTGGTGGAGCCGTTCTGGGCGCTTCAGTCCGGAACCGCGCTGTTGCTACGGTCGCAGTTCGAATCCTGCCTCGGGCATGGATGTGTGTGGTGTCCTTAGGTTAGTTAGGTTTAAGTAGTTCTAAGTTCTAGGGGAATGATGACCTCAGATGTTAAGTCCCATAGTGCTCAGAGCCATTTGAACCATTTTTGAACCGCTTCAGTTGTAAATTGCTTTATTTTCAGACTACCGGTTTCGTACTGTTATAAGCGCATCCTCAGGTGTCGTAGCTGTGCTGTGGTCCTCGAGTGCCGCGTGTACCGGGCGCGGTGTGCTGCCTATGAGTGCAGAACAGGGAGTAGTTCTTAAAACAATTGAATGACACAGGTACTTGACAAATTTTTGGAGACATTCTTTCCAGACGATGTCCTAAAAACCTTAATACAATAATAATAATAATAATAATACAGAATACCCCAGAAGACATGACAATGTAGCAAAAATAATACATCAACAACTTGCCATACAAAATAAACTAATAAAACAACACGTTCCCACATACAAGTATGGGCCACAAAATGTACTGGAGAACGATGAATACAAATTATACTGGAACAGAACCATTATAACAGATTGAACAACACTGCATGACAAACCTGACATCATACTCACCAATAAAAAGAAGAAATTAACACAACTAATCGAAATATCCATACCCAATACAACAAATATACAGAAGAAAACAGGAGAAAAAATTGAAAAATACATCCGAATGGCTGAGGAAGTCAAGGACATGTGGCATCAGGATAAAGTTGACATTGTACCAATTATACTATCAACTACAGGAGTCATACCACACAATATCCACCAGTACATCAACGCAATACAGCTACATCCAAACATATATATATACAACTACAGAAATCTGTAATTATTGATACATGTTCAATTACCCGAAAGCTCCTAAATGCAATGTAACATATACCGCACAGTTAAAAGGAAGTCACGCTTGATCAAGGTCCGCATCACTTTCCATTTATAACCAGACATAACGTCTGAGAAAGGAAAGAAATAATAATAATAATAATAATAATAATCCCCGTGGAGGCCCGGGAAAAGAATTGGCCTCCGGTATGTTATGCCAGTCGTAAAAGGCGACGAAAAGAACAAACCACTAATAGGGCTAACCCCCCTTTTAGTGTGATTAGTTGGTTCAGGACAGAACTAAAGAGGCCTCGGACAAGCGCCGTCATGGTCGGGGACGACGCTTGAACCCTATGCCCGCCCACAATGGTAACGACGCTGCTAGCCAACTGGAAAATGATTTAAATCCAAATAGAGGTGTTTTGCAGGATATGCTTCCTGCAACCACCCTAGAAGGAAAACAAAGACAGAGGATGAGATGGTCACATGAAGTTAACCGACACCTCATGTTCTGTTATTACCAAGCAACAAACCTAGGAACCAACACAACTGGATACAGATCACAAGTATACACAACATTTATTACCGGATACCCAGAATTAAAATTTTTAACAGAACAACGACTAGCTGATCAGATCCGTGTAATAATAAAAAATAACAGGATACCCCAGTCAGAATTAGAAAACATCAAACAACAAGTACAACAAATACTGGAACAAAATAATGTGCAATCAGAAGAAGAAAAAATACAGTAATGGACTCAAACATCCCAGAGCAAACAAACAAAGAACAACACGCACCAATTAAACAATCAGAGGAAAACGAAATCTTAAGACAGCCACCAGAACAAGCACAAATAGAACACGAAGTGACACAGATGTTAGATATAGAAGAAAAATTTCAGCTAACATATATAGAATACAAAGACACAAATACAGACATTAGACCATTCTTGCATAGACCACCAAATAACCCACAAGTCGAAACAACAATAAAAACTATCAACACAATCATACACAACAAAATAAATGAAAACACAACTATGGAAGAGTTACAACTACTGGTTTATATAGGAGCACTCACTACACTAAATATACACACTAGGCAGAGATCAGAACCAACCAACACACAGAAGAAACCCACAAAACCAGCATGGCAACACAGGCTCCAGATCAAAATAGAAAAACTGAGAAAAGACATCGGACAGCTAACACAATTTATAAGAAATGAAATCTCGGAAAAAAACGAAAAAGGTTAGGTAAAATCTCACAACAAGAAGCGACAGAGCAATTAGACGAAAAGAAGCAGAAATTACAAGCATTAGCCAAACGACTCAGAAGATACAAAAAAAGTGAAAATAGAAGGAAACAAAACCAAACATTCAACACAAACCAAAAGAAATTTTACCAAACAATAGATAACACACACATTAAAATAAACAATCCACCAAACATAACAGACATGGAACACTTCTGGAGCAACATATGGTCAAACCCGGTACAACATAACAGGCATGCACGATGGATACAAGCAGAAACAGACACATACAAGATGATACCACAAATGCCTGAAGTGATAATTTTGCAACATGAAGTCACCCAAGCAATTAATTCTACTCACAATTGGAAAGCCCCTGGAAATGATAAAATAGCAAATTTCTGGTTAAAGAAGTTCAGCTCAACACATTCACATCTAACTAAATTATTTAACAGTTACATTGCAGACCCATACACATTCCCTGATATACTTACACACGGAATAACATATCTAAAACCTAAAGATCAAGCAGACACAGCGAACCCAGCTAAATATCGCCCCAGAACATGCCTACCAACAATATACAAAATATTAACTTCAGTCATTAAACAGAAATTAATGACACATACAACACAGAACAAAATTATAAATGAAGAACAAAAAGGCTGTTGCAAAGGAGCACGAGGATGTAAAGAGCAACTGATAATAGATGCAGAGGTGACATATCAAGCTAAAACTAAACAAAGGTCGCTACACTACGCATACATTGATTACCAAAAAGCTTTTGATAGTGTACCCCACTCATGGTTACTACAGATATTGGAAATATACAAAGTAGATCCTAAATTGATACAGTTCCTAAACATAGTAATGAAAAATTGGAAAACCACACTTAATATCCAAACAAATTCAAATAATATCACATCACAGCCAATACAGATTAAGCGTGGAATATACCAAGGAGACTCATTAAGTCCTTTCTGGTTCTGCCTTGCTCTGAACCCACTATCCAACATACTAAATAATACAAATTATGGATACAATATTACTGGAACATACCCACACAAAATCACACATTTGCTATACATGGATGATCTAAAACTACTGGCAGCAACAAATCAACAACTCAACCAATTACTAAAGATAACAGAAGGATTCAGCAATGATATAAGTATGGCTTTTGGAACAGACAAATGTAAGAAAAATAGCATAGTCAAGGGAAAACACACTAAACAAGAAGATTACATATTGGATAACCACAGCGACTGCATAGAAGCGATGGAAAAAACGGATGCCTATAAATATCTAGGGATACAGACAAAAAATAGGAATAGATAATACAAATATTAAAGAAGAACTAAAAGAAAAATATAGACAAAGACTAACAAAAATATTGAAAACAGAATTGACAGCAAGAATCAAGACAAAAGCTATAAATACTTATGCCATACCAATATTGACCTACTCATTTGGAGTAGTGAAATGGAGTAAGACAGACCTAGAAGCACTCAATACACTTACACGATCACAATGCCACAAATATAGAATACATCACATACATTCAGGAACAGAAAGATTCACATTAAGCAGAAAGGAAGGAGGAAGGGGATTTATCGACATAAAAAACCTACATTATGGACAGGTAGACAATTTAAGAAAATTCTTTCTAGAACGAGCAGAAACTAGCAAAATACACAAGGCAATCACTCATACAAACACATCGGCTACACCACTGCTATTTCATAACCACTTCTACAACCCTTTAGATCACATAACATCAACAAATACGAAGAAAGTAAATTGGAAAAAGAAAACACTACATGGCAAGCACAGGTATCATCTAACACAGCCACACATCGATCAAGACGCATCCAACACATGGCTAAGAAAAGGCAATATGTACAGTGAGACAGAAGGATTCATGATTGTAACATGATCAAACAATAAACACCAGGTATTACAGCTAGCATATTATTAAAGATCCCAATACCACAACAGATAAATGCAGACTTTGTAAACAACAAACAGAAACAGTAGATCACATCACAAGCGGATGTATAATACTAGCAAATACAGAATACCCCAGAAGACATGACAATTTCGCAAAAATGATACATCAACAGCTTGCCTTACAACATAAACTTTTAAAACAACACGTTGCTACATACAAGTATACACCACAAAATGTACTGGAGAATGATGAATACAAATTATACTGGAACAGAACCATTATAACAGATAAAACAACGCCACATAACAAACCTGACATCATACTCACCAACAAAAAGAAGAAATTAACACAACTAATCGAAATATCCATACCCAATACAACAAATATACAAAAGAAAACAGGAGAAAAAATTGAAAAATACATCCAACTGGCTGAGGAAGTCAAAGACATGTGGCATCAGGATAAAGTTGACATCATACCAATTATACTATGAACTACAGGAGTCATACCACACAATATGCACCAGTACATCAACGCAATACAGCTACATCGAAACATATATATACAACTACAGAAATCTGTAATTATTGATACATGTTCAATTACCCGAAAGCTCCTAAATGCAATGTAACATATACCGTACAGTTAAAAGGAAGTCACGCTTGATCAAGGTCCGCGTCACTTTCCATTTTTAACCAGACATAACGTCTGAGAAAGGAAAGAAATACTGTGGCGGTGTTAGAATGTGGGCCAGCTCACCCCTGCTCCTCCTGGGACAGGCGGCCCAGCAGACGACGGCGACTCCGAAGGCGAGCGCGACGAACCCGGCTCCCAGGCACAGCCCCACCGCGGCGCCCGACCTGCTGGCGACAACAGGCCACAGCACTCAACACCGTCCGCAGCTTGCAAACACATTTCACTCCCTCTTATCTATTCCCAATCTTTCCTTGGGCTACGAGCACACCGTATTACAAACTTGTTAAGGCTTTCGTGGCCACTTGTTGGCCATGCCTCGTGTTCTTCAGTCGACGCTCGTCTGAGGATTCTGCTGACGTTCCGCTAGCACTCGCGGCCGCGAGCTCGGGTCCGGGCCACCGCCAGCAATGGAGGGTGAAACATTCACACCAGCCACTCGTGCTACCGAAACGTCAGAGAAATCCTCAGACGAACGTCGGGTGCGGAAGCCGATAGGCAGCTTCCCACACTGTAATGTCGTATTTCGTAAGTTAACGAAGGTTTATTTCGGCATCTACAGTATTAAAAAATTGACTTGTTTTGCACCGTTCAACTTTCGCAAAAAAATATTAGGTCAAATAAATCGACTAGTAAGTAAGTAAACAACAATGTTATGAGAACTCTGAGAATCCCAAAAAATGAATACCGTGATAAAAACAATATGTGTGGATGGTTAATAAGGGGTTAATTGTGCTTCTCATTCTGATTAACTGTATGTCGCGTGGCACCTGTAACAGTCCTGCCATACACCAACTTATTATAAAAATTCCGTGTCTCAGACTGGCACGTAGTTCTCGGCAAGCTTCGTGCAATCTTAATATATCTCAGATTCAACTGGCAGTATACTCAGTATAGCTAAATGGCGCCGTCGTGATACATCACAAGTTGTGATAATGACGCGTTACATGCTCGTGTCCAATGGAATACTGAACGAGCTGTACTTTGATATAGTAATGTTCAATTTTCAGCGCTCCTAATGTTAGAGCGAAACAGCGTTTCGCTGGGTTGACAAATTAAAAGATAGTGTCACGAACGTGATATAGGATTTGAAGTGGATATCATTAAAAGACACGTATTTCTCATTCCGGCGGGATATTCTCAAGAAATTTCAGTCACCTCCGAATGCGAAAATATTTTTTTAACGATGACCCACACGGAGAGAAACGACCATCCTAATAAAGTAGGGCAAATCAGAGCTCGCACCAAGAGATATACGGGTATATGTGTTCGTTTCCTCCGCGCGCTGTTCGAGAGTTTTCGCGAATTATTGCGAAGGTGGTTCGATGAACCCTCTGCCGCGTACTTAAGTGTGATTTGCAGAGTATCCGTGTAGATGTAAATGTATAGTTTTTGTAACATCAAGCACAATGAACTTGTTCGATGTATTTCAGATGCCTGCACCTAACTAGTGTTGGCAAGCCCTCGATACGTCAGGTTCTTGCCTAACACACGACGTCGACAAGTCCATTCCCTTCGTTATTCTGAATTCGTGGCGCGGACGATTCTCATTCTTTCACCGTCCGATTGAGTAACAGTGAAGCTATGGTGTGGTAGGAGAATCTTATTTTAGGCAATAGTGAACACATTTGGTTGTTACGTGAATGTCATCAATTTTAACCGATGGCCTGAAGTGGACCCAGAATTACTGTGGTGACGTGCTGGATGAGTCACACCCGCCTATATGTCAGCACTTTCGGAACGTATTTCCGTAGGGTCTGAAACGTAGGGTGGTGCAACTGCTACCTATGGTGAGCAAATATTAGAGCAATGCTGTCGAACACGGCACAAGTACTGCACACTGCGGGCGCTTAGAAGTGACCGTCAGTACTCGTGTGCATCACGTACTCTGGTGCCTCGCGTGGCATAGTGAGGAGCCCTCCGTCGCCTCACGCCAGATCTCACTTGCTTCGCTGTCCCCGTCGCGACCCTCTTAGATGGGGGGTAGTGGTAGGAGGGTACAGTCGACAGCCCCTCAAAAACTCAACGCTGGCCAAGCATGGAAACAGAAAGACGGTGAGGAAAAAAAACACTGCACGGTCCAAGGAAAAGAAGTGCAATACAGAGCACCCAGAGAGAGCAGTGCCGCTGAGTTTCAGTGGCCACGGTGTTCGAGCCTCGTAATTTTCTTTTTTTCGCTGTTCAGTGTAGCCAAATTCGAGTCTGTGTTGTGGTGTAACCTTCGTCTGGGAACCAGAAACGCTTGAAAACAAGGTGACAAGTCAACCGATTGCTCCGCTGGAAAACACGTCTGGTGTGTCATACACGACATTAGTCACAGTGCGTGTGTGATACGATAGGAATGTCTTATCGACGCACGTAATCTGTACGCCTGATAAGTGAGTGAGGTATTCCTTCTTGCCCTATTTAGGTGTTCGTATGAATGTGAATGTGATCACCCCTAAGGAAAGGATGAAAACGTGAGAGTTTGTCAATAGTTTGTCACATAGGCTGCAGCGAATTAACGCGACAGTTTCACAGCCACACAGTTTCTCTGTGCTCTGTCAAAACATACGTTTTTAACTGTTTGAAGTTGCGTTCCGTTTTGGAAGTTTTCACTCTCGAATTCCTTTGTGTAACATAGTTGTTTTCATTTCTCTCAGACGTCTATGTGGTATCTCGCCTGTTTTGAGTATTCAACGCGTTTACTTGCAGCGGTAACATATATTCTTGCCACATGACATATTCTATAACGAATGTATAGTATGACAACTGCAAAGACTACAGAAAGAGAAGAAAATTTCAGTGGCCGGACGGACAGTTCATTACGTTGTGGACAAAAAATTTACACGATGGAGGTTCGAACACGGGTCGCCAGCTTGGCAGTCCAACAGCGTGACCATTTTTTGTTTGTTTGTTTGTTTGTTTTCGTTGCGTCTGGTCTGGGCGGACGTCACACGAAGTCCGGCCACCTTTACTCAGGGGGCAACACGCTGAGGTGCCTTATAGGCCCTACTGCCTGCACATCTTCAGCTTGGACCGTCCATTGTCTCTGTTTTGCGTTCTTTTCCCACAGTTCAGTACACCTTCTTCCTGGTTCCATGTTTGACCTGTGTTCAGTTTTTTTACCTGCTAAGCACTGGGCCATCTTACCATTAAATCTGAGGGGGGGAGTACTGGGTAGTTTTCCTTGTAAGCATTAAAACTGCAACCTCGACTTGGCAAGAAGATGCTCGTATATGCAAATACTTAGCATTTGGATGCAGCCACACGAGATAGGTAGCAGTAAAACTGTCTACATTCCTATGCACAACGAAAGATTCAACAGACCGAATGCCGCGAGGAGATGCGCCTGCCGGCAGCGAGAGCAGACGGCAGACGGCAGAGGGCCGCCCCCCACCCACCCTCACCCCCACCCCCACAACACCACCACCACCACCACCACCACCACCGAGGCTGCGATCTACCGCCACGCTGGCGCCCGCGGCTGCCGTGCGAACGTCGAGTCTGCGCGACTTTTCCGTTTCGATTCCCTACAAAGCGCGAGTCACCCAGGTATCTGTACGAGTTGTCGGTTCCATACGTGACTCACTGACAGTACCGTCATAGGATATTACGTTTTTCCGTTTTGTGAAGTGCGCAATTTTACAATTCTGAACATTTAAAGCCAGTTGCTAATCTCTACACCTTCTTGACTCGTTATCAAGAATCAATATGCAGGTTCTTTCAGATAGTACTTCACTACAGACAAACGCATTACTGCGGAAAGTCTGACGTTACTATTAGCATTGTAACCTCACACTGTTTGTAGATGACGCAGTTATCTATATTGAAGTACCGTCTGAAAATGGCTCTGAGCACTATGCGACTTAACTTCTGAGGTCATCAGTCGCCTAGAACTTAGAACTAATTAAACCTAGCTAACCTAAGGACATCACACACATCCTTGCCCGAGGCAGGATTCGAACCTGCGACCGTAGCGGTCGCTCGGTTCCAGACTGCAGCGCCCAGAACCGCACGGCCACTCCCGCCGGCCGAAGTACCGTCTGAAAGAGGCTGCATATAAATATTCAGTCAGATCATGATAAGATTTCAAAGTGGTGCAAAAGTTGTCAAATTGTCTTAAATGTTCAGAAATGTAAAACTGTGCATTTCATAGAACGAAAAACCGTAGTATCCTATGAGTGTACTGTCAGTGAGTCACAGACGGAATCGGCCAACTCATACAAATATCTGGATGTAGCACTTTGTAGGGATATGGAATGGAACGATCACACAGATTTCGCCATGGGTAAAGAAAATGGAAAATTCGACTTATTGGTGGAATACTGGGGAAGCGCAATTAGTGTACAAAGGAGACTACTTACAAATATCTTGCGCGACCCATTCTAGCATATTGCTCAAGTGTGTGAGAGCCATACTAAACAGTGGTAACAGGGCATATTGAACGTATACAGAGAAGGGCAGCAGAAATGGTCACAGGTTTGTTTGACCCCTGGGAAAAGTGTTGCAGTGGAGCTCAAGGAACTCAACTGGCAGACTCTTGAAGACAGACGTCAACTATCCAGAGGAAGTATACTAAGTTTCAAGAACCGGCTTTAAATGATTACTCTACGGATATACTACAACTCCCTATGCATCGCTTACATCGGGATCGTGAGGACAAGATCAGAATAATTACAACGGGTACAGAGGCATTAAGAAACAATCATTCTATACGCGCTCCCTACGTGAATGGAATCGGAAGAAACACTAATCACCACTTCACAGGTGGTTTTCAGAGTATAGATGTACATGCAGATGTAGATAATAACATTTCAGTTAATGCACGAGTGATTCGAATACTTTTCCTGTAAACTGCAGGTGGTAGCCCATGTCGGTACCAATGAAGTGTGTCGCTTTGGATCGGAGGAGATTCTGTCTGGTTTCGGGCGGTTAGCGGAAATGGTAAAGACTGCGAGTCTTGCTTGCGAGATTACGATGGAGCTCACCATCTGCAGCACCGTTGATAGAATCGACTGTGGTCCTTTGGTGTAGAGCCGAGAGGAGGGTCTGAATCAGAGGCTCAGGCGGTTCTGTGACCGTGTAGCCTGCAGATTCCTTGACTTGCGCCATAGGTTGGCGGGTTCCCGGGTTCCGCTTAATAGGTCAGGAGTCCACTACACACGGGAAGCGGTTACACGGGTAGCGGGCGCTGTATGGAAGGGACTGGACGGTTTTTTAGGTTAGGGGGTCTCAGGAAACCACACACAGGGCGTCAGTCTAAAAGGGGGCAGGTAAAACACACAAAACTAGTTGAAGAAACGATCGTTATTGTAGTTGTAAATTGCCGTAGCTGTGTTGGGAAAGAACCAAGGCACCAAGGCACCAAGCCCTAATAGAAAACACTGAAGCTCAAATAGTTATAGGTACAAAAAGCTGGCTAAAGCCGGACATAAGTCCAGCCGAAATTTTTTCAAACGATCTAACAGAGTTCAGAAAGGATAGATTAAATACAGTTGGTGGTGGAGTATTTATTGCTGTCAGAAGTAATCTGCCTTGTAGTGAAATTGAAGCAGATAGTTCCTCCGAAATAGTATGGGTAGAGGTTATGCTTGACAGTTGGGACTAAACTATTAATTGGATCGTTTTACGGACCCCCGACTCAGAAGAAATAGTTGATGAACAGTTCAAAGATAACTTGAGTCTCATTTCAAATAGGTACCCCACTGATACAATTATAGTTGGTAGCGACATTAATCCACCCTCGATATGCTGGAAAAATTATATGTTTAAAGCCGGCGGCAAGCATAAAACGTCATCAGAAATTGTACTGAATGCTTTCTCAGAAAATTATTTTGAACAATTAGTTCATGAGCCTACTCGAAGCGTAAATGGTTGCGAAAGCAAACTTGACCTCTTAGCAACAAATAATCCTGGACAGATAGGGAGTATCATGACGAAAACAAGGGATTAGATACCACAAGGCAGTTGCTGCTGGGCTGAATACCCTAACACCCACAACCATCAAAAAGAAACGCAAAGTGCATCTATTTAAAAAAAGCTGATAAAAATGCTCTTAACGCCTTTTTAAGAGACAGTCTCCACTATTTCCGATCTGATCATGTAAGCGTAGAAAAGATGTGGAATGATTTCAAAGAGATAGTATCGACGGCAATTGAGAGATATATACCACATAAATTAATAAGTGATGGTACTGATACCCCATGGTACACAAGACGGGTCAGATCGCTGTTGCAGAAGCAACGAAAAAAGCATGCCAAATTTAACACAACGCAATATTCCGAAGATTGGCACAGTTTTGTAAAAGTTCGAAATATAGCGTGTGCTTCAATGCGAGATGCTTGTAATAATTAGCACAACGAAACTCTGCCTCCGAATCTGGCAGAAAACCCAAAGAAATTCCGGTCATATATAAAGCACACCAGTAGCAAGACGCAACCAATACCTCCACTGCGCCATAACAATAGTGAATTCACTGACGACAGTGTCATCAAAGCAGAGTTATTAAACACGGTTTTCCGAAACTCTTTCACCAAAAAAGACGAAGTAAATATTCCCGAATTCCAATCAAGAACAACTGCGAAGATGATAAACATAGAAGTAGATATCCTCTGTGTGGCAAAGCAGCTTAAATCACTTAATAAAGCCAAGGCTTTCGGTCCATATGGTATACCAGTCAGATTCCTTTCAGAGTATGCAGATGCAATAGTTCCATATTTAGCAATTATATACAACCGCTCGCTCACAGAACGTTCTGTACCTAAAGACTGGAAATTTGCTCAAGTCACACCAATACCCAAAAAGGGAAATAGGAGTTATCCGCTGAATTTCATACCCATATCACTAACGTCGATTTGCAGTAGGGTTTTGGAACATATACTGTATTCGAACATTGTGAAGTACCTCGAAGAAAACGATTTACTGCCACATAGCACGGATTCGGAAAATATCGTTCTTGCGAAACACAACTAGCTCTTTATACTAATGAAGTAATGAGTGCTATCGACAAGGGATGTCACATTGACTCCATATTTTTAGATTTTCAGGAGGCTTTCGACACCGTTTCTCACGAGCGTCTTCTAACCTCACACACCCAGGTGTCATGTTATAACATGACACCTTACACACTCAGGTTTCATGTTATAACATGAAACCTCTCACTGAGTGTGTTGTCAGAAATGTCTGCTTGGATGACTTTTCGCCACAATTTGTCTAAGTGCATGTGAGGGGAAGTAGTGAGCGGAAATTTGTAAAAACTGAGTGAAAGCAATGCTTAAATAGCAGCTTATTGAGACACCAACCAGGAACAACGAAACAGGACGGATAAATTTGCAGATGACAGGCTGTAAAAAAAAAAAAAAGAAAAAAAATGAAAATGAGCACTAAAATCGATATATAACAACACAATTCAGTTAACTACGTAATTTTAAGAAATAAAAAAAAAATTGACCTACAGAAGATAACACATTGGAGTCGAAACATGTCTGGGTAAATATAAGAATAAACTAATTGTGTTTGCATAAGGCTGATTTCCAAAACAACCCAGTTTTTAAATCGCAAACACGAAAGAACGAAAAAAGGAGCTTCAGACCTTAGTAGAATGCTTGTAACAGGAACTTGGAACATACTGTGTAAACGGTGCCAAGAAAAATGTAAAAAAAATTGCCATTTACAGGGCAGCCAGTCTGTATAAACATATCAAAAAAAGTTTTGCATCACCCTGGTTCCCAGAACTCCTGAAGATAGACGTTGACTTGTATCACACACACAGTCGCTTTGACTGTTCAGAGATGTCACTAAACCCGCCCAAAAATGTAAACAACCATGCACGAGCCGTGCCTATTAGACGGAGAGGATCCGACAGCCGATCAGTTTCAGTCATTCCACCGGGAAGGAGGTACACGACTCGTGTTGTCTGTAGTTCAACCATGCCTAGACGGTCAATACCGCGGTTCGATCGCGTCCGCATTGTTACTTTGTGCCAGGAAGGGCTCTCAACAAGGGAAGTGTCCAGGCGTCTCGGCGTGAACCAAAGCGATGTTGTTCGGACATGGAGGAAATACAGAGAGACAGGAACTGTCGATGACATGCCTCGCTCAGACCGCCCAAGGACTACTACTGCATTAGATGACTGCTACCTACAGATTATGGCTCGGAGGAACCCTAACAGCAACGCTACCATCATGAATAATACTTTTCGTGCAGCCACAAGACGTCGTGTTAAGACTCAAACTGTGCGCAATAGGATTTGCATGATGCGCAACTTCACTCCCGACGTCCATGGCGAGCTCAGGATTGACATCACGTTCTCTTCACCGATGAGTGTCGCATTTGGCTCGAACCAGACAATCGTCGGAGACGTGTTAGGAGGCAACCCGGTCAGGCTGAACGCCTTAGACACACTGTCCAGCGAGTGCAGCAAGGTGGAGGTTCCTTGCTGTTTTGGGGTGGCACGATGTGGGCTGACGTACGCCGCTGGTGGCCATGGAAGGCGCCGTAACGGCTGTAGGACACGTAAATACCATCTTCTGATCGATAGTGCAACCATATCGGCAGCATATTGGCGAGGCATTCGTCTTCGTGGACGACAATGCGCGCCCCCATCGTGCACATCCTGTGAATGACTTCATTCAGGATAACGACATCTCTCGACTAGAATGTCCAGCATGTTCTCCAGACGTGAACCGTATCGAACATGCCTGGGACAGATTGGAAAGGGCTGTTTATGGACGACGTGACCCACCAACCACTCTGAGGGATGTACGCCGAATCGCTGTTGAGGAGTAGGACAATCTGGACCAGCAGTGTAACTTGATGAACTTGTGAATAGTATGCCACGACGAATACAGGCATGCATCAGTGCTAGAGGACGTGCTACTGGGTATTAAAGATACCGGGGTGTACAGCACTCTGGACCACCAGCTGTGAAGGTCTCGCTGTATGGTGGTACAACATGCGATGTGTGGTTTTCATGAGCAATAAAAAGGACAGAAATGACGTTTATGTTGATCTCTACTCCTATTTTCTATACAGGTTCCGGAACTCTCGGAACCGAGGTGATGCAAAACTTTTTTGATATGCCTATTGCAAAGTAAACATTAAAAAGTAATTCTGTTAATTAACAGAACACAATTTGACGTTGCAGAACTGCAGCCGTGGTACGACATACGGTGCAAGCGGATGCATCCTGTTCCACACCTGCGTCCACATTCCGCAGTTGCATTTTACGGTGTGTGGGAAAGAGTACTTATTGTCATTTGCTCCCTCCCCGTTCCATTCGGGAACAGTGAGTGGGAAAAACTGCTGTTGTTAAGCACCCTTTTGAGCTCTAATTGCTACAGTTTTTTCCTCGTGATCATTGTGAAAGACATCTCTGAGAGGACGTAATATGCCGCCCGGCCGTTCCTGCAACGTGTGCAGCTGGATCTGAGCAGTAAGCGTAGGCGTGAGGCTGGAAGTCTCTGGAGCGCCTGCGCCGCCCACTGGACCGGACGACGGCGAGGAAGCGCGGCGCTGGGCGTCGCACCTCGCCTCTCCCTGTGTCAGTCCCACAACGATGAGCAACTATCATTTCGTGGATGAATTGCATTGCATTTTCTTCGAAAGATACGCTGCCCATCATCTTCGTTTCCCACAACCAGTTTTACGTGGTGATTCCATTTTACCCGAAGTCGGATGGTTACTACAATACTTTTTCGGAAACGCTATTGAGAAAATTTAGAGAATCGGTGTTTGAACCTGTTTTACGAGGGCCGTTCAGAAAGTAACCTCCGGTTGATTTAAAAAAATACACCAAGTTAAATAAAAATATTTTAATATATACATCTTACAACTACATCTTTGCACTATTTTCCTACATAGTCTCCATAGCGATTGAGGCACTTATCGTATCTCTTCACAAGCTTTGAAATTCCTTCTGCATAAAAATCACCCGCTTGTGCCTGGAGCCAGCCTGTGACCGCATCTTTGAGCTCTTCGTCGTCATCAAACCGCTGTGACCCGAGCCATTTCTTCAAATGCATGAAGAGGTGATAATCACTTGGCGCCAGGTCTGGGCTGTAAGGTGGATGGTTGATAACGTCCCACTTGAAGGACTCAATAAGGGCCGTTGTTCTGCGAGCAGAGTGAGGACGGGCGTTATCGTGCAAAAAAACGATACCGGAAGTCAGCATACCACGGCGTTTGTTCTGTATAGCCCGTCGTAACTTTTTTATTGTTTCACAGTACACGTCTTGATTAATGGTCGTACCACGTTCCATGAATTCAACCAATCCCAAAACACCGTTGCCATCAGTTTTCTGGCAGAAAAATCTTGCGAGGCTTTTCTTGGTTTGGTAGGCGAATTTGAATGTGCCCACATCTTTGATTGTTCTTTTGTCTCAGGGTTCACGTACTTAATCCAGGTTTCGTCACCGGTCACGATTCTGTTTAACAATGGTTCTCCTTCGTCCTCATAACGTGACAGAAAGTCTAATGCAGAGCCCATTCTTTGAGTTTTGTGGTGGTCGGTAAGAATTGTGGGCACCCATCGTGCACAGAACTTACGGTAACCCAATCTTGCTGTCACTATCTCGTACAAGAGAGTCTTAGAAATCTGTGGAAAACCAGTAGACAACTCCGACATTGAGAAACGTCGATTTTCACGAACTTTTGCATCAACTGTCTGAACGAGTTCGTCAGTCACCAATGATGGTCTACCACTCCTCTCTTCATCATGAACGTTTTCTCGTCCACTTTTAAATAAACGTACCCATTCACGGACAACTCCTTCACTCATAACTCTTGGTCCGTACACGGCACAAAGCTCACGATGAATAGCTGCTGCAGAATATCCTTTGGCTGTAAAAAACCTTATGACAGCACGCACTTCACATTTGGCGGGGTTTTCTATTGCAGCACACATTTCAAACTGCCACAAAAACTAAACTAGCGCAGGTACGACGTTCACTCGACCACGGCTTGATGCCGACTGACCTGTTGAGTGCGTGAACGCACAGATGGCGTCGCTACTCCCCCCACAACCCTCACTGTGACCAATCGGAGGTTACTTTCTGAACCGCCCTCGTACAATTGTTCTTTTCGAGAAACACTATTGAGAAAGTTTAGAGAACTGGCACTTTTAAGCTCACTGCCGAACGTACATTGCGCGTGAGGTCCACGAAGATAAAATACGCGGCATCAGCGCTCATACGGAGGCATATACATCGTCATTTTTCCGTCTCTCTATCTGCGAGTGTAACAGGAACGGAAGTGACTACTACTGGTATAGGGTACCCTCCGCCACGCACCGTACGGTGACTTGCGGGCTATCTGTTTAAATGAAGACGTAGACGTTCCTGCAATTCACTGTCAACAGCGGAATGTAACAGTAATGGACGTCCTCGGCTGCCTGTGTACGACGTCTCACATTCACGCAGGAACGCTCTGGTCTTGCGGCATTTCGCTGCTGACTCGTACCGTCCTGTACACCATAGCCACCTAAGCAAACAGCACCAGGCAACTTCCGACATTACCCATGAATTGTATCAGCTGCAGCAGCGCCCCCTCAACAATTCATCACTGCACCCCAGAAATTAACGCTATTACTGCTTGTTTCGCAGCTTTATCATTCCTCTGGACCGTGCTAAGGCCCCCAAATCTCATAATGGTCGTAGACAATTTGCCGCAGGCATCTGGACCAGCTATGGCAAACTGAAGTTCGTGGTGTGTAGTACGAGAAGATCCACTCCCCCCCCCCCCCCCTCCCAGTTTCCACTGCACAGCAGCGATGAGACGGAACACAGGTGGTTAGCCCGTACTACAGGAGGCGCTGCCCTGTGGTACTTGTACAGTACAGGCTGACGCGTCCGCCGGCCGACACGCGCTTACTTGCGTTGGCTGCGGTGTCTCCGCACTCGCTCGCTCTCGCCGTACCTGTGTCCACAAACCACCTGCAGAGTCCAGCTCCGTACACTGGACTGGACGACGTGACCCGTCCGGTTTGCGAGATGGCACTCGGAGTGGGCGGGGGGTTATGAAACTCAGTAATGGTTCGAAGAACACTCGACGGATAGGAACGTGCTTGTGTGGCTCTCCACGTTATCTAACCAATATTCTATTGAGTGCACAAAAGTAAGACCACTTTCCACGATCAGTCGTTATAACAAATCGCTACTGGAAACTTGACAGCACTATGGAAAGAACGGGGGGGGGGGGGGGGGGGGGGGGGGAGCGCGGAAGAGACTTGCGAAGATAAAACTGTCCACCAATGTTGGTGTTGTCTCTCACGTGATGTATGTTAAGTACTTACCACATAACCCTTTATTTTTATCTGCGCATTTGTGTGAGTCCCCACTTGCTGAGCGAGCAAGGGGAGTTACTAACGAACGTACTGTAGCACGCAGGGATTTTGGAACATATACTGTGTTCGAACATTATGAATTACCTCGAAGGAAACGGTCTATTGACACACAGTCAACACGGATTTAGAAAACATCGTTGTTCTGAAACACAACAAGCTCTTCACTCACGCGAAGTGTTGCGTGCTATTGACAAGGGATTTCAAATTGATTCTGTATTTCTAGAGCTCCACATGCCTTTTGACACTGTACCTCACAAGCGGCTTGTAATCAAACTCCGTGTTTATGTAATATGTCCTCAGTTAAGCGACTGGACTCATTATTAACTGTCAGTGACATCACAGTTTGTAGTAACTGACGGAAAGTCATCGAGTAAAGTAGAAGTGGTTTTTGGCATTCCCCAAGGTATTGTTAGAGGCCCTCTGCTATTCCTCATTCATACAAACATTTTAGGAGACAATCTGAGCAGCCGTCTTAGGTTGTTTGCAGACGATGCTGTCGTTTATCGTCTACTTATGTCATCAGAAGATCAAAACCAATTGCTGAATGATTTAGAAAAGATATCTGTATAGTGCAAAAATTGGCAGTCGACCCTATATAAAGAAAAATGTGAGGTCATCCACATGAGTGCTGAAAGGAATCCATTAGACTTCGGTTACACAAAAAAAAAAAAAAAAAAAAAAAAAAAAAAATCAGTCAAATTTAAAGGCCGTAAATCCAGCTAAATACGTAGGTATTACAATTAGTAAAAAGTTAAATTGAAATAACACATAGAAAATGTCGTGGGGATGGCGAACCAGAGACTGCGTTTATTGGCAGCACACTTCTGCTAAAGTACACTACACTTGTCTTTCGGAGTACTGCTGCGCATTGTGGTATCCTTACCAGACACGATTAATGGAGTACATTGAGAAACTTCAAAGAAGAGCAGCACGTTTTGTATTATCGATAAATAGGGGAGAATATGTCAAGGATAAGACACACGATTTGGGGTGGATGTCATTCAAACAAAGGCGTTTCTCGTTGCGGCGAAATCTTTTCATAAAATTTCCATAACCAACTTTCTCCTCCAAATGTAAAAATCTTTTGTTGACGTCAACCTACATAGGGAGAAACGATCATCATAATAAAATAAGGGAGAGCAGAGGTTACACAGAAAGATGTATGAGTTCGTTTTCTCAGCGCGCTCTCCGGGATTGGACTGATAGAGAATTACTGTGACTCTGGTTCGATGGACCATCTCCCAGGAACTTGAGTGTGATTTGCAGAATACTCCTGTAGATGTGCATGTATCTGATCTCGAATTTAAGACAAATAGCCTTCGCCTTTCGTTTGGCAGCATTTCAATCAATATGGCAGTGGTGGTAATAGTGGTACGGGTGCAAGTTTCATATCAAATTGATATGCAAATTAATTACTCCCACCCCCACCCCCAGATGACAACATGTGATTTCCCCAGCCAACACTTGGGCCCCCTCCCCACCACCACCCCATCCCTCCATTCCACCACCTACCCTATATGCGGGAATTTCGAATTTTGGCGAGAATTTCGAATTTTAAAAAATGGCAGGAATTTAAAAATAGTGGGAATTTCCTTGTCCAAAGGCTTTGCTGATGTCCCAAGGCTTTGCTGACGTCCCACCCCTCCCCCAGAAATTGGAAGGAAATTCAAAGTGGCGGTAGCCTTCCTGGGAATCGAACCACAATTCTTCTGGGTGGAAAGCCCAAGTCCACATGGAAATTGTCCAGATCCTGGAGAAGAAGGTTAGTTTTGTGTACTTTATTTATTTTGGTTGGTAAACTGAAGTAAAGATCAGTCCAAATTACGTAATTAATAATAAAGATCAGTCATAATTACACAACTACGTGCATAGCGCTACACAAAGGGCACGTGAAATCGCGAGACAGCTTAAAAATTGACGATGACATACAACTGACGTCATCCTACTGGGAAAAAATTTTTCAGTACCACTCGAAACTAGTGGCACACTTACTCAAGCTCTACAAGGGATGATCCTTTTGTCCACAAGCTGGCGGGGAAAAAACGCTGGAGTGGAGGGTAGTATCTTTATCGTTGGCGGGAATTGCGTTCAACTGATGAGGTGCTGATGTCGGACAGAGATTAGTTTAATAATCTTACAGCTGGCGACTGTTTCACGTCACAGTTCAGTGCAGACACTCCCATTACGTTGCTCAACAATCAGCCTTCAGCCCAGGCGACCGAAATTAAGGAATGCTAACGCACGCTACCACTACTGGTGGAAAATGTTCCACTGTTCTAGTTACGCACCAAAGTTGTAGTGAAAAACACCAGCACTCGTAATCACTGGGTCCTGTGGCTACACATGTACTGGGGAAAAGTGAAAATCGTCCTCTCAAAAGACTGCACCAGGGGAGAGGGGCGGCAGTTGCACGTACGTTCTGCTGGATGTGCGGTCACAGAGTAACCAGTGTAGAGCCACTGGGCACTCATATCTCCCCTCCTCCCTCCCTCTCCCCACTGTAGGTCTGCTCTGCCTTGTCCACAAAGAGATCTATCTGGTGGCAGTTTGTGAGTTACAGATGGGTGCTTCCTGCAATCCGTAAATGTATTTCTCGGAAAGACTGGAACAATAATGAAATTCTGGAGAACTCTCCAGATCACTTTTTCAAATGGACAGCTGCGACGGCTTCTGCGTGCAGGCTCTCAGTCCGCTTCCCAACAGGTGGGCGTTGCCAGAGGTCCACGTGGTCCAGGCACTCGGTCAATGTCGAGGACGCCGTCGTACAGGAAAGCGCGCGACGCCGGGGGTCACAGAACGAAGCAAGATAGATGACGGTAGCTCGATAGCGCCCTGTTTGTCCAATGTGCCAGCATACCACCCATGCGATCACCTCTCGTTCTGCGATAAAACACTTCACTCTAACAAATGTATTCATCATCAGTGCACCTCCCATAACTGAGCACCTGTAAAAAAACGAAAACACAATCGTGGTGATACTAAATGTCCTGTTTCCAAGAAACGGGCACAGTCCATTTTCTTATAGTTTGTATACATTTTACGTTCAACTGAAGGATACAATTTGCATCTCTCTCTCCCCCCACCTGCTGTTATTTTGCGACAACAAACATACCTGTTAAGCCATTTCTTTCGGTTTGATGGACAAAATTACGCGGTTTCAGAGAATCCCTGCCGTTCAAATCAGTATTTATAAATAAACTGTCATGCATGTGTGTACTACAAACTTTTCATACACGTGGAATAACATTACAGAACACAGCAATTCACGCCATTAGCTCACATGTTGGAAAAAAACGCAATCATTTTATGTTCGACAACAACAAATTATAATTCAAGAGGACGCTATTGTTTCGTACGCTATGGCATGTACCATTTCAGCAGTGCATCCACCGGCGTTTGCGAAACGTGAAAAAAAGGACCGTGAGAGCGTGTCTTGTAACATCATCTGTTACACTAAAGAACCCTATGAGAGTCCAGCCACACATCAAAACAAATAACGTGTGTGTGCACTGACATCTGACATTTTTTGCTCCATAACTCGCCTCTAGTGACTGCTTTTATAGTTTCTGCCGCATCCAGCAGACTATCATTCGCAATAGCAGCAGAATCTTCCATCGTAGTTTCATAAGCAATTTCATCTTCACAGAGCAAATTGTTTCACGCAGTCTACTCACATGCTGGGAGGTTCCACAGCAAGTTATAACTCAAGGGCTGTCTGTTTTATAATTAGAGATTATGAACTATGATATAACACAGGATTTGTGGTAATACAAATATTTTAAACCCACGTTCTTTACGATACTAATTAAAACAATCATGATTCCACAAGAATATACGTACTCGATTTCTGTGGGTTTTATGAGCTAAGTCGGCGTAGTTTGAGAGCATTCCGTGTGTTAAGATTACAATGTGTCATGCACGAGGGCATTACATTCATTTCAGATGTATGAAATACCGACAAAGATCAGCATCTATACAGTCATTTATTATGTTCAGGAGGACTCCTCATCGTTATTTTGTAAGATCCAGAGGAGGTAAAAAAAAAACTACGAAGTATCTGCTTACAAACTTTATCCAGTCATACCACTCCTTGTAATACAACCTCCTGTAAGATTTTATCGCATCTCTCTCTTCCGATAAATCGAAAAACAAATACCGAATCGGAGTTGACATCGAACATATTACACATACATATATCGCTCCATTGGAGCTCCTAGCTCCCACAGAAAAGTAAGTGAAATAATTATGGCAGGCCACAACGTCACTTACAGACTTCGTTACTACGACAGTTTGATTCCCAGTGCTGAAACTTCATCGACGTAACAGATGTTGCACAGTAGCTGTCTGATGTAAGTGAGTTACTGCACATGATTCAAGTAAACATGAATCGTCCTAGGTAACGATTTCACGAAACGTTGTTACTTCCGTGTGTCATTTCTACCATAACACCTGATCGGTGTTAGTACCAATATTAACGAGGTGAGAGAGACAGGAATTTCCGATTTTCACGTATTGGAGATTTTAATGCATCATGCAGAAGGTATTATCAGAGATATAAATATGAATGCCTCTACTTCCTTTTGCGACTCTTAACAGCTACATATACACATAATTTTTTTTCTTTGTGCGCAGCTATGGCAGAGTGTGTTACGAATTCTAAAAGTTCAGTGGCCCCCTTAAAGTTTGTTCTTTAATGATCGCTTTCATGTATTAATATTATGCCAGCCATATAATGGCTTACAAAGCCTTGATTCTATCTGTTAAATGTCCTAGGATAGTTAAAGCGATACGATCATTCCTTTTCCTAAATAAAAAAGGAGCTGTATCTATTCCCTACATAGCTTACTGACAGCAAACTTCAATCAAGTTATACACCATCGTCGTTTCCATTTTGTCTACCAGCTTGATTCCTAAAGGAATTTTACTGCTGGAGGCAATACTTTACAGTTGAGAACAAAACCTTCAAAGAGGGAAAATATTATATAGCTGCTGGATCTATTTATAAATCTTTTATGGATATTGATAACCTAACCCGCAGTGTTATGCTTACTAGTGACATATCCAAGCTACTTTCATTTAGGTTGAGCACACGATGTCCTGCATTAAGTTCCTGTCTTAGTACTGTACTTAAAACCTGTCGGAGGCGTGTAAATTTCTCTCTGCTCGTTAACATGTGTGCTGTGTTTCCCTCAAGCGATGCCTCCTGATCCTGCGTACCTCTTGTTCTACACAGCCTGCGTGCAGCATTGGCTGGTGCTCTTTTCAGTTACGAGTACCGACTACAGCATGTCAGATTCATAATAAAAGTGATATTGTCTGACTCGTTATGACACGATAGATACCCAGCAGGGTTTGCTGATACACACAAAATTCGTGGTGGATTTCAGCACACAGCTGTGTGTGTGTGTGTGTTTGTGTGTGTGTGTGTGTGTGTGTGAGAGAGAGAGAGAGAGAGAGAGAGAGAGAGAGAGAGAGAGAGAGAGATGACAACACAGGAACGCTATCTTGTGATTGCTAGTCTGTGGGAGATGGTCTTACTCCAGTACAGTCAACAAAACTCTACACAGGTTTGTGAACGTGACTTTGATAACTGGCCACATGCTCCAGTGGAGCACTACATGTATATGTAATACGCTTGATATCAACATGCATACAGTATTTGTTTTTCGATTTATTGGGAGACAGAGACATGGTAAAATCTTATTGGAGGTTCTATTACAAGGAGTGGAATGACTGTTTGAAAGTCTGGAACCAGATAGTTTATAGTTTTTTTTTTTTTTTTTTTTTTTTTTTTTTACTTACTCTGGATGTTACAAAACAGCGATGAGGAGTGCTCTCGAATGCAGCGCATGCTGATCTGTACCGGCATTTCATACGTCTGAAATGAACACAATGCCCTTGTGCACGACAGATTGTGATCTGCACACAAAGAATGTTCTCAGATCACACCGACTTTGCTTGTAAAACTAATAGAAATAGACTGTATCTATTATTGTGGAATCTGACTGTTTTCATTATTATCCTAACGAATGTGTGTTTAAAAAATATGTATTACCACAATTTTTGTAAATGTTAAAACTGGTGCCAACTGCTACCCTGAAAAAACAGCCAGCATCCCAGTGTAAGTTACAGCATTACCTGCAAGTAATGTCAAAAAAATTCAAATCATCATCAGTACATTACTTACGCAATTGCCTTTTTAGCTAGTGTTCATATTACCATCCAGGAAGTTACTCATACTCTCTGTTATCCAGCGTAAAGTAGCAGTTCGCAAGCAAGCCACACCATGGGCTCTTCTTCGAATGGACAAAGCCCGGTGTGAGGGCCGTGTTTCCATCAGCATTAGACAGGCACGTCCCAGGAGCACTAAGCTGGCGCGCTTCACCCATGGCGAGATATTTTTCCTCAAAGAACCCCGCCCCATAGGGAGGAGGGTCATTCTCAAGTGACAGGGCAATTGTGGCAGAAGACTAGGGTGCAAAACAGTGAGTCCTAAATTGCAAATCATTAGTACACTGAGCGATCTGAATGAATATGGAGGTTAAAACAAAAGGATACCTATTACAGAGAAAAGTACATAGGGGTTTTAGAAAATGGAACTATTTGATTAGTACTTTGCAACAAGAGCACGCAGTCTGACTTCTCGTGGCAGATTTGATAAGCTTTTACTGGCTCAAGACTAATTCTGAATAATTATTTCTCTATTTCAGGAACTTTTGGGGGGAGAATTAAACGTCAGGCAGGTAATATTAAGGGGATCGTAGTAACCTTCGGAAGTGACCAACGGTTACAATGAAACCACGTGTAGCAATAAGTTGAAATACTTCCGAGTGCTTAAGTTAAGCTGAATTACTAGCGTGTATACTATAAGTTGGAAATATTTAAGAAATGGCGTGTGCAGGACTTGAAATTAGAGACGAGTACTTCCACGTGGTGAGTACTGTGTGAGTCTCAATCTGTGTATGGGACAAAGGATAAAGAGAAGTACTCGTCCATGGTATCAGTTGAGGACCCACGTGTGTGACGAATATGATCTTAATATTACTTTGCGTGTTATGTTTCCGTGTGACGCTAGATTCAAACTCTAATACTCTGAGAGAGAAGCAAGCTGAGTCAGCCGTCTATCCAGCAACGCCACTTGGCTTGCATTGCACAGGAAGACGTGCATATGTCCTCCAGAGTTCGTAGTAGTAAAGAAAAGTTACGAAGTGGGGCAGTGTCGTGTGAAACTGGGATGAATACTAATTGAAGTGGGAAAGCTGAAAGTGAAGAGATTCTGACGTTGTGACTATTCTTCGTAATGTATTGTATGTTGCCAGTGTGATGTATTTCATGTAATTTAAGTAGGTGTGGTTTGCGTGGGAGAGTAGCAAGATAGGTTCAGAGGCAATGGGTTATGCATGTTCCTTTTTGTACCGCCCGGTCTGGAGTAAATTTTCGTGATGGTGGGTGTGAGAATCGAAGTATAAGATATAGCATAAGATAAACCATCCTATCCAGAAAGTGCACTGTAGCGTTAGATAATTACGAGACCATAAGATAGAGAATCACCAATGTAAAGCCATGCCCACTGGGCGGAGTTTCTCATGTGTAATTGTTGCACAAAATGTAATTGTGTGTTTAGGTTATCTTTGAATCATAATAGAATTTATCGGAATAAAAAAGATAGTGAAAAGGAAATGATTGGTGGCCTTGTTCTTCGAATAGTGTGCAGTCATGATAACCAGAATTTATAATGTGTGCGCCATTCATATTCAGTGCGATGGCCACGTGTTGATCAAAGCCGTTGGGTAAAAAAGAAAATGTGGTATTGTCAGAGCGTAGTGAACAATCAGAGTTGTGTAAATTCCCAATAGTCAGATATGCGTTATCCGTTTCCGTTGTGTAATATTCAAACAGGAGAATAATTTTTAGCTTAATTGTGGGTACTAGTGCTCATAATTAGTCATTGATGTTTTGCGAGAAATAAGAATAAATCCACTCGCTTGGCAGACCACTCATCTTGCAGGCTGACTGCTTGATGCCACAATATGAGCAAGGCACGTGGGTGCCTCTCATAGTGATCTTCAAACTTGACCCTAGCAGTATCAACTCATTTTCAGTAATACACATTACCAAGTGACCCATATAAAATTAAAAAGAAAACAAAATTCGATAATTTTTTTGTCTTCATTAACTACATGCTCTTTTAAGATGTACTGACATGTAAGCAGACCCAGAACCTGAAAATATGTTTTACTACACTCTTAGTTCTACCAACGACTTTCAATAATGTATGCTGCTAAGGGCAGGGCTACTTTATGACCACAACAAAAATTTTTTAAAAATACAAATTTCGTTACTTCTTGTTGAATTTCACTCACGACATAACCTCTAAAGGGAGACTGACGTACAAGTTGCGCCCTGAACCCGCAAACACTAAAAATGACTTTCACTGTGAAAAGTCACATTTACTACTAAGACATAAATTTTGAGTTCGCTGAAAAATTTTAAACATTTATGTACTTTGGTAGAAGACTTCATTAAAAACAATAAATACTTTTTTCAGAATTTTAAAATACGAATACAAGTTGATTACAGTATTTGCAAAACAAGGGCACGGAAGTACCACTCCCCACTTTCTCCCTGGTATTGCGAGGATTAAAAATTCGTACATTTAAGCACAAAAGAACACCATAGTTAAAACTCAAAACTATCCATTTTAATTACATAATATGCATAAAAGAGAATTTTATCGCCATGAAAAGTTGCACGCCTGCTACTTAACCTCCATTATATTACATTTGCGAAAAAAATTGTACACCATCACAAATGTTAATAAACGTTTGGTGAGATACTTGGCACTGCACATCGTTGGCATTTTTGCTGAATTCTGGTGAATAATTTGTCAGCGCCAACTGTATACAATATGAAATATGAGAATCAGTTTATTTCTAAAATTAGACTTCACTATGTTCATCGTTCAAAACGCAGCCTCGCTTTCATGAGATAATTCAAAGAATGATACAACATACGCTGCCCACTTGTACAATGTTAGAATAGGTTCTTAACATTTACTTATTTCTGAAAGTTACCTTCATTGTATTCTGAGTTAAAGGAAATATCATTTTGAAATCGAATTATTTCCTCTTCAGGTTCAGTCTCACTAGAAGAAGAATATCTTCCACATCCATTTTTTGGAGAAGTTCTACTATGAAAGCTAGAACAGGTTTCGTGGTCTTTAAATCTGAAAATCGGTTTTCAAATTCCGTCTTTAGCGCTGTCATGTTGGCCGCATACTTTTGTCCAGGTCCTCTATCCAATGGTGTTTGATGATCCGACAGTATTGATTTTATTTGAGAAAGTGTTTCACATTTAATTTCTGTATCAGTGATATCAAAAGGTCACGCTTTTGCACGAAACACTGTACACAAGATATAAGAGTTATGACAGTTTTGTTTTTGCGTCGAAGCTCTTCGTTTAACTCATTTAGTTTAACTGTCATATCTGTTAAAAATGCCAGATCCAACAACTAGCTCACATCGTACAGTTGTGGGTACTCTTCCTTTCCTTCACACGCAAAAGATTTCGTCGCTGACAGAATTTCTCTAAATGTGTTGAGAACCATACCTTTACTCAGCCACCGAACTTGACAATGCAACACCAGGTCTCTGTACTGGCTGTCCAACTCTTCTACTAGAGCTCTAAACTTTTCTTCTCTGTAGTGACTGTGAGCTAACTGAATTCGCAATTTTTATGACAATACTCATAACATGTTCCATATTCAAAATATGTCCACAAAGCACTCGGTGACGCACGATGCGGTGGTGCTGGAAGAGAAGTGAGAAAGATTCATCGTTCGCACATCAGGTAGCAAATGCTTTGTGTTTGCCGACCGTGTAAAGTGCTGCATCAGTAGTAATAGATGCAAGTTTCTGAATCGACAAATCATATTCAGAAAGGAAGGATTTGAATGCGCTGTAAAAATCCTCGTGTCGCGTCTTTTGAGGTCAAAACTGTAAGCAAATCTTTTACAATGAAATCCGAAAACATCGTTTAACAAAAATAAGTTGTGAATCGACTCCATCTAGTGACTCGTTTAACTACAATGAGAAACGCAAGCAGTATTGGAAATCTGTTACGAGTTGGCCTTTTATATTGTATGCCGTTAATTCCACTTTTCTCGTTGTAGCAGGTCTTGACAGAGGGATGTCTCTGACGGCTGATATTATCTCTGACTTGTTTTTGAATGCCGACAGCAAAGACTCACTAGTCGCCAGAAAGCGCTTCTTAAAACAGTGCCATTGTAAAATGGTTTTGCATGTTTCATCAGTACTTGAGATACACGAAATGATGCTACGTTTGATGAGACTGGTGACGTTTTAAGGACACATTATTTCTTCTGAAGGCATTCAGCCGGATCCTGAAAAGTTAGAAGCAATCAGAGCCATTCCAGTTCCATCCACAAAAAAAACTAGTCCGCAGTTTTCTAGGTCTCGTAAATTTTTACCGTCGTTTTCTGAATATGCAAATTCTAGTTACAGCAAAACTTTGTTCTCTTACTGAATTTGTACAGGCGTTACAAAAAAAGACTGCTGTGGTCGTAGTTTACTTTTTAAGAATATAGAGAGTCTTCCTCCTCGACTCACTACCGACAGCTTTATGAACTTTTCTAGAGCAGCGTTCAGTATTCCCCTTTCCAGGAGTGGCTACAGTGGTGTTGTACATCAAACATGTGCGTCTATCGTTATGCACTATGACAAAAAACTGTTGTTGCCAGTGAGGACGGTAGCGGCACGTCTCCCCGCGTTTAGCGGCACTCGGCTTCCACGAACACGGTACTGACGTGAGTGGGGGCCGCGGGCAGGCGGGGCCCGCGCGGCCGGCGCCCGCACTCTGCAGCGGGAGAGGCGGCCGGCTGGCGCCAACGAAGACGCTACGCTGCTGTCACATTCAGCGCCTGCAAACACCGTGCAAAATACTCTTCGACAACAAACTGGTAATTTACAAAACAGCTTATTTTGGACAAATGTTTTATGATCGATTCGTAAAGCCATGGCGAGTGCCCCAGCTCAGGATGATGGAGGACGACGAACACGTAGAATACAAAATTCAGCAGCAGATGGAGCAAGTTAGCCAAGACAAGTAGACGACCAGTAGGAAAGCTGCAGGTACAAGAAAAACACGTGTAATGTGAACGCAGTGGTAAAGCAGTTGTTGGAAAAAGTTAAGTCGCAGACTACTAAACTAAACCTTTGGTTCGGAAAGAACGTCTTTCTTTGTGAGTGTAGCGCACAGTGAATGTGAGATTTTTATTTGTTTTTTGTGTTTCCTAGCGTACACTCCTTAGTAAGGAGTACGTTTGTAATACAGACAATTTATATTCCTTCTCTTCTCTTTACTTTGGGTCCTACCCTACTTTTGGATATTCACCGAAGAGTCAAAGAAACTGGTACACCTGCCTAATATCGTGTAGGGCCCCCGAGAGAACGCAAAAGTGCCGCAACAGGACGTATCGTGGACTCAACTAATGTCTGAAGTAGTGCAGGAGGAAACTGACACCATGAATCCTGCACAGCTGTCCATACATCAAATGGCTCTGTGCACTATGGGACTTAACATCTGAGGTCATCAGTCCCGTAGAGCTTAGAACTACTTAAACCTAACTAACCTAAGGACATCACACACATCCATGCCCGAGGCAGGATTCGAACCTGCGACAGTAGCAGTCGCACGGTTCCGGACTGAAGCGCCTAGAATCGCACGGCCACACTGGCCGGCCATCCGTAACAGTGCGACGGGGTGGATATCTCTCCTGGGTTGGGTTGGGCTGATTTGGGGGAAGAAACCAAACAGCGAGGTCATCGGTCTCATCGGATTAAGGAAGGATGGGGAAGGAAGTCGGCGGTGCCCTGTCAGAGGAACCATCCCGGCATTTGCCTGAAGCGATTTAGGGAAATCACGGAAAACCTAAATCAGGATGGCTGGTCACGGGATTGAACCGTCGTCCTCCCGAATCTGATCCAGTGTGCTAACCAATCCGCCACCTCGCCCGGTGATCTCTTCTGAACAGCACGTTGCAAGGCACACCAGGTATGCTCAATAATGTTCATCTCTGGGTAGTTTAGTGACCAGTGGAAGTGTGTTCCTGGGGCCACTCTGTAGCAATTTTCGACGTGTGAGATGTCGGATTGTCCTGATGGAATTGCTCGAACCCGTCAGAATGCACAATGGACATGAATAGATGCAAGTGATCAGACACCGAGCGAGGTGGCGCAGTGGTTAGCACACTGGACTCGCATTCGGGAGGACGACGGTTCAATCCCGTCTCCAGCCATCCTGATTTAGGTTTTCCGTGATTTCCCTAAATCGTTTCAGGCAAATGCCGGGATGGTTCCTTTGAAAGGGCACGGCCGATTTCCTTCCCCATCCTTCCCTAACCCGAGCTTGCGCTCCGTCTCTAATGACCTCGTTGTCGACGGGACGTTAAACACCACTAACCTAACCTAACCTAACCTCAGACAGGGTGCTTACGTACATGTAACCGTATCTAGACGTATCAGGGGTCCCATATCATTCCACCGGCACATGCCTCACACCATTACAGAGCGTCCACGACATCCACTCGATACAATTTGAAACGACACTTGTTATATCAGACAAAATGTTTCGACTCGTCAACAGTGCAATGTCGGTGTTGACGGGCCCAGGCGAGGCGTAAAACTAACTGTCATGTAGTCATCAAGGCTACACAAGCGGGCCTTCGGCTTCGAAAGCCCATATCGGTGATGTTTTGTTAAATGGTTCATACGCTCACACTTGTTGATGTCCCAGCATTGAAATCTGCAGCAATTTGCGGAAGGGTTGCACTTCTGTCACATCGAACGATTCTCTTCAGTCGTCGTTGGTATCGTTCTTGCTTTTTCGGCCGCAGCGATGTCGAAGATTTGATTTTTTACCGGGGATTCCTGACATTCACGGTGCCTTAGTGAAATGGTCTATGGGAAAATCCCCAGTTCAATGCTACCTCAGAGATGCTGTTTACTATCGCTCGTGCGCCCATTGTAGCAGCATGTTCAAACTCATTTAAAACTTGATAACCTGCCATTGTAGCAGCAGTAACCGATCTAACAACTGCGCCAAACACTTGTGGCTTATACAGGCGTTGCCGACCGCAGCGCCGTATTCTGCCTGTTTACGTATCTCTGTATTTGAATACGCAAGCCGATACCAGTTTCTTGGGCGCTTCAGTGTAGATATAGTTGTAGATGTAGAAGGCAACCACAACAGGTTGAAATTCATTTATTATTCTACAACTATTTACACGTGTATTATATCATAGTTCATTCCACTTTGATCAAAAAATCGGAAATCGTAATGTTGCACCGTTTACGTGACGACAATACTCAATGGTCCGCATACACAATTTATCCTTACATGGATATTGTCCGTGTTGACAAGAATTGTTAAATTATCGATACAAGGCTGTTTGACAATTGCGGGAAATTTTTACTGATGTCACGCGCCTCCATCACAGTTATAGTACAGACCCCCCGAGTCTGAATTTGCATGGTGGTGGCAGTGGTTGCTGGTAGAGGAGCTGTCTGATGACTTGAGACTGTAAATAAATCATTCTGTGGCTGCAAGGATGATTTTTTGTCAATGCCTATTCGGTTTGGCGGCTGCCAGCCCCATCCACAGATGCACCTTGAAATATGCAACCAGTGAATGTCAGGTATTATTTTTTTGGGGTCACCGGTCACCAAACGTTCAAGAGCCGCATCCACAACGCCACACACACAAGTAATCTTGTCCGACAGCCGAGGCGCCATCTGTGCGACGTTGTGCACGCGGGTCTCGATCTTTCGATGATCAGCGATCCAGAAAAATTAAAACCTGACATCCTCTGGTTGCATACTTCAAGGCGCATCTGTGATGCAGCTTGCAATCGCCAAATCGATTACGCATTGAAGAAATTAAAAAAAAGAAAAAAAAGCATAGTCGCAGCCAAGACCAATTTATTTGTAGTCGCACACCTAAACCAGAATTAACCTCTGTGTATTTGTTGGTAGTGTTTTTGTAATTTTTGAACTGCCTCTTGCGATACCGATCTGGGTATAAAGATCACGCAAATACAATGTATTGTGTCAATTATGAACATTAATACGTCCCTAAAGTTATTTGTGCGAGGCAGTGCAGTGGGAAGAACTATCTAATTGAAAATACATAATGCGGCTTATTTTTGCAGCTATGTCAATGTGACTGCGTCTGAATAAGCAGAACTTGGCACGCATTTCAACCTAAGTGTTTTCGACAGAAAACAAAGTAGGTCTCGCCCAGTGGAAAATAATTTACTGTGAGGCAGTGGTTAGGTATTAACTTTCACCACATCCATTACACCGTCGAGATTACAAGTGCCGAGATATCGAAGAGAGTGCAAGACCTGAAGACCCAACGTAGCTTCGAAATATCCCTGCGAAAATGCTGGAGTGGCTTTGTATTGTCGCCTGAAGTCAGACAAAGGACGTCTGAAAACAAGTTACTCCAGTACGGTTTCACAAAAAGTCACGACGTTAAGGATGCTCTGCGTACTTTCGTTAGGATTCCGATGAAATGCTGTTGCCGTCGTCGTCGTCAGAAAGCTTGTCTGCCCTCGACCCACTCACGCAGCTGCAGCGTTGCCCCTCAGGTAGAATGTGGCCCGCACACTTCCCTCCGTCACCGCATCGACCCGTCTTTGATGTCTTTGGACGTGCCCTGTCAATCCATTTCTTCTTTCAGTCAAACTCTACTGCAAAGCTTTTTTTATCTCCAGTTCGATTCGTTACCTCCTCATTGGTTATCTGATCTGCCTATCTAATCTGCGTATCATAATGCCCTGTTCTCTTCGCGTTTCGCTCCTTATCGAGCCCGTACGACTTCATATTGCGCTACACTTGGGACAATTAATTACAGAAAAAACTCAGTAACATTCAAATTTACAACAGTTTTGGAGTATTTCGAAGGTGCATGGAGAAACATAGACAAATTAAGAACTGAAATGCGCATTATTGCTCTTCCATAGTAATATCTATTTTATACGCCGTTCTAAACCGACTTTCTACGTGACATACAGACAACTTAATACTGAATGGATACTCACCACATCAGCGAAAGTTTATGATTGTACGGAGGTTATTTTTTCGAAGATTAATTTAAATTTTATATTCGACGTTATCAAATTTCTCTTCTTCAGAAATCCTTTACTCGCTCTCGCACCTACGAGTACATCTGTACTCTACAAGGCGAATTACGGTGTGTGACGGAAGGTACTCCATGTGCTACACTATCCTTCCGGCCCTTTCCTTGTCGAGTCGCGAATGGTTACCGCAAAAATGTCTGTTGGTAAGCTACCGTGTTAACTCTAATCTCTTTCCTTCGGTTCTCTTTTCGTGGGACACTCCCGGACGGCGTTTGTGGAGACGACCATCGACTATAGACCCAGTACAGCAACAGTGTGGTTCAGCCGACGAGCCGGCTCGTTTCCATCGACGGACGATCGAATCCCGATGGTCCTGTGTCCACTGCAATCGTAGTACACGATATCGTCGGCTCAACACGTGAACACGTAGGGCTGGTCTGCTGCGGACCTCCGTGTTCAACAACGTGCGACGAACGGTGAGCTCCGAGACACTGTGCTCTTTCGGCAGAGATGCCACAGATCAGCATCTGTACTACGTTACATAGCAGACCCCAACTATTCAGCGCCCAGTGGTAGTTTCCCTGTCCTCCTACCTCTTTCCGTAGATCCTCACGCCAGTAGCACTCGAACATTGGACCAGCTCGATGTGCTCGGTCACAGGCTGTTCTCTTTGTCAGAGTCGCCAGTCTCAGCCAGGTATGTGCTCCGCTTACACAGCGTCACGTCACGTCACGCCACCAGGCGGCATCCGACGTCGCGGTCGGCAGTGGTCAGAATGTTTGGCTTGCCGGTGTGTCTTCTACGAGATCCCGCTCGGTTTTCCACAGAAAGAAAAAGAGAGAGAGCTGTGGACAAAGAAGTGGATAATGCGAGGAAAGAAATTCACCCAAATTCTGTTACTTAACCAGCTGGGACCGATGATTTTCCCGATTATCTAAGAATGGATGAATCATTCTTAACGAGAAAGAATACAGTCACGAGGGAGGCTGTAAGCTGCGAGAGCAGCAGTTCAGTGGACTGTTGTGTCGCCGTAGCTGTTCACGAAAATGATTCTTGAAGCCTGCAACATTATTTGTAGTTGAATGACGAAACACAGCATGGTAAAACAAAAAAATGTTCACGAAAACGTTATCTCTACATAAAGAAGGCAGTGTATCAGCTGGTCGTCTCGCTCACTGACTCATCATAGACAGAAACCTGAAACTTGTAGAGGGTGTGGACCTCATACTGTAAGCGTCGTTTAAGAAGGGATTTTTCGGTATTCCATCTCTAAGGAGATCAAATAAGGGATGAAATGTTTTTTTGAAAATATGTTGCTATTAAGACAATTTTCAAGCCAGACCTACGAAAATTGGCATTAGGTTTTTCAGACAGAAATTAAAAAATACGTGTATCAGCACTTTTGGAAATTCAACCACTAAGGGGATAAAATAGCAGGTGAAGGTTGCTTGGATATAAATCATTATTAAAGAACTACTAAAGCATTTCAAAGCTAAATCTGTGAAAACTGATATTTGCCTTCTCACTTAGAAATAAAAAATACAATTTTCAGTGTTTTTAGAAATTAAGTCAAATAAGGGCCGAAAGTTTTTATGAAATTAATTCATCATGAAAACATTTTCAAAGCTAACTGTATGAAAATTTTTATTTGGCTCCTCGGTTAGAAATTATAAATACATGTTTCATTGTTTCTTGAAATGCTATGTATTAGGGGATGTTCCTATGGAGATGCCAGCACACAGCACAAGAACGCAAAAACCTTCGATTCCAGCTACCAGAATTGATCAGAAGTACATTCCGTAAAGGCTAGTCTTCTACGGCCTTAATTAGTGCGGAAAGTATAGAAGGTGTTGCAATCTGTGAACCACATAAAAACTTTATTAGAGAAAAAGAAAACAAAAAACTCTTTGCTGACAATACAGACTGCGCTAGCGAAGCAATGGGCGTTAAACCAGTATATGATATATGTGGAACTATGGTTCACTATACAAACACATGGTGTTATGCAGATTAAAATCTGTTAAACCGAACGTCGTTTCGAAACTCAAAGATAAGAACAGCCGGACTGATGATACTGACGAACGACTCGTGCAAGGGAAAGGACACCGTAAACGGAAGAATGATGTATACTTTTCTACTTGCAATGTAAGAACTTTGAAGAAACCAGCAGCACTACATGGACTCAAACAAGAGATGGAGAGGAGTAGCAGCAATTCAAGAGGTCAGATGGAAAGAAGATGGTATCATAAGAAGTGGTAATTACACAATTATGTGTAGTGGAGGAGACAGTGGTATAGTAGGTGGTAATGGCTTTCTTGTAGATAATAAGTATAAAGTAGCAGTCATAAATTTTAACTCTATAAATGAAAGGATGTGTACTTTGAGAATGAAGGCCCATTCTTTAACATCACTCTAGTATGTGTGTATGCACCCACAGAAGAAGATGAGGATGAAGTGGAGGAATTAGAAGGCATACCAAGGAATGACATATGCACAAATGGGAAAAGAAGAAGCCTTTAGAGAAACAGTAGGAAGTAAAAGCCTGCATGAGGCGTAGAATAAAAATGGACAAAGACTTGTAGTCTTTGCCATGGGCAATGCAATGGTAGTGAAGAGTACATGGTTCCAGAGAAAGAACATAAGGAAAGCCACATGGCGCTCGCCAGATGGCACTACTTTTAATCAAATTGACCCTGTGGTAATCGACTGGGGACAAGCGTCTGACATCCTTGAAGTTGATAGCTGCAGGGGGCGTGACTGCAACTCGGATCATTACATGGTAAGAGTGAAACACAGACAACGCATAGCCGTCTATAGATTCAGAGGGAAGAGAAAAGCTTCGCGAAGATACAATGATTCCAAACTGAAAGAGAAGGGAGTATCCGATAAGTATGACACAGAACTGCAGAAGAAGTGTGAGACTAAACAAAGCCAAGCTCTAGAAAGTATCGAAGGGAAACGGGGTATAATTAATGAGGCTCAACAAGAAACTGCAGAAGTAGTTTTAGGTTTAGAAGAAAGGGTGAAAATGGCAGGACGGTACGTTGAAGATTGTAAAAAGGCAGTGGAAGAGAGAAATGAGGCAAGGAAAAGAATGATAAACAGGACAACAAGATCTAATACAGAAGAATTCATGAAGACAAGGAAAGAGGCAGATAGAATTTGCAGAAGAAAGAAACGAGAATTAGAGAAGAGATGGATTACGGAGCTAGAGGAAGAGTATAATGATCAAGAGGCAAGAAAATTCTACAAGAGAGTTCAGGAGCTGAAGAAATGCTTCCAACCACGTACGATATTCTGCAGAGATAAAGAAGGATATTTTATATGAGGAGAAGAACGGGTTCTAGACCGATGGGCCGAATATCTCAGTGAGCTGCTGAATGTCACTACAGAAAGAGAAGTTCTGGAAGAAAATTAAACAGAGGGTGACAAACCGTGGCAGAATGTTAGGATGAAAGACCTGTACCTATACCGACAATATAGGAAGTTTGGAAGGCAATTAAAAACCTAAGGAATAATAAGGCTCCAGGTAACGACAACATTTTAGCAGAGATGATGACTGATGGAGGTGAACATCTAACATGATTGGTACATTAGCTGATAGTGGAAATATGAGAAAAGGAAGAGATGCCAGACCAGTGGAACATGGGCATTATATGCCCGATTCATAAGAAGAAGGACATTGCAAACTGTGAAAATTACAGCGGTATTGCTGTAGTCAGCGTGATGTAAAAAGTATTAGCCAAAGTTATTGCTATGAGACTTGCACCAATTATAGAAGAAAGACTCGGGGACTACCAGTGCGGTTTTTGACGGGGCAGTTCAACTACTGACCAGATCTTCATTATAAGGCAATTAAGAGAAAAGTGTTATGAATATAATGTGGATGTACACCAGCTTTTTGGAGACTTTAAGGGGCTCCGGAACGCCCTATACTTGCAATGTTAAAATAACGCTTATAAATTACATCTTTCCTCACAAAGTATTTGAGGTAGGAAGTTGAACTTTTTACAGATTATTTATTGGAATATGGGCTACAACTTAACACAGGGATTTTACAAAATTTTAGTTCAGTTATTAAAGATGATTTTTTTTCAATTGTAATGAAAATTCACAACATTTTTTTGCAATTTTTTATTTACATATTCAAAAATATACAGTTTTTCGGAAAAAGGCTGTGTTAAATTATGCAGAAGGTACTGTGTAACATTTACTGAAAGTTTGAAACAAATATGTTTGGAAGATCCTTAGAAAACATGTAATTAGCATGAGAAAATAAAAGTTTTGGGAATCGAGCGACAAAGATTGGATTAACTTTTTAGTGCATTCCAGGTCCATAGGATGGATTATCTTCATCCTCTGCAAACTCCTCCTCCAGCTTCCTCTTGTTCCTCCTCCTGTTTACTCTTGCTTGTATTTCTAGACTCTTTACAGCCCTGTCTGCAGCCCGAAGGCGTTCCTTGTCTAAAGCAAGCATCGCTCGTTGTTGTGTTCGTAGATTTTGCTACCATTTTCTTCAGTTGCAGTTACTGCAACACTGTTCCAAAAGGTGGTCATGTATGAACAGTTATCGCATTTCAGTTGTATTTCACTAGCAAGTCCTACGTGGTTTATTATGGAGAGTTCCAGACCAACTTCACTACAATGAATACATCTTACACAGTTTGAAAAAATTCCTTTGAGAACCGACATATCAAATATTTCATTCACATCCGATTCGCCCATAAAACATTCATAGTTTTCACTCATTGAACCAAGCTTCTTCTGTGAAGTATTTTCTTTCCCACTTTGACTGCTATGGGCAGGTGTACTTGAGAGGTTAGGTTCACTCACTTGGTTATCGTCTTTATTGTTTACAGTAATAACACATACCTTTGGCTTTCCAACATTTCTCCTTTTCTTAAAAGCCTTCAGAGGATTTCTAATAAGTTTACTTTTACTCATTATTATACTTCAACAAAACAGACACTCAAGAAACAGAATTAATTACGAATATTTTCGAGATAACGACAGAGTAAATAAACATGAAACAATCGACAATCACACCAGCGATATATATTGAACCATCACAGGTTAGCCGTAACACATACTTTATCTCACATCACTAAAATGTACCTGATGAACACGGACGTTAATAATAACACCATTTGACAGCAGTTTAACAGCGCCACAGTGGGTCACGCCCATGTAGAACACATTTCAAAAAAAATTTAAAAATAGTTGTAGTCATCGGAATTGAATAAATTATATATATATTCTGCAGATTCAGAAAACGCAAAAAAGTAAAAATTGAACTTTTCATGATTTTGAGCCTTTCCGGAGCCCCTTAAACAGGTCTGAGATAGTGTTAAAAGGAAAAACTATATGACATCCTAATGGAGATGGAGTTCCCAAGAAAACTTATCAGACTGGTACAAATGACCCTCACCAGCACAAAATGCCAGGTAAAAGGAGAAGGAAAACTTTCTAAAGAATTTGAGGTCAATCAAGGTTTAAGACAGGGTGATGTATTATCCACGCTACTCTTCAACATAGTGTTGGAGAGAGTGATGCGAAAGGTGGAGATTGATAACCGAGGTGGCACTCTGTTTAACGGTATGCACCAAAATCTAGATTATGTCGATGATGTGTGTATGCTGACTAGAAGTTTGAGAGAAATGGAAGAAGGATTTGGCAGACTGGAAAATGAGGCAGAACAGTTGGGACTTGGAGTAAACAACACAAGAACACAGCATCTCTTTGCTTCCAGAAAAAATGCTGTTGTTAAAAATATTAAGTTGATCAGAGGAAATGATGAGAGATATGAGAAGTTCCAATACCTGGAAGTGCTGGTTACGTGGGATAGCAGAATAAGAGAAGAAATAAAATCTAGGATTGCTGCAGGAAATAGAGCTTGCTGGGCCGTGATCAAGATCCTTCTGTCACGTAACCTGAGCAGAAAATCAAAGGTGACTGTCTATAGAACGGTCATAAGACTGGTGGTAATGTATGGCTCAGAAACATGGACAATGAAAGTGGCAAAAGAAGAGCTCTGAGAAGATGGGAGTGGAAAATATTAAGAAAGATTTTTGGAGCCGTGTGTGAGGCGGGGCAATGGAGGATAAGGAGAAAGAAGGAACTGGAAGAACTGTATAGAAATTCTGACTCGGTGACTGAAATTAAGTGTAACAGACTGAGATGGCTGGGCCATGTAAAGCGAATGTCGGAGGATCTAGATGTCAAAAAGGTTTACACAGGAAATCCAGGTGGCAAAAGAAGCAAAGAAACGATGGATGGAGTACGTGAAAAGTGATTTGAGAAAGACTGGAGTCAGGAGATGGAGGAAACGAGCAGAAAGTCGTCAGCAGGATTGGGCTGTGATCACCAGAGCGGCCAAGGCCCTACATGAGCTGTAACGCCAACGAGTAGTAGTAGTAAACCGCCCGTTGGGGGACTTGTCAGAAGAGGAACCGTTTGCGCACATACGTTGAAGCAAACATTGAACTAACTTTGCCAACTTGTCTGTACTGTCACGAATACGGCTCTTGGGGTAACATTTTATAAGAGTCTTGTAAATTCCTCGACTGACCTAACAGGTAGCTGAGCCGGGTGCTACACTGTACGTCTGTCAGCTCAGGTCTGACGTAATGAGGAGGTACATCAGCAGCACAAGCGAGAACGGTCTGACAAATAAATCGAAGTCAGTGTTCAATGTGCAAAATCTAGAAATCTCTTTGAGAGCTCATGACGAAATTTTTGAATTACTGAAACGAAGGTAGTCACGTTTGGTCGAGAAATGACTGCTTTGAGTAATGAGAAATGTTCCATATCATCAACTTGAAGCCTACTTTTCCATATGATTAACTTTTGTTTAGTGGCATGAATCTGTAATACGTGTCAGCATATCGTTTCCTCTTGCATTAAAACGCTCGATGATACCAAATAATTGGTCAGTCTGTTTTCTCTTAACTCAGTTTTCACCCTAGCAACATCATCATTGTGCCTGGTGTTGTGACGATCATCCAGAGAATATTTTTCCAACTCTTTAGCGTGATGGTAGCGATCAGTTGGTACTGTGTTCAAGACGCAATTCCCATTCAGCATTGAATGATGTGACGCCTCCAGCTTTTTTTAAAATAAATGCATAGACGCAGTGGTGTCCGCAATTCAGAACCTACGTGTAGCAGTGGCTCAACACGGTCGGTGTTGACGGCGAACAGCGACAAGCCGACTGTCGCGGCTGCGCCCTTTCAAATTCTGAAGGTGGCAGGGGTAAAATACAGGGAGCGAAAGGCTATTTACAATTTGTACAGAAACCAGATGGCAGTCTAAGAGTCGAGGGACATGAAAGGGAAGCAGTGGTTGGGAAGGGAGTGAGACAGGGTTGTAGCCTCTCCCCGATGTTATGCAATCTGTATATTGAGCATGCAGTAAAGGAAACAAAAGAAAAATTCGGAGTAGGTATTAAAATGCACGGATAAGAAATAAAAACGTTGAGGTTCGCCGATGACATTGTAATTCTGTCAGAGACAGCAAAGGACTTGGAAGAGCAGTTGAACGGAATGGGCAGTGTCTTGAAAGGAGGATATAAGATGAACATCAACAAAAGCAAAACGAGGATAATGGAATGTAGTGGAATTAAATCGGGTGATGCTGAGGAAATTAGATTAGGAAATGAGACACTTAAAGTAGTAAAGGAGTTTTGCTATTTGGGAGAGAAAAATAACTGATGATGGTCGAAGTAGAGAGGATATAAAATGTAGACTGGCAAGGGCAAGGAAAGCGTTTCTGAAGAAGAGAAATTTGTTAACATCGAGTATTGATTTAAGTGTCAGGAAGTCATTTCTGAAAGTATTCGTATGGAGTGTAGCCATGTATGGAAGTGAAACATGGACGATAAATAGTTTGGACAAGAAGAAAATAGAAGCTTTCGAAATGTGGTGCTACAGAAGAATGCTGAAGATTACATGGGTAGATCACGTAACTAATGAGGAGGTACTGAATAGGGTTGGGGAGAAGAGGATTTTGTGGCACAACTTGACAAGAAGAAGGGACCGGTTGGTAGGACATGTTCTGAGGCATCAAGGGATCACAAATTTAGCGTTGGAGGGCAGCGTGGAGGGTAAAAATCGTAGAGGGAGACCAAGAGATGAATACACTAAGCAGATTCAAAAGGATGTAGGTTGCAGTACGTACTGGGAGATGAAGAAGCTTGCACAGGGTAGAGTAGCATGGAGAGCTGCATCAAACCAGTCTGAGGACTGAAGACAACAACAACAACAACAACAACATTGATTTTATCATGTTGGCGTCATTTAAGAAGGGATTTTATGAAATCCCCTAAGAGGGTGAAACAGTGCATGTTGTTATGGAGGCAATTTTGAAGCTAGACCTGCGAAAATTTATATCTGGTTTGTCGGTTCGAAATAAAGAAACAAGTGTTTAAGCATTTTTGGAAATTTTACCCCTTTGGTGGTGATATAAAGGGTGAAATTTTCTTGAAAATAATCAGTGTTAAAGAACTACTAAAGCATTTTTAAACATGAAAATTGGTATTTGACTTCTTGGTTACAAATAAAAAATAAATGTTTGAATGTTTTTAGAAATTCAGCCTCCTAATGGAGTGAAATAGGGGATAAAAAGTTTTATGAAACTATTTCATTACGAAAACATCTTTAAAGCTAACATCTGTTTCACAGATTTTGGAAATTCAAACCTTTAGAGAGTGAAGTAGAGAGCGAAAATTTTTAAGAAAATATTTCATTGTATTAAAAAAATTTAAAATCTAAATCTATGAAAAGTGGTATTTCACATCTCACTTTTTAGGGGATGTAAGTTCCCATGGAAATGTCAGCAGAAGAAAGCAAAGACCTTGGACTCCAGTTACCAGAATCGCTTTTCAGTCATAAGTACCTCTGGAGAAGACCGTGCTTTTATGGCATTAATTAGCGTGGAAAGTTTAGAAATTGTTGCAATTTGGCAATAACGTAATAATTCGATTAACGGAACACTAACAAACAAAAAACCTCTGCAAACTATACAGTCTACGTGAGCGAAGTAGCAAGTGCTAAGCTAGTTAATTTATGTAAGTAATGTAAAAGATGACCTGTATGTTTAAGAAACTCATTTGAAATTCGAAGAAGAAAGACTACACAGGTAGTAGGATAAACCAAGTTCTGGCCGACTTTTGATATCAAATTAATTGTGCATATTAATTAACTGATCAATTAATTACCACCACCCCTGGTTTTCCCCAGCTGTAACGTGGGCTCCCTCAGGGAACTCCCAGCCCCCTCCCTTCCCCCTCTCCACCCTCAGTCTGTGTCTACCTGCTGGACTGGGAGGACCTCACAACAGTAGACTAATATAACATGCACAAGGTCTTTATTAAACAATTTGTTTAAGAATATTGTTTAGTTATTTCTGAAATTGCAATACATCTCGAAATTGATGCTGGTGTTTGGGCAATAAAGACAATGTTTAGCAATTGCAGTACTTTTTTAAATTCAAATACTTAAAGGAAGCACGTAATTACGCTATTGCAGATCACACTAAAGATATCCGAAAAACTTTCTCGTCCACCAGAGCCCGTGCTGGGCTCGAAGCACCGGCACGTGGCGGCAGCCTGCCTGGCGCGCCGCCTTCCTTCATGGCACATGGGTACGCCCTGTTGTACAACTGAACACGAACTGCTTCAGCGGTTATTAAATCTCGTGTTTAAGCAAAGTGTGGAATATTGTCACAAAACTCTTCAAATGCTGCTGATTCAGAACATGCGCCACAGGAAATATTAATTAGACAATTCATTCCACAAAGTGTATATATATCACGAAACTACTCGAGATACACTTGCATACAAAACACTGTAAGATGCATAGTTGGAATATTTAATCAATTTGCAGTGATACTGTATATTGTTTAAACAATTTTGGCATCATGTGAATTATCTCACATAGTTTATAAAATGAGGATGTCACAGCAATTAAATGTAACACTGCACAAAGAGAGAGAGAGAGAGCTTTGCAGAAGACAGAAGATTATTTAAACAATTTGCGACACACTTACATTTTTTGTTACGAGGCGTACTGCCACACTTGAAGTCTGAAAAGCTCGTGCTGGGTTCTGACACACTTGTGAAACCTTTCAGTCTTCATCCAGCCATCCTCCCCGAGACACTTCGGATCCTTTCGTCGGAAATACCACAGCCTTCCACTGTCTTTGAGAACAAGCTGCTTCAGGAGTTGTTAAATCCAATTGAATATGGCTCTAAATATACTTTCAAAAAGACCCCTGCACAGTAGTTTGCTTCAAGATGCGTCGTACATAAATCGTTAAATAATCTGCCAGGATGGATTTGACAAGTTGAGTAGGAAGTGTTGTTGTTGTTGTGGTCTTCAGTCCTGAGACTGGTTTGATGCAGCTCTCCATGCTACTCTATCCTGTGCAAGCTTCTTCATCTCCCAGTACCTACTGCAACCTACATCCTTCTGTATCTGATTGGTGTATTCATCTCTTGCTCTCCCTCTACAATTTTTACCCTCCACGCTGCCCTCCAATACCAAATTGCTGATCCCTTGATGCCTCAGAACATGTCCTACCAACCGATCCCTTCTTCTTGTCAAGTTGTGCCACAAACTTCTCTTCTCCCCAATCCTATTCAATACCTCCTCATTAGTTATGTGATCTACACATCTAATCTCCGGCATTCTTCTGTAGCACCACATTTCGAAAGCTTCTATTCTCTTCTTGTCCAAACTATTTATCGTCCATGTTTCACTTCCATACAAACACTTTCAGAAACGACTTCCTGACACTTAAATCAATAGTCGATGTTAACAAATTTCTCTTCTTCAGAAACGCTTTCCTTGCCATTGCCCGTCTACATTTTATATCCTCTCTACTTCGACCATCATCAGTTATTGTGCTCCGCAAATAGCAAAACTCCTTTACTACTTTAAGTGTCTCATTTCCCAATCTAATTCCCTCAGCATCACCCGACTTAATTCGACTACATTCCATTATCCTCGTTTTGCTTTTGTTGATGTTCATCTTATATCCTCCTTTCAAGACACTGTCCATTCCATTCAACTGCTCTTCCAAGTCCTTTGCTGTCTCCGACAGAATTACAGTGTCATCGGCGAACCTCAAAGTTTTTATTTCTTCTCCATGGATTTTAATACCTACTCCGAATTTTTCTTTTGATTCCTTCACTGCTTGCTCAATATACAGATTGAATAACATCGGGGAGAGACTACAACCCTGTCTCACTCCCTTCTCAACCACTGCTTCCCTGTCATGTCCCTCGACTCTTAGACTGCCATCTGGTTTCTGTACAAATTGTAAATAGCCTTTCGCTCCCTGTATTTTACCCCTGCCACCTTCAGAATTTGAAAGAGAGTATTCCAGTCAACATTGTCAAAAGCTTTCTCTAAGTCTACAAATGCTAGATAAGTAGGTTTGCCTTTCCTTAATCTAGCTTCTAAGATAAGTCGTAGGGTCAGTATTGCCTCACGTGTTCCGATATTTCTACGGAATCCAAACTGATCTTCCCCGAGGTCGCCTTCTACCAGTTTTTCCATTCGTCTGTAAAGAATTCGGGTTAGTATTTTGCAACCGTGACTTATTAAACTGATAGTTCGGTAATTTTCACATCTGTCAACGCCTGCTTTCTTTGGGATTGGAATTATTATATTCTTCTTGAAGTCTAAGGGTATTTCGCCTGTCTCATACATCTTGCTTACCAGATGGTAGAGTTTTGTCAGGACTGGCTCTCCCAAGGCCGTCAGTAGTTCCAATTGAATGTTGTCTACTCCCGGGGCCTTGTTTCGACTCAGATCTTTCAGTACTCTGTCAAACTCTTCACGCAGTATCATATCTCCCATTTCATCTTCATCTACATCCTCTTCCATTTCCATAATATTATCCTCAAGTACATCGCCCTTGTATAGACCCTCTATATACTTCTTCCACCTTTCTGCTTTCCCTTCTTTGCTTAGAACTGGGTTTCCATCTGAGCTCTTGATATTCATACAAGTGGTTCTCTTTCCTCCAAAGGTCTCTTTAATTTTCCTGTAGGCAGTATCTATCTTACCCCTAGTGAGATAAGCCTCTACATCCTTACATTTGTCCTCTAGCCATCCCTGCTTAGCCATTTTGAACTTCCTGTCGATCTCATTTTTGAGACGTTTGTATTCCTTTTTGCCTGCTTCATTTACTGCTTTTTTATATTTTCTCCTTTCATCAATTAAATTCAATATTTCTTCTGTTACCTAAGGATTTCCACTAGCCCTCGTCTTTTTACCTACTTGATCCTCTGCTGCCTTCACTACTTCATCCCTCAAAGCTACCCATTCTTCTTCTACTGTACTTCTTTCCCCCATTGCTGTCAATTGTTCCCTTATGCTCTCCCTGAAACTCTGTACAACCTCTGGTTTAGTCAGTTTATCCAGATCCCATCTCCTTAAATTCCCACCGTTTTGCAGAGTACGAAATATTAATTGTAATTAAAGATCGACATTGCTTTGGAATATTTGCGCGCATAAACAAATTGCGTAAAGTGTTTGACACCTCAGTACATATGCAAATGTTGCTTTAAACCATTTGTTTCAAATACACTGGCACACAAAACACTGCACTGTCTTCCCAGGAGCACATGGAACGGAAATACATCACACAAAAATAAATTAATGTAAACACACCCGAAAATACATCGTGCAGGAATATTTATAAATTGAAATTAAACTAAATGGACGCAAATACACTGTGTCGAAACTCTGAAGACGATCCTCCATCACGTAAAAATATTGTTAAATGCACTATCACAGTAGTTTGCTACAGGAGGCACGGGCGTAATGCGGGATCCGCGAAGTGGCATGTCAGCCAGTGGCGACAGTTTATCACACAGTGAGCCACTAACCAGAAGTGGGCTCTCCAAACAGATTGACGAGCGCGCAATGAACGGATCGGTGAAACAAGTTGGTACTTCCAGAGTGCGCCAGAACCTGCATACAAAAGCGTGTGAAATCTATGGCCGGCACACCACCACCAACGTATCGTGCGTGCTCACACCAGCATTCATCAGCAAATGGGGAGGAATACTGCATTCCTGTTGGCTGCCTGGGTGAAATGGTGGGTGGAGGGGTAGAGATTGTGGTGTCACCGCCAGACACCACACTTGCTAGGTGGTAGCCTTTAAATCGGCCGCGGTCCGGTAGTATACGTCGGACCCGCGTGTCGCCACTATCAGTGGTTGCAGACCGAGCGCCGCCACACGCCAGGTCTAGAGGGACTTCCTAGCACTCGCCCAGTTGTACAGCCGACTTTGCTAGCGATAGTTCACTGACAAATTGCGCTCTCATTTGCCGAGGCGATAGTTAGCATAGCCTTCAGCTACGTCATTTGCTACGACCTAGCAAGGCGCCATTATTATTTGCTATTTATCTTGTGATGCATGTACCGTCAGACCGATGTTCACCAATTATGGATTAAAGTTAAGTATTCCAGCAGCTACGTACTTTTCTTGCTAGTATAACTCCTTTAACTGTTCCAGACCTCACGCCAGCCTGCATGAGCTTAAACGCGTGCCTTTCGGCTACCCGTCACTGTGGATTGGCTGTCTTGCCAGTCCACAACAGAGGTGGTGGTGGGCAGCTGGAGGCTGACACACTCTTGCAGCAACAGCCTCCAGCAATAACAATCGAGACAGGGCAGGAAGAGCGTAAGTGCACTTACTTATGTTTTTGGTAACATGTAGCTGTTAGAGAAAAAATTTTGTTTGCTCACATATGTACTGTGGTTCTAATGATGAGGACTGGGTGATGCACATACATTTATTTTTCGTAACATGGTGCATTCAGCTGTCTGAGACATATTCTTTGCTTTTCCAGGTGTTTCTATGGACGAGGAAGGAGAGGTAGGGGTATGTGTCGAGGCCAAGAGACAGGTGCCATCGATTCACTCTTGTAAGTACCAGAATCCGACTTTCAAATTCTGTGTGTTTCACATATAAGTAATTTCATTGAACTGGAGAATACGATTTTCTGTTTATACTTCAGTGAGCTAAATAATACGATTTTCTGTTTATATTTCAGTGGCATAAATAAAACGATTTTCAGTACGATTTTCTGTGTGTGTGTCTCTAACATTTACAAGAAATAATTGTGTTCAATATCTTATTGTTGTAGGTAGGGTCGGTGAGCAAGACAGATGCCGCAAGCGAGGGTGAAATACCAGAGTGGGTGTATGAGATGGCGGCTGCAGAAGAAGCTTAAAGGCGGTGCCATCTCGCCCTTTTGGAGCAGGACAAGGGATTACTGGGTTGGGTGGGACAACTACCGGAAACCCTTACTGAACTGGTCAATCCTTGGACCCAGAGTGGAAAAGGTGATTACATCGCAACTGTAGTCGTTCCAACATATAATAATTATTACTATTATTGCCGGCCGAAGTGGCCGTGCGGTTCTAGGCGCTGCAGTCTGGAGCCGCGAGACCGCTACAGTCGCAGGTTCGAATCTTGCCTCGGTCATGGATGTGTGTGATGTCCTTAGGTTAGTTAGGTTTAACTAGTTCTAAGTTCTAGGGGACTAACGACCTGAGAAGTTGAGTCCCATAGTGGTCAGAGCCATTTTTTATTACTATTATTCTGAAATGTCGTTATTTGTTTACAACATATATTTCTTAAAAAGCGTGAGCGCTGTACTTAATTTTTTTTCATTATTCGTATGTTCGAGGTACCAGAGTTGCCACAACAGCTGGCAGTGGCACGAATGCCTGGAGGGGTGGCTGCGGCGGCAGGAATGGGACACGCACTGCCGTGGAGTGCGTGAACGGCGACGACCTCCCACCCCCCAGGCTGGTGGTGGTGGAGCCTCCAGCATGCAGCAGCAACATTGCCGGATGCCTTCACGACAACCAGGCTGCTCCCGCTAGGCCCCATCGCCTCCACCTCATCCTACTGCAACTCTTCACCACTGCCGGTAACAGAAAGTATCTGCGCATACCCCTCACTTGAGCAGGCACCTCCTCCCCAACGCTGCCACCCACCAGGTGGGCGGAGTCGCCTCCTAGTTCTAGTGTTAACCTGCGGCTACCGGCAGCGCTGTCTCCCGTCCTGCTTGTCAAAGACATCAGATTAATGGCGTCATGACTCTTCTGGAATACTCGGTGGTTGCTAGGGCCGTTGAGGGTAGTATCTCTTGCACTAGAACTGAGAGTCAGCTGGGGGGTATCGCCACTCAGTCAGGTTTCTAGAAGCATGCCTGCCGGTGCTGGACACAGAGCTCCTCAAAGCCCTAGATTAATGCAGTACTCAGCTGCGAGTTGACTCAACCACGCAAGCATGCACAACATCTGGGGTGATAATGGAGTTATATCTCGGAGCATACCAACCACTGAGTAGTCTCGTACTATTCTGGCCTGGTTTTCCAAGATGGTAGTAAGAAGGTCAGCTAAAGCAATACCACATCTCGGCATCCACATTCATTTCTGTGATCCTTTAAAACGAGTGTCCACTTATATCAAGCTCCATAACGATAAGATGAAAGTGTTAACGTCCAAAATGCATAGGATGCGGCTTGTTTTGTATGGTCAATCCTGGCCTGCCAGGGAAATTACAAGAAACATGCACAGCGCAAATCTCGATACAGAGGAGGTCTTAACATTCGTGGATGTTACAATGTTGACAGTATCGAGATCCCTGTAAAGATTCAGGACATACCAAAATTTGAGGCACAAAATCCCAGAATATCGGTTCATGTTTATGGCCTGGAGAAGAAAAGCATGCCAGATGAGCAAGAGAAGCATTATCTTGTTGGATCACTCCATTTTTCGAAATATACAGGTCAGGGCGATCTTCAAGTAAACGTCAGCTCTTCTCTGAAAGTGATAGTCAGCATAACATATGGGTCAAAGACATGTCCCACCTTCTCGCCTCCCAGATGAGTAAACACGGGAGTAAAGAGGATATTTGCTTCAAGTGTCTACATGCCTTTTCGGAGAACAGTATTTAAAAAAGCATCTGAAGGACTGCAATTCCAAAGAACTGGTACGTGTTGTTATGCCTTTAGAAGTAAACAAGTTTCATAAATTAAAGAATGCTCACCACCATGAGTGATGTCCATTGTTGTATATGTTGATTTCGAATGTCTCCCCCCTATCACCCACTGTGAAGGGAACCCCCTTAGCCTCACATACCAACTTCAGTATGCTTGCAAGTATATGCGAGAAAAAGTTTTAAAAATTATAAGAATTATGAAAAAGTTGAAAAAACTTAGCAAAGTATATATAAAATAATTTAAAGGTTGTAGAAAACTCATCAAAAAGTTAAAAAATTGTAAATGGAGAAAAAATGTAATTTTACAGTGTTTCTCTCTCTTGCACTTCAAGTGTGTGTGTGTGTGTGTGTGTGTGTGTGTGTGTAAATAGAAAGTTTCACCTGCTGCTAGCTGTCGAAGTCGTATTAGTTTCAAGTGAGAGTTCCTGCCAGTTCATTTTAGAGCAGTTCTTTGGGGTGGCATTTTAGAGCCACTCACTGCACTGCATTATTAAATTTTTTCAGCCGCTTGAGGTGGAAAATGTTTAGAGCCACATCCTTCAACGTATAAATTAAGTCTTCTGTTCGGGTGGAATTTCACTAGTGATAGTAGTCGTAATAGTATTAGTGTAAGAAAAACTGTACCTCTGCAAAAGCTGTCATCAGTACTGAGACGTAATGCAGAAATTTTCACCCAGTACTGTTAATCATGTAGAAATATTCAAACACAACTGTAATGTAAAGTAAAAAAAGTTTTTTTTTCAGCCAGTACTATTATTTGTAAAACTGTGTGTGTGTGTGTGTGTGTGTGTGTGTGTAAAAAAATTGGAACTGTGAATGTACAACTAATATTAATTCGTGTGTTGTAAAAACAATAAGATTTCTGAATGTAAAGCGGTATTACTCCTGTGAATATTTATGTCTGAATAAAAAAGACTGTTATTCGCTGCCACATGTCTTTGCTTTTATTTCACAAATCCCTACCCTCACAAATGAATATAAAGGCTGTGCAAGACGAAGATGGTATTCGTTTGAAACACAAGGGAGGTGATGTTTAAAATAAAATAAAAAACATGAAATAACGACATGGGACTTTGCCTATCATACTGCCTGTGTTGGATTACGGGCACAGGTAGCACGTGGCCATGTCTAGTTCCAAAGACATGTAGCAAACATGTCTAAAATTATATTTCCAGTGCTTGAGGAAAATCACAGGCACAGTATCTGGGATCAACTACATGGCTCGGGATGAAATCAGTAAAAGAACAATGCACGTAATGTGAGGTAAAATTCATTCGTTTCTCATCCAACTTGAAAGTAATTTCACATTTTCATACGCAGACACAGCAACACTACTTCCACACATCTTCTTCTTGTGTCAATGGAGAGCAGGACACCCGCAGAACAGCAGCAAACTTGAAGATTCGATGCATCCATGAGATCTTCTCCTTCCCATTTCACATACATGACGGCATCCATGTAGTCGAATGATTGAAGTGACGTCACCATACCTTTATAGGGTATGCCAGAATCGTCCCAGTGAATTCCGTGGTAGAAATGTGTTAACCACTCTGCACTCTTCCATGTTTTATATCACTGCACATTCCTGAAATACTTCTGACAAGTGCAAAGGAAAGTACTATGTCCAGTCGCAAGGAAGGTATGGATTTCACGTGGAGTACTGTAATAGCCTGGGAGACTATGTCAAGTCATAAGAATGGGTACTGATACTTCTATTTCCAGAGCCACAGCCGTCAGCAGGGTGTGTTTCTGATACTTAGCTCATTGTCGAATGTCATTCAACTGAGACCACAATCATAACTTTTAGTTGTAAGTACAGGGATAAAATATATATGTGACCGATTTCTTAGGATGATTAATTCTACCTGTGCATGCTCGGCCTGCAGCGTCAGTGATCTGTGCGGGGGTGATTCACGTTTCCGATTAATGGTAGGAGCTTTCAGAATGGAGAGGCCTGTTGGAGTGCAGGAATGTAGATGAATTAATGTGCTGTCCTCTAGACTACCGAATAGCGAACTAATACTTAATATGTGTTGGACAGCTTTCGTGATTGCGTGGAAATTTGAGGAGATTGAATATGTAGATGCATTTGCGCAGGACCATTATTCCCTCCCATGAAAATTGTTTGGTTGACTGCTTCTGCACAATTCGCGCCTTTATTTAGTTGAGGGAAAATCGATTGTGGCATGTACAGCTAGCATGTGGAAGACACGACTACCAGTTTTCTAGACATGAGAAACACCTTAGTTGACCTTGTAAATTATAGGGATGATTTGGAATCTGCTACATCACTGACATCGGTATTCGTGAGTGGAAATACCAGTTTTCTTTACTTTTTTCGAGTTTGTGAGTAAATGTCTTTGCAAACGTGACAGGTTTCTAGTTAGTCAGTGGTTTACAGCACGCCCCACCTAATTAAGTTTCAGTTTCTAGAGAGATAATTTCCAGTCTCTACCTTCGGAATTATATAATGCGAGAGGTACTGCTATGCAACCAATATTGATATGTGCTTGATATCGAGAAGTACTGGGAAAATAGTATGATATTCTAGCAAACCACACGAAATTAGATATGTTCTTGTAATCCCAGAGTCTGGAGATGGGTGTAGAAAAGCGAGCAAGCAAGCAAGCAGGTCCCCACCAGAAACAGTAATGTGGTTGTGCCAAGGGGAAAGGAGACTGAATTTGTACAACAGTTCTGAGAGTGACTTGGGTCTTATGAGGGTGCTGTGGCCACCTGTCTGGCGTGGATGACTGCCGACCATGCAGGGGTATATCTAATGGTGTGAGTATTCATACTGTGCTGTCTATCTTCGTGGTATATGTATGAATGATGTAAAAGGGGCGATTTTTGTACGGTGTAGGATACGAATTACATGTTTACTACATCGACACAGTAGGCAGTGATATATTGCTGGGTTGGAGATTGGTTTCACGCTCTAATATTCAAGCTCCTGTCCTCAGTGGGAGGCAGTGTAATTGAGTTGGTGTGTTTCCGTATTTGACAATATGTAGGGTACGCAGTGATATACTGATGGGCCGCAGGTCGGTTTCCTGTTCTAATATTGAAGCTCATGTCCTCGATGGGAGAGAAGTGTAATTAAGTATGAGTCTTTCCCTATTTGACAATATGTAGGGTGCACTTTGCAGGGTTTAATTGTTGGTACAATAGGGTAATCAGTGTAAAATATTTTTTTGCTGCTGGATGACAATCCTCTTATTTCATCATTTTTCTTAAATGTGGTTGAAGAATAGGGTTTATGCGAGAAGTATTCTTGGCATAAAATTCGCTCATCATACTCTACTGGACTGGTTATATTGAGTGAGGACGTAATTGCGAGGTTTCAAGCCAACTGATTTAAGAAACTATTAGTTCACACCTGTTATCACTTTGCAGTTCGGCAGCAAAGTGACGTGCTGTGGATTGCGTGTGCTGCTTTTATATAGTACGCCCATCCTGCCTTAGATGTAATCGTACAGTGATCTCCTCACCACGAAAGTCAACAAGTCGATTATTCTGGTCCACAATACGCAACACCAAATAGTCCAATGTCTGAACTGTCACTGGAAGGTATATTGCATTGGTGAGAGTCTCAGAAATCTTATACTCTGTTGCAACTGATGGGAAGAATTTGTAAATAGTATGAATCAGACTGTCGTTGGGATAGTTCATTGCAATGTCACACTCAACCCGGATTGTGCTGACAGGCAGTATGTCAAGTCTTATCTGACTTGTAAAATTTACTATGATCCTTCTTCAAAACCTGTCCTTTTATGAAACTCAGTAGGCGGCCTATAGAACTTTCCTGGTTAAAATCAATCGTTGCATTCACATTGCTTATTTCAGATTTAAGTGTATTAATGTTTGCACCCAGCTCAATAGCTTTTCCAGTCTGTTTTAAGACTTCGTTTATATCATCGATATCGTATGCATCAGGTTCTATTTCAACAATGTCTTTTTCATCATTAATATCCAGGTGCAGTTTATTGTTATCTTCGGTTATATTTGGGATGCTGTTGTACGTCTCCAGTCCAATCAATTCCATTCACCAATGCTCAAATCAATTGGCGGATAGTAATTTGCACTTAACACAGGTGATCGTTCTTTCATTGTCAAAGTGGTTGCATCTGAACATCAACTGATGAAATGTTTAAAGCATTTACTTACATATGTCTGCTTTGTAAACGTCGAGAGAAACATGGTGCACAGATGTCCATAGAGGTGTGTGTTACAGTCCTGATAGCACCGAAAATTGGGGAACACGCGTCTTCTGCGAGTGAAGTGTTGTTTTAATTCTTCTGCCAGTTGCAGGTCACCAAATGAGTCGAATCAGTAGACGGTATTTGCATTTTTCGTAACATATGACAACCAGTGCGTGCCGGGACCTTCAGCTACATCTAAATTCACAATACCACTTGCACCAGTTTTCCACTTAATCTTCGGTTATGTATCTCGCATAAACACACCACCACGGAATCTTGGAATGTTGAATTTCTTCTAACAAACTGAAGTGGATCAGTATTTGTGAGTGTCCGATCTTGTGGGACTGCTAACGGGTTTGTTTCTATTTATGAATAGACCAAGCCCTTTCCTGTATGGATTCAAGTATAGGAAAGGTGGCTGCGATTTCCATCGTTTACTATACCAGTATCCTTTTTTCTGCGTATCGCCTTAGCCTTATCAGCTAAAATCCTCTCTGCAATGTGACGATTAGGGATATCTTTATTTGCAGCGTATGCAATGTAATTTTCCATACACGCTTCGTCGAGCAGCTTATCACCTCGTGCCAAGCGTTTTTGTAGCTTTATTCCAGGTCCACAATAGTCATATCCCGAAATTTGACTGGCAGTTTGTCTAGTGTGTCTCCTAGCACGCTTGTTGTTGTGGCCTGCGCAACCCATTAGGCAGCAAAAAGTTAACATCAGTCCACCTGTATTGTGCTGCAGGAAAACCAAGCCATTTGACTATTTGCTCGACGTCTTATAAATCTCTCCACGAGAAACAAATCCGGTTCTGAGCTTTTCTGCAACTCTTCGGTGCAGAAGCAACCTGCAATTTCTTCACTTTTACTATTCTGCAAGACACACACTAAAGCGCCAAAAAAACTGGTACACCTGCCTGATATCGTGCGGGGTCCCCGCGAGCACACAGAAATGCCGCAACATGACGTGTCATGGACTCGACTAATGTGTGAAGTACTGCTGGAGGGTATTGACACCACGACTCCTGCAGGGCTGTCCATAAATCCGTAAGAGTACGAGGGGGCGGAGATCGCTGCTGAACATCATGTTGCGAGGCATCCCAGATATGCTCAATGGTGCTCATGTCTCGGGAGTTTGGTGGCCAGTGGAAGTGTTTAACTCAGAAGAGTGTTCCTGGAGCCACTCTGTAGCAACTCTGGACGTGTGGGGTGTCCCACTGTCCTGCTGGAATTGCACAAGTCCGTCGGAATACACAGTGGACACGAGTGAATGCAGGTGATTAGACAGGATGCTTACGTACGTGTCACATGTCAGAGTCGTATCTAGACGTATCAGGAGTCCCATATCACTCCAACTGCACACGTCCCACACTATTACAGAGCCTCCACCAGCTTGAACAGTCCCCTGCTGACATCCAGGCTTCAAGGATTCGTGAGGATGTCTCCCTACCCGTACATATCCACCCGCTCGGTACAATTCGAAACCGACCAGGCAACATCTTTCCAGTCATCAGCAATGCAATATCGGTGTTGACGGGCCCAGGCGAGGCACAAAGCTTCGTGTCGTGTAGTCATCGAGGGTACACGAGTGGGCCTCTGGCTCCGAAAGCCCATACCGACGGAGTTTCGTCGAGTGGTTCGCACGCTCACGCTTGTTGGCGGCCCAGCATCGAAATCTACAGCAATCTGCAGAAGGGTTGTACTTCTGTCACATCGACCGATTCTCTTCAGTTGTCGTCGGTCCCGTTCTTGCAGGAAACCAATGTCGGAGATTTGATGTTTTACCGGATTCCTGATATTCACGGTAGACTTGTGAAATGGCCGTACGGGAAAATCCCTACTTCACCACTACGTCATACACGCTCAGTCCCATCGCCGACTATAACACCACATTCAAACTCACTTAAATCTTTTATAAATTACAGAGCGCAGCAATCAGTCGTCCTTTTGTTGCACGTTTTATTTGGCAAATCCAGATTTCGCATAGTGCCTAGCCATTAGCAATGCACTGTTTTGTAGTCTCAATGCATCTCAGTTCCCTGTTGTTCGGGCGTCAGTCACAGTTTGAAAGATGCATTGAGACTAGTTTGAAATCCGTTCGCGTGTCGCTGTGGTTAAACTACACCGTGCATGGCAAAATGGCGCTACTGAAAACCGCCACCGAGGCAGCGACAGGTGACAGGAGTGACCGCTGGCCGCGCGGAACTGCAGGGGCGGAAGGACGCGCAGCTGACAGGCCACAACCGTCGCCTACCAACAGTGACACCTCAACGATCATTGTTGCGTACAGGGCCACGTAGCAGGCGCCTGCTGCACGCACCACCCGTGGCGAGTGCTGTTCGTCGGCGAGGAAGCTGGGATTTACAGGCCGATACCGCAACACAACGTCCACTCAACATAATTATGTTCTCCTGGCTGGAGACCCGGCACGAATACAATCAATTATTACGCAGGGATAGTTTACGAAGCCACATACAGTAAATACCGCGTCTTTGCAAATTAAACACACCTACGGAAGAAACAGTATCTCGCGAGATACTGTAACTCCGGATACGGCCGCACCTCTTTCACCTATTTTCGTGTCACTGAGGTGTTCTGCTAATGTGGAGTGGTTTGTCCCACACTTGCAGACTCTCACGTGTTCTCTCTATCCGACATCAAATGTTCTACCTGTTTGTTGTACGTATGTGCCATCACAAGTGCTACACTGTAATTCGTATATACCTGCTTTCTAGTATATGTCTATGTCTTTTGTCAGTTTTGGGTGTGTTTTGGGTAGAACTGTATGTTGTGTATGCCCTGTCTTTTGAAAATGGTGATTTTACGTATGAGTTCGTACTGTATAACATCTTGTGTTTTCTCGTATATTTTCTTGATTATTCTGTTGTCTGTGGTTTTGTGTTTCCACTACAGGAGAACTTAACATCACGCGAGGTTTATCTTTCCGCATCTGCCAAATACACTTCCAGTTGCTTTGCACATTTTCAAAAAGAAAGGGAATAATTTAGAAAAGATTATCTTGTAAGGCAAAATCGAACGTAGAACACTATGGGCAACAGCAGAAAGTAGATGACTGGGTCAAGCGAAGACGACTGCAGGCCAAATTTTCCAACCAGCCAATATATAGCAAGTAATAATCGAGCGCCAGTCAATGCTAGAGCACACCTGCGTTCTTTCTACTAGAAGAAAAATAAAATTTGCCTACTACCTTAGTGACTCATTACCTAATTCCTTAAGCATCGAATGATTTAATTCAACTACATCCATTACCCGTGCTGTACTTTCTTTGACGTAAATCTCACAGTCTCTTCTAGAGCCGCTAACCCTTCCAAGACGTTAGTATCTCTAACAGAATTACAGTCTCATAGGCAAATCTCGACCTCTTTTTTTTCCTCTATGATCTGTAATTCCCTCTCCAGATTACCCCTTATTTTCCTTTACTACTTGTTCACAGGACACATCGAATAACGTCAGGGGTAGGCCACGTCTCTCATTTCCTTCTCAACCTCTCTTTCCCCTTCCCGTGCTTCAATTCTAATAACTACACTCTGGTTTTTGTACAAGTTGTATATAACCTTTTCCTCCCCGTATTTTAACTCCGCTACCTTCAAAATTTCAATGTATTCCAGTCAACATTGTCAAAATCCTTCTCTACAAATTTTATAAGCGTGCGTTTCCCTCCCTTCAAACGTAGTATCTTCCAAGATACGTCTAAAAGGTCAATATTACTCACGTATTCCAATATTTTTGTCGAAACTAAACAGATTTTCCTCGAGATCGAACGTCTACCAGTTTCTCCATTGTTCTGTAAACAATTCGTGTCGTACTTTGCAACTTTAACTTACTAAATTCATCATCATCATAATGATTCGGTTTACTCCCTGCTAAGCGAAGTTACTTCATTAATTTGTTAAGTAAATAGATCCTGGACTACATGTCTGCATCCACAGCGATCTTCAGCCCTTCTTAATATAATGTGAAGAGGTAGGCCGGTAATCTTCTTCGCTTGACTCAACCGTCTACTTTCTGCTATTGCCCATAGTCTTCTACGTTCGATTTTGCTTACAAGATGGTCTTTTCTAAATTATCCCCTTCCTTTCTAAAAATGTGCCCGAGAAACTAAAAGTATCTTCGGGCGACACGGGAAGATAAACTTCTCGTGATGTAAAGTTCTTCTGTAATGGAAACACAAAACCAGAGACAACAGCTACACAGAATAATCAGGAAAATACACGAGAAAACACAGTGTTTCACAATGACATACAAACACAAACTCATACATAAAATCACCAATATTTTCAAAAGACAGGGTATAAACATAGCATTATTTCCGCATTCTCTGTCTCATTCATGATATAATAATACAAACTGTTAATAGATGTCGGTACGATCGTGTTCTGCACGGAAAATGGCATCCCAGTCAACGAACAATCACGCCAACCATGATGTCAGGGCACCTATCAAATAGGGTAGTGTTTGTCAGATGGTCCAATAACCACAATCGTTGTGTACACAGTCACAGACGGTGCGGTGTGCAGTGTGGCACAGAAAAGATGCGTACCAGACTCCCTGCGGTGGTCGGCCGTAGGAAGATTGCAAGCAGAGCAATGCAGACTGATGCAACGCGGTGGCCTAGTGTGAGTCGTCCTCTTGTTTCTCTGAAGTGTCGACATTTTATGTTATAGACTGAAACTGTATCCCGAAGACCAGCACAGGTCGGGCCACGTTATTTGGCTGTAAGGGCACGACGACACCGCCTTAGTACTGCACAGCAACTGGCGTCTGGCCTCGCAGTATCCACTGGACGAGTTGTATCGAGGAATACGGTGTAGAGAAGGCTTCGGCAGTGTGGCCTTTATTGTCGTGGGCATGATGTATGCGTACCTCTGACACGTCTTCACAAAAGAGAACGTCAAGAGTGGAGTCGCCAAGGTGCCACCCGGACAGTTCTTTCCACAGATGAGTCCCGATTTGGTCTGGAGAGTGATCCTCAACGGATTCGCTTCTGGAGGGAACGTGGAACACTATTTCGAGATCCAGAGATTCGGAAAGAGACCGGAGGATTCCGCATGGTGTGAGCAGTGATTATGTTGACCACTCGAACACCTCTTCATGAAATTGTACAGGGGAATCGTCAAGGTGTAACTGCTATTAGGTATCGTGACGAGATCTTCGGACTTCGTATGTGGTTGCTGCGCGATGCTGTGGGCCAAGACTGCGTACTGATGGGCGGTAATGTTCGACCTCATAGAACACAAGTGGTTGATGTTTTCTTAGAAGATATGGGAGGCATGGCGTGGTCTGCTCCCTCTCAGATTGGAATCCCACAGACAATGTGCAGGCTGCACCAGGGAGACGCGGTGCATCGCGTCAGCATCCACCAACCATTCTCCAAGATCTGCGAGCAGCTCTGCAGGCAGAATGGGCGTTATTGCCCCAGCATGAGACGAACATCATTCAAAGCATTCCCCGTCGTTGTCAGGCTTGTATTGCTGCCAGAGATGTCATACCCCATACTGGGAACATTAACCAGTTGTTGGAACGTGTGTGCAAATCCGTTAAGTTGGCATTTTGCAGTGGTGAACTTCTGTGTTCTTTACATTGTTTTTACTTTACTGTCACCTGTTTGTACGGTATTTAAGAAAAATAATGGCAACCTTGCAAAATTTCCGTTTATTGCTTTAATTTTAGACACCAATGTACATATAACAGGCAGAAAATTTGATATAAGATACAAAGAACACGTGAGAATCTGGAAGTAAGGGAACAGTCACAAGCCAACCTCTAGAAAAGGAGACATGAAAATTGTGGTGTCACCGCCAGACACCACACTTGCTAGGTGGTAGCTTTAAATCGGCCGCGGTCCATTAGTACACGTCGCACCCGCGTGTCGCCACTGTGTGATCGCAGACTGAGCGCCACCACAAGGCAGGTCTCGAGATACGGACTAGCACTCGCCCCAGTTGTACGGACGACGTAGCTAGCGACTACACTGACGAAGCCTCGCTCCTTTGCCGAGCAGATAGTTAGAATAGCCTTCAGCTAAGTCCATGGCTACGACCTAGCAAGGCGCCATTAGCCTTACATAGCAATTGATAATTATCGTCTAAAGCATGTCTCAACAAGAACGATGTATACAACAAGGATGGATTAAAGTTAAGTATTCCAAAAGCAACGTACTTTTCTTTATAGCATTCATTGAGCGTCCTGTTTCAGACTTCACGATATTCTGCGTGAGCTTATAGCGTGCATATCGGCCCCCTCAAAATAACACTGTCGGCACTTCTGTCGACACATCAAAAATAATTAGACTCAACAATAAAAAAACACCTCCTAAACCTGCAATAAAATTATCACATACAAAAAAAATCAAAGCAGAGAACAAAACCCTGTTGAATGAACAAGTAACATGACAGAGAGCTTACTGTTTACATTAATAGATAAAATAATAGAGTAACAGTCTAAAAGAGGATTATTATCATAATAATAATAACAACAACAACACGTAACACCTGTCCACTCATTTGCCCAAGAGCCCCTCCACAAAACATTTAAACCAAAACTCATATCAACTGAAACCCAAAACTTTCAAAAACCCCCTGTCACATTCACATTCAACTTCCTACAACCCGCCCTGAGGAACCACTGACACACCCACAGCCACACCACAAAAAACCTACATGTACATTCTTTTTCTTACACACACACACACACACACACACACACACACACACAACTAAGAGAACATAAATGAATAAGCGTTGGTTTTCAGCATACACCTCGTTAGGAGGACAACATATACGTAAACAAACCAAACAGGAAGAGACATAAACTAAACACACAGTAGTTACGCCTTTAAACCATAGTTTTCTTTAAAATATCTACGACTAGTGACAGAAGACTGATAGTGCTCCACAGAAATCAGCGCAAACAATGTGAAAACTGTAAAGACAAAAGTTCGTAACTTGAAAACGTGATTATGTTTCGTAAATGAAGTTATAGTGCGACCTTCAGCAAGTGACCAGATTAGAGGAAACACAGATGCCAGCCAAAAACGCGAACAACTGCAAGCAATCAGTTATTTACGTAAGAAACAAGACGTGAACTGTTTTATAATCTACAAATATCACATACCAAAACAAAATTGTATCATTGTAGATTCCACTGAAGATGCCTTAAAGTAAAATGCGAAACACGTTTGGATGAAATGAAACACACTGGAGCAAGAGAAGGCGGTTTTTATTTGAAAAAACGAGTATTGGTCGTTGTTTCTGGCCACGGTACACGAAAAATTAGTTCGGCTCTTGTCACTAGCTTCTACGTTACAAGTCTCGCAACCGCCCGAGAAGGCAGTGCACCCCAGCAGGCGCATCTTGCTTGCTTTGGGTTTCGCCCGGTCGACCAAGGACAACCCGTCGGTACTACTTCCTTGCATCGCACTCTCTTTAGTCATTGATCAGAGGTCGTAGATACGCTCAATCATTCACTCCCTCCAGGTCCTTTAAGCATCTTGTAAGATGGTTCTGATCTCAACCTTCGCGATTAATAACCACTAGTTTTCTCTCAGTGTTAATACCTAACTAATAGTCTTTACCCTCGAGATCAGTAACTAAGTTTTTCTTAACTTCTTGCAGTGAGGGTAGGCTCATCTGCAAAGCGTAGGTTCTTCATTTTCCTGCTGCCAGTTGAAATTTCACGTCCCGAGATATCCGGTGCGTCGCCTATGACATACCCTGCATACGTGCTATAGGGCTCAGATGATAGTGTAGGAACATCCATTTGTCACGTCGAAAAACTGCGAGTCTCCAACTTCTGTCTTTATGGCTGCAGTATGACTTAAAAATTCCGTTTAGTAGTGATACTCGGTGTTCTGGAACCCCCATTTTTGAGCACATTCCACAACTTGTACCACATGAGACAATCAATCTAGGAAACAAACGAAGGCAGAGACACAGAACTCAGACCTCCTTCAATTATCTGCTTTAAATTCGTGGCTGCCTCTCTAGTACCTTCACTTGTCCCAGAATGTGATTTTTCTGCAGAAATCTCAAACTCCAAGAAATTTCTTTAGACTTCGATTCATTATGTAAAAGGAGGACTTTGCCAGCACGCAATATTAACGATATAGTCCGGTAACTGGATCAATCCCTAACTGATCCTTTTTTGTGAATAGGAATTACGTCCAGTCTTAAGGCCATTCACCAGTATGCCACACCGTATTACACATTAAATGTCAAGCACGCATACCTTCCATCACTGTGTGGATTTCTCTGGAATTACCGTCTGTACCTGGGGCTTTGTTGTTTTTCGCATGGTTGATGGCATTCTCGATTTCACCGAACTGAATATCGGGTTCCGTGTCTGATTCCTCGCAAATGTTCTCTTCCTCGATGTTATTTCCTTTGCAGTACAGGGTTTCGCAGTGTCGTTTCCATTTAACTACTGCTTCTTTCTCGTCAGCAACAAGATCGCTATTTACATCTTCTATAATTCACTTGTGCGGTTTGAACTCTCGGGTAATGCCGTTTATCTTCTTGGAGACGTCATGTGTTTGATTTAGCTTTTGATGCTGTGGTTTGATCACATACGCTGGCGAGATACTGTGTCTTGTCAGTTCGCCGGAACCGCGCTGCTGCTACGGTCGCAGGTTCGAATCCTGCCTCGGGCATGCATGTGTGTGTGATGTCCTTAGGTTAGTTAGGTTTAAGTAGTTGTAAGTCTAGGGGACTGACGACCTCAGATGTTAAGTCCCACAGTGCTTAGAGCCATTTGAACCATTTTTCAGCTCGCCGGCTGCGCCACGTTTTGCGTTGCACTCTTCCTAAACTTGAGCAGTTTGTACGCCACGTCGCTTCAGGGTTCAAAATCCAAGGATGCTTCGCTCGGAAGGGCGGTCTGTTCGGGAAGAGACGAACTCATTATTTCCTTTATTTTGTCTCGTGTTTGTGGGGGGATATTCCTGATACTCTGGTAAAATTGAAAACTGTCATCACATGCCTATTTTGGAATTGGAATTATTACTTATCGCGTTTCGAACTCGAGTGTGATTTGGATGTAGGAAAGCTATTCCGATATTTTCACATATGTTTTACTCATTCACTCCATTATCGTGCAATAAAATGCCTACATGATGTGCAACAGGAAATGGTGGTTCGATGCGATATTTGCTAAACCTTTAAGCACGAAAATCAAGCGTTCCTAATAATACAGACACAACGCTAACAAAACTGACGTTTACACATATCTGGTATTTGAAAGGATGCATTTCCTACAGGCAAGTATATTTGTGAGAACTTATTTCTCTAAACAAGACATTAAATGTGTAGTTTTCAGGAAGATAATCTGCACTTTGTGCTACGAGTGGTCTATTTTGAGTTTTGACACAGAAGCAGATGTACAAGGTGACTGACAATGGATTTGGGAATGGTGCTGCAAGACAAACGCAGTTTTACGGTTGATAAATTAATCATAAATTCCTGATGCCATTTACTGGAACAAAACGTGAAGAGAAACTCGAAAATACGAAGGAAGGGTATTATTCCAGTTATCTGAGACACACGTAGCAAAGTAAAAGAGTCTTACGCCGGACTCTCAGAGTGTACTGTTACAGTGAATGACATAGTGTTTACAGTTAGAAGTAAGCCAGCAATCGTTAATCACGTGGTGACTGGTAGAAAGTTTTTGCTGAGATAACACTGAGAGACGACTAGTGTGCGCAGTCGACAGTCACTTGGACGCTCTGCCCGCCTCCGGCAATGCCCCCCCGGACACGCAGACACGAGGCAGGGAGTCAGACTCACCGCATCGTCCGCGCTGGCTGGCTGGCTGGCTGGCGGCTGCGCGCTCCGGCCTCGTGCGGCGCCCGCGGCTATCTGGCCGCGACTCGCTTCGCCTCGCCATATCGCTTCAGCGCCCCTCCCGTCCCCTTATCGAGACGTCCCTCGAGTCACACAGCCCGGCCAGTACACGATATGCGACTTGCAACTGACAGTCGAACTATTCCTCAGTTACAGCTGACATAAAGCTCCAACTGCTGGCCATTAAGACCGCGACGACATGAAAGCGGCATGCAGCAGAGGTCACATTGCCACGCACTCAACTACAACCGTAGAGTAAATATCTCTGGAGTCAGCATTCACATGCGCAGAACAGATTTTGTGTTGCCAACATACATTGCCGGCTTGGTCACGTGTTCTCGGGACGTCGTGTGTTTGTCCGTATAGCGCCCTCTATATTTAGAATGTCACTACATCTCTAGTACAGACGGATTCTTTTCGTACGAGTCGTGGATTATTTATATATGTTGCGTAGACATTTTAACAGTATCCATTTGATACCCGGAATAAACCAGCTACGTAACTTTTAGGTGCAAGTGATACTCGTTTTGCATTCTGCTTCTGGACACTGTTTTTGGTATTTTTCGGTATGATACGGCACTTTATAGTATTACAGAACCTGAAGTACATTTTGCACTGATAGTCTTGCAAAACGACTTGACAGTACGCTAGTACTTTTGAAAGTGTCCGAAAAAACACCGAATTTGCCACACATTAGCGATTATATCCCTGCTAATTCGTCCTTTTTTTTCCTGCTATTCCTGCGTATTTATTTTCTGGTTTTGGGACCTAAAGGACAAATTTTCTTACTGGTGACACTTTGAACTATTTATTTAACGCATTTTACGTACTTGCTCCCAGTTTATTAAATAAATAGTAGACTGAGTAATCTATACATATAATCGACAAGTCACTGATAAATGCATGGAGGATAGTATTTGTTGAAACAACCAACCATTTCCTTTCCTGTTCCACTAGCAAATTTACGAGAGGAAGCGATTGTTTGTAAGCTTTTGTACGAGCCGTAATATCTATTATATAGTCATAAAATCGTAGAAAAATGTGTCTACAGAATCAAGCCTTAATTATAATGCGTCTCGAAATTTTTAACATATACATCGCTATTACACTATCAACAAACGGCGAAACACAACAAAAACTCTTGATATTATAAACTTCAAACGCTGCGGAAAGCACACACGCACAGCGAAGTCCCGAGAACACGTGACAATCCTGGTTTAATGTTGACAACATGCGCAGAACGCAATGCTCACTCCAGAGATATTTACTCTATGACTACAACCCCCGAAAGTAAAAAGATTAGCGTGGCAGCGCAACCGCAAAGATTGCGTAGGAGTGATGCCATCCGTGTTCTAGACTTCCCAATATTTTATGTGAAAACTCTTAAAGCTTTTTAAATAAAATTAACATTATTAATATTCTCCACGTTTATTCTTCGTGTCTACATATTTGCAATCCACTGCCGCTAGAGGGCTCCGAATTGTCGCGTACAACATGGTGATGTGTAATGTAGAGTCATGTAATCGCGCTTCTGAAAGCACGAGCCGGCCAGTGTGGCCGTGCGGTTCTAGGCGCTTCAGTCTGGAATCGCGTGACCGCTACGGTCGCAGGTTCGAATCCTGCCTCGGGCACGGATGTGTGTGATGTCCTTAGGTTAGTTAGGTTTAAGTAGTTCTAAGTTCTATGGGACTGACGACCTCAGATGTTAAGTCCCATAGTGCTCAGAGCCATTTGTACCATTTTTTTGAAAGCACGAATTCCAAGAGTTCGTCCGTACACCGAGTACCCCCTCCTTCAGCACGACAACGCCAGACCACACACTGCCCACGCAGTCTCGACTTGGCCCCATCCGATTTTCATCTGTTTACAACACTTAAAGAACACCTTCGAGGACTTCACTTTGATAGCGATGAAGTGGTGCACGCGGAGGCGAGGTCGTGGCTCCGTCAACGATGTGAAACATTTCTGCAGTGACGCTATCGCCAAACTGGTCTCTCGTTGGGAGAAATGTGTTCGTCGCCAACGTGAAGGGTTATGTTGAGAAATAAATGCGTGGACACGAAGAATAAACGTGTAGAATGTTAACAGCATTTGCTTTGTTTAAAAAAGCTTTAAGAGTTTCCACATACAAAATTTGCAGGCATTACCTTTCAGCACGCCCCCGTATATACTCGTATAAGGAAAGACCACGTTTCAGTGTTGTCTGTTTCTGTTTCGCGGAACTCGAACGAGCGTCTACTGGCACACGTCGGAATTCGTCCCCGGCAAGATCGTGCACTATGTAATATCTAATACATAATTTACTATTTTTCTCGAATATTAGAGTAGTTTATTCACTAATTATTAATCTTTGCAGCACGGAAGCTAACACAACTTTTAATATTACTTCGCTCACTGAATTTCGTGCATCATTTGTGCAACTCGATGTCAGAGTTTTTAATTTTCTGTCTTCTCTCTTTCTACTCTCAGCACTGATACGAGCAGGGTCCAGTTTTCGGGTACTCAGATTAGGTATACGTTCTATAATTGCATTTAAATCACCAATATCGTATAAGCCATGAGATATTTGTGCAACTTTACTACTTCCTAGATGTAATTCACTGTTCGCCATGGTGATGTTAGGAATGCTGTTGTATGTTTCAAGAGCGATCAGTGCAACACTCCACTCTCCCTTGCTTAGATCTACCGGCAGACAGTAATACTGACAAGCACTCTTCTGACATGAGACTGCATGACATCAACTGACTCAGTGATGTGCATGCTGCTTGTACAACAGGAAGTAATTGCATAATTCTTTAGGCAGACGTTATTCTAGTGTTTTTCTAACATATGTAACACAGTGGGTTCCAGATTCTTCCACAATATACAAATTAACAATCCCCCCCCCCCCCCGTTTGGATTTCTCCATCGTCTTTCGCAACAAACGCCGCACAGCACTGCGCAGTACAGCTAGGAAACTAATTGTTTAATTAACAGGCCAGGTCCTTTCTTGTATCTTTTAAATATACTCCTTCCCTAATAGTGCCTGCCTGTTATGTCTTTTTGCCTCCTACAGTTGTTTCTCTGCATTTGGTACATTCTTCTCTGTTCAGGCTATGGCAGCAGCCACCTTCGTGCTAAAAACGCAACAGCGTCTAGTCCTGCAGAAATTAGAATAGAAATGGGATAATTCCACGAGTCGTGCTGGGTATTGGCAAAGCTGTAGAAGTTTTAAGACGTCTACTTGCTGTTCCTACTACTTTCTTCTCCAGGGCACTTTTTGCCACTGCCACCACAGACTGGACGCATTTTTTTAAACATCCAACAGGTTTTTTCTTCTTCTGTTTTATTGTATGATGAGCTGCGCTCATAACTTGTCGGAATTTAGTCCAAGCACCCAACACAAGTTTGGCATATATTGTTTGATCAACTGCAAATTCTGCAATATGTTACCGTATGCCTGTGTGACATGTACGAGTATGTTTGGCTTTGTCATTTAAATTTCGATCAACAGTGAGACATTCTGCCAAATGCTAAATCATGTTCCTTGGAGGCCTCATCTACTAGATTAATCGACTTATCTGCACGAGCTAGACAGTTTTCCATCACCTTTCCAGGTCCACAGCAGTTAGTTATATCCAGGGATATGTAATTCAATATGTAACTTATCGAGAATGGTGTACTCTGTAGCACTCATATTATGGTACTGGACTGTCTGCGGTTGGTGCACCCTGGTATACACCAGATCGTGAGCATTCACTAAACGTTGTGTGATGCTGGAAAGTCCAAGTCTATGAGAAACATGTCCGCTCCAGTGCGTCTCTGCAATTCTTCTCTATAAAAGTTCCAGCCGGGTACTCAGCTTCACTGTCCTTTATGACGTAAGTTCGGAGGTTTGCTCATTTCACTCTGCAAATTGTAAATATCTCCACTGGCCAGTTAAGCAGACAAAATTTCTTAAACGCGGTTTTGTCTTTTACAATAGACACCAAATCACCTACATTAAATTTCTGCTTCTATGGATCCAACATTTTAATACAGTTGTGTACTGCGATTAGACGCTCATTGTCACAAATGTTAAGAGGCCTCACTCTTATCAAAAGATGTTTAGTTCGAGTATATTCTCCAAGTATTTGTGGCAGACTTTCTAGCCATTTGTATGAACCGTGGAGATTAAGTAATATCCACATATGTTTTTTTTTAATGTTCAAACAATTCAGAATACTCACTTTCATGTGGGAAAATGTAGATTAGTGGTTTATTCTGTATTGCTCCGTTACTATCTTCAAATACCTATTGCAAAATTCCAGCCCATGGTCGATTCGAAGATTGTCAGGACAACGATTCATTCCTGACTGCAGCTATTGTTCATTCGCCTGTGCAACTTCCTTCCCAGTCTCTGCTTTCACAGATAAGGCCCAGGCAAATTTTGAATAAATATCTACAACCATCAAAATATATTTGAAACTTTTATTTACTGACGAATATCGTCTCACCTCAATGAGATCTGCCAGCCATAAATGATCCACACCTCACATTATGACACGTGTATGCAGGAATGTGGAGTGACTGGACTACCACTCCACCATTACTATTCTCCTTTCAAGGGGCACCGCCGATTACCTTCCCCAGCACTGACATAATCCGAGCCTGTGCTCTCAACCTAATCACCTCGATGTTAAGGGGACGTTAAATCCAATCTTGCTTCCTTCCTTCACAATTATAATTTAGTAAGGCAGCATTCTTGAAACTCTGAAGTGACTGATGTGGGCAGCGACCGCTGCGGCAGCCATAGCCATTGGGGCCAGCGTAGTGGAGGAACTCCAGAGGTAGACTTCCCAGTCTTTTATACTAAATGTCAGTGGCTTTTCCTGCGCTGTCTGCGACGGCTAACCCAGTGCCGATAATATTCATGTATTTGCCAGTGTTCGGGATTTTTATTCTTCTATCTGGTGTGTAGTTTTGCCTGCATTAGTCATATGTAATAATTAAGTCCAGATCGCAATAGTTATTTTATTTAAAATAACCTGTTTCAGCCCAGTCTTAGGCCACCTTCAGAATAGCACTGTGTAGACTAGAAATCGTGCAAGTTGCATAAAGAAGTCAGTGACTTAAAATAATCTGTCCTGATTATACTCGAAGAGTCTTTACCCATCACCTGCGGTTGACAGTGTTCAGAACAGTCAGTATACCTCGGGCGCTAGTGTTGGCTAGGCACCATTGCGTTATGTAGGTCTTGTGAGGGCGTGTTTAGTTCTATGACGCCAACGTCAGCCAATGAGGAACTATTTACATAATTTACGTATCATCTGAAGATACAGTTTATCTAAAAGTGAGTAATCATAAAAAGTAGTGCCTATACGACAGAACGGATTGTTAAAAATAGTGAGTAACTGTAGTAAGATTATTTAAATTAATATTTCTTGTAGTACCATTTGGCGGAAATAATTTACACCCATAGCATCGGCTATTTGGCTCTGAGCACTATGGGACTTAACATCTAGGGTCATCAGTCCCCTAGTACTTAGAACTACTTAAACCTAACAACACCCAGTCATCACGAGGCAGATAAAATCCCTGACCCCGCCGGGAATCGAACCTGGGAACCCGGGCGTGGAAAGCGAGAACGCTACCGCAGGACCACAAGCTGCGGACATCGGCTGTTTAATCAATAGAATGTGTGTATGGAATAAACAAATGAATTCACGTAAAATTATTATCATCTATGATAATTATACAGTAATTACACTGTGTTCTGAATAATACGAAATTTGAAACTTCCTGACAGATTAAAACTGTGCGCCGGACCGAGACTCGAAATCGAGACCTTTGCCTTTCGCGGGCAAGTGCTCTACCATCTGAGCTACCGAAGCACGACTCACGCCCGGTACTCACAGCTGTACTTCTGCCAGTACCTCGTGTCCTACCTTCCAAACTTTACAGAAGCGCTCCTGCGAACCTTGCAGAACTAGCACTCCTGAAAGAAAGGATATTGCGGAGACATGGCTTAGCCACAGCCTGGCGGATGTTTCCAGAATGAGATTTTCACTCTGCAGCAGAGTCCGGCACACTGTTTTAATCTGCCAGGAAGTTTCATATCAGCGCACACTCCGCTGCAGAGTGAAAATCTCATTCTGGATACGAAATGTAGTAGAACTTTGGCGCACTCTTCTCGCCTGAACTTGCTATTTACGGACGCCGTTGCTATACAGATGTCATAGTAAGATGACCAGCAAATATCAAAATGTATATCATGGACGCCATGTGTTACCATAACGACTGACGTCGATCACAGCTGTCAGAGATAATCAGGACGGTGTTTTCTGAAGCAGCGCCAGTACAATTTTTACTGCAAGTTGCCAGCAAAATGCTAGTCGTTCTCGTAATACAGACCTGTTGTAGGCCGCGCGGGGTAGCCGAGCGGTCTGAGGCGCCTTGCCACAGTTCGCGCCGCTGACCCCCCTCGGAGGTCCGAGTCCTCCCTCGCGCATGGGTATGTGTGTGTTTCCTTAGGGTAAGTTAGTTTACGTTAGATTAAGTAGTGTATAAGCCTAGAGACCGATGACCTCAGCAGTTTGGTCCCATAGGAACTTACCAGACCTGTCGTACGTAAGAACAACAGTACTTGGAAGCCAATAATCCGTTATTTGTGGTGAAATTACGTCAACGTATAAAAACTGATTATAAAATTGCGTCTAATCATTTAATAAAACTGGAATGCGGGCCATACTGTTTATACAGAACTATTTTCTCACAAAAAATAATGTACTTGGAAACCCATAAATCGTTATTTGTCGAGAAATTACGTCAGCGCATAAAATCTGGTAATAAAAGAGCGCATGATCACTTAATTAAACTGGAAAAACTAGGAAGTAGTTAATCATGTCTGTATTTTGCTAACAAATTCAGAACAAGATAATTAAATGTAACTCCCTGTTACGGAATTCTAGGTTACAAAATTAAAGTACAACTGGAATTAAGGTAAAACAGAAAAACAGCAGTCTATTTAAATGACGTCTTCAAATAGTTCGAAGAAAGCTTATCTCGAAAATCACAGACTCCTTTATGTAACTGGCACGATGTTTATCTTTGACAGTGTTATTCTGAAGATGGCCTAAGACCGGGCCGAAACCGGTCATTTTGAATGAAATAACCATTGCGACCTAGATTGTTTTTCACCAATTTTATATAGATGACAAAATGTCACCAAAAATTTTGAACTTTTCCATAGTCTACAAAATACTGATCCTGTTACGTATTGGTGTACTTTATTGCAAACAGAAACCTACCTTGGCTGTCATTCACTTTTCTCGTTTTCTCAATGCTCAGAACGTCGTACTGCACGTGATTCCATCGATCCCCACATGCCAATGAATTCGTTAAATGTCATGCCGATTCCTACATGTGCTCGGAAAATACGTCCTAAATTCAGGTTGTCCTGTCCGAAAGCAATAATAAGGTTCACATTACCCTTTTCCAACTGCTTCAGAATCGTCAAAAATGAGTGGCTCCAATAAGACATTTGAACTTTCATACGTCGGACAAATCAAAAATATTTCCGTATTTGATTCTGGTTCTCCACTGCAACCTCGTCAATACGAATAAACAGTTAGGCTTTACCTTTTCAGGTGGGGGGAATAGCACTGCTTTTGCTGAACTTCTGGAAGGTTGCTTCATCGATTCCGTGCAAAATTTGTTCTTTCAGACCTTTCACGCCGTACACACCAATGGCCGCCTGTGCGATGACCACCTACCATCACTGAGTGGACGTCCAGTTACGGTACTGGCGTACAAATTCGAGATTCGTCGTGACTGAACGGCAGTCACGAACCAGGCGCCCGCTGCGGGGGCCCGAATACAGCCGAACGGTCGCCGGGGAGACCGGGCAGCGCCTCCCTCGGCTGTACGAGTGCTCACTCGCCCGCCCGCACACGCCTCGCCTCGGCAGCCGTCGCTCAGCCCTGCTGTCATCTCCGCCCCCCTCGGCTGTACGGTGCTCACTCGCCCGCCCGCACACGCCTCGCCTCGGCAGCCGTCGCTCAGCCCTGCTGTCATCTCCGCCTGCCTCGGCTGTACGGGCGCTCACTCGCCCGCCCGCACACGCCTCGCCTCGGCAGCCGTCGCTCAGCCCTGCTGTCATCTCCGCCTGCCTCGGCTGTACGGGTGCTCACTCGCCCGCCCGCACACGCCTCGCCTCGGCAGCCGTCGCTCAGCCCTGCTGTCATCTCCGCCCCCCTCGGCTGTACGGTGCTCACTCGCCCGCCCGCACACGCCTCGCCTCGGCAGCCGTCGCTCAGCCCTGCTGTCATCTCCGCCTGCCTCGGCTGTACGGGCGCTCACTCGCCCGCCCGCACACGCCTCGCCTCGGCAGCCGTCGCTCAGCCCTGCTGTCATCTCCGCCTGCCTCGGCTGTACGGGTGCTCACTCGCCCGCCCGCACACGCCTCGCCTCGGCAGCCGTCGCTCAGCCCTGCTGTCATCTCCGCCTGCCTCGGCTGTACGAGTGCTCACTCGCCCGCCCGCACACGCCTCGCCTCGGGAGCCGTCGCTCAGCCCTGCTGTCATCTCCGCCTGCCTCGGCTGTACGAGTGCTCACTCGCCCGCCCGCACACGCCTCGCCTCGGCAGCCGTCGCTCAGCCCTGCTGTCATCTCCGCCCCCCTCGGCTGTACGGTGCTCACTCGCCCGCCCGCACACGCCTCGCCTCGGCAGCCGTCGCTCAGCCCTGCTGTCATCTCCGCCTGCCTCGGCTGTACGGGTGCTCACTCGCCCGCCCGCACACGCCTCGCCTCGGCAGCCGTCGCTCAGCCCTGCTGTCATCTCCGCCTGCCTCGGCTGTACGAGTGCTCACTCGCCCGCCCGCACACGCCTCGCCTCGGGAGCCGTCGCTCAGCCCTGCTGTCATCTCCGCCTGCCTCGGCTGTACGAGTGCTCACTCGCCCGCCCGCACACGCCTCGCCTCGGCAGCCGTCGCTCAGCCCTGCTGTCATCTCCGCCCCCCTCGGCTGTACGGTGCTCACTCGCCCGCCCGCACACGCCTCGCCTCGGCAGCCGTCGCTCAGCCCTGCTGTCATCTCCGCCTGCCTCGGCTGTACGGGCGCTCACTCGCCCGCCCGCACACGCCTCGCCTCGGCAGCCGTCGCTCAGCCCTGCTGTCATCTCCGCCTGCCTCGGCTGTACGGGTGCTCACTCGCCCGCCCGCACACGCCTCGCCTCGGCAGCCGTCGCTCAGCCCTGCTGTCATCTCCGCCCCCCTCGGCTGTACGGTGCTCACTCGCCCGCCCGCACACGCCTCGCCTCGGCAGCCGTCGCTCAGCCCTGCTGTCATCTCCGCCTGCCTCGGCTGTACGGGCGCTCACTCGCCCGCCCGCACACGCCTCGCCTCGGCAGCCGTCGCTCAGCCCTGCTGTCATCTCCGCCTGCCTCGGCTGTACGGGTGCTCACTCGCCCGCCCGCACACGCCTCGCCTCGGCAGCCGTCGCTCAGCCCTGCTGTCATCTCCGCCTGCCTCGGCTGTACGAGTGCTCACTCGCCCGCCCGCACACGCCTCGCCTCGGGAGCCGTCGCTCAGCCCTGCTGTCATCTCCGCCTGCCTCGGCTGTACGAGTGCTCACTCGCCCGCCCGCACACGCCTCGCCTCGGCAGCCGTCGCTCAGCCCTGCTGTCATCTCCGCCTGCCTCGGCTGTACGGGTGCTCACTCGCCCGCCCGCACACGCCTCGCCTCGGCAGCCGTCGCTCAGCCCTGCTGTCATCTCCGCCTGCCTCGGCTGTACGAGTGCTCACTCGCCCGCCCGCACACGCCTCGCCTCGGGAGCCGTCGCTCAGCCCTGCTGTCATCTCCGCCTGCCTCGGCTGTACGAGTGCTCACTCGCCCGCCCGCACACGCCTCGCCTCGGCAGCCGTCGCTCAGCCCTGCTGTCATCTCCGCCTGCCTCGGCTGTACGGGTGCTCACTCGCCCGCCCGCACACGCCTCGCCTCGGCAGCCGTCGCTCAGCCCTGCTGTCATCTCCGCCTGCCTCGGCTGTACGAGTGCTCACTCGCCCGCCCGCACACGCCTCGCCTCGGGAGCCGTCGCTCAGCCCTGCTGTCATCTGCGGCACGTGCTGCACCTCAGCTGCCGGGGCGCTGCTTCTCGCTGCACCATTTTGCCGTAAAAGTACTCTAACCGTCCACAAACTTTGCAGTTTCAGAATCGATTTCGCACTTGGCCCGAAAGCCAATAAGTGTGCTCTTTTGGAATCAGATAAATCACTCGATTTGTACATTACGACAATGACTACACTGTTTTCTGTGCCACCTCGACACGATGTATATACCCCCCACGCCTAGTGCTGCCACCAGTGATATGTGAGTGGTTACTGCATACCGATTTGCAACGTAGGCAGTGGCCACATTAATGTGACTCGACTATGTTCCTATGTAGTTGGCCGATCCGACAACATACTATGTGTAATATGGAGAAGTACTGGTCCATTGTTCTCCTTCTTCCACTTTCCTGTCGGTAAGGACGAGGCACTTGAGATAATGCTGTTTCATCCACTTGCTCATGGTACACAGGCGATTTTATACAGAAATAAAGACACACATGAAGCTCTTACACTTATTATTTCTTATTTATATTCTCTTCATATAGAAGTGTGTACGAATGTAATTCTGTGGCTACATCTGCCACAGTTGTTTCATACATTTCTACACGAATCGATGCACAACTTGAATCGCAAAGTTCAGCAGTGGTTGCTTCCCGTGGACAAAGTTTTGCATACCAACTCTGAGAGATTGCTCCGTATTTTGTCGAAGAGTTAATTCACGTGCGACCACCACCTCAGTCGACACACCAGAGCAACGGCAGTCCAGCTGGTCCGTACTGCCCACTGGCGCGTGTTCCGGATTTGCCGGTGCGTAGCACGTCATACGGATCTTAAGAAACATTTTCGTTAGGTTTTCATAAAACTTCGACGTAAAGCATTTGGTGAGAAATTTTTATATTATGCTTCAACTTACTGTAACTCTGCTTAATAATTTTTTCAATATAATGTTACTTCACTAAGTAAATTAAATAATTACCTTTGATATCAGATTTGAGTTATTCGGAAAATTACCTTTGTTTGGTACGCACCTCGCGTCCATTAAATTGTTATTTGAAAAGCCTTCAAAATTAATTATTACTTATTCGCTATCAGTTTAATTTTCGCCGATGATTTGACTCAACTTTGGTGTGTGATACATAGTGAACACATACTCTAGTTATACAGGTCACATATGTATTTATGAGATGCATTTGTTTCAATTATGTTGTGTACGATGCTGTATTCTATTTTGTGATTTGCAAATTCCTATGAGAGTACTGCAGTCATATTTGAGCTTCCTGATGCATTAAAATATTCTTTTTCTTTATTCACGTTTAGGGGATTTCAATTGATGTTTCTCGGAGTAGGTGAGTCGATTCGGTGAACGACGCATAGACGATCAGTCTCCCGTTTTAAATGTTACGAACTTTTTCTGTATCTCGGCGTATCGGTACTCTGCCAGATGCCACGGGCTCTCTGCAGGAATTGCGAGATATTGACGGAAGGAAAATAACACGTTTATCTTGTGACCCGGAAAAGTTCGGCGCGCGAATTGCAAATTTTTGAAGTTTTGTTGCCACGAGAGGCAGGCAATAGAGGCCAGCACAGCTGACGGTGCCCTCACGTCACAACAAAATACTGTGTACAGGGGCAAGTTTGTGACACCAGTCGACGGTGGAGCAACAGTGTGACAAACAGTGAAGTAATATTTTGTAGGTAGGGCACTCGTGTGCTACCGAGAACTGCAAATCGAACTGGGCCTGGCAGCCCGAGGTCAGAGCAGAGAGAGAGAGAGAGAGAGAGAGAGAGAGAGAGAGCTACGAAGAGCTGGGAGGACAAGAAACTGAAAGCGTATTAGTCACGTCGCTATAAGAGTATGAGTAGTCGAGTGTAGGGGCTCAAACCGTTCCATCTGCTAGTCGAACTGGAGAGAGTAAAGGGGTTTTGAGTTTGAGAGAAACCGCGACCCATCCCCGGTGACGCCGATCGGCCGACTAGGTGACGCCGATCGACTCGACCGAGTTCCGGCGAGACGTGCCTACCTGCGGCAGGGCGCCGCCGAGCTAAAGCTGGAGCGCAGCGCAGCCAGAGGGGGGCTGGCCATCTCACAAGCTGTACCCTCAGTGCCAACACTGCTTCCCTCAGGTTTCCCTTTTCCATAGCACTTTGCCGACACAGTTTCTGGTGAGTAGACCAAGTACAGCCAGTGCCTCCCTGTCTCTCGGACACATTTCCTTTTCGCAGCTGGTCTCATTCGTTTTCCTTGAGAACATACTCGCCTCACACGTCTGCCTATCAGTCTGTACCGGTCTGTCTGGACAGACATCATTACTCCCACGAGTGTATTTCTTCAAATCCGCTGACGATGTAACTACACTAGCTTCCCCACGACCTGAAATAAGTGGTGTACCACTGAAATTTCAAACTGACCCCTGCTACAGGTATGTGAACCGCTATATATACCCTTGCTCCATCCTTTTTTACTGTTATCCTAACCTTACGAAAAAAATTTCGCTAATTACTTTCGGTGTGCAACTCATTCTCCACCTACATGAACCCTTGTGCTGTAATCAATACTGGGCTGGACAATCAGTTTCCTGCAGTGCAGTGACGTTACTCCCAACATCACCCAGCACGGAGCAAACTTTCAATGCCCAACTTGTTATCCAACGAACTTAACTGTCCTGTCTTTCATAGGTAGTTATTTAACATCATCTTTGTATCACTGGTATACCAAGTTAGCTCCACAGTTAATCTCACACTAACCTCGTATTGTTCAATATTCCGTGTTCTAAACTAGACAATAGAGTTGTGTGCCATTTTGCGACACCCTTCACAGAACTCGCCATTTTCTGGACCACTATATATGCCCTTGTTCCCTTTGTTTCTACCCTTATTCTACCCATGTGAAACAAAAACATACTGAATTACTTTGTCGCTTCTTCAGATGTCGTGTCTAACATTCGTGTGAAAGCTTAGCATTTTAGAAACGGTCTCTTTGTGTTGGCTACTGCGGGAGTCACCACCGACATAAACGAGAAAGGAGAGAAGACTCTGGTACACTATTACTTGTCACAGAATGCAGGCTTAGTATCTTCTTCCCGTTACTCAGTACTGAAGCTCTCTGAGTCTGCGACCGAACTGGGGCCGACCGGCAATGGGCGACTAGTGAAGTCACTGTTGAGAGGGGGCGCTGAACTCTGGAGGTGTGGCGCTGCCCGCTGTCTCCACTGGCGCGCGGATCAGCGGCATCTGCAGAGGTCAGTGTTCAGTCAATGCATTACGACTGCACAGCTCTAATGGATGTGCTCTGAGGGTGGAACAGGCTCAGTCATAACTTACGTATACACACTAAATGCGGCGTAGTTGTTTCATGAGTTCTGGAATGAATTTCGTGTCCTCGCCCTTGACTAAGGTATCAGGCAACCCAAACTTCAGTATCCAAATGTTAACTAACACCTGTGCCACAGTACTGGCATGTCGGTCTAAAACCACTGTTGTAGCTAAAACTGTGAAAAATGATCTACGACCATTATCACGTACCAGGTCCCTGAGGTGCTTTGTTATGTTCTTGTTACCGTGGTCTTCAGTCCAGAGATTGGTTTGATGCGGCTTTCCATGCTACTTTATCCTGTGCAAGCTTCTTCATATCCAAGTAATTACTGCAGCCAACATACTTCTGAATTTATTTAGTGTGTTCATGCCTTGGTCTCCCACTACGATCTTTATCTTCCTTTCTTCCCTCCAATACTAAATTGATGGTCCCTTGATGCCTTAGAACGTGCCCTACAAACCGAACCCTTCTTCTAGCCAAGTTGTGCCACAAATTCATCTTCTCCTCAGTTCTATTTAGCACCTCCTCATTAGTTACGTGATCTACCTGCCTGATCTTCAGCATTCCTCCGTAGCACCACTTTTCCGTTTCTTGTCTAAACTATTTATCCTCCATGTTTCACTTCCATACGTGGCTACACTCCATACAAATACTTTCAGAAACGACTTCCTGGCACTTCAATCTATACTCCATGTTAACAAATTTCTCTTCTTCAGAAACGCTTTCCTTGCCATTGCCAGTCTACATTTTATATCCTCTCTACTTCGACCATCATCATTTATTTTGCTCCCCAAATAGCAAAACTCCTTTACTACTTTAAGTGTCTCATTTCCTAATCTAATTCCCTCGGCATCTCCCTATTTAATTCGACTATATTCCATTATCCTCTTTTTGCTTTTGTTGATGTTCATCTTATACCCTCCTTTCAAGACAACTCCCCATTCCGTTCAACTGCTCTTCCCGGTCGTTGCTGTCTCTGACAGAATTACAATGTCGTCGGCAAACCTCGAAGTTTTTATTTCTTCTCCATGGATTTTAGTAGCTATTCAAAATTTTTCTTTTGCTTCCTTTACTGCTTGCTCAGTATATAGTTTGAACAACATCGGAGATAGACTACAACCCTGTCTCAGTCCCTTCTCAACAACTGCCTCCCTTTCGTGCACCTCGACTCTAATAACTACCATCTGGTTTCTGTACAAACTGTAAATGACCTTTCGCTCCCTGTATTTGACCCCTACCACCCTCAGAATTTGAAAGAGAGTATTCCAGTCAACATTGTCAAAATCTTTCTCTAAGTCAGTAGGGTCAGTATTGCCTCTCATGTTCCAACATTTCTACGGAATCCAAACTGATCTGCGCCGAGGTTGGCTTCTACCAGTTTTTCCATTCGTCTGTAAAGAATTCGTGTTAGTATTTTGCAGCCGTGACTTATTATACTTGTTTTGTTATACCACAAATGTCGAACCCAACCATTGGAAATGGCTTCGACGCCCTTTCTAACATCTGGAAAGGGATTTTCTGATGCAAAATATCTGCCGTCTGCACGCACGTTACGCAGTCTCTGCATACTGCTCCACGTCGCGCTTCCTATTGCTCCACCAAAACCTTTCCACGACTCGCCTATCTGTTGGTCGTCGATCATCGTGACGTGGAGGAGACGGTCGTGACCCTGTTGTAAAACTGCCAGGACCACGACGCACGGTCCACACGTCATGACTCTGCAGAACAAATCTTCACGTGTGGTAAAGTGTGGCTTGACAGTCTTTATCCTCTGCCTGTGTTTGTGGCCATTCCGACACAATCTTGTCCAATGAACTCAACACGGCTACTTTGCATCTTAATATGTCCCTGTTTGTGTATTTTGTAGTCGGTTACGGACAACCTCATAATCGTACACACTAAGCCTGGAAAGTCCAACATGTTAGACGACAAGACTTTTAGACCGAGCAACTAATTCAATGACGCACGATCAGTCACAGCTTTCAATCAATGTAAGTAAGACAGGCAATATGATACTATATATGACTGACAACATTTCCTCTCCAGTTGTGGAATAGCTACATTCCTCCTTATTTAACTGCCCCGAAGCACAAGCTTGTAGATGATCCTGTCCATTAGTCGTCTGATCCAAAATACAACCGACTTCTTCATCAGAAGGGTCAGAAGAGAGGACCAACTCTTTTTCGAAATCTGAGAAAAAAAACATGGGATCCGAATTCAGTGCCTCCTTCAATTTCTCGAATGGCAGCTGAAACTCCTGTGTCCACTGAAACTTAACACCCATTTTGAGTAACCTGTTCAAAGGTTCTGCTGTTACGTGAAATCCTCTACGAATTTACAGTAACAGTTGCACAAAGCGGCGAATGACAGTATCTTTTTGGTCGTAAGTGATGCTGGAAAATTTTCAATTGATGATAGTTAACACGAGTTTGAGCAAAATGCCACGCGGTCGTGCTGAGCATCGGCCGTCCAGACTGTGTATCCCACTGGAAACACCGTCCAGTCGTCTGACACGTTATCATATATGCTTTGAATAGATTGTTACGTCATTAAACATATCACAAAGGTCTTAAGCTCAAAACTCCATCTAATAACCACTGGAAAGCAGCAGGCGCATTTTTTAAACCGAATGGCAGCCGTTTAAACTGATAATATCCACACGATGCAGTAAACGCTGTCCGTGGTTTATCCTCAAGTGCTACTTCTAACTGACGATAACGAGTTCTGAGATCTATCGTACTGAATTACTGACACCAGTCGAAGTTATCCGAGGTTTCCGTAATATTAGAAACTGAAGTCCGCCCGAACAGGCCTCGGAAGGGTCAACCGACCGGCCGCCGTGTCATCTTCAGCCCACAAGCGTCACTGGATGCCGATACGGAGGGACGTGTGGCCATCACACCGCTCTCGCGGCCGTATGTGTTTACGAGACAGGAGCCGCTGCTTCTCAGTCGAGTAGCTCCTCAGTTTGCCTCACAAGGGCTGAGGGCACCCCGCTTGCCAACAGCGCTCGGCAGACCGGGTGGTCACCCTTCCGAGTGCTAGCCCAGCCCGACAGCCCTTAACTTCGGTGATCTGACGGAAACCGCTGTTACCACTGCGGCGAGACCGTTGGCTTCCGTAATATTAGGGATTGGATAAGCTTCTGTAACGGTCTGTGCATTCATAAATCTGTAATCACAGCGAAGCGTATATTTCTTCGTTCCATCCAGTGATTTCTTAGGAACCATTACGATATTTGTGCTCCAGGGGCTGTCACTGGGTTCTACGATCCCATCTCGTAGTTGCTATTCGACGAACTCGCCTGTTAATGTCTCGCTACGCGATACGGTTCCCTACGAACCGGTGTAGTACCGCCTGCCGGTGTGCGGTGCCGGGTCGCCGGAGGTACCGGCGATCCGCCGTCGCCAGGCTCGAGTGACCAGTGCCCCTCCAGTGGGCCGGCTTCTCGCCTAACACAGCCGTGTCGACGGTTTTCTTACGGCTTCTATCCACACTCGATCTACCCAAGTTTCCTTCACCTAATACTTCCAGAGTGGCTACTTCTGTGCCTTTTGACAATTTCACCTATGCCAAAGTTATGTATGCTAACTGCAACTATATATTCCCCATTAACATTACTCACGTGTACTATGTTTCTGCGTACAAAACAATGTGACTTGTCCAACTCTTCATTACTCGACAGGGGCTGAACCACGTACCAAGTTGCACAAAGCAAATTCGTACCCACCGAAACCTATACTAACTTTCCCATACTAGTTGATATTTTATTCTGCCGATCAGTCTTCAGTGAACTCGCCTGCGGTTTAGTTGGCGTCATTCTGACGACAAGTGAGCCTCGCAGCATGGCTTCCTTTGCAGTTGCATCACCCGAGACGCGTTGTCGAAGGTCAATCCTCACACGATGTGGGTCAAGAGTCAGTGAATATCCTCGGCGCGAGTGGTGCACTCAGGTACCGCTGGACTCGCCGACGGCGCGTGACTGGCGACGCACCGTGGCGGCCGGCCGCAGCCTGGTAACAGCCACGTGCGGCCCCCGGCCTCTGTTCCACAGCCGCGGCCGCAGCCGCAGCCACTCACTAGCAGCCGGCAGCCGGCAGCCGGCGGCTGCTTTCCGACCGTCCGAGCGGTCTCGCCTAAGTTTCATCTTCGTACACCCATATTTCAGGTGCATGAAGTTGGGGCACAGCTGGTATAATTTTTGTTAAAAATGAAACTCCTCCAGCTGTACTTAAGTTCAATGGCTGCTTCTCCTGATGGTGCTTCCCGTTATTGCTCTTCCGACAATCATATGCTCGTCGGCCTATTTCCCCGTTCAAGTAACACTCCGGTTGCTTACACTGTGGACCTTAAGCCCACACTTGTAGCATCTGAATACATGCTGATACACCCGCTGCTTCGTGGCAAAATCTCTTTCCTCCCATTGTGCCGTAGTTATAAAAAATGCTTCAAATGGCTCTGAGCACTATGGGACTTAACATCGGAGGTCAGCAGTCCCCTAGAACTTACAACTACTCAAACCTAACCTAAAGACATCACACACATCCATGGCCGACGCAGGATTCGAACCTGCGACCGTAGCAGTCGCGCTGTTCCGGACTGAAGCGGCTAGAACCGCTGGGCCACCGCGACCAGTGCCGCAGTTATAAGAGGTGCTGTTACATCACTCTGATTGTCAGTGCGAACTGTTCGTGCCATTTCTGCGGCAAGTCCCGTTTTCTGCCTCCTGCAGCAAGACCTTATTGGCCTGTGCCTTCTAGGTGGGCACGTACGTCTGAGCATTGACTTGGCGAATCCTATCTGAAAATACTTTGGCCCATTACGCTTCAAAGTCAAAGCGCTGAGCTTCCCGCGAAAAAAACCGTGTGGTATTTTGTTGTTGGTAATGCTGGCTTAGTGCAGTGACCGACAGCTGAAACGACTGTGCTTCACCGAGGATCTCACCATGTACCACACACGTCTCCGCCTCCCCTGTGAAACACAAGTTAGCCACACGTACGGTTACTTCGTCCGATCGACCGCTCATTCCTGCAGTAACTGTAACATCTTTAATGGAAGCCGACACATCTTCCGTTGTTTTACCCAAAAAGGGATTGTTAGTTGTTACTACCGCTGGACGAAATAAGAAGCAGCTAACCGCCAAGTCTGGCTTATTTTCCCCCCGACTCGCGCTGTAACTGAACCTGACCGACTTTGGAAGCCTCAGGAGGTCCTCGTGCTCCTGCTTTCGGCGATAATTTTCTTCTGTTCACACCTGCACTCGCTCTGTTACAGCAGAAACACTCTCTGTAGTAGTAGTAGCCGCTACTGCAATTAGTACCAGAAAAACAGATAAGCCACCAATACACTAAAAAACTCTATAAACTACTTTCTCTCGCATATTGTCATCCATTTACACTCTGAACAGTTGCGAGCCAAATGAGCGAGACGCCTACGAGTAAAACATGTGGGTGCTGCGGCAATTTGTGCCCAATTACTGGTTCCAGATTATCAGGTATGTCATTACCCTTAAACAGTGACAAGACCACGGGTTCACGTGACTCGAAAAACGTAATCTTAACCGTACTCTAAACGATACTCAACAAATTAGGTCTAATAAGTGAAAAAAAAATACTAAATTAAACATAAGCAATGTGAGATTCACCAAACCCCATTCTGCCGAGCGGGAGATATGCCGAGCACGTGTGCTCGGATGTAATTTATTAAATTACCCAGTCTTGCAGCTCGACACCAAAGCAAAGTGTGTGCGTGTCGAGAGTTACCTACCCTGCGACCACTTCTCTCGCCAAACCGTAGTGCTCGGATGCCGGACGAACGCTTCCCGACGCAGTCTGTGTACTGACCACTCGAAGGCACCAGCTGTAACGAGCGGCTCGCTCACCCCGCGCCACTGGTCCAGGGAGGGCAGGCCGCGTGCACTTCAGGCCGTGGCGGCCTCGTACGGCACTCTACCCACCCTCGCAGCCGCACCGCGTGTTTGCAAACACAGCCGGACGTGGAATGCACTGCGAGTGTCGCAGACGGCTTCTGCAGTCTTGCCAGCTACGCACCGCCGCTCTTTCTCGGTGTGCCCGGGTGCAGCCGACGTCTGGCCGGCTACTAGGAGGCCGGGGCGCATATGTGCACAGTCTGCAGGTCCACCAAAACATCAGTTGCCAGTCAATTGGTTAGCCAAGGGAAAACTTGTGGAAGTAGAACCTCTGTATTAAGTAGTATAAACATTAGGTTAACGATTGCATTGTAGTATGGTCTTCGAATTTGAGAGTAAGCTCATGTTAGCAGTGGATAAGGGAGAAAGCCATGTGGGGCAGCTCACGGTTGGAGTTGAGTGTAGCCGTCAGCACGGTAAGGCGATGTTTTGCGCTAAGTTTAATTAAAGAATCGTCTCTGAAGATTCAGGATAAACCTTTCGAAAGAAGGGATGCGTCTTACGACTAGACAAGTTCGGTGAGCGAACTGTGAATTTTTAAAGTTCCATTCCTACTGCAGTCAGGAATTAGAGGCCACTGGATGGTAGTTTTGGTATTATGACAAAATACTGGAAGCAGACGGGAGTTTGCGACACAGGTCAATGGTCGAGTGCACGGAACAGGTAAGACAGTGAGACTGAGAGGAAAGTGACATTTTGTACGTCGGGCACTCGCATGCTACCTAGAAAACCACACGTTGCAAATCTAAAACATCTGATCGTTCTCAACGCACTCAGGCATTTCATCTTAAGGCAGGAGCTGAATAATCGGCTGCTCAGATCGATGTTGAAATGTTACTTTTTTTAATAATTAATAGAATATGCCAGAATTTTTTATTACGGCTAAAATACATGAAGAATTTATTTTTTCTGTGTAAATAAATCTGCAAAGTAAGGAAAAAAGTCACGATTTAATGTAAGGAATAGGCAGTCGCCCTAATTTGTTTCTGGATTATATAAAAGCAGGAGCTGTGAGCTCTCTCTCTCTCTCTCTCTCTCTTTCTCCCCTTTGGTGTCGGTGGTTGTTTCACTAGTGTTAGTGTCGCTCTGTAATGTTTGGCAAATAATTACTCTGATTTAATTTCAAAAGCCTTGTTTTCATTAAGACTGTACTTTCCTTTTTCATTAATTCCACATATCAAATTATTATGTTACATTTTAGAAATTTTCTAGGCTGCAGCGAAGGAGAGAAGCCGACGAATTGTTTGGTGGCCACAGCCGAACGCTACTAGTGTTCAAACGGCTATTACTTTATCCAAACTTTTACTTCAGCGTCCCTGAGACATCTTTTGCCGGTCTTTTCTATCAGTATCCGGGCAATGTAATTACGCAAACTGCGTAAATTTTAGATCGGTCACTGGCCTCTAAGCAATGCCGTCGATCACGTTCTCGGCGGTCTGATGGGAATCGGATGCTGGTTGGCGTAATGCACTTATCCAAAAGTAAAAGTTTTCTATGTACCAATTTACCATTGTAGAAGCTTGCCATCAGCAAAAGCGATAAATTTAATATTACCTTATTTTTTAAAAATATCAGTAATATTAAATTGGCGCAGCCAACGTCTTGCTGAATTATGATATTAATTGATGCTTGCTTGTTCTGTTTTTCATTAATGTCTCTATTGTTGGAGACAAGAAAAAACTGATGACAGCTACTCGAAACATAAATGAAATTAGCTGATGTAATGGAATTAAAGCAGACTCCAGGCAGCTACACGGAAAAGAAGGTATGGTTATCAACGTGTTACCAGTTGCCTTTGCTTTCGTAGTCTGCAACGCGTAGCTCTTTTAATTCATGGCACTTGCCGTTGCATAATATGTAAAGTCGCTAACCGGTGTTAAAAAATCCGCTCGATATGTAAAATAACGGTCACTAAAAATCCGCTAGATGTCGCTAAACTTTCTTAGGGGCAAAGATATGTCGGCGGGCGAGGGGGGGGGGGGGGGGGGGAAGGGGAATTATTGCACTACAAATCACATTAATTTATTGATAAATGGTTCTGAAAGTTTATTATTTTCAACAACAAAATTAGTCTAACATATGCACAGTTAGAAAAATCTGAAAAAACAAATTAAATTTGTAAACGAAGCCATTAAATGTTCCACTCAACCGAAATTATACGTGTCTCAAGCTTCCGATCTGAAGACAAAATTAAAAGTATGCTTTTAGCTATTAAAATTCTGTAGTTGTAACTATATACATGAGATTGATTATTAATAAAATAAAATACATACTGTGGTGTCACCGCCAGACACCACACTTGCTAGGTGGTAGCCTTTAAATCGGCCGCGGTCCGTTAGTATACGCCGGACCCGCGTGTCGCCACTGTCAGTAATTGCAGACCGAGCGCCACCACACGGCAGGTCTAGAGAGACGTACTAGCACTCGGCCCAGTTGTACAGCCGACTTTGCTAGCGAAGCTACAGTGACCGATACGCTCTCATTTGCCGAGACGATAGTTTGCATAGCCTTCAGCTAAGTCATTGGCTACGACCTAGCAAGGCGCCATAGCTTTGATAATTAATATTGTGAAGCATGTATCATCAAGAGCGATGTTCTACAAATGTGGATTAAAGTTAAGTATTACATCAACTGCGTCCATTTTCTAAGTTCTCATTTCCTTTTAACTGTTCCAGACCTCACGCCAATCTGCGTGAGCTTAACGCGTGCCTTTCGGCTTCCTCTCGTTGTGACTTGGCTGTCGTGCTAAGTCACAACACATACACTGTGACATTTTAAACGTGTTACATTGAAAGCCCAGATAATGTAGCTACTCATAACTCCAACTTTTATTATGAGATAAACCCTGAAATCGCGGAAAAAATCGGCTGTTTCACATAAAAAGACCAATGCCACTCAAAAAATATATGATATAGCTAATTTTTTGCTATTTCACGGCTGGTCCCATAGCAGAAGTTGTTCGCAATGATGAGTAACTTCGATTCAACTTTTGATGCATGTCACGATGTACATATTACGCTGCACTTTCATGAAAGAAAATATAACTATTAGCTGAATGCTTTTACCTAAATTTCAAAATCATGTAACAAGTCTCCAGGATCATCAATTGCGTTAACTGAAGAAGTTGAAGCCTCTCCAGTTTCTCTTGGTCTTACTTTGCCGACTTGGTTAATAACATCTTCTGTTAGATCGTAAGTCGAGCAACTCATGTTTTTAATCTTGAGTTGGTTTCTGATGAGAAGAAAATTTACACTTTGTTCAGAAAGTCTGTTCCGAAGCTTATTTTTCACAATATTCATGGAGCTAAACACCCTTTCTACTTCGACGTTTGAATGTGGTAAAGATAGAACAGCAATAGCGAAATAACTCAAATCCTTGAAGGTTTTTATTCCAATTGCATTTTTATATTCGGCTACTTTAGCCCAAAAGCTAATAGTGCAACTCATGTTTTTAATCTTGAGTTGGTTTCTGATGAGAAGAAAATTTACACTTTGTTCAGAAAGTCTGTTCCGAAGCTTATTTTTCACAATATTCATGGAGCTAAACACCCTTTCTACTTCGACGTTTGAATGTGGTAAAGATAGAACAGCAATAGCGAAATAACTCAAATCCTTGAAGGTTTTTATTCCAATTGCATTTTTATATTCGGCTACTTTAGCCCAAAAGCTAATAGTGTCCCCGTTTAGCGGATTCCAATCAACGAAGTGAATAGTTTGCCACTGCTGCAAGATTTTGTCAATTTTTTCGTCAGGGTATCTCATTTCCTTTACAAGATTAGTTAATACGTGTCTTTTGATTGTTTCAAAGTTTCTTCCTCACTCATTTTTTCTAAAGCTTTGTAGTTGGCTGGAAGTCTTTTTTGGATTTATTCTCCTAACTTTACGTTAAAATCAATACACCGTTTTTTATTCCTGCAGTACTAACATTATGATTTACTGGAAGCTTCTGCACATGTGACTCAAAAAGATATCCGAGGTAGGGGACGGGATTAAGGTGGTCTCTTATTTTGAGATCTATGTAGACTTGGTCGGTTGTTGCTGCCGTCGGCAACAGAATTCTTTGGCAGATTGAACGTAGCAAAGCCATCAAACAACTTAACTGTTTTATGGGGTTTGCTTTTTGACTCTCAAAGATTTTGATTGTTGCACCTCACCAAGAATTGTTTTCAAAAAGTACATATAAAGTCGATTCTGTTCATCTGAGTACATATTATAAAGCATCTCCGTTGTGTAACATCGATCTTTAGTAGTCTTAAAATGCAATTTTAATTCATCCCACTGGGATAAAATTCTTGCTATAGCCGGTTCGATAGATAGCCATCGTGTGTCATACGCTTTCAGTTTTTTTAACGGTGCATCACCGCAATTAATTAGCTAAAAAATATTTTTATACTCAATTTGGCGCTTAGACGAGTGTGAGAACCAGGTGTAGGTTTCACGAACCAAGTGATTTCTGATGTGTGCGTTACTGCCCACTGTAATGAGTGACATACAAAAGGTATCAAAATGAGATGTGGAAGATTGTGTTGCGTTTTCAGAATTGTATACACGCTGTGGCTGAAACCAGTCATAACAGCTCCATTATCGGTTCCTATTGCAATTAAATTTTGTAGTTTGAGGCCCTCAGCTTTTAAACACTGTAAAAGTGCAGATACCATTCCAACGGCATACGAACTCTCCAGGGACTGCAAAGCTAAAAACGCAGACACTACTTTTTTTTAATTTAAACTAAAATATCGTACGATGATCCCGAGGTATTTCCTGATGCTTACATCTGTTGATTCATCTAATAATAAGCTATATTTTTGGTCACCTATGTCACTTAAAAGTTCCTTTTTGAAATGAGGTGCTAGAATATAATTTATTAGCTCCGAACATTTGGTTCTATGTAATTTCATGTCGTTTGTTGATTTCGAATCCTTAAAGCATTTTTTACACACGTCAGTCAAGTGATCAATGCTGGAAATTGAGCTATGTTCAGCAATGTACAACGCTAACGTACACTCAGCTCTTGCACATGAATTACATGTTTTCACTGGTACTGCAGAAAATGTCAGTTGCTTATTTTGAGAAATTAGTTCAGATTTTGCTCTATGTTTTTTCGTTTCCAAATGATTTTTCAAATTGTTAATTTTTGCATACATTTCGGACTGACAATAGCTACAACAGGCTTTAGTTGAGTTACTTGGCACAGGCTTCAACCAATGCTTGAACTCCATGCAGTTTTCCCACTCTTTTCTATAACTCTGGCTGTAGACCTTTCTTTTAGGTGGCACTTCCATGATTTTTTTTATAACTGCGTTAATTCCACACAACTACTATCGTTACACAATCAAAACTGATAATTTGTAAACTGCAAGAACTAACGACACCGCAACACATCGATACAACTAAAACGAATATGACATTCCAAACAGTCCAGTTCCAATACACAGTCCAGTTCGATACAACTAAAATGAATATGACATTCCAAACAGTCCAGTTCCAATACAGTATTCTTGTTCTCTCATTGTTGAGTCACGAAGCTCCTACAGTTTTTCTGCAGGCTCGCTACTGCAGTGCCGCCAAGCGGCTCTTCTGTATAAACGCTGCAACAAATGTGTGTAATCTTGTGGGACTTAACTGCTAAGGTCATCAGTCCCTAAGCTTACACACTACTTAACCTAAATTATCCTAAGGACTCACACACATGCTCGAGGGAGGACTCGAATCTCCGCCGGGATCAACCGCACAGTCTATGACTGCAGCGCCCTAGACCGCTCGACTAATCCCGCGCGGCAAACGCTGCGAAAGGATTGTGCGTTTTGTAAATGAAGTGCAAAAGCACATTCAAAATAAAAATACGGTAGTATTTCGGACTTATTATGGCACTATAAATTGCAGCAGATTTCAAAACTATCACTTTTTCGATTTCCAAAGAATGCTGTGAATAATTATCATAGAAATTTTAAAAAATGCCCATTTTAACGTACTTATACTTTTAGGCTTGCGAGAAAATATTTACATATTCTATTCAGTCGTTTGACATCAGAACTTTGACACTTAACGAGACTGGCAAAAATCTCTTTATCATCTTTTCATGATGTTATTACTGTGTAAATGGCTGACTGTTTCTCGGATACAAATATCCTTGTCAGTGGACAACTTTTCCAATCTGTACCTATTAATATACTACTCATTGGTTTCATACTTCAGTTTCATTAAAAAATAAAAGTAAACGCAGCTGTGCATTTTTGTACTAGGTTAAGGGGGAAATATGTGGATCTTTTTGTACATAATTAAGATAGCCGTGTATAAGTTTCCAAGAAAACTGTTAAAATTAGCAGGTCGTATGAAGGTTTATGATAGCAAGGAAGCGTTTTGAATCGCAATTGACTACATTATGCGAGGGAAGAGTTAATTAAAGTCTCTGGATAGAGTAGCATGGAGAGCTGCATCAAACCAGTCTCAGGACTGAAGACCGCAACAACAGCGGATACTGGTGCTGTAAAAGTATTTTGCGGTACAACATGCATGCGTCGAGTTTTTCTCCATAGAATAATCTTTTATTTTCCCTCCCCACAAGGGGAATTCGGGAAGCAAAGGAATGTTGATATTTATTAGGAAGAGAAAATTAGCACAACACTGAGGATGTAGAGGTGGTCCATAGCCGAAAGTGACTGAGTTTTAAGACCGACTCATATGCAAAAGATTTAAAAGGTAACTTAGTCTCGACTGACTAAAAAATCACTAGAAGTCGCTAATTTTTTTTCCGCTAAAGCCACAATTTTGCCCGCTAAAAGTTCATAAAATCCGCTAGTTCTAGCGACTTTGTCGCTAGAACGGCAACACTGATTGATGGTCATTTTGATTTTCTGCTTCTGCGTAGTTTGCATTGTAGTAGGCATTGTTGGTAAGCGCTATACTAAAATGGCTACTTTTACGCTCCGCGCAAGCGAAATGAAAACGAATGATAGTGGATTGTTTTAGTTTGAAGCATCTATATTGTCATTTTAATTATACAATGAGTTTCTGGCTAATTTACGCTAATTATTCAGTGTGTTGTCAGGAGATTTTATTTTAAAGTGTATTTTCAATTTGTGTTATGACAAAGATAGGTCAACTTCAAAATACGGATTCCGCAAATGATAGTATTTCTGAAAAGAACGTTGATGGCGGTGATAATAGTACCGATCCGACGGTGGGAGAATTCGATGCTCAAAATGTGGAGGCAGAAGCTAATATGCAGGCACAAGCAATTGAAAGTGCCGAGCAAATACCTCCTCCCGGCGTAGATTCCATTTCTCTGTTACTCAATAAAATTGCTGAGATGATTAACGCACGCGATGAAGCGCTTGCTTCGCGCATAAATACTACTTTTGCTGAGAGAGACGCAGCGCTGACATCTCAAATAGGAGATAGTAATGAAATTAAACACTGGTTTAGAACAATAGCATCCGAAACTACCATCTAAAGGAGGCATATAAGACTTTAGCAGAAACTGTTCCCAAACTGTCAAGAGGTGTGGGAACAATACAATCAGCACACAAGACGATGGAAGATACGATGTGCGTGTCCACAGCCTGTCCGTAGAAACAGAAAAAGTGTCAAAAACCCGGATAGTTGAGCCAAGTGGCTTGAGCAGAAAGACAAAATGCTCACTGATAAAATAAATTCAAAGTGGAAGGGCACAATACAACACGCTGGGAGCGAAGTGATGGACGAACTCGACACGGCTAAACGACAGACCACATGAAGCACACGATACATCACGGCCTTTCACAGTGGCGAGACGAAATTTCGTCACAGGTCACGAGAAGCACCGACTATCGATACGCAAATGCAGGTCGCGCACATAGCAGGTCCACAAAGCTGGTCTCCACATACTTTGAACAGCATCAGCCTATGAACCCCGCTGTACAACAACCGCATAATGAGATGGGGGCAGGTGAAACCTTGACAGAGATCTTTCAGGAAGAAAGCCTGTTGAAACACTGACAATTTCAGGTCTTTATCGCAGACAAAAAACATGTCCATCCCGTAGTTTTCATACGTTCATTCCGTAACGTATCGCCCAGGTCATGAAATGAGAGACAAAGAATACAATTCGTTGCCTCATATATACAAGGAGACGGTGCTTTATGGGTTACCGAAGCGCCAGAGAACTGTACGCATTATGAACAGTTTGAAAAGGCTTTTCTTGCTAAGTACTGGATAGTGGCCACACAAAAATGCCTTAGAAAACAGGTCTTAAGCCCAGAAATTTACAACCCAAAGCAGGGTGGACTTAGGAAGTATTTCGAAAAATACATTAATTTAACGAGATACTGGTACGAGCCGGTCGCGCACAAAGATGTATTATGCATCTTAAAGGCAAAATTACCTCTGCACATAAGGGAAAAGTTAGTAACAGTCCCTGATTTTGACGTTGAACACTTTTTGTCAGTGCTTGATACCGTGGACTTAATACAAGAGTATGCGAAAAGCAGCACTGCCAACAATGGCTCGCAGTCCGCGTATAGAACGGACGCGGCCACAACCGTAACGGCGGGTCGCGAAGCAACAACGGCACGTCGCAAACCATACACGCACATCTGAACGGCGGCAATGGTGGTCCACAAAGCGGACAGGCATTCTTTCAAATACAGAGACGAAATAGCGATCGGTACCATCCTTTGAGCTTCCTGTTACCAGTCGCGGGACGGAATGGGCGCAATAGTTTAAATGCACAGATAAACATGCCGATCCAACAGGATCTGAAGAAATATCTTCAGTAAAAATATTTGTACAAATGCCAAAGTATTTTATATTTTATCTACTATTCTGTATGGAGAATATACACACTCCTTGAAGTTTTATGCTGAATTTGTCATACTATTAAAGTCTATTGCACAAGGAACAACGTGTACTACTGTACCAAAACTAATGGACATAAATATTACCAATGATATATATGTATAGATAGCATTAGAATGTCATAAAACTACTGAAATTTGTTTGGCATTAGAAGCAGTAATGATCTTTTAATTTTAAGTATTTGCTGAATATAAGTAGTAGTTCGGAAGTTTTTCTGTGAGTTCTCATGAAAATACGTTTATGTTGTCGAAAGTGACTATGTAATGAGAAAGTTCCACTACATCACTAAGACTGTGACTGTGGAAAAAAAATATTTTCAGCATTAGTTACACTCCTGGAAATTGAAATAAGAACACCGTGAATTCATTGTCCCAGGAAGGGGAAACTTTATTGACACATTCCTGGGGTCAGATACATCACATGATCACACTGACAGAACCACAGGCACATAGACACAGGCAACAGAGCATGCACAATGTCGGCACTAGTACAGTGTATATCCACCTTTCGCAGCAATGCAGGATGCTATTCTCCCATGGAGACGATCGTAGAGATGCTGGATGTAGTCCTGTGGAACGGCTTGCCATGCCATTTCCACCTGGCGCCTCAGTTGGACCAGCGTTCGTGCTGGACGTGCAGACCGCGTGAGACGACGCTTCATCCAGTCCCAAACATGCTCAATGGGGGACAGATCCGGAGATCTTGCTGGCCAGGGTAGTTGACTTACACCTTCTAGAGCACGTTGGGTGGCACGGGATACATGCGGACGTGCATTGTCCTGTTGGAACAGCAAGTTCCCTTGCCGGTCTAGGAATGGTAGAACGATGGGTTCGATGACGGTTTGGATGTACCGTGCACTATTCAGTGTCCCCTCGACGATCACCAGTGGTGTACGGCCAGTGTAGGAGATCGCTCCCCACACCATGATGCCGGGTGTTGGCCCTGTGTGCCTCGGTCGTATGCAGTCCTGATTGTGGCGCTCACCTGCACGGCGCCAAACACGCATACGACCATCATTGGCACCAAGGCAGAAGCGAATCTCATCGCTGAAGACGACACGTCTCCATTCGTCCCTCCATTCACGCCTGTCGCGACACCACTGGAGGCGGGCTGTACGATGTTGGGGCGTGAGCGGAAGACGGCCTAACGGTGTGCGGGACCGTAGCCCAGCTTCATGGAGACGGTTGCGAATGGTCCTCGCCGATACCCCAGGAGCAACAGTGTCCCTAATTTGCTGGGAAGAGGCGGTGCGGTCCCCTACGGCACTGCGTAGGATCCTACGGTCTTGGCGTGCATCCGTGCGTCGCTGCGGTCCGGTCCCAGGTCGACGGGCACGTGCACCTTCCGCCGGCCACTGGCGACAACATCGATGTACTGTGGAGACCTCACGCCCCATGTGTTGAGCAATTCGGCGGTACGTCCACCCGGCCTCCCGCATGCCCACTATACGCCCTCGCTCAAAGTCCGTCAACTGCACATACGGTTCACGTCCACGCTGTCGCGGCATGCTACCAGTGTTAAAGACTGCGATGGAGCTCCGTATGCCACGGCAAACTGGCTGACACTGACGGCGGCGGTGCACAAATGCTGCGCAGCTAGCGCCATTCGACGGCCAACACCGCGGTTCCTGGTGTGTCCGCTGTGCCGTGCGTGTGATCATTGCTTGTACAGCCCTCTCGCAGTGTCCGGAGCAAGTATGGTGGGTCTGACACACCGGTGTCAATGTGTTCTTTTTTCCATTTCCAGGAGTGTATATTGTGCTCGTATCACACAGAGCCAATGTTTCAAGGAAGTAGTTTTCTCGTTTTACGGATCGATACCACAGTTTATCGTAGAGAAACCTGCGAGAAGGATGTATGTCATGCGCTGGAAATATATTTCTTACATTGGAATATTAACAGCACTACATTCCATATGAGTAGTAGGTCGGAAACACGAGCGATCTAATATTATAGCCCATTTTAAGTGCGGAACACTGTAGCCTTAGGAGTGTGTGTGTTTATATTCTCTCTTACCAATACCTTCGAGGTACTGATCCTAGACTCTAGAACAATACTTTAGAGTTGAGAGAGTAGTTGATTTACGTAAAGTGTTTCGAACTCCATCCGTCTGGAGTTCCATCGTGCACACAAATCATCCTTTACTTGTTGTTCTTAACTGTCTGCTATTACATCACAACACTTTCAAATCTGTTACTATACACCGATAACGGGTGCTAACCTCCTCGACATGGGTGCATCTGGAGTAATCTTGTGTACTTGGATGGGCGAGGACTTAGCTAGAGCTCCATTCATTCACGAGACGTCGAATGTAGCGGTCCACTTCTCGTCAGTTTCAGATTAAATCGGTAACGGTGCTGTAAGGCGGGTTGGTCAATGATGTCGTGAGGGGTCCTTCAGTCTTTAATTTCACCCTAAGACTGTGAGAATTCTCTGTGATCCCCCATCAGCATAGAGATAGACTGCAAAGTAAGCACTATGCTCGAGGTGTTAGAAATACGTAGTGCACTGTCTGCTACACTTTGATGATGTAGGTGTTCGACAATTAACAATGAATGGACGTACTGCACAATCATCTAATGATACTCGCAAAGTAGAGAGAGGAGTTGTTTAGCTATGATACTGAAATTGGGAAACATGCTGTCGCAGCATTGCTCGGTGTTGAAATTACTTTAAAATTGCTCAGATTGTTTGCACTATCAACTATTATTAGAGTACACTGATGGTGTCTTTTAGACCCATCCATTAACTGGTACACTGTTGGTTACCACATAATAATTGACTGACATCGCGTGTTGAGTTGGAGAAAGACTTTTTGGTGGAGAAACAACACCTTCTGTGGTCAGATAGCACCGAAACAGCGATCGCGTATATTACTGCAATGTGAGGAATCAGTCGAAACGGAACGCAGAGCCATCAGTTTTTCCATCACTGTGACAGCTGAGTTTAAATGTAGATGTTATCAGTCACTTTCGGATAGCAGTTTGAAAACTCTCCACAACGTCGCCAAACTCTTCCAGTTTCCTTATGTTGTAACTATCTTTTATTTAAAATCACCCAGTGTGTCCGGCGTGTTATGGTAGCAGCAGTAAGAAGATGATTTACACTGTGCGGCATCCAGTTTTCTGCGAGAGGCCATGGATCAGATCCTGTTAATGTCAGTTTAGAACCCGACACGGATCTTGAATTTGTGGCGGAGAAACAAAATGTATGGCAGCGTACAGAGTGTGTTACAGCAGAAAAAAAAACAATGTTTCAAACGACGACATAGGGTCACAACGAGCATCTCTTGTGACTTACAGTATAGTCTGTGGGATACGGTCATCCTCCTACAGTACAGGTGATGAAACTTTAAACTGCTCTGTGCAGTGGATCAATACCTGTATATTTAATAGGATCGTCACATGTTCTCGATGCCGGCATGCATGCGGTATTTGTTTTCGATATATGGGAGAAGAGACATGCGGTAAGAATCTTATCGACTTCTCTATTGGATGAAGTTAGTGGAGCTTTTATAGTTTGTAATTTTTCTCTGGTGGATGGAACAGAATAACAGTGATAGAATATTGGGGTGACGGATGTGAATGGACCCTGAGGGACGTGGATGTGTAGTACCTGCTAGCACCACAATGCAGCAGCAAACTCCACATCCTTCCCCTAAGTTCCCGTACTGTCTTTTATACTACCTCGTGTTGCAGGAGCAGGCTTCGTTTGCGTCGAATGATCTAAACACAGTTCTGTCACATTAACACAGTTTCGCCTGTTTCTACATGGGTTGCTGAAGGTGGTAGATATAGCTTTCTCTGACTTCTACTCAGTTCCGACTTATGTTGGAACAATCATATGCACGAAGCCATAGGAATGGTAGCACAGTGCCTGAGGGGTAGTTGCAAGATACATGGGGGCTACCTAAAACCGTAATGGAACTTTACTGTTGCAGATAGGTTCGAGAAAGGTTGCTCATTTCGAGATATGAGAGTGTCAGAAATATGATATGGCATCGAGACAGAATGTGTCACAAATGCTGGAGAAATATCTAGTGTCAGCAGCGTGAGGGGATTGCACATACCTGTTTCATTCCACACTCCTTAGCCGAATCACTTTCAAAATTCGACAATTTTGTTATGAGGGTGCACTGTCAGTGACGTGTAAGCGCACTTCTGGTGTGATAATATACACTCCGGCGATCACCGTCTATATTCATTATGTCATGGTATTTGTCTGGAAGAACCGCGTCATTCGTAGGCAATGCTATATATGGATTTATAAAGCTGGTATGGCTTTTAACACGGATACTTGTGTGCACCTCTAGAACCAAGACGGCTTGTGATGGTAATATGGTTGTGTTTTTGTTTTATTTTGACATATAGCGATTTGTAAGACTATTACGTCCATCTTTCTAAGACACAGTGGTAGCACTTGCAAAAATACTTATGAGGCATGTCGACCCATCGTTGATTTTCGGTCAGTACTGTTTTGTATTGTCTGCAATCATTTATTTAGTTGATAGAAGATCGATTGTGGTGTTTGTGTGTCTAGGAGTTGGAAGACACGTCTGCCAGTTCTCTAGACATGAGAAACACCTTAGATGACTTTGTAAATTATAGGTACAATTTGGAATCTGTTCCATCACTGACATCGGTATTCACGAGTGGAACTATCATTTTCCTCTATTTGTTTCACATAAAGGTCTTTGCAGACAGGATAAGTCTCTAGTTGCTCGGTGGTCTAGTGCACGCTCCACCTCGCTAAAGTTCGGGGTTTGTAGAGAAATAATTTCCAGTCTATATCTTCAGAATTATGTTGCGTGAGCGATCGGTAGGATATTGCTGTGTGCATGATATCGAAGAGTACTGTGAAAGTGGTATAATATTATAGCAAACCAAGCGAAAATACATGTTTTCTTGTAATCCCAGAGTCTGGAGATGGGTGTAGAAAAGCAAGCAAGCAAGCAGGTCTGGACCAGAACAGAAATGCGTAGATGCCGAGGGGGAACGAGTCCGAATTTGTAGAAATGTTCTGCGAGTGACTTATGTCGGCTGAGGGCAGTCTGGTCATCCGTCGGTTGTGGATGATGGCCGACCTCGCAGGGAAATGCTGATAGTGCTGTGAGGGGTATATACGGTGCTGTCTGTCTTCATGCTATACGTACAAATGATGTAAGAGGGCTGTTTTTGTATGGTGCAGGATACGAATTGTATGTTAACTACATCAACACGGTACACGGTGATATATCGCTGGGTTGGAGATTGGTTTCAAGCTCTAATATTTGATCTCCTATCCTCATTGGGAGAGCAGTGTAATTGAGTAAGGGTCTTTCCATATTTGACGGTATGCAGGGCACTTTGCACGGTTCAGTTGTCGGTGCAATATGGCAATCAGTGTATAATAGTTTATTGGCACTGATAGTCTCATCTACAGAAAGAACGAAACAGGTGGATGGTGCTTTCACACCGGCGGCATCAGTAATTCGTCGGGTAAATTCGATAGGAGCCAATCATAATCCCCCATTCATTCACAAGGCATCCTTTGTGCTGGGCTGTAGGAGTCTCTACATAGTGGTGAGAACGTTTGTGTATGTTGAAAGCAGGAAGGGTAACACGTGATGGACGGGGTGCCGTATTAGCACTGCGAGGAAGAACGAATTCGCATTTTCCATGTTGTTATATCGATTGTGATGATGATTATAGTACACCAACCCGCATCAGTGATGTCTTTCCAAGCATTACGTCCGTGGATGCAGTATTCATTATCACACATAGTGCTGGACGCCTGTCCTTCGTAACACTTGTTTGAGAGAATCTTGGCAGGATGCAGCACCTTCCAGAAGCGCTGTTGTAAGTCTTTATCAGATAACAAGTTTGTTTGTGTGGCCATCCTTTGATTTGCAAAACAAGTACTTTATCAGATAATTTCCCAGGACTGAGGAGAATCGAGACATATACTCGGTGTGAGTTTAGGCATACCGTAATTTTTTTGGGTGCTGTACAGATGTATAAGGTAACTGCACTGTTGTGTAAAATGTGTATATATTGCGGTGCAAAGTTACTGTGGTTCATGTTGTGGCATGACCAGAGAAGATGAGTGTGTATCCTATCGTGAGGAGTGTATAGATTCAGCACATCGATAACCGCGAGGGTATAAGAGAAATTTTTTATGTGGAAAATTATGTGCGCTATAGACACTGAGATTCGTTTGAGAACCACAGCTGTCAAGAGGAAACATTACCTGTACATCGATCGGTGTCAGACTGTAGCAGCAATCGTAATACTTAATTGTAGTTACACTGGTAAATATTGTCGCAGGAACCATGGTGTAGTGGTTATGTGTGATACTAGACTATTGTGTGGAGGGTCATGATTTCAAAAATCACCTGGACTCTACAATTTTAATTTCTATTTTCGGTTCGAGTACATTCTAGAAGTATCCACAAATGTTAAGAGTCATTGTACCGTTTATATACTGTATGTGTTCTGGCTAGAGGCAGTTCTCTTCGCGCTCTTGTATGTGCAAGTGCTGAATAAGTGAAGTTTGTGTTTGTCATTCATCTAATTACATCTCATAATAATTAAAAAACAGTCGTGATCGCAAATTTATTTTAATGGGAGTGACTGGTTTCAGTGAGTCAGTTCAGCGTCGTGGGTCGGCGCAGTCTGTTCCATGGAAGTCCACCTGCCGTTCTTGAGTCTGAAGATGATCCTTGAGGATTGAAACCAGTCACTCCGATGAAAAGAAATTGGCGATCAAGACTGTTTTTTAATTATTATATTAATTAAGATCGCTGATAATGTTTTCAAAAAAATTATTTAATTACACTTTCTCCTACGTGGCATGATTCTGGCGGAGACGCTGGGTATTGGAACTTGTGATAGCGCACATGATCGACGACACAGTGGCTCCCATCAGGCCACGACAGAGCCGCCGTTTACGTGGCGAGAATCCCGAGTTCGAGTCATATTCAACAGATCGCGGAGCGGCCTGAGCTGGAGAGGCGAGCGCATCGCTGCCGTTACGTGCTTCGCTTACTCGGCCGTTGAGAGCTCGTGAAGAGGTTTTCTGTGCTGTGGGCGCCGCGGGGAGCTAATTGTCGTGCGTTGTTTTGACAACGCGTGCAAATTGTCGTGTTCCGCGCCTCGCAGCATGGGAAAGAAGGGTGCGCAGAGGAATCCTGCCGCTACGAAGGGTCCTTCGGTTGTGCAACTCACTGAGTCTGCAGACCGTGCCGGGAACTCCCGAGAAGACGAGTCGCGGCCTGTCCCCCCTTTGTACGTCAAGTGCAAAGGCGGGTGGACAGCGCTGTTCGACACCGTGACGAATTGCGCTCGGAAAGAGGTGGTCTACGAGTCTGTCGATACAGACCCGCCGATCTGCGTTCGAGCCGCAAAGGTGGCCGATCACAGGGCGATCGAGGGCGCAGTGGCCGACCACATCGTCGACGCGCCGCCGGCGCGTGAGAAGGCACCTTCCGTAGGAAGGATGAAGACGACCGAGGCACTCCTCAGGGGGCTACCTCGGTGCTGTGATGAGGCAGCGGTCCGGGAAGGGCTGCTGCGAGCCGGGTTTGGTAATGCAGCCGCAAGGTTGCACAACCGAACCGACAGGAAGAGGGCGTCGCTCTATGCCGTGATCGTGCAAACGGTCGACGGCGGGAGCAACGTCTTCGACTTGCGGAAGTTGCTGGGCTCCCCGGTTACGACGGAGGCTCTCCCGACCGCCACGGACCCTCAGTCCCAGTGCTTTAGGTGCCAGGGCGAGGGCCACGTTGCGAAGTATTGCCGCAACGCGGCGCGGTGCGTCAAGTGGTCAGGTGAGCACGACAGCCGCGCCTGCGACCGCGGCGGCAACGCTCTGCCGACTTGTGTCCGGTGTGGCAGAGCGGCCCGCACGTCGCCAGTTGGCGCGGTTGTGCGACTTTCTCGAGCCGCAACCGTGCCGGGGGCGGCGAAGCGGCCGCGGCCGCGGCCGCACCGACGCAGCGGCAGAAGCGAAGACGACGTCGGAAACGGCGTAGGGCGCACAACAGCCCGGCGCAGCTGAGGGACGGCGCAGCAGCAGATCCACCTGTCAGGGGCGGGGACGGCCGCTCGGAAACGGGCAGCCAGGACGCAGCTCGCTCTCCCGTGAAGAGATGTGACCTCGAACTCGGCAACGCCGTGAAGGAGGCCACAGCAGCCCTCAAAGCCGTCATGGCGGCGGAGAGGGCTGCCTTCGCAGCCGCCGTGGCTGCAGAGAAGGAAGAGGCCCTGAGGCAACTGCGAGCAGTCTTCGCCCGAGGCCTCAGCGCAGTCGTACCCGCGAACACTCCTCCTGTGACCTCGCAGAAGGACGCTCGCGCGCCTATCCCAGCGGTTGTCCCAGCAGCACCGCAGGTGAGAGGCGCAAAGAAGACAACCGCCGCCCCAGCGGAACCGGTGGCGACGCCGACCGCTGCGGGAGCGTCCATCATCGCGACAGCGAGAGCGAACGGCATACATTTCTCCGACGCTGAAGCGGCGCAACTCACTGAACAAGCGGAGCGGCTCGAAGCTGCAATGCAGAAGTCCTGCGCCGTGCAGTAGAGGAGGACGCTGAACGGCAGCCGATCGCCGCCGTTCTGCACCAGCCTGATGAAGCTGCACCAAGTCACTGACGACAAGGCGCAGCAGAGGGCCTAACAGCAACGCATGCGTTGCCGCGCCGGACTCTTATGTTACAGGGAAGAAGCCACTGCGGCCGGCCCAGGAGACTACAAGCGAGCCCAGCCGCAGCACTCGGACTGACCCAGCTAACGACCACGCAACACATAGGTAACGATGCACGATACCTCACGCTAACCTTCCCTCACCTTGCATGCTCTGTCGCAGCTAGCAAGCCGCTACTGCCCTTACTACCCGTCCTACTGTCGCAGAGGTTTTTTCCCTTGGCGCTGGGCTTGGCACTTTTTTTCCTCTGCCCTTACAACCGCTACCCTTCAATCGTTTTCGACCACTTCTATCTCCTGATGGACCATGTTAATGAGTAATCTTACCCAGACCCATGGATAACATCACAGCCTGCATCCTGTGACGCCTGATTCAAAAACTAACATGCTTACGGAGGTGACAGTAGAACTTTTGTGTTGGTCACCACGTTGGTGCGGGCGTGGAGGGGCCCCATCCTTTATAAAAATAGATCGCAATCTATCAGAGACAGAAGAAGAAGAGGATGTTCCGATGACAGCAACTGTGTGCCACCACATGAGACATCCTTCCGGGTTCTCTGGTGACGATGGCCAAGATTCAAACAAGTGGCTGAAGGTATATGAGCGTATAGCCAAATTTAACGAATGGGATGACACCGTGTGTTTGGCTAACGTATTCTTCTCCTTGGAGGGCATTGCCAAGCGATGGTATGAGAACAAAGAGGAGAGGTTCACAAGCTGGGAAGTATTCCTGGAGGAACTGCGCAAGTATTTCGGCGGCACACAACGACAGAAGTGCAAGGCTGAAGATAAATTAAAGTGCAGGACACAGCATCCTGGAGAAACTACACCATCCTACATTCAAGGCATCTTGGAGCTGTGTAAAATGGTGGATCCTCGAATGAAGGAGGAACATAAGGTTGCACATCTTATGAAGGGTGTTGCTGAGATGTATCAAGCCCTACTCCTGAAGGAGGTTTCGACAGCAGACGACTTCATAAAATGGTGCCAGTATATCGAGACAATACATCAAAAAAGAATTACACGCAAGAAGTTTGAACGGCTTCCAAACGTCGTATCGATGTCTGTGATGGAGGAAGAAACTGATTTCACAAGCGATCTTCATCTGATAGTGAGAGAGGAAGTTCAGAAGGCCCTTGAATTGCACGGCGAGCAAAAAACCGAGACGCTTCAAGAGGTCATAAGGGATGAAGTGGAACAGACATTGAACCCAATCTCTCGTCCTTTAAAACGGTGAAAAAGTCGAGACCCAGGCGAAGTTACGTTCCTACAATGCCGCATGAGGAACCTGTTTGGGCACCAAGGAAGACTGACGTCTGGAGGACCCAGTATAACCAACCAGTATGTTTCCACTGCGGACGACCGGGACATGTGGTGCGCTATTGTCGAGAAAGGCGGCGGATATTTGATGACGCCCGCGCCAAAAGACAGCAGGCCGATCTTAGCCGACGCCAACTCCGGGACGTCGAAGATGAACAAGAAGATGTGGGTGCAGGACGACGTAAGTCACCATCGCCGCAAGCTAGCCGCTGGAGAGGACGCTCCCCTAAACACGCCGATCGAGGTCTCCATCGCCGTTTAGAAGTTCCAGCTGATCACCTAGCCGCCGCAACCTGGAAAACTAAAGGGTGCGACATTCCTTGGAGATGAGGCCATCGAAGAGAAAAATCCTCCGCCGTCGATCACTACGAAAATGATAGGAAACTACGTCGATATCCTCATGGATGGCCGACCAGCACAAGCTCTTGTGGACTCTGGAGCGTCATATTCAGTCATTTCGGACAACTACCGTCGCCAGTTGCAGAACCCCGTATTCTCTCCTGAAGGTGGCTAATGGGAAATATGTGAAACCTACAGGATGATGTACACTTCGGGTGGGTATAAGTGGCCATACACAGCCCATTAGAATTCATCGTCTTACAAGAGTGTAGTCATGACGTCATTCTCGGATGGGACTTTTTGAAAGCTTCTCAAGCAATTATAGATTGTGGTCTCTCGAAGATTATGCTAGACGAGATGAGATACTGTGGACAGGAAGATGCACATCCGAGTGTGTGGAGACTATGTGTGCTGGATGAAGTGATCATTCCCGCAGTGAGCGCTAGAAAGGTAACTGTCATGTGTCACTTTGATCTCCAATAACTCATGTACTATTCAAGTTACATGCCATTCATACCAATTTAAGTTTACACTAATAGTTTTCTAAAGACATGGCGATCGATAAAATCGGATGAACCGTTTATATTTTGGAAATTCGTTGCTGAGTGTTACTTGTATAATTTATAGTGAGATACCAAACCTTAAACTAATAAAGATATTGAAAATCTGGTTACACCATCAGAATCGTCATGCAAATAATGGTAATGTACATGTTTCTTTTTAAGGTACCATGATTCCTGTGGCTATTATTAATTTCTGCATGAGCTGTGAAACGTCTGCTATTATGGCTCCACCATCTTTGGCACCCCCAGCATGCACATCTGCTTCGTCGACACAAAGCACCCTCCGCGACACAGGCACGCGGTCGGCCTGGAGCACGCGCTGCGGCTGCCCACCCCTCTTGCTCTGGCTGACGCACGGCGCCGTGTGGCCGCTGGCAGGCCCCGGCTTGCCAAGTGGCCCGTGCGGCCATGCCAGTTCCGAACTTGGAATGCTTTCAGGGCGCCACTGCTTGCCCGTTCCCTCACACACTGTCGAGAGTGCCAGAGCAGAAAGGCAGTTCCTCAGGAACCAGCTGGCCGACTCATACCAATTTCACCAGCTGAAACGCCTTTTCACCGTGTTGGGATTGACCTCCTTGGATGATTCCCAACGTCTGCTAGTGGCAATAGATGCATTATTGTTTGCACTGATTATCTGACGTGCTATGCCATTACAAAAGCCGTGAAAACAGCCGAAGCATTCGATGTAGCCAAATTCATCGTGGAAGACATTGTATTAAAACACGGTGCCCCAAGATCGTTAGTTACGGATCGAGGGAAAGTTCTTCAATCGAATCTTGTGGCAGAGATAAACTGTTGGTGCAACATTACTCATCACGTGACGACTGTCTACCATCTGCAAACTAATGGGCTTACTGAAAGCCTTAATAACACCATGGCCGACATGCTATCACTGTTCGTCAATGTTGAGCAGAGCTACTGGGATGAGGTCTATCTTCCGTGACGTTTGCCTGCAACACCGCCAAACAAGACACCACATGATCTATGCCATTTTTCCTGGTGCATGAGCGTGAGGCGACTACGACTATGGACACTGTGTTTCCATTACATCGTGATGACGTGGACGACGACTACATCGGCCAGGTGTTAACCAGAGCTGAGGATGCTCGGCAATTAGCTCAACTCGGCACGCTACATGCTCAAGAAAACAATCGCCGAAAGTATGACGCGAGTCACCGCCCTGTTGTCTACCAGCCTGCGGACCTCGTCTGCATCTTCACTCGTGTTCGGAAGGTTGGTCTCTCTGAGAAGCTCCTCAGGCGCTACTTTGGACCTTATAAGGTTGTAAGACAGTTGTCTGATGTTACTTATGAAATTGAAGATTTCGACCCCGACACAAGACGACCAAGGATCAGAGATACGGTCCACATCCTTCGAATGAAGCCCTATAAGGATCCTGCAACCCAGGGTAAATTGAAAGCTCTAGTGACAGACAACAACTGGAAAGGTGACAATGAGCGTAGCGGCTAAGGAAGTTCTAAGAACATCACAGCCAGGGCGAACATCAGTCATCAGGAGTTGAGTTGGAGTATGCAGGACCGATGACTCATTCCCGTACTAGGAGGACGTAACATCGAGATGCTGTTCTCTTAAGAAGGGAGCAACGTTGCAGAAACCGTGGTGCAGTGGTTATATTACTAGACTGTTGCATGGAGTGTAGTGAGTTCAAAACTCACATGAACTGTAAAATTTTAATTTCTATATTCGGTTTCAGTACATTCTAGAAGTATCCACAAATAGGAAGAATCATTGTACTAGAATGTTGTGTACCTATATAAATATACTGTATGTGTTCTGGCTGGAAGCAGTTCGCTCCACGCTCTTGTATGTGCAAGTGCTGAATAAACCTTCGTTAAATGAATTTTGTGTTTGTCATTCATCTAATTACACCTTCTTCTACGTTTCAATTTGTTACTGGTTTCCAATATTCTTGTGAGTCTTGTATGTATATGATGATCTGTAGACAACTTTTGCGGGTTTAAATGTCAGTGTAATTTAGAGATCTGTGCAAAATAATTTTACAGCTGAAAGTCTTGTCTGCAGAAAGCGAAGGCAAATGGTGCTCCCTCTGGACCCTCAACGCAGCTATGTGTCATCGCACCAGCAATGGTAAATACACATGTGCACGGTCCAGAGGATGACTTTGCACTTATTTAGATAGAGATGTGACATCAGTATAACAATCGAAGAACTTCCACATACGGTCGGTAGTGGACTGAGAGTGACGGCTTGTGCTGGACAGCGTCTGGTGGTGGCTCGCAATGGTATCAATGCTTGTACGCCCTGGAGTGTCTGCACTCTGCAAATAGGTATCCGCTGCTGTCCGGTCGCATCAGCAACGGTGCCTAGGTGGACACGTATTTCGAGAGGAATTTCTCAGATACCAAGTACGAAAGGGATGTCACCACCTCATGCTAGCGGGACCCAAGTGGGCACCTGGGCATGACTTCGCAGGGGGTGCCGGTGCATCCCGACTTCTGGATGCATGTGCAGTAGCCTCCTGTGCAACCCAGTGGATTGGGGGGAGGGAGGGCGGGGGGGGGGGGGGGGGTTTGCAGGTGGTGCGCACGTACATTGTTTGTGTGTCTGTTGCATAATTTTGCGAGAAGGTGTGCTATGCTGTGCTATGCACTATTTTCACAGTTCATGAGTTGATTTGGAGTCTGCAAATCAGTGTACTGCATTATTTAGGAGCAGTTTTCAGGTCTGTACTGAAATTAGTTCGTTAATTTAGGAGTTGTTTGCGTGTCTGCAGAGCGTTATTTAGGAGTAGTTTACAGGTCTGTGCACTGTGTGGCATGGCCCCAAGCATGTGAGAGTGTGTGTTTTGTATCCGTGTGATAAATATATTATCTCAAATCCATCCCTAAACATATTGTTCAAAAATAAATAAAGTAAACTTCTTCCTCTCTTCAGCACTCCAGCGCAGGCTGAGTCATTTTCCCCTCCAGACAGTCATCTCGGATTATGTCACTGAATGGACGACAGTGCCCTCTGGTGACAGTACTGTGTAGTAAGTCCATACTTTGTGACGAGCACACTGTTTCCTGCCATCTTCCTCCATCGTCTTGGGTTATGTCACGGAATGGTCGATAGCACTCTCTTGTGGCAGTACTGTGTACTAGGTCCAGACCTCGTAGTGAACACACTTTTTCCCGCCAAAATCCTCCATGTTGGATAACGGTACTTGCGTAATCAGCTGACGTCATGGTAGTCATCTTGGATTACGTCGCAAGAACAGATGACTGCGCCCTCTGGTGGTTTTACTGTGTACTAGGTCAGCTGTACTCTGGAACTCCTGACAAACACACTGGATGGCAGTAGTACCTCAAATTGTTTAAATAAAGACTGGTGCATGATTTCGACAGTTGATGTTTAGGAAGCATGTTTGCACAGTCTTTTAGATGGATTATTATTCTGACGATTTACGAGTTGTTTGGGTCTCTGGACATAAATGTATTGCATTATTTACGAGCGGTTTGCAGGTCTGTAGGCTGTGTGGTGTGACCCCAAGCATGTCAGAGCATGTGTTTTGTATCAGTGTGACATACTATCTAAAATCCATCCCTAAATAAATTCTTCCAAAATTAACAACGTACACACCTTCCTCTCTCCAGTTGCCCAGCAGAGGCTGAGTTATTTTCCAGCCAATCCCTAGGAAGAGGTGGCAGTCGGGTGACTTAGGTTAGTGGAGGTAGCCCAAGTGACCTATCTTCCCGCCATTTTCTTAGGTTAAAAGAGGTGTGTTGCATTGTACTGATGGATTTTGAACTTCCTGCCATTTTCTGGGGGAGGGGAGAGGAGGGGTTTGGTTAGTGGAGGTAGCCCAATTGATTTATCTTCGCCCGGAAATCCGCCTTCTTGAATGATGTCACAACCACCATCTTGGATACATCTGGCAACAATGCAGAGTGGCGCAGAACGAACTTAGTCCCCCTACTCCCAACAACATGCCGAATGGACCACTCAGGATTGCATTATGTTCTCTTCACCGATGATTGTCGCAGATGCCTTCAACCAGACAATCGTCCGAGACGTGTTTGGAGGCAATGCAGTCAGGCTGAACGCCATAGACTCACTGTCCAGCGAGTGCAGCAAGGTGGAGGTTCGCTGATATTTTGGGGTGGCATTATGTGCAGACGATGTACGCTTCTGGTGGTCATGGAAGGCTCCGTAACGTCTGTATGATACGTTAATGCCATCCTCCAACCGATAGTGCAACCACATCGGCAGCATACTGGCGAGGCATTTGTTTTCATGGACGACAATTCGCGCCCCCATCGTGCACATCTTGTGAATGGATAACATCGCTCGACAGCGTGGCTAGCATGTTCTCCAGACATGAACCCTATCGAACATGCCTGGGATAGATTGGAAAGGGCTGTTTATGGACGACGTGACCCACCAACCACTCTGAGGGATCTACGCCGAATCGCCATTGAGGAGTGGGACAATCTGGACCAGCAGTGTAACTTGATGAACTTGTGAATAGTATGCCACGACGAATAGAGGCATGCACCAGTGCAAGATTATGTGCTACTGTGTATTAGAGGTACCAGTGTGTACAGCAATCTGGACCACCTGCTCTGAAGGTCTCGCTATATGGTGGTAAAACATGCAATGTGTGGTTTTAATGAGCAATAGAAAGGGCGGAAATGACGTTTATGTTGATCTCTATTCCAATTTTCTGTACAGGTTCCGGTACTCTCGGAACCGAGGTGATGCAAAACTTTTTTATGTGCGTTTATTACATTTAATATCCTTGTCAGAAAAGCGCCAGGTAAAGAAAGAGCACTTCATCTCAGATTCAAGAGAAGTAAAAACCTAGCTGACTAGCAAAAGATGAACGAGGCGAAAATGAGCATAAGGAGAGCGATGAGAGAAGCGTTCAATTATTTAAAGTAAGACGTTGTCAACCGATCTCAGTAAAAACCCTAAGAGATTTTGGTCGTATGTAAAATCAGTAAGTGGGTCAAAATCATCTATGCATTGTCTCTGCGACCACACAGGCTCAGAAACGGAAGATAACAGAGATAAGGCCGAAATACCGAATTTGGTCTTCCGAAATTGTCTCACCGTGGAAGATCGTAACACCGTCCCTCCTTTCAATCTTCGTGCGAACGTCGACATGGCAGATATTGAGCCAACCGATCGCGGAACTGAAAAGCAGCTACCATCGCTTAGTAGTGGAAAGGCTTCAGGAACAGATGAGATACCTATAAGATTCTGGAAAGCTTATGCGAAGGAACCTGCTCCCCTTTTAGCAGTAATTTATCGCAGATCGCTTGAGCAACGAAAGGTACCTAACGAATGGAAAAAAGAGCAGGTCATTTCCGTTTTTAAGAAAGGCTGTAAGACCTATATCGTTGACGTCATCTGTTGTAGAATTCTGGAACATGTTTAATGCTCAAGAATTATGGTGTTTTTGGAAAATGAACATCTCCTCTGTAAAAATCAACATGGATTCCGTAAACAGAGATCCTGCGAAACTCAGCTCGCTCTGTTCCTCCATGAGCTCCACAGCGCAGTGGACAACGGCCCTGAGGTTGATGCCGTGTTCCTTGATTTCAGTGAGGCATTTGACACCCTCCCGCATTGCTATTTAATGACAAAAGTGCGAGCTTACGGAGTATCGGAGCAGACCTGTGATTGGATTCAAGACTTTCTTGCAGATAGAACTCAGCACGTCACTCTTAAAGGAATTAAATCGACAGATGTGAATGTAATATCCGGAGTACCACTGCGAAGTGTGTTAGGACTGTTGCTGTTTTCAATATATATATATATATATATATATATATATATATATATATATATATATATATATATATATATATACATATATATATATATATATATATATATATATATATATATAAAAAAAATTAAAAGAGTTAGTGGGAAAAGCAGACTCCAGATTCATCGGAAGAATCTTATAGAAATGTAACTCATCCACGAAGGAAGTGGCTTATAAGGCTCTTGTTCGCCCGATTCTTGAGTATTGTTCATCTGTTTGGGATCCCTATCAGGTAGGACTGATAGAGAAGAGCCAACGGAGAGCGGCGGGTTTCGTCACGGAATCGTTTGGCTGGCGAGAGAGCGTTACGGAGATGCTGAACAAACTCCACTGGCAGACGTTACAAGAGAGGCGTTGTGAATCACAGAGAGACTTACCTTTGACATTTCGGGACAGCAATTTTCAGGAGGAGTCAGATAGCATATTACTCGCCCCCCCCCCGCGCACACACACAGACATGAATCTCGCCTGTTGACCGCGAGGCGAAAATTCGAGAAATAAGAGCCAATACAGAGGCTTACCGACAACCATTCTTCCCACGCACTATTCGCGAGTGGAACAGGGTTGGAAGGACCAGGTAGTGGTGCCGAAATTACCCTCCGCCACATACCATTAGGTGGCTTGTGGAGTATAATGTAGATGTATATATACTTATTTGATTATTTGATTATTAAACATGCCTCCCGACATTTTGCTTTTAAAAAGGGCAAAGAAAAGTGTTCGGATGATCAGAACATCATCAAATATAACGAAAAAAATGGAATGAAACAAAGTCACAACCGAGAATCGCAATACAGACGACCAGTGCGGTAGTCTGATGCCTCGACTTTTTTTCTTAACAGTAATTTATTGAGCAGTCTACATGTAGAGTTAACTTACACTGAAACAAAGGTAATGAACACGAGAGTGACACAGTTTGCACAGAGGGTGTGTCACAGTCCCGACAGGACTGCCTGAGTGCAGTGCTGCTACACTAGGGCGAGCTGCGGCATTACGGTCCTCGGAAGTTTCAACGAGAGCCGCGAAGAAGGTCAAAGAGGCGCGCGGCCAGTGTTAACAGAACGTGTCGGACACCAGCCGGGAAACGGCGGTGTAGCTGCGAGCCGACGTCGAGCTTCGTGGCAAGTGGGCGAGGGCTGGCCGCGAGGCTGGCTCACGACGAGGCGGCCACCCCAGGCCACAAAGCCCCGGCGCAGCCCTCGTATTCGCCGGATTTGGGCCCAGACTACTTCTGGTCGTCCTCCAAATTGAAACTGGCAACGACGCAGTTAAGGACACCCGAGAAAACTGTACTGCAGTCCTAAATGGAGTTCCGAAAAAGATTACAGTGACTGTTTCAAAACACTTTTAAAACGGTTTCAGGTGTGTATTGACTGTCGGAAGGACTATTTTGAATAAACGCATTGAATTTGTGAACATAATCCGCGAGCTTTATTTTTCATAACCACAGTCCTAACGGAACTGGGGCATGCTGTGTATACGAAAATAGAGTAATTAGAAGAAGCACAAAAGAAGTATCTTAACATTTGTGAAACAAGTTTTGAGAAAGTCAGTCGGTAATGGTAGCAGTAAGCTCGAGACCGCGAGGAGAGGGGGGGGGGGGTGTCAAGGCTCACTCACACCGTCTGCTTTTTTTAATTTTTCTTTTTTTTTAATGTTCCAAAAACAATACCAAAAGCGCAAAAGGAAGGAACACAGAGGAAGAACAGAGACGAGAAAAGAAAACTACAAGAAGGCCCGTAGCTGCTGCCGGAACTGTCTCTGGAAGGTAGGGAACAGCACGCTGGCAAAGAGGTCTCGAAATCGGGGCAGTTGCTAGCAGGACCAGCAAGCCGGAAACGTAAACTGGAGAAAATCCGAACGGTCACTGTCACCCGCACCAGTAACGCCAAAATCTACAAAGTGAACAGCCAGCGATACGATCGCATTAATCTTTGTCCTCGGAAAAAAAAGAAGCAGCCTGTTGCAGAATTACCTCAATGGAATACCCAGCTTCGACAGAGCGAGTGACGAAAGCAAAAACTGCTTCCTGAGCCGGGACCATTCTGCTAGGTGACTATCGCAAGTAAACATGTTCTGCAGCGTATCTAGGGACGCGCACCTAGTGCATATACCTGTGTCACGGTATAGACGCTCGCTCGTGGAAATCGGATTGTTGAGTTGTTAAACATCCTACCAGGAGAAGGCTGCTGCCATCGATAGAGCCGGGAGACAGACATTGATTCACACAATTTTCCAAAATACTCGCAGTGCTAATTGTTCGACGGAATCCCTTCCGAGGGGGTCTACAAAAACTCGGCCGCTGCGGTACTCATTCCCCAAATAGCTCACGGCTAGGCAGGACCCTCCAATTTGTCACAGTTTAAAATTCAGACGACCGACGTTAACAGCGGAATCGAGATTCGCTCGATGCACTAAGGCTGACAGCAGAGGCGTAAGGGTATATAATTCCCGAGTGATCGTCCAAATGGTGCGACAAACACATAAAACAGACGCCTTCCTCTTAATGTTAGAAAGGCCCATTCCGCCGCGGGAACGTGGCTTCGTCACACTCTCGTGTCACAACTTGGAGATACGACACTTGCATAACAAGCGACTGGTCAACTCCTTCACTTTCTTAGTCATCAGAGAGCGAAACGGGAAAAGTTGTGCGACTTAATAGGCCTTGCACAACATATATCCAAAATTCGAATGGTAAGAGAGCGTCGTTCGTGTTCCAGTATTGCCGCCCGATTTCCAATTGGGGGTCACCATTCGCAGTGGACAACGATCGATAACAACTCGCAGCGCTGTATGTCGATAAACAGCAGTAGCCCAGGTGATTACTGCTCCGTCTAAGTCCCGTAAGTTAAGAAGTTTACTTTTGCCCTTGTTAAGTCGCGCTCTCGAGGCACGGCAATAATCATTGATGACCACTTTCGACAGAGGTATCTCTCACGTCGCCTTTGCCTTTCTGGGTTTTAACAAGCCTTTTGATCGTGTGAATCGTGAATTTCCGCTTCGGATTTTGGAGACGATCGGATGTACTGTTGAGTCTCCTAGGATGTTCGCACGTATTGCAGCTTCGGGCAACTGACACCCCCGATATACCTGGAAGGCTGCTTCCCAGTTTCAGGGCTCAACACTTTCTGGAAGGACCGCAGCTGTCCGCACATACGCTAATGACGTGACGGTTCTGTTCCGGCGCACCCGCAACCCTTCCATCAGTTGCCGCTTCAACTGCAACAACATTGCTTTAATATATTGTACATCTGTAATCCACAGGGGGGCTCGATGCGCACCGTCATACGAGACGTGCAAGAGGCAATAACAAAATGGAGAAAATTCGTCGATATCAGCTAGGAAGGAAGCCAAATAAAATCGTCATAGATTGTCTAGCTTTTGCAGATGACACGGAGTTAATTACTGATTGACTATATAGTGCCAAAGAATAAATCGCAGATCTGTAGAAACGAATAGACAAAATAGGACTAAAAATATAGTTTGAAAAAAATTCGTGACAGAAGTCGATGATGCTCCTCCAAAATTTGAAACCTGTGACAACACAATATCTTAAAAAAAACTTTTAAATACCTAGGAGAAAGGGTGACAAGCAACACAAAAGGAAAGATAGCCATAGAAAATAGAGTACATAAAATGGAAAGGGCATTCCAAATGACAAAAAACATCTATAACAAAAAAAAATCTGGTCCTGGAGTGCAAGACGACGACGCTATCAAACAGCGGTAAGGCCTGAAACACTGCACACAGCAGAGACACTTAAACTAACAACATTTGCGGCTCTCGAAAAACTGGAAAAAGTCAAAAAAGAATTTTAGAGAAAATATTGGAACCTAGAAGTAACAGTAGCGTTGAATACAAATTAAGATCAAACAGAGCTCTATTTGAAAATGGAATAGCTAACTGATGTAATGCGGAAAAGAAAACTACAGTTCTGTTGCCACATATACCGAAGGGATAGTAACAGACTAACCGAGCAGATCTTCAGCTTACTAAACAGCTACAAGTCCAAACCCACACGGTTCACTGAAACTGACAAAGGTATGACAAACACAGGAATTAGAATAGACATAACAGGTAACAGATTACTTTTTAGAGAAGCAAAAGTTCTCTAAAATGAAGGAAGTGGACCCGGGGAGAAAAGGAACGACACTGCCCAAGGATGAAGGAAGTGGAGGAGCAGCGAAAATTAAACGCAAAGAAGCGCAACCAAAGTTGATCTGTTGCGTCAACGTTAGCCCACTCGGATAGCACCGTCAACGATAGCGAGTTTGGTAGCAGTTCAGGACAGACTTTTGTCAGAGACAGAGCCCTCTACTTGCGACACATCTGTGTAAGTGCCAAAGTTGAGTACTGTATTTGATTACTTGTAATAAAACTCATCAATACGAGTTGTCTGTCTGTCTAGCGAACCGAATATGCGGGCTCCCTAGACACACTGCGAGAGAACGGAATAGTTTCACCTGCTGCTGATCGAGCTGGTGCACACCGAGACCAGGCACAGCGCTGGGATCACACGGTTAACGTTCAGTGTGACACATGTATTGGTGCGTACTCGAGCTGTCAATCAAAAGGAAAAACACAGAAGGTACAGCACAGCAGTAGGACTACTCCAGCAGTCCGTCGCGGAGTCCCACAACGAACGCGCGAGCGGGAGACCGTACAGGTGCCAACCTTCGGTCGTTTTGGGCTGTACACTTTGTGTAGCCCGGCTGCGAGGCATAAGAGCCTCTGCAATGGGCGGCGTACCGTTTGCTTATCAATCTGTTACTTCCCAGGGCTCCAGGTCTGCCCCACGGAAGGGTCACTCTGCAAGTGACGCAGACTCCCTAATGGACGGCAGTCGGAGTGAATTTCAGATACAGCAGGAGACAACAGGAGTCGCAGTAGGTGGCAAATCACGAGAGCAGACAGAGGGACAGGAGAGCATGATGTGTTACCGACTCCACTCGTGGCGGCGGGTGCGAAAGACACGGTTCCGACGCACTGTCGCTCCAGGCCAGCTCCAGAGGCACTACTGGCAGGGGAAGGTGCGAGCAGCTAACTCGTCCCCGTCGCGGTCCGAGCAGCACCAGCAGCAGGGGCGGCTGCAGCCGCACTGAGGGTGAAGCTGGACACCAGGGGACCAGGTCAGCAGCTGTTAACTTCCGAGGAAGACGGTGAAACAAATATTCTCCGCGGGCAGTTGTTTCGAAGATGGCCATTTTGGTTGAACAGGAAACACGTCCCCTGTTGTCCGCTGTTCAGCCACAAACGTGCAGATGACGTGGAGTGGTTCGCACCTGCACGTGACACAATGCAGCCGGTGTCGATTTGATTGACATCCACGGCGAACGCTCCTCACGTCAGCACACTGCGTGCGCCACGAAGGAACACTGAATATCCTCATCTGCAAGCAGCACCGTACTGGCCGAACCTCCTCTGTGCTAGAGGGAGCGGATCTACGAATTTCACAAGGAACACATAGAGTTCAATGTCAAAATAGGCGGTATGCATTTTGTGCGAGGTAACATGAAAAGTATCAGCTAACCAGCCACGGACTTCCAGAGACGTTACGTATCGACTTAACAGATGAAAAAGTCGCGGTAGCCGCTACGCGTACCCCTGAGCAACAACTGCCTTACTAACTCCAATACTACTAGCTTTGGAGCCCATAGTAACTTAATAAAAATGTTTGTTTTTAGACAACCTGTCGATGTATGCCATTTAGAATACGGATAGATTATCCGGCATCAGCTTCACCTCTACTTTTTAAGAAACTGGGGATTCTCTTACAAAAATCTAGTCTCGAGATCATCAATAATACAGTGTACAAGTAAATGGATAGAATGTGAGATACGTGTGAAACAAAAAAGTGGTATTGATCGAATTGGCCTTGTACTACTAGGAAAATAGAAGGAACATTGGCGTCAGGTTCTAATGAGAACTCGTCATCGGCTAACTGCCCAGCGACAAGCTCCAGCAATAGAACTGTGTTAATTTTCTTGCTTCGATTGCAGTTTGACGTAGTTCTGCAGCAACATTTAAGGTGGACAAAGACTCGAGAAATTCGAGACTGTTATCTTGGAAAAAGTATAAAAAATGAACTCCTTAATTTCCTCGCTAACAAAGTAAAAAAAAAGCGTTGTTAATTTTGCGAAATAAAGTAAATACTTTTCTGTCATACTTGATTGCACTCCTGATACAAGCCACAATAAATAAATGACATCGATTATTAGGTTTGTTGTATCTTATCAGAAGACGCAGTGACTGCAGAAGATGCTTTCTCGAGTTTCTGAACATCACTTCAGCAACGGCAGAAAGTTTTGTCAAAACCAGGTCAACTACAACTCGATATTCGTAACTGCAGAGGCCAAATATGAAAGATCATCGAATCTGTGTTGAAGCCCAAATCCTTAAGTGTAATCCGAGAGCGTTTTATTTGCCACGTGCTAGCTACATTCTAAAACCTGTTTTATCAAATGCGGTGAAATGTACAACAATTCAAAAAATGTACATCGTTTTGGGCTCATCCACTCATAAGCGGGAAATCTCATTGAATAGGGTACCAACTGTAACAGTGAAGAAACTTTCAGATACTCGATGGGGAAGTAGGGTGGAGATGGTCAAAGCTATAGCAATAAGGTACCAGACAAGATAAGTAAGAGGCGCCCTCTTTGAGCTCAGCAATATCACTAGTGACTCGAAAACAATGAGCGATGCACACTCGCTTTCTGTGAGCGAATCAGAAAACTTGGACTTTATTGTTAGCGTTTCCGGACAGCATGATCTTCTCTTCGGCATTAACGCAGTAACTCACCACAAGAAGAAAATATGGACGTAAAAGTAGCAGCCAAATCCGTCGAAATTTTAGTGAAGATAATCGAGAATTTACGTGAAGAAGGTTTTGTTAATGCCCACATAACTGCGGAAGGGATAGGTGGAAGTGCAGACATCGAGCGAAAATTTCGAGAAAAGAGAACTGGCAAGAAGAAGAAACAATCTGATTGTAAAAGTAACGATGTGGTTTGCAGGGCACAGCTTCCAGAGGGGAAATACGAATTTTTTTATCTTGTCGTTGACAGAGTATTAAATGTTTCAAATTCGCAATTACTTTAACAACTAAATGAGACACATGCACCAGCTACATAAATGCAGATAGTAAATTCAGTTTCTTCAAAACACAATTACAAAACTAGTAACATCTTTCCATCACTATAAATATATTTTTGCGACCCTGACACAGCCGGGCCGCCGCTGCCGGCTCCAGCCATCCACAGCCTGCACCGTTCTCAGAAAACATCTGAATTTCGGCAAGTCCACACAAGTCCAGCGAGCCATAAAACTGTCAGTAAAACTGCCTCTGGAGAGGTTTTGTCCTGTGTTTAGTGCTGTGGGTAGCTAAGAGCTGAGGCAGAGTCGTAGTACTGTCAGTCCCAAGTGTTTGACTCTACGCTTTAGCTGTCAATGATAAGAAAATTGTTCCCGCTGGATTGTTCACGGTTTAATTAAGTTTCTAATCAGATAGCCGAGTTAAGGACAGTGTAATATATTATTCTGTGAAATTTGGTTACTGTGGAGGAAGTTAAGATCGCCAACAAAAGGTTATCATTAATTAGAAACCTTGTGTGAGACAATTAAATCAATTTCTTGATTCGTACCGCGTCCCATATGCGTCCAGGAGGGGGAGGGGAGAGGTGAAGAGATAATCCAGAATTTTCACACATTTCTAAATGCGATTATCTGTTATTGTACGATACCGTAAATCCACAATTGCAGAGTGTGATGGGAAATATTGTGGCTTGAACTGTGATTATATAACTTTGGCTGGTTTGGTTGTTAGGCTGAACAAGGGGAATTACACCTTTTCCTTTGTGTGGTGGTGGTTTTGGCGCAGTTCTGTAGAAATGAAGAACGTGAAGATTTACACAAGATTTCCAAACTACTCCCCAATATATTCTCTACCACTTCCTCTTAAGCCCTTATCAAACTGCAGAAACAAACCCTTCTAACACGCTGATGCGCGGATAAGGGAGAGACGAAAAAATTCTACGTATCAGGGTCCTTATAGGCCATCGAGATGACTTCTCCAGTAAATGTTAGATGGCAATTTCCGACTAAAACATGTGTTATCCATTACAGCAGAGCTAAACCCTTTAGAGGAATGCTGGGTGCATTGCCATAAGTCCCGATGATGGAGGGAGGGCACAAGAAAATGACTAAGGTTCGGAAGCGTATGCCGACGGACAAGCAGGGCGTGCGTAGGGTGCCCTACACATTAACGTCACCTGACAAGTTTAGTTGCACTACGTCTAGGAGTTTTTCTGTTCTTGCCGAGTGAATTCTGAATTTGTACAGTAGATCGTTACAATTATACAATAGTTACGCGTTATTTATGAGCTGTTTTGTTTTATGTATGCGAAGGACGGAGAGGGAGGGGAAAGATGGTTTCCTTTGGTGGCGAATCGCTGGGAGCAACCAGATGCGTTGCGATAACTTTGACGTCGCATCAAAACGGGAGCAAGGCGTACAGTTCGCATTCGACCGTTGGAGGCAGGTGTGTTGTCCTCTCGGCAACCAGATACGTGTTGCTCACCAGCCATCACTGGATTCTGAGATTGACCGCTGATGTGTGGGAGATAAGGAATGAAGTTCACAAACTGCGGGAAGCATTTGTAGAATTAGTTAGAAAAGTGCAGGAGAACAAAATTCTCATCGAGGTGCAGCGTGTATACCAGGAATTGAGGCTGTCGAATGGCAAACTGAGAATTCTACTGACAAAATATCACTGACATTGTACCACAGACATTAGTTCGTAGGAAAAGAGCGTGGTTGAACGCAGGAGGAAAAATTTAACAGTGTTGGGAACAGTGGATAATGAAGATATCTAGGATCGGAATAACATGATTACAGAAGTGCAAACAAGTTGTCGAATTTAGAACAGGGCGTTCTGAATTACACCGAGATGGTACGTGAGTTAAATGTGGGGTTAGCCCAATCCACCCCTTATACAATGGACACAGTGAACAGTGGTTTGGGAGAAATACAAAAACGATTGAGTTTACTGGACAGCAACAACTAGCTGTAGGCAGACTTAAATTCCCCACCAGATTAAAACTGTGTGTAAAGGTGGAAGTAAAGCAGTGAGGACGGGTCGTGAGTCGTCCTCGGGTAGCTCAGTCGATAGAGCACTTCCCAGCGAAAGGCAAAGGTTCCGAGTTCGAGTCTCGGTCCGGCACACAGGTTTAATCTGGCAGAAAGTTTCATATCAGCGCACACTCCGCCGCGGATGGAATCTCACTCTGGAAACATCCTCCAGGCTGTGGCTAAGCCTCGTCTCTGCAATAGCCTTTCTTCCGGGAGTGTCGCCCTTGAAGGTTTTGCAGAATAACTTTTGTGAAGATTGGCAGGTAGGAGATGAGGTACTGGCAAAAATGAAGCTGTGAGGACAGGTTGCGAGTTATACCTAGGTACCTAAGTCGGCCCGCGAAAGGCAAAGATCCTCCCCCCTCCCCCACCCCCCGCCCCCCAAGTCTCGATCCAGTTCACTGTTTTAACTTGCCAGAAAGTTTCGTATCAGCGCACACTGAGCTGCAGAATGAAAATCTCATCCGAGTAGCCACACTATTACCAGAGTTAGCAGATCTCTTCCATAGTGCAAATAGTAAAGTGGGGTCATTACAGATGGCAGTCCATCACGTAGTAAACAGACGACTGAGTTCGGTATCACCGGTGCCACAACAGTTCTTGACACGGTTGCGACCCGGGCAGGTGCATCTGCACAGAGCGACAAAAGTTTGGGTGCGTCAAAATTTTGCCATCGAAAAAAAAAGTTTTAATTATAATTTTATGTTCAATACATCAGCATTCAGGGATTCAAAAATTTGTTGACAGAGTGTTGAGAGATATTTGTACCTGTCATTAAACTCGTATTTTACTACCAGTCCAGCTGTATAACGTCTTCTGTGTAGGAGCGCACCGAGACAGGGCTGGCCGGTTGCAAGGTGTGCGCAAGATGGCGGCCCAAACAGAAACACTGACTGAGCTTGTGCGTACAAATGTGTTTTTGTATGATATACGACTTTCTCATTGCAAAAATGTGATGAAATAGTAGATAACAAGGAAGAAAACTGATGCGAGTGTTTATCAAACAGTTTTTTTCTTTGTTTATAAATAAATGTGTAGCTGCATAATCTAGTAGGTACCAGCTGAACATTGTAGTGTAAAATACAGTTCGGCTGAAATAATAGCGTGTTTGCATACCTAGCGGTCCACTGTAGCACTATTTAAGGTACCAAGACGCCGCTTTAACAATAGTTACTGCACTATCGATGTAAGTCTATAGACCTCAAAAAGAACTCATCAGTCTTGAGCTAGTATATCGAAAGCATTTTCCACCACACACCAGGCCTTAAAGATTGGTTTACTGAAAATTGCTTTTGAAGGATCTTCCACTGCCGCTGCTTTGAGGAAAATAGATCATTAGATAGATTTCTAATTTAAACCGTTCGTCGTATGTCAGCACACGAGGGACGGGCATATTTGTGTCCGGCAATGTTTTTCGAGGCATAATACGTTTCCCTCGCACGAATCTGCGGAAAAATGCAGAGTCGTCAGATCTGGTGCTGCCGCAGCTGCCCACGTCGATATCCACGGAGTTGTAATCGAAATCAACAACTGCAAGCAGGATAACTGAAAACAATTTTTTGTAACAAAAACAACTTGAGCCAATGTTTCTTGACACTTTATTCCAACGTGTTTCCCACCTATGCTGGCAGTGCAGTTAGGACATTGCCACCGATCGACCAGTGCTGTCTTCCAGATTTCCTCTGCTGCTTGAGGCAAATCGTCGCCGCCGGCTGAGTTTTCATTTCTCTCCTGAGATTCCCTTTGTCACGTTTCAGGGGCGGAAATGTCTTTGATGGCTTAGTAGTTCAATCCTAGCACGGAACATGTGACCACAGAAATTACAAATGATGGAAGGTGGAGGACGTGGCTGGGCCTGGAGGAGTTTGCGTCTGTGGCGTTTGTCATTCTCCGGTCTTCGACGTTTCTCGCTCAAGGCTCTGAAGAGCATCTGGGGCAGAGCGCCAGCGACTGCGATCTTCTGCCATAGTGGATCAGTTACTCGGATCGATGCTCGAGGTTTTTAGATTTTTCTTATACTGATCCTTAAGACGGGCACCTCGTGGCCTTTTACCTGTGCTCACTTCACTGTACAGCATTTGACGTGGAAGTCTGTCATCTCTCATCCGCTGGACCAGTCCAAACATCTTAGTTGGTGCCCAATAATGAGAGCTTCTATACTACTCATTTTCGCTTTCTCACGAACGGTGGTATTCGATATAAAGTCATCCCATTCCATGTTCATGACGTATCTTAGCTTCTGTTGGTTGAAGCGTTCTAGTTTCTTCAGATCGCCGCGGTACAATGTCGAGGTTTCGCAACCATAGAGCAGCTTTGAGATGACAACAGCTTCATACACCATCAGTTTGGTGTATAGTGTTAGGTCTTTATTCAGGAAGACGACCAAGTGATACATAGGCAGAACGTATTCTGTTCTCCACGTCTTTTTCAGATGAGCAATTGGATGACAATATGCTTCTTAGCTAAAGGAAATGGTCCACTTGTTCCAAGGGGGTATCAGAAATGGATATGCTGAAATCGGGAAGGGAAGAGCGAGGAGGTGGCTGTGCGAGCACCTTTCTCTTTTGAATATCGATGGAGAGACCAAATCGGTTGTATGGATTGCTGAAACAATTAAGAGACTGCTGCATCTCTGCAGGTGAATGAGCTGGAGAGGCGTTGTCGCCAGCATACTGCAGCTCTGTTACACGAGTGGTACTTGACAACTTTTTTGAGTGGAGTCTGGACTGGTTAAAAATCCTCCATCGAACCTGTACTTTAGTTCTACCCCAGCGTTGCTTACAGATGTTTCATAAAGCATAGCTGCCAGATACGAGGCAAATAATGTTGGTGCGAGAACACACCATTGTTTGAGCCCACTCGTTATTGGGAATTCATTAGAGGTTTCATTCTCGCAGATGACCTGTCCAACCATGTCATCGTGGAGAGCTTTAATAAAGGCTACAAAATGTTCAGGGCAGCCGAAACATTTTAAGACCATCCACGTGGCTTCTCTGGGAACTGTGTCAAAGGCCTTTTCTAGGTCGTAAAAAACTAACAGTAAAGGCTTTTGTTGTTCTCTGCGCTCCTCCTGCAGCTGTCGTTCACACGAAATAGTGTCAGTCATCCATCTCGATGGGCGAAACCTTCATCGAGACTCGGGAAGCACAGTCTCTGAAAGTGAAGGCGATTTAAAAGGATTGTGGCAAAAATTTTACCAGCGACAGAGAGCAACGATATTCCATGGAAGTTACCACAGATGCTTCTATTGCCTTTCTTGAAGATGGTGACAACTGTGCAGTTCTTCATTTCGGCTGATACCTTGCGGGTTTCCCACATTAATAGTATGAGTGACAAGAGCCTAGTTTTTAGAGGCAAGCGGCCACTCTGAATAAGTTCCAACAGGATGTCGTTTGATTTGATTTGATTTTACTTTCATTCCAATTGATCGGTAGTGAGGAGGTCCTCCAGGATGTAGAACATGTCAGAAAAACAACAATACATGACAAATATTTACAACTCAAACAAATAAGCTGATGTACCATTCCACAGGTCCCAAGTGGAATGATCGTCAGTTTTTAACGAGCACTATATGGAAGGATCATTTTACAAATACTAATGATTTTAAAATAATTTATTTATTTATTTATAAGGTAATAAACGTGTAATACAACTACTATAATATTTATTTACAAAGAACACATTACTGCACTGAAATGGTGCAGAAGTTAAATTCTACTTACACACACACACACAAACAAACAAACTTATTTACAATGAACACATTACTGCAATGAAATTGTGCAGAAGTTATATATATACAAATCAGTTGGTTCTACTGAGAAATTCATCAATGGAGTAGAAGGAGTTGGCTACCAATAAATCCTTTAGGCTTCTTTTAAACTGAATTTCATTGGTTGTTAAGCTTTTTATGGCTGCTGGCAAGTTATTGAAAATGTGTGTCCCTGAATAATGCACACCTTTTTGTACAAGACTAAGTGACTTTTAATCCTTGTGAAGATTATTCTTATTTCTAGTATTGATTCCAAAAAAGTGTTCAAATGTGTGTGAAATCTTATGGGACTTAACTGCTAAGGTCATCAGTCCCTAAGATTACACACTACTTAAACTAAATTATCCTAAGGACAAACACACACACCCATGCCCGAGGGAGGACTCGTACCTCCTCTGGGACCAGCCGCACAGTCCATGACTGCAGCGCCTTAGACCGCTTGGCTAATATTGATTCCATGAATTGAGCTGTTGGTTTGAAAAAGTGATATATTTTTAATGACAAATTTCATTAAAGACTAAATATATTGGGAAGCAGTAGTTAGTATCCCTAGTTCCCTAAACAGGCTTCTGCAGGATGTTCTTGAGTTCACACCACATATAACTCTTACTGCACGTTTTTGTGCCCGGAAAACTTCAGCTTGGCTTGATGAATTACCCCAAAAAATAATCCCATATGACATTATGGAATGAAAGTAAGCATAGTATGCCAGCTTTTTCATTTTTATATCCTCCATGTCTCACACGCCCCCCCCATGAACCATGGACCTTGCCGTTGGTGGGGAGGCTTGCGTGCCTCAGCGATACAGATAGCCGTACCGTAGGTGCAACCACAACGGAGGGGTATCTGTTGAGAGGCCAGACAAACGTGTGGTTCCTGAAGAGGGGCAGCAGCCTTTTCAGTAGTTGCAAGGGCAACAGTCTGGATGATTGACTGATCTGGCCTTGTAACAATAACCAAAACGGCCTTGCTGTGCTGGTACTGCGAACGGCTGAAAGCAAGGGGAAACTACGGCCGTAATTTTTCCCGAGGGCATGCAGCTTTACTGTATGATTAAATAATGATGGCGTCCTCTTGGGTAAAATATTCCGGAGGTAAAATAGTCCCCCATCCGGATCTCCAGGCGGGGACTAGTCAAGAGGATGTCATTATCAGGAAAAAGAAAACTGGCGTTCTACGGATCAGAGCGTGGAATGTCAGATCCCTTAATCGGGCAGGTAGGTTAGAAAATTTAAAAAGGGAACTGGATAGTTAAAGTTAGATATAGTGGGAATTAGTGACGTTCGGTGGCAGGAGGAACAAGACTTCTGGTCAGGTGACTACATGGTTATAAACACAAAATCAAATAGGGGTAAAGCAGGAGTAGGTTTAATAATGAATAGGAAAATAGGTATGAAGGTAAGCTACTACAAACAGCATAGTGAACGCATTATTGTGGCCAAGATAGATACGAAGCCCGCATCTACTACAGTAGTACAAGTTTATATGCCAACTAGCTCCGCAGATGACGAAGAAATTGAAGAAATGTATGATGGAATAAAAGAAATTATTCAGATAGTGAAGGGAGACGAAAATTTAATAGTCATGGGTGACTGGAATTCGAGTGTAGGAAAAGGGAGAGAAGGAAACATAGTAGGTGAATATGGATTGGGGGACAGAAATGAAAGAGGAAGCCGCCTGGTAGAATTTTGCACAGAGCACAACATAATCATAACTAACACTTGGTTTAAGAATCATGAAAGAAGGTTGTATACATGGAAGAACCCTAGAGATACTAAAAGGTATCAGATAGATTATATAATGGTACGACAGAGATTTAGGAACCAGGTTTTAAATTGTAAGACATTTCCAGGGGCAGATGTGGACTCTGACCACAATCTATTGGTTATGACCTGTAGATTAAAACTGAAGAAACTGCAAAAAGGTGGGAATTTAAGGAGATGGGACCTGGATAAACTAAAAGAACCAGAGGTTGTACAGAGATTCAGGGAGAGCATAAGAGAGCAATTGACAGGAATGGGGGAAATAAATACAGTAGAAGAAGAATGGGTAGCTTTGAGGGATGAAATAGTGAAGGGAGCAGAGGATCAAATAGGTAAAAAGACGAGGGCTAGTAGAAACCCTTGGGTAACAGAAGAAATATTGAATTTAATTGATGAAAGGAGAAAATATAAAAATGCAGTAAGTGAAACAGGCAAAATGGAATACAAACGTCTCAAAAATGAGATCGACAGGAAGTGCAAAATGGCTAAGCAGGGATGGCTAGAGGACAAATGTAAGGATGTAGAGGCCTATCTCACTAGGGGTAAGATAGATACCGCCTACAGGAAAATTAAAGAGACCTTTGGAGATAAGAGAACGACTTGTATGAATATCAAGAGCTCAGATGGAAACCCAGTTCTAAGCAAAGAAGGGAAAGCAGAAAGGTGGAAGGAGTATATAGAGGGTCTATACAAGGGCGATGTACTTGAGGACAATATTATGGAAATGGAAGAGGATGTAGATGAAGATGAAATGGGAGATACGATACTGCGTGAAGAGTTTGACAGAGCACTGAAAGACGTGAGTCGAAACAAGGCCCCCGGAGTAGACAATATTCCATTGGAACTACTGACGGCCGTGGGAGAGCCAGTCCTGACAAAACTCTACCATCTGGTGAGCAAGATGTATGAAACAGGCGAAATACCCTCAGACTTCAAGAAGAATATAATAATTCCAATCCCAAAGAAAGCAGGTGTTGACAGATGTGAAAATTACCGAACTATCAGCTTAATAAGTCACAGCTGCAAAATACTAACACGAATTCTTTACAGACGAATGGAAAAACTAGTAGAAGCCAACCTCGGGGAAGATCAGTTTGGATTCCGTAGAAACACTGGAACACGTGAGGCAATACTGACCTTACGACTTATCTTAGAAGAAAGATTAAGGAAAGGCAAACCTACGTTTCTAGCATTTGTAGACTTAGAGAAAGCTTTTGACAATGTTGACTGGAATACTCTCTTTCAAATTCTAAAGGTGGCAGGGGTAAAATACAGGGAGCGAAAGGCTATTTACAATTTGTACAGAAACCAGATGGCAGTTATAAGAGTCGAGGGACATGAAAGGGAAGCGGTGGTTGGGAAGGGAGTAAGACAGGGTTGTAGCCTGTCCCCGATGTTGTTCAATCTGTATATTGAGCAAGCAGTAAAGGAAACAAAAGAAAAATTCGGAGTAGGTATTAAAATTCATGGAGAAGAAATAAAAACTTTGAGGTTCGCCGATGACATTGTAATTCTGTCAGAGACAGCAAAAGACTTGGAAGAACAGTTGAATGGAATGGACAGTGTGTTGAAAGGAGGATATAAGATGAACATCAACAAAAGCAAAACAAGGATAATGGAATGTAGTCTAATTAAGTCGGGTGATGCTGAGGGCATTATATTAGGAAATGAGGCACTTAAAGTAGTAAAGGAGTTTTGCTATTTGGGGAGCAAAATAACTGATGATGGTAGAAGTAGAGAGGATATAAAATGTAGGCTGGCAATGGCAAGGAAAGCGTTTCTGAAGAAGAGAAATTTGTTAACATCCAGTATTGATTTAAGTGTCAGGAAGTCATTTCTGAAAGTATTCGTATGGAGTGTAGCCATGTATGGAAGTGAAACATGGACGATAAATAGTTTGGACAAGAAGAGAATAGAAGCTTTCGAAATGTGGTGCTACAGAAGAATGCTGAAGATTAGATGGGTAGATCACATAACTAATGAGGAAGTATTGAATAGGATTGGGGAGAAGAGAAGTTTGTGGCACAACTTGACCAGAAGAAGGGATCGGTTGGTAGGACATGTTCTGAGGCATCAAGGGATCACCAATTTAGTATTGGAGGGCAGCGTGGAGGGTAAAAATCGTAGGGGGAGACCAAGAGATGAATACACTAAGCAGATTCAGAAGGATGTAGGTTGCAGTAGGTACTGGGAGATGAAAAAGCTTGCACAGGATAGAGTAGCATGGAGAGCTGCATCAAACCAGTCTCAGGACTGAAGACCACAACAACAACAACATGTCTCACACAATTGGCATTGCAAATAGAGATTTGTTAACACGCTTCAGCAGCTCTGTGGTGTGCTTTTCCCAGTTGAATTTATTATCAAGCTGTAATCCCAAGAATTTAACACCGTCCACTTATTCTATCTGCTTGCCATCGTATGTTAGGCATGTACTCGTGGGATACCCTACCCCTTACTGGTTCTGAACTGCATGTAGTGTGTTTCTTCAACGCTTAGTGACAAAGAATTGGCTAGGAACCAGTGATTAATGTCCTCAAATATTTTATTAGCTGATCTTTCTAAGACTACACTTTATTTGGTATTTATTCCAATGTTTGTATCATCGGCAAACAAAACGAACTTGGCATCTGGTAATGTTACTGATGAAACAGGAGGTCCAGAAGCATTTCCTGGTTTCTTACTAAGGAGTACCTCGCTGAATTCTTGAAAAGTTGGAAGATCAGCCATCCAGGGTTGTGGAGGACGCTGTGCGACATGATTCAGAAAGTCTCCAGAGGCAGTAGAAGTGCGGTTCAACAGTGAGCTGAAGTGCTCTTTCCAACGATTTGAGATGTCCCGACTTTCAGTAAGGGCGGTGGTGTTGTCAGCAGCTTTCAGTGTTCCAGATGAGGAGCGGACTGGTCCATAAAGCTCTTTAATTCCAGCACAGAAGCCACGCAGGTTCCTGGCATCGGAAAGATTTTGGAGTTCCGAAGCTTTTTGTTGCTATCATTTGTTCTCGATTGCTCGTATTTCACTCTGACATTCCTGCTTGAGGTCTTGAAAGTGTGTGTTCTTTTCTGCGCAGGCTGGATCTTGAGCAAGGGCTAGGCAAGCATCCCGCACTGATCGTGGCTCGGATTTCTTCATTGCTGTCATGAAACCAGTCACTTCTCTTCCGCGCACCAAAACAAATAACATTCTCTGCAGTCTCTTTGATGATGTTCTTTAATGTGGTCCATTCTTGTTCGACATCATCTGTGATCGCTGGAGATTTTTGGAGTTGTTCTGACAGCTCGTCTCGGAAGTGTGAGCGAACGTCTTTGTTCTGCAGGTTGTGGATGTCGAATTTTCTGCGCGGTGGGTTTGAGAAGTGGGATCGTGGCTTGCGATACTTTGGTAACCTCACACGCCTAAGTAAAAGTTTATGATCAGTCCAGGAATCATCGATGTTTCGAGCTGTTTTTGTGATGAGAATGTATTTCTTGTCATGCTGTCGACTGATGACATAGTCAATAAGATGCCAATGTTTGGCGCGTGGGTGCATCCGTGTGGTCTTATAGCGGTTAGGCAAGCGGAATTGCTTATTGGTGATGAAGAGGTCGTGCTCGGCACATAGACCAAGAAGTAATAGCTCATTTGCATTGCAGTTTACAACTCCTTGTTTACCCATGATGTCTCTACTGCTTGAGGTAAGGACAGTGGCTGTAAAACGCTGTACAGTTCTCGACGCACATATTTCACTAAGCTGGAGACAGCTGTCCTTTCCATGCATAATTAAAAGGCGATGGTGTGCTGTGGAACACCTGTGGCCAAAATCTGGAACAAAATGTTCTATTGTTAGTAAGAAATGCATCATATGATACAAAATAATTTGTGTATGGCTTGACTGACTGGTGAGGCTCGTCGAGCAAAACAGAAGAATCTACGAACCTCCTATAGCAAATACCTAAAATTCATAAAGGGAGGCACAGGTTCAACCAACAAGTATCAGAATTGGCCAGGGGCAGGTCATTTGGAGTTTCTTCCTGACACATTGTCATCAAGTCATTCGTCATCAAATGTTCAAGAGTCAGAAGAACCATTTCCTGACGATGGAGATCGAGAAGAAGAAGCATAACTGAATTCATAATGTTAGTTCATCTGGCGAAAAAGCCAAAACGAAAGAAATACATGAAGATGTAACTGCAGTCACAGATTATCAGCACACCAGAGACAGCAAAAGAACAGAGAGGCGTGAGCTCGACAATGTGTCAACTCATGTTTGAGTCAAGACATTCCTGGCTCGAGCACAAACCCATTTAAAAATGAAGATGGCACAGTATTTGGAGAGATTGAACTTGCGATATTAAACGAAAAAACACCATCTCATTTATACCCCACAGTCCTTGCATCACCCAGTTCAGTGGTGTCACAATTTAGTGTTGATACTATGTCATAAAATGAAGTCATTTCAATTTTGGAACCTGGGGAATCTTCCAATGACTTTTCTGGTGCCAAAGTTTGAGGTAAAAGTTTGTTTCAATGTAGATGACTAATGATTGACCTGTAGCTCAAACTTGTTTGTACACAGTGTTGAAAATATTTTTCAGTCTATATTTTATTTCTATAGTTCCACGTTTTATGATTATTACTGTTCTTGAAAATACCGGATGAATTACCTAGAACAGATTGTAATAGTACTTAGGAAGTGTATTTTTTGTGCAAACATACACTTTTTAAATGGAACAATGCCTATTGACATTCACAAGATAAAAGTAGGGTGAGTCAGATTGCCAGGTGTCTAGTGCGAGTCTACGAGGTGTCGTGTTTGAAAAGTTCCCACACCGACGCTTGTAAAATAGCCCTACCTGTGTAACACACACTAAAGAACAACATAAGTGCATATTATGACCAGTAGCGAGACAACTGACCACCGCAGGTTGTGTTTAAAGTGCTCACAGGCAACAGCAATACAGGCTTTCAATCTTGTATAGAATAACAGCTGCACACATGCTAGCATTTCAGTGGAGATGTCTGAGCAGGCTGCCGTAATAGCACCAATTTCTTTAACATCGGCAGCTCGTGTGCCTTGCACAGCGCCTTCCTCTCACTTACCAACCACTTCATCTGAATTCGCTGCTCGCGCACCTTGTGTGGCAATAACTGCTTTCATCTCCTTTTAATTTTCGGACAACGCCCTCTTTTCGACGCTTCCACTTTCGTTTCTCCCTTTTATTAATTCCCTGGCGGTATAATCCTTTTTAAAATCTTCCCATTCATATTGTTTCAAACTGTAAAATAAATCATCACTCCATTCTGCGGTCGCTGATGACTTCTCTAGGCACAAATTGTCTGTCTTTGCTTGGTTGTCGATGCTTTTGCTTTTACTTAACAACGTGACCGATTCCTTTCTCATTTCGATGATATTTCTCACCAAAACGGTCCACTGAATTCCCTCTTCACATCATCTCTTCCTACTGATGCTACTGCAACCGAGCTACGGACAGCTAATGGTTCCACCAAGTTCTATGCTCGCTGTTGCTTAGTTCGCACGCTGGTCCCTGTAGCATGACTCACTCATGCCCGCACCTGTTGTTCTGTGTACGCCATCCTGTGTCGCTGTTCTGCTGCTTACTTGTCTCTTAAATTCACTTTGTTTTGGCAGGTATGATTTCGTTCAAAAAATGGTTCAAATGGCTCTGAGCACTATGGGACTTAACATCTGAGGTCATCAGACCCCTAGGACTTAGAACTATTTAAACCTAACCAACCTAAGGACATCGCACACATCCATGCCCGAGGCAGGATTCGAACCTGCGACCGTAGCGGTCGCGCGGTTCCAGACTGAAGCGCCTAGAACCGCTCGGCCACAGCGGCCGGCCACTGTCTTCATTCGTGTCATCTCTCATACCTTGTTTTATTTGCAACGAGCACATCATCTGAATGTGATCGTTGACGCGTGTATGGTACTCAACGTAAGCCTGTTGCCGTCCCGTGGCATCGTCTAGTGTACTACTGCCATCTAGTACACTATGTACTTTTTTTTATTTCGCTCGTTCTGACCTACTGTCGTCTTTGTGTCCATTTTAATTTTGTTAGCACTTTATATTTTATCTTTTAAAGACCTGTAAGGCTTTCTGTTAATTATTTGGATGTCATCGGTTGTAATTGGTATGCCCTTGTACATAGCGTCTTTTAGTTTTCCCCACGGAAAAAGTCTAAAGGTGTCAAATCCAGGGAATGGGCTGGCCAAGGTACAGGTCCTCTGTGTTCAATCCAACAATCTGGGAACAATTTGTGAAGACATGCAGTAGTACTTGGTGCTCTCTGGGCTGGGCAGCCATCATGCTGGTACCAAAGGTTCCTCCTAGTCTGCAGAGGGATATGTTCTAGCATCCAGGAAAGATGCTCTGTTAGGAAGCTGTGACACCTGTGCACGTTCAGTGTTCCGTATTTGAAAAACGGGCGTCTGAGCTGATAGTGCACTACCCAATACCACACGTCTACACTCTCGCCTGAAGAAGCCAACGGGGATTGTCAACAAACCAATAGCCCATGTTTTGGCGGTTTATCTGGCCATGACTGGTAAATCTGGCTTCATTTCTAAACAAGGTACATGATACGTTCGGATTATCCTGTCTTAATCGTTTCCATGCAGCTCCTGATGGAGAGAGATGTGATAGGGATGGAACCTACGTCTATGGAGAATGCGTAGGGCATACCATTTCCTCGTGCGATAGGGCGGGTGCTAAAGTGTGGATTAACTGCAGCAGCATCAAGAACGTTATTTACCCTCTTCTGTCATTACCCGTTACTTCTTTCCTTCTGTTACGTTGTCTACTCCTTACACTATCACTTTCACGTAACAGATTTGAAGAGGCTGATAAATAACTGCCGGAATGGTTGCGGTCTTTGGAATATCTTGCCTCACACACCGTTCAAGAACTATCTGCTTTCTTTCTACTCTCTCCATACAGCATGAAAATGTCTGCTTCTTCTGCATAGGTAAATCCCATCGACCACTCACGATATAATGGTTGGACCGCCACACACTAATACTCTAGCAAGTCGCAGTGCACCCAAGGAATACACAAGCACACTGTAAGCAAACACGATAACATTGTACCTAGCAACTACACAATTTCAGTGGCACAAACGAACGTCGGCCTGGAAAATTTTCAAATTACAGTATCTCGCAAACGTCTCACAGTAGGATGTAGCAATAACCACCACTTACATTCTAATTTACCCTACTTTTAGTTTGTTAATGTCAATAGCCATTGTTTCATTTAAAAAAGTGCACGTTTGCACAGAAAATATGATTATAGTCTGTTTGTTGGCTAACAATACGAGCCCCTTGACTACGAATCTATTCTGTGAAAATCTCACATCAATAGCACTTTCCATTTCCTCAGTATTTGGGGTGCGAGTTTAAGTTGATTTACCTTGTATACAGGGTGCGCAATACGCGCACTCAGGCTTCACAGCGCGACTCCTCACATGCCAGCAATAAACAAATGTCTCTCACAAAATTTCGGCCGGCTAGTACATCCGGTAGAAAATGACGTTACAGAGTGGCAATCTGGCAACACTGTAAGCACATGTCTGTTAACTACCTCTATCAGCACCAATTAGCAGTGCTGTACAGTAGAGTTGGGCAACACGATTCTTTTTCCCGATTCGATTCCTACGATTCAATCTCACATTGTGAATCGATTCCTACGATTCGTTCACAATTCTTTCACGATTCATTCTAGTCTGCGATGGCACGATTCTTACGGAATGCAAAAAGTTCATCTTACTCACAGATGGCAGGACATGTCTGAAATTGTCAATGGGGTTAGAATCGAACTGTGTCATGATAAGATATATATATCATATCATATATGAGCCAAACCATGTCTGCCTCACTGCTAGATTTTGTTACTATAAAACAGACGTCTGCAGTTAGATACGTTCAAGCCATACAACCAAACTGGCATACCACGTAATTTTGCACCACCTTTCGCACAAATCTACTCCTCTTTCCTGGCATACTGAAATAAAACAATAGATGCAATGAAATCAAACGTGACCTTTTATCAATTGTTTTTCTGTGCTAAGATGTCTTTCCGAGTCCACATCAGCCTTGTAATTCATGACGCTGCTGACAGCCCTCCCACACAGCAAATTTAGCTTGACTTTCATTTCTTCTAAATACAAAGCACAGGTATTTTGCTTTTAATTTATCTGAGAACTTGCCGCTGTCACTACTATTTACGTGAGAAGACGACATACTTCTAAACAGTAGGATTCAATCGTATACATCGACATTACTTCACTAAAATTTGATATGAATCTGAACACGATAACATTCGAAAACTCGAACTTGAAATTATTAATTACAAAAGCTTTTGTTTAAAGATAAACTTAAAAATCTAAATCCGTATCTAAATATAAAATTTTATCCAAACTGTTACAGCCGTTCCCAAGAAACACGAAATTCGTGTTTTTATTTAAAAAATTCTTTTGTGTAAAATCGCGTGCTGTAAGGAAAGACAAAGATAAACATGAAAACCAAAACCTTAACTATATTCAATACGTACTAACAAAATTTTACGAGATGGCGTTATAAAAACATGTGAAATAGCGTTTTTACGAATGGAACTATGTAGGATATATATATATATATTGCAAAATTGACTTTACGGAAGAATGGAACCACGTAGGTGAATTCAAAAAGCAAAAACCAGTCTAAATACAAAATTTCATCCAAATCGTTAGGGACGTTTTCGAGATACGCGAAATATAATACATAATCCAAGTGCTATTGCTCGTGTGTATAGAAGGTGTGTGTGTGTTTTGCATTGCATCTGCAACAAATAAGAGGTACGTATGTATTCATCATACTTGGATTTCTTGATTTTAATCGAGTGTATTGGGAGCTGTGTACTCGCTGTACATCGTTCTGTCATCACTACTTCGTGTATTACTCGCGCAAACTAAGCGGACGTCGGCGCGGTGGCTGATGGTAGCGATAGTAAATGGGAAATGCCTTTACGCTCGGTGCCGTCAGCCACCGCCAAGTGTCAGCAAGTTTTCACGAGTAATATTACGAACGACTGCTCATCCACATTGCCCGAGAACGAGTCCTCCCTGATGAGCAGTTTGGCTTCAGGCAGGGACACGCAACCACTCACCAACTCCTACGCCTTGTAGAAGAGGCACTGGACGCCATAGAACGTAGGGAGTACTTTGGGGCCATACTCCTCGACGTGTCCAGAGCGTTTGACTCGGTCTGGCACGAAGGGCTGCTCTACAAATTATTTTCCCTTGGCTTCCCAGTGTCCCATGTACGGCTAATAGCCACATACCTGGAAGGCCGCACCTTCCATGTCAGGATCCCAGATGGGAAATCTACACGACGACGAATCAGAGCAGGAGTACCACAAGGCAGCGTACTTGGACCGCTACTCTACTCCCTCTTTACAGCCGATCTGCCCTCTGCGCCGAGGGTACAATTAGCTCTCTACGCAGATGACACTGCACTCTTCTCTCGTTCTCGGAGTGCAGCAGTTCTTCAACAGCGGCTCCAGGGGCTACAGATTCCCTAACCGTTTGGGCTGGGATCTGGCGTCTGGCATTTAATCCCTCCAAAACCCAAGCCCTTATCATCTGCCGACGCCGTATTCCCATTCGGCTCCCTCAGGTGACGGTCCTTGGTACCCCAGTCCCCTGGACTCGTACTGCAAAGTACTTGGGTGTTACCCTGGACCAACGCCTCACCTGGCGCCCCCACATCGACGAAGTGCGTCGTAAAGCAATGGGGCGGCTATGCCTGCTCTACCCTCTCATCAACCCAACCTCTTCACTCCCCACACACCTTGCTGTCAGACTGTACACCTCCCTTGTTCGTCCCATCCTTGAATACGCGGTGGTGGTGTGGGGCAATGCTGCCCCCACCCACCTCCGCCGACTCCAAACCGTTCAGAACTGGGCTCTCCGGCGTGCCCTCCGCCTCCCCTTCGACTTCCCAACCCACGAGCTCCACCTCCTGGCTGAAGTGCCGCTCCTTCGTACCCGCATCCTCTCCGCAGCCCACTCCTTTTACCAACAAACCCGTCTCTCTCCTAATCCCTTAATCCTTTCCCTGGGTACCCGTGTTCACCGTCTAGCCACCACCCGATGGCCTGACCTTTTATTTCGCCCCCCATGACTTCACATACAATAGCCATCTCACCTCATGACAATCACTCTCTCTCACACCATTGACCTTCCCCCCCAACATGTCATGTCATTCACTCCCCCACACGCCACCACCCCACACCCCCAATCCCTACTGTCGGCCTAATTCACGACAGGCCTTTCCTCTTTCACTCCTTCATCTGTCACCCTCTGACTTCTTTCTCTCTCCCCGCCCCCCCAACCCACCACTCCACGACTGACTGCCATCACCATCAAGACGCCGCTATGGAGAAGAAGAAGAGGCCAGGACAATGGCCTTTCGTTTTCACTATCTCTCACTATTCCTCCTCCTCTCTTTAATTCTGTAACGTAGTCGTAAAACCCGGCTAGTCTATGGGCCGTTCGTTTTCCCCCACCCTTCTACTGTCCTGTCTTCTTTCAAAAAAAAAAAAAAAAAAAAAAAAAAAAAAAAAAAAAAAAAAAAAAAAAAAAAAAAAAGGGGGCAGTCAATTGGGCCATTCGTTTTCCCACTTCTTACACTATCACTCTCACTATCCTTTCAACTTTATATACCTAATAAAAAAAAATTAAAAAAAAAAAAAACTAGCACAACAGTCAAGGCCAACAACACCTGTCATGTCACACCCACATTCTCACCACACCAATTAAGAAGGAGAAGCGCATTAAAAGCGCTAGAACTTCGTTCCCAGCTGAGGGTTCAGCCCTCCATCATGTGCGTCGTCGTCGTCGAGTAATATTACGGCCCACGAACTTCGTTTGGTTATTCCTAGCTTCCTTTGTTCACACGCATCCTCCATTTGACTGCCATCTGGCGGTCATAATCATTCGGCACGACTCGGCATGATTCGGAAGTTGCCTTCGAAGCATAGCGTACTAAGAATCGATTAATCGTTGGAACTTGGAATCGTCACGACTCGGAAATACACAATCGTTCTTACGATTCTTTTGAACGACGATTCGTCCGTATCACGATTCGATTCTTACGATTCTTAATTTAGAGTCATTCAAATGAACGATTCATTCACGAATAGCCACAACTCTACTGTACAGTTGGTGCGGTGGGTAGAGTTGTGGCATAGCGTGCAGGACGCCATGGGTTCGACCCTGGGTTGGGGTGCATTTTTTTTATTTGCTAATTTCATTGTGACATTTCATACTGCAATATACGCCATTTCTTAAGTCACACGTATCCTTAACATTTTGTAACGCTGAACATAACAAATACGTGGTTAGACAAATAAAAACAGATGAAACTAATGACCTGTCATAGGACAGAACAGCTACGAAAACAATATCAATTTCGAGATGCTAAAGACGACAGCCCAGTACAATAACACAACGTCTACTTGTCATTTATACTACATGTAATATGAGCGTTCAGATTCGCACAATAATAATGTCCATATTAATGACTGCATGACCTTCACAACAGAATACGTTGTCCTCAGAACAACAGGGCTCAAAGCGACCTCCCTCATGTCCAAACATTGCGCAGCCTGCCGGATCATACAGCTCTGGACCCTTTGTAGCAAAGCTGCGTCCAAGGGCAGCACGAACACACTCTACCAATTCTTCCACATTCGTCGGCGGAGTGGAATACACGTGCTCCCTCAGGTGTCTCCACAGAAAGAAATCCAGGGGATGTAGGTCAGATGAACGAACGCTGTGGCCATACAGCTGGACCTCCACATCCGAGCCATTTCCCTCTAAATGTTCTGTCCAAATACTGTTGCACATTAATTCCAGGGTGTGGAGTGCACCATCACGGAACCATTTCCTCTGCCAAACATGTAGTGGAACATCTTTCAGCACATCAGGCAGATAGTTTAAGAGGAATGCACGATACCTTCTTGCAGCGAACTGGTCAGACAGCACGTATGGGCCCAAACCCCTGTCGCCCAATATTCTGGCTCGGACGTTGTTACCAAAGCGAACTCGATATCAACGGCTGCGGGTGGCGTGCGGGGTAACCCCACCAATGGTGGGCATTGTGCATATTGAAGACACCCTCACGAGGGAATGCTGCTTCATCCGACCATATTACGGTGTTCACGAAGTCACAGTTGGCTACCCGTTGTTGTTGGAATCGTTCACAGAATTGCATCCACTGATGGCGACCTGCGGGATGCAGGTGTTGCGTGAAAGCATAACGGTACGGTTGCAGCCCGTGCTCGTGCATCACGAGACGTGCAGCTGCCTGGCTGTGCTACGTGTGCCTCGCTGAGGTTCTCGGTGTATGCCCTCTAGAACAGCTTCCTCAGCAGCTGGAGTATGGCGAGTGCGCGGAGACCTCTGCCGTGCAGTGGTGGAAGAAGGGAACCTGACTCCCGAACGTGCTGCTCCAGACAACAAAACACATTTTGATCCGGATGGCACTAACGAGCATATCTAGCAGCATATTCACCAGCCCAGGTGTCAGATGCACCAAGGACGAGAAGTATATCCACATATTCATCATCTGTGTATCCCACACATCTGACACACTGGTTTAGAGGTTTACAATGAGAAAATTCGATAAGTGTACGCATGTACATTGGTCTGAATAAATTCACATTCAAGTTTTCCGTGTAAAGTTTTATCTCCATATTTTCTGTAATGTGAACATATCTCCAGTTCTTCTAGCAATTCCATTTTATGTCCTTTATTTAGTGAAAGTGAATCAGTGAATTTCTTCAGATGTTTCGATAGTATACTTAAATAAAAATAGTAACTCATAGAAATAAGCACAATTGTAAAATAGACATAATTAAATTATGATCCAAATTGTTAAGGTAAATAACCTCTGTAAAAAAGCATAACATACTCTACGGAAGACCTATAATGTCATCTCTGTTGACTACTTGTAGGAGCATCTGTGTTACCGTTTTGCCGGCCGGTGTGGCCGAGCGGTTCTAGGCGCTACACTCTGGAACCGCGCGACTGCTACGGTCGCAGGTTCGAATCCTGCATCAGGCATGGATGTGTGTGATGTCCTTAGGTTAGTTAGGTTTAAGTAGGTCTAAGTTCTAGGGGACTGATGATCGCAGAAGTTAAGTCCCGTAGTGCTCCGAGCCATTTTTTGTAAGTGTTTTGTTTATGTAAAATGTTTTCGATGTTTAAAAGTGTACGGTACAACAAGTTGTGTGAGATGTTTAGTGTGTGCGAGACTCTGCACAAATGGACCATATGGAAACTGTAAGTGCAAATTCCTCTAAATTTCGCCACTAACTTCACAAAAAGATCGACAACCAACTACAAATAGCGTCTTGTCTTATATATTGCAGTAAAGTCAACGAAATGAAGCAGATTCCCACACATCGACAACATCACATAGGAATTAACTTAAATTTTCATAATCAACAGCCTCAGTTACACCGTTTACGTAGAATTTACCTAGGTTTCAGTCGGGAAAATCTAACCTTTTTCAGAATAACAGTTATTACCGTTTGTCCATAGTGGACATCGTCAAGCTAAAACTACAAATCCATAAATTATCGTCAGACTATAAAACTCATCTGAACTGCCTCGGCCCCACTTCGCGACCGCGATGCGTCAGCCACGAGTGCTGTACTGGAACTGACCGTAGCGTCTTGAGGCCCGCCTAGGCGGACACAATACCTTGCGCCTGCGCGTAAACTGTACGACAGTTAGTTGTTGGCACAAGGCGTAAACTTAGCTCCTGACCTTGCATATACCAGTAAAGTGAAATAAAAGGTATAGCTGAGGAAAAGGGCGTATATGTTAACTTGTGCAGAAAGTACTTAGATCGACTGTCTTAACATTTATGAAGTATTCATTGGTCATGATATGAGGGAGGCACCATGTGCTTACAAGGTATGGCCTATCTAGGAAAATTATTGTGCTTAAGCACGAAGTGTAATCACCTAAAAAGAACTTAGGAGTGGAAAGGATAATATAAAGCCAACATCGTCATTATTACGAATAGGTCAGGACTAAGACGTAATTGTTAAGCACTTGCTCAGCTATGGTTACAACGCATGAACATCCTATTGACTTAGCACACAAATTGTCATGATTGAACTCATGAACAAGTCTATATCTAATCTGTAACATCTGGCAACACGGGCCATATAAAATAGATGGTAATTATTCAAGATTAGTATATTTGACCTGAAATGGTCTAGAATCAAGTCAAACTAATGCACGTGCTTGAATGAGTTTCTTGGTGAAGTTATGGTTATAAGGTGCAGAAAACACTATAGTAGGGGATAATGTGGCGGCAATGGGGTACTCAATTTGGCTTCATACTGTAAAAACTGTGTGTGGACCACTGCCATCATAATTCGGGCCTGGTGACCAGTGCCATTGAAATTAGGGAACGACAGCGGAAATATGCCTGAGGCTAAAGTGTGACTTGGCGAACATCGCTCCAGTCAACACACTTAAAAACTATTGACCGACATAGATCAATTATGCTCAAAGCCAAAGTGTGACTTCGCGAACATCGCTCCGGTCAAAACACTTAAAATAATTGACCGACATAGGTCAATATGTAATTAAAGAACTAGTCTAAATTATGGGAGGATGACGGGAAATGGTTAAATTATGATATGATTTGGCGAGCAACTCTCCAAGGACACCTTTAAACGTCATTGAGTAAGATCAATTCAAACTGATCGTGACTGGTAGCAGATGAGTTATTTATAAACAAACCTAAAGTAAATGGTTTCTGTCATAAATAATGTCCTATCATAAATCATGTTCTACCAAGCGATGACAGACTATAAGTAATTTGCTTGCCTGAAACAGACTTACAAGTCTGTCCTCTGGATTTTCTCTAGCTCGTTTCAGTTTTTGAGATTTTCGGTTAAGTGAGCTTGTGGAACGTATCCAATGGCTCTCGACATATTCGATAAAAACTAAAAAAGCGGCCTTCACCTTGCAACTCCGGTTAAATTCCCGTCAGTTTGTCGTTTAGTGTTAATTTCATATTTCCACTTTCTTCGTTTCCTCGAAGTGAGTGCAAACAAAGGCAACATTTGATCGTCATGAGAACTGCTACGCATGTTTACTGGACAGCAGCTGACTCTCTCGCATTGTGCATGTTGACTATTATACGGTGGTGCATCTCAGCTTGCAACATCTGGTTTCAATGACTCGAGCTATGCTGGAATACGAATAGCTGAACATGAAAATTCTACCTCTCACAGAGACTGCTCATTAAAATTGAAAAACAGAGGAAACGAGATGAATAGAATTAACAAACGATTGCTCACCCAGCAAGAAAATGAAGTTACGTATTGGAGAAATATGCTAAAAAGAGTTGTTTCTGTAGTTAAGAACCTAGTTTCTAGAAGTCTAGCATTTCGTGGAGACAAAGAGATGTTTAGCTGTGTGAAAAATATAAATTTCATGATGTGTCTGGAATTAATTGCGGCGTATGATTCTTTTTCGGCCGACTGTATAAGGTTTGGTAACCCTGGAAAAGGATTTACTTCATACTTGTCACCAGCAACTTATGAAGATTTAATACGTCTTATGGGGACGCCAGTGACCCAAAACTCTGTAATGAAGTTATTTCTTCTAAATATTTTTCAGTCGTAGTAGATTTCATGCCTGATATATCCCATAATTGTCAGTTAGGTATAATATTTAGATACGTAAATGAAGAGGGGTTCTGAACTGAAAGATTTCTGTGTTTTATAGAAACACTAGGGAAGCTTTTTGAAGCAGTTTTGAATTCTTTATCACTACGTTGACTGAACTTTGACGACTGTAGAGGATAGTCATACGATAACGCAGCTAACATGTCTGGTGCAAAACTCTCTAATTTTCTTGATTCCACGTCCGGTTCACTCGCTGGCTGTACTGTTCAGCTACAATACAGTTATTTGCAGATTCTACCGGCAGATGAAACGTTTTGGAAACATTTTTTGATTCTGAAGTCACTGTCAACAACACGATGGTGCGTGCGTGAGGATGCTTGGCAGAGTGTGAATGTAGATTAGAAAGCTGTGTTTTCTGCATTGAGAACAAATTCAGAAAGTGACTGTGGTAGAATTAGAAGTGAAGCTGAAAGTCATCTGAGAAAGTAGTATTGAGGTAGCTTTCATGACATGAGTGTTGGGTTGCATACTGCAACAGTTTGGCAAAGCAGTAAAAAAACAGCAAGCTGAGGATGTAGACATTTCTACTTCTGTTGATGACTCTCTTGTAATGTTTATAACTGGACTTCAGACGTCTTTTTCAATTCAGAAGGATCTAGCTGAAAAGGAGCTTGTGGAGATCAAGAATTCGGTATCAGTTCCATCTCCTCCAGCTGCTGAGAATCAAAAACGGAAACGTCAGATTAAATGCAAGAAATTCTTTGATGAATACAAGTTTCCTGTAGAAGAAACAGAAAAAGATTGCTTTGTAATGTGGAGATGAATGAAAATGTCGTATTCTAAGATTATACAAACTCTTCAGGATGAGTTGCAGAAGGAAGTCAAAGTCTACAAAGAACATAACTTTTCATCTCTCTCAAATGCCACAGAACTACAAGCTGTTCAGATTTATGACGCTGCAGAGAAACTTAGAGCTATTTCTAGTTCTGACCTGCAGAACAACTTTGGTGAAGAATGTGTACATTTTAACTCCTATCCGTTGTCTATGAAGAAAGAAGATGGTGACAAATCGTGCTCGCTTCCTTTTCTTTGTAGAATGCTGGTTTCAAAAAACAATTGGTGAGATGCCTATCCAAATATCTACACAGTACTTAAGATTTACAGCTGTACTCCAGCAACAAACTGTTCAGCTTAAATGTCCTCTTCAGTTTTAATACGGATGAAGAACTGCCTACAGATAGCAGAAAATCAAGAAGGACTGGTCAGTCTAGCCACAGTATTAGGCGTGACAATTAGTCTGGATTTTCAAGCGCTAAATGAATTCGCAAATGCAAAAGTGAGAAGGAAGTCGTTTCTTTTAAGTTCGCTGTATTTTGGAAAAGGCCAGTTAAATGGTGTTGTACCGTGTATTTGGGAACGACTAAATTTCACGTTTATTTTTGGTATAGGCTATTAAACTGTAATACTGTTTTTATCATATCTTGTGTCCAAATTTGATGATTCTGTGGCAATTTTTCAATAAAAGGGGCTACTAAACCTTGGGAGCTATTTTGTTAGTTTTCAATATTTAACTTGCTCGTGTGCTTTGTGTTATAAGTTGTTTAAATATGCCAATGAAGTTTAGAATTGAAGCTGATGATTACACAGCCCCGTTGTTGGTTGTCCATAAACAAATAGCAATGCTGAAGTTTAGGAACAGCGAGAGTAAAATAAACTACTGCACAGGGGCGTCACGCGAACTAAATACGACCTCGGTTGCGACTAGCAGAAAAAGAATTTCCTACAGAGCTATGATACGTATCACAATATGTTGGAAAATGGCTTGGCCATGTTTTACGACATAGTAAATGTGTTAGTAAATAGGGACCGAACAAAATTATACGTCCTGGTTCGAGTACCTTTGGTAGAGACGAATAACAATATCGATGTTACACGCTATACCCACGTCCAGTGAGACGGAGAGGGATGAGAAAATGGGTACAAGACACGAGAGGTGATAATACTTTCTGAGCGTGGAGAAACTCCTGCTAAGAGTCCATAAGGGATCTAAAGGAGTGTTTGAAGGGGAATGTTGCCGTTTTTACAGCCAGAGAAGTGCAGACTGAGACACGGGCGTTGGAGCTGCAGCTGTTTCCGGGGAAAACGGAGGCAGCGGAATGTCAGAAGGAAATATCGGCACCACAGCCTCGCTTTCAAAGGGCGAGAGCACATTGGACTTATTTAGTTTTTGCACTGCAAACGGTAATCGTGAATTGCTGTATGAATGGAAATCACAGGGAGCATTTTGGTGAGATGGCCAGGGCGACTTTCCACTTCCCAGCTGCAGTCATGGGTGTGGTCGTACTACATTTCATTCCGTCTGCTTTGTACTGGGCAGAGAAACTGCTGGAAGTAGTGTCAGTGCAAAATCTAACCTGACTTAAGAAAATTACGAAATCGAAATTCCGACACTAGCCGCCATCGGTCATTCAAATAAACTGAATGGAACCACTTGAAAATTTGTGCCACACCGAGACTCCACCCTGGATTTCTCGCTTTACGCAAACAGATGCCTTAACAGCTTCGGCTGTCTGAGCACGCCTCCCATCTGACCCAAATTCTCAACACTGCGCACACTACATACGTAGCCCCCCCCCCTCCCTCTCCCCCACCCCGGCATTACCCTCACTGCTCGCAGCCCCACAAGAGGTCGGGCGAAGAGTGCATCTGCTCTGAGCGATCATTACCTGACGTCAGGGCACACGTACGTGTGTGTGTGGTGTCTCTTCCCGTCAAGTTGGGAACTGGATTCCCACGGGAAGCGTGCTCGGACAGACGGACAAGCGAGCCCCGCATAAAGCGAAGTCTGAGGCAGACTCCCAGTCCTCACTCGTCGCCATTTGATTTATTTCAGTACGCAATTGCAGCTAATGTCAATATATTTCACTTTCATCACTTATACAGGGTGGTCCATTGATAGTGATCGGGCCAAATATCTCACTAAATAAACGTCAAACGAAAAACTACAAAGAACAAAACTCATCTAGCTTGAAGGGGGAAACGAGATGGCGCTGTGGTTGGCCCGCTAGATGCCGCTGCCATAGGTCAAACGGATACCAGCTGCGTTTTTTTAAAATAGGGACCCCCATTTTCTTATTACATATTTGTGTAGTACGTAAAGAAATATGAATGTTTTAGTTGGACCACTTTTTTCGCTTTGTGATAGATGGCGCTGTAATAGTCACAAACGAATAACTACGTGGTATCACGTAACATTCCGCCAGTGCGGACGGTATTTGCTTCGTAATACATTACCCTTGTTAAAATGGACCATTTACCAATTGCGGAAAAGGTCGACATCGTGTTGATGTATGGCTATTGTGATCAAAATGCCCAACGCGCATGTGCTATCTATGCTGCTCGGTATCCTGGACGACATCATCCAAGTGTCCGGACCGTTCGCCGGATAGTTACGTCATTTAAGGAGACAGGAAGTGTTCAGCCACATGTGAAACGTCAACCACGACCTGCAACAAATGATGATGCCCAAATAGGTGTTTTAGCTGCTGTCGCGGCTAATTCGCACATCACTAGCAGACAAATTGCGCGAGGATCGGGAATCTCAAAAACGTCGGTGTTGAGAATGCTACATCAACATCGATTGCACCCGTATCATATTTCTATGCACCAGGAATTGAATGGCGACGACTTTGAACGTCGTGTACAGTTCTGCCACTGGGCACAAGACAAATTACGGGACGATGACAAATTTTTTTGCACGCTTTCTATTTAGCGACGAAGCGTCATTCACCAACAGCGGTAACGTAAACCGGCATAATATGCACTATTGGGTAACGGAAAATCCACGATGGCTGCGACAAGTGGAACATCGGCGACCTTGGCGGGTTAATGTATGGTGCGGCATTATGGGAGGAAGGATAATTGGCCCGCATTTTATCGATGGGAATCTAAATGGTGCAATGTATGCTGATTTCCTATGTAATGTTCTACCGATGTTACTACAAGATCTATCACTGCGTGAGAGAATGGCGATGTACTTCCAACATGATGGATGTCCAGCACATAGCTCGCGTGCGGTCGAAGCGGTATTGAATAGCATATGTCATGACAGGTGGATTGGTCGTCGAAGCACCATACCAAGGCTCTCCCGTTGACCGGCTCTGACGTCCCCTTATTCCTTTCCGTGGGGAAAGTTGAAGGATATTTGCTATCGTGATCCACCGACAACACCTGACAACATGCGTCAGCGGATTGTCAGTGCATGTGCGAACATTACGGAAGGCGAACTACTCGCTGTTGAGAGGAATGTCGTTACACGTATTGCCAAATGCATTGAGGTTCATGGACATCATTTTGAGCATTTATTGCATTAATGTGGTAATTACAGGTAATCACGCTGTAACAGCATGCGTTCTCAGAAATGATAAGTTCAGAAATCACATTGGAGCAACGGAAATAAAATTTTCAAACGTACCTACGTTCTGTATTTTAATTTAAAAAACCTACCCGTTACCAACTGTTCGTCTAAAATTGTAAGCCATATGTTTGTGACTATTACAGCGCCATCTATCACAAAGCGAAAATACTGGTCAAACTAAAACATTCATATTTCTTCACGTACTACACGAATGTGTAATAAGAAAATGGGAGTTCCTATTACAAAAACGCAGTTGATATCCGTTTGACCTATGGCAGCGCCATCTAGCGGGCCAATCATAGCGCCATCTGGTTTCCCTCTTCAAGCTAGACAAGTTTCGTGCTTTGTAGTTTTTTCGTTTGACACTTATTTCGTGAGATATTTGGCCCGGTCACGATCAATGGACCATCCTGTATATGCAGCTGCGGGATCAAAAACAAATAGTATGTGTTCTTTCGGATGTGCCCTAAATCTTGATCTCTTACACTCTTTAGACACAGTGACAGCACCTCTCCAAGGCAAAATTTCCACGAGGCAAATGTTGCAACATATTCACAAATACTAACAGAACCGTCACCGAAACGGGGTAACTTGCTATGTTCCTGATAGCGATTTGCCTACTTTACTTTTGTCCGAGACGTATAAACATCCATTCGGTAGAATTACCGGTATCTGTCAAGTCCTTAACTAACATAAACTGAGAAATATAGACTAAGAAAACCGTTAGTATAACTTTAAAAAATGAAAAAAATTGATAATGTAATGTAACTGTAAAAAAAGGTTTTGCAAACCGAACCTTAGAATAATAATATATAATTAGGAAATCATTCACGTAAATCAGCTCTCGTAAGGAAAAAAGCTAGTGTAATGTGCGCATTCTAGAGTTTCGTAAGAAGATCTGTGGAATTGGTGAGGAGGATAATCTGTAGTAGAAATTGGTGCACAGGATAACCTGTAGTATCACGTATCGGTACAACCTCACAGGGGTCGTAGTTGGCAATGCAACTGCAAGTTTCCGTCAGATGGCAGCAGCGGTCGTGCGGGGCGCTTCCGACCCGCTGGCGTGGCGTGGCGTGCACCCGGGGGCGACTGGGCCGGGCCGCTGCCGTAGCGGGCGACGGCTACGACCCCGTCGATTGCGTTTTAGCACAGAGAGCCTCATCCTTGTTGCCGTTGTATCAGCTGGACTTTATTTCTTGCTGCAATAACTGTAATCAGTCTTCATACGCTTGCAGAAAAACGAGTTAAGTAAATCTTCTGTTTACCGTGTTGACTTCTGCTGCTGTCCAGATTTTCTACGATGACAGTTCGCTCTCCACTCTGTGGCCCACTTCTCCTTATTATTGTGTACGAAGTTGTACACAACATAATAGAAGACAAAATTCTCTACTTTTTTTTTTAAATATGGGAGAAGAATTGCACAGAAGAAGATTATTGTTCGCGATTAATTTTCTTTTAAATTTCTACCAGAACGGCGAGTAGTTAAGCGCTGGGGCGGTGTGCCAGTGGTAAGGTCGACCAGGCACACCACCAGTACAACTGACCTCAGAGCGAGCGAGCCTAAAATGGAGGCGTCGATGTCCTACGTAGCGAGCTTCTGTGAGGTAACGCTACATAACCTCACTGCCTGGGAGCCACAACAAAATCAAATGTAGACAGAATGATCGTAGCTCAGCAGCTGAGAATAACTACACTATGTGATCAAAAGTATCCAGACACCCCCAAAACATACGTTTTTCATATTAGGTGCCTTGTGCTGCCACTTACTGCCAGGTACTCCACATCAGCGACCTCACTAGCCATTAGACATCGTGAGAGAGCAGAATGGGGCACTCCGCAGAACTCGTGGACTTCGAACGTGGTCAGGTGATTGGGTGTCACTTCTGTCATAAGTCTGTACTCGAGATTTTCACACTCCTAAACATCCACTGTTTCCGATGTGGCAGTGAAGTGGAAATGTGAAGGGACATGTACACCACAAAAGCGTACAGGCCAACCTCATCTGTTGACTGACTGACACCGCCTACAGCTGAGAGGGTCGTAATGTGTAATAGGCAGACATCTATCCGGGCCATCACACAGGAATTCCAAACTGCATCAGGATCCACTGCAAGTACTATGACAGTTAGCCAGGAGGTGGGGAAACTTGTATCTCATGGTTGAGCGGCTGCTCATAAGCCACACATCACGCCAGTAAATGCCAAACGACGCCTCACTTTGTCTAAGAAGCGTAAACATTGGACGATTGAACGGTGGAAAAACGTTGTGTGGAGTGACAAATCACGGTACACAATGTGGCGATCCAATGGCAGGTTGTAGGTGTGGCTAATGCCCAGTGAACGCCATCTGCCATCTGCCAGCGTGTGTACCGCCAACAGTAAAATTCAGAGGCGGTGGTGTTATGGTGTGGTCGTGTTTTTCATGGAGGGGTCTTGTACCCCTTGTTGTTTTGCGTGGCATTATCACAGTGCAGGCCTATACTGATGTTTTAAGCACCTTCTTGCTACCACTGTTGAAGAACAATTTGGGGATAGCGATTGCATCTTTCAACACGATCGAGAACCTATTCGTAATGCACGGCCTGTGGCGGAGTGATTACACGACAATAACATCCCTGTAATCGACTGGCCTGCACAGAGTCTTGACCTAAATCCTATAGAACACCTTTTTAGATGTTTTGGAATGTCGACTTCGTGCCCGGCCTCACCGACCGACATCGATACCTCTTCTCACTGCAGCACTCCGTGAAGAATGTGCTGCCATTGCCCAAGAAACCTTTAAGCACCTGATTGAATGTATGCCTGCGAGAGTCGAAGCTGTCATGAGGCTAACTGTGGGCCAACACCATAGTGAATTCCAGCATTACCGACGGAAGGCGCCACGAGCTTGTAAGTCATTTTCAGCTAGGTGTCCGGATACTTTTGATCTCATAGCGTATCTCATATAAACGTGTTTTATGAGGAAACAATATTCAGTTCTATCAGAAACCACACTGCCATTCTGTCCGTGTCACTAGAACCAGAAAAAATGACATTCTGTCGACGTTATTTGACGTATCCTCTCGTCTGTTACATTGCCAGATGCTAAGTTTCTTTTGTTTGTAGATGATACAAATATTGCAATAGGTAGCAAGTCAAGTACAGATGGCTGCTAATCAAATTTTCACTGACTTTAATAAATGGTTTAAAGCTAATTCACTGTCCTTAAACTTTGAAAAGACCCACCATATGTAGTACAGAAGCTGTAAGAGATTTCCTTCCACCATGTTTATAACATATGAAGACATGCAGATCAAAGAGGTTGACAGTGTTAAATTTCTGGGATTACAACTTGATAAATTCTGTTGGGAAGGACGCACTACAGAAATGCTGAAGTGCCTAAACAAGTCTGTATCTGCAGTGAGAATGATGTCAGATGAAGGAGATATAAATATAAAAAATCTTGCACACTTTGATTACTTTCAGTCAATTATGCCATACAAGGTTATATTCTGGGGTAACTTGTCAAAACGAGCAGAAGTTTTTAGTGTGCAAAAGTGTTTAAGACTCATTTGTGACATAAATTCAAGAATGTCATGTAGAAACCTGTTCAATGAACCCTGTATTCTAACCACTGCTTCTCAGTATATTTATTCCTTAATGCTATTTGTTATGAGTATTATATACCTCTTTCCAACCAATAGCTCAAAACATAGTATCACTATTAGGAATAAGAACACTCTACATAAAGACCTAAAATCACTTACCTTAGTACAAAAAGGGGTCCAGTATTCAGGAACACGCATTTTCAATAAATTGCCAACAACCATTAAAAACATGGTTTCAAATAAAGCAGAGTTTACACAGAGTTTGAAAGACTTTTTGATAGTCAACTCCTTCTACTCTATACATGAATATCTTAACAAAGACTGTTAGACTGGCTTAAGTAAAAATGTCTGTTAGATTTCAGTTTTGACAGCACTTTGTCACAACAATCAAGGTTAGTTATTTTGTGTATGATAAATATATCAAAAGTGCATACCTGTGTTACATTCTGACAGTGTATTAATTGTGTAAATATTAGCGGTTCCAGTTTACTGTAATGTAATCACTTATTTTGACAATCTCCTCACAGTTGATCACGATAGTGAGTGTTATATTCAAATGTTTCACATTTTTTATGTTATACTTTTATGTTATACCAATGAGAATAATCTCATTTTTGGGTCTATGGAATGAAAACTGAATGTAAGCTAACCTAATTGTCAAATCGCATTTTGAAAGAGTGAGTTTAGGTAATATATAGTTTAGGCAATATATAGTAAACCTTTTTCTAGTAATGAGTGCTTGTCTTTGGAGAAGTTGATGTGTCTCCTCGTCTTCCCTAGCATACTTCTCAGAAACTTCACTTCACTGGATTGTACCCTACTCTCCTCTCTTCTAGTCATAATCCAAGTCTCTGAGCCATAAATTAGTATGGGTGTGAAGTAAGTCTTGTATAGCACCAGCTTGCACCTCATTGGCACTTCCCTTCCCCACACCAAACCCCCCAGACACTCGTAAAAAGTATACTCCATTGTATTCTTTTACTAGTTTCTGTCTCCAAACGAGCATTCCCCATTAATATTGAAAGTTGTCCACTATTTCAATATCCCATCCCTTAATATGCATTTGTCCCTTGCCCTCTCTATCCCTTCTGGTTACCACCATGGTCTTGCTTTTGTCCACACAAAATTTCATTTCATATTTCTCTACCTTATCATTTAGAATGTCTTTTATGTTTTTGTACCTCCTTACCACTTGTTCCCCACACCACAATATCATGAGCAAATAGTAACAGCTTCATCTCCCTTCCTCTATGGGCTTCTTTCATCTCCTTGACTATTTCATCCATCACCATTATAAACAGTAGTGATGATATCACACTTCCTTGTCTTAGTCCCATAACATTCTTAAACCATTCAGCTCTTCCAACTGGTGTTTGCACACAACTAGAGCTTTTTTCATGCACTGCCTGGATGACTTCAAGTGTTTGCTTTCCAACTCCCTTTCTCTTCAAGGTTGCCCATACCTTTTCGCTGGGAACACTGTCATATGCTTTTGCTAGGTCGAGAAATGTCATCACCAGATCTTTCCCATACTCCCAATGTCTTTCCATCAACTATCTCATTCTAAAGATTAGATCCACTGTTGATCTACCATGACAAAAGCCATACTGCTCCTCTTCTAACTGCCCTTTCACTTTTTCTCTCACTTTTCTTTCCAGTATCCTAACAGTTATTTTTGCTTCTTGGGATATGAGTGTGATCCCTCAATAGTTGTCACATACTTTCCTGTCACCCTTCTTTAAAACTTTCCCCATTCTTCAGGTGCACATTTTTGGGTCCAAATGCATCTTATTAATCTATATAGCACTTTAGCCCAACTGGTCCAGCTGCCTTTATCATCTCCACAGTAATTTCATCCATCCCAGGTGCCATTCCTGTTATCATTTTTCTCAGAGCTAGTTCCGCTTCTAATATTGTTCTACCCTCCTCTTCTTCCAGGCCCCTGCTCCCTTGCCGTACTTCTATTCCCTTTCCATTGCCATTTTTCACATTTAGTAATTTACCAAAGTACTCTTTCCATCTTTTCCTTATCTCCTCTGGTTGCATTAATAGCTCTCCGCTTTCCCCTTTCACTAGCTTTGTGCTTGTTTTTTCCTTCCTCATACTCTTTGTAATTCCATATATCACCCTCTTACCACTAGTAACATCTTTTTCCAACTCTTGGGTGAATTTCTCCCAGCTGTTCCTCTTTTCTTCTGCTACCATTTTCTTACACTTATTTTTACTATCCTGGTATGTCCTTTTATTTCATGTGTTCAGTCTCTGTTCCATTCATGCCAGGCTTTCTTCTTTTCTTTTACTGCCTCCTTCACCCTCTCATTCCACCATGGTGTCTCCTTTTCCTTTACCCTTCCAGACACTCTGCCACAAGTATTCCCAACAGAGCTTACAAACGCTTTTTTGAACTTACCCCATTCCTCTTCCACATTGCCATACTCAGTGTTAGGGATTTTACACTTAAATAACTCCTTAAACTTTTCTTGGACCATGCCATCCTTTAGTTTCCACAGCCCTGTGGGATTAGCTGAGTGGTCTAAGGCGCTGCAGTCCTGCATTGTGCGGCTGGTCCCGGCGGAGGTTCGAGTCCTCCCTCGGGCATGGGTGTGTCTGTTTGTCCTTAGGATAATTTCGGCTAAGTAGTGTGTAAGCTTAGGGACTGATGACCTTAGCTGTTAAGTCCCATAAGATTTCACACACATTTGAACATTTTTTTAAGTTTCCATGCTGTTATTTTCCTTTCACTTTCTTCCTTTATGTCTTTCAATTCATCAGATCTCATCTTTGCCATCACCACTCAATGGTCTCCATCAAAAGCCTCTCCTGGGGGTGTAGTTACATCCATCAACTGTCTCCGATTTTTCTTTTGCATCAGAAAGCAATTGATGACTGTCTTCATCCATCTATCATCCCATCCATATCTCATTATCTTTTGGCTATTCTTTTTACAGAACCACATGTTGCCCACAATCAGCCTGCTACTTTCACAGAAATCCACCAGTTTCTCTCCCTCCTCATTTTTCCTCCCATATCCATATGGGCCAATTATCTCCTCCTTCCATAGCATTTCTTTGCCTACCTGCACATTTAGGTCACCCATTATTATTGCTACCACATTTGCAATTATACTCTCTAATACCTCTGGAAATTCCTCTACGTTCTCTCCTCTATGCTATATCTCTAGTGTAATGTCAAATCAAATGGTTGGGATAAGTCAGAGACAATTCCTATTGGGAACATTATACTATTTAAAGACTTTATTATGTAGACAGAGAAACTGTCACTGTGGAACAGCATTTTTGAAATCCAAACTGTGATTTACTAAGTTTTCCAGTGACACCACTCTTGGCAATTTTTGATAAGGGCACATCATGATGTACTTTATCAAAAGCCATTGAGAGGCCCAGGAATACTCCTGCTGCTTGGGACTTTTCATTTATTTTTTCAAGTACATTATGGACAAATTGTACTGCTGCTGATGTGGTACTTCGACATCTTCTGAAACCATGATGGAAATCACTTTGTATGTCAGTGTTGTTGTAATGTTCCAAGATTTTTTTTAATGTTATTTTCTCTATCAGTTTGATGAAAGTTGAGATTATGGCAATGGGTCTGTAGCTCTATACACGCTTTATTTCCCGATTTTTGTGTATTGGTTTCACTACCTACAGTTTCAACTTATCAGGAAACACACCGTCTTCGAGAAGACAGTTTATTAGATGAGCTAGTGGTTTCATTAGTTCACGTTTGTTTTTCTTCAATAGATATGCAGAAATTTCATCTAATCCTGCTGATTTTTTGTTTCTGAAGTTATCAATAAGCTGCAAAATGTCATATGTGCTTACTGCAGCTAGCGTACTGCATTTCTGTTTGTTACAGAACTCAAATGAGTGCTGTATATCCTGTTTCATAGAGACCTCATCTTCAACAGTATCTGTGAAGTAACTATTAAAAATATTGCTGACTAGAAGAGTATCGGAGATATCTTCATTATTCACAGTTCATTGCACATTATCAATTTTAGTTTCTGTTTCATTAATTCAGATTTTATTTACAATTGGCAAATCTTTGAAATGTTATCTGGATATCATATCTGCTGGCTGATTCTTTTTGATTTTAATCTCCTGACTTCTTCGTGGTACCTGGTACTGCTTGTAGAGTTCTTTATGTAACTCTGAATTAGTCAGTCTGTATCAGCTGTCTTCCATTTTTTCTTCTAGATTTTTTGTTTTAAAATATGATGGCGCAGGTTTTGATTTTGAAGGTTGATTTTTCTGGACACACAGTTTTTGTAAAGGCATGGCTCTATTTATGTGCTCCATCATAATTCCTGCGATCCCAGTGGTAGTCATAACTGATTCCCATGGTTCCTGGCCAAAATTATGTCTTAGTGTTTGTGTAGCAATGTTGTTTGCAGATAATATTCGCCTGTGCTAATACATTTTTCGTGGTTTGAATTTGGTATTACATTTTAGCACTAGTGTTTGGCCTAAATGATCTCAGAGGTGACCATTTATTGGTTGAAGGCTTCTTGACTGTAAAGAGACTGTTATTATTTCTATGTAAAAGTGGTAACAAATGTTTAATTGGACTTCATGAAGAAAAAATCTGCAGGTCTGACTTGCAGTTAATTAAGTATTTAAATGACACAATGCTATGATCAGATAGTCATTCCATCTTCAAACAATGTGAGCACAATATCCTGATACATGCATCTCGAATATAACAACTCATAAACACGTTACAATATATTAATGACATTTATAAGGAGTATTGCAGTAATTACTAAACACCATGTAATTAAAAAGATAGTAATTATTATTCACAGAAATCTATATAACTTACGGCGACCACACCCTGCCTGTCTAACCCATGTTAATTTAGGGAATTTTTTGCCCAATTTCTGAAAAAACTATTTGATGCAGGACCTTAATATTTTTACTGTATGTTACATGATGCTAATAGATTCAACTGTACCAAAATCTACTTTATCCATTTATCTAACCCATGTTAATTTAGGGAATGTTTGGCCAATTTCTGAAAAAAACTATTTGATGCAGGACCTTAATATTTTTACTGTATGTTACATGATGCTAATAGAGTCAACTGTACTAAAATCTACTTTATCCATTTTATAGTTTTTAAGAAATACTTTTTTAAATTTATTAACAAAAAATATTAAGTTTTTTCTGCAGAAAATATTTTTTTGTGAACTTCCTAATGGGGGGATATTAATGAATGTAGTACCAGAGGTGGCTTTTTATGTTATGCAGAGTCTCTGAAAATTTCATTCATTTATCTATGATAGTTTCTGATATAATTGGGCATATGTACTGAAAATTTTAGTTTGCGGGAAATTGACTTTAAAGAAAAAGCTATTGAAATTTATTACTTACAGTTAATTAAAACTGTCCTACTGCATATGATGGCCCTTCTTTGGTCTCTAGCAGGTCTTTCAGCTTCTTTTTCACCTTCCTGGATGTTTGTCTTGCTTTCTTGGCCATATTAGATGCAGACCTGTCTGCATCGGCTATCCTCATTTTATCGCAATGTTGCACCCCAGTGATCATATTTTCACCAGGATTACTTCCCAGCCCTTTCAGTACCCAACACTTTCCAATATTACCACAATTGAATGTAGCATTCACCATTTTATCATGATGAACCATTTCCAAATTTTTAAAGGGAAGAGATTTCCCCAAGTACATTTTAAATATTCTCCTCGAGGAATGTCAGCTTAATTGTTGTTGTTGTTGTTGTGGTCTTCAGTCCTGAGACTGGTTTGATGCAGCTCTCCATGCTGCTCTATCCTGTGCAAGCTTCTTCATCTCCCAGTACCTACTGCAGCCTACATCCTTCTGAATCTGCTTAGTGTATTCATCTCTTGGTCTCCCTCTACGATTTTTACCCTCCACGCTGCCCTCCAGTGCTAAATTTGTGATCCCTTGATGCCTCAGAACATGTCCTACCAATTGGTCCCTTCTACTTGTCAAGTAGTGCCACAAACTCCTCTTCTCCCCCATTCTATTCAATACCTCCTCATTAGTTTTGTGATCTACCCATCTAATCTTCAGCATTCTTCTGTAGTACCACATATCAAATGCTTCTATTCTCTCCTTGTCCAAACTATTTATCGTCCATGTTTCACTTCCATACATGGCTACACTCCATACAAATACTTTCAGAAATGACTTCCTGACACTTCAATCTATACTCGATGTTAACAAATTTCTCTCCTTCAGAAACGCTTTCCTTGCTGTAGCCAGTCTTAATTTTATATCCTCTCTACTCCAACCATCATCAGTTATTTTGCTCTCCAAATAGCAAAACTCATCTACCACTTTGTGTGTCTCATTTCCTAATCTAATTCCCTCAGCATCACCCGACTTAATTCGAATACATTCCGTTACCCTCGTTTAGCTTTTGTTGATGTTCATCTTATATCCTCCTTTCAAGATACTGTCCATTCCGTTCAACTGCTCTTCCAAGTCCTTTGCTGTCTCTGACAGAATTACAGTGTCATCGGTGAACCTCAAAGTTTTTATTTCTTCTCCATCGATTTTAATTCCTACTCCGAATTTTTGTTTTGTTTCCTTTACTGCTTGCTCAATATACAGATTGAATAACATCGGGGAGAGGCCACAACCCTGTCTCACTCCCTTCCCAACCACTGCTTTCCTTTCATGCCCCTTGACTCTTATTACTGCCATGTGGTTTCTGTACAAATTGTAAATAGCTTTTTGCTTCCTGTATTTTACCCCTGCCACCTTCAGAATTTGAAAGAGAGTATTCTAGTTAACATTGTCAAAAGGTTTCTCTAAGTTTCCAAATGCTAGAAATGTAGGTTTGCCTTTCCTTAATCTATCTTCTAAGATAAGTCCTAGGGCCAATATTGCCTCGAATGTTCCAACATCTCTATGAAATACGAACTGATTTTCTCTGAGGACAGCTTCTACCAATTTTTTATTTGTCTGTAAATAATTTGTGTTAGTATTATGCAGCTGTGACTTATTAAACTGATAGCTCAGTAATTTTCACACTTGTGAAGGTCTGCTTTCTTCGGGATTGAAATTATGATATTCTTCTTACAGTTTGAGGGTATTTCACCTGTCTCATACATCTTGCTCACCAGATGGTTGAGTTTTGTCAGGGCTGGCACTCCCAAGGCCATCAGTATTTCTAATGGAACGTTGTCTGCTCCTGGGGCCTTGTTTTGACATAGGTGTTCTGTCAAAGTCTACACACAATATCATATAACCTATTTCTTCTTCACTTACGTCTTCTTCAATTTCCAAAATATTTCCCTCAAGTAGATCGTCCTTGTATAGACCCACTATATACTCTTTCCACCTTTCTGCTTTCCCTTCTGTGCTTAGAACCGGTTTCCCATCTGAGCTCTTGATATTCATTCCGGTGTTTCTCTTTTCTCCAAAGGTCTCACTAATTTTCCTGTAGGCAGTATCTATCATAGCCCAGTGATATATGCCTATACATCCTCGCATTTGTCCTCTAGGTGTCCCTGCTTAGCCATTTTACACTTCCTGTCAATCTCATTTTTGAGATTTTTGTATTCCTTTTCGCCTGTTTCATTTACTGCATTTTTATATTTTCTCCTTTCATCAATTAAAATCAATATCTCTTCTGTTACCCAAGGATTTCTACTAGCCCTCGCCTTTTTACCTACTTCACCCTCTGTTGCTTTCACTGTTTCATCTCTCTAAGCTACCCATTTTCTTCTAATGTATTTCTTTCCCCTGTTCTTGTCAATCATTCCCTAATTCTCTCTCTGAAACTCTTTACAACATCTGGTTCTTCCATTTTATCCGGGTCCCACCTCCTTAAATTCCCACCTTTCTTGCAGTTTCTTCAGTTTTAATGTACAATTTATAGCCAATAAATTGTGATCAGTGTCCACATCTGCCCCTGGAAATGTCTTACAGTTTAAAACCTGGTTCCTAAATCTCTGTCTTACCATTAGATAATCAATCTGAAACCTTCCAATGCGTCCAGGCCTCTTCCATGTATATAACCTTCTTTCATGATTCTTAAACCAAGTGTTAGCTACAATTAGTCATGTGCAAAATTCTAGCAGGCCGGCATCCTCTTTCATACCCCCCCCCCCCCCCCCCCCCCGTTCCATATTCACCAACTACTTTTCCTTCTCTTCTTTTTCCTACTGTCAAATTTTCGTCTCCCTTAACTATCTGAATAACTGCTTTATTGCATCATACATTTCTTCAATCTCTTGATCATCTGCGGAGCTAGTTGCCATATAAACTTATACTACCTTGGTAGGCGTGGGCTTCATGTCTATCTTGGCTACAATAATAAGTTCACTATGCTTACCAAAACGGCCTTGCTGTGCTGGTACCGCGAACGGCTGAAAGCAAGGGGAAACTACAGCCGTAATTTTTCCCGAGGGCATGCAGCTTTACTGGAGAGCTGCATCAAACCAGTCTCAGGACTGAAGACCACAACAACAACAACAACATGCTTTCATAGTAGCTTATCCGCATTCCTATTTTCCTATTCATTATTAAACCTACTCCCGCATTACCCCTATTTGATTTTGTATTTATAACCCTGTATTCACCTGACCAGAAGTCTAGTTCCTCCTGCCACCGAACTTCACTAATTCCCACTACATCTAACTTTAACTTATCCATTTCCCTTTTTAAATTTTCTAACATACCTGCCCGATTAAGGGATCTGACATTCCACGCTCCGATCTGTAGAATGCCCATTTTCTTTCTCCTGATAACAATGTCCTGCTGAGTAGTCCCCGTCCGGAGATCCGAATGGGGGACTATTTTATGTCTGGAATATTTTACCCAAGAGGCCGCCTCCTTCATTTAACCATACAGTAAAGCTGCATGCCCTTGGGAAAAATTACAGCTGTAGTTTCCCCTTGCTTGCAGCCGTTTGCAGTACCAGCACAGCAAGGCCGTTTTGGTTAGTGTTACAAGGCCAGATCAGTCAATCATCCAGACTGTTGCCCCTGCAACTACTGAAAAGGCTGCTGCCCCTCTTCAGGAGCCACACATTTGTCTGACCTCTCAACAGATAGCACTCTGTTGTGGTTGCCCCTACAGTACTGCTATCTGTATCACTGAGGCACGCAAGCCTCCCCTCCAATGGCAAGGTCCATGGTTCATGGGGGAAGGGGGGGGGCGGTGGTGGGAGGGGGGAGGCATTAATAGATAGCTCACAGAAAGGGGGCCCAGCTCACCACCAAGCCTGTGTGCAGCGATGTCAAGCACATTTGGCTTGAAATCTCATTGACTGGGGTAGGATTGTCTGCAGTGATGAGTCCTGTTTCGAACTGAGTCCCGACCTTCAGTGAAGAAGCGTCTGGTGGTACCCCACGCAATGGTGGGATACCAGCCTGACTGTTACCCACCATACAGCCCAACAACCAGGAATGATGGTCTGGGTTGCCATTAATTTAATAGTGGGATCCCTTTGGTTGTAATCCACGGTGCCATTACAGAACATTGGTACATCGATGACATTTTACACCCCATTTGGTTGCCTCTCATAGAAAGCCATCCTGGGTTTACATTTCAGCAAGATAATGCCTGCCCACACACAGCAAGAGTTTCTACTGCTTGTCTTCATGCCTGCCAAACCTTACCTTGGCCAGAACGGTCGCCAGATTTCTCCCAGATTGAAAACATTTGGAGCATTATACGCAGGGCCCTCCAACAGCTCAGGATTTTGACAATCTAACTTTTGTAAACCGTCATTACCAGTTCTGTAAAGGCCTCATCACTACTGCTGTGGTGACTGAGTTGCCACTGTTGTTACAGTGGACTAAGTTTGTGAGTTCGTGAAACAGCTCCTGGTGCAGTACACCGCTAAGATCATTTCTCCCTGCCAACATTACGCAGCTATTCCCCAATGTCAGGTAACAGGATAGGAGAACGAAGGTTCTACAACACTTCAACAAATTAGTAACAAAGTAACACAAACGAGTTAAAAAGGTTTACTTATCTTTGTGACTTTTTTAATACCAAAGTCTGCAACGCTGCATGTAATATAACACAAACAAGGCTCTCAATGGCTAAGTGCAAATCATTGTACGAAAACTTCACAGGACACAGCAAATGCAATTTTCAACGACAGTCACTTCACTTCAAAGAGTTCACTAAATGACATTCCCTGACTAAGTCATCCTTGGACAGTTATCTATAACCCAGTGGGTGAGAGCTGCTCTTCTATCTTCAAAGTAGGCTTCTGTCTGTTGTCGTCCAGTCATTGGTGGATTGTACTTGGCCGAGGCTTAGTCGATATCTTCATCCTCAGCGCCACCCGTGGCGCTGGTGGAACTCGTACCAGTGACGATTCTGTGACACTGGTATCAGCTCGCGTCTTTGCAGCTTTGGTGCTTTTGTCCTGGCTGTCTTGTCTGGGCAATACAGCACTACAATGCAATTGTACAGAATCTGGCATGATATCCTTCAGGGGGACATATCCAGCAGTGCTATCAATCAATGCCAAGCCAAGTAACTGCTTACATAAGGGACAGAGGTGGTCCAATGCATTATCAACTTGCTCAGTTTGTGAAACACTTCTTCTTGAATAAATCATACAATTTTTCTGAAACTGTAAATGTTTGTCTGTACATGTACATCGCATGTACCAATTTCCGTACCATTTGCATAATCCCTTTGTGGTGTGCCTTGTTTTTGTCTCAGTATTTCAGAAAAGACTTTATATGGGAACAAGTCTTTAGCGCTCTATTGGAAACACCATCTAATGCACATGAGCTTTTTTTTCAGAGAATATGTAATTTTCTTAAATTCAGAACTAATCGATGAGACATACATACAACTTAATTTTGTGTGAGTTGCTTCTTCGACATACAGCTTTCATTTTTCTCTTTAACTTGTCCCAATATCTTCTATTACATTTAAGAAATTCGTATTAAAGGTAACTAACAATGGCAAATCCAGGATGGAAAATATTATGAGAAGGACAGACTGCTACTCACCATACAGCAGAGATGCTGAGTTGCAGATGGGCACAACAAAAAGCCTGTCAAACAAGTAAGCTTTCAGTCAAAAGGCCTTAATCAGAATTAGACACAAAGGGAAATACACACACACACACACACACACACACTCTCTCTCTCTCTCTCTCTCTCTCTCTCTCTCTCTCTGGCTGCCGAGACCACCCAGTGACTGAGAGATCCGTTTGCATATGTGTGTACATTTTGCTAATTCTGATTAAGACCTTTTTGGCCACAAGCTTACTTGTTTGAAAACCTTTTTGTCATGCCTGTCTGCTACTCCGCAACTCTGCTATATGGTGAGTAATAATCTATGCTTCTCAGATTAAAGGTACCAGTCACATGTGATTCTTTCTAGCTCTTTAATTTAAATCAATAAAGATGTTATCCAGTCTTGTGGTCCACTGTCCTGGCTCTCATTTCACTATACTCCATAAGACTAAGACTGTTGTTGGACTACAGATTTCTGTCATAATACACATGTCCTTTTATTTTTTTCATACCTTGCTTAGTAATTTTGAGTCATTTTAGTTGTGTGCAGCTGCTACAGGATCTATCCTTTTTCTTGCCAGCACATACATGTCCCGTTTCCTTTTGCAACTTACTTTAATCTCTCTAGGCAGCAATGGGTTTCTAAATAACTGTTTAAGGTTTTCTCTATTAGATTATGCATTAATATATCTAAAAACAAAGATGATGTGACTTACCAAATGAAAGTGCTGGCAGGTCGATAGACACACAAACAAACACAAGCATGTCTGATGTCTGCTTGTGTCTGTGTATGTGCGGATGGATATGGGTGTGTGTGCGAGTGTATACCTGTCCTTTTTTCCCCCTAAGGTAAGTCTTTCCGCTCCCGGGATTGGAATGACTCCTTACCCTCTCCCTTAAAACCCACATCCTTTCGTCTTTCCCTCTCCTTCCCTCTTTCCTGATGAAGCAACCGTTGGTTGCGAAAGCTTGAATTTTGTGCGTATGTTTGTGTGTCTATTGACCTGCCAGCACTTTCGTTTGGTAAGTCACATCATCTTTGTTTTTAGATATATTTTTCCCACGTGGAATGTTTCCCTCTATTATATCCAGATTATGCATAAAGATATTTTCAGATAATGATATCAATTTATCATGGAATAGCTTAAATTTTGTCAGCATTTGGTTCCTCATAGATTTCATCCTATGACATGTCTCATAAACAATTCTTAAAAATGTTTAACCCTACTGCCATTAACTGTTCAGACTTTCACTGAGGAACATCTGTACCATAAGCCACTATTTTATTTATCCTAACTAACTGTGCATCATGATTAGAGATGGTATTTGTTACTGGGTATACAGTTACTTTCTTGCTTTGAGCTTCACTGAAGAAAGTGTTATCAATTAGAGCCCTACTGTTTTTATCCACCTACATTGGGCAATTAATTGCTAAAATCAAACTGTATTACCCAAATATGGATTTTAGATCATTTTTCCTATCAAGGTCCTGTAGGAAACCTACACTGAAATCGCTACAGACTGTTAACTGCTTGTTGCTCTCTGACAGATAATGTAATATGGAATCTGTATGTCTCATAAACAGTTCACAATTTACCATTGGTGACCTATATTCAGTTACAATTACAAGTGAACTATTTTTCATCATAAGCATACACTTCTGCATGTTGATCTCTACAAAATCTACATGTTTAAACAACTCGCAGTATATTTGAGTACTCTAAATGCAATTTGGATTACACAAGTGTGTGTGTGTGTGTGTGTGTGTGTGTGTGTGTGTGTGTGTTTTTCCTTCACCAATTTTTTTGAACATTTCCTCACACTGAATGACATTCTTGAGATTTTGTAGATTGTGTGGAATACATCAGGAACAGCTCTTTCACTGCAGTCTTTATTAAGCCTGAGGATATCTACATCTACATCTACATCTACATGATTACTCCGCAATTCACATTTAAGTGCTTGGTAGAGGGTTCATTGAACCACAATCATACTATCTCCCGGAAAAACGAACACCTAAACCTTTCTGTTCGAGCTCTGATTTCTCTTATTTTATTTTGATGATCATTCCTACCTATGTAGGTTGGGCTCAACAAAATATTTTCACATTTGGAAGAGAAAGTTGGTGATTGAAATTTCGTAAATAGATCTCACCGCGACAAAAAACGTCTTTGCTTTAATGACTTCCATCCCAACTCGCGTATCATATCTGCCACACTCTCTCCCCTATTACATGATAATACAAAATGAGCTGCCCTTTTTGCACCCTTTCGATGTCCTCCGTCAATCTCACCCGGTAAGGATCCCACACCGCGCAGCAATATTCTAACAGAGGACGAACGAGTGTAGTGTAAGCTGTCTCTTTAGTGGACTTGTTGCATCTTCTAAGTGACCCTCTATCTCTATCTTGTGGGTAAGTCAGGTGCTGATGCTCATCAATCATGTCAAATGTAGTGTCAATGTTTTGTGGAATGATGTCCAATTCTTGTCAACCTTAACAACATTTGTTGCTGATGGAAGCATGACCGTGATAAAATTCCGTTAACTGTGTATAGTGTTTTACAAAGGTGATTCATTTTCAAGCGGTACTGTTGGTATGTCAAGTCTTTACAAAATTCATTAAAAAGAATTTTTGAAAACTTTTTGAAAAAGTTTCTTTAAATGCTTACTGTAAACAAACTACTTGACCAATCTATAAGCTCCAATTATTTTAACAACAACAAATTTTAATTAGTTTACTCATGCTGAGCTCAAAGGGGCAATGCGTAGTAATTACTTAAGAGATGAACAACTTCTTAGCTGAGATCACTATACAAAACATTATTGTAGATAACCGGTTTCGGTAAAACTAAGTTATCTTCTTCAGATCTGTAATAAAATTACAAGGTGTGCTACAAACTGTTACACAAATAATGTCGCATTAACCAATAGATAAACCAAATGACAACAAACCTTCACAAAGGTCATTACAAACACCTTGTGCCAGCTACATACAAAATCTTTCCATTGAATTTCCAGGTATATCAACGCAGAATGAGTGATGCGATGGCATATTGAAATTAAAATTACTTTGTACATCACAGTTTGCCAAAACATCATTCCCATAATACAATGTATCATGCCTATCAGGGCACCACAAGACTAAATGTCAATAGCCAGTGCACGAGACGAACTGACCACAAGCACAACAAGCATCACTGGAGCATATAGATTCTAACAGAAAAATTCAAATATGTAATTTAAAAACATCCATGATTCTGAAATGTTTATAAAATATTTTTGATGATTTTTTCATGACAGAAACCCTATATACCATATGTAAAATACTTGCGTTATATCATTACAAAACAGCAGCACTTTTTTTATTTTTTGACATTATCGCTACATAAGCAACAAACATAGTTAAAACAGAAAAATAATGTTTTTTTAAACTTATTATAAGAAACACAAGTAAGGCAGTACGCTAAAAATTATTTTTTGTAAATTATTAAAATCAAGATACAGCAGTGTTCAGCCCAATATCTGCAAGTTACACCATTATAGTGCAATGTATCATATCAAGTGCACAAAATAAATAAATAAATAAAATAAAATAAAATAAAAAATTGGCGATATGATAGCTTATATCAGGGCCATGAATATTATGTAGGATATCAGCGAAAAACCATCAAAAATAATTACAGTACGCATATGAGATTGAGTACAAGAATGTATGTACCCAAAGAATACTGAACATGAGAAACTAAAATACAATTCTGACTCACAAACCTAAAAAAGATCATTCATTGCATTATATAAATATAAGTTACAGATTAATATATAACTTAATGTAGCCAGCAATCTATCTTCGTACTTCAACCTATAAAAGGCTATCCAATGTGGATGGAAACTTGAATAACCCATAGGATTCACCACAAATGCGGAAAAAGTGAAAATAATTGGTAAAAGAATACTTAGAGGCTTCCTTTAGTAAATCATTACATCACAGTAGCTCATGGTCTACGTGCAGCATCATACAGTTGAAAGCACCGAAGAACTAACCACACTAGATACCTAGCACTTGTATGGATCAGGTAATACCACTTTTTATATAAAGAGTAGAAGGCCATTATCGGACAATGACTAACACAGAAGACTCTGAACTACAATTGTGTGTAAATGGTGTTCTTCTGTATACCTTTTACACTGAAGTGCCAAGGAAACCAGTAGAGGCATGCATATTCAAATTCAGAGATATGTAAACAGGCAGGATACGGGACTGTGGTCGGCAACAAGAGTCAGACGCAGTTGTTAGTCAGTTACTCCTGCTACAATGGCAGGTTATCAAGATTTAAGTGAGTTTGAACGTGGTGTTACAGTTGGCGACTGAACGTTGGGACACAGGATCTCTGAGGTAGTGATGAGTAGGGGATTTTCCCATACAACCATTTCGTGAGTATGCCACGAATACCAGGAATCTGGTAAAACATCAAATATCTGACATTACTGTGGCTGGAAAAAGATCCTGCAAGAACGGGACCAATGACAACTGAAGAGAATCATTCGAAGTGACAGAAGTGCAATCCCTCTGCAAATTGCTGCAGATTTCAATGGTGGACCATCAACAAGGGTCAGCATGTGAACCAGTCAATGAAACATCATCAGTAAGGTCATTTGGAGCCGAAGGCCCACTCGTGTACCCTTGATGACGGCACAACACAAAGCTTTATGCCTCGCCTGGGCCTATCTACACTGACATTGGACTGTTGATGACTGGAAATATGTTGCCTGGTTGGACAAGTCTCATTTCAAATTGTATCGAGCAGATGGACATGTACGGGTATGGAGACAGCTGCATGAATCCGTGGACCCTGCATGTCATCAGGGGACTGTAGTTGGTGGAGGCTCTGTAATGGTGTGGGGCGTGTGCAGTTGGAGTGATATGTGGACCCCTGATACATCTAGATATGCCTCTGACAGGTGACACACACATAAGCATCCTGTCTGATCACCTGAATCCATTCATGTCCATTGTGCATTCCAATGGACTTCCGGGCTAGTCCAGCAGGACAATGTGACAACCCACACATCCATAATTGCTACAGAGTGGCTCTAGGAACACTCTTCTGAGTTCGGACACTTCTGCTGACCACCAAACTCCCCACGCATGAACATTTTTGAGCATATCTGGGATGTGCCACTATTACAGTGGCACTCACCTGAAGATGGCCAGAAGACTCTGCGCCGAAATATCGTGGCAGGACATTACTGATATCCGGCAGTTCTCCCATGTTTCTATGGAACATATCTGGGATGCCTTGCTATGTGCTGTTCAGAAGAGTTATCCACCCCCTCGTACTCTTTTGGATTTATGGACAGCCCTGCGGGATTCATGGTGTCAGTTCCCTCCAGCACTACTTCAGGCATTAGCCGAGTCCACGCCACATTGTGTTGTGGCACTTCGTACTCGCCGGGGACCTGCACGATATTAGGCAGGTGTACAGGTTTCTTTGGTGTAGATAGAGAACTATTGCATACAGATACTAGGTAGCCATTGCATCTTAGATTCAGTTTTTCTGTTCTGTGATAGTTACAACTTTAAATTGGTGAATGTAGGCCTGCACTGCTGTATAAACGAAAGATTACTGAATATCTTTTAATATCCTATTGAATCTTATTGTGTAGATAGAAGGTAACATATGCCATTGTTGAGGCATTTGGATGTCTCATATTTTGCTAATACTCCTGCAGTATTTTGTTGTGCAATAGTTTGAATGTAGATAGCTAGTTACATAGTGGTATGTGTGTCACATAAGTGATGAGATATTTCATACGTAGATATCTAGCAAAGTGATGGGCTTCTATTCTTCACAGAAAGTGGTATTACCCTTTTGTATACAGGTGCTAGGTATCTAGAGCGGTTAGTTCTTCAGTACTTTCAACTGTATGCTGTTGTATATAGAACTTGAGTTACGGTGGTATAATAAAATGATTTATTACGGGAAGCATTCAAGTATAATTTTATTAATTATTTTGGCTTTTGTAACACCTATGGCATATCCTATGGGTTATTCAAGTTTCCATCCACAATGGATAGCCTTTTTGTACCTTCACGTATAAGGAGAAATGGTTGACTACATTCATATTTTCCTCAGCATTAAGTTATATGTTAGTCTGTAACTTATGTTAATATAATACAATGAATGAGTCTTCAAGGGTTTGTGGTACAGGGCTGCACGTTGGTTTCTCACGTTCAGTATTCTTTGGCTACATATGTCAATGAACTCAATACAACAATACCAGAGAAGGAAAGTTGCTACTCACCATATAGCGAAGATGCCGAGTCGCGATAGGCACAAGCTGGTGTTGGTGGGAAGGATCCATATGGCACAGGCTGAGAAGCAGTCACTGAGATGAGGTATATCATGTTTGGCAGCGTGTTCAGCAACAGGGTGGTCCACTTGTTTTTTGGTCACAATTTGTCTGTGGCCGTTCAGGTGGACGGACAGACTGTTGGTTGTCATGCCTTCGTAGAATGCAGCACAGTGGCTGCAGCTTAGCTTGTAAATCACGACTGGTTTCACAGGTAGCCCTGCCTTTGATGGGATAAGTAATGTTAGTGACCGGACTGGAGTAGGTGGTGGTACGAGGACGTATGGGACAGGTCTTGGATCTACGTATATTACAGTGGTATGAGCCATGACGTAAGGGATTGGGAGCAAGGGTTGTGTAAGGATGGACGAGTATATTGTGTAGGTTCAGTGGATGGCGGAATACCACAGTAGGAGTGGTGGGAAGGATAGTGGGCAGGACATTTCTCATTTCAGGGCACGACGAGAGATAATTGAAACCCTGGTGCAGAATGTAATTCAGTTGCTCCAGTCTGTGGGACCTTGGGAGACTGGAAAGATAAGGCACAGGAGATTTAATTTTGTACAAGGATGGGAGGATAATTACGGTCCGTGAAGGCTTCAGTGAGACCCTCAGTAATTTTGAGAGGGACCGCTCATTACTGCAGATGCGACGACCACGGGTGGCTAGGCTGTACGGAAGGGACTTCTTGGTATGGAATCGATGGCAACTGTTAAAGTGAAGGTATTGCTGGTGGTTACTAGGTACAATATGGATGGAGGTACTGATGTAGCCATCTCTGAGGTGGAGATCACATCTAGAAAGGTGGCTTGTTGGGTTGAGTACGACCAGGTGAAGCAAATGGAGAAGTTGTTGAGGTTCTGGGGGAAAGTGAATAAGGTGTCCTCACCTGCAATCCAGATAGCAAAGATGTCATCAATGAATCTGAACCAGGTGAGGGGTCTTGGATTCTGGGTTTTTAGGAAGGATTCTTCTAGATGGTCCATGAATAGGTTAGCATAGGATGGTGCCATGCAGTTGCCCATAGCCATACCACTGATTTGTTTGTAGGTAATGCCTTCAAAGGTGAAGTAATTGTGGATGAGGATATAGTTGGCCATGGTGACTACGAAGGAGGTTGTTGGTTTGGAATCCATAGTGCGTCTGGTAAGGTAGTGTTCGATAGCAGTAAGGCCATGGGGATTAGGAATGTTAGTATACAGGGAGGAGGCATCAATAGTGACGAGCAGGGTACTGTGTGGTAGAGGGACAGGAACTGTGGAGAGTCAGTGGAGTAAATGGTTGGTATCATTTATATAGGAGGGTAGGTTCCGGGTAACAGGTTGAAGGTGTTGGTCTACAAGAGCAGAGATTCTCTCAGTGGGGGCACAATAACTGGTCACTATGGGGCGTCCTGAGTGGTTGGGCTCAAATAGCTCTGAGCACTATAGGACTTAACTTCTGAGGTCATCAGTCCCCTAGAACTTGGAACTACTTAAACCTAACTAACCTAAGGACATCACACACATCCATGCCCGAGGCAGGATTCGAACCTGCGACCGTTGAGGTCGTGCAGTTCCAGACTGTAGCGCCTAGAACTGCTCGGCCACCCCGGCCGGCTGAGTGGTTGGGTTTATGGACTTTAGGAAGCATGTAGAAGGTGGGAGTGGTAGGGGTAAGTAGAGAGATGGACTCTGGGGAGAGGTTCTGGGATGGGCCTAGGGATTTGAGTAGTGACTGGAGATCCTGCTGGATTACAGGAATGGGGTTACTGTGGCATGGTTTGTAGGTGGAAGTATCTGACAGCTGATGGAGTCCTTCTGCCACGTAATTCTTGCGGTTCAAAACAACGGTGGTGGAGCCTTTGTCTGCAGGTAGGATTTTAAGTCGGGATCAGTTTTTAGATGGTGGACTGTGGTTCTTTCTGTGGATGTAAGGTTAGTTTGCATTTGGTGAATGATAGTGAGGCAAGTTTCGAGGTTAAGAAATTCTCCTGCTATGTAATCCCAAATTCCTGGAACCCATAACACACATTGAAACTCTTGCCTTGCAGGAACCTGAGCAACATGCACAGTGCCACCTCAAAAAGCTCTCCATCCTGCTCACACCATATTTCGTCTGTGACCCAAGGAGTTCTACTAGCCCTCGTCTTTTTACCTACTTGACCCTCTGCTGCCTTCACTACTTCATCCCTCAGAGCTATCCATTCTTCTTCTACTGTACTTCTTTCCCCCATTCCTGTCAATTGTTCCCATATGCTCTCCCTGAAACTCTGTACAACCTCTGGTTCTTTCAGTTTATCCAGGTCCCATCTCCTTAAATTCCCACCTTTTTGCAGTTTCTTCAGTTTTAATCTACAGTTCACAACCAATAGCTTGTGGTCAGAGTCCACATCTGCCCCTGGAAATGTCTTACAATTTAAAACCTTGTTCCTAAATCTCTGTCTTACCATTATATAATCTATCTGATATCTTCTAGTATCTCCAGGATTCTTCCATGTATACAACCTTCTTTTATGATTCTTGAACCAAGTGTTAGCTATGATTAAGTTATGCTCAATGCAGAATTCTACCAGACGGATTCCTCTTTCATTTCTCTCCCCCAATCCATATTCACCCACTATGTTTCCTTCTCTCCCTTTTCCTACTCTCGAATTCCAGTCACCCATGACTATTAAATTTTTGTCTCCCTTCACTACCTGAATAATTTATTTTATCTCATCATACATTTCTTCAATTTCTTCATCATCTGCAGAGCTAGTTGGCATATAAACTTGTACTACTGTAGTAGGCATGGGCTTCGTGCCTATCTTGGCCACAATAATGTGTTCACTATGCTGTTTGCAGTAGCTTACCCGCACTCCTATTTTTTTTATTCATTATTAAACCTACTCCTGCATTACCCCTATTTGATTTTGTGTTTATAACGCTGTATGAATATCAAGAGCTCAGATGGAAACCCAGTTCTAGCCAAAGAAGGGAAAGCAGAAAGATGGAAGGAGTATATAGAGAGTCTATATAAGGGCGATGTACTTGAGGACAATATTATAGAAATGGAAGAGAATGTAGATGAAGATGAAATGGGAGATACGATACTGTGTGAAGAGTTTGACAGAGCACTGAAAGACCCGAGCCGAAACAAGGCCCTGGGAGTAGACAACATTCCATTAGAACTACTGACGGCCTTGGGAGAGCCAGTCCTGACAAAACTCTACCATCTGGTGAGCATGATGTACGAGACAGGCGAAATACCCTCAGACTTCAAGAAGAATATAATAATTCCAATCCCAAAGAAAGCAGGTGTTGACAGATGTGAAAATTACCGAACTATCAGTTTAATAAGTCACAGCTGCTAAATACTAACGCGAATTCTTTACAGACAAATGGAAAAACTGGTAGAAGCTGACATCGGGGAAGATCAGTTTGGATTCCGTAGAAATATTGAAACACGTGAGGGAATACTGACCTTACGACTTAGAAGAAATCTTAGAAGAATCTTAGAAGAAAGATTAAGGAATGGCAAACCTACTTTTCTAGCATTTGTAGACTTACAGAAAGCTTTTGACAATGTTGACTGGAATACTCTCTTCCAAATTCTAAAGGTGGCAGGGGTAAAATACAGGGTGCGAAAGGCTGTTTACAATTTGTACAGAAACCACATGGCAGTTATAAGAGTCGAGGGGCATGAAAGGGAAGCAGTGGTTGGGAAGGGAGTGAGACAGGGTTGTAGCCTCTCCCCAATGTTATTCACTCTGTATATTGAGCAAGCAGTAAAGGAAACAAAAGAAAAATTCGGAGTAGGTATTAAAATCTATGGAAAAGAAATAAAAACTTTGAGGTTCGCCGATGACATTGTAATTCTGTCAGATACAGCAAAGGACTTGGAAGAGCAGTTGAACGGAATGGACAGTGTCTTGAAAGGAGGATATATGACGAACATCAACAAAAGCAAAACGAGAATAATGGAATGTAGTTGCATTAAGTCGGATGATGCTGAGGGAATTAGATTAGGAAATGAGACACTTAAAGTAGTAAAGGAGTTTTGCTATTTGGGGAGCAAAATAACTGATGATGGTCGAAGTAGAGAAGATATAAAATGTAGACTGGCAATGGCAAGGAAAGCGTTTCTGAAGAAGGGAAATTTGTTAATATCGAGTATATATTTAAGTGTCAGGAAGTCGTTTCTGAAAGTATTTGTATGGAGTGTAGCCATGTATGGAAGTGAAACATGGACGATAAATAGTTCGGACAGGAGGAGAATAGAAGCTTTCGAAATGTGGTGCTACAGAAGAATGCTGAAGATTAGATGGGTAGATCAGATAACTAATGAGGAGGTATTGAATAGAATTGGGGAGAAGAGGAGTTTGTGGCACAACTTGACGAGAAGAAGGGACCGGTTGGTAGCACACATTCTGAAGCATCAAGGGATCACAAATTTAGCACGGGAGGGCAGCGTGGAGGGTAAAAATCGTAGAGAGAGACCAAGAGATGAATACACTAAGCAGATTCAGAAGCATGTAGGTTGCAGTAGGTACTGGGAGATGTAGAAACTTGCACAGGATGGGGTAGCATGGAGAGCTGCATCAAACCAGTCTCAGAACTGAAGACCACAACAACAACAACCCTGTATTCAGCTGACCTAAAGTCTTGTTCCTCCCGCCACCGAACTTCACTAATTCCCACTATATCTAACTTTAACCTATCCATTTCTCTTTTTAAATTTTCTAATCTACCTGCCCGGTTAAGGGATCTGACTTTCCACGCTCCGATCCGTAGAACGCCAGTTTTCTTTTTCCTGATAACGAGGTTCTCTCGAGTAGTCCCCGCCCGGAGATCCGAATGGGGGACTATTTTACCTCCGGAATATTTTACCCAAGAGGACGCCATCACCATTTATCCATACAGTAAAGCTGCATGCCCTTGGGAAAAATTATGGCCGTAGTTTCACCTTGCTTTCAGCTGTTCGTAGTACCAGCACAGCAAGGTCGTTTTGGTTAATGTTGCAAGGCCAGGTCAGTCAATCATCCAGACTGTTGCCCCTGCAACTACTGAAAAGGCTGCTGCCCCTCTTCAGGAACCACACGTTTGTCTGGCCTCTCAACAGATACCCCTCCGTTGTGGTTGCACCTATGGTACGGCCATCTGTATCACTGAGGTACGCAAGCCTCCCCACCAACGGCAAGGTCCATGGTTCATGGGGAAGCCCAACCTTGTAAAAAAACTAATCTCCCGTGCCTTATCTTTCCAGTGTCTCACAACCTCCCAAAGTCCCACAGTCCGGCCACAGAGGAGCATTCCCCTCATAACTCAGTACCATCCAGGACTGGAGCAACTGAATTACATTCTACGCCAGGGTTTCTATTACCTCTCGTCATGCCCTGAAATGACAAATGTCCTGCCCACTATTCTTTCCACCATTCCTACCGTGGTATTCCGCCGCCCAGCGAACCTACACAATATAGTCATCCATCCTTACACAACCCTTGCTCCCATTACCTCTTGGCTCATACCTGTGTTATAGACCTAGATGCAAGACCTGTCCCATACATCTTCCTACCACCACCTACTCCAGTATGGTCACTAACATCACCTATTCCATCAAAGGCAGGTCTACCTGTGAAACCAGTCATGTGATTTACAAGCTAAGCTGCAACCACTGTGCTGCAGTCTATGAAGGCATGACAACCAGCAAGCTTTCTGTCCGCACGAATGGCCACCGACAAACCAAGAAGTCCCTTCGGTACAGCCTAGCCATCCATGGTCGTCACATCTGCAGTAATGAGCGGTCCCTCTCAAAATTACTGAGGGTCTCACTGAAGCCTTCACGGACCGTAATTATCCTCCCATCCTTGTACAAAATTAAATCTCCTGTGCCTTATCTTTCCAGTCTCCCAAGGTCCCACAGACTGGAGCAACTGAATTACATTCTACACCAGGGTTTCAATTATCTCTCGTTGTGCCCTGAAATGAGAAATGTCCTGCCCACTATCCTTCCCACCACTCCTACTGTGGTATTCCGCCGTCCACTGAACCTACACAATATACTCGTCCATCCTTACACAACCCTTGCTCCCAATCCCTTACCTCATGGCTCATACCCCTGTAATAGACGTAGATCCAAGACCTGTCCCATACGTCCTCGTAACACCACCTACTCCACTCCGGTCACTAACATTACCTATCCCATCAAAGGCAGGGCTACCTGTGAAACCAGTTGTGATTTACAAGCTAAGCTGCAACCACTGTGCTGCATTCTACGAAGGTATGACAACCAACAGTCTGTCCATCCACCTGAACGGCCACCGACAAATTGTGACCAAAAAACAAGTGGACCATCCTATTGCTGAACACGCGGCCAAACACGATATCCTTCATCTCAATGACTGCTTCTCAGCCTGTGCCATATGGATATTTCCCACCAACACCAGCTTTTCTGAATTGCGCAGGAGGGAACGTTCTCTGCAATACATCCGACATTCCTGTAACCCTCCTGGCCTCAACCTTTGTTAGTCACTGTCCCCACCCATCCAGCCCCTCTCTGTTCCCATTCCAGCACTACACAGCCGTCATTTCACTGCCATACCCAGTCTTTTAATTTCTCTCCGTTCCGCTAGTTACCCCCTCCCCTTCGCACCTTCTTTCCTGCCCTCTGTCTAAACTGCAACACTTCGTTCACTGTCTGCCACTTTCACCATACTATCCCTCCCCCTCCCTGCCTCAGCCTCCTCCTTATCCCCATCTAGTTGGCACTCCCATCATGCACTGGTGCTGCTGCTCACAGTGTGGTTTCAGTTCTCTGAGATTGCAGATGAGTGAGAAAGTTGTGTTTGAGTGTGTACGTATGTGTGTGTGTGTGTGTGTGTGTGTGTGTGTGTGTGTGTGTGTGTCTACTGCTGACAAAGGCCTTAATGGTCGAAAGCTATAATTGTGTGAATCATTTTGTTGTGCCTATCACGTCTCGGCATCTCTGGTATATGGTGAGTAGCAACTTTCCTTCTCTGGTATTGCTACATTCCATCCTGGATTTTCCATTGTCTGATTTGTACTCAATCTAATATGCACACTGTAATGATTTTTGACGGCTTTCAATTGGTATCCTACACGCTGTTCATGACCATGATATAAGCTAGCACATCCTCTAATTTTGTTGGTGCACTAAATATGATGCATTGCATTGGTTGAAAATAGTCTTGGTTGCAATTTTAGTTTTTTTATTTATCACCTACATTTCACCTCATTTAGGCACCTTCATGCTGATCTTAATTTAGTATTTCTTAGTTGATCCTTTAGACAGTGTAGCTAAAGGGCGTGTATGTGTTATGCAAGTCTTGGAGTCATTCATGTCCATCTAGAAAGTATTTACTGAGGTTAATGAAGGCGATGTTTGTCTGATGTACTTGACAATGCCCTTTAGCTACACTGTCTAAAGGATTGTCCTAAGAAATATTAAATCAAGATCAGCCTGAAGATGCCTAAATAAGGTGACACACATAGTTGATAAATAAAACAACTAAAATTGCAACCAAGACAGTTTTCAATTAATACTACTAACACTGGTTTGCTGATTCATGCCACAGATGGGTTGGATGAATGATGCATTGCACTATAATGGTATAATTTTCAGACTGGTTGTGCTAGCTTCAGATATTGGGTTAACACTGCTGTATTTTGATTTTAATAATTTACTAAAAACAATTTTTAGCATACAGCCTAACTTCCGTTTCTTAAAAAGTTTAAAAAATTTAATTTTCTTTTGTAACTATGTTTGTCACTTACTTGGTGATATTGTAAGGGGGAAAAAAATACTTGCAATTTTGTACTGATATAGTGCAAGTATCGTAAATATAGTGTACAGGGTTTCTTAGCAATATTGTCATGAAGAAATAATCAAAAATATTTTATAAACATTTCAGAATTTTATATTTATATATACGTATATTTGGAATCTTGTTTGTTTTAAATTACATATTTGACTTTTCCTGAAAGAATCTATGTACTACCGCAACACCTGCTATGCTTGTGGTCAGTTCCTCTTATGCATTGGCTATTGACATTTAGTCTTGTGGCACCCTGGTAGGCACGACATATTATGGTAATGGTATTTTGGCAAATTGTTATGTACAAAGTAATTTTAATTTTGTAGTGCCAACGCATCGTTCATTCCATGTTTATATACCTGGAAATTCAATGGAAAGATCTTGTGTATAGCTGGCACAAGATGTTTGTAATAACCTTGATGAAGGATTTTGCCATTTGGTTCTTCCATAGGTTAATGATGCATTATTTATATAACAGTTTGTAGCATTTCTAGTAATTTCATTACAGATCTGAAGAAGATAACTTAGCTTTACTGAAACCAGTTATGCACAATAAAGTTTTGTAGAGCAATTTTGGCTAAGACAATCTTGTTCTCCAAGTAACAAATTATAAAATAATAGTAATGTTAAATTGTAACAGAATCATTTAGCAATTTGTAAAAACTTGTTTGATGTGAGGGCAGGCATTAACAGCATAAGTTGTCACCAAATCATGTTATTAGATACATATATCTCAATCAGTAGTGGACTTTGCAATGATTGGCCAATTTTTCTGTCTTTAAATCTTTATTTCTTCACAACAGAATCATAAACACATACATTCCGATTCCCCTCATTTTTTACTGGATATCAGCTTGAACACCAATAGTGACATGCAATTTTTATTACACTTCCTTGTCATACAGTAAAAAAACATCACTGAAGGAAAAATGTTGACTGAGATTCTATCTGAAATTTTGTTTGGCGTATTTGTGCTATTGTGAGCATATAAAACTATCATTCTTCTGCAGTTTCACTGTTTTATATTGGGCTTAGAGATTTAACCAAACAATCAGGAATGTGGGAAAAAAATGTAGAAATTTATAATGCTGTGAGCAAAGGATGTGAAAATGTCTTTAGGCTCACCGTTACTAAAACTAAACAGATCACACCGAACGAGTATGAACATTTGGTAGGTTGTGTATACTGTTTATAATTGCAGAACTGATGCATGGTATACAAAAAAACTACTTGAAGAGAACAAAAATCCTAGTGCAAATACTGTCAGTTATAGCAACATTATTTCACATGCTTACAATTAGTTTACAAATATAAAATTGAAAAATGTTTTTTGGTACATTAAAACATTTCATAGAATTATGCAGCATCTAAACAATTGCGCCATACTTTTGATTTCTATACACCAACAAAATACTGAAACATTTTTCCACTTTTAACAAAAAGATCTATACAACATTATAATATGTTTTAATAACCTTTCAGGAAGTCTCCACTGGCTCAAATGTAATTACATTACAAAGTAACTTATAATCCTGCTGTGCAGTCTTTCTTCGGCATACAATTACTCATTACTGGCCCATATGCATTGTTTAGAGGTTTCACAGTCATACATACAGGTTTACCATTAAAAATATAAAGTAAAATAAATAGAAGTGCCCCACAAGTATAATATCCATCATATCAAATATTTATTCATATATGTAAATTTCTTTTTAAAAAATCTTTTGAGTTCAGGATAGAAGCAGCTTGGCACTAAAACAGTAGTAAAACATAAAAAAGAGATATTAAAATATGGAGTGATTTCCTTAAAACATTAAAATGGAACCATGCTAAATGCTGGACCAGAAGTGGAACCACACTGCACCAAAACATAAAGAAATTTATTAACAGCTATTTCTTCACATAACAAAATAGGTTGTTATTCTCAAATGTCAATAAGTAAAAACAGTGTCCATACCCATCTTATGATAAAAATAAAGATCAAGGAATTGGGCCTAAACTTCTATTGCTATAGTTACAAATATGTGGTACGACATTTACCATTACAAATATGTTCAAATACTGTGAAAATTCTCTGGACTTCATACATACAGCATTCCTTTTATAGATTGTTAATTTAGCATTAAGAAACTGTGGTTTCTTAAAAATCAGTGTTTATCAGCTCTACTACCAATGAAATCTACCTACACTGCACATATGCCTTTTTCAGGAAGTATTTTATGATACAAAGAAAACTGACAACATATAATGTTCAAACTTGTGACTTGTGAAAATTTTACCTCTAATACAACAAGCCAAAGAATTTCTTTTACTTTATTCAACAACATACTGGAGGTATGAAAAGAAAATACAACTATCATCAAAAAGGTTACAGCTTCAAGATTACTTTGTTTTACAGTGCATTTTTGTAGGCTTTGAGTGGCAATATGGAATATAATATTTTTATGTTACTGTCTGTATAATCATCTCTTTCATCTATTGCTTTCTTCCTAGGCACATCATGCTCCTCAGACCTGATCTTCATTCATATTTTCTCTCTTCTATCATATAAAGTTTAGCACATATAAATTTTAATAAAAATTTTGTACTTCCTTTTGCTTGTACTTCAAAGTGTGGAAACACTGTCCAACAATGTATCTGGTTCCACAAGTCAAATAGTTAAAATTAATCAGTCTTAAATCATTAAGCAGTATAAGTATTATGGTCCATGTGCACTTTAAAAGGCAAATTATATTTTTGTAAATTAAAATGGAAGGTCTGATGAAAAGCACTTGGAAATATTCTGCAAATTCTGGGTACATGAATACTAATTCAGTCTATTTGCTGATTCTTCTAACACAGCGAACACAGTAACCATACATGCTTTTGCCACAACTGTTGCTTATTTTATTTCTTAATATTGTACTATCACTAAAACATAATTTTAATGGTTTCCATGTCCATCTTTTAAGAGTAGATGTCACAACTGTTTTTTGTCATTTTTCTATGAGGTAAAAAGTATGAAAGTTGTAGAAACTGTGGCATGGACTACACATTATACATCAAGATAGCATGTATTTCAATGAGTACCTGCAATAGCAAATGAACGACCAATCAACGTACACAGTAATAAACACACAGTAGTAGGAAAATACGTAGACACAGTCACCGTATGAATTGTAGGTTATATTATTTAGGTAACTTCCAGATACTTTTGTATCAGACCTTCTATACTGCTGTTTCTATCCATACACTATTATAAAGCATACATACTTTTTAAACTCGGATATAATTATCTTGTCTTCATGCTTTCTCTGGATATAAAACGTTCTTAATCTGTACTTGAAGTGTTTATAACTAATAATTCTATTTATCACTCAAACAGGAGTATTGCTAATAGGCATCTGACAGTACGGACATTCCTTTTGGGTAAGAGCACAATTACTACATAGCACAAAGTGATTACATGGTTTTAGAGTTATACTACGATTTCCTTCTTCACAAACCATACACTTAGTAGCAGTCTGCAAGTAGATAACCTGAAACAATTTAAATAACATACATATCAGAAAACAAAAATGTACCAAGAAATATAGCACATTTTAACAATTAGTCTGCAATATATGTGAAAATATTCTTTCAGTTGTAATGAAATGCTGGACTATTGCTCTCTTTTTCACATAAGGAATCATGAATAAATAAAATTAACTCCTGCAACCAAAAGTCAGTCTGCAAGAATTCTGAATCCATACCCACAAAATGTGTGCAGCAAAACTGAAACAGTAACACCAGGGCATTTATATGTTGTACAGTCATTTGATGCCAAAGTTATTAGAATGATACAAGTAAATTTAAAAAAGGCATTCATGTACAATTTGCTCTACAAGTGACTAGATAAGAGAAGCATCTGCCCCTATCTGTTTAGGAATTTTTTAGTGGTTTAAACTAAGAGCAAAATCGGAAATGTAACACTGAAGCAAAACTATTGATCAGCTGAAGCTGATACTTGCGTAACTTGTAACTGATAAAGAAAATGTGAAAGATAGGCCTTATTCAACTGTTTTGTAGCCCACGGCTTTTGCTTGTAATTCTTTAACAAAGAGAGGAATTTGGAATTTCTACAAAGATTACAGAGAACTTTAAAAGGAGGGGGAAAGGGAGAGGGGGAGAGGGGGGGGAGGGAGGGGGGGGGGGAGAGAGAGAGAGAGAGAGAGAGAGAGAGAGAGAGAGAGAGAGAGAGAGAGAGAGAGAGAGAGAGAGAGAGCGAGCGCTTTATGTAAGAGTCTTAATTGTGCCTGTCTGCAACTTAACGTGTCTACTGTCCGGTAAGTAGCAATTGTCTTTCCCCAAACTGATTGTGTGTCTAAACACACACACACACACACACACACACACACACACACACACACACACACTTAGTTCAACTGGACCAGCTGTTAGAACCTTGTAAAGAGACACTCTTGGCAGACTTACGGTGAAAACTACAATAGACAGTAAGATGAATGAGATCACAAAATCACCAATACATTTGACAGGGTGGAAGCAGCAGCCCACTCTGCTGGGATTACTATACATTCTGGGGGAAAGCATATTCACAACTGACAGAAACCAAGGTGACTGCCACAGCATTTGGGAGCTACCTGCAGGCACAGTCACTACAACTTCAATGGTGGCAGTACTGCAACACGGAACATGACTGAAAACACCACATTATGTAGTCCTACATGTGCAGTTCTACTCAGTAAAACAGTCCTCCATTCAGATCTCCAAGGCAATACCCACATGGAACTATCAGACAAATGACAATGATAATTACAGTGATGGTGTGTAAAGTCAGAATGCTAAAGCACTGAGGAGAAACATGATCTCAAATGAAAATAAATGAGGCAGATAGATATTTTAGGAATAAGTAAGTAGCAATGGCCAGAAGACTGTGGTATTTGGAGTGGAGCTCACAGGATTATTCACACTGGGTCAGATGATGGTAGAGGGGGAGTAATACTAATAATAATGAATAGGGAAACTGGAAATAGAGCAAAGGTTTATCTGTAGCAGATAGAAAAAGGATCGATGGTCAAATTGAATGGATATCTGACAGACATTGTGATCATATAAGTATACATGGAAGCCACAGAGGAGGATGGCAGCAAAACTAAAGTGTACAATAATATTAATGAACTCTTAAAATATGTCAAAGGGGACAATAATTTAAACGTAATGGGGGCTGCAATGCAGCCATACTAATTGTCATCCAGAAATTAAATTTTCTAGAAATTTAGAAAGGAAGGTAAGGAAGAATGAGTGAAAGGAAGATGGACAGAAAACTCAAACAGGATAAGAGAGATGATGTACACAGACAAATGAACTGCCACTTTTAGAGAGCACAAAATAAGGAGCACAATGACCAGCGATGAAACAGATAACTGGCCAATGGAAGCAAAAATAAAGTGAGAAGATGGAAACAATACTTTGTGTTGGCCAGGAGAAATTAGGTCAACTGAAAATGAGTACAAGATGCAAGAAGGCGATAAAAGAGATACGACACTTTTTTATGAATTTCAAATATCTTTGCAGGATCTCTGATGGAACATATGCCCTGGTATTGCTCAAATAGCAGTAAAACTCTTGTGGGCATCAGGAAAATGTGCAGAGCACAAACTATACAAACTCACAAATAAAATCTATTCAACTGGGAATGTTCCACTAGATTTTGTACAGCATATAACTATTTCACTGTCAAAGAAAGCGACAGCTAACAGAAATGAAAACTGCTGCACAATACATATAATATCAAATCGCTCAAAAAGACTACGAGAGTAATCTACTGGAATAGATGAGATTTATGTAAGAATGGAAGGGAAAACTGAAAGCAGGTTAGGAGAAGACAAATTTGGTTTAAGAGAACCAGAGGCAATCGAGAAGTTATTTTAGCATTGGGTTAATAATAGAGAACAGATTCATAAACATCAGGGAGACACACATTTCATTTATATATTTGGAATTGTGGAATGGAATAACATGTTTTCCATTCCTAAGCACTGTGGCATCAACTTCAGAAGTAAAAAGAGTACTCAATCCATCCTCTTTATGCAGAGCCGACTGGAGCAGTCAGATGTCCACAGGACTTTGTCCAGGGGCAAGGGGTGACATGCCTTTAATACTGCCATTTTGAATGAAAACGAGTTGGTTTTGAGATGTTTCACAATGTGAGAACCAAATTTTATTATTGACACAAAAACCTATTATATCCTAAAGAACTGACGGTTATCCACTCACTTTTAGAGGTTATCCACTCGCTTTTAGAAGTGCACAATATTTCTATACTGGCTAAAAATTCCGTGCTCCAGATTCCAGAGGAGAGATGAGTAGCTTTCCTTGCTCTCTCACGCCCCTTCCAACACTTGCTGATTCCTATGTGAGCCATGTGGCTCGATCAGCGGTATTCCCGCCGCCGGTACAGATCATCTTTCCAGCAGTGTGTGCAGAGCGCGCACTGGCGCCACCTGTCGGGCTGATCGGGAGTGAGTGGAAAAGCTGAGGAAGGGGGAGTGATTTTGCTTTTGGACGCCGAGCAGTAACAGTGTTTTGGGAACTATGGTGGACAGATAAGGTCCAGTGTCAGCCAGCAAGCTGGGCACATCTAAAGGGGCTGTGACGACGCTGTGGCAAATATCTCCGGCATGGAAAGAGACGTTACTGGGAAGCCATTGCTGGTGTTTTTTTTTCGCTTGCTTCATGTTTCCTGGCATTATCAGGACCTGCGGTGGCTGGCTTTGTCGAACAGGCAAGAGGGTAAGGGCCTTGCTTGTCCTGTAAATTGTGGTTGGAATCCACTACTGGGTTCTGTGCGGTTGACTGTATTTTCTTGGGCGGCCGTCACTACTCCTACTGAGTGTGGCCTTCAATGTGTTGATTTGAATTAGTTTAATATGTAATGTTTTAAGGTGTATGTGGTGTGGTTATTAACATCTATGAGGGCCTGGAGTGCTGAGACATTCCGTTGTAGATCCCATTGAAAACAGTTTGCTGGCCCTTGTTTAAGTACTGCCTGGTTATTGTATTTATATCACACCATGGAGTTAAGATGGCCAGTCACTACTGATATATCTACATATAAAATATTTCCCTGGATATATTTATCTCTGAATTGTAATAACATTACTGTTACGTTCCTGTTTGAACTAATAGTGTGTCTGAGAGACTAGTGTATAATTTTGAAATCAGTAGTTTCCTAAATTCTTACCGAGAGGCCAGTTGTTATTGTGTGTTTAATAGCGTGAAGCGGATTCTATTGATGGTGGTACTAGAATACCTTCAATGACAGTAGATCGATATTGTACCAGGTGTACCGGTATGAAAATGAAGCACTAATTTTGAATTGAAAAGTAAAACCATTTTATTCAAAGTACTGACCATTGCTTTCTATCCATTTTGACCACCTTTCTGGCAATTTGTGGACACCACACTAATAGAAATGTTCGTCTTTTGAAGCAAACCAATCAGACACCCAATTTTCGACTTCTTCGTAGGAATCGAAGCGTTCCTCATCCAATAGTTTCCCACTGATGAAAACAAATGGTAGTCGGAAGGGGCCAAGTCTGGTGAATACGGCGGGTGGGGTAGCAGCTCCCAGCCAAGTGTTTTGATTGTATCCTGAACCAGTTTTGCTTTGTGTGCAGGTGCATTGTTGTGTAAAAAAATTACTTTGCCATGTCTTCTGGCCCACTCTGGTCTTTTTTCGATCAATGCGTAGTTCAAATTGATCATTTGTTGTCTGTAGCGATTAGTATTCACAGTTTCACCGGGTTTTAGAAGCTCATGATACACCACACCTTTCTGATCCCACCAAACACAGAGCATTGTCTTCTTGCCGAATTGATCTGGTTTTGCAGTCGATGTTGATGGTTGTCCTGGATTAAACCATGATTTTTCCCATTTAGGATTCTTAAAATAAATCCATTTTACATTGCCAGTAACAATTCGATGCAAAATTGATTTTCTTTCATGTCTTTGAAGCAAAATTTGACAACGGTTTTTCGGTTTTCCATCTGTCTTTCATTCAATTCATGTGGCACCCATTTTCCACACTTTCCGATCTTTCCCATAGCTTTCAAACGGTCAGAAATTGTTTGTTTGCACAATGAAAATTAGCATTGCTGCCACTTGCTTCTGAGTCAAAGTATCATCTTCATCCAATATTGCTTGCAATTTGGTGTCTTCAAACTTTTTTGGTGGTCTTCCATGTTCTTCATTTCTTACATCAAAATAATTATTTCTGAACCGTTGAAACCGTCTTTTGTTTGTTGCTTCTGATAGCTCATGGTCACCATAAGCCTCGACAAGCATTCAATGCGACTCAGCAGCACTTTTTTTTCAAATGAAAACAAAAAATTAATGCTTTCCGCAAATCATCACTTTCTGGTACAAAATTCGACATTGTTAACACGACAAAAACATATGATGATGTTTGTTCCATGACTTGACGTATACTAAAGATCCTTGATAGATCTCATACAAAAAAAAAAAAAAAAAAAAAAAAAAAAAAAAATTTAAGGCTCGTTCACAACAAATGTTCCCTATCGATACATTTATATCTTAACGCTCATTTCATACTGGTACACCTGGTAATTAATTTTATGTATTAATTTTACTGATGATGTGTTGTAATGATTAGTGTTTCTAGTTATTTAAGGCAGATGTCAGTCTGTTGTAGATACCCACTAGTTCTGGGATTTTCTCATGCCCATTTGTGACTGTTGCTGCTCCCGTCTGGGGGTCCATGTCGAGCCTGTATAGGAAACAGCTGAGCGTGGGGGCGTCCGTTTTCTGAGCGTAGTTGTTGAATCTCACGAGCTTGTTTGCTCACATGAAATTTTATATGCTAAATTATGTGGTGCCTACCATTTAAATAACCTGCTGTGTGGCAACCATTTAAATAACCTGTTGTGTGCCATGGTATCCGATTGTTGCCTGACCTCTGAATTATTTTGGTAGTAACAATCACTATCTTAATGAAAGGGTACATTAGTTAAATATCAGTAAATTGTTCTTCAGCTTGTTTACAATTTAGAGTATATAAAATTTAGCCCATTTCAGTAAATGTGTAATATGCTATAAGTGCTGTGTTTTTATGAATGTTTAAAATTGAAGTAACTTATTTTCACCTGAATAATAATTTTTAAAGATGTGTGGTAGTTTTAAACATGTGATGGTTTTATCTGACAAGTTCTCTCGTTTAAAGGTACCAAATAAAACGTTCGGTGCAACTGTCAATGGTGATTGCCTGATGTGTTACTTTGGTCCAGTCCTACCACACTACAGCCTATTGTGCTGAGTTTGTGTTACTGCGTGAAAGGGGGAATTACATGTTGTTTTGACACTTCACTATGCAGTGATGGAATGATATGAGAGACCAAAGTCGAGGCACCATTTCTCTCAGTCATCACCGAGATTTATTGTGCTGAGTTTGTGTTACTGTGTGAAAGGGGGAATTACATGTTGTTTTGACACTTCACTATGCAGTGATGGAATGATACGAGAGACCAAAGTCGAGGCACCATTTCTCTCAGTCACCACCGAGATTTAATTTGCACATTGAACAGGCAAAGAAGGATATAAAGAACTACCTCAATTTGGACATGGACAGAAAATCATCACAATACTGTCTGCTAACAACATGACGGTAGTTGCCGCTTAATGAAATGCAGTCTATGTTAGCTGATTGCTGTAATAGCTATTTATAAATAAGAAGGAAACTAACATAATGGGGACTGAGTATTAAACTAGGACAAGGAACTCCTGAACAGTTGGGCTAATTTTGCTGTCCTGGGAGTATGAAGAAGGAAGATGCAGAAAAGACAGTAGCAAGAATCACTCGAGGCAAATGGCTTTCTGAAAAAAGAAACAGCTACCAACAATACATTAAGAACCTGGAGATGAGAAAGATTAATGTTGGTGCAGTCTTCAGTCTGATGACTTGTTTGGCATAGTGCTCTGTCCTCTGCAAGTCTCTTCGTATTCAGATAACTGCTCCAACTCCCTCACACTTCTCTCTGTTGCCAAACTGACAATTCCTTGATGCCTCAGGGTGTGACCTATCGATCAATCCCTCCATTTACTCAAGTTATGCTATAAATTTCTTTGTTACCAATTCAATTCAGTAACTCCTCGTCACATCTATGATTATCTGTTTAATCCCTAGAATTATATCAGTTCCTCGATCTGCCCATGTGATCTTCAGTATTCTGCTCTAGCACTACATTTTGAACCCTTCAATTCTCTTCTCACCCAGCCCGCTTATTGTCCCGTTTCATTTTTGCACGAGGCTACATTCCGGTAGAATACCTTTGGAAAAACTTCCTAAATTTATATCAGTTGTTAACACATGGCTCTTTTTCACAACGGCTTTTCTTTCCATTGCCAGTTTGTATCTTCCCTATTCTGGCCAAACATCAGTTATTTTGCTGATCAAATGGCAAAACTCGTCTACTACTTCCAGTGTCTCATTTCCTAACCTGAGCTTTACGTCTTCTCCCAGAATTTTAATCCACTTTCCAAATTTCTCCTCATTTTCCTTTATTGCTCACTCAATGGACAGACTAAATAACATGTGCCGTCTGGGTTCTGCATGGGTGTTGTAAATAGCCTTTCACTCCCTTTATTTTACACCTGTTACTTTACTTTTCCAGTCGACACTGTCAAATGTTTTTTGTAAATCTCTAAGTGTTAGAAACACAGGCCTCACTCTGTAAAATAAGTTTTCGAGGCAATATTGCTTCACGCGTTCCTACATTTCTCTGGATTCATAATTGGTCTACTAGTCCAGTCAGCAAAGCAAAATTTGGGGAAAAATATCGTGTAGTCAAAAATTTTTGAACAGGAGGATAGAGTATGGTGAACAACACACTAAAATCTCCACCAGCAGGGTGTCAGCACGGGGTTGAGGGGTATCTAAATTTACTGTTTACTGATTGATTAATTAATTTTATAACTAAAAAATTGAGGCTGTTAGTGAAAATGTTTCCCAGTGCAAAAAAATTGTCCTATTCATTTTTTTCTCTAGGACTAATAGTTTTTATGTTCTAAGTGATGGAAAAATCACAGATTACTAAGAGAAAGGAAGTTTAATGGTATAGGTTGGAAAGAGAGGGGGTAGAAACATGAAGGGAGGTCATGATTTTCCCTCGCTCACAGATCTGCAAACCGAAGAGCACGCAGCTGATTCCCCATTCTATTTACCCCACAACATCACAAGAAGCAACTACAGGGTGTTTCACAAAGTTATATCCACCCTCTGCAGTGCCTTTCGAATCACGGGCAATGCAGTAAGCAGACATTCCCACAGAGTGTTTGGTTTTCACAAATTGCATTAACACTAGACAAAATGCGGATATGATTTGCTAATAATACTAGTACAAGAAACACATATGGACAGAATCTACACAAATCTCTACACTGCTTGAGGGGAAATTGACACACTGTCATTCTGTATTGCAGCTTCTTACCCAATGCTCGTATATGAGCAGACAAAATAACTTCACTGAGCCTGTATTTGTAACAGTGAAACAATTTTCAGTTTATTAATGAGTATTTATTTGCAATTGTTAAGTGAGCATTTATGTAAAAAATGTTCCTATAAACAATGGCTGAGAAGTGTATAATTTGTAAGTGTGATATTGTTAGTGACCTTTGTAGTCTCAGTGGGAAAGGGGTTGGATTGGTAAATGTGGCACCTTGCTGCTGTCTCCTGTTTACACCGTATTGTAAAGTCATGTGATTGTCTTGTCGGTTGATGGTGAATTAATGAATGACCAATAAGTTACTGCACTTCCATCACCATTAACTGTGTTACTGGTAGACTCCACTCACTCAGGAACTGTTGGCACTTGTAGAGTGGATCCACTTACCACATACCCACAGTATATGTTTCAAGGTGGACGTTAATATGTCTGGTGGAATGGGGCTGATCATGTTCAAGTCTAGAACAGTAATTTGCCCATGACACCTAGGTGACCCACTTCTGTTGCAGAGAGCCAATTTAAGCCTCTCAGCCTCTTCAGAAGTCGGGAGCGCTGAGAGTGGGGAAATGCATTCGATACCCTTTGTGCTGTGAAGAGCATTACAGAAAGTGGTAGTGAAGACAACATATTTGATGTTGACAAATAAGTACTGACACCATGTGTCATTTGGGACAGACTTTCCAGTATAGTAGACCGTTACAGCTGTTGAACATTTGTACATAATGTCTCATTTAACCATGGGAAATAAGTACTCATTCAATAAAATGAAAATAGCTCCACTATGTAAACAGGACTCAAGTGAAGTTATTTTGTTTACTCGCAAAAGAGTGCACGATAGGAAATGCCAGGAAGGTACAGTCTGCCTGTAAACTTAAAAGCAAGCAGTGTTCGTGGTGGGGGAAACTGCCTTTCTAGGAGGAATGCTACAGCTGTCTTAAGGATCACTAAGAATCAACATCCTCTCTAGCAGTATAGAACACTGTGCAGAAATTCACATATATTGTGTCCATATGTGTTTCTGGCATTAGCATTATTAATAACTCATACCTGTATTCTGTGTAAAGTTAACACACTTTTTAGGAAACAAACAACTCCCTGGAATGCCTGTGCGCTGTTACCAGTTATTTTTAAGACATCCTGTTGAGGATGGGTATAACTTCCTGAAACACTCTGCAGCTGTTTCTTCTGAAACTCTTCACTTTGCAGACCTATGAAGGAGGGAATTAGAAATTGCACAACCACAATCTGACGACCTACCTTCTCATGTTTTTCACCCCCCTCCTCCCCAGGTGAGGTACACACATTTAATATTTCTTCTTACTGCACTTCATTTGCCAGTGAACAATAATTTTGTACCATTAAAACTCTTAAAAATAATTTGTGATCTTTTCCATCCACTGCAATGTGGAAACTGTTAGTCCTAGGGGAAAATATGAGTAGCACTGTTTCTATAGAAGTTGCCCACCTCCAGCTCCCTATACACACGACCCACTGTGGGTCATTTTAGTATTTTGTTTGTGGCAGTTCCTCCTGTCATTGCATAAAAATTTATGACCACACAATTCCCCCCCCCCCCCCCCCCCCCAACTTTTCTTAGTGTTCCTTGACTTGGATGCACCTTGAAGTCAGCTCCTACCAGCTTTTCCATTCTTCTGTATGTGTCAGTATTTCACAGTCATAACTAAATAACTAATAGTTTGAAAAACAAAGATTCTGTGACTTACCGAACGAGAAAGTGCTGGTAGATAGACACAATAAAAAACACACAAATTTCAAGCTTTTGGAACCCACGGTTGCTTCATCAGGAAAGAGGGAAGGAGAGGGAAAGACGAAAGGATGTGGGTTTTAAGGGAGAGGGTAAGGAGTTATTCCAATCCCGGGACTGGAAAGACTTACCTTAGGGGGAAAAAGGGACAGGTATACACTTGCGCGCACACACACACACACACACACACACACACACACACACACACACACATCCATCCGCACACAGGCACACATATGTAAAGGCAAAGAGTTTGGGCAGAGATGTCAGTCATCAGTCTGCCTGTGTCTGTATATGTGCGGATGTATATGTGCGGATGGATGTGTGTGTGTGTGTGTGTGTGTGTGTGTGTGTGTGTGCGCGCGCGTGCGTGCGTGTGTGTGTGTGTGTGTGTGTGTGTGTGTGTGTGTGTGTGTGCCTGTGTGCACGCGCGCGCGAGTGTATACCTGTCCCTTTTTCCCAGTAAGGTAAGTCTTTCCGCTCCCGGGATTGGAATGACTCCTTACCCTCTCCCTTAAAACCCACATCATTTCATCTTTCCCTCTTTCCTGATGAAGCAACTGTGAGTTGCGAAAGCTTGAAATTTGTGTGTTTGTGTATATCCACCAGCGCTTTCTCGTACGGTAAGTTATAGAATCTTTGTTTTTTAATATATTTTTCCCATGTGGAATGTTTCTTTCTATTTTATTCATATCATTAACTAATAGTTTGGTAATATTCACCTGTCAAGCACCTGCCTTCTTCGATTTATTAAATTATTCTTGAAATCTGATAATATTTCATCTCTCTCTCACATCTCGTTCAACAAGTGGAACAATTCTGTTATGGCTGGCTCTCTCAAAGACCTCAACAATTCTAAAAGAATGTCCAGGGATCTCGTCTCGGCATACACTTTTCAATGTGCTGTCAAATTCTTCTCGAATTATCGTCATTTTCATCTACAGTCGTCTTTTTCTATAATTTTTCCTTCGAGCCCACTTCACGTGCGTAGCCCTTCTACTTTTCCCTTCTTTGCTTGATACTGCCTTGCCACCTGAGCTCTTGACGCTGAACAGTGCTTTTCGTTTCTCCGAAGGTTCCTTTCATTTGCCTACAAGTGGTATCTATCTTTCCCCTATTTATGAGTACGTCTAACTGACTTGCACTGTCCTCTACCCATTCCTGCTTAGCCATTTTGCACTTTCTGTCAATATTATTTTTTAGTTATTTGTATTCCCTTTTGCCTTCTTCATTTACTGCATTTTTATATTTTCTTATTTTGTCAATGAAATTCAGCATCTCCTATGTTACCAAGGATTTCTACTTGACCCTGCCTTTTTACCTATTTGGTCCTCTGCTGCTTTCAATATACCATCTATCATCTCGTATTTTATTCCTTTCCTCTGTTTCAATTATTGCTTAATGTTCCCTCTGAAACCCTCAACAATCTCTTGTTCTCTTATTTTATCAAGGACCCATCTCCTTGATGTCCGATCTTTTTTCAATTTCTTCAGTTTTAACTGACAGTTAATAACCGAACAACAACAATCACAAGTCCATATCAGCCACTGGAAAAAGCTTACAGTTTAAAAATCTCTATTTTACTACTGTATAATCAACTAAAACTTCTAGTGTCTCTCAGTCTGTCCCTTGTATACAACCTTCTTATATAATTCTTGAAGTGTTACCAATGATTAAACAACACTCTGAGCACGATTCTACCATGTGATTTCCTCATTCACTCCTTTCCCCCAATCCATATTCTCCAACTAATTTTCCTTCTATTACTGCTATCAAATTTCAGTCCCCGATCACAACTAAATTTTGGTCTCCCTTAACTTTTTATCTCCTCATACATTCTTTCAATATTTTTATTATTTAAGGGTGTATACGCAGACAGAAAAAAAAAAAAAAAAATAAATTTCCGGATTTTTTCAGGTAAAAAATACATTTTCTCCCATGTGAAATACACTTTTTCCGTGTTAAGTGACAGTATACTTTTCCTCAGAACAGTAAAACTTATCAATCCTGTGAATGGTTGTGGTTTTATACACCGGCATAGAATTTCCCAGCCCTTTAGAAAACCAAACTCAGTAAAAAGAAACCAACACGTTTTGGAAAGATCTTTGATGTACAGCAACATGCATGCTGCATATTTTTGTATTATGATAGTATAATTATGAATTCCACCAAACACTGAAGCACTGAAATCGAGACTGCGATGTGCTTTTGTAAGCCAGTCATAGCTCAGGTCACTTGATCTCGCCAGCCGATGACAGCGGATATTCAGAGCATAGGACACCTGACGTAGTCAGGCAACATCAGTGTTACGTAGCGCATATACACAAATTGGAAAAGTTCATGGTTTAAATTAATATACGTAGTGTTGCTACAAGAAAACCAAAGCTTTCACATATAATATTGATCTTTTTTGCACATGTTACACTTTAAGATATATCACACAAATGTGACAGTAAAATTTTTAATAACGACATAAATGTCTGATCATCTGGGCTCACAATTCTTCTAATAGTTGTCCACAAAGAGTTAATTTTTAAATGAGATTCAAACACTCTGTGATTTAAGAAATTCATTGTACGTTCTCGAACATAGTTCACCTTGCATAAAAGTAAATTTACTTTGAAAGTAATACTTTTCAAACAACCATTCACAATATTTTCCTGCAACCTGTTAGAAACAGGTTTGTTTCAGCAGTTGCAAGAGCGCCCCTTGTAACACGCATCACCGCGCTTGCGCAGCTACGATGGCGCAGGAAGCCCGTATACATCAGCCCCAGATCTACAATATTTCGGAACAGCGGCAATACTAGATAGTGGTTCCCTCCCTTGAGTGCAAAGCGCAGGAGGAGGAGGAGGAGGAGGAGGAGGAGGAGATTAGTGTTTAACGTCCCGTCGACAACGAGGAAGTGCAGTGCCCCGCATCTTCACACAGCATTCTTCTATCGCATATCCTTGTACATTGCTCTGTGGAATTCAAACTTATAACAGCAGAAGTTAAAATGTCCCCCCCCCCCCCCCCTCTCTCTCTCTCTCTCTCTCTCTCTCTCTCTCTCTCTCTCTCTCTCTCTCTCTCTGTGTGTGTGTGTGTGTGTGTGTGTGTGTGTGTGTGTGTGCGCGCGCGTGGGGGTGGGGGCAAATGCCTTGCAATTAATATTGGATGGGATTATCTGTAATCCAGAGGACAAGAACTCTTCAGAAAATTTGCACTCTTTATTGTCTATTAGCTAATAACTTGCTTTTTTTGTGTAACATGAAATAGGATACATAAAACCAATAAAGACAAATGACAAGGCAGACAGTACACATTTCTTCAGTCCTTAAGTTCTAGCATTTTTCTCTCTCTAACCTTGCTACAGCTTTACATGGTGCCCTTTCCTTTCTGCGAAATCTATTAACTCATCAAACTTCTTCAAATGTTTTCCCACATGAAAAAAACGAAATATCATTGCCTAATATTGAAAAAGCTGTTAATACAAACAGTACCCAAGACTGGTGTGTTTTCTCAATCTGGTTACGTCTATTTTGTCACTGTCTTCTAGATAAAACAAAATAGGCCTGTCTAATATTGCAGGAATTGTAACACACAACAAATAAACAGACTGTTTTATCACAAATGGTCACTTTTTTTAACACGACAGAATATAATTCACGAAGTACCAATATCAAATGTCTATTAGGCCTACTACAAGCACAAAGCTTTATGTTCGGAAATAGTTTCACATTTCATTCATACGCTCCAGCTTCTCAAGCTGGAGATCAAAAAGCAGTAGTACGAAATTTTTATACAAATTTGGAACTGTCATATTCTTTCATAATTTGTGTGACGTCCCCGTTTCTTCTCCTTCCTCGTTATAACAAACAATCTTGTCACCACTAATTCTGTAACTATTCCTGCCAGTGTCAAAACTTATTCTCCAGTTAATTTCACTAACTCTGCCACAATCAACTGCTTAGTTATCCTGTGTTTATTCTCCGGTTATGTGTTCACACAATGCTACTCCAAGAATAGAACTTAGGCAGCTGCTACCAGGGTTTGTACAACTGGCAATTACTAGTGTAGCAATCTGGCCAAAAATTATCTATCAAAAATTCATTTTCTTGGATACACCGAGAAGATAATACATAATCTTTCTTGCCTGTTATTCCTGTTAGTAGTTATTTCTGCTCTGGTAGTCTGAATCTATGGATTTAGTTGGTAATTATAACAATGCTGATCATTCAGAAACCCAGTCAATCACATAAACAGCGACTGACATTCACCTGTTCGGCTTTATTCCGCTCAGCTCGTATAGCCCCATCCCCTTCTGTCTGCATGAAAGCTTATTTCCAGATGCATCGGGGATTCCCCTTGCAGATACATGACGTACACTATGCATGCATTCAAAAATCAACTTATGATCCCTTCAGAAATAAACTTATAATATGTTTATAAATGTTCAAAAACCAACAGGGATGCATTTCAAAATCATATGAATAATCGATAGACCAACATGTGCTGGATACTAAGCACATTGTGAAAAAAGGCTTTTTCCTCAAGAATATGAATTCTTGCCACCAGGGGCAGATATTCCTGTTTGCCCCCATTGAATCTGGCTGCTTGTGCACGCCAGTAAAATTTTTCTGGGTAGCATCCTGCTGCAACTGCTTATACAGCTAACAGCCACACTTCTGCAGCCAGAAACGGGAGAAAGTATCACACATGCACGGCTATCTGCGCACATGCCTGAGCCTGCTCGCAACTGCTCAAATGAATCTAATGTAAACAGTTGTGATGTCACATTCATCGGAGGCAATTAGTTGTTTTGAAGCATTGCACAGTCTTCCTAAAGCCTTTGACACATTTTGCTGTTGGCAGATGCTTGTGTGAGTACTGTGTTTTATTGTTGTATATGGGGCATTTCATTTACAACTTAAGTTTTATTTTCGTTTTTCTTTTTTTTTCTCTTGTTCTTAGTTTATTGCTGTAATATTGTTCTGCAGTAGCAGGATACAGTAGCATCCTTTGTTACAGTATTGTTTCTTACCAGGTAAAATTACAAAACTTTAACTGAAAAATAAAACAAAACAAAAAATTCTCGAAATTCTAAAAAATTTCCGGGTTTTTCCGGTTTTCTCCCGGAAGAAAAAATTCCCGGGTTTCTCCCAGATCTCCCAGGTCGTATACACCCGGTATATGCTAGATGGTGTATAAACTTATACTGCTATTGTGGGAGTTGGCTTCATCTCTAACATCTTTATCTACTTACTTTACAACAAATGTTTCACATGAAGTAATTTTTGATTCCATTTTAGGTTTGACCTCCATTTTTCAAAACTTCCTCCTGTAGTGTGGACCAATTGGGGAAGGGATCTTAAATACTGCCAACTGCCTACAGTGTAAAGGATCCTCTGCACAGAGTAACTGCAGAGACTTAAAATATTTGCTTAAACACAGTATTGAATCTTGTGTGGTGGGGTTATTATGTTCCCTTTCTGTACAGTCCGCTGACAACTCAGTGGTCTAGAGCTTCTGTAAAGTTTGGAAGGTAGGAGACGAGGTACTGGCAGTAGTAAAGCTGTGAGGACGGGGCGTGAGTCGTGCTTGGGTAGCTCAATTGGTAGAGCACTTGACCGCGAAAGGCAAAGGTCCCAAGTTCGAGTCTCGGTCCGGCACACAGTTTTAATCTGCCAGGAAGTTTCAACTCAGTGGTCTCACTTCTGATGCCTGAGCTGCTATCTTCCCAAGCATGCCAAAGAGTAGATGCCCATGACCTTGGGGAACCTGGATTCACAGGAATGGCCATTGTGCCAGATGACCTTTGCTGTGGCCAAGTGGCAGCTGTGGGGAGAGCCCTCGATTGAAGTAGCTGGTATCAAGGCAGACATTATGCACTAGAAACACTTCAAACTAAACCAACATAATGGCCCTACTGAGCTGCCTACCTCAACAGATAGGTATAGATCAGTATTTCTGTAAGTGGTCTTTATCAACCTCTTGGATCGATTTGAACCTGCAAGGGGTCCATGTCAATGGAAAAAAAAAAAAAAAAAAAAAAAAAAAAAAGGAACTGAAAATGCATCAGATGTAAATGGGGGTCAATGAAAGTGGTTGCCATTTAGGTAGGTCATAAAGAAAATTCCAAATTTTTCTCACAGCAATGAAGCTTGCCCCAATGTATGCCAGCGTGTGTCTCATCGACTAAGAGAGAAGATGGAGCCACTACTTACTTTTACTCTCCTGCTTGCAACATTCAGCAATATTATTAATTATTTTTATGGTTCCAGTCCTTAGAGTACTAGCCCCTGCTCTTCTCTGAGGAGTGGACAGAGTATTTGGCACTGCCAGTAAGGTGCCATGAACCATTTCATCAGTCATAGAGAGATGTATTACTCTGCAACACTACATAACATAACAATTATCTCGCAGTGGCTTCACATGCACTGTTACATTGCATAGGTTGGCAGTCAGTGGGTACAAAGTTCGAGTGGGCTGAACTGACCGACTTATGCCAATCCTGAACTAGTGTCCTTGTTCATCTCTTTGTGAACAGTTTATAGTTAAGTAATGTGCAAGTCGAAGAGAATCAATGTATGTTGTTTTGGAGAGGTGGTGGAAAATATCCTTTTCTTTACCTTTTTTTTGTAGTTCCTTACATCTGCCAAGAGATACCCAAATCATTTTCTGAATATGAGAGGGCTAATTTTGATTGCTACATCTTGTCATATTTACCAAAATAGTTTAAATTTTGTTAACAGATAACTGATTCTAAGCATAGCAGAATCTAAAAAGGAACATAGATAGTAAATTGTTGATTATTTGAAGTTTTGACTCATTCCATCATTCTTGGACCAATGATTACCTAAGTGCATTTTATGCAACAAGTGCATTTTATGCAATGAAGTGTTAAGCATAAATGCTATGAAATCATCTGAAGAAACAACCGAGGATCATTTGAGAACATGTCACTGTGATAAAAAGAGGCAAAAAACTTGAAATACTTTCAAATACTTAATGATAAATTTCATAAGAGACATTTGAGAACATGTCACTGTGATAAAAAGGGGTGAAATACTTAATGATAAATTTCATAAGAGACCAGCAGTAGACAGCATTTTTACTTTGACATCACAAAGAGATTCTGTTGATTTGTGAATGTCTTAAAAAAATCTAGCTACTTGCAGCAAAATCTGGAAAACTGTAGACTATTGGGGAACAGTTAATTTTGCCTGCCACTGAAGAAGTTTTAAAAACTGTTCTACACAAACCTGTTTACAATATACTCAAAAGATTTCCTTTGAGCACAATACTGAAATCAACTTGTGTAGTTACATGCAAATGACCAATTTCTCCATACAAATGGATGAGTCAAGTTTATCTGGTAAATTAAGCATTATTAGTATTATAAATTTGTTTTATTATGGACCAAAAAATCCACAAATAGCTGCTGTTCATGAGAACTGTGGGAAAAACCAGTAAAGGCGAATCAGTAGCTAATGTTTCGAAAGATTATTTCGTCGAAAAAGTGATCCCATTATCAAATACGATGTCAGCAGCAGCAGGTGGAGCACCTAGCACATTTGGGTGCTATCAAGGAGTTATAAGCTATTTAAAACAAAATGTACCCAGGGTGTATGCAGTACACTACGTCAACCGTCAACCACAGTTAGATGCTAAAAATCTGAGTAGTAGACAGCATCAATCTCTTAAATTTGTCATTAGCACAGCAAATTAATTTCGAAGTGAGGTGTTGCATTCTAGGTTATGTACATACCTTTGTAATGCTGATACTTCATCACAATGAAATGCGCAGGGTGTAAAAAAGCTTATGTTTGACATGATTTTTCTGACTTCTTGAGACTGTTTTAGACTTTCTGGGCACTAAAAATCCAATTTTAAAAGGAAATCTAATCAAATGGAAACCATACATCGCTTATTTAACATACTTGTTTTCTAATTTTAATGAGGTTAACTTGCCATTGCAGTGTGACAGTCTAAATTTGATAAAAACAAGTCCACAATTTCAGTTTTTCTTCCAAAATTAATCCAACAAACACTGGAGAGAGCAAATTCTTCCAGTTTCTGTCACAGACAAACTGCCAGAATGATCGCATTTCAATGTACGTTCAACATTTAAATATCCGTCGCACCGACTCTGAAATTAGATTTGATTTTGACTGTGGAAAAATCTGTGGATTATCAATCAACACAGTGAAGTTGGAGAAATGAATGTCATAGTGCAAGAAGAATTGATGCCAATAGTCACTAATGAAAAACTTAAAAGTACAGTTTATAATGGAATACGGGCAATTCTGGCTACACAGACTCAGGCTCATACCTCCCATTAAAAGCATTTTTATTAGTTTTACTAGACCTGCATTTTGTGTCACTAAAGTAACAAACACATAAAACTTAACTTTTTTTTAGTTTTTTGCTCTACTTTTCTACAGTTAAACCGATCCATTTGAACTGCACAGTATTAGCTGTTGGAAACACACTTCAGGTTGAGGAATTTGTGAAACTTAAATGTATGTAAGGCAGGACCCTATCTAAAATAGGAAAAATTGGCATATGGTCTGTGAGATGAAAAAGTCTAGCAACCTCTAGGAGAATGTAAAGATTTCAATACATACAGTTACAAACCAACTGCTTTCCCTACACCAGCTACCCCACAAGAAGAGGGACATGCATGAAGACTGGGAACAAAACAATTTATTACACACACTGTGCACACTAGAAAGTGCAGAGATACTTTTACAGGGATGAAACAGTTATTTTTCACACAACAAATGGAAGATAAATTTGGAGAAGCAGACACACTGGAAAAAAATGCGAAGTGGATTACTACTGTTAAAAGTATCTCCTGTCGTCTAGTCTCGAGCACATAAGACGTGCGAAAAGACTGAGGGAGTATTGTTCCAGCTAGAACTTCGAATACTGTACAAGGAGTTATCTACTACAGAGACCTCAGGATCCAGACAGACAGAGAGCTACGAGGTAATCTAGAATGGCGATTGTCCGACGGACAGTGTTAAAAAAAATATCCGAATGGAGACTAGGGCTTTCATCTCAGTTTTTGAAAGAATGTCCTCAAATAAAAAGTTCAAAGTTACAGTGTACAGATGTGACGTGAAAACTTACGTCTCACTGCCGACGAGATATTTTCGACGCTTACATTCTGGACGCACTGTCCGACTGAAAGGCAGACCCGAAATTTGACAACTGTCGCAGATCACTTCGTAAAGGTCCCCGTGCAAACAGCCAGCTACCCGAGTAAACTGTGCGCAACATCATTCTCCGTGTCCACCATTTAGCTCAATACTCGAAAGGTAAAATAAAATACAATAATATAAAACCACAAACTGTCTCTCACGTACAGACGTGAGAAGAAAATACGAGCACACACATCTAGTCAGTACGATAAATTATGCAAAAGTCACAGCTATCACCTCATCTTCTTTCAAAATGCAATTTATCATCTGCTGTAAAACAAGAATGTGCAACAAAATGAAACATTATTTGCAAGAGAGATCCCTATCCCTTCGGAGTTCCAATCTTACAGTGCCAGCACGAGCCCACCGGCAGAAACATTTTCTCATTTTGTATCCCTCCGACGACACGAGGGAGGAAATCCCACTCCACAGCTTTTCCCTTCCAAAATATATGTGGCATACAATCAAAAACAAGTCACCGGACAAAAAAGATTACGACACTGGGCCGAAGAAGTGACATATCGTCTTCTTACCCCGATCTACAACCTGAAGAACTACACCGAGAAAAACAGCTAAAAGAAAGAAAAGCCCAAAGAAAAAAGAATACAGCACAGAACTAATTCAACAGTTGTTATGCAACCAGAGCTCTCACTGACGGCTGACGACTCCACGGACAGTACACCGATCGCACAGGACTAATCTGCAGACAAACACACTGCAGACACACACACACACACACACACACACACACACACACACCAGCTTCACCTTCACTGACTACACCACCTTTTCCTTTTCAGTGATTTTACAATGGAACTCCAACGTCTACTCTCCCCACCTGGAACATATTCACCAATTAATCACAAACCCACAGTACTGACGGTGTCGAACTGCAGCCTCACGTGTCAGTTTGTCCGTACGGTACCGTCATATGCCAATTTTTATTTAATGCGTGACTCAAAATTTATTTCCCAATCTTTTCACATCTAACATTTTATTAGAGAAATGTATATAACGACAATAATTTTACATTTGTCTGTTACCGAGATAATAATAATGTCCTTTTGCTCTCCTGTAGAACTGAATTTTTTTTACATACGAGGTCGCCATTCGGCACCACCAATACACGTACGACGACAATACGGAAACGGTAGACTGCAACTCACCGTATAGTGGAGGTGTGTGGCCACAGACGGGCACAGTGAAAACTATTGTCAAAATATTAAAGCTTTCAGATGAAGTTCTTTTACATTAGAAAACACACACACGTTCACACGAGAACACGCGACCGCCGTTTGACGGCACCGGAGCTCGACTGCGATTGTTTCTGGTGGAGCATTAATATGCTGGAATGTGTGGTGGAGGTAAGGAGGCAGCATGAGCTGGTGTGGGGGAAGGTGCTAGTGCTGTCTGGCAGAGCATGCAGGGACAGCATAAAGCTGTTAGGTGCAGTATCGGGAAGCAGTGCTGTGGAGGGTAGGTGGGAGGCAGGACTAGTAGAAGTTTAAGTTGGGCCACGGGGTTTAGAGCAATGAAGAATTTCCACCCGTGCAGTTCAGGAAAGGCTCCTGTTGGTAGGTAACCGGAGATAAGGATGTTCACCCTTTTGCTGCAGAATTCTCGTGCATATTCTCACTTCGAATATAACAAAATTCTGCACGACGGAAAAGCTTTTGTCTGCTAATCTGCACAGTTTTAGAGAAAGCACCCGTGGTGCTCAGCTCGCCTTTTTCTCACACGATATCCTGCGCACTGTGGACTAATGGCAGATTCTGTAGATTTCCACACTGCAGCCCGATATGACGGTACGAGCATACAGAATAGGTTCCCTAATATGTGAGTGGGTCGAACACTTCTCCGACACTTCGGGGCCCGAACCCGAGTGCAGGTCGAGATGCGACTCCGTGTTAAAGAGACTACGCGTGAGTACGGGACGAGCCGAGATTTTCTATACGTGCGAGCCACCTGCCACTCAAAAACTGGACTTACTTCGTACAAGAACAACGTACGGACGCCTCGAGACCTGCCCGCCGATCGGTGCTACCTTCTGTTGTCAATTTCTAGAATGATTTCCAAAGGAACACTAGCAAATGTAACAGCCGCCGTCACGACGGGTCGAGCCGATACGATCGCACCGATGTAATTTTGTCTGTTTACTTGATAGTTTCACAGTTTGCTGTACTTCTACTACAAATAAGTCACGTTTGGTCAGTGAGTGAGACATTTTGAAAGGTTCCGGAGGAAGAACTTTCACAATAATTCGCCTTGCTCTTTTTCCTCGGAACGACGATCGTACTTTCTGTAGTTATTTTTTCGTACTTTCTGTCATTATTTTTTCAAAATTTGTAATCTATCATAGAACTAGTAAATATGTAAAATAAATCTCTAAGCTCGCCCATTTTTTAGTACGTATTAGTCTCGATGAAACAGCAATTACATACGTGCTAACAGAATGCGATACGTTGTCCTCGGGGGAGACTGTTTGTCAGAGACGAGGGCATTGACAGGGGAGCCCCAGGGAAATATGATAGGACTGCTGTTATTCTCCATATACATAAATGATGTGATGGGATGAGCAGCAATCTGCAATTGTCTGCTGATGATGCTGTGATGTACAAGAAGGTGTCCAAGTTGAGTGACTGTAGGAGGATACAAGATGACTTAGACAGAACTTCTATACAGGGTGATGAATGGCAGCTAGCTCTAAATGTAGAAAAATGTAAGTTAATGCAGATGAGCAGAAAAAACAAACCCATAATGCCAAAATACAGAATGATAAGAGTCCCACTTGACATAGTCACATCATTTAAATATTTGGGTGTAACACTGAAAAGTGATGTGAAATGGAATGAGTATGTGAGGATTCTGCTAAGGACTCTGTTTATTGGCAGAATGTTGGGAAAGTGTGGTTCATCAGTAAAGGATACCGCTTACAGGACACTAGTGTGAACTATTCTCGAATACTGCTCGAGAGTGGGATCCCCACCAGGTTGAATTAACAGAAGAAATCGAAGCAATTCAGAGGCAGGCTGCTAGGTCTGTTACCAATAGGTTCTATCGACGTGCAAGTATTAGGGAAGTGCTTCGGGAACTTAAATGGGAATCTGTAGAGGGACACTATAGAGAAAATGTAGAGAACCAACATTTGAAGCTGACTGCAGAATGATTCTATTACCACTGATGTACATTTCACGTATGGCCATGAAGGAGGAGGAGGAGGCGAGAATAGTGTTTAATGTCCTGTCAGTAACAGGGTCATTACAGACAGAGCATGAGCTCAGATCAGGGAAAAATGGGAAGGGAAATTGGTTGTGCCCTTTCAAAGGAGCCACACCAACATTTGCCTGAAGCAATTCAGGGATATCATGGAAAACCTAAATCGGAGCGGCCAGATGCAGGTTTGAACTGTCACCCTTCCGAATGTGAGTCCACTGTGCCACCTCGCTCGGTTAGAGAAGTGAAGAAGTGGTAAGAGAAATTAGGGCTCATAAGGAGGCACAGAAATAGTTGTTTTTCCTGGTCTCTATTTGCGAGTGGAACAGGAAAGGAAATGACTACTAGTTGTACGAGGTACCCTCCACCACACCATATATGGTGGCTTGCAGAATATGTAAGCAGGTATAGATGTTAACTTCTTACCTTCTCAATTTCTTCCAAGTCACTTCTCAACTGTCCTTCTAAGGACTTAAGAGTTGCAAGTGATAACGATTTCAGTTCAGATACTCTCCTCAGACCATGCAAATACGGACTTCCTTGTAAAAGATCAACCTCCTTTTGAAGTGCTTTTGCTTGTGATAGTGCCTGAAAAAAGATGTTCTGCATCAGGACATGCCATACCATATTTTTCCACTGCCACAAAGTGTTCTACCTGTGTTTAGTCCATATTATTTTAATTGATAGATGAAAACAATGAATTATACCAGCATTACCTTTACAAAATAACTTGTCACATAGAATGGAAAATCTGAGATGAAATATGGTAACAACAAAATGAAAGAGGATAGACTACTATCAACCATAGATGAGGTGTTTATTGACAGACATGCGCTATAAACATTGACTCTATATATATATAAGCTTTTATATACAATTAGCTTTCTATTCCACCAATGCGACTACAATAACAATCTTCTTTCAACGTGTCTGTCTGCCGCTCAATGGCTCTTCTATGTGGTGAGTACAATTTACCTTATTTCATATGGTTAAACAGTGGAAAAACCAGGATGGAATAGTGACAATATTATGAAAAGAATAGACTGCTAATCACCACACAGAGATGCCGAGTCGCAGACTGGCACAACATGTAGACTGCTATACACGTGAGCTTTTGTGCAAAAGGCCTTCTTCTGAAGTAGATAACACATACACATTCATGCAAGCAATGTGGGTGGTGGGTGTGGGTGGTGGGAGTGCAGAGGTGGCCAGGACAAGGAGGGGGGGGGGGGGGGGGAGGACAGCAGGGTAGGAGGGAGGGGGGGGGGGGGGGAAACAGTAAAGTGCTGCTTCAGGGAGCATGCAGGGATGTGTAGCACACAGAATAGAGCAGTTAGGTGCAGTTGGGAGGGAGGGGATTAAATAGGGGAGCAGAGTGGAAAATGTGGGAAGTTGGAGAAGGGAAAAAGGAAATTCTGGGTGCACTGGCGGAATAGGAGACTGTGCAGTGCTGGAGTAGAAGCAGGGGAGGGAGAAATGGGACTAATGAAGGTTGAGATCAAGGGTTGTTATGGGAACACGATGTTGTCGGTAGCAGCAAGGAACTAGATGGCACAGGCTGGAAAGCAGCGACCGAAATGAAGAACACTGTTGGGCAGCGTGCTCCGCAACTGAGTGGTCCAGCTGTTCCTTGGCGACAGTGTATCAGTGGACATTCGTGCAGACAGACAGCTCGTCTGTTGTCGTGTCTGCGTAGAACACGGCACAGTGGCTGTGTAGATCACACGATTGCTTTCACAAGTACCCTGCCCACTGCCGGGATAGGTCACGAGCAGGACTGGCGTAGGGATGGCCTCAGATATTGCACAGGTTCGGTGGGCCACCCATTACACATCGAGAAGTCCCTTCCGTACTCTCTAGCCACCTGTGGCCGTCACATCTGTTGTGACAAGCTTCCACACTTGTAAAGAAACAAATCTCCTGTGCCTTATCTTTCCCGTCACCCACCATCTCCCAGAGTCCCACTATCCTGCCACAAAGGAGCTCGGTACCAAGTCACATTCTCTATCAGGTTTTCGAGTACCTCTCATCGTGTCCTAAAACGAGGAATTTCTATCCACTATCCTTCTCCCCCATCCTCCCATAAGGGTATTCTGCTGCTCGCTGAACCTACACAATATCCTAGCCCAAACCAACTCCACACCTTCTACCTTCTCCCAACCTCTCGCCTCACATCCCTATAATAGACCTAATGCGAGACCTGTCCCGTACGTACTCCCACCACCACCGCCGGGCAGACCTATTGGTGGAAGCTGTTGTGTGATCTACGAGCTAAGTTGCAATCCCTGTGCTGTGCTCTACACGGGGATGACATCTGACAGCTGTCTGTCCGTACGAATGGCCACCGACAAAAGCGACCGTGAGACAGCAGGACCACCCAGTTGCTAAGCACGTTGCTCGACACAACATTTTTCACTTTGACAACTGCTTCACAGCCTGCGCCATTTGGTTCCTTCCTACTGACAGCAGCGTTTTGGAAATGCACAGGTGGGAAACACCAATCTATCTCACATTCTCGGACCCATGACCTCGACCTTCATTAGTCCTTGTCCTCCACTCACCTATCCCTCCCCAGCTTCCACTCCAGCACTACACAGCTTTCTACTCTTCCAATGCACCCACGGTCTCCTTTTTACCCTCCCCTACTTCCCACCTTTCCCCCCCCCCCCCCCCCCTTTCCACTGTCTAACCTCCCAACCGCACCTAGCTACCCTACCCTGACCCAGCCACTTCGCCATATGCTCCCACAAGCAGCACTTTACTGTCCCCCAACCGTACCCCACTGTACCTCCCCCTCCTCACCCCATCCACCCCCGTGCCCCCCACCATTCAGACTGCTTCTCCCATTATGCACAGTTGCTCGCAGTACAGCCGTATCGGCCAGGAACAGAGGTCACGAGTTTGTGAATTGTGCTTCCGTGACTGTGTGTGTGTGTGTGTGTGTGTGTGTGTGTGTGTGTGTGTGTGTTCACTTTAGAAGGAAGTCTTTTTGTTGTGCCTGTCTGTAACTCACACACAAAGAGAGAAAAAGTACACTGGTATAAAATAGTTAGCACAAAATACCTGCTAACATTCCTCAGCAAACAAAATGTTAATACCATTTTATCACGTAACAGCTTGTGATAATGATGACAGCTTGTGATGATGACGATTAGTATTAGGTCCTGAAGACAGATGTGCTGGTAGCAAAGTTTCAACTGCACTTGAATTTTAATATGAGCCTATCTGGTTTCATAATTGCAGAATAACAAAACAAACATGTAATAACTTAATGGTATCCATTGTTGGATATTCACAACTACAATAAATATATTTATAGCAAATATTGATCTTCAATCATTAACAATACAAAAGAAAGATAATGATGAAACTGCCATTCTATGAGGATACATTCTAACATGTCACACTGTTGAGTTGTATACACAATTCAAGTAAATAACATCTGCACCAGTATGTCACAAACATGTGGCTTTTTCATGTGCAATACTGTGAAGACGCAGAGAATGTGGTATAAACGACACTTCAAAATAATAGATATAAACCGTACTACTTGATGACTGTTGATAGTCAACTCCCCAGTTTCCATTTCTCAAATGTGAAGTATGATAGGAGCTTTTTTGAAGTTGTTATTAAAACCATAACAGACAATGTTTTCTTATTAAACAAGTTTACAGCACCTGTACTGGTTAAACAGTGCTTGTGAAAGAGATACAAAGAAATGGACAGCAATAGGGATGAAGCTAATCTGAATGGAATACGCTGATGACATCGCCTCCATGAGTCAGAAGACACAATGGTGAAGGCAGTGAGAGAGTTTTTATCTGTCATCAGTCTTTTAACTAGTTTGATGCAGCCTGTCCAGAACCAACCTCTTCATCTCAAGAGTAGTACTTACATTAAATGTCTTCAATGGTATGCTAGCCATATTCCCTAAAGTTTTCACCATATAGAGCTCCTTTTAGTACCACTGACGTTAGTTCTCGATTCCTTAACATGTATCCTACCATCCTGTTCTTATTTTTGTCAGTGTTTTCCAGATATTCCTTCCCTTGTCTATTCTCGAAGAACCTCCTCATTTCTTATAGTATGAAGCCACTTAACTTAAATTAATAGCACCACATCTCAAACTCTTTGATTCTCTTCTTTGCTGGTTTTTCCACAGTCTGTGATTCACCTTCATACAATGCTGTACTACTAACAAACATTCTCAGAAATTTCTTCACTCCTCTTCTTGCTTGATACTAACACACTACTTTTAGTGAGAAATACCTTCTTTGCTTGTGCTACTCTGCTCCTTATATTTTCCTAATTTCATCTGTCATTCACAATTTTGCTTCCAAGATGGGATAATTCTGTAACTTTGTCTACTGCTTGGTCCCAAAATTTGGTGCCAAGTTTATATATCTTATCATATTTCTGCTAATCCTCGACACTTTTGTTTTTATTTGGGTTATTCTCAACCTAAATTTCATGCTCATCAGACAGAACTCTTCATCTGACAATTCTTTAATGCTTCCGTAGTTCCAGTGAGGCAGCAATATCATGAAAGCTTATCATTGATATCCTTTCACCTCCAATCTTCTTTCTTTTATTTCCATCAAAGATTCTTTGACAGATACATTATCAAACATAACATCAGAACTGTCTTTCTGTCGCCTTTACCTTTCCTACAGGCAAACTAATTGTCACATAACAAAGCCTCAATTTTCTTTTCCATTTTTCTGTAAATTATTCTTGTCAGCAGCTTGAATGTATGAGCTGTTAAACTAATAGTTCTGATACATGTAGTGACATGTGATACTACTTGCATTTATTTGCACTTGCCACATTCAGGATTGCACGGATGATATTTTTCCAAAGTCTCACAGCATACACTATGCAATCAAAAGTATGTGTGCACCCCCAAAAACAAACGTTTTTCATATTATGTGCATTGTGCTGCCACCTACTGCCAGGTACTCCATATCAGCGACCTCAGTAGTCATTAGACATTGTGAGAGAGCAGAATGGGGCGCGCTGCGGAACTTACGGACTTCGAACGTGGTCAGGTCATTGGGTGTCACTTGTGTTATATGCTTGTACGCGAGATTTCCACACTCCTAAACATCTCTAGGTCTGCTGTTTTGAATATGATAGTGAAGTGGAAATGTGAAAGGGCATGTACATCACAAAAGCGTACAGACCAACCTCGACTTTTGACTGACAGACACCGCCGACAGTTGAAGAGGGTCGTAATGTGTAATAGGCAGACGTCTATGCAGACCATCACACAGGAATTCCAAACTGCATCAGGATACACTGCAAGTACTATGAAAGTTAGGCGGGAGGTGCAAAAACTTGGATTTCATGGTCGAGTGGCTGCTCATAAGCCACACATCATGCTTGTAAATGCCAAACGATGCCTTGCTTGGCGTAAGGAGTGTAAACACTGGACGATTGAACAGTGGAAAAACGTTGTGTGAAGTGACGAATCATGGTACAATCCGATGGCATGGTGTGGGTATGGCGAATGCCCGTTGAACGTCATCTGCCGCCCATGTGTGGTGCCAACAGTATAATTCGGAGGTGGTAGTGTTATGGTCTGGTCATGTTTTTGCAACCCTTGTTGTTTTGCATAGCACTATCACAGCACAGGCCTACATTGATGTTTTAAGCACCTTCTTGTTTCCTACTGCTAAAGAGCAATTCGGGGATGGAGATTGCATCTTTCAACACGTTCGAGCACCTGTTCATAATGCACGGCCTGTGGAGAAGTGGGTACACAACAATAGCATCCCTGTAATGGACTGACCTGCACAGAGTCCTGACCTGAATCCTATACAACACCTTTGGGATGTTTTCGAATGCCGACTTCATGCCAGACCTCACCAACCAACATCGATACCTCTCCTCAGTACAGCACTCCATGAAGAATGGGCCGCCATTCCCCAAGAAGCCTTCCAGCACCTGATTGAATGTATGGCTGCGAGAGTGGAAGCTGTCATCAAGGCTAAGGATGGGCCAACACAATAGTGAATTCCAGCATTACTGACGGAGAGTGCCACGAACTAGTAAGTCATTTTCAGCCAGGTGTCCAGATACTTCTGATCACGTGGTGTATCTCTAGCCTCACCGATTCTACACACCGATGTAAACAATCATTTGGTTGCTGCTTCCCCCAATAATTTAAAAAGTCCTGAAGGAATGCGATCTATCTGCTTTGCCTTATTTGATTAGAAAGTAGGTGTATTTCAAAGTACTGTCAAACTTTCCGACTTTGATACTGGAGCTCCCACATCTTACCAACTGGCTCCCATTCCTTCATCTTTCACATGCAGCCCCTATCTGCTCTCTCCTCTATGTTTAACAGGGTATTCCTGCTGCAGTTGTAGTTTTGACACCTTTCTTTCTAATTTCACCAAATGTTGTTTTGACCTTCCTGTATCTCAATCTGTCCTGATGAGAACTTCCTTTACGATTATTCTTCCTGTAGCCATTGTACGTTAACTACCCTTCACTTCCTACTGATTTCATTCCCAAGAGAATTATACTGCTCTATTCCAGTCTTTTCCTGAACATTTTTGTACTGCCTGCTTTCATCCATCAGTTGAAGAATGTCTTCTGTTATCCAAACTTCTTCAGAGTTATCTTCTTTTAACCTGTATTTGTCTGTCCAACTTCTATGATTGCCCTTTTTAATTACACCCATTCCTCTTAAACTGAAGTGTCTAGCGAGACAATCACAATCTCTATAACCTAAGAGATCTTCAAACACACACCACCATTCCTCAGTACTTCAGTATCCCACTTCTTTCCATATTCATCATCATCATGTGGGGTCGGTGATGCTTTGCTGGATATTTCTCTTCCATAAATGTCAATCCAGTGCTTCCTTTCTGAGCCATCCTTTCTCCCTTAGGTACCCTACTACCTTCACCTTCCATCTCAGTTTCAGTCTTCCTCTTCTCCTTGGTTCTTCGATTTCTAGGTCTTCAATTCTTCTCCCCACATAGTACTCCCCTCTTCTCTGCACATGTCCATACCATTTTAGCCTACTTTCTTGGATCTTCTTCCCTATGGGACCCACTTCCACAGTTCCCCCAATGTACACATTCCTTGGTCTATCCTTTCGTGTCACCTCACTCGTCCACCTTAACATTCTCATTTCTGCCACTTCCATCTTTTTCTCTCGGGCTTTTGAAATTTGCCAAGTTTTTGCGCTATACAGCATCGCAGGCCTCACCACAGATTTGTAAAGCTTTCCTTTCCTTTTGCAGCTAACCTTCTTATCATACAGTACTCCACTGTTTCCTCCAGTTCATCCATCCACTATTTATCCTGTGCTGTATTTCGGCCTCCAGTCCTCCATCACTTTGCACGTAAGAGCCTAGGTATTTGAATTTATTGACTAGCATCAGTTGCTCTCCTTGCAGGTTAATATGTAGGTCTTTGGCATCCTTTCTACACATATACAATGTTTTCACCCTGCTAATTCTCATTCCCCTTTCCTCTAGAGCTTTTCTCCACTGTTCAAGCTAGTCTTGAAGTGCCTCCTGGGTGGGTTCACAGATTGCATCATCGGCAAACATCATGCTCCGAGGTGCCTCTTTTTTCACATCTTTGAATGGTACATCCATGACAACATCAAAGAGATATGGGTGGAGGGCAGATCCCTGGTGTAGTCCTACTCTCACTAGAGATGCCCTTGTTGCACCTGCACTGCCTCTGACTTGTGTCATTGCACCTTCATACATGTCTTTACCACCATGATATATTTTTCTGGCACGCATTTACTTCTCAGACATCTTCGTATCTCTTGCCTCGGTAATCTGTCATATGCCTTCTCAAGTTTGATAAAGGCCATATGCAGTTCAGCTTGTACTTCTCTGTGCTTCACCATCAGCTGCCTTAGTGCAAATATTGTGTCGGTTGTTCCTCCTTTCCATATTGATTCTTCCTAATGATTATCTTTAACTTCAGCCTACTCTTCATCATTATTTCTCTTGTGATTCTTAAACAGTGTTTTTTTATGTTACTAGTTGGAATAATGACAATATTATGGAAAAGATAGATGCTACTCAACGTTTGGCAGATTGTTAAACATGTGTGCTTTCAGCCAAAATTCCTTCTTCTAAAGCAGACAAAATATACACACACACACACACACACACACACACACCTGCAAGCCGGGTGGTTTATTCTGTGTCATCGGGCCCTGCCTCAGAGACACGATGTGAGCTGTGGAAGACGGTCTTGACAATGCCGAAGACATCACGAGGAGAAGAGAAAACCTGTTATCTATGTATTCACTTGGGATCTACTAAGACTGACCAGTCTGGACACTGTCCGTATTGATGTATTTGCGATGTTGTGTATAATGAGGCAACTCTGTTATGCATGCTTACTGTTAAGTGAGAGTACAATATATGATAGCATAATATTTGTTTTGAGAATCTCACTATCAGACCTTGCTCGTCCCCCCCCCCCCCCCCCCCCCTCCCAAAATTACAGGCACATCTCCAATCAATAATCAACATTTGGCTTTAATGGAGGGGCTTCCATTGCCTTCAGCACCCTCACATCACCAATCACTGCCAATTCTTCTGTCTTGTGGGGGTACTTTTCCAGCTCGAGAGGAAGAGGGTGCCCATCCACTCCTCAGCCCTGTACGAGGCTGTCGGCAGAATAAGGCTGTTTCCTTGTATGGGAATTCTTTGATTATCATTGCTGATGATTTTTACCCAAACTTTAAGCAGCTGCTGAGATCGAACCCAGGACCTGAGTGTAGTTGGAGACATTACCCCTACCACTATACCGTGGTGTGTCTTCGTGAGAAACGTATTACTACGAATGACGTTTCAGTAAATCAGGTGATAGGGGCAGCTGCCAGCCGAATACAGTTCCTTTCTGAGTGTCACGTGCTTAATGTATTGTCTGTTTTGTCGCTGCACACTGGCACTGCAAATTATCAATCATAATTTTAAATTTATCTGAGCTATAACCCAAAAGTGAGCAGAGTTGGACTAAAAATTGACACCGAGAAAGTGCAAGTACAGATGTATCTAGAGGAGCAGCGTGGAAAAGCCCGTTACAAACTGGCGATCTCAGTTCCACCAAAGTGAAAAGTAAGTATCTCGACATACGGTTTAACGAACATGACACCTTTATGCCGGAGATAGTACGATGGTTTTTACTGCATCAAAAACAAACTTTGGCATAAAATAGGTGTCGATGCAGCACCTAAAGTCGTTCAAAAAGGAAGGCGAGGACACCGCGATGGGCACGACCGGTGGATTGCGTAACTGGACACTGTACGGCAAAAGTGTTGCCAGTGGAAAGACCTCAAGTAACACTTCTGCCTGGGGAATTCAGAAAGCAGCAGACTACAGACCAATACTAACAGGAGATTAAATCATATTGCCGAACTACAGGCAGTGTGTGTTTTCGAACAGCAAAAAAATCTGGAGTACAAACCTCATCTCTCTGTTGTTCGGCAATGCTCGCTTTCCTATTAGACTCTTCAGATTCACGCTGCCAAGCTTCACATGCAGTACGGGCCTGTGCTATTCTCTCATCCCAGGAAGCCAACTTGGATCTACTACTAGCGAGCTCCTCACATAGCCTTTGCATATGCACCTGAAAGAAACACTAGCTTTCAGCAAGAGATCCTGCCACACACAAAGTAAAAAAAAGAGATACAGCTACAGTTATATAGGAAAATACACTCTAATATACTTACATCATTAGATATACTGTTGCCCATTGACGAACTGAGAGGAAAGCTACCGATCAGCGAGGACGAGAGGTTTCCGCGACTGCTCGGTGACGTATTCTGGTGCGTTGTGAAATCGAATAAACTACTGGACCCGAAGCTATTTATTTTTGATGCACTACTACTCAATGTCATTGTGGGTGGATTTAAAAATGAGCTCCCCTATGAAAATAAAGCAGGTTGTTTACACTTACAATACACACAATAGAATTATTACATTATGAGACATAGCATAACAACAATAATTATTTTGAAACTTTGTGCAAGAGAATGTCACAGATTATCACATTAAAGAATGTGGAAATCTGAGAGCACCAAACTTCTACCTTGTTTAATAAGTAAATTAAAGGTAAGGCAACCAACACCTACAGCTGACTGACATGTGGTGCACAGTTACAAGCAAAAGGAACAGTATCTGTTGTGTGTTTCTATGTTCTAGAAATCAGCAGTTATAGGTGTATGGTTGACTTTCCTTTATTTTGCATATTATTTATTGAGGAATTTTCACTATTGTTTTTCTTTTTTCTTTACACAAGACACACATTAATTACTGCACTGTCACAAAATACTCATACAAACTTTACCTTCACACAAGAAAATGGGACTAGTGCCTCACATAGAATAATGTGGCAAGTAACTACAAGATGTATTCATATCACGGTGCTGCAATTTAAATTGAAATTCCATTTCTACATGTTTTATTTACTACCACAGTTGTCTCTCTGTATTTATCATATCGTATTCTGTCGAGAAGTTTTCAAAATCTGCTTTTTAGAGTTCCTTCTTTCATTATAGTAGTTAGTATATTACTTATGTCATATACACAAAAGCCCTGCTTTTACGTTTTTGCATTTTACATTTTCCCACTTTTTACATCCACGTTTGACCATCCCAAATGTAAGTCCTATTCCCTCAATACAATGCTTTTCCATCATTAACAATTTCATGTTACAGCATTTCCTGCATTTTAAGTACTCTTTGATGTTATCATGACCTTTAACACTGATTTTCATACAGATTCCTGCAAAAAAATCCACCCTATTCCTGCTCGAAGTCAGCCTTGGAACAAAATAGAAAATACACTATATCCGCAAAGTTATTGATCGTGTAATGTAGCATTAGTGTGGTAAGCAAGATTTTTACTGTGGGCATGCTGCATTATAGTCACCTGTATTATAGGTTCGCAGTATTTGGAAGTGTGGGAAAGTATGCTCAGTCACTGCCTAAAATGATACTCATGATCCGACAATAGCGACTCTAGCAGCAACCTTCCTACAGCTCACTGTGTTATATTACAACAGTTTTAACTTAATTTCACAGTCATTTACACAAACAAATATTGGTTTTGAAAACAGCAGTCCCTATAACGGGCTTTCACAAACTGTCATTACTTCTGCCTGAAATGCGTTAATCCGTACTAGGCATGCAATCTTATATTGGTATGACCCAATGTCAGGCATAAACATTCCTCCTCGACATGGTCTGCAACGTGATAATTTCTGCTCTCTTTCTCGCCCAGGATGTCCCAGAATCAAGTGACTGCCTTGATAGTAACAAGCTGTAGATATCATGCCTATTGTTCTCCGTTCACGAAGGTTGCCAACTTAAGTGTTTTAACCAATATTGTATTACAAGTTCTATTTATCATAATTTTATAGTGACTATCAATAAAGTCTCACATTACAACATGAATATGATTTCATGGAAGAGTACAGCTAACTGCTGTTAGAAAGAAACAAAAACAATTGATTATTTCATATTTTTTTTAAATAGGCAAAATTTAAATTGTTTCAATTTCATATTTTCAACAATATAAAGAGAATGACAAAAAGAGTAATTTATCCATTTTCGACTGTTGTGTCTCCAATGCTTTCCCATAATTTACACTTTTCTGCATTTTACAGATTAAGGCATCCCTACCAGCCAGTTTATATCTCTACCAACATTTTCTCACTACTCCAAAAGAAGGAATTCTTCTAGGAAGACTCTGGTGTTTATTCTGTGTGTCTGATGTTATCACAAATGTGTGCTACACATAAGACACTGAACACGTACTGTAAAATGGGGTGAAGTTGATGATTTTGAACTTTTAACTTACATATGACTGAAAATAATACAATTATTATATTGTTTTTGTTTCAGACGACTGGTGTTGAGCTGTAGTAATAAAACTTTTGGAGCTTATTACCTTTTGTTATAACAGATTGTCACTCAGCTTCACATCACAAAACAACTTCAGCCCACCTGAGGCGTAGGCAGAGGGGGGAGGTGGGGTTGAAATTGACTGATGACCTGTTAATAACTGTACACTCTTTATGATTGTAGGACGACATTAATTGTCCTGAAAAATTATCAAAAACTAAACAATAAATCTGGCATAATAATTAAATTTTAATACTAATTCCAGTAGGCAAACCTACGTTTATAGCATTTGTAGACTTAGAGAAAGCTTTTGACAATGTTGACTCGAATACTCTCTTTCAGATTCTGAAGGTGGCAGGGGTAAAATACAGGGAGCGTAAGGCTATTTACAATTTGTACAGAAAGCAGATGGCAGTTATAAGAGTCGAGGGGTATGAAAGGGAAGCAGTGGTTGGGAAGGGAGTGAGACAGGGTTGTAGCCTCTTCCCGATGTTATTCAATCTGCATATTGAGCAAGCAATAAAGGAAACAAAAGAAAAGTTCGGAGTAGGAATTAAAATCCATGGAGAAGAAATAAAAACTTTGAGGTTCACCAATGACATTGTAATTCTGTCAGAGACAGCAAAGGACTTGGAAGAGCAGTTGAACGGAATGGACAGTGTCTTGAAAGGAGGGTATAAGATGAACATCAACAAAAGCAAAACTAGGATAATGGAATGTAGTCGAATTAAGTCGGGTGATGCTGAGGGAATTAGATTAGGAAATGAGACACTTAAAGTAGTAAAGGAGTTTTGCTATCTGGGGAGCAAAATAACTGATGATGGTCGAAGTAGAGAGGATATAAAATGTAGATTGCCAATGGGAAGGAAAGCGTTTCTGAAGAAGAGAAATTTGTTAACATCGAGTGTGGATTTAAGTGGCAGGAAGTCGTTTCTGAAAGTATTTGTATGGAGTGTAGCCATGTATGGAAGTGAAACATGGACGATAACTAGTTTGGACAAAAAGAGAATAGAAGCTTTCGAAATGTGGTGCTACAGAAGAAAGCTGAAGATTAGATGGGTAGATCTCATAACTAATGAGGAGGTATTGAATAGAATTGGGAAGAAGAGAAGGTTGTGGCACAACTTAACTAGAAGAAGGGATCGGTTGGTAGGACATGTTCTGAGGCATCAAGGGATCGCCAATTTAGTATTGGAGGGCAGCGTGGAGGGTAAAAATCGTAGAGGGAGACCAAGAGATGAATACACTAAGCAGATTCAGAAGGATGTAGGCTGCAGTAGGTACTGGGAGACGAAGAAGCTTGCACAGGATAGAGTAGCATGGATAGCTGCATCAAACCAGTCCCAGGACTGAAGACCACAACAACAACAACAACTAATTTCAGAGTAACACATGCAGAAAGATAAGTCTTATGCATTTGCAGCTCTCATATTTTTACTTTGTATCATTTTGGTTTAACAAACACCTTTTCAATTTGCAAAATGGGGTGTAAACAATGTTGTTGTGAGTCCTAATCCCATCGGCATTCATTAGTGCATGAGTGAATTTGGTGCTGAATTTGGATTTTGTTTACCTCTCTCTCTCTCTCTCTCTCTCTCTCTCTCTCTCTCTCTCTGTCTGTCTGTCTGTCTGTCTGTCTGTGTGTGTGTGTGTGTGTGTGTGTGTGTGTGTGTGTGTGTTTTCCCTTTTCTGTACAGTTTTTTCCACGTGTTAAATAATGTGTCTTTGCAGAGTGTCGTGTATTGATTCACAACTTGTTTACTTTCTGCTATTGCTTTTTGTATGTGGAAATTATCTTCTACATATTACAGAAGAAAATATACACTTTTGGAAAAACAACAGGAACCTAGAGAACTCAATGGAACTAGTAGAGAGACTCGAGAATGTAGGCTTACCAGACACATTAAGCGTCATGTCATTTGATGTCACACCCATTTACACTTGCATCCAATAAATGAAACAATCAACATCATATAAAGACTAAAACAACAACGAAACACACCAGATTCACACATTAATGAAATAGCAACCATACTCAAGACCATAACAGCACAAAATTACTTTATATTCAACAAATAAATTTATTTCCAACATGAAGTACTGCCAACGGATCACCAATTAGTGGCCCCCTAGCCAACATACTCATGAAAAACTTAGAGAACAAATCTTCACACACATAATAAAACCAATATACTGGTATCATTATGTACCAAACAACACACACACACACACACACACACACACACACACACACACACAAACAGAACAGCTACACAATGAAATAAACAACTTACACCCACAAATTCAATTCACATTACTTAATTTTATGGATCTAACCAAATTAAAAACAAACAGCCATCACTACAAAATATTCGGGGAACCAACAACCACGAGCACCACCATTTACAATCTACCAAATCCCCCAGCTGCAAACACAAAAACGAGCTACAGATTCATGCTGCAGGGATTGAACAGAACACCCATAAGCAAACAGAATTACACACAAGAGCTGAACACAATAAGACAAATAGTAGTGGAAAATGGTTACAAGACTGATATGATAGAGAAGTTAAATCAAACGGTGGAAAATCCAGGATGGAATGTAACAGTATTATGAGACGGAAAGTTGCTACTCACCATATAGCCGAGACACTGAGTTGCAGATAGGCACAACAACAAGACTTTCACACTTAAAGCTTTCGGCTAATGGCCTTCGTCAACAATCAACAACAAACAGACAGACAGACAGACAGACAGACACACACACACACACACACACACACACACACACACACACACACACAGAGAGAGAGATAAAAGTAAACAAAATTCAAATTTGGTGCCAAAGGCACTTGGACAAAAATAAGTGTCGATGGGGTTAGGACACACAGCAATATTGTTTACATTGTGTTCTGCGAAGTGAAAATGCATTTGTTAAACCAAAATTATGGAAAGTACATTTAATATATGTGTGTGTGTGTGTGTGTGTGTGTGTGTGTGTGTGTGTGTGTGTGCAGTGCTCCCAGAACACAAAAGAAGGACCTATCACAACAAAACGTGAGTAATAACAAATATATACACAAAACATTTTGCCACACAAAAATCATGTTTTTAAAAATCAAGGTGGGGGTAAATTTTACATTTACATCGTACAGTTTGCAAATGACAAGCTATCAGTGGAGGACACCATACATATGGTCCTGTAAAAGCCATATAACGTAAAATCAAGTAAAGAACAAAAACGAACAACTGTCTTTAGGCCTCATTTTGTTACAACAATTACAACCCAAAAAATGTTCACTTGTTACAGTTTTTCAGTAAACCGAACCCACTGACGACGGCACACAGGTACCGAAACATATTTGGGTGACAAGAAAGAATAGTGTTTTGCATAAAATGTGAAACCCATACCCACTAATATGCAATAAGTTTAAGGAGAAAAAAATGTGATCACAAATCTGTTTCATGAAATTCTGAAGAAACACACTGTCTTATTCTTTAGCACTGAAAACTGGCTGACCACCATGTGTTTTACTATGATGACCATGAATTTTGTTTAACAGGGTTTCCTTGGGAATTTTACATTCAAGTACACTGTTAATGCTTATTTTTCCATTTAAAATTCCCGTGAGACACAGTTCTAAGACACCAAGGTTATATTTCTTCAATTTACGCTGTTTACATTTCTCCTTAAACTTTTTGTGTATTAGTGGGTTTAGGTTCCGCATTTTATGCAAAACACTATTCTTTCTTGTTACCCAAATATGTTTTGGTACCTCTGTGCCATCGTCAGTGGGCTCTGTTTACTGAAAAACTGTAAAAAGTGATCATGCGACATTTTCACACTGACAACTCTTACGATCTCAACTGTATGATGCAGCAAACAGAACTGTGTTCTATGTGGCAAATTCCTAAGATCACATACAGACACTTGCAACAATCACTTCCTCACTCCACCACTAAGATCGTTATAAACAACTGTTGACTTGTTGCTGTTTCACATTGTTGCTGCATTCATTATAACACATTTCTACTGTATTAACGAAGGTTTGTTCACAGAAGAACAACTCAAGAAAAGATATCAAACTTAACTCTGTTCCACTAAGAATATGCAAAGTTTTATTTGTGTGTCTATAAACAGGTAGGTATAATAGATTAGCTTTTGTTACTGCTCTAGTAGTCATTGTTAAGGGTCACTGCAGAACATACATAAGACCTAGACATACAAGTTGTTTTATGTTAGTCACCCGATAAAAATTTTAGCCCATTAAAAGAGTCAGTCCTGAAAATGATTAGTGTTTGGTAAAGAGGTTTGGAATATTGTACATTTAGCTACTGCAACAAAATAAGAATTTTCAAATGGTAAATGTAATAACTGAAATTTTAGTAGTTATTTAACATAAAATATTTTTTTAACTTTAGTTGACTTCACCCTATTTGATGGTAAGAGTTTTTTTTTATAATGTTCACATTAAACATAGCAATGATCATATTGCTTTAATTTTTATGAATGAATACACAGGAGTTGCAAACAACAATCAATTGACACACATCACTATGAAAAAGGTCATTACCGAATCAAGTGAATCTTGATGAGAAAACCTCGCAGCAGACAGAAAACTTGATTGAAGCTGTTGCAATGGAGATGAAGTAGACGGTGAGAAGTTTCCTAGAGAGCTTCTGCTATTCAGTGTACTGCCGGGGATGTTAACAGGCGCTGAACTGCCAAGCACACCTGCATGACAGACAATCAAACACTAATTCAATTATTCGACAAACACAAAATATTTATTATACTGATATCTGTGACAGATTTTCTCATATTTATTATTATTTTTATTATTATTTTGAGCTTTTCCTCATTGCAGAGGCTTATCTCCAACATAATAATTTACTTGGAAATTACAATACAACCCATAAACGTTCTTAAACTGTTGTTGTGGTCTTCAGTCCTGAGACTGGTTTGATGCAGCTCTCCATGCTACTCTATCCTGTGCAAGCTTCTTCATCTCCCAGTACTTACTGCAACCTACATCCTTCTGAATCTGCTTAGTGTATTCATCTCTTGGTCTCCCTCTACGATTTTTACCCTCCACACTGCCCTCCAATACCAAATTTGTGATCCCTTGATGCCTCAAAACATGTCCTACCAACCGATCCCTTCTTCTAGTCAAGTTGTGCCACAACCTTCTCTTCTCCCCAATCCTATTCAATACCTCCTCATTAGTTACGTGATTTACCCACCTTATCTTCAGAATTCCTCTGTAGCACCACATTTCGAAAGCTTCTATTCTCTTCTTGTCCAAACTAGTTATCGTCCATGTTTCACTTCCATACATGGCTACACTCCATACAAATACTTTCAGAAACGACTTCCTGACACTTAAATCTATACTCGATGTTAACAAATTTCTCTTCTTCAGAAACGATTTCCTTGCCATTGCCAGTCTACATTTTATATCCTCTCTACTTCGACCATCATCAGTTATTTTACTCCCTAAATAGCAAAACTCCTTTACTACTTTAAGTGTCTCATTTCCTAATCTAATTCCCTCAGCATCACCCGATTTAATTTGACTACATTCCATTATCCTCGTTTTGCTTTTGTTGATGTTCATCTTATATCCTCCTTTCAAGACACTGTCCATTCCGTTCAACTGCTCTTCCAAGTCCTTTGCTGTCTCTGACAGAATTACAACGTCATCGGCGAACCTCAAAGTTTTTACTTCTTCTCCATGAATTTTAATACCTACTCCAAAGTTTTCTTTTGTTTCCTTTACTGCTTGCTCAATATACAGATTGAATAACATCGGGGAGAGGCTACAACCCTGTCTCACTCCTTTCCCAACCACTGCTTCCCTTTCATGCCCCTCGACTCATATAACTGCCATCTGGTTTCTGTACAAGTTGTAAATAGCCTTTCGCTCCCTGTATTTTACCCCTGCCACCTTCAGAATTTGAAAGAGAGTATTCCAGTTAACATTGTCAAAAGCTTTCTCTAAGTCTACAAATGTTAGAAACGTAGGTTTGCCTTTTCTTAATCTTTCTTCTAAGATAAGTCGTAAGGTTAGTATTGCCTCACGTGTTCCAACATTTCTTAAACTATATTTTCAAAATATTCCTCCAGGTGTTTCGATCTTGTGTATCCTCTTCCTCTGCGCCCATTCTCCTCACTGTGTGCTGTACATTTTGGAGCCAGGTGGTCATAGGTCGTCGTCTTCTTCTTCTCCCCTCCGGTTCCCACTCCAGTATCAATTTTGGTATTCTGGCTTTCTCCATTCGTCGTACATGCCCGTACCACTTTAATTTCTTCCTATCCATTACGTCATATATTCTTTCTTTTATTTCCATTCTCCTTATATTTCGGTGTTCCTTATCTTTTCTTTTCTGTAGATTCTTGCTGATCTTCTCCAAAAGTCCAACACTAGAGCTTGTAATTTTTTAAAGTGCTTCATGTTAATTGTCCAGGTCTCCATTCCATACAGAACCACACTCTCTAATATGGATTTGTATATTAATTTTTTAGTTCTGCTCATTACATTCCTGCTCCATAAGGCTGAGTTAAGCATCCCAATGACCTTCCGTCTGCTACTAATTCTTTTATTGATTTCTGATTCTGATTTTCCCTCGATTTCTAAAATGGATCCCAAATAACAGAAAGTGTTTATCTTTTTGATTTTCTTTCCTTCAATGTATAGCTCCTCTGAATCATTAGTCAAGTATTCTGTTCTTTGGTAATTAATCTTCAAACCCCAAGTTCAGTATGCTACTGCTACTTGATTGCACATATAGTTAGCATCCTCCCCATCTTGTGTTACGACTACTTGATCATCAGCAAACAATAAATGATGTAGGTAAACTCCATCTCTTATTTCTAATCTCATATTTATCCACACGTAAAAATTTTCTTGTTAAATTACAAAAATCTTAGGCAGGACAGGAATTAGCATTTTAACACAAGCAGTTTTACTGAAAAGGAACATTTGACAAAATCTGAAAAAGGAGAAGAAGAAGAAGAAGAAGGAGAGCTCCTATGGCTATTAGAGATCTATCAGCAAGTGCTGATCATGCAGCAAGGCACTATATTATTTATTTTAACTAACTATCTATCATTAAGAGACACTAATCACTAAAGGTTAAACATGTATTTGCTTATTAAGTACTTTATCTAATAAGACACAGTGTTTAGTATCTCACTCCACACATTCATGATATATTACTACTGAATTCAAATATTTTGATCTTTTTTCTCATTAGAACCATTCAAGAACACACACTCACTCTCTCTCTCTCTCTCTCTCTCTCTCTCTCTCTCTCTCTCTCTCTCTCTCTGGAGTAGTAGTTTGAAAACTAAGATTTTTTCCATATTTTCCATATCTCTCCACTGCTAAGTGTATCTTCATTTGGCATGGTTTGGTGGTCCATTCTCAAATGCAGATGAAAACTGTACATGATTTATTTTCAGTAGCAGTCCATACGAATATGTTGCTATGTGCTACCTCATATAAAAAGCATTCTTGAAAGTGCATTCTCTTTTGTCAGTATGCTCCCAAGAATTTGGTAAAAATATTTTGGTGGAACATTTTTGTAGTTTTAAGTTACAAGGTTCATTGATTACCAGAAAAAAGTAAAAACTGTCCAAGATTACTACTATTCTTCATTGATGGATGAATTTCACAAGTAACTGATAAAAAAAATCAACCCTGAGTGGCAATGTGGCAGTGAAAATATTTTCTCTCATCAGGGCGATACAACTGCCCAAAAGTCTGTGGCTGCTATGGTATTTTCTCTTGTTAGGGCAGTATGAGAGAGTAACCCCCAACCCCCCCCCCCCCTCCTCCGCCCAAAAAAAAAAACCTGGAACAACATTGTTGTTGGCAGAGCTTGTGTAGTAAGGCATGTAATGCCACAAGGCATGTAATGTATAATGCAGCTCACAGCCAGTTCAGTGCCCCCTGAGTTTTTCACCTGGCTTGTTCTGTTCATCTGAAGTGACTGGTGGTTTTGCTAGCACTGTTTTGTTCTCGTTACGCTTTTTATGATGGCAAGTGTGTGTAGCTATGAAATTTTGTTTTCTACTCGGTAAAAATGTTGCTGAAGCTGTTTTAGTGTTGAAAGCGACTTACCAAGATGACACTATGGGAAAAACTCAAATGTACAAGTGGTTTGCTCAATTTAAAAATGGCGACACGTCGACTGACGACAAAACCTCATTTTGAACGTCCAATTGCTCGAATCAACAAAAATATTGAAAAAATTCAAGACCCGTGCTCACAGACTGTCGACAGACAACTGATCGACCGTCGGAGATTAGTTGGTTATCTCTGAGCTCGGTTCAGCGAATTTTAACAGAAGACAGCAGACCGGTTATTCCACCATGACCATGCAGCTGCACACTTATCCAGCTTTGTTTGACAGTTTCTGGCCAAAAACGGCACAGTTCCGCTGCCCCGCACACCTTACTCGCCTGACCTGGCTCCGTGTGACTTTTTATTATTTCCACACACGAAAAGGGGCACGAAAGGATATCAATTTGACAACACTGAAAAAGTTGACAAAAAACCGAGGGAGGAGCTGTCAGCCATTTCTAAAGATGACTACAAAAAATGCTTCGAAAAGTGGGAGCACTGGTAGAACAAGGAAGGCGATAAGGTTGTTTCGTAAATGATTTGAAAATATATAGCTTTTTGTTTTTTGGGTACCTCCTCATATGTTTGCCCATAAGTCTGTCGCTGCTATGGTAAATGTCAAATACCTAGTACTAAAAACTGAAGTATGATATCAGAGACGATATTGTAAGACACGAGGAAATGACACATGCGAGAACATCCAAAACAAATGATGGAATTATGGTAAAAAGATTCTTATTTTTGTGCAAGATGCAATTTTTTCAGGACTTCCAGAATTTAGAAAAATGTGTGGCAGAGCCTACTGCACTAAAATACAGACTACAAACTACTTGGTGATGTAATATTCCCTTATATATTATATTTTTTGTCATTTGGTTGTCCTATTAGTCTCCAAGCCTACAGTTAGAGAAAACAAAATATTGCCTTGAGGTTTTGATACATATGACAGCATCGTCAGACTGTGGTTACCACTGATTTATTCATTTGGCAGTCTAAGCTGAACTTGGGACCCTTTCGAGCAGTCTTCTATAGTATGACACTAGCTTGGTAGCAATGGCTTGTAGTGCTTCGAGAATTTCGGGGTAAATTCTAGAAACACTTGGCTCTCCACTGTCTTGAACACCCGATACTTTAATGATGAGGGTGAGAGTCTTTTTACGGTGCCACACACATCTGTGTGTGCAGGAAGGACAGCTGTGTCAGACGAGTGGCCCCGACAAGTGGTTACCAGTAGCGCCTCGGAATTTATATAAAAAAGTCAATGAGTGTTTGTATAATGTTCCGTGGTTTGTGGTGACATGAGGACTGTTACAGAGACAGATGAAGCATGTATTGTATAGAGACTTCATGTCTTGGCTCTACATGAGGCAGAACTTATGTAATTGTGTGAGTGTTTAGTTGATTCTGACATTTATCTTGGAACCAGTTGGCTTGCTGGAGTTTGTACAGAATAACTGTTACTTTGGGATGAGAGTTGAAAATATATTGTTGTTGAACTGACAAGATTCTACGAGTACATCATTTATTTCAAGAACAGAGAGTTGGTTAATATTATTCCTGTCAACCTGATACAGTCTTCGGAGAAGAATTAAACAGTGAGAGCGATGTAGCTCATGACCCAAAGAAGAGGATCGGTTGCACACGCAACGTATGAGTCTACTGGAAGAGACACAAGAGTCGTGCAACCCAACACAGCACTGTCTCTTGTCGTCCAAGAAAGCGCTAGAATCTGGCGACCGTGACAGGACTCGAAGAAAAAGGAAAATTGTAAGCCAAAAGCGGGAAGAAGATATTTGAGTTGCCAAAGCAACCAGGCATAACAAGACTGAGAAACTGTTTCAAGTAATTGCATTGTGTCTACTGAACCAAAGGAAATTGCTGACTGCAACGGCTGCCGTTCACCGTTGCTGACTTCGTGTCTGCTCGCCGATGCCATAACCAATGTTCGAAGCTGCCGGCGCCTGTGCTATTCAGTGGTGCCAATTCTATACCTGCTCACCGACGCAGCCTAGAATTCTACCCCGGGTGAGCATGAAATAAACACTTTATTACTCTAGTAAGAAGTGTCACAAAATACTGTGGGGTGACGTTTACTGTATAATTGAAACTAGTATTAGATGCTCACAAGGGCTAAAGTCTATAGAAGCATGGACAGTATACAACCAGTTGGAGAGATGACAGAACCAGCCATGGCTATGAGAATTGCTAAAGAAGGGCCTGACTTGTCTGAATTAGTAAATGTAATTAAAGCCCAGAGTGAAGGTCTAACTAGATTAGTTACTAAGTTAGAAGCACGGAGTGTAACTTCAACTGCTCAAATTGCCTCTTTGAGAAACGAAATAAGTACGACTTTAAGTGAAAAACTAGAAGTACAGGGTGAAGCTTTAGATTCTAAGTTTGCTATATTAAATGATAAAGTGGAGAATTTGTGATTAGATTTAACACTTACCATGCTAAGCCCTTAACTGCATGCCACTCCCTGTGTGCTGGCTGATTTTTTCTATTTTCAACAGACTTTAAATAGCTGTGAAGGACATTTAGTTAGAGATACATAAAAACTACAGGTATGGTTTAAAACTTTAAGGTTTCAACTTTAGATGGGTTAACAGCCATGTGTATGGGGCATATACTGTTTCCAAGAAGTGATGCGGATTTCTCCTCGATTTTGTGAAAATAAATTTTTGTCAAAAATTTATTTTTACTACTTTATTCAATTTAAAGAAGAAATAAATTTTGGAAAGTGATCATTTGACAATGAAAAGACATTTGTTATATCATTTGCACATAAAGCATAGCTAGATACACGTAAGCTATTTTGTATAGTGAACCACAGTGTGATAAAGCTTGAAGCACGGGGTGACACACAAACCTACATTACACTCACTGCACTCATAAGAAGTAACTTTCCTCCCAGCTTTCCCTGTAATGTTCTTTAGTTTTCCACTACACACTACACAACGTCTTTGTGCTTTCTTCTTCCCTTCTGCCATTTCCACACGGTTCGGAAAATGTTTCTTCGTCAATCGAGCAATCGTTGCAGATCCATGAGAATCCTCAATTCTCTCTCCTCTCTGTAACACTAACGCAGTGCAGACCTCCTGTATAAACTTAGGAATGCTCAGTTTCTTCTCATTGATGCAATTGTGCAAAATACAACCATTGGAAACTGCCATAATTATACTGTGGAAGGCAAGCTTTCTCCACCACTTCACTGTTTTGTGATCAAGTGCTCCATATGAAAGACACTGATCAAAAAGGTCTACACCAGCTTTATGTTTGTTGTAATCCAGCACTGCCACTGGTTTCAACTTCTGATTGCCTTCTCTTGTAGCAACAGGCAACATTGAGGACGTGTGCCTGGTACTTATCATCCACACATCCCTCTTGTCTTTCCATCGCAATGCTAGCACATCGCTCTTGCAGCGAAATATTTGTTCACCCTTTTTGAGTTTACCCTTTTCGAGAGCCTTGGGCAATCCTTTTCTGTTTGGCATTACAGTCCCTACAAGACCAGTGTTGGCTCTAGCCAGTTCTTTGGCTAGCTGAACACTGGTGTAAAATCTGTCAACATATACAGTGTGGCAATTACCTTGGAGTGAGCCGAGCAATCGCTTTACCACTGCAGAAGCACTGTTGTCCAGTTTATCGTCCCTTCCGTGGTAAACTTCAAAGTTGTATATGTACCCAGTTTTGGATTCTGCAAGAATGTATGGCTTCATGCCATATTTGTTTGGCTTATTAGCCATATAAACTTTGAAACCTACACGCCCTCTGAAAGGACACATACCTTCATCAATGGTTAGCACTTCACCTGGCTTATAACTTTCTTTCAAATTCCTTACCAAATCATCCAGAAGAGGCCTGACCTTATGAAGGGCATCAAAGTCTACTTCACCTTTCTTTTTTTGCTTTGAATTGTCATTTATGTGGAACATAGACAAAATATTCAGCAATCCGTCCCTTGGCATAATATTGGGGTAAAAATTGCAGCTAACCACTGGATCACTACACCAGTGACTGGCCATACTTGGCCTCTCACTGATTGACATGTGGAGGATAAAAGCGAGAAATGTCTTTGTTTCAGCAATTGTTAGCGTCCTCCACTGCTTGAATCTAGAATTGGGCCCGAATTTGTTTTGTGCTCTCAGTGTGGCCAGCTTCTGTCTAGCATATAGGTTTGTTTGTTCCTTCATAATTGAAATAACCCTGTCATTTATAAAATGAGAAAAAAAATCTAAATATTCACTAGACTGACCGAGTCCTACATTATTTAGCACACCATGAGACCCTGTAAATAACAAAATGTTTGGGGTTTGATCCACTATAGTCCAGTCATCCTGTGAAATGTCACTCATTCTTGGCCTCTTTTGATGATGAGTGGGGGGGAACACAGGCGGTGTCTCACCTTCATCTGACAACAAATCTGTGTCTGAAATAATACAGAATGTAACAGAACAAATCGCAACATGAACTGTCTTTTCTGCATCGATTTAGTAAGATGTTAGACTTACCTGGACTATCGTTATTTTCCGGCATTTCGTAATCACTGTCACTATCGAAATCCGAAAAATCATCATCAGTAGGTTCAGCAAGTACTTCTTCAATCATTTTTCGAAGTTTTGCATCCTCATCACTCGCCATTGTGAGTAAAAAGAAGATAAACAAGCTAAAACCAAAATACTAGCGCCAAAATCAACGGTGAACAAACGACAGGACACCACAGAACACGTAACATACGCGTGAAAAACACGCGTGAATTCGTTCGGAAATATATACGGATATATCGCATTACCTCACTAGGGGCTGCGATCTAGCGCTAATATGATGAACTACAAGCATTACAGGACCTACATGTTGCAGCGGGAATGCTAACTATGCATTTGAAACACTAAAACAATGTGGAATGCGGCGGGACGTAATATTACGGCGGCCGCATTTTCTTCGTTTCCGCCCGCGACGTAATATTACGGCAGCCGCACGGTAGGTGTTAAAGGATGAATTAAGTAATTCCATAACTGTCCAGATGAATCAAATGTTTACTGACCTGAGCCAAAAGCAGGATGACCAACTGCAGAAGTTGACTCAGAAATTAGAATCTGACATTGAAGACAAGTGTAACAATACAGAGTCTGAACGTAGTGAAAAATTTGGATCATTTCAGAGTGTGTGTAATGTTACATTTGATGCGGTAAAACAGAGGCTGCATACTTTAAAAGATAGGGTGGAAAAACAGGGTAAACTGATCCCTATTGTCCAATTGCAATTTGCGCAGGTGTCAACACTCGAGCTGATGACGTGGAAAGAAATTTTACGGAAAAACTAGCAGCTTCAGACACTATAAATATAAGCTGCCTGGAGGAACAGGTAGAGGAGATAATAGATAGAAAAGTTGCCACAATAGTAAACTCTGACAACATGTCTACAAAGCTATCCTATGAACTTCATGACACAGAGAAATGATGATGAGTTATGGAAAGAATTCAAACTTATGCAGGACGGAGTAGGGAACAGAGGGTCTTCCACTAACATAGTACTAACTAGTGATGTCATGACCGATTTACAATGGGGAGAGAATTCCGGGTTATCAAGGCAATTCACTAAGTTTAAGCCGGATGGGGAGGTACACCCAACTCGCTTCCTGAAGCGATTTAACCAGGCATTACCCAAGTTTTGGGAAGACACAAAAAAGATTGAATTTGCAGTGGGGTATCTTTTTGGGAGAAGACTCAGAGTGGGGTACCATAACATTGAAAACTTTTCTTCTTGGTAGACTTTCAGAAAAAGTTCAAAGGAAAGTAATGGTCACCCAGCACCCAGGAGAAAATACTATCGGATGTGTGGGACCCAAAATATTACGATAGTTCCTAAGGTACAATGATAAGATATTTTGATTGGCATTTAATGAGGGCGAAGTACTTTGATAAGCCCATGGAAGAAGAAGGGTTGGTTAGGATTCTTATAAGACGTTTACCTATTTATGCCAGAAAGGATATATTGTGTAGAGGATGGAAAACAGTAGAAGAATTATTATCCTTTGTAGATGCACTTGATGCCATAAATAGGGACCGAAATGAGAGCATACATCAAAATGAAAGTCAAAATTACTGAAGAAATAATAGTAGTAGTGGTAACTTTAAGAGACACGTGGCAAGTTTAGCGAGAGTACATCAGCATAGGCAGAATGATGGTAACGAAAATTTTCAAAAAAAAAAAACATTCACCTTCAACTATAGGCCCAGCTATGTCACAGGAATTTGTACCGAGTAATAATAGAGTCCAAAGTAGTAATGTGATACCTCAATTTGGTAACCAACCTGTGCTTACAAATAGTGAGGAAAACGTAGTGTGATCCGGACCCTGGGCCGGGTCCCAGGTCGTATAAATACACTAGGAGGCCTAAATTATAATAAATATGTTACTTATATGCATTAAGAACCCACCAAAGAGTGGTTGTTACTGGAAGAACATACCGATAACAACATTACTCCACAACCAATTACAATTGGAAGAATAAAAGATATTGAAGTTAACATCTTTATAGATTCGGGTAGTGAAGTGTCACTCATTTCGAGGAGTTCTTTAACACATTAAGAACTAAGCATGACTTACCTATACCATCAGTAACAGGAGTATATATAGTCGGTATAACTGGAACTCAAAGTAAGGTTGTCAAATATGAAACCCAAGTAACTTGTAACATCATCAGTGGTATTACGTTCCATCAAACACACCTGGCCGTAGAAAATATTAACAGGGATGTGTTATTTGGCATAGACTGGCTATCAGAATTTAACGTCGTGTTAAATTTTGAGGAAAATTTGCTTTATTGTGGAAAAGGAGACTAAAAGTGTTGTGTATCATTTGTGACAGACAACAATATGGGTAAACAAACAACAGAGGCCCAATGTTTGAAATTAACAGAGAGCGCACAATTGTCAACAGAGATTGGAAACATAAGTCATACATTGCACCAGACGGACATACAAAACAAAGTTTATGAATCCCAAATATTAACAAATGACCAAAAGTTAGATTTATCAGGGATTTTACTAGAATATGAAATAGTGTTTTCCGATAGTCCGGGTACCAAGCTCTTTCATTTTTAATGAACTGTCGATTACTACATAGTAGACTGATGTGGTGGATGTTTTTTCTTCAAGCTACCTCTCAAACCACAACAACTCGGACTGCTCTGCACATGTGCGAATCTGGCAGCTCGGGTGCACCAGAAAAATGTTTCCGGGTAGCATCTGTTTGCTTGTTGCTACTGTTCATACGCAACTCAACTGCGTATGCACATAAGCCCGCTGGCAACTACTCAAATGAACCCAACGAAACCGTTGTGACGTCATGCCCATCGGTAGCAGTTTCTTGTTATGAAGTATTGCACAGTCTTCGTCCTACAGCCTTTGATACATTTTGCTGTTGGTAGACGCCTGTATGTGTACTGTGTTTTGTTAATGTAAATGTGCATTTACTTTGCAACTCAGGTTCTATTTATTTTTCCTCATTTATGTTTTATTGCAGTAGCGTGCTGAAGTAAAATTCTGTGTTAGAGTATCAGTTCTTACCAGTCAAAACTACAAAAATTTGACTGAAAACTAAAACAATGAAAAATTCCTGGAATTCTAAAATATTCCTGTGCTTTTCCCAGTTTTCTCCAGGATAAAAAGATTCCTGGGTTTTTTCTGGTTGTCCCGGTGGGTATATACCCTGCAGGTGCAAAATCAGTGACAGAATGATGTTTATATATTAATGACTGCAGCAGAAACTTTCAGGCACGAAACTGGAAACCTGCTTATAAATCAAACTTCTTGAAGTAGTATTGTAATGAGATGGAAAGTTGCTCTCGGCACTCAATAGTGTTGAAAATGGAGGTAGACTGGCAGTATTAGTTCCCTTTAAAGGCAAGGAACAGTTGCCCGGAGTCCCTGAAATCCCAGCCTCGTCTGGAGATGATCAAGCCACAACTATTTACCAGGCAGCAGAGAAGTGGGGTATGGCTGATAAAATTCAGGCACAGCTGAATAAATGGCAGCTGTAAAAATATAGAAAAAGTGTTTGGTCATTACCTAGGCTGAATTAATGGCAGCTGTAAAAATCTAGAAAAATTGTTCAGTTGTGTCCTGTCATACCTACATTGCCGTCATCACATTTTTATTTGGCGTTTCAGTTCAATGACGGAGGCAAATTACATGTCGGACTCAGAAATTTTCAAGATGTTTAGAGTAAATTGATTGGAACTTGACAAGAACGCTTACATAACCTGGAGCAGTGAAGTATCTGATGATGTACAGTGTATTAGTCTCTGACTTCTTGAATTCCAACTGCACAGAAACAACTATGAAAAGATTACAAGAACTGCTGGAGTTAATATGATCTTTCTATGCAGCATTCCAACAAATGGGATGTCATTTCATATCCCAGGAGCTGTTACTCATTCTAGGTGAATGGCAAAGGCCATGCATTCATTCAAGATACACATATTTCAAGATCAGTTTTATTTACCTCATATGGAGAATAATTCATTAACAAGAATATGTATTTATCCTGAACACATGTACTTCTGAGCCAAGTTTCTGTCAATAAATAAATAAATAAATATCAAATGAAAAGGAACATTATACACAAAAATGATCTATCTTATTTTACAAATGTTGACTTTTGATGTTTTGTCACACACGTTACATAAACGTTCTTCACAAGGTTCCCTATCAGTGCCGATTATCTCCCAAAGACTTTCAACATGAAAAAATGACTTCCATTATAAAAGTGTAGTTCAGAAACTTGAGGAGATGGCTGTTGCCATGATGCACATAAAGGAGTACAACAACATCCTCATGAAAGATGAAACTGGGAAACAATTTCGATGAAATTACCTTTTGGTTCTACACAAATGAGTGTACTGAGGCAATAATTGTAACTAAAATGGTTTCTCAAATTGAAAATATGTGCCTTGTTGAAAATAAAGTAGTATTCCTTGAATTTTTCATGTAGTTTTTAATTCCTTGGAAGAACTGTTCAGAAACGGGAGTCAAAATTATTTTAAATAATTACTGGGTTTACTTGAATGTGTCACATACATTACTCGCACAAAAGAGAAGTGTAATGCAGAGATAAGGAAGAATGCAACATGTTTTTATGGAAACACATGTTGTGGGTGCTATGGTACAACATCAAGGTGATTGAGTGTTGCTTAGGGTTTCTTGGATTGAGATGAAATTTTTCACAGATTATTTTTTTGTCAACTGGAACAAAAGCAGTAGGTGGGGGAGGCAATGTTCTAACTTTGAGAAAATTGCATATAGCTGAAGGCCACCCTAGTGAGCACTCTACAGGGCGATTATAATTAAAGTGAATCATTCAAAACGCTGTAAAAACAACAAACAACACTGGTCAGAACGACGTCAAATTGCAATGGAATATTATTGGAGAAGGGGGAAAACGTATGGCAGAAGGAAAAAAATAGTGTGAAAATTAATCAATAGATGGCGCTGTATGTGTCAGAATATATATAATTGAAAATACCTATTATGCACATGACCCATCGAAGTTGGTATAAACACGCCGGGTACACGGCTTTTCCTCCTTTTGTGTCTGCGATGTTCGCCATGACTGTCTTAATGCATGATCGTGCTCTGTTTGTAAAGCTATATTACAAAAATGATGACCATGCACACGTCGCTCTGCAGAAGTTCCAGACACTGAAGGGTTTGAAAAAAGGCGTTGGTCCAATGACTGCTGTGGGTCTGGAGAAAATGATTTGGAAATTCAAAAAGATGGGTTGTTTTGGTGTGCTACCTGGAAGAGGGAGGAAACGAACTGATTCGACATCAGTGGAAGTAGTGGTCACAGCAATGCAAGAGGAGACGAGTGGTGGTGCGCAAACGTGTAGTGCACGGAAAATTGCCTGAACACTGGACATACCCGTGAGCAAGGTTTGTAAAAGCTATGAAACATCCCTCTTTGCCATCTATTCAAAATTACCCATGTACACGAGTTGCTTCCTGTTGACCTGCCAGCAAGAGAGACCTTTGCTTTAGAATTTCTTGCTCATATGGAAGTGGACAATGATTGACTGTGGAAGATATTGTGGACAGACGAAGCGCACTTCCATCTAACAGGATATGTCAAAACACAGAACTGTCAAATAATGGGCAATGGAAAATCCACACACAAATCAACCAGTACAACTTTATCCTGAAAAGGTCGCTGTGTGTTTATCATAGGGCCCTATTTTTTTTGAAGAGACAGGTGCTTCCAGTCCCGTTACCTGTACCATCACTGGCAAGCGCTATGAGTGTCTTTTGCGCAACCACATCATTCCAGCTCTCCAACAGAGTGGATGTGTGGATGGGATCATTTTTATTCAAGATGGCACACCTCTACACATTGCAAATCCAGTTAAGCAGCTGGTGAAATGCCATTTCGGAAATGCTAGAATTATCAGCCACCATTTCCCTACAACCTGGCCATCCCGATCACTTGACCTTAATCCGTGTGACTTCTGCTTGTGGGGCTATCTGAAAGATGTTGTGTTCAGTGTTCCAATTGCAAACTTAGCTGCACTGAAGGCACACATTCCGAACGTGATCCTGGAAACACTTCGATCTGTTGTGGAACATGCTGTTTCTCGATTACAACTTCTCGCAGAAAACAGTGGACAGCATACTGAATATGTTTTGCGCCAGTCACACGGAAATTAATAAATCAATTTGATGTTGACTGATGCTTTTTATGTGGTTTTCGCCCTCAGAACAACAAAAACCGATGTGATTGATGCTTTTTATGCGGTTTTGGGCCTCTGGACAATTAAAAACTGATTGCTTTTTATCCGATTTTTGGCCACAGGAGAACTAAAAACCGATTTTTCCCATCTGATGTGATATGACCTTGCCATGGTGGATGGGCTTACATAATTGAAAGTGGTAGTTTAATGTTTATATAACGACTGACCACTCGTTATCAATAGCCTAAAAGTACTATAGTAGGAGTCTCATGGAAATGTTGACACTTAGCACATCTGACACAGCCATACGTCAAGAAGTATTTGTGGGCTATTGGTTAAGGAGTATAGCTACTAAACAGTTTACATAAGCATAGCATAAAATAGATTTTGTAGTTAAAATTGTAGAAGGTAGGAAACTAAGGAGACGGGACCCAGCTAAGTTGAAAGAACCAGAGGTTGTTAAGAGTTTCAAAGGGAGCACTACAAAATGACTACCGAAACAAGCAAAAGACAAATGGGCAGTTTTGAGAGAAGGCAGCAGATGAACAATAAGGCAAAAATATGAGGTCTTGGATATTACAAAGTATGCTAAGTTTCACTGACAAAAAGAGAATGTAATGCAGCAAATGAAGCAAGGCAAATGGGAACACCAACATTTTTTTTAATATTTTTATTTAAAAAAGAAAAATAATAAAAAGTAGTGTAACACCCAAAGCATGAGCAGCGGCCATAGAAGAAATTTAAAGTTGCAAAAGTATGCATGGCTACAGGTCAGTTGGCTGCAACTTTAGGAAAATTAAAAAGAAAAGTGAGGCAGCCATACAAATATCAATAGCTCAGATGGAAGGGATAGAAGGACTAAAAAATGAAATAAACTTGAAGGCATTATTATAAAAAGGAAAGACAAGCTCGGGTCCGGGAGTGTGTTGTCTGAGAAGAGAGTGACAGGGCACTGAAATATGTAGCTCGAAACAAAGTACCTTCGCACGAAATTCCTACAAAATATTTACGATTCTTGACAGAACCAAACATGACAAAAGTGTTCCACCTAGTATGCAAGGCATATAATACACTCTGGGACTTCGAGAAGCACATAGTAATTTCTACTCCATAAGAGGTAACTGCCAAGGAGTATAAGCATTCATCAGGTTACCTTTCATTAGGAACACGGGTACACTCAGCGACTGTGATATGGTTTACAAATGATAGAGCACAGCAATTAGTTGTCCTCGTTTGCAGGTTTTATTTGCCACATCTAGATTTCCGCAGTGCCTAACCATTATCAATGTCAAAAAATTCAGGAAGTATATTGTCAGGCAATACTATAAAAAGTTACAACACATGGCATAACCTATACGGCTTATACACTAGATTACATACCACTATTTCATAGTATCAATGCATGTCAGTTCCCTGTTGTTCGGGTGTCTATCACAGTTCTTTCAAGACTACTGTATAATTAAGGTAGGATTTGTGGAGAACACATCGATTTGGCTGAGTTGCATCCTCTATAGCAACTACGTAATATATAACACTCAAAGGAAAGCAGTTATGGTCTCTAGTAAAAAACTTCAAATTTGCCTGCGATAAACATAAACCAAAATACAAGCAAAATTATTTACATTGCTGTCTGACTTATTTCCACATTTAACAGATGGTAGGAGCAGTCCATTCTATACAGTAGCTGGAAAATGCTTGTGGTTTCTTAAAACTCATTATAAATTCTATAACCAATTTTCCATTAAAAACAGTTTCAAAGTTATCAATAAAATTAAAAATACACCAATAACTGATGAAATGAAATTTGTTTTCTTGATTTGTCAACTTATACACAAACATACCTATTGACAAAACTGTGCAGGTAATTCAGTGTAATTTAATGGAACAAAAGAAGCTTTCTATGAGGGAAGTAGATGAAATCACTGCTACTTATGATAATTTTAAAATTTAACTACTTTAAATTTTATTCCCAACAAGATGATCTAAGCAGGGGAGCTCAAGATCAGGAATGCTCGCTGACGTATTTATCAATTATTTAGAAAACAGATTCTTTTATGAAAATTCCTCACTGGTGGACAAAATTGTATACTACTTTAGGTACACAGATGACAGCCATTACCATAATACTGTACAAGTACAATGGTTATAACACTGAACTTACAGGATTTTCTCCACGGTATGTTAGTGTAGATGCATGTACGTTGTTAATAACAGCAATTCAGTAATTTGTTTTATTGTATTTATAATTAAAATCTGTTTAAAGTGACACAGAGACACACATAATGGAATGCCAAGTCACACCAACCATCCATTGTGCTGACATTTGGCACCCACTATGAACTATTCAGTAAATAAGAGGAACAACATACCTGTCATGATGATTACATAAAGAGAAAAATAGTACAAAAGATAAAAACATTTAAATTAAATCAATTCTAATAGTTGCAACATATAGCATGTGCCTCCTTGTGTCTTGTAAAAATAAAAATTAGTTTTACCAATCTGATGTTACATGTATGTTTTAAAGAATAATGAAACAATTGACTCACCGACTCATAAGGAGTGAATCTGGAATTTTTTATTTTATTTCCTATGTTTACTGTTAAATGAGGAAATAAGTCTGACAGCAATGTAAATATTTTAACTTTTATTTTATTTCATGTTACTCCCAGGAAAATTTGAAGTTTTTTATTAGAGACCATAACTGCTTTCCTTCGAGTGTTATATATTATGTAGTTCATACAGAATGCGCCACACAGCCAATCGATGTGTTCTCCACAGAGCCTACCTTCATTATACAGTGGTCTCTTAAAGAACTGTGACTGACACCCGAACAACAGGGAAACAACATCTGTCGATGCTATGAAACACAGGTAGGTGTAATTGAACATATGCCAAGAGTAACTATTTATAGTACTCCAAAAAAAGGACGACTCATTGCTGTGCCGTACCATTTGTGGTACAAGTATTGACGAACCGTTAGTTTAATAAATCACAAGTGTAAAACCCTAGTACAAAGTACGTACAGAAGGAACAAACGACCGGTAGATGCCGACCTGGTGGTACACCAGTCGAGGTTCGAGAAATACGTAGGAACTCGCAAGACGATAACCGGTCCTACAAATCATCTTCGGAGATAGGTCAGAAAAATGCAAACCCGCATTTATAGTATTTGTAAATTTAGAAGTGCTTTTGACTCTATCGACTGGAATATACACTTTGAAATTCTTAATTTGTTCGGGATAAAATACAAGGAGAGAAAGATTATCTACAACTCGTACAGAGACCGGACCTCGGCAGTAAGAGTTGGAGGACACGAGGGAAAGGCCGGACGTGAGAAATGAGAGAGGACCGCAGTCTACTGCAAACCTCCGGGCATCGAGCAAGCCGTAAAGAATACCGACAGTCAGCGAATTTGAGCTCGAGAAGAAAAAATAGAAACTCTCACAACTCGTGGCACCAAATGTTTTACAGAAATTACAGACGGAATTAAAAAGGGAACTCACTTTTACCACCAAGTTAGGACTTACAGATGACCTCCGGTTCTTGAGAGCCAAAAAATCTTTTATTTACAATTAACTACATACACCCTTAAAATCCGTGCCACAAATGGGAGAAACATCAGCATACTCCGAGCTGCCGAAATAAGAGCGCCTGAGGTTGGTGCTCGAAATACGAGAGAAGTTAAGATTCGAAGTGACAAAATCTGTCAAGAAACACAGGTGAAGCGAACACTGTGCAAAAGCATAAGAATGTCAAAACTGAAATGATTCAGATAATGTAATGAGGACAGATCAAATGAGGACAGTGAGAAAAGATGATGATGATGATGATAATACAGAAATAAAAAAGCAAACTTTGCAGATGACATTTCATTTCTGTTAGACAAAAACGGAATATATTGGGAACAGAATAGATACAGAATCAAAAGGTGTTATGAGATCGGTTTTCCATACACCGTGCAGTTTGCAGACAATCCACGATTTTATGCTAGAAGACAAACGTCTTGGACCGAGAGACCAAAGTCCACGAAAGTAGTGAGTGTTTAAAATATCTCTGTTATTAACTCGAGTTCCTCTCCTTTCCAGCCTCGTGACACCCCAAGCAGTACAATGCTGCTTTTATTTCTGCTGCCTGCCTCGTCTTTATATTTCTCATTCCACGGTTTATTTGAGATTAATATACGTGAAAAATTCGAGTAGCATCCATTTTTATACACTCACACAGAATCGGAGCAAGTTTCTCTCTCCCATTCAACAGTCACAGAAATGCGACCGGTACAGAGCTCGGTATAACGTAGTCTGGACTTTAGCGACACGATTGTGTATGTTTTAGTAATTTTGGTTAAAAAGTTAGTCAATTTTCTCAACTGACAACAATTCCTCTGCCTACGGCGTTCGCCATACGACCGCGTCCTTGATTTTGATTCTCGGATTTGGCGACCCTATTGTGAGGCGAACGTCACTAAAAATAAAATGAGGGTAATTGAGAGAAATGAAATTAAAGCAGCTGATGCAGAACAATTAGAACGGGAAATGAGAGATAAGTTTGCTATTTGGGTAACAAAATAACCAATGATGGCAGAAGAAGAAGAAGAAGATGAAGGGGGGTGGGGGTGGGGGGGGAGAAAGAGGGGGGGTATATATATACAGGGCGTTTCAAAAAGAAAGAGCAGATTTCAAACATTTATTTCTCAAAAACTACAAATGATAGAAACACAATTCCAACGGTCCTTCACTCAATATGAGTACCAAATGTTACACAACAAATATCAAAACTGTACCTCAATATGAGCACCATTTGTTACACGACAAATATCAAACCGGTATCTCATTTCTTGCCACACACGACGCAACTGGTCTTTAGTTACCGAATTCACGGCCGCAACAATTCGATGTCGTACCTCTTGAAGAGTAGCGGGCATAGGTGGGACATAAACACAGTCCTTTATGTACCCCCACAAATAAAAATCGCAGGGAGTAAGGTCTGGTGACCTGGGAGGCCACAGACGATGACATTGATCTTGTGCTCCTGCTCTTCCAATCCACCGTCCTGGAATGGTGTTATTTAGGTACCGTCGTACAGGTTCAGAGAAGTGTGGTGGGGCGCCATCTTGCATGAAGATGAAGTGATTTGAATCTTCCTGAAGTTGAGGAAATAGCCAGTTTTCTAACATGTCCAGGTAAATGGTTCCTGTGATAGTTTTCTCCATGAAAAAGAAAGGTCCATAAACTTTGTTTACCGAAATTGCACAAAAGACGTTAACCTTTGGTGAGTCTCTTTCATGTTGAATAACGTCCCTCGGAGTTTCACTCGCCCAAATTCGTACGTTATGCCGATTAACTTTACCAGAAATGTGAAACGTTGATTCATCTGAAAAAATTAATCGTTCGGCAAAATTGTCCTCTTCCATGTCCTGTAGAATTGCAGTTGAAAATTCGAACCTTTTGTTGTGGTCGTCAGGACGCAATGCTTGCATGCTGCAGTTTGTACGGCTTCATGTGCAGACGGTTACTCAGAACGCGCCATACCGTTGTTTTAGACATGTTTAGTTCGTGACTTGCCCGTGCCGTGGATTTTCTAGGGCTCCTTTCGTAAGCTGCACGGACACGCTCGACATTTTCATCCGATGTGCGTGGACGACCCGTGCTTTTTCGCTTGCAGATGCAACCATCTTCTACGAATCTGTGATGCCACTCATAAATTTGCTTATGACGAGGCGGCTGTTTGTTGAATTGACGGCGGAATGCACGTTGCACACCAACAATGGACTCTAACTTTGCAAATTGCAGCACACAAAATGATCGTTCCTGTGGTGTCGTCGCCATTTTCCTACAAACAAACGCCAGCGCCACTGCGGATTTGCATGGAACTTCTGCGCGGACCATTGAAAAACTTTGAACCTTTCTCTGACAAGAAACGTTTGAATTGTGTTTCTATCATTTGTAGTTTTTGAGAAATAAATGTTTGAAATCTGCTCTTTCTTTTTGAAACGCCCTGTATATATATATATATATATAAAAACAAAGATGAGGTGACTTACCGAACAAAAACGCTGGCAGGTCGATAGACACACAAACAAACACAAACATACACACAAAATTCAAGCTTTCGCAACAAATTGTTGCCTCATCAGAAAAGAGGGAAGGAGAGGGGAAGACGAAAGGAAGTGGGTTTTAAAGGAGAGGGTAAGGAGTCATTCCAATCCCGGGAGCGGAAAGACTTACCTTAGGGGGAAAAAAGGACAGGTATACACTCGCACACACGCACATATCCATCCACACATACAGACACAAGCAGACATATTTAAATATGTCTGCTTGTGTCTGTATGTGTGGATGGATATGTGCGTGTGTGCGAGTGTATACCTGTCCTTTTTTCCCCCTAAGGTAAGTCTTTCCGCTCCCGGGATTGGAATGACTCCTTACCCTCTCCTTTAAAACCCACTTCCTTTCGTCTTCCCCTCTCCTTCCCTCTTTTCTGATGAGGCAACAATTTGTTGCGAAAGCTTGAATTTTGTGTGTATGTTTGTGTTTGTTTGTGTGTCTATCGACCTGCCAGCGTTTTTGTTCGGTAAGTCACCTCATCTTTGTTTTTATATATAATTTTTCCCACGTGGAATGTTTCCTTCCATTATATTGATATCATTAATTTGAATCCAACAATTACGTTTGTTATTGTCACTGTTGCATTTCGAAATCTTTTCTGTCGTCTTATTTTCCTCTTTCTGTTTTTGCCAGTAGTTTCACTTTGTATTCACCTTCTCCTTTTTACCGTAATCTGCTATACTATTTTATCCCGCCTATATATATACTCAATAATACGTAACCCACTTCCAAACCATAACCAAAAAAATTTTTTTTGCCGCTTTCAGCACTACCTGGTCTTTAAATATGTCTGCTTGTGTCTGTATGTGTGGATGGATATGTGCGTGTGTGCGAGTGTATACCTGTCCTTTTTTCCCCCTAAGGTAAGTCTTTCCGCTCCCGGGATTGGAATGACTCCTTACCCTCTCCTTTAAAACCCACTTCCTTTCGTCTTCCCCTCTCCTTCCCTCTTTTCTGATGAGGCAACAATTTGTTGCGAAAGCTTGAATTTTGTGTGTATGTTTGTGTTTGTTTGTGTGTCTATCGACCTGCCAGCGTTTTTGTTCGGTAAGTCACCTCATCTTTGTTTTTATATATAATTTTTCCCACGTGGAATGTTTCCTTCCATTATATTGATATCATTAATTTGAATCCAACAATTACGTTTGTTATTGTCACTGTTGCATTTCGAAATCTTTTCTGTCGTCTTATTTTCCTCTTTCTGTTTTTGCCAGTAGTTTCACTTTGTATTCACCTTCTCCTTTTTACCGTAATCTGCTATACTATTTTATCCCGCCTATATATATACTCAATAATACGTAACCCACTTCCAAACCATAACCAAAAAAATTTTTTTTTGCCGCTTTCAGCACTACCGCCGCTGGTCTTTAAATATGTCTGCTTGTGTCTGTATGTGTGGATGGATATGTGCGTGTGTGCGAGTGTATACCTGTCCTTTTTTCCCCCTAAGGTAAGTCTTTCCGCTCCCGGGATTGGAATGACTCCTTACCCTCTCCTTTAAAACCCACTTCCTTTCGTCTTCCCCTCTCCTTCCCTCTTTTCTGATGAGGCAACAATTTGTTGCGAAAGCTTGAATTTTGTGTGTATGTTTGTGTTTGTTTGTGTGTCTATCGACCTGCCAGCGTTTTTGTTCGGTAAGTCACCTCATCTTTGTTTTTATATATAATTTTTCCCACGTGGAATGTTTCCTTCCATTATATATATATATATATATATATAAAAAATATGAATTTAAAGCTAGGAAGTTTACAGCCTGACAGAATGGACCAGCTGATAAGATATACAGTGAGATATTGAGGAATAGTCAATTTGGTAATTTAGGGAACTGTGCACTGCAATAACTGTAGAGAGAGACAGAAGCTTCACAGAGTGTATACGTGGACGAGGAAAAAAATTTCCCGGACTTCTCCCAGTTAAAAAATACTCTTTTTCCTTGTTAAGTGACAGTATACTTTCCCACGGAACTGTAAAACTTATCAATCCTTTGAATAGTTAACTTTTTATACGTCATCGGTGTAGAACTTCCCACTGCCACTTTAGAAAACGAAATCTGGCAAAAAAGAGATCTCTGCCGATATGCAGCAATGCGTAAGCTATGTATTTTTGTAATTACGAAAATGTAAGTCCGAATTCCACCGAAGACGGCACCTCAGCTTCAGAAGTGCGGAAATCGAGATCGCCGTACCCTTTTGTAAGCCGATCCTGGTTTGTATCGTGTGATCTCGCCGGCTGGTGACAGGTAGGTATTCGGAGCATATGACACGTGTTGTGGTCGGCCAAAAGCGACATCACCGTTAAGTGGTGCGAACGTATAGGAAAAGTTGACGGGTTAGAGTAATATACATAGTGTAGCTACAAGAAAAGCTACGCTTTTGCAAGTAATATTGGTCTTTTTTGCATGTGTTACACTTTAACAAACATCAAACATCACACAAATGTGCCAGTAAAATTTAAAATAATGACATAAATTTCTGGTCTCAAAATTCTTCTATGTGGCCAGTCCTCAAAATATTAAGTTGTAAACGAGAGTCAAACGCTCTGTGATTTAAGATATTCATCACACATCTCACATGTAACGTAATTCGTCTTGCGCAAAAGGGAATTTACTTTGGAAGTAATGCTTTTCGAACCACCGTTCGCAGTATTTTCTCGAGACCTGCTAGAAATAGATTCATTTCGACAGTTGCCAGAGTGCAAGAAAACAGGTGTTACTGCAATTGTGCAGCTACGATAGCGAAGGAAGCCCGCACGTTCGTACGTATAAAGCATTAATATATCTTACGCTATGTCATAAAAGAAACAGGGCATCAGAGGATGCTACGAGAACTCAAAAGTTCGTAAACCGTACTGAAATGTATAATTCAGCCTGAAGTGCACATTTGTATGTCCAGATTCACAAAGAAGTAGGCCCCAACCTAATATTATGCTTTCCAGAGTGGTTTTCAGGATGTATATTTTCTCCGAGTACCAGTACTGTACTATCTCTAGTTTGGTTCTTTCTTATGGCAAAATGTCATACGTGCCAGAAGATGAAAATGTGCACTTGGAATTCAGCAAACTAGCCTATACTGTGGAATGAAACAAAACTGACAAAAATAACTTCACTGTTCTGCAAGGCAATTATTGCCCGACTGCCAAAAATGTGGAAATGAAATAAAATCACAAAACTGAAACTAGTAATATATTTCAGTCTTCTGTAATTATGTGAATGTATTTTACTTCACATGATAACTCCCGGCCACAGAAATCTGTTTTGCTTTCATTTGACGTGGGAGCTGTACCCTAAGAGGAAATAGCAAAATCACTAAACATAAAGACAGGTCACGTGGAGACTACCCACCTCCCCAGTACAACCTGAACTTCTTTGCGCATGTGCGAATCTGGCACCTGGGGCGTGCCAGAAAAAAATTTTCCAGTTAGTATCTGGCTTCAAGCAGCCAAAGAAGCGGGAAAGGTACTGCTCTTGTGTGATAGAACTGCGCATGAGCGTGAGCCCACTGGCAACTGCTCAAACCAACCTAATGTAAACACTTGTTAAGTCACACTCATCAGAAGCAGTTTGTTGTTATGAAGTATTGCATAGTCTACATCCTAGGGCCTTCGACGCATTTTGCTGTTGGCAGACACCTGTATGTGTACTGTGTTTTGTTACTGTAAACGGCCCATTTCCTTTGCAACTAAAGTTATATTTTGGTATTTCTCTCGTTTATGATTTATTGCTGAAGTATTATACTGCAGTAGCGGGATATAGTACTATTTTCTGTTAGAGTATCAGTTCGTACCAGTCAAAATTACAAAATTTAACTGACAATTAAAACCACGAAAAATTCCCGAAATTCCGAATAATTCCCGGGTTTTTCCCGGTTTTCTACTGGATGAAAAAATTCCTGGATTTTTCCCCAGATTTCCCGGGGCATATACACCCTGACTTCACTACAGTAACCAGGCACAAGTGGATGTAGTTTCCAGTAATGAAGCAAAGATGAAGAGACTTGCACAGCATAGATTGGCTCAGTGAGCTGCATTAAACCAATCTTTGGACCGATGGTCACAACAACAGCAGCAGCAAATAATAAGCAATGCAAATTGTTTAATGTCATTCTGGCAAATGGTTGATAGGGTTTACTTGCAGATCTACTGAATACTACTCATAAAGTTGTCCTTACACTCATACTGATTTTATTTAGTTGCTTTTTATAACAACGCCTGAGTATGTATTAATTATCTCTGTGCTTGCCAAAAATTTTCTAATATTTCCATTGAACTGTGTGCATGCTTTACATCCTTTACTATCTTACAACACACATATTCAAAAAAGAGAATAAGTACAATATCACAAAATTATTTGTTGCTACCACACTACATGTGTCTGCAGCCCTCCTCTGGCTACCAGAATGCAATATTCTCCTAGCTTTCTATGATGCATTTGGCCACTGCAAGTGGCTCAGTAGAGGGCAGGTGCAGTTGGTTATTGTGTCTGACAAACCTTTCACACACATAAAAAGTGGAAAACATATCGAAGACACTAAGGACTTCCACAACATATTGTAACCAAACATTTACATAGACTTTGGGATGACTGCAAAAGATATAAAGTAAGTAACACACCGCTGTTCTACATTTTCAGGTAGATGGTCCTTCATCTGATAAAGAGTAGGAAGTAGTGACCAACTTAACTTAGCAACATGCAGATGTCTGATGTACACTCTTCAAACTGATTTACTAGTCTACTGGAACTAAATATAATAGTTGACGGTGTTTCCTCCTTTACTAACTCAGAGTGTGTAATAATGACATCCAAAATAGGCCATTATTTTCTCACACACACACACACACACACACACACACACACACACACACACACACACACAAACACAAATACAGAAAGAGAGAGAGAGAGAGAGAGAAATGTATCACTTACTTCAACAAGCCCATACAGGCATTTATGAAGCTCTAAATGAGTGTATACTCAAAAATGTGCAGGGAAACTTTTCATCAAATTAAAGAATATATAATACATACTTACCAGAACTTGCTAATCCTGCAGATATAGACAGTGGAGATTCTGCTTCTAAGTCTTTGTCTAGGGAAGCTGTTAAACTAAATGGTTCATCCAGTGTCAAATCCTCCAATGCATTACCTGAGGAGAAATAATTTATTTACATGTCAGCATTATTGGCTTCAAAATACTGTACAAGAAAGTCTTAATTACCAACAGTAACACTTATTATTTCTATACATACACCACACTACATAATACCACAATCTTCTACATATAACAGGTATTTTGGATGAAAAGAGGGAGGAAGGGGGGGGGGGGGAGAGGGGGAAAGATGGGACTGAAACAGAGAAAGAGAAAGAGAGAGAGAGAGAGAGAGAGAGAGAGAGAGAGAGAGAGAGAGAGAATTCCTTTTTATTCCTGACTAACTAAATACCCGCAACTTCAAACAGATATGCATTTGCCAATCGCAGACAATTTCTGTCCACCTCATCTTCACACAATGTGTGTTTGCAGGCCACCTGCAGAAGTAACTTATTCCAATCCGTGTTTAGTTAGCTCATCATATTACTTTTTCTGTGCCATAGCCAGTTGAATGTAGACTGTAGTGCACATATCAGGAATTAATAAAATATTTGATCGGCACAGAAATAGGGTACACGTAGAAAGTAGAAAGATCATCACTAATGTGGGCAGTAAAAAAGATTGCACTTGTTTATTTATTTATAGTAAGCTTTGCTAATTTTACAGAATTCTTCGATACACTTCCTGGACAAATGCAAACAAACTGCACGAGAAACACTGTGATGAAACAGTAATTCAACAGTAATGAATCGTCTGCTCCTGTGCCTTATTCATCATAACTGCAAATGATAATCGTACCACAAATTTAAGTCTGCAAAATGTGAAGTGGAGGTATGTTGGAATGAGGAGTATTCGGGATATGAAAACAGATTGTCTCTCACCCTTACTAGTTAACCTGCTAAGACCGCGGTCTTAAACACACTGGCCAATGTTCGCCTAACACACAGTCATTTTACATAGTAAACCTGTGGAGCACTGAGGCTTCTAAATCATGTTATCAGTTGCGGCAGACCAGCAAGATTGAGAGAATTCAGAAACTCCGAAGCATCAACTGCTGCATCACTACATGCAATTTTAGTAATCTCTCCCAGTAACAGATGTAGTACTGTATTACTGACAGAACCATTTCTAGGCAAAAGACTGGCCGGTTTTGTGAAACATACCATATTGCGACAGTCATCTGCAATATGTAGCCATGCACAATTCATTAGCTCCTCAATGCAAGATACCACAGTGCAAAATTTTGATGAAAGGTTTATACTGCCAGCTGTGTCAACAGGTAGTCGTTCTTCTCCAGTAGCTAATAAATATTCTGAGAACACTTGTGCACAGTCAATCACTAAACATAATCCTGTGTTTAGTTTCAACAATAATTTGTGCATCTGGCTCCATAAATATGAATTTCTTACACATGTGTCTAGATCTGCTTATGACTGGCAACATCTGAAAGTGTTGTGACTCGCCGATCTTTCAAAGTGCCGCCGCACAGTTACGCGCATCCTCTACATGTGGCGCTGTCTGCCAGCCATGCAGCAGCAGCGCCACCTAAGCAGCCAGCAGCCACTAAACCCGCACTCAGTTATGATTTGACTGTTAAAGTGTACACACGTCTTACTCTGCTTACTTTATCTGTGACTTTCATGTATTGCGTTCTTCCTTGAAGTATATTTGTTCAACTTGAAGTTATAACAACGAGGTAGAGATTTTTCCTTTCCATCGTTGACGCACGTTTCCATGTCTACTTTAGAGCAACTACTGCAAGGTCTGATAGAACAGCAAACGCTTCTCACAAATGCGATTCGTGATTTCGTTGCGGCATCAAATGTGGGGCGTCTCTCATCGTTGTCTCTACCACCTTTTCCTCCTTACAATGAGACGTCGGAAGACTGGTCTGATTATGAAAAACGTCTTCGACAGCACTTCTTGGCACTTCATGTCGCGGATGAACAAACATGTAAGTCTCTGTTCCTTTCATGGATTTCTCCTCAAATGAATTGGTTGTTGCTGCAATTGGCTCCTTTGAAAGATCCTGCGTCTTTGTCCTTTGCTGAAATGTACTTACTCCTGTCTGTCTATTTTCAAAAGCAAACGCATGTGGTAGCCTCTCGTGTTGCCTTTTAGCGTTGTCAAAAACAACCGAATAAATCCTATCGCGCTTGGGCTTCTGAACTTCACGGCCTCAGTAGAAAGTGTCAATTTGTTACTGAAGTTCACAAAGAATCCTACGCTGATTCCATGGTACGGGATGCTATTATCCGATCGGCACCCGACAAAGAAGTTAAGCAATGTGCCCTTCAGTTGGTAAATCCGACTCTAGATGAAGTCCTATCCATCGCTCAGCTTTTGAAATTTCTCGCGCCGCTGGAGCGCAAATAGAGGCATGGGGCGACATTGGGGAAATACAACCTCTGTGCGATGTTGACGAAGCGTGTCCCCGCCGGCCGACATGGCCGCAGTATGCTCCCAAGTGCAGCCTCGGCCTAACCGTAAACAAACCTCTAAGAAACTGCAGCAAAACCCACGGCAACTTCCTGCATGTCCGCGGCGTTTTACGAAACATTCACGAGAAGATTGTCCACAGCGTTGGGCCGTGTGTCACAAATGCAAAAAAAAAAAAAAAGGGTCATGTGTCATCTGTTTGCAAATTCGACCGCATACATGATGTTCATGGACATGATGCTGATTCTGATTCTGTGTTGTCTGTCAATTTTACTTCTTCCCTTTCAGGGTCGAGATGTTCGCATGCAGGTGGATACTGGTTCTGCTGCTGCTATCATCAATTCTCAGACTATCTTCAGTTGGGTTCTCCAATCCTGTCACCTGTCACTACGCAATTAGGGACTTACAATAAACAGAAGATTTCTCTCTTGGGACAATTTGATGGTGAGGTATCTTACAAATTTGTCGTTCGCACTGTTCCCATATTTGTGGTCGACCATAGTAATGCGGAGAATCTTTTTGGTTTCGATGCCTTTCGTGTTTTTGGGTTCTCCATATATGACTCTGTCAATATCGTCTCTGATGCTATTCCTTATGCTCAATTGGATTCCTTGTCGACGACATTTTCGTCCCTTTTTTCTCCTGGGTTAGGCCGTGCAAACGACTTTGAAGCTCATATCACACTCAAACCCACTGCTCGGCCTAAGTTTTTTCGGGCTTGGCCCATTCCTGTGGCTCTTCGTGATCAGGTCAAATGGGAGTTGGATCGTCTCACTGCTTCATGGGTCTTGCTTCCTGTCACTTCCAGTGAGTGGTCCTCCCCTGTCATTGTCGTTGCTAAGCCAAATGGTGATATTCGTCTCTGTGGCGATTTCAAAGCCACTGTAAATGCTCAATGTCTCATCAATACTTACCCTATGCCTCAACCTGAAGAACTGTTCACTAAACTTGCTGGAGGCCAGTATTTTTCTAAACTTGACATGTCAGAAGCTTATCAACTTCCTCTCGACACTGCTTCCTGGCTGTTTCTGGACCTTAACACACCTTTCGGCCTCTATCAATACCAACGATTGCCATTTGGGGTTGCCCGTGCCCCTGCTCTCTTTCAGCGATTCTTGGAACAATTATTGCTCACTGTCCCTGGGTGCATAAATTACCTGGATGTCATTGTTCTCACTGGCTCCACCACTGACGAACATCTTCAACATCTCCAAACACTTTTTCATGTCTTACAGACTGTCGGTCTTAAGTGTAATCTTCATAAATCACAATTTTTTCAGGCATCTATCACATACTTGGGGTTTCAACTCTCTTCGGGATGGTATTTGTCCGCTTCAGCAAACTGTCACTGTGATTGATGCCCTTCCTCGCTCTACATCTGTTAAGGAACTGCAGGCCTTCTTGGGGAAAATAGCATACTATCACAAGTTTTTACCATCTGCTGCTTCGGTGGCTCAGCCGTTGCATCGCCTGTAGCATAAAAACGTGCCTTTTCACTTGTCCGCGTCATGCGATGCGGCTTTCCAGAAATTGAAGACTATGCTGAAACAGGCCCCGTGCCTGGCTACTTATCAACCAGGCCAGCATCTTGTTCTTGCCACGGATGCCTCTCAATACAGGGTTGGTGCAGTCCTTGCGCACCGTTTTTCTGACAGTTCTGAACAACCCATTGGTTATGCCTCCAAAACGCTCATGGATGCCAAACAAAAGTATTCTCAAATTCAAAAAGAAGCTTTGGCCATAATTTATGCTCTTCATAAGTTTGGTGTTTTTCTCTATGGATCCAAATTTCATCTTGTTACGGATCACAAACCACTTGTTTCATCCATCAATGTCACTTCCCGACAAGGCTGCACACCGCCTCCAGCGTTGGGGTCTTTACTTGTCTCGTTTCAATTAGGAGATTCATTTCCGGCCGACGGCTCAACATGCAAATGCTGATGCACTGTCTCGCCGTCCCATGGGTCCTGATCTGGCATTCGGTAGGGACGAACTTTTGTGTTTCCACCTGGATGTTGCCGAGCAGCGGGTTGTGGACGGGTTCCCCATCACCGGGACCGGCTGGCAGCTGCTATGGGTTCTGACCCTACCCTCTCCCGGGTTTTACGCTGTATTCAGAAGGGTTGGCCAGATCGTCTATCCTCCTTCCCACTGAAAATGCTTCGCCGTATGTTGTGGTACCTGCGTCTTTGCGTGCTTCGGTCTTGCACCTCCTTCACCAAGGGCACTGGGGTGTCTCTCACACAAAGTCTCTGGTGCGCCGTCATGTGTACTGGCCCGGCATCGACTCTGAAATTGCACACATGGTCACTGCCTGTGGCCCTTGTGCATCACAGGTTGCCGCCCCGAAGTCATCTTTGTCACCGTGGCCTTCGCCTGAGAAGCCCTGGGAGCGTATTAATGCTGACTTCGCAGGACCTTTCTTAGGTACTTATTGGCTACTCGTTATTGACGTCTACTCTAACTCTCCTTTCATTGTCCGTTGCATGTCGCCTACCACCGCGGCAACCACCAATGCTCTAGCTCGCAATCTCTCTTTGGAAGGCCTTCCCTCTACGCTTATTACTCATAATGGTCCGCAATTTGCCTCTTCCAATTTTGCGGATTTTTGTGATCGTCACGGCGTCCATGCATGTCACGGCCCCTCCGTTCCATCCACAGTCAAACGGTGAGGCTGAATGACTGGTCCGCACATTTAAGGCTCAGATGAGGAAACTCCTGACTTCTTCTGCTGCTCCTGATGATGCGCTTTTCCAATTTCTGGCTTCTTACCGTTTCACCCCCATGGGCGACCACAGCCCGGCTGAGCTCTTACATGCCGACAGCCCCACACGCTACTTTATCTTCTGCAGCATTCCACCTCACGGCCGCAGGTGCCTTCGCTTGGCCGGGCCACCGCCGACGAACCTGTACAAGTACGGGGATATGGCAGGCGGCCAAAATGGAGTCCTGGCCCCATCTTATGACACCGTGGCCAACGCCTGTATGAAATCCAGATGGACACGGGTGTTGCAGTGCATCATTTGGACCAGCTTCGGCCTCGTGTGCCGGCAACACCTGTTCCGGATGCCGCTACACCACCTTCGGCTCTACCTGTCGCTCGGGATACTGGAATCTCTCATTACTCACAACGCAGTCCTCTCACCATCATATTGGTGCCAGCACAAGAACTGACACCACCCGGAGATGTGCCCATGCAGGAACCAGATGACCATCATCTGTCGGAGCAACTCTACTCGCCTCCTCCTCCTCCTACAGACGCGGACACATCGCCCATGTCTCCTGTTATAACAACCGGATTTGCCGCAACGGGCAGACTGGTGCACGGGGCCCCAGCAGATTCGACCCCCACGTCTCCTGTCATCTCGACCCGTTATCATCGGGGACACTTCCGTCCGTACGGCAAGCCTCCTCCTCGAGACTTTACTGCAAGTCAAACAACACCTATGGATGTTAGCAATCTACAGGCCACCTCCATCAAGACCTGTGCAAAAACTTCAAAGGGGGAAAAGTGTTATGACTCGCCGATCTTTCAAAGTGCTGCCACACAGTTACGCGCGTCCTCTACATGTGGCACTGTCTGCCAGCCGTGCAGTAGCAGCGTCACCTAAGCGGCCAGCCAGCCAGCGGCCGCTAAGCTCTTGACTCAGTTATGATTTGACTGTTAAAGCGTACACACGTCTTACTCTGTTTACTCGATCTGTGACTTTCATGTATTGCGTCTTCCTTGAAATACATTTGTTTAACTTGAAGTTATAACAGAAAGTCTCCATACAGGGGCCCCACAGCACCATCCACTGTTTTGTGTCTACTCCTAACACAAAGTGGCTCAATAACATTCTTGTGTACCACTGAGCACTTGTTCCAAACTATTACTTTACATATCTGCAGTAATGCTCCACGACAACTGGTCTTTCTTACATTTCGTGACGGATATTTTTGTCTCACGATGTCAAGTGGTAAATTGAGTGTCGAATGGCCCATCTTTCCTCCTCCTAGCAACATTATCGTAATGGCCGAAGTGGTGGCGAACACAACCTCTCTGTGCCTGTATGGCTGCCAGATTCAAATTTGGTAGAAATGTGTTACCTTTATCTCTGGGCACATTGAGGAAAATAATGCCGCCCCTTTGATGTGCTATGCAATCCATAGTAATGTCATACGCCTGCTTCCGGTCATAATTCAACTGCGATCTCTCGGCTCCCACAAAAGCGTGCAAATTGTCGATTTCATAATGCATATCGCAGATATGTATTCTGTCTGTATCAAATGCTGATGGTCACATTGTGGAGTAATATTTTGTTGCACATGACCACACATTTGTCTCCTAGTATAATAAGCATTTTGTTGAAAACACGCAGACTGTCTCTGCAGACAGAGACGAGTATCTCCTAACTCACTGTCGCTTTATATTTCTCCCACAGTACAAGAGGATTGCTCGGTCTACACGTTGTTGGTATTATGGGATGCGGCACCGAGACCAACTCGGCACCACACATTGTGCTTCAGTGTTATGAGTGTGCACAGTGTACACCATTCCTGATGCGCCGCTCCCAGTGTCAATTGTGTCCCAGCACACATTTACCAAATTTTCTTCTGTGGAAACATTTCCCTGATGTGTGCTGCATGTAATACCGAGGCACCTCTGGATACAATGAAATTCTCACAAACGGACAGTGCTTACATAATTTGAGGATCACTGCCAATGTTGTACGGTCCACAAGTTCCCAAAATGTGACACAGGGTGTGACAGCGATCAGTACTTTCAGTTGCAATTACCACTGAAGTGCCACTGGTGTTGGCCAGGTGACCGTCGATCTACGTGTATCACAACTTTGCAATCACCTGTCTACATTCATTTCAGAGTGGTCATAAACTGTTTGATGAGGTTATGGAACATGTTTTGCAATGTTTGGCACAATGTGGCAGCTTGTTCCTGGAATGTGTGCACATCTCTTATTTGTTTCTAGTTTGTCACTGCCTGTTAAGTATAACTGAGGGCATATTAAATGATGGTCACGTGGTGGGAAGAGAGAACTCACCTCGTGGTAAACCTCCCCCTGCACTGTAAATGTCGTTAGAAAATTAAAGCGCTCATAAACTGATGTTGCACCAAGAGATGTCATCTGAAACAAATGTTACACTTTCTAATGTTGTGCAGCAGTAAACGTTTTGACTCTAATACGGTACCCGACATGTAGGTGAGAAGATCTGTCGGTAGTTGTAGCATCTGATCAAGTTTTATTTTCCCATTCATAGATCATAGGTCATGAGGTTCTGCTAGAAACCTCTTTGCCCCGCAATGTACACACAGTGCAAGTAGTGCTCCAATTTTAACGAATTTGTCCTTCGAGTAATTTTTATGTGAATCATAATAGAAGCCTTCCTTCATTAAAGTGTTACGTGAATGGCACGTTCATACGACCGAGTCCTTCACGATTTGTTGCAATCGTGCTTCATACCGTCGTGCAGCCTGGGCAGCTCTGCACGCAGCTGGTTGTCGTATCACGTATCGTAAGCAAACGTCATGCTGCTGGAAGGTGTCTGAGGTTCTGGATGCAGCCGAATGTTGCTTCTTGTAATGCAAATGGGCATCACACAGTCAGACCATACCGCAGGCTCTACTAATAGAAGCTGTAGCACGCATCGAACCCAGTCGCGAATATTTTTCCTGAGAACTTTTCAGTCTGTGAACGTCATTATGTTGCTTGGTATTTGGTCACACTGATCCAACTGCAGTCCATTTTCTTTTTGACATTGTCCTACTCACAAGTGATGTTAAGTTACAAAATAAAGCATGTGGCTTTACATACTGAATATATCTGCTGAAATAGTGGTGTGTTCGGATGCCACAGAGGAGTTGTGGTTGTGCCTCCTATACATAAGGGACGTGATGTCATAGGTATAGGATTGTACTGGCATATGTAATAATTGTAAGCAACTCAATATTTATTACCTCGGTTGCAACTTAGCTCTGAAGGAGGCACGTGATCACTGTGGAGTGAGCAGCACAGCTCTACCAACACAGTGTATGATACCATTTGTCAAAGTCTACTGAATGTATCCACTGATACGCCTCACTGTTGATGGATGATGAATTAGGCCGTTACTAATCCCTCACTACCCACCTGCCACACTGGGCAAAGTACACACTAGGAGCTGAGTACACACCTCTTTACCCTTATCACTGCACATTGCAGATAGTTGGGCAACAGCAGTCGACAGAGAGGCTGGAAGAGAGTTTTGCCCTGAGACACGTCTGACATATATAATTCGCACATCTCCTCCTCCTCTTCCCTCTCACTGTCTATCTACTCCTCCCCTCTCTCAGTTCCTTCCCCACTATCTGTTCAGCCTATGTGGAAGGGGCTGGGAAACCACTGTGTGCCCCTCACTTGTAGGAAGCACTGCACAGCAGCGCGGTAAGGCACAGCATTACCATTCCTCCACAATATGCCCTGTCATGCTGGGCAGTTGTCAGGGGCTACAAAAAGTATGTTTTCCCCTATTATCTCCATGCCTATTGGAGCTAGGCAATTATAAACCCCACATTACTCATGAGGTCTGCTGATTCTGTGCTAAATTTGATCACTATTGATTTCGATCAGCTTTCAATATAAAGTGTGCACCTTCCTCGTCCTGCAACCCCCGTACCTGTACATATTTGAGGAGCACTGTTTCAAATAGTATTACGTTGGCCGATGGAACAAATTGAGTTTGTTGTATTTTCCTATAGTTTCCAAAGTAATTTTCCATTCTGTGAACTCAGATTGTAACAAATAGTATTCACTAAAAGTGTAAATGGCTGTTGGAACTAGTTGTGGTTTCAAATTATACTGAGTTTTCTATAGTGTCTGACTTGTGTCCCAACATTAATACGTTACTTTGCTCAGTTGGTTATAATGACAAACAGCACACTTTACTTTCAAACTTATCAGTTCTATAACGACAGTTATATTTTATTTGTGAATTGTGAGTAAGGGAACAGCTTTTTTGATTATGAAGGAATTGTCGTAGGTGATAATTTGAGAGGAAGCTGAAAGAGGAAAAGAAAATGGACATAACCATCAACTTAAATCTGAGACAAGGCACATAAAAATAAGCTTTAAAAACGAATACTGGGGTCATAATTCTCACTAAAAACATTAATATGTACCCCCAAAATTTTAATAAATGTTGACATCCTATAATTTAATATAGTACTACGCCAACATGCAGATTTATGACTCCCCCTCCCCCTTCTATAGTAGACACTCCAATAAAGATTCGGACATGACCATGTCCACACCACAATGCGAACACACAGGTAATTTCCATTGCTGCAATATACCAGCACATTTCTTACTAAATGTGTATTGAGAATGTGTATTTGGAGTTCTAAACAAAAATGAAGATCTACAAGTTTCATTGATGATTTGTGTTTCTTCACCAAAGAGACATTACCCGAGAGCTGATATCCAGACATTGATGACTGTTAAGTATCACATTTCAGTAAATAGAGATTTATAAACCACGGGTGCTAAATTTTTTGCAAAACTGTTTGGATTTGGGTAGAGTCATCTAAATACAACTGGGTTATGGGTGGTGAAGGATGTAGAGAACGAAGAGTGAGTGACCAGAAGAAAGGGAAGTTTGCAGCAAAAAAAGAGTTTCATCTCAAACCTAGAGGGCAGGGAGAGGCATTATTCTAGGAATGAGAACCAGCAATTGTACCTTTCTTCAGAACTGAGCATCAGAAAGTTGTTCAAAACATATAATGCAAATGTACCAAGTGAATTACAAGTAAAAATGTAGTCCTTTCAGAAAATATTCAACTCAACTCAAAATTTCACTACCTGCCTCAGATACTTAAAGCCACAGTTTTAAAATGTCTCACATATTAGCGACAGCTGCCCAAAATGAAAAATCACAAATTTTGACTAATTTGGGAGCTCAGAGGTTAAGGGCAAAGACATTTCACCAACTTCTGAAGGAGAAACCCCACAATTCAACAACACTATGTTTTGATATGCAGCACATATAGGTTCTTCAACTATCAATAAATAAGGCACATTATTCACATCAAGTAAACTATCACACTCTCTATGTAATAGATACTGATAATAAAAATCCACACTTCTATTGCAGGAAATGTAACCCAGCTGGCAGAATTTCTGTTGGGTTGCTTTAGGTCTCTACTGAGTATTTTAGTTTGAACATTTTTGCAGATAGCTGTGGAGCTCCATGTGGAACATGCTTTGATTTTATTTTTTCCTGGAATAGCTCCTCAGCAGCTTAGGAAAGTAACAGTGTCTTTTTCCAGTAAGATGTGACTTATTTCTTCCTACGACAAGAGTCTTTGGACGGAAATAATTGGCAGCATTCAACCGTATTTATGGCCTACATACAGTTCAACAATTATTTTAGAGAGACTATGCTCTTATCATCAGCTTGTAAAACTTGGCTCAAAAGAACAACAAAGATGTCAATTCAATCCACCTCTCAACCTGACCCCCTTTGATTTTTTTCAAATTTGGTGCATTCAATGACCCAGATAAGAGATGAAAAAATACCAATTTTCAGATGTGTATTACAATTGTGAAGAAAGTTATAGGACTGGGAAGTTTGAAATTTGTGCTAAATTTACATGTATATGTCAGAACATAAATGACTGTAAATCTGGTTATAATTCAGTTACAGCAATGAAAATGGTGCCATTGCAAAGCTAATGAATAGACCTTTTACATTGATATGCCACACTGCAGCTTACTGAGAATTTTCATACCAAAGGTCATTGACCTTGGCCTTTGATGGATACGAAAATGCACTTCACACAAACACACACTCCCCTGCACCACAAATGAAGTTACTTTTACTAGGTTAATGACTCTCTATCCAAAATAACTTCTTGTGTCCTATCTACATAGAAATTCTCAATTATCCTAAACAATTGTACTTTTTATAATAAGTGGAAGTCAAGAAGTGCTCTATCTACCTGATTGCCTCGATCCGTGGCTTTCAGGACGTTATAAAACAAAAGCATGAATTGGCTTTCACACGACAGATATTTTCGGGAATCAATGCCGGTTAGCACGGAGGAGGTCATTTTCTGAGATACATTACCATGTTTGACCTCGGGATATGTTATAATACGTTTGACCTTAGAATATGTTGTTATACATTTGACCACAGAGTATAGTATATGATTCTACAACAAATGGGGCCAATGATATTGGACAGTAGCTTTGTGTATCACTTCTGTCATCTTTCCTTTTACGCGTGTGTGTGTGTGTGTGTGTGTCATACACTTTCTTCCACCCACACAACACAGTTTTTGTTTGAGGGTTCTACAGTATACTACAGGCAAAAGAGGGTCCAACTCAGTACTGAACATCATTTATCAAACTGTGAGATGCATGACCCCCAGGGAGAGGCAGATCGGCGTGTGAGGCTAGGCCCTAAAGGCGTGCAAGAGAGGTGCAGTATATTTTTAATTAAAAAAGTAATAATAATAATAATATTAATAATAATAATAATTGGACTGATTTTTTCATAACAACACTGTTACATCAGATGTTGCCAACAAAAATGAAACTGTGGTCATATTTTTAGCACTGTTTGAAACAATCGAGCGCTCCGGGGCAATGTCGGCTGTTGGTGGATCCCCCACTGTTGGTTGCAGTGTGACCGTATACTTAACTATCACGCAAAGTACGAGCTTCGGCACATCTATCTTGATGCCCCATTACAAACTTTCAGACTTTGCGAGGAAGACTCGACTGCAGTATGAAGCGGTTCCTGGTTAGCGACAGGCACGGAGACATTAGCTGCCAGAAGGGAGGGAGATGATAAACACATCAAAAAAAGTTTTGCATCAGCTCAGTTCCCGGAACACCTGAAGATAGATGTTGACAGTGGATATTGTATCACAGACACAATCTCTGTGACTGTTCAGAGATGCCACTACACCTGCCCAAAGATGTAAGCAACCATGCATAAGCGGAGCCTATTCGACGCAGGGGGTCCGACATCTGATCAGTTAACGTCATTCCACCAGGAAAGAGGTACACGGCTCGTGTTGTTTGTAGTTCAACCGTGCCTAGAAGGTCAATACTGTGGTTTGATCGCATCCACATTGTTACTTTGAGTCAGTAAGGGCTTCAACAAGGGAAGTGTGCATGCGTCTTGGAGTGAACCAAGCGATGTTGTTCAAACATGGAGGAGATAAAGACAGATAGGAACTGTCGATGACACGCCTTTCTCAGGTTGCCCAAGGGCTACTACTACAATGGATGACAGCTACCTACGGATTATGGCTCGGAGGAACCCTCATAGTTACACCACCATGTCGAATAATGCTTTTCGTGCAGCCACAGCACGTCATGTTACAACTCAAACTGTGTGCAATAGGCTGCATGATGCGCAACTTCACTCCCGTCGTCCATGGAGAGGTCCATCTTTGCAACCAGGACACCATGCAGTGCGGAACAGATGGGCCCAACAACATGCTGAATGGACTGCTCAGCGAATGCAGCATGGTGGAGGTTCCCTGCTGTTTTGGGGTGGCATTATGTGGGGCCGACGTACACCGCTGGTGGTCATGGAAGGAGCCATAATCACAGTACGATACGTGAACACCATCCTCTGACCGATAGTGCAACCATATCGGCAGCATACTGGCGAGGAATTCGTCTTCATGGACAATAATTCGCACCCCCATCGTGCACATCTTGTGAATTACTTCCTTCAAGATAACGACATTGCTCGACTAGAGTGGCCAGCACGTTCTCCCGACACAAACCCTATCGACATGTGCCTGGGATAGATTGAAAAGGGCTGTTTATGGACAACGTGACCCACCAACCACTCTGAGGCACCTACGCCGAATCGCCATTGAGGAGCAGGACAATCTGGACCAACAGTGCCTTGATGAACTTGTGGATAGTATGCCACGACGAATACAGGCATGCATCAGTGCAAGAAGACGTGCTACTGGGTATTAGAGGTACCAGTGTGTACAGCAATCTGGAACACCACCTATGAAGATCTTGCTGTACGATGGTACAACATACAATGTGTGGTTTTCATGAGCAATAAAAAGGGCAGAAATGATGTTTATGTTGATCTCCATTCCGATTTTCTGTACAGGTTCCAGAACTCTTGGAACTGTGGTGATACAAAAATTTTTTTTGACATGTGTACAAAGGTTAAAACAAGAAGGTACGGTGAGGAGTATTTATTGCTAGGCTTCACAGAAACTAGAATTAATGGCGAAGAACATCTACAGTGTGTAATTTGCTTAAAAATTTTAGCTGCGGACAGCACGAAACCTAACAAGTTAAAGAGACATGAAATCAAACATCCTGAATTAATGGGAAAACCAAAAGAAATTTTTGTCAGGAAACTAAATGTTTTACTGCCTACCCACAAGAACTTTGCTAAAATGACAAATGCGACTTCTAAGGCCCTTTTAGCCTCGAATAGGATTTCATATAGGATTGCTGAATTCAAGAAACACTATCGGCTGTAAAAACTAGCAGCAATTGATATAGTGTAGCCAAAGTTCAGTGACTCATTTACTCGACAGCTGAAATGTATTTCTATACCTAACAACACAGTGCACAGAAGATGACTTTTAGACATTTCTGACAATTTACTCAAGCAGTTAACAATAAACTGTGTAATAACAGTTTTGCACTTGAAGTGGATGAAGTGACTGGTTTTCATAAAGATTGCTTATGTTCATTTTGTTGATGAGTTTAACATTGAAGACGAATTACTTTACTGTGAGCCGAAACCGAAAACAACAACAGCTCAAAGCCTTTTGACAATTTTTTAAAATCAAAATGGGATATTATGTAATAAGTGCACTGGAGTATGCACAGATGGAGCTCACTCAATGTCTGGAGTTCACGGAGGATCGCAACCAAACAAGCTGTAGCTTGTGATGCAGTATGGACTCACTGCACAAACCATTGGGAGGCTCTGGTTGCTGAAGGGAACAGCACACCCCTTGTGAAGTGCTGTGTATCGTTATAGGAACAATTAAGAGTGCTAAAAAGAAAGTTTCAACCGAACAATGAAGTATTCTGTTTGTTAAAGGAGAAAAGTCACTCTTTAGAAGACTGTTTCAGAAACAGAGATTTTCTATTTAAAATAGATTACCTCATTGACATTTTTGAGGAATGAAATATTCTTAATACTAAACACTTCACAGTAATTGGGCAACTGTACTATCTCGGAATGAAAAATGGAAGGTGTTCGTACACTATTTACAGCTGGGGGAAAACCAAATGGGATGTGGCATGCTAGGTATGTTCCCTACCCTAGTGTCACCGTTACGAGGACACAATGGAGACAGAAGCCTGCCTTCATCAACATCTTGCAACACTAAAGGTTCACTTTGAAAAGTATTTCAGTGACAATTTTGATAAATTTAATTCGATTAAAAATCCATTCAAAAATGCTCCTGAACCACCACATCCACATATAGAAGAGCAAAAACAATTTACTGATCTCACTTTGTGTTATTTCATTGAAGAGTAAATTTAATTGAAGTGTCTCTGTGGGAGATACGGATCCGTATTGGCAAGAAATTCCCAATGCTGAGGCAAAATGCAATGAAAACTTTTCAGCTTTGGCAGCTATGAAACCGAACTACCATTTGAAGCTAAAAGCACGCTATTTCTGCTTTTACAGCGTGTCTGGAGAAACTTTCTTCTCAAAAGCAAGCTCATCCATCACACAGAACTTCATAATTTAAATTTTTAATGTTCTTGTTGGAAATGGAAGAGGATGTAGATGAAGATGAAATGGGAGATACAATACTGCTTGAAGAGTTTGACAGAGCACTGAAAGACCTAAGTCGAAATAAGGCCCCGGGAGCAGACAATATTCCATTAGAACTACTGACAGTCTTGGGAGAGCCAGTCCTAACAAAACTCTACCATCTGGTGAGCAAGATGTACGAGACAGGCAAAATACCCTCAGACTTCAAGAAGAACATAATAATTCCAATCCCAAAGAAAGCAGGTGTTGACAGATGTGAAAGTTACCGAACTATCAGTTTAATAAGTCACAGCTGCAAAATACTAACACAAATTCTTTACAGACGAATGGAAAAACTGGTAGAAGCCGACCTCGGGGAAGATCAGTTTGGATTCCGCAGAAATATTGGAACACGTGAGGCAATACTGACCCTACAACGTATCTTAGAAGAATGATTAAGGAAAGGCAAACCTACATTTCTAGCATTTGTAGATTTAGAGAAAGCTTTTGACAATGTTGACTCGAATACTCTCTTTCCAATTCTGAAGGTGGCAGGGGTAAAATACAGGGAGCGAAAGGCTATTTATAATTTGTACAGAAACCAGATGGCAGTTATAAGAGTTGAGGGACATGAAAGGGAAGCAGTGGTTGGGAAGGGAGTGAGACAGGGTTGTAGCCTATCCCCGATGTTATTCGATCTGTATATTGAGCAAGCAGTGAAGGAAACAAAGGAAAAGTTCGGACTAGGTATTAAAATCCATGGAGAAGAAATAAAAACTTTGAGGTTCGCCAATGACGTTGTTATTCTGTTAGAGACAGCAAAGGACTTGGAAGAGCAGTTGAATGGAATGGACAGTGTCTTGAAAGGATGGTATAAGATGAACATCAACAAAAGCAAAACGAGGACAATGGAATGTAGTCAAATTAAGTCGGGTGATGCTGAGGGAATTAGTTTAGGAAATGAGACACTTAAAGTAGTAAAGGAGTTTTGCTATTTGGGGAGCAAAGTAACTGATGATGGTCGAAGTAGAGAGGATATAAAATGTAGACTGGCAATGGCAAGGAAAGCGTTTCTGAAGAAGAAAAATTTGTTAACATTGAGTATAGATTTAAATGTCAGGAAGTCGTTTCTGAAAGTATTGTATGGAGTGTAGCCATGTATGGAAGTGAAACGTGGACGATAAATAGTGTAGACAAGAAGAGAATGTAAGCTTTCAAAATGTGGTGCTACAGAAAAATGCTGAAGATTAGATGGGTAGATCACATAACTAATGAGGAGGTATTGAATAGAATTGGGGAGAAGAGGAGTTTGTGGCACAACTTGACTAGAAGAAGGTATCGGTTGGTAGGACATGTTCTGAGACATCAAAGGATCACCAATTTAGTATTGGAGGGCAGCGTGGAGGGTAAAAATCGTAGAGGGAGACCAGGAGATGAATACACTAAGCAGATTCAGAAGGATGTAGGCTGCTGTAGGTACTGGGAGATGAAGAAGCTTGCACAGGATAGAGTAGCATGGAGAGCTGCATCAAATCAGTCTCAATACTGAAGACCACAACAACAACAACGTTCTTGTAATTCTCATTTGCCATACTGTAAATACTGTTCATTACGCAGTTTTGAATAAATGAAAATGTGAATAAGATAGATAATTTGTTCCATATTGTCAATTCAACAATTTGTATAGTTTTGGTTTCTGTTGCACAAAATCCTTCTAAACTGAATTTGGTAAAACAAATAACAAGGCAAAGAAAATATTAAAAGAATGAGGATTTTTGTTCATAAAATGGAGGGGGTGGCTGATACTTTTGCTCGTGAAGAGTGGCCCCATTGGAAAAAAGTTTAAAAACCACTGGTGTAGAAATTGATAAGGATTCTATAGGGCCCTGGAGATTTGTCCTATTTTAACAATGTCAGATGTTTCTCAATGCCACTGACAATAACATATATTTCACTCATCTTGGCAGTGGTAAGAGAATTAACTTCGGATTTTTTGCTTTTACTTTGTTACGCTCAATTTTAGTTCCTGTCTTGTCAATAAGTATCTGGATACTAACTATGGTGGCACTGACACTATTATGGAGTAGTTTCTGTTTGTTTAGAAGTTTCTATACAGATTCGTGTACCATGGAGGGCACCTCTCATCATGAACTATTTTTCTAGGTACATGTGTATCCAGTTTCTGATCACTTACTCTTTTTAACTTGACCCACATTTATTATATATGTCCTGTCCAGAGTTTAATGTTTCACGTTTTATGCTGAGCTACAGTGCTACAGTCTCTTTATCTAATATGTTGAACATCCAGGGTGATGAGAAACAATCTGAAAAGCTTGTAAGGGTGTTGCAGGGTAGGTTGAGCTGATAAATAATTGTTCAGAAAAAAAATATTGATACACTGTGCTGTTTCTAAGTTAATCAGAATTGATGTTAGCCAATCACACTGTTGCGCATGCAAATTCAGGTAGCTCACCAGAGATGGTGTCGTCAAACATATGCTTCATTTGGTTTCCTAAAACTGAACAAGAATGTCATACAAAAGCTGGACACAGGACAGTAATAAAGATCGAACCTGAGACGTAGGCTGTGCAGACTCAAGCGCTATCATCTACGCTGTACCAAATTGTATCTGGCGAGTCACTTGAATTTGCGTGGGCACGGGAGGCAGTGGAAGGGTGGAATAATAATAATAATAATATAATAATATAATAATAATAATAATAATAATAATACGGTATCGCTCGATACTATTTCACTTGCACTCTGTACAGTATGTCACAACGTTCTGTTACAGGATTACTTTTTATTTTTTTTATTTTAAATCTGGCTCATATGTAATTCCAGTCACTGTGTAGAATTTTGTACACTAGCTATGCTGTGTCATGCTCATGCAAAATTCTCTTAACTGTCTTCTCTGATGCAGGAAATTGCTAACGACTACACTAAATTATCAAATGACAACTGAACACATATTTTCACTTTCAATCATATGCTTACAGATATTATAACTGCATTTACAATTCAGTCCATTAACGTGACACTAACACATTCTTTCTCTACTAGAACTCAAACAAGAGTAGTTGATGATGATTGGTTTTTGGGGCACTCAACTGTGTGGTCATCAGAAGTACCAGTTTTTTCACAGTCTAATTTTTACACAAAGTCCACTTGAGCCACTGTCACAAATTATGATGATGATGATGAAATAATGAGGACAACACAAACACCCAGTTCCCGGGCAGAGAAAATCCCCAACCCTTCAAACAAGAGTGCTGCCAATCAATATAAAATCTTTCTTACATTACAATCAAAAAACATCATTTGTTTTCCTCCTAAGAGACTCCATAATCCCACTTATCCTGTGCACATCTTCTGGGTCCGCAGACTGCATACCAGATGACCAGCAAGTAGTCAGCATTCTGCTGGCTTCCACGCACTATGGCTACATCTTTCATAGTATGCCCCCTCTGTAGGAACAGATATGGTACACACAGTAGGTCTGTCAATATTTGATCCTACCTACTTTACTTAAACATCATGGATGTTTTTAGCTCATGCAACAATTCTTCATATATTGGAACAGGATGTCCTGTGCTTTTGAGACTGTTTCTGATAATGCTGCAAATAACTTTCTACTTTTTTAGTAGCCACTTTTACTTTTGTATTGTCATGGCCCCCACCAACAAAATTGTAATTATACAAACTGATTATTGTATAATTAAGTTCTCCTCCTATGATTACAGGATTGCTAAAGTTACTAGTGAACTGAAATATTCTCTAAGGTCTTAGGTTACATCTGAAGGAAAATCTGGTGGTCGTAAGAAAAATCTAGTTATAAGTTTAGAATTTCTTGTCTCTTGTGACAAATATACAAGCTCCATTTGCCATTTGCCTATCCTTTCAATATACAGGGTGAGTCACTAACTATTACCACCGAGAATAACTCGAAAAGTATGATAGTAGCTGAAAAGTTTGTGGGACAAATGTTGCATGGGACAACGGGGGCCATAATATGACATTGGTTTTTTTGTTGCTAGGTGGGGTCGTATCAGAGATATGAAGGTCAACTTTGTTTTTTTAAATGGTATGCTGTAGTTTGGCACCGATTTTCTGATAGCAGCTATTGAGATGAATCCAATGATGTGTAGCAGTAAGGTCTTTGAAAGTAAATGAAGGTCACAAAGGTGGCATGAACGTATATTTACAGAAGATGTTCAAAATAATGACCATTGGTATCAATGCACTGTTTCAATCTTCTTATCATGGATTGAGTGGTATTCCTTATCCCTTTTGCTCTTACTGAAGCACATGCTCTGTTAATTCTCTCTCGTATATCGTGCAAATAGTAAATATTCGCCAAATACGGCGTATCCATCTAACGTACCATTGACATGTAAACACCATTCGATGGTTTCGTAATACAACACTAATAGGAAAGGTAAGACTAGTATTGTCGAATCAAGCGAATGTAAATGATGTATTCCTTCGAAGAATAACTCAATATGCTTCTCATTTACAAAGAATGCCCACGAAATTCAGTGAGAGCTAGAGACTTATACACTGAAAGATATCCTCAATATACTCACCCTATACATTGTACACTTAAATGTGTGCGAGATAAATTGAGAACAACTGGATCTTTAATGCATCGGAAACATATCTGGCAAAGGAAAGTTACTAATGAGTAAACAGAAATTGGTACTCTCTCCACTGTAGTCCGAGATCCTTGTGTTAGTTCGTGTCAAATTGCAAGGGAATCTGGCATGAGCCAGAATAGTGTTACTCATTTTCTGCATCCCCATAAATATCATCCTTACCATATCAGTCTCCACTAAGAATTAACTGGTACAGATTGTATGCATTGCATTGAGTTCTGTTGGTGGGCTCAACTTCAGACTCTGAGGGATGACACATTTATTAATTTGATTTTATTTACTGACGAGGCTACATTCACGAAGCACAGAAATGTTAATTTGCGTAACATGCATTATTAGGCAACTGGAAATCCTTGTTGGCTGCAGCAAGTCGCACACCAAAATCTGTGGTCGATGAATGTATGGTGTGGTATTCTAGAGGACAGAATTACAGGCCCCTATTTCATCGAATGAAATCTTAATGTTAGGAAGTATGACACATTCCTGGAAGAAACATTAGGTATGTCATTGGAGAAAATACCTTCGGGAACAAGGAACAGAATGTGGTATCAACACATTGGGCATCCAGCACATTTTTCGCTGATGGCTAGAAATGAACCGCAGAGACAATTCCCAAATTGTTGGACTGGACGTGGAGGAGGTGTGTCGTGGCCGTCTTGTTCGCCAGTCTTGACGCCTCTGAATTTTTTATTGTAGGGATTCGTAAAAGACATTGTTTATAAAGAGGTTCCAACTACGCCTGAAGATATGGGAGACAGAATTGTCAGTGCGTGTCCTTCGATAAGTGCCGAAGTGATTAGCAACACCACTCAATCCACAATAAGAAGATTGTAGCACTGCATTAATACCAATGGCCATCACTTCGAACACCTTCTGTAAATGGATGTTCGTGCCACCTTTGTGACCTTCGTTGACCTTCAAAGACCTTACTGTTACACATCATTGGATTCATTTCGATAATTCCTATCAGAAAATAAATACCAAACTACAGCATCCCATTAAAAAAAAAAAAGAAGCAAAGTTGACCTTCAGATCTCTTAAGGGACCCCACCTAGCAACAAAAGCCAACATCATATTATGGCGACCGTTGTCCCACACAACTTTTGTCCTGAAAACTTTTCAGCTCCTATCATACTTTCGGAGTTATTCTTGGTGGCAATAGTTAGTGACTCACACTATATACTTAAGTTATCCTAAAAATCTCACTGTTCTCAATTTCAGCTTCTAATCAGCTTTCTGTACCTAGTAATACGTGAGCTTCACTCCTTTTTAGGATCAATTCAAACTCTAGCCCTTTGTTGCTAATGCTTTGACAATTAATCAACAGGATTTTAATAGTCTTGTCTGTGGGAGGCATTTCTTTGGAACGTACACCGACACTTTTGAGTATCCTACAGCTATCATTATCTATATCAACCTAAAAATACCTTGTGTGCACCCCACACACAGTCAGCTACACGAGTAGCAGCCTCTCATGTGTAGTGTACACCTGGCCCATTTAGGGGGTCCCCACTATTCTCAACCATTTGGTGTAAGCCTAGGAAGTTGCAGCCTAGCTTGTCACAGAAGCTCTGGTTCAAGGCTTCCTCTTGACTCAGAAGCAGATGGCCACAATCAGTTTTGGAGACAATGCTGCAAATTATAAGCTTCATTGAAACTTCACAAGCAACACTGTCTTCTTACTCTTCTCTTCCTTTCACTGAAATTATTCGGGTACTATCTAGAAAACCAGATGACCGACACCATTTGTTGCAACGTGCACCACAACCTGCAGCAAGTTGCAGCATGATCTAATGATGGCTGCCAGATCTACCTCTTCAATTTGTTGAATGACGCCCCTGATCACACACACTGAGTGCACCTGGTTTTCCATACTACCATTTAAAACTATTTTTCTAAGAGATTCCATTATCTGCCATAAGTCAGAGCTGCTGAGAACAATAGACTACTACCTGTTTGCATTTGCCTCCTTTAGACAACGGATACAATATATTTCCCAACCAGTGAAGTGAGTCTAATTGGTTCACTTTTAGTTCCAGAGGAAGGCAGCACCTCCAACTTGTCAGTCAGGGGATAAGGGTAACACTTGCATTCTATTTGGTCCGTCCAACCTAAACCTATCAGTTACATGACATTCCCATTCGAGTGACAAAGTAGTGACAGATCCTGTACTTCCCGTAGAGGAGGCAATACCCACAGGAGTATAGTACTTGGAGATACGAAGTACCTCTCGTAAGGACTCTCGCTAACCCTCGCAACACACCCATCGGTTGTAGCTTTGGATCAATTAACTATACTGTAGGTGATTAGCAGCTGTTTACGAACATCGACTAACTCGTCCCGTACCCAAGAGCAGCATTCACAGTGTGGATGCATTGTGGTTGATGCAAATTTTATAAACCAACACACAAATAACTTAAAGTTTTCTGATTCTCTTTCAATTTCCCAGTCTGACAAGCTACAAGTATTACCAGCTGACCTAACAACTGAAGCAATTAACTGGAAAAACTCTATTACAGCAACATAAAAAGTTGAGATAAATTTATTGGTACACTGAAACATTTTTGAGGATAAAGTCACTAATCAACTCAGAAATTTTGTTTATTTTATTTATGATTATGATTTATGAGAAATACTGACAATGTGTGTTCTTGTTTAAAGAGGAAACTAAATGCAGCACAATATGTTAGGTTTAATATATACTACAGTAACTGGATTTCATGAACACCGATTTACTACGAAGTATGTTGTATACATCACACACAACCTTAGAAAGCAGCGAAAAATATATGTTTACTTGCTTTTTACTCATGGCTCTGTACGCATGTGTCATGTATATTGCAAGTGTCACACCCCTCCTCACTATGTCCATTTCCTCCTGACCCCCTCCCCACCCTGTTCCTAGCTCACACACACACACACACACACACACACACACACACACACACACACACACAAATCTGTTATATAGGGTGACAATTACTGAAGTATATGGAAAAAGATAAATTAGTTACAAACTATGGTGTGGACACACTTTATTCAATATGTAAATGTCACTACAGATATTCTGATTTAAGTTATGACATGTTCCACATGCCTGCCACCATTGGCGATGATGTGGCACAGATGAATGGCAAAATTCTGCATGACCCGCTGAAGTGTCTGAACATGGATGCTGTCGGTGACCTCCTGAATGGCTGTTTTCAATTCAGCAATAGTTGTGGGGTTATTGCTGTAAACCTCAAAAAGAAATTGCACATGCTCAGAGACGGAGAATACAGCAGCAAATCAAGGCCCGTGCCAGTGGCCTGTGGATACCACAGAGTGAGAATGCAGCCCACAACGTGCTCCTCCAGGACATCAAACACACTCTTACTTCAACAGGGTTGAGCTCTGTCTTGCACGAACTACATCTAGTCGAAATCAGGATCACTTTCGACAATGGGGATGAAATCATCTTCCAAAACCTTCGAGTACCATTCGGAGTCACCGTCTCGTAGAGGAATATCACACAGTTATTCCGTGACAGGACACTGCACACCACACAGTCACCCAATGAGGGCGAAGAGACGTCTCGATAGCAAAATACAGATTCTATGTCCCCCCCCCCCAACGCGACAATTTTGCTTATTGATGAGCCCGTCCAAATGAAAGTGAGCTTTGTTGCTAAACTGAACCGTACTGCACATACTAATTTCCATCGTGCCCAGTGGCCAACCGTGCAGTTCGAGCATCCTAAGGCAAACCGCTCAGAAGTTCAGACAATTTTATTTCACATACTGAACATAAACACTCGCAAGTGTTAAAAAACTCTCAAAAATACTGTCACTGAAAGTTTTCGAAATGAACAAAGTAAGTTAACACTTGGCAGTACGATCTAAATATGAAGCACTCACAAATTTTTGAAAATACACAATACGAGAGACCATGTGAAAATGACACAAACAGTAGGTCAGACCTATTTGGCACAAGCAATCTCACACAAAGGAAAATTCAGAAGTAACCTATATACGTAAATAAATGTGTGAAATGAACAAATATTGTTACTTAGTAGAATTTGTGATACCTTTTACCCTAACATGCCAATGATGAACAACACAGTGTTTATCACAGTCAAAATCACAAAAATTGTGGAGTGCCAACAAAGCATGTCATTGCAATTCATGCCATTTTAATTGAAGATTTTAATTCCCAGGTGATAGAAATAATTTTTCATTTTCATTCAATTACCTCACACAATACCACAAAATTTAGAGCATTTAAAATAATATAGAATAATACACACTTACCTACAACAGATTCAACAGTATCAGCTGCTGGATAAAATGGAGTAGCCAGTGGGGACACTGATGGCAGTGGTATAGAATTGCTAATGCTATAATTCAAATAAATATTTTGTTTCCTATTTGCCTTTTCCATTGGTGTAAGGAGGGGATCCCGCTCTATTGCTATTAGTTTGTTTTGCATTGCACTCTGTAACAAAGAGAGAAAAAATTAGTGTTTCAATAATTCATTAAGGGTGTGATATAGTGGACTTTTCAGCCAGAACAGGAATAATACATACTGCCTCAGAAGGAAACTTCACAAATAAATGAAAATAAATTCTGGCTTCTGATGACAAGTACGTTTAGTGCTTTAGAAAATTATAAGGTACTGAATGAAAATTGCAGATTCCTCTCCCATCTCCTCAGATAATATTTATGAAGAAAATAACAACCCATTTACAATCACTTTAAGGAAAATTATTAGACAATATTTTGATGATTTAAACAATAATATCTCTATTCATTTACTCACGAGTCTGTAGCTCAGCACATTAAATATTTTTGAACTGTTTGTGAGAAAAGCAACCAAGAAAATTTTGAAAAGCAGTGCTAATTCTTGAGTTCCCCCTCCCCACTTTTGTAAAGTTACCAACACATTATCTCACTGCTTTTTTCTTTGAGATAAACACAATGCAGAACTCCCACAGACTGCTTAGTGACAATTCTGTGATATATGCTGCCTTCAGTGTCAGGACGACAGCCACTTCACGAGGTCTCGAAATGATGCCCGTGGGCATTATCATTCACTTATTGGGAGACAAATCAAATCAGATGGACCCAAATTTGAATTTAAAAGAGGGATATGGTAATATCGAGAATTACGAATCCTAAAGAATTCATTTTCTTTAAATCCTCTGTGAAGGCATTCTGGGTGTGACAATCCTTTGCAGGTTTTGCTTTAGCAACTTAGTTATTTCAAAATTGTTACACCGTCATACCAATCTGCTGTCAATGTCCTACCTCATTAAAGTTCGATTGGCGATACACACATTTGCAACTAGATGCAATCCTCTTCCGTTGGCACACCTCGCTCTATTTACACGTACCGGATTGACACAATCGAGAAAGTACAAATGTGAAGTTTCTAAGTAAATTCGTCAGAAGTTTCCGGGCAAAGTTTCCTCGTAAGTGTTGCATCACTATCCAGTCTTTCAGCAAAAGCAACAAGTAGTAGTGAGAAAGCTGCCTCAAAGTATCGCATTAGCAGCCACAGGCCGAAGGCCGCGGTGCGGCAACAAGCGGATCAGAAAAATGTACACGTAAGACGGTTGCGACTTGAGGCTAACCGCACTCGGCGGAAAACTGCACTGCGTGACGGTAATGACCGCAGCAGGCGGGTCGACGTATCTAAACCGGGGCAAGTCCACCGTTACGGGTGACACAATTGGGTGCCAGGTTTCAGTGAAACAACTGTGTCTCAGAGCAATATAAATATGGCCAAGTTTTGAGGCAGAAGCACTTCTCGTCACCGGAGTCCGACAGCACCACCACGGACGAAGAAGCGTGCCGGATCACGTAAGAACGGGAAACCGTCATCGGGCGCCTCGGGTTCAAGACTGGGCTGCACCTGCCACCACTTGCACTAAGTTCCTCACAGGGCTCAGTGCTGTGGCACCACCGGCCTGCCGTTCATACCTACTGCTGCCTACAATGAGTTTCCCCCTGGAACTTAGTACCACAACACCAGCTGCCGTCTGGCTCCTGCCGGGGAGGAGTGGGCCGAATTCCAGTGTAGGCAGCCTTCCTTCACTACTGCAGAAGACACCACTCATCAGAGCAGTACCGGCAGGGGCTCTCCTAGTGTTCAGTGACAAGACAGGCAGCAACAACAACTATGTCCGTCTGTGGATGAGGATGGTGACACGACTACTGCAGCAGTGCAGTTCTGTTGACACATGGTGGGGTGAGTGCAGTCTTTTGTTTTGGTTTTGTTCAACTCCAAGTTCGCTGTGTGACAGGTGAACGCAGATGATATTTGGAGGTGTAAATATAGCTCAGTTTTCACCTGATCAATATGGGCAATACAGATGTCACTACAGAGAGGTGTGCCTCACTGTCTAGTAGTATAAGTTGTTAACCATTACTAGTAGTTCAGGAAGTGAAGCTAAGCACGGTTGTTGTTTTGAAGAATAGCAGTGATTACGAGCAACCACTCGTGCGAAAGTAGTTAAGTGACAGCACGAAGTAATACAATACCGTTACAGTTAAGCGTGCTCATAATTTGATTTTACTCTTTGCAGAGAAAGGAATACAGCTCAACATTTAAGCACGTAAGATAGTGGGAAGTCTTAGTAGCGTGGTATGCTTAAGAGGTTTTTTTTTCTCCCTTTTACGACTGTGTGATCGACAGGAGGCAACTGTTTCGGGGTCAACGGAAGGTAACCGTGTCTGGGTCGATACCACAAGGAGCTCTGGGGTGTTTAAATTTTAAGAGGCAAAGTAGAAAAGTTGTAAGCAGAAAAGGTTGAGCAGGATAAGAGATTAGATGGATCAGACACCGACATGAAGAAAATTGCTAATAACAAAACTCCACAGTAAAAGGAGTAATTGCAGAGAGAGCAGGAGTGCTGGATAATGGAAAACTGGCCTTGGGATGCCAGAAATACATTGATTAGGCAAAGAATGAAAAAAAAAAAAAAAAAAAAAAAAAAAAAAAGCAGAGAGGAGGGAGAAGAAAGAAAATGAAACAAAGAGCAGCAGGCTTGTGGATAGTTTACTTGTTCCTGTGGGACAGCCGACTACCGTTAATGTAATTGAACCTGTCAGTCCAGTGAAGAGAACGAAAGAGTGTGGTCTCAGTTGCCTCAGACTGCAGTCGTGTGTGTGAGTTGCGTTTGCATTTGTGTGTGTGTGTGTGTGTGTGTGTGTGTGTGTGTGTGTGTGTGGGCGGGCGGGCGGGCACGCGCGCTCGCTTTCTCGCACGTATGTATGTCTATTGTTGACAAAGGCCATTGGCCGAAAGCTTTAAGTTCGAAAACCCTTTCATTGTGCCTATCTGCCACTCAGCATCTCTGCTATATGGTGAGTGGCAACTTTCCTTCCCATAATATTGTTACATTCCATCACAGATTTTCCATTGTTTGATAAGGATAGTTTATTGAGACAAGAAGAGTGTCAGTTTGTAAGTCCGGGATGGAGAGTTAAAATTTTTTTTGTGCACGTGCGAGGCAAGGGGCCTAACAGTGAAATACGTTTCGTAGTATTTGTGCTAATGAGCACGACAAGAGACCCTCGAGAGGTCATGTGAGATTAAGCAATACGAGCAAGAGATGATAAATAGTTAATGGAATGTTTAAAGATTAATATAGTAATTGCACAGTAGTTAAGGATAGCTGATTTAGTAGTACGTACTTGTTTTACAGATTAAGGGTGACAGTAATTTCAGTAGAGAAGCAGGTCGAAGCAAGACTTCAGGGGTCAGGTTTCTCCATGGGGGGAGGGGGTAGTGTAGTGTCACTAACCAGTCTTCGAGCAAAAGTAACGAGAAGCCGTGAGAAAGCCACCACCAAGTATCGCATTAACAGCTGCAGGCTGATAGCTGCAGTGTGGTGACGTGGGTCAGAGTAACACACACTTGAAGGGACTGCAAGACACGGCTAGCAGTACTCGGCAGAAAACTGCACCGCACTGCACAGTAGTAACGACCGTTGCAGGAGGCAGGAGGGTTGACGTCACCGCACTGAGGGAAGTCTCTGGTAACAGATGATGTAACTAGGTGCCAGGTTCTAGTGCAACAACTGCACCTCAGAGCGATACGAATAAGGCCGAATTTTCAGGCAGGAGCACTTCTCGTCGGCGGAGTCCGGCAGCACCACCACCCACCAGGGGCATGCCGGACGGTGAGAAAACTGGGCTCGCCAGCAGTAGCCGTGGGTTCGGAACTGGGCTGTGCCTGCCACCTAAGTTCCTCACGGGACTCGGCGCCACGGGACTGCCCACCTGCCACCCACACCTGCTACCACTCCCACTGAGTTCCCTCCCAGGGAATCCGTGCCACAGCATCAGTGCCATTTGATTCCTGCCAGGGAGCAGCGGATCGAATCCCACGTACACTCTGGCACAGTGGCCACGAGCAGAGCCGAGGAGCCATTCGAGAGCGGGCCCCGAGAGAGCAGCAGCGCACCGCCTATGTCGCGACCGTGGCCTACGTAGGCTATAGACTGTCCGGTCGTATCTCAATGAGGAGCTAGAAACTTGACTCTGTTTTCAAATGTAGAGAGACATGTAGAGGAACTATGGGCCTGTTTTAAAAAATATGTAATCATAATAACAGGAGGGACGCTCTGTGGCATAGAGCCACTGTAAATAAACTTTTAAAGAAACAGACTACTGCATTATAGGTGTCAAACAAAGCATACCGCTATAGATAGAGAGATGCTGAATGAAATGCATTTGCTATCAGGAGAGCAACATCTGAGCCTTCAGAGACCACCGTAGCAGAATACTGTCAAATGATTTTTCACAAAACCCATAGAAATTTTCGTCATACGTAAAGGCTGTTAGTGGCACCAAAGTTAGTGTCCAGTCCCTAGCGAATGGGAGAGAAACTGAAACTACGGGTAGCATAGGCAAAAGCTGAAACGTTTAACTCTGTTTTCAAATGTTCCTTTACAAAGGAAAACCCAGGAGGATTGCCCTGACTGACTCCTCGTACCAAAGGAAAGATGAAAAAAATCAGTGTTAGTGTCAGTGGTTGTAACATTACAAGTCAAGACAGCTGTAACGGAACTTGAATAGTGTAAAGTTATCGTTAAAAACGCACGCCGCGTGATTTGTTACGATTTGGTCGGTCATAATAGTAGTAACATGCTTTCGAATACAATTAAAATATAACGGCGATACCTGTTTAGCATTATTGGAAATAATATGTAATAAATTAATGAGTAAGGTAGCTGATCCTATAAGAAGAGGTAGAATTGGGCATATTAAGGTGTTTTGCTTTATATCGAGTAAGCCGATGATACGGCGTCTTTTTTTTTTCCGTTTACTCTTAGAAGAAAAAAAAGAAAACCAGTAACGAAGTGCTAATTGTGCGTTGTGAAAAATATAGGGGCGAATTTTAAATAGCTACAGTGTATAATCAGACTAACAAATGGACATTCAGTTACGCGAAATAGTGGACAGCGAAGTGTGGTCATTAAATTGAGTACACCTACAGGGCGGTCAATTCCGGGATGAGTCTATTCGCATCTCACGAGGGACGCGGTATTGAGACCGGTTTCTTTTTTAATTATATCACGGAGAGCGGGCTTCGATTTATAAAAAGAAGAAAAGCTGTATCATTATCACTGACTGTTGGTGTTAAGCAACCAAAACTGTTCATCAAAGGGTTTCGGTGAATGAGTGGTGAATGCGAAATGAAACTGTGTACGAAGTTATGTTAAATAAAGCAGAAGAGACAAGACAGTTTGGTCGTATCTGTTATTATTCCATAAACCGCAACATTTATTCTCGTTGTACGAAGCCTTTATAGACGATCGTTATGACAATTTGCTTTGAAGGGATCTCATTACGAGTTAAGTTTTGGGGACCTGGTCAACAGGGGATAGTTCGTAGATCTTAACTACTGCAGCTATTCTGGAATCAGGTGCTACCATGACCATTGTGTGTTGTCAATGGCTTAAGGTCATCATATCTCATGCTCTAAGATCGACGCGCCTTTCCTCTTAGTGTAACGGTGTCTCACGGTAACCACGACAACGCCGACGGCGAAGGAAGATACGGTAGAAGTGGCGCCACAACGTGCGGCTCGATCGAGGAGGATTGCTGCATCGAGTCGAGTGTCATCCGGATTCACGAACCCTAGAGTTGGAAAATATTGTAGCAGCCAGTGAGTCTGTCCAATGAAAGAGGTATTCTTCAATAATCGCTAAAAGTGAGCGATACTACCAGGTATGATTAAAATAACTGTATAATTATAAAAAAAAAAAGGAAGTTGACACTTGTGATTTCGGTAGATAAATATATATAAATACATAGTGAAAATAAGTGTATGTCTTGGTAGTGAATAATCATGTCAAAACGAACGAAAAGAATACATGATAATGTGCAGTTGAGTAGAGTAATGAGTAGAGAGAGAGAGAGAGGAAAGTGAAGAGGATAGGGATGATGCATCCCATGAGCTCAATGTGGGACAGGAGACATGTACAGATAATAATACAGTTATTGATTTAGAGCCGTTAGGAGATTCAAATACAATGATAAGTAAGGTAAGCAGTGTGGGAGAACATAAAGATCTTGAGGTTTCGGAAGTAGATCAGCAAGTTGATCCACAAAATGGAAATATTAATCAAAAAAATGTTTGATATGCTGGTATCAATAAATACTCAAATGGGTGTAATGAATGGAAGACTTGGTTCACTAGAAAAAGATAATAAGCAATTAAAAGAGGGCAATCAAAAGTCAAATGAAAAATTTGAGGACAAATTTGGTTCATTAGAAGTTAAAATGGATTCTTTGGAAAGCAAACTCAACACCTTTGATTATAAACTGGAAAATACTAAGAAAGAATTAAAGGCGGACTGGGAGACTCAATTAAATGCGAAATTTGGAGAACTAGATGTAGAGTTTTCTAACACCTTAGAAAGGCAATATAATAATTTAATGGGAAAACTTCATGACGTAGAAAAGAAATATGAGGTAGTTTCGAAGAGTTATGATGGCCTGTCCAATAGGGTGGTTAAGTGCGAAAGCAGCTGTTTCAATGCTAGCGCACAGATAGAAGAGCTTTAGAAACAAATAGTCGAGTTTGAGTCTGATGCTCGTAAGGGGATTGACAAGTATTTTGTAGATCAAACTAAAAGACTTGACGAAGATCTAACTGAATGGATAGAAATAAAAGGAAATGAAATTGTAGACAAGGTTAAGACTACTATTGGATCCCAGCCAAATGAAAATATCAATGAGCACCTAAGTAGAAATGATGAATTAATTAAGCTCTTCACTAGCGAAATTCAGAAAATAAAAGAGAAAATAGTTGATGAGTTACCTAAATGGCAAAAGGAAACCAATCATAAATTGGCGGAGTTAGAACGAAAGTCATCACAAAATTTGTTGACCGTGGACGTACGTTCGGAGAATAGGTCGAAAAACAACCGAACATGTGATAATACGAAGTACAATTGTGGTGAAAATTTGCATTGGGAAGTTGATGATTCGGTTGGTAAAGATGATGATTCTTTTGGTCAGCGAGGATATTTGTCTTCTTTAAAGGTGGAGAACAGCATTTTTAAAAGTAGACAATCCCCAACATTCTCCACTGAAAAGAACAACCTGCATCTGAAAATCTTTATCAATAATTGCAAAAGAGTATTTCCGCGTAGCTGGTCAGAACATGACCGACTTCAATTTATAGTATCCAAAATTACCGGAGAAGCCGCATTATGGGCCGCCGAAGTGAGTGAAAGTTGCCATACTTGCGCTGAGTTTGAACAACTTTTTTTGGCTAAATACTGGTCGTCGAGTAAACAAGAGAAATTAAGAAAAGAGGTTTACCAACCTGAGTATTTTAACAGTAAAAGGAGTACTTTAAGGCAATATTTTGAGAAGTACATAAATAAGACACGTTATTGGAGTGATCCAATTTCTCACAAGGAAGTGATCAGAATTTTGAAGGGAAGGTTGCCCATAAATATACGTGAAAAGTAAATAAATGTTCCTGACCACGATGTAGAACAATTCTTGTCGGTGATTGACTCTATAGATATGATTATGGAAGACGAAAGACAAATGAGTAGTAATCAAATGTCGACTCACACTCTTAGTAATACGAATAATTATAATAATACTTTAATGTATGATAATAATAATAATAATACCGAAAACCAGGTCAAACCCACATCACAGGAGCGTGGACAATCTTCATCCTATTGTTGCAATAAAAACAATGATTATAATAAATATAGAAGAGATACTTACTGTGCTAGAGGTAAACCTCGATATGGTGACGCGAATGTGCATAGTAGTGATATTAATAAGAGTAACAGGTAACCAAGTGATGAACCCAATTGCATTCGACCTTGGGAAGATAATTCGAAGCATAATGTTCATCGGCAGGATGGAACAAATGCCTCGAGTCCTCATCCAGCACAAGGAGTTATACCAGTGGGCGAAGGAGCCTCCAATGTGCGACGGGGTGAATACCATAACTCGGATCATACTGTACGGATTGTGGAAGTTCATGAACCCCCATCGATGACTCAACGAGATAGATTAAACTAATACCAGTCACCAAATGCCTTCCTAGGATGACTGGAAAGGAGAAGGAAGGCAGGCGTCAATTTGAAGTGAGAGTATTAAGGTACAATTATGATCAGGATATAAGGAATGAGTTAACTGAAGAAAAACCTGAAGTTTCTAATAAATGCAGACAAATTTTACAGGCAATAATTCCAACAAGTATAAATAATGTTGATGTTGAAATATTAATTGACACTGGAGCAACTATTAGTGTCATGACGTTGGACTGTTTAAAACAGATAAACCGAGGGGTAAAAATGCCCACTTTTCCTATCACAGGATGTACCGTGTCTGGCGCGTTCAGCGCAAAAATGCAAAAAGTTGTGAAACAGGTACGTGTCGACGTTACAATACAGGGGGCTCAAATAGAAAGTACATTCCTGGTTGTTCCTAAAATGACAGTACCATGTATCTGGGGTTTGGATTTTTTATGTGAGACCGGTGCAATCATTAATTTAGAGAAAGGTGAATGTATATTTAATTCCAATGGTAATGTTTTGACAACCACCCTGAGAAAGGGCCGAGTAATTCCAAATCAATTGTGTATGAATCTAATGGTAAAATATGTCAGTATTGATGATGAAAATGTGTATGATATATGCCTTATTGAATGTTCTGAAGAAATGATGGATAAAATGTCATTGCAGGAAAAGGGGTTAGAATCAGAATATTTATCTGTTATCCAAAGGGATGAACTGTACTACTTGTTGGAAGCATATCAGTCAATTTTTAGTAAACATCCGGGTATAATAAAAGACTTTGAATGCCATATAAAGACGTATGCACATAAACCCTTTTGCCGTACTTCCTATTTTATCCCATGGACAAAGAAAGAAGTAGTCAGAAAGGAAATCAATAAAATGTTAGAATGGGGTATTATTGAGCCCTCAGATTCTGAATATTGTAACCCTCTTGTGGCGGTAATTAAACCCAATGGTGACATCAGATTGGTGTTGGATGCCAGAGAGATCAATAAGATCATTATACCTGTACAAACGCGACCGGAGAACCTAGAAGAGTTAGTACAAAAGTTTTATGGTGCCCGCTTCTTAACTTCTTTGGATATGCGTAGTTCATATTGGCAAACTAGAATATCGAAAGAATCTAGAAAATATACTGCATTCGTTTTTCTGGGCCGAAGTTACCAGTTTACTGTCATGCCATTTGTGTTGAAAATAAGCAGTGGTGTTTTCATATCGGCATTAGATACCGTACTGGGCAGAGACCTTTTGAATGAAGTTACTTTATATGTGGATGATTTGCTCATTGCTTCTGAAACTTGGGAGGAACATTTGGACTTAATAAGAAGAGTTTTCGCGAAATTTTTAGAATATGGAGTTACTGTAAATTTGAGAAAATCCAAGTTTGCTCATAACCAATTGAAATTTCTTGGACATATAATCACTCCTGAAGGGATAAAACCAAATCCTAAAAAGATGGATGCGATTAACAGATGTGCTTACCCAAAGAATAGAACGGAATTAAAGTCATTTATCGGCTTAGTTTCATTTTTTCGACGATTTTTACCCAATCAGTTAGGAAGCCAAGACTGTTTGTTACGGCTGTTAAGAAAAAATGTCATGTGGGAGTGGAATTCCGAATGCACGCAAGCTTTTGATAACATCCGCAATGCTTTGACTAATGCTCCACTGTTACATCATCCGAGACTTGATCAAGATTTTTATATTGCTGCGGATGCTTCTGAAACAGGATCGGGTGCCACTCTTTTCCAGATGGACAATCCAGAAGATATCAGTACCATCAAGATAATTGGGTTTGCCAGCAGAACACTCTCTAGCTGTGAACGTGCATATTGTACTACTGAATTGGAAGTACTGGCCGTGGTCTGGTCCCTTAGAAAGTTTCGCTATTTTGTATATGGAAAGAAGATCATTGTATTCTGCGGCCACAAAGCTTTATCTTTTATTTTAACAGGAAGGATGTTCCATTCACGTTTAACCCGGTGGGCCTTGCTACTGCAAGAATATGATATTACACTCAAATACATCAGAGGGAAAGACAACATCATAGCCGATGCTCTTTCAAGATTACCGAAAAGAAAGAATGACGACGAGTGTGAAGAACGGACTATTGACCTTAAAGTCATGAATTTATCAAGGCAATATTGTGAGAGGCAGATTTCACAGCTATCTCGAAGTTTTCCACAACTGCAAGAAGATGATAAGTTGTGGAAAGCCATTAGGCATGCTGTTGAAAGCAAAACGCTAAGTCACTCTCAAGAACAGTATCAATTAAAATCCGGAATATTGTATCGGAGGAAGGATGAAGAAGATGTTTGGAAAGTTTGTGTTCCAAATAAATATTTAGAATCACTAGTATGGTACACTCACTTGAATTGGGGTCATTTTGGTTCCGCTAAATGTACAGCCAAAATAGCACAATACTGCTATCATCCAACTTTGGGACGTATAGCTACAAATATTATTAAGAAGTGCAAAACATGTCAGAAGGCGAAACCCATAAACTATTGTCGGAAGATAGAATTACATCCTATCATCCCACAACAACATTTAATGTTGGTGTCATGTGATGTCTGTGGGCCATGTCCCATGACATGTGGACGGTTCAAATATGTATTGCCTTTCTATGATCTCTTTTCAAAATATGTGAAATTATATCCTTTGAAAAATCTCCACGTTCGACCCATGTTACGCAAATTTATCAACAACTATATAACTGAGCTTGGCAAACCTATAATGATCTTGACAGACAACGCTGCTTATTATACAAGCAAAGTATGGAGACACACTATGAAAGAACAAGGAATCCAGCACATTTACATCTCAAGATTTTACCCTTGTGGAAATCCGGTTGAAAGAATCTTCCGAGAGTTGATCCGATTTTTACGGACGTACATACCCAAACAACATTATAAATGGATCGATTGGATTTATGAATTTGAGAAAGTGTATAATGACTTACCACACTTATCGACAGGTTATTCACCTAACCAAATAGTATTTGGTGAAAGTATTGTGCCAGAATGGATGAAGAAATTACCTGCGATAGAACAAAAGATTACCAAGAAAGAAGATATGGTGAAGAAGGTCTACGAAAACCTGAAGCATCAAGCACAATTGAGAAAAACCCGTTTTGATAAAAATGTGAAGAAAGTAGTCACATATGATGTAGGGGAATAAATTTTATTGAGAAATCACCCAAAAGCATCAACCAGGAAAAGACTGAATAAGAAATGGCAATATTTATATACAGGTCCATATAAAATAATGAAAATACCTCATGAAGGGAGCTACCTCCTGGCAGATTGTGATACTGATGTAATTAAAGGCTTGTTCCCTCACATAGACCTGAAGAAGTATTATCAATAATGAGCAAAATATAGATTCAAGAAACACTGAATGATACCAAGACTACACTCAGTGGACTAAATAAAAGCACCAATGGATAAATACGTACTTATACTAACTTACAAAGAAAATTAAAGAATGTACCGACGATTTCCATGAGATACCTTCTTGGTATCAGCAACAATGACGATGCTGAAATACGATTTATCCTCTCACCGAACAGCGAGGATGGATGATTTAAAAGTGGAATTAAGAGGAAAAGAAAAGGACCAAATCCTCTCTGGTTAAACAAGTGACCTGATAAGGGTTTTGGCCTAGGATGCCAATCGTCGAACCCGGCTGTGATCCCTGCCTTGCACAGTCGGTTGAAGAACTGAGGGCTTCATCCAAGAAAAAAAAAATGTGGTGTGAATATGAAGTGATTAGTGCGAAGTGTTTCTAAGACAACCTATAAACAAATGTGGAATTTAGTTAAGGGCATTTTGTCTAGGCCCATTAACTCAAGTTAAATATTGTAGAATGTATGTACTGACTTGTTGAGTGAATCTGAGAGTGAGCGTATTCGCCGAAACAAATACCCTCTCCTGTCACAGTACACAAAAAAAAAAAAAAAGCCTGTTCTGTCTGGAACCCTCTTCAAGACATCAGAGTCTGGGGGGCCGTGTAACATTACGAGTCAAGACAGCTGTAACGGAACTTGAATAGCGCAAAGTTATCGTTAAAAACGCACGCCGCGCGATTTGTTACGATTTGGTCGGTCATAATAGTAGTAACATGCTTTCGAATACAATTAAAATATAACGGCGATACCTGTTTAGCGTTATTGGAAATAATATGTAATAAATTAATGAGTAAGGTAGCCGATCCTATAAGAAGAGGTAGAATTGGGCATATTAAGGTGTTTTGCTTTATATCGACTAAGCCGATGATGCGGCGTCTTTTTTTTTCCGTTTACTCTTAGAAGGAAAAAAAGAAAACAAGTAACGAAGTGCTAATTGTGCGTTGTGAAAAATATAGGGGCGAATTTTAAATAGCTACAGTGTATATTCAGACTAACAAATGGACATTCAGTTACGCGAAATAGCGGACAGCGAAGTGTGGTCATTAAATTGAGTACACATACAGGGCGGTCAATTCCAGGATAAGTCTATTCGCATCTCACGAGGGACGCGGTATTGAGACCGGTTTTTTTTTTTTTTTAAATTATATCACGGAGAGCGGGCTTCAATTTATAAAAAGGAGAAAAGCTGTATCATTATCATTGACTGTTGGTGTTAAGCAACCAAAACTGTTCATCAAAGGGTTTCGGTGAATGAGTGGTGAATGCGAAATGAAACTGTGAACGAAGTTATGTTAAATAAAGCAGAAGAGACAAGACAGTTTGGTCGTATCTGTTATTATTCCATAAACCGTAACATTTATTCTCGTTGTACGAAGCCTTTATAGACGATCGTTATGACAATTTGCTTTGAAGGGATCTCATTACGAGTTAAGTTTTGGGGACCTGGTCAACAGGGGATTCGTAGATCTTAACTACTGCAGCTATTCTGGAATCAGGTGCTACCGTGACCGTTGTGTGTTGTCAATGGCTTAAGGTCATCATATCTCATGCTCTAAGATCGACGCGCCTTTCCTCTTGGTATAACGGTGTCTCACGGTAACCACGACAACGCCGATGGCAAAGGAAGATACGGTAGATGGTGTTGAGAAACAGCTGAAATCATTAACATTGAACAAAGTTACTGGGCCCGATGGATTCCCAGTCAGATTCTATACTGAATTTGCAGCTGAATTAGCCCCTCTTCTAACTATAATCCATCATAAAAAAATTATAATTAAAAAACTATCATGCCCAGTATTTGGGAAAAAGCACACATCAGACCCATCTATGGGACAAGTAGAAGAAGTGATCCATAAAATTACCACCAATACCCTTGACATCGATTTGTTGCAGAAACTTAGAATATATTCTGAACTCAAACATAATGAAGTATGTTGAACAGAATGACCTCCTCCATGCCAACCAGCACGGATTACAGAAACACTGATCATATGAAACCCAACTCACATTGTTCTCACACGACATACTGAAGGCTTTGCATCAAGGCAGTCAGGTAGATACAGTATTTTTGATTTCTGAAAAGCACTTGACTCAATGCCACACCTATGCTTATTGTAAACAGTTCAATCATATGGGGGATCAAGCGAAATTTTTGACCGCATTGAGGACTTTTTGGTAGAGAGGATGCAGCATGTTATCTTGCATGGAGAGTCATTGTTAGATGTAGAAGCAATTTCGGGTGTGCGCCAGTGAAGTGTGTTGGCAGCCTTGCTGTTCATGTTGTATATTAATGACCTTTGAGACAACATCAATAGTAACCTCAGACGTTTTGCAGATGATGCACTTATGTATGATGAAGTACTATCTGGAGGAAGCTGCATAAATATTCAGTCAGATCTTGATAAGATCTCAAAATGGCGCAAAGACTGGCAACTCGCATTAAATGTTCAGAAACGAAAAAACGTAGTATCCTATGACTATAATATCAATGAGTCACAGTTGGAATCAACCAACACATACAAATACATGGGCATAAAACGTTGTAGGGATATCAAACAGAATGATCACATAGGCTCAACTGTGGGTACAGCATGTGTTAAGACTCTTGAAGATATAAGTAAACCAACCCAAGAAAGTCTACTAACAAAGTTTCAAGAACTGGCTTCAAATGATGAATCTAGCAATATACTACAGCCCCCTACATATTGCTCACATGTGGGTCAGGAGGTTAAGATTAGAATAATTACAGCACACACAGAGGCATTAAAAAAAAATCATTCTTCCCACACTCCATACACGAATGGAATGGGAAGAAACCCTAGAAACTGGTACAACGGGATGCACCCTCTACCGTACAATTCACTGTGGTTTGCAGAGTATAGATGTAGATATACATGTAGCTCAGAAGTCAGGATGTCAAATGTCAATTCCGGCCTACCACGATTAAGTCCAGACATCCACTCATAGAACTCCAAATGAAGTGGTAAGCTTTGTGTTATCAGGTCAGACAGTATCATAATAGCTTTCCTGACATTAAGAATAAAGTATTAAGACATTGCGGCCAACAAAAATATGACATGACACGAGATCTCCTGGTAAGTATGGCCGACATCCACTGCAATCATTTTTGAAACATGAATTATGTTTTCTTGGTGATACCTTCTTCTATGTCTGGACTGACTTTAATATTAGAGTGACTTCCTGAATCAAGAACTAATGTAATATCTGGGTCACATAAGAAGGATATCGCAAGATAAACACAGCCCCTATATGACTGTTCGAAGTCGAAATCTGTTTTGGTCGGTGAAAACTGTATCGCAGAGGTGTTCTCATTTCACCTTCAAAGTTGAAAGCAACTGAAGAACACAAGGAATAAGAGGCAGGATTCATTGCAGTTATTTACAGTAGCACATTGTTGAAAGTTACAAATGTAAATAACTACAACATCGTTCTCAAAATTTTCAGGGACTCTAACACATTAGAAAGGAAACTAAACTCTGCAATTAGTCCCAGGAAACCATACAACACCAACCAACTGTTATGTCATCTGGTACAAATTGTGTCAGTAAATATCAGCATGAAGGGGCACATCATTAGCACATTGATATCCCAGCTTTTCTGACTGAAATTATTACGTCTCTCAACAATAAGTCCATAACAAGTCCTAACAAGGAGACTACCTAATCAACTTTCTGTGATCCTTTTATATTTATTGTGTGTGACGTTCAGAACTCAAATATCAATAAAGCATCTCAATGAAACACTCAGAAGTTTTTGAGAAAATCTACTGCAAAGATTTCCTAGGAACATTAATTCACTGACGTTAAAACAATTTTCAAGCTGCACCGCACAGCTTGCTCAGTACTATCAGAGAATGGTAATAGGGTAATCAATGGATCACAGGTTCAATCCTGCTGTGGTGCTTTTATGGTTTAAATACAAATACCTACATTATTTAGATATAAAAATTCAAGTATTTACTAACTGACATTTCTAACTGTCATTTTCAAGAAAAATTCACATCTTCATACTTCTAATTACATATTGCACATACCACAAATATAAATTTTAATCATCAATGTTTTATAAAATATTGCTTATAAAGATTGGTTAAATTTAAAATAGCATTATATATTTATTAACAATCTTTTATAAAACACTGATAATTAAGAATTTATATTTGCGACAAAAACTGGAATTGTATGCTTGATATGTACGAGGGTGAGTCAAATGAAAACCTTAAATTTGTAATAACAAATCGAAATTTCCCGCCGTTATCCTGTTAGTTGATAAGCGCACTACAAACAGCGTGCAGAATGGCCTGTAGGTGGCAGCATAGTGCAGGTGCACACATACCGTCGCAGTATCAGTATAAAGATGGCCACCCCACTTGCGACTTGCACCAGGGAAGAACAGCGTTCTGTTATTCGGTTTTTGCGTAGTGAAGGTGTGAAACCTATTGAAATTCATCGACGAATGAAGGTTCAGTACGGTGATGCATGTTTGTCACAGCAGCAAGTCTACGAATGGAGTAGGAAGTTTGCAAATGGTGTGACTTCAGTGGAGGATGCTCCTTGTCCAGGTCAGGCACAATGAGTGGTGACTCCACAGAACATTGCAGTAGTTGAAGCCATAGTGAAGAAAAACCGCCAAGTGACACTGAATGACATTGCATGTTTACAGATTAGCCATGGGTCAGCACACCACATTGTGCTTGATGTGCTCCAGTTTCACAAAGTGTCTGCGAGATGGATGTAATGGCAGCTGACTCCTGAAATGAGAGAACGACGTGTTGATGCTTGTGAAGAACTTCTTTGCCGCTTTGAACAGAAGGTGATGGCTTCCTTGCAAGAATCATTACTGGGGACGAAAACCTGGGTTCACTTCCACCAACCTCAAATGAAGAGAGCGAGCAAGGAATGGCGTCATTCCTCATCACCAAAGTGTTTTCCATATGGTTGGACCACTCAAAGACACAATGGGAGGAAAGAAGTTCCGTTCTGATGAAGAGGTACACCACGCGGTGCATGAGTGGTTGCACGGACTACCAAAAGAATTTTTTTCTACAGAAATTTATGCACTTTGTAAGCACAGGAGGACTTGCACTGAGCGTGGGGGAAATTATTTTGAAAGGTGATACAGCTTTGTACTACTTCTGCACAATAAATAATATTTTAAAAAATATTTAAGGTTTTCATTTGATTCACCCTCATAATTAGAACAAAATGATGTGCATTTATCATACAAAAATGATGATTAGATGTGATAATTACTATATATGTGATGAATTCTACATTTAAATGAAGTAAGAACTTGATGCAAATGAAAAAATATGCCATAGTGAGATTCAAATCAGCGAGCCATTCTCTGAGTGAGCCATGCTGATCGTCGTGAAAAATATCATTAATTTTTAGTTGGAAAAATTCAAAGTTGATATTCTCCAGAATTTTTGGAAGTTGCAATGAATGCTTAGGGCCTTTGATATTTGAGTTCTGAACTTCACATACTATAAATACGAAAAATTGCAAATATTCGATTGTCGGCTAGTCTCGTTGAAGAGCGTATCATTCCCTGCCAATAAAATTTCTTGAAGAGTATCACATACTGAACCCAGCTGACTGTACAATAATCTGGTATGCAGAGTGCACATGATGAACGGAGAGAATGTTTAAGGCTTGTGAATGTGGGTTTTTCGGTTTGACAAACCCACATTTAAATTTTTATTACAATGTTTAGCTCAGATTGTGAATATTACCTTATTTTCTTCACTCTGTAAACAACTTGTTTTAGTCCTCAGCTACTTACAGGGTGTCACGACATACAATGATAAATATACCACTTTTATGTACTTGTAAATGCTGGGCATTACGAATACAATCCATAGCTTCTAATAACAACAGAAACAGAGCATCAGAGATAGCTTTTCCCACAAACAAAAGTTAAACGGAACTTTACGTACAATAATGGAATTTCCAAATGCAAATAATAAACAATTTAGTATAGGCTCTAGTGACCCGGAGGGGAATGGTGTCTAGTACATCTACATCTATGTCTACTTGGATACTCTGCACTTAGCCTGGCAGAGTGTCCATCAAACCACCTTCACAATTCTCCATTATTCGAATCTCATATAGCGCGTGGAAAGCACAAACACCTATATCTTTCCGTATGAGCTCTGATTTACCTATTTTATCATGGTGATCATTTCTCCCTATGTAGGCAGGTGCCAAAAGAAGAAAATATTTTTTGCATTCGGAGGAGAAAGTTGGTGATATGAATTTTGTGAGAAGATTGCTTCACAATAAAAAAAATGCCTTTCTTTTAATGATGTCCAGCCAAAATCCTGTATCATTTCAGTGACACACTCTCCCGTGTTTCACGATAATACAAAACATGCTGCCCTTCTTTGAACTTTTTCAATGTACTCTGACAGTCCTATCTGCTAAGGATCCTACACCGCACAGCAGTATTATAAAAGAGGATACACAAGCATAGTGTAGGCAGTCTCCTTAGTAGATCTGTTACATTTTCCAAATGTCCTGCCACTAAAACGCAATCTGGTTAGCCTTCACCACAACATTTTCTGTGTGTTCCTTCCAATCTAAGTAGTTCGAAACTGTAATTCCTATGTATTAGTTGAATTTAGGGCCTTTAGATTTGACTGATCTATCGTGTAACCAAAGTTTAACGAATTTCTTTTAGCACTCATGTGGATGACCTCACACTTTTTGTTATTTAGGGTCAACTGCCAATTTTCGCACCAATCAGATATTTTTTCGAAATAGTTTTGCTTTTTTTTTTATCTTCTGATGACTTTATTAGTCGATAAACGGCAGCGACCTCTACAAACGACTTAAGGTGGCTGCTCAGATTGTCTCCCTAATCATTTATATAGATAAGGAACAACAAAGCGCCTATAACACTACCTTGGGGAACACCAGAAGTCACTTCTGTTTTACTCAATGACTTTTCGTCAATTACTATGAACTGTGACCTCTCTGACAGGAAGTCACAAATCCAGTCACATAACTGAGACGATATTCCATAAGAGCGCAATTTCACTACAAGCTGCTTGTGTGGTATAGTGTCGAAAGCCTTCTGGAAATCCAGAAATGCGGAATCAATCTGAAATCTCTTGTCAATAGCACTCAACACTTCATGCGAATAAAGAGCTAGTTGTGTTTCACAACAACGATGTTTTCTAAACCCATGTTGACTGCATGTCAATAAACTGTTTTCTTCGAGGTAATTCATTATGTTCAAATACAATATATGCTCCAAAATCCTGCTGCATACCAACGTTAATTATATGCGCCAGGTGTGACCTGTGCAACTTTCCAGTCTTTTGTCAAGCAAATGGTTGTATATACCTATCAGATATGGAGATAACGCTTCGGCATACTTTGAAAGGAACCTAACTGGTATACAGCCTGGACCAGCAGACTTGCTTTAATTAAGTGATTTAAGTTGCTTCACAACACTGAGGATATTTACTTCTTCATTACTCACGTTGGAAGCTGTTCTTGATTCAAATTCTGGAATATTTACTTCCTCTTCTTCTGTGAAGGCATTTCAGACGGCTGTGTTTAGTAACTCTGCTTTGGCTCTTCAATAGTATCTCCACTGCTATCGTGCAGAGAAAGCATTGAGTGTTTCTTGCCACTAACATACGAGGGCTATCCACAAAGTACATTACGTTTTGGAATTAAAAATAAATAAAGTATTGGAAATTTTTTTTATTATATAAAGATGAAAGCCACACTTAAATACTACTTTTTACATAGTTGCCATTTAAATTAAGGCACTTATCGTAGCGATGGACGAGCTTGGAAATTCCTTCGTCGTAAAATTTGGCCGCCTGCGCCTTCAACCACGTGCCGACTGTCTTTTGGGACAGAAAAGGTGTGATTTTTGTGGATTTCCTGGAAAGAGGCACTACAATAAACTCTCAAAGGTATTGCCAAACTCTGCACAACCTCAGAAGAGCAATACAAAACAAGTGCAGGGGAAAGTTGGGCTCACAAGATCTTGCTGATTCACGACAACGCCCGGGCCCACACGGCAAATGCCACTCGTGAAGTTCTCGAATCTTTTAAGTGGGAGTTGTTCCCTCATCCGCCGTACAGTCCCGACCTGGCACCGAGCGATTTCTACTTATTCCCAGCAATGAAGAAGTGGTTGGCTATGCAGCATTTTGGTGACGACGCACAGCTTCAAGAAGAGGTAACCACATGGTTGAAGGCACAGGCGGCCGAATTTTACGATGAAGGAATTTCCAAGCTCGTCCATCATTACGATAAGTGCCTTAATTTAAATGGCAACTATGTAGAAAAGTAGTATTTAAGTGTGGCTTTCACCTGTCTATAATAAAACAAAATTCCAATACTTTATTTATTTTTAATTCCAAAACGTAATGTACTTTGTGGATAGCCCTCGTACTTCACATACGACCAGAATCTCTTTGGATTTTCTGCCAGGTTTTGACACTAAGTTTCGGTGCGGAAACTGTAACAAGCATCTTGCATTGAAGTCTGCGCTGATTTTCAAGCTTCTGTGAAAGACGACCAATCTTGGGAATTTTGCATCTGTCTAAATTTGGTATGTTTGTTTCGTTGTTTCTGCAACAGTGTTCTGACCCATTTTGTGTACCAAGAACGATCAGCTCTGCCGTTTGTTAATGCATTTGTTATAAATCTCTCAATTGCTGCTGATACTATTTCATTGAATTCAAGTCACATCTGGTATACACTTATATTATTAATTTGGAAGGAGTGGAGATTGTCTCTCAAGAAGGCGTTAAGTGAATTTTTATCTCCTTTTTTGAATAGGTATATTTTTCGTTTATTTTTGGAGGATTTGGAGGTTACAATATTCAATTTCGTTATGACAATCCTGTGTTCACTAATCCCTGTATCGGTTTTGATGCTTGTTATTAACTCAGGGTTATTTGTTGCTAAGAGGTCAAGTGTGTGCTCACAACCGTTTACTATTCACGTAGGCTCATGAACTAACTGCTTGAAATAATTTTCAGAGAATGTGTTTAGCACAATTTCGGATGATGTTTTATGCATACCTCCGGAATTAAACATGTATTTTCACCAACATATCGAGACTTCAAGAAGAATATAATAATTCCAATCCCAAAGAAGCAGATGTTGACATGTGTGAAAATTACCAAACTATCAGTTTAATAAGCTACGCCTGCAAAATACTAACACAAATTCTTTGCAGACAAATGGAAAAACTGGTAGAAGCTGACCTTGGGGAAGATCAGTTTGGATTCCATAGAAATATTGGAAAACGTGAGGCAATACTGACCCTACGACTTATCTGAGAAAATAGATTAAGGAAAGGCAAACCTACGTTTCTAGCATTTGTAGACTTAGAGAAAGCTTTTGACAATGTTGACTGGGATACTCTCTTTCAAATTCTGAAGGTGTCAGGGGTAAAATACAGGGGCGAAAGGCTATTTACAATTTGTGCAGAAACCAGATGGCAGTTATAAGAGTGGAAGGGCATGAAAGGGAAGCAGTGGTTGGGAAGGGAGTGAGACAGGGTTGTAGCCTCTCCCCAATGTTATTCAATCTGTATATTGAGCAAGCAGTAAAGGAAACAAAAGAAAAATTCGGAGTAGAAATTAAAATCCACGGAGAAGAAATAAAAACTTTGAGGTTTGCCAATGACATTGTAATTCTATCAGTTGCCAATGACATTGTAATTCTATCAGAGACAGCGAAGGACTTGGAAGAGCAGCTGAACGGAATGGACAGTGTCTTGAAAGGAGGATATAAGATGAAAATCATCAAAAGCAAAACGAGGATAATGGAATGTAGTCGAATTAAATCGGGTGATGCTGAGGGTATTAGATTAGAAAATGAGACGTTTAAAGTAGTAAATGAGTTTTGCTGTTTGGGGAGCACAATAACTGATGATGGTCGAAGTAGAGAGGATATAAAATGTAGACGGGCAATGGCAAGGAAAGCATTTCTGAAGAAGGGAAATTTGTTAACATCGACTATTGATTTAAGTGTCAGGAAATCGTTTCTGAAAGTATTTGTATGGAGTGTAGCCATGTATGGAAGTGAAATGTGGGCGATAAATAGTTTAGACAAAAAGAGAATACAAGCTTTCGAAATGTGGTGCTACAGAAGAATGCTGAAGATTAGGTGGGTGGATCACATAACTAATGAGGAGGTATTGAATAGAATTGGGGAGCAGAGAAATTTGAGGCACAACTTGACTAGAAGAAGGGATCGGTTGGTAGGACATATTCTGAGGCATCAAGGGATCACCAATTTAGTACTGGAGGGCAGGGCGGAAGGTAAAAATCGTAGAGGGAGACCGAGAGATGAATATACTAAGCAGATTCAGAAGGATGTAGGTTGCAGTAGGCACTGGGAGATGAAGAGGCTTGCACAGGATAGAGTAGCATGGAGAGTTACATCAAACCAGTCTCTGGACTGAAGACCACAACAAGAACAACACCAACAACAACAACAACACCAAGGGTAAATTAAACTCACCACCACCTATGAGAGTCCGGTAAGTCTTTGAAATCAAACTCCAGATTTCTTTGAATCTTTCAGCAACTGTATGGAACTGGGAGGTCGGTAAGAGGATCCAATTATTATTTTATTCCGCTTGCCAACAATGACCTCTGCCCATACTAAGTCACAGGAAACATCTACTTCAATTTTGCGACTAGATAAATTGCTTCTAACAGGAACAAACACACCACCGCCAACTGTGTTTAGCCTATTCTTTCGAAACACCGCTAGGTTCTTTGCAAAAATTTCTGCTGAGCTTATATCCGGCTTTAGCCAGCTTTCAGTGCCTATGATGATTTGAGCTTCAGTGCTTTCTATTAGCAATTGGAGGTCTGGTACTTTCCCAACATAGCTACGACAATTTATAACTGTTATACTGATGTGAATGTATGCTTTCCCGGCGTATACAGCTGGCGAAGATGATGAGTATGACATTCGTCGAAAAGTCGCAGTTTGAAGACATCGCCACCCGGCTGGAAGCCCGAGAACTTTTCGCCAGTTGTTATACTGATGGTTCCTGTATCTACATTCTTCCTGTGTTCAGCTCGCACCCTTTGTGACTGAGGCCCCGTTTGTGTTTTCGTGAGACGCTCTAACCTAAACAAAAATCGATCCACACCACACAGCCCCTGCTACCTGTGTACCCGCCTCCTGCGTATAGTGGACACCTGAGCTATTCAGCGGAACCTGAAACCCAACCACCTTAAATGAAGGAAGGTCCAAGTTTAACATCTAGTCAACTTTACAGCCATGTGAAATGGAATAGTGGCTCGTTTAACTAGTAATCTGCACGATTGGATGGTGGCCTCAATCCTACTGATAACAAATTCGTATATAGTGCTTTGATCAACAATCAAATTCTCTTACTCCCTCATTCTAGTAATGGCATGGATGCAAAAAATGACAGATGTAAAAATAACTGTGTCAAAAGCAATATTCGACCAAATAAATTATTAAATTATGAAACAGAATTCGTAGACTGCCAATAGATAAACATAAAAGTAAAAGTACATGACATTATTCTTGCTTTCAGAATTGGGGGGGAGTGATAGGTTAGAAAGGAAGGGCAAGTCACTCACACCCCATGATGAAGGAACCCACCTGCAGTGAGGGGTGTGTGTGTGTGTGTGTGTGTGTGTGTGTGTGTGTTGGTAAGCACTGTGCCAGCTACAGTCCAAGGATGATAATTACAACAGAGTAAACATAAGTTATGAGGAAGAGAAATGAATAGTGTAATTATGAAGTAGGAAGAAGGGAAAATAGGGAAAAGGAGGTGGAAGGGGGACGGGGTGGGGGATTGGGGGGGGGGGGGGGGAGGGAGGGAGAGAGAGAGAGAGAGAGAGAGAGAGAGAGAGAGAGAGAGAGAGAACAAAAGCAATGAAGAACTAATTACATGTGACACAATAATAATAATAATAATAATAATAAAACCAGAATAAAAATATATAGGTAGTGAAGTCAGCGAGCAATTTGGTGGTGGAGCAAATATGTTTGCCATTAATACCTAAGCTTTAGGGAAGAAGGGCATTTGCTGTGAAAAGGGTCATGGCTGTCAGAGCGGGGCCAACAGACACATTTAGAAGTACATGGCACATCAGAAGCCCTCTTCCCTGTAGAAAAGTTATCTGTCCCATCACCGAATCCCTCAATATCTGAACTGATGACTTCTCCCAGTCCTTTCCACAACTACCCCAGACTCTAATCATAAACAGGCCTAACACCCAGTGGCTTCATTTCACAACTGGACAAATAAAGCTCACATTTCCAAAAAAATGAGAAGTACCCCACTGACGTACATGGTATGTGTGGACAAGCAATGTGTTGTTGAAAAGCTGCACAACAATACTGTCACATCAAACACATATGGATGCAGGATGGCTGCAATGTATTGTTGTGCCATACGGATGGCAGATATATTGATTTTTTTAACACCAGTTTAACCTGACTTCTAAACCCGCTCAAAAAACTGGTTTCCGAAAGAATTGATTTTTGATTTTTATTCTTATTATTTCCTGTAGTAAATGTAGAAAGTGAAGGATATTACATGACTTAGTAATCAGGTAGAAGAATGTCTTTCTGTTTAGAAAATTTAGAGAGCTCTAACAAGATAGACATCTGAGCACCACATAAACACATGGTTGAGAAGATTACAGTCTAGTATCTTACTCACGTAGAACTAATGTGGGAAAAGGAGGAGTTGTCACATATATTAAGTCAGAACACAAGTCCAAAAACATTGAGACAAGTAGATTTTGTAGTGATCGGCACACAGAAATGTGGCTTGTGAAATAAGGCAATTAATTTTTAATTGTAAACAGAAATTTTGAACTATTTATGAGAAATTGGATTCCTTACTGTTCTACCTGTCAGACAGCAGCAAGCTGTTAACAGTCTTTGGTCATTTCAATGTACGAAGTTGTGCAAGTAATGCCCCAAATTTTTTATGTGAAAAATCTTAAATCTTTTTAAATAAACCAAATTTCATTAACATTCTACATCTTTATTCTTCACGTCTACGTATTTATTTCTCGACACAGTCAACCTGATGGTGAACTCATTTCTCCGGACGAGAGAACAGCCTGTCGATACTCTCAATGTAGAACATCTGAATCTGTCGACGGTGCCACATTCTCACCAATGTTAGCACTGCTTTGTCACTATCAAAGTGAAATCCTCGAAGATGCGGGCGGATGGGGCCAACTCTGGACCAGACCGATGGCGCTGGCACTGTCCTGCTGAAGGGGAGGGTGACCTGTGCGTAAACCAACTCTTTGAACAATCCCAGAATGAAAAATGACGTTTATTACTCCACAGTAACATTCTCTCTCCACACTAACATTGTCTTTAGCGCAGAAGGGATTACACAATGAAGCATGTCAAATTTTTGATCTTTTACCCACTAATACAAAATGGCTGACAGACAGCAAATTAAAATTTGAAAACAAACTGAAAAGATTTCTCCTTGACAACTATGTCTATTCCAGAAGAATTTCTATTATTGTAATGTGCAAAGAGTGGTGGGTAGGAATTATTTCATAATAATGGTCGTGATGATGCTGATGATAATAACAGTAATAATAATAACGATAATATTAATAATAATAATAAAAACACCTGTGTGAGGTTGTTAGATCCTCCATCAGGCGCCTCCCCAGGTAGTGAATAGGGGAAAGCTTCCCAGATACAGGTGGTACTGAGGAAATCAAATACTTGGGGCTGACCAAATACTAACTTGAACCCAAGAAATTCAAAACGTCTGTGTGAAAATCAACTGTGTTCTGGTCAGTGTCTGTTAGCTCAGTGAGCTCGGCTGAAAACAGTACAAAGGCCTCAACAACTTCTGGAAGGATCCAGGTCAAACCACTGAATCGTGCACACAATCACAACTTTACCCCAGATGGTACACAATCCGCCCGTCAAGAGACAGCAACTGGAATTTCGGATTCTGGGAAGTCCAGACAAGCACAGCAGAGGATGTGTGAGATCTCTGGTAAACTTCCCTACAGACAGAAAATATTCATCAGAACACTGAACGTCAACACACTCATCCAACCACAAAAACTACACAACCTCACTCAATAAATCAACCAACAATGAGTCCTCATCCTTGCTCTTCGAAAAACACGACAGACTGATGACAAAACCATGGACTATGGAAATTACTGCATCTTTGAGAGCAAAACAGAAAGTTACGAAAGGTGCACCAATCTTTGGCATGGCTTTTCTTGTGCATAGATCTATCATAAACTCTGTAAAGGAAATCTCATCCGTCAACAATCTACTTATGACAATGCACATCCAGAGTGCCAACAAAAAGTGTACCCTCATCAATGCACATGGCCCCACCAACATCAACAACAAGAACAACCCCCCCGAAACCGTCAAAAAATTCTGGAACCAAATTGAAAAGACCATGAACAGAATTCATCAAGATGATGTGAAAATTCTAATGGGAGACTTCACTGCTCAAATTAGCAAGAAAAATACTTGGCAAGAATTCTGCACTCCAAAACATGAACACAAACGGCACGCAGCTCGTAGATATCTGCCAATAATTTGACCTCAAGATTATGTCTACCCACTTCAAAAAACCTGCACACAAACAGAAAAACGTGGCTATCACCAATCCAACAACTCGGTGAACACCAGATCAATCACATAGCCATCACCCATGCGCACTACAGAACCATCCAGGATATCCAAGTCCGATGGGGTGCAAACATTCATTCAGACCACTACATTATACAAATCAAAGTAAAATATTTCACAAAGATAGTTCAGCACAAAAAAGTCCACATCCAAAAGTGTTATGTACCAAAAATTCAGGAAATAAAAATCACAGAAGAATGGGAGAAAGAACCGGTGAAGAATTTGACTGTCTTCTGCAACAAAATAACCAGAAAAGCTAAAGAACTGATCCCACTGCAAAAGAAGGTAAAACACCCCTGGTGGAATTCTAACTGTGATCGAGCCATCATTAACCGCTGACTCAGGTTCCAAAAATACGACAGCCGCAAATCACCGGAAACCTCAACACCCGCAAGCAGACAAACAGAACCATCAGGAAAACAAAACACAACTACATCACTGAACAACTCAAATCATTAGAGGATAACTTCAAGAACTTCAACAGCAGAAATTCCTACAAGACTTCCACAAGCAAAATTAAAAGTTACTCACCACAAAATCTGAGTTTCAGGAAACGAGAATGAAAACTTGCACTCACCAACCAAGAAAACTACGAAGAACTGGCATGGTACTTTTCCGACCTCCTCAATTGCCCCAATCCACCAGAATGTTTCCAACACCTGGTCCCAGAGCACACAAACCCCGATGCAGAACCATCAACACAAGAAGAAATCCATCACCACATCAAGAACGGAGAAAATCACACAGATCACCCAAGAAATCTGGCAAAGTGGAAAACTCCCAATCGACTGGAAATGAGCACTCATCCACCCACTCCACAAAAATGGAAACAAATCCGACGTAAATAACTACAGAGGAATCTCCCTCCTCCCCGTCCCTTACAAAATACTCTCTGCCTGCCTCCTACAATGTGCACAAGAACAGCTCGAGCCTCTAATTGGCGAATACCAGACAGGGTTTAGACAACAAAGATCATGCACCAAACAAATTTTCAAACTGAAATCGACATTAAAATTTCGAGCCACACAAAATCTCCCAACCATCTGCACATTCGTCAACTTCAAAAAAGCCTACGACTCCATCGGTCGACAATCCCTCATTAATAACCTCGAAGAAAGCGATCTTGACCCGAAGACACGATGATTCATCCAACAAACCCTAACCGAAACCACTTCCAAAGTTAAGTTCAGTGGATAAATCTCCCACCAACCTTTCCTCATAAAAACCGGCGCCTGACAGGGTGACAGACTTTCCCCACTACTCTTCAACATCGTTCTCGATAAGGTCATCAAAGAATGGAAAAAGGAACTGGAAAAACAAAACAGCCAGAGACCCATCATGCTAGAGGGGGAGGGGGGCATCTATGTCACATGTTTAGCCTTTGCTGACAATCTCCTGATCCTCTCAGAGGATGAACAAACAGCAATTTGTCAAATCGATGTATTCAAAGAATGTGCCGAAAAAGTTGGGCTCCTAATCTCTTTCACAAAAACTGAATTTATGGCCACAAAATATGTAAAAACAGAAAATTTAACCACAGAATACGGCACAATAAACAGAGTCAGTCACTTTAAATACTTGGGTGAAGTCACCGAACCCACAGCAACAGAAAGATTAGCCCAAAAAGCACACGAACACAAAGTGTGCAAAGCATATGGGAAAATTGCAAACATCTACAACAAAAGGTGCATGAATATCAAAACAAAAATTCAATACTATGTGACTGACTGTCATCAAACCTGAAACACTATGCAAGCGAGACCCTAAACCTCAATTACAAAGGGGATCTCGACAACATCAAAAAAGTTGAAAGGAAAAACATTTACAAAATCCTGGGTCCAAAGGTCGCAGATGAAAGATATCAGCTACATTCAAATACAACAACAGAAAAATAATCCAACATTGAAACAGACTTCCGCGAACGACGACTGAAGTTCTATGAGCACATCATGAGACCTGATGACAACAGGTCAGCAAAGAAACTTCTAATGTACTCACGGAAATTAAGGACGATGAAACTATGGATCAAACAAGTTCAATCTGTCTCAGAAATGCCAACATCACGTCCGTAGACATCGCAGATCGAAAAATCTTCAGACAGAAGATCTACTGCTGGGAAGTTGCACCAGAAGAAAAACCCAAGAGATCTACGAAAAAATGGAATGTTGATCTAAACATAGCCAGAGGATGAAACAATTCCGGAAGGACAAGGACAAACAAGTTCAATCTGTCTCAGAAATGCCAACATCACGTCCGCAGACATCGCAGATCGAAAAATCTTCAGACAGAAGATTTACTGCTGGGAAGTTGCACCAGAAGAAAAACCCAAGAGATCTACGAGAAAATGGAATGTTGATCTAAACATAGCCAGAGGATGAAACAATTCCGGAAGGACAAGAAAAATAGCAACCATGGATCATAGTTTGCTTTGTGCGATCCTCTACGAGTCTAAAAAGTTTAAATAAAATGAATAATAAAACAAAAAGCTTACAAATAATCAGGATGTAACCACATTTACAAATTAATTTGTGATGTGACTGTAAAATAACTCATTTCACATCATCACAATTTATCATGCAAATGATCCATGGAACATGAAACTAACTCACTCATTCCTATAAGGGCTCATGCAGCAAGAAAAGACTTGTGATATTGCTATAAAGATTGGTGCTGAAAATTTTGTTGCATTGAGCAGCTGTTTGGATTGTTTCAAAAGAATATCTCAATCTGTCATTTCAAAGTGTAAGTGGAAAATGTGTGACCAATTGAAAGAACATTACACTGCCACACTGATACAGGGCTACGAGACCAGAAACACTTTCGACGCTGATGAAATTGGTGTCTTTTACAATTTAATCGTAAGAGAGAAATATGCCACAGAGACTAAAAAATGTAAAGAAATATGATGCTACTGCATGTAAATACCGACTGAAAAAAAAAGGCCCCCATTAACAATAGGAAAGTTTAAAATTCTCAGGTGTTTCACAAAACATAATAATTCTACTGTGTGTGTATGAGTGCAACAACACTGCCTGGAAACATTTTAGAGCTTTACAAGATTTTTCAGATGTTTAACTGCCAAGATGGGTGGCACAACTGGAAAACTGTACTCATTAACTGACCTATGTCCTGCACATCCAAAGCAAGCATAATTTCCGAGGAATCTAACTGCTGCGTTCCATCCTCTGAACAGCACAATTCAAGTGTAGCATCTCGACCTCAGCACAATACCCTCAGCCAAATGAAGAGTACCAACTGAGCAAAGTTGATTTCATTCCTCGAGAGGAAGGAAATGACGAGGCTTGAAATTATACAGGCTATGCATGTGTTTATTGTTGTCTGGAATCCTGTAACCCAAGAGACTGTTAAATTATATCACACAGGCTGGCTGTAATACACCAGTTGCTGCTGAAGATGACATTGTTACAAAAGAAGAATGGAGCAGAATCACATATATTTCTGAAAATGCTGAGTTTCAGGACTCGAGTCTTTGTAATGATGACTTCCTGATATCCACACTGACAGAAGTGAAATGTGTCGAACTCTTGTGGTATAAAGTAACACTGAGGTAGGAGCTGGTTGAGACAATACTGCTGAAGCAGAACAAAAAGACGAGACCGCAGTGCCAAGATTTGTTCTTGCTGTGCAAGGAACTGATACCATCAGCAATTTCTTTTTCTCTTTTAATGTACTGTATTTTCCAGACTATATTTTTCTTCAGAAAATTGCCTCCAAATTGCAGGGCCGGCTTTAAAATTCCCACCAGTCTTAAAAATGGCCATATATTCAATGCCACAGGAAACCTATTTCTATCTGGCAACATCGGATTCAACTGGCAGCAGCAGTGCACCGATGTGACGAACGTGAGTCGTGGGGATTCACTAGCTTGCGAACAATGTCTCTCTCCTGCCTTGCGATCACAAACCTAAAACACTGCCTAGCCTATGATGTGTCGTTGCAGTCTACAGTGCCGGTGAATTGGAATAGAACGTGATTTGTGTTATCAGTACCAGTGCAATATTTTTGTTATTAGCTAGTTCTGTAATGAAATAAACTAAAAGGTATTCATATGATGTGGACCATAAATTGAAAGAAATAGCATATGCAGAAGAACAGAGAAACAGACCAGCTGAACAGCATTTTGGCCCTCCACCAGCAGAAAAGACAATTTTTGACTGGTGGGGTAGCAGAGAGAGAGAGAGAGAGAGAGAGAGAGAGAGAGAGAGAGAGAGAGAGAGAGAGAGAGAGAGAGCTCTCAAAATGAGCAACATAAGACTGACTGCAAAATGGCCAAAGCTAGATGGTGACGTATCGAAATGGATTCAAAGACATCGTAAAAAATGGTATTGGAATTGATGCAAAAATGATTGAAATACACACTCACAAGCTACCGCTACAGTAGAACTTAGCAGATTTTGAGGGTGGAGTTAGGTTGGTGCTACAGGTTTATGAAGCGTCATGGACTTAGCATGCAAACCAAAACCAAAATGTCTCCAAAAATGCCACAAGTGTCTGAAGAACATTATACTTCCATTGCTTTATTATTGAACATCTGAAGAAAACCAGTTTGAAACTAAGCCAAATAGTGAATATGGGCAAAATGCTTCCGACATTTGATGTGCCCAGTAACAGAACTGTAGCCATGAAAGGTGCTAAAACTGGAACTATAAAAACAAGCGGACATAAAAAAATGCACTACACTCTTGTCCTTTCATGCTGAGTTGAGGGTACTAAAGTTAATCCAGTGACCATTTGTAAGTACAAAACAATGCCAAAACCCTCTGAAATACTGCCAGATGCTGTTCACATACATGACAATGGTCGGATGGACAGGGCTAGTATGAAATTATGCATTAACAGAGTGTGGGAGAGAAGGAAAGGTGATTTATTGAAGAAGAGTTCTGTTCTTGTGCTAGATTAGATTAGTAGTCACTCGAAAAATTCTGTTAAAGAGAAATTGAGACAGGGAAATACAGAACTTGCTGTTATTCTGGGAGACTTATTTCACAATTGGAACCTTTTGATTTCTCAATAAACAAACCATGTAAAATGTATATGTGAGAAGAATGAAACAAATGGATACGAGAGGAAAGCCAATGTCAGTTCATGCTGAAGGGAGCTTTAAAATGACTTACAATCAAATAAGTATGTCAGTGGCTGAAACAGCTGCGATCTAGAGTGAGAGAAGACATTATTGTTAAATTTTTCAAGTAGTGTGACATAAGTAACACACTCAATGGCAGTGAAACCATCTTATATATGAAGAGGACAATGACAACGAGGAAGAAGAAGAAGAACGTTCAGGTGACGTTTTTCTAGCATTTTATTGGTCAGTTCAGTTTTATAAACTGTGTGGTGGGACTTATAGTCCTTAAAACTCGGTAGATGAATCATTCCAACTTATACCAACTAACTGAAGGGGCAACTTCTTTTACTACAACATGCTGGAAGGGCAAAAGAAAGAAGACTTCGGGTATTACTGTTATTATTATTATTATTATTATTATTATTATTATTATTATTACTACTACTACTATTATCATTATTAAATTAAGACTTTTCTATAAAATGTGTAATAATTATACATCTATTACATTTAAATTTGTAGCACAAGATACTGATAATTTTGTAATTGACCAGCACTTATATCACATAAATATGCATGAATTATGCTTCTGGGTCACTCCTTCTGTGCACTGTGTTACAATCCCCATTTACAGAAAAGGCCTGTTTATGGAAAAAATATTTGGGTCTCTGGAGATTCGTTAAAATTGGGTTTTACTGTAATTCAAGTCAGGGCAGGTTTGCTCTTCTGGCTAAACACTAACTCTTGTTTTCCGGTAAGAAAAGTTTGCAAGACAGATACAAACTATGGGATGATATAACTGATATCTAACAACTGCGAACTGCAGATAAGGTATCATGACAACCAGTAAGAAACTAAGCAAATCCTCTTGTCACAATTGTCGTGAACTTCAAAAATAGTGACTGTATGGAACACACCTCATTCCACCAAATCAAAGATTTGTAAGTCTGTAAATAGCTCCACTCCCGTCGGTCACTTGAGGAAAACTTTTGAGATACATTTTGTCGGAAAACACAATTTTTTTACCTGTTGTTGTTGTTGTGGTCTTCAGTCCTGAGACTGGTTTGATGAAGCTCTCCATGCTGCTCTATCCTGTGCAAGCTTCATCATCTCCCAGTACCTACTGCAGCCAACATCCTTCTGAATCTGCTTACTGTATTCATCTCTTGGTCTCCCTCTATGGTTTTTACCCTCCATGTTGACCTCCAATACTAAAGTGGTGATCCATTGATGCCTCAGAACATGTCCTACCAACCGATCCCTTCTTCTACTCAAGTTGTGCCACAAGCTCCTCTTCTCCCCAATTCTATTCAATACCTCCTCATTAGTTATGTGATCTACCCATCTAATCTTCAGCATTCTTCTGTAGCACCACATTTCAAAAGCTTCTATTCTCTTCTTGTCTAAACTATTTATCATCCATGTTTCACTTCCATACATGGCTACACTCCATACAAATACTTTCAGATACGACTTCCTGATACTTAAATCAATAGTCGATGTTAACAAATTTCTCTTCTTCAGAAACACTTTCCTTGCCATTGCAAGGCTACATTTTATATCCTCTCTATTTCGACCATCATCAGTTATTTTGCTCCCCAAATAGCAAAACTCCTTTACTACTTTAAGTGTCTCATTTCCTAATCTAATTCCCGACTTAATTCGACTATATCCCATTATCCTTGTTTTGCTTTTGTTAATGTTCATCTTATACCCTCCTTTCAAGACACTGCCCATTCCGTTCAGTTGCTCTTCCAGGTCCTTTGCTGTCTCTGATAGAATTACAATGTAATTGGCGAACCTCAAAGTTTTTATTTCTTCTCCATGGATTTTAATACCTACTCCGAATTTTTCTTTTGTTTCCTTTACTGCATGCTCAATACACAGATTGAATAGCATCGGGGAAAGGTTACAACACTGCCTCACTCCCTTCCCAACCACTGCTTCCCTTTCATGTCCCTCGACTCATATAACTGCCATCTGGTTTCCGTACAAATTGTAAATAGCCGTTCGCTCCCTGTATTTTACCACTGCCACCTTTAGAATTTGAAAGAGAGTATTCCAGCCAACATTGTCAAAAGCTTTCTCTAAGTCTACAAATGCTAGAAATGTAGGTTTGCCTTTCCTTAATCTTTCTTCTAAGATAGGTCGTAGTGTCAGTACTGCCTCACAAGTTCCAACATTTCTATGGAATCCAAACTGATCTTCCCCGAGGTCGGCTTCTACCAGTTTTTCCATTTGTCTGTACAGAATTTGCGTTAGTATTTTGCATCCATGACTTATTAAATTGATAGTTCGGTAATTTTCACATCTGTCAACACCTGCTTTCTTTGGGATTGGAATTATTATGTTCTTCTTGAAGTCTGAGGGAATTTCGCCTGTCTCATACATCTTGCTTACCAGATGGTAGAGTTTAGTCAGGACTGGCTCTCCCAAGGCTGTCAGTAGTTCTTATGGAATGTTGTCTACTCCTGGGGCCTTGTTTCGACTTAGGTCTTTCAGTGCTCTGTCAAACTCTTCACGCAGTATCATATCTTCCATTTCATCTTCATCTGCATCCTCTTCCATTTCCATAATAATGTCCTCAAGAACATCGCCCCTGTATAGACCCTCTATATACTCCTTCCACTTTTCTGCTTTCCTTCTTTGCTTAGAACTGGGTTTCCATCTGAGCTCTTGATATTCATGCAAGTGGTTCTCTTTTCTCCAAAGGTCTCTTTAATTTTCCTGTAGGCAGTATGTATCTTACTCCTCGCGAGATAAGCCTCTGCATCCTTACATTTGTCCTCTAGCCATCCCTGCTTAGCCATTTTGCACTTCCTGTCAATCTCATTTTTGAGACGTTTGCATTCCTTTTTGCCTGCTTCACTTACTGCATTTTTGTATTTCTCTCCCCCATTCCTCGCAATTGTTCTCTTATGCTCTCCCTGAAACTCTGTACAACCTCTGGTTCTTTCAGTTTATCCAGGTTGCATCTCCTTAAATTCCCACCTTTTTGCAGTTTCTTCAGTTTTAATCTACAGTTCATAACCAATAGATTGTGGTCAGAGTCCACATCTGCCCCTGGAAATGTCTTACAATTTAAAACCTGGTTCCTAAATATCTGTCTTACCATTATATAATGTATCTGAAACCTTCTAGTATCTCCAGGGTTCTTTCATGTAAATAACCTTCTTTCATGATTCTTGAACCAAGTGGTATCTATGATTAAGTTATGCTCTGTGCAAAATTCTACCAGGCGGCTTCCTCTTTCATTTCTTAGCCCCAATCCATATTCACCTACTATGTTTCCTTCTCTCCCTTTTCCTACTCTCGAATTCCAGTCACCCATGACTATTAAATTTTCGTCTCCCTTCACTACCTGAATAATGTCTTATCTCATCATGCATTTCATCCATTTCTTCATCATCTGCAGAGCTAGTTGGCATATGAACTTGTACTACTGTAGTAGGTGTGGGCTTCATGTCTATCTTGGTCACAATAATGCGTTCACTATGCTGTTTGTAGTAGCTTACCCGCACTCCTATTTTTTTTTTTTTTTTTTTTTCATTATTAAACCTACTCCTGCACTCCTATTTGATTTTGTATTTATAACCCTGTATTCACCTGACCGAAAGTCTTGTTCCTCCTGCCACCGAACTTCACTAATTCCTACTATATCTAACTTTAACCTATCCATTTCCCTTTTTAAATTTTCTAACCTACCTGCCCGATTAAGGGATCTGATATTCCACGTTCCGATCCATAGAACGCCAGTTTTCTTTTTCCTGATAAAGACGTTCTCTTGAGTAGTCCCCGCCCAGAGATCCGAATGGGGGACTATTTTACCTCCGGAACATTTTACCCAAGAGTTTGTTGAAAAGTGGTCACGAAAGCCTTAACAATTTTGTAAGATACAGGATGATATAGCAAAATTTCTAGTTGGTGTGATGAATGGTAGGTAGCTCTAAATGTAGACAAATTTAATTTAATATAGATGAGTAGGAAAAACAATGCCTATAATGTTCGAATACAGCATTAGCAGCTGGCTGCTCAACACAGTTATGACAATTAATATTGCAAAGCAATATGAAATGGGACGAGCATTTAAGAATTGTAGTGAGGAAAGCAAAATTGCCAACTTTTGTGTACTGTGAGAACTTTAAGATATTGTCACGCACAAGACAGCATACAGAACACTAGTGTGAACCATTCTCAATTACTACTACAGTGTTCAGAGTCCGCATTATGTTGACTTAAAGGAAGACATCGAAGCAATTCAGAAGGCAGGTTGCTAGATTTGTTACCGATCGTTTCAGTTAACACCCAAGTATTATGGAGATGCTTTACGAACTCTAATAGGAATCATTGGAGGGGAAGCAACATTCTTTTTGAGGAATGCTACTGAGAAAATTTAGATACTTGGCATCTGAAGCTAACTGCAGAATTATTCTGCTGCCACCAATGTGCAAAAACTGTAAGATAACAGACATTAGGGATTGTACAGAGGCATACAGAGAGTTATTTTTTGCTAAGGGTATTTCCAATGGAACAGGTAGGGAAATGACTAATAGTGGTACAGGGTACTCTATGCCACAAACTGTATGGTGGCTTGCAGAGTTACGTATGTAGATGTAGTTGAACAAGTGGAAGTCAAAAAGTAGAGGGACTTACATTTTCTTGCCATAGGGCTCGGTAACACTGCTCTAATCCAGGGCTGAAGTATTGTTGTCTCCAACAACTCGCCACAACATGTTACTCCTATTCCTGTGTTAGTCACCGTATTGTAGCAGAATGTGAAACGCGGCAGCTTCATTGGTGGTCTACACCGAGTAGGAAATGAGCGCAACGATTCGCGTTTTGTTTGCGGAAGGTGTTAAACCTACAGAAATTGTTTGTCCGATGCAAGCAGCTGCTTATCACAAAGCAAGATTTTCAAATAGGTAAAGTAATTCAAGCAGGGAAGACCTTAATGTGATGAGGAAAGCTCGGGTAGACTATTGACATCAACCACTGAGGATAATTTGGAAGTTTTTGAGGGTACGGTGATGTAAAACAGACGAATCACAGTGCATGAATCACCAATACTTTACATATCAGTCACGGTTCAGCGTATTCTATCTAACACGACAGGCTAAATTTTTGGATAGCGTGTGCAAGATGGGTAACGAAAGAATTGTCAGTGCCGTATAAGGTGCAAAGAATGGACATCTCTCGTGCACACGTGGCCCATTATCATCACGAGGGAGATGGATTTCTACAGCAAACTGTTACTTAGATGAAATGTGCGTGCATCATCACAAACCAGAAAGCAAGGCTGCGAGCATGGTTTGGAAACACCAATTGTTGGCAGAAGCTAAGATATCTAAATGTCAACTGCAGCTGTAAGACTATTCTGGTAACACTATCCTGTGACTTGGAAGGTGTGGTAGCCATTCATTTCACCCCAAGAGATGAAACTGTGAACAGTGAGCACTATTGTGACGTGTTGCGAGTTGAACTGAAACCTGCAATCAAATTCAAATGTCGTGGAAAACTGTAAAAAGGTGTCATTCTGCACCAAGATAAAGCTTGGCCACATTATGCCAAATGGGCAGCAAAAACAATGGGATTCGAACTACTGGAACACCTGCCATAAAGTCCAGACCTGGCTCCCAGCACTAAAGGAAATGGTCAAAGAAAGATTTGCAACCAATGCACAAGTCACTGACGCAGTGCAGGTGCAATCAAAAAATTTTTTTTCCAACGGAATCAAAAACTTGTGAAATGTTGGACAATGTGCACTGAAGTGCAGATAGGTTACGTAGAAAAATAATGTATGGTCCGGTTTTCTATCATTAGAATAAATGTTACTTTTCTCAAAAGTCCCTTTACTTTTTGATTTCCCCTCTCAGATATATGCAAACAATCCCACGAAAGTCTATTTAGAGCATTTCAAGAACAAGCATTAAGTGAGGAATCTACGAATATACAACAATCCCTTATGTACTGCTTCCATGAGAATCATGAAGACATCATCTGAACTGTGAAGACATCATCAGATTAATCATAGCATGCATGGGGGCATTTTGGCAAGTAGCTGGTATGAAATTTTCACTGAACTCTCATAACTGACTTACATTTACCAAAATGTAATGCATGCATGGCTTTCAACATGCTTTCAAACTTTTTAGCTCCATAAGTCTAATCTGCAACTATGCAGACACGAGTGAAACAGTATTTTTTTTTTTTTAAACTGCTGCATTTGCCACTGTGCCGCATAGGTTGTTTAATTGAAGGAAGAAATAATTCGATGAACAGTTTTTGTCTGCTTTTCTTCTTAAAACAAGATATCCAAGAAAAGGAGAAATTATCTGCTGGTAACATGGCCTTCTGGGAACCGAAAGGAATGGCACAGTTCATAAAGTGGCTGAGGTGACATGTTTAGGGGAAACAGATTGATAGTTGTTCCAATCTGCCTAACAACAAAGTGTACTTATTGCTTTCCAGTTTGCTAGTTGGCACTGTTACACATTTTGCTAAAAGTGTAAATTATATACCATCAGAATGACAGCCCTCAGCTTACAAGAACCATAATGAAGGGTACTACTCAACATGTAGTGTAGTACTTAGTTCAACATGTATTTCATCTGGTAATAATTATAGAGATGTGCCACACTAATTCACCCATTGGTTATTCTCTGTGTGTGTGTGTGTGTGTGTGTGTGTGTGTGTGTGTGTGTGAGTGAGAGAGAGAGAGAGAGAGAGAGAGAGAGAGAGAGAGAGAAGGGACTTCAGTTGATAGTTTAACCTAAAAATATCAAATAGTTGGACACGACTCACATAAAACAATTAAAACTACAGAGTAAACAAAGAGCAGGTGCACTTACAGTCTCTTGAAATGTTTCATGCTGAGTTGATGAGAAAATTGACGACATTCCCATTTTGTGGTGTGCGAGCTGAGCTCCTGGTGCTTTACTGTGGGAACTATTTGACCCAGCACTACTTGTGGATGCAGACTCTGAAACCTCTCCACTCCCATTCTGTGTCAAACAGTCAAAATAATTCAAACAATGAGGATTATTCTGGTCAGAAAAACAAAACAAATAAAAAATTTGACAATTACATAGTGAAAGTGAATGTAAAGAAGTCGGTCACATTACTACTGACAAAATTAATATATTAACACTTTGCCATCCGCACATCTTGTACAAATTTATTCGCTCGGCACCGGGAGCGCTAATTTGGATTATTTGGCTTGCCGCCGGCCGCTTGTCACCTTTCCGTTGGTGATGAGCTTCAAACACATTGACTTTGCGCACTTTAATTTTTCTAGAAGTCCTCTATTTTGTCGTACCGTTCCACAAACTTGAATTTTCGTTTCAAGTAACATCTCTGCAAGTTCTACACTGTTATAATAACTATCCACGTAGAGGTGATGCCACATTCCATAACAAGGTGTCAATAGTTCCATCACTGTTTTCACTGAAGGCTGTCCAGTGCTGGGAGTATCTTGAATGACGAAATGTATCCTGTATTAAAAAAAAAGTAATCAGAATAATGAGCAAAGCTAAGCCCAAGGAACACTGCCGCCCCCTCTTTATCAAGCACATGATATTAACTGTTGTGAATCTATACATCTACACAGCACTGCTTTAAGTCAAAAGCAACTTAAATGAGTTCGAGACCAGAGAGAACAGACATCCCCACAACACCAGAGGCAAACTGTACTTCAACATACTAAGACACAGACTCACAAAGACTGCAAAATCACACAAAATAATGAGTTTAAAACTCTTCAATAAACTTCCAGCATCTGCTCGGTCACTGACCAGTAATATTTTCAAACGTTTGGTTTATGACTGGTTACTCAAACACCCATTTTATAAGATAACAGAATATTCCTAAAAGAAAAGGAATTAAATTGTAAAAACTTTACTGTAAAGTTATTGTTAATTGTATATTTAATGTTCAGACCTATTCCGCTGTAAGTGGTCAATGGTGAATAAACTGAAAACTGAATACTCGAATTACACAACATCCAAATGAGTATGCCATATTTTGTAATTTTCGACAGATTGTAAACTTTAAAATTTAACTGTCCACACCACGGTATCATTTCTTCAGATGTTTTGACTTAGATCAAACATTTCTTTAAACTTTTTGGAAAAATAACCAATTACAAATTGCACTTTGTAAAGCCGGTCGGCATTATCCGGTTTATTATTGTTGTTGGAAAAATGTAAAAATAATAATATCTGTCTGAATCGGCTGTGGGACATCATTTTGCAAAATACCGGTGTGTCTATCAACGGATCTGCAGACCAATAATCATTGACCCTTGCTTTTTTTACAATTCCCATAAGAATAGCGAGCCCAAACCATTTTCTAAGTTTGGGTCCCGTAACATCGACTAATTTTGCATTTTTTTTTTATCCAGTTTCCTTCTATTGCAATTTTGACTGTTATACCTGTTGGTTCCGTTGTTAATATATTCAAATAGATTGTTCCCAATATATAATTCTACAATATCCATGACGCTCTGTGTATCTTTGGGAAATATGTGTGGTCTGGGAGATCTTTCAAATTTATTATTGGTCCCCAGTAAATCATAGTCTGCCTTCTTCATCTGATTCATCCACATCAGTTGGTAACCGTAGCATTCGCCGAACTCTTCTTGGACAAAGTTCACTATCTTCTAACGATTCTGATTCACTTTCATTTTTTTGATATTGTCGCGTAGAGGAATGTGTACGTAGATGAATGACGAACACTAACTTCCCTTAATGAAGGTTTATTCAGCACTTGCACATACAAGAGCGCAGAGCGAATTGCCTCCGGGCAGAACACATACAGTATATATACAGCTACGGAACATTCCAGTACAATTATTCTTCCCATTTGTGGATACTTCTAGAATGTACTTGAACCGAATATAGAAATTAAAATTTTTCAGTTCAGGAGAGTTTTGAGCTCACGACCCTCCATGCAACAATGTAGTATAACAACTACACTATGGAGACTGCACTAGTTGACTTCTTCTGCGACATTGCTCCCTCCTTAAGAGAACAGCATCTCGGTGTTACGTCCTCCTAGCCCGGGAACGAGTCGTCGCTCCTGCATACTCCGACTCCCGATGCCCGATGTTCGCCCTGACGGTGATCATCTTAGAACTTCACTTGCTGCTACGTTCTTTGTTACCTTTCCGTTTGTTGCCTGTCGCTGGAGCTTCGAATTTACCCTGGGTTGCAAGATCCTTATAGGGCTTCATCCGAAGGAAGTGGACCGAATCTCTGATCTTTCGTCGACTTGTGTCAGGATCGAAATCTTCAACTTCATAAGTAATATCAGATAGGTCTTACAACCTTATAAGGTCCAAAGTAGAGCCTGAGGAGCTTCCTAGAGAGACCAACCTTCTGAACAGGAATGATGATGCAGACGAGGTCACCAGGCTGGTAGACAACAAGGCAGTGGCTCACGTCATACCTTCGGTGATTGTTTTGTTGAGCCTGCAGCGTGCGGAGTCGAGCTTACTGCCGTGCTTCCTCAGCTCTGGTTAACACCTGGCCGATGTAGTCGTCGTCCACGTCATCAGGATGTAACAGAGACACAGTGTCCATAGTCGTCATCGCCTCACGCCCATGCACTGGGAAAAATGGCTAAATCCTCTGGTGTCTTGTTTGGCGGTATTGTAGGCAAACATTACGAAAGGTAGCACCTCATCCCAGTTTCTCTGCTCAACACTGACAAACACTGATAGCATGTCGGCCAAGGTCTTATTAAAGTGTTCAGTAAGCCCATTAGTTTGCGGATGGTAGGCAGTCATCATGTGATGAGTAATGTTGCACCGACGGTTTACCGGCATGTCTGTCACAAGATTCAACTGAAAAACTTTCCCTCGATCCGTTTTTTAATACAATGTCTTCCACGATGTATTTGGCTACCTCGGATGTTTTCACTGCTTTTGTAATTGCATACCGTGTCAGATAACCAGTGCAAACAATAATCCATACATTGCCACTAGCAGACATTGGAAAAATATCCAAGGAGGTCAATCCCAACATGCTGGAAAGGCGTTTTGACTGCTGCAATTGGTATGAGTTGGCCAGGTGGTTTCTGAGGAACTGCCTTTCTCCTCTGGCACTCTCGACAGTGCGACACATAGTGAGGGACACTCCTAAATAAACCTGGCCAGAAAAATCTCTTGCGGATCCTGTCATATGTCTTAATAAACCCTAAATGTCCAGCATCAGGTGTGTCATGGAATTTCTGTAGAATATCTAAGTGCATGTGTTTCGGAATCACTGGTTGCCACCTCTTTCCAAACGGATCAAAGTTGTTTTTTTTTTTTTTTTTTTTTTTTTTTTTTTTTGCATAGTAATACATTAACTACCTTAAACTGTCCTTTCACATCTTCTGACCGATTTAAGGCAAGCATAATTTGAGTTACCTTGGTGTCCTCCTCCTGCTCAGCAGAGAGATCCTGGAGTGCAATGAGACAGAAAAGTCTTGATGGTCTTCCACACGGTTTCTTGAGAGACAGTCGACATCTTGGTGTTTTCTTCCACTTTTGTACAGAATGGTAATGTCACACTCTTGAAAATGAAGTGCACTCCTGGCGAGTCGTCCTGTTGGATCCTTGTTATTGTTGTTGTTGTTGTTGTGGTCTTCAGTCCTGAGACTAGTTTGATGCAGCTTTCCATGCTACTCTATCCTGTGTAAGCTTCTTCATGTCCCAGTACTTACTGCAACCTACGTCCTTCTGAATCTGCTTAGTGTATTCATCTCTCGGTCGCCCTCTATGATTTTTACCCTCCACGCTGCCCTCCAATGCTAAGTTTGTGATCCCTTGATGCCTCAGAACATGTCCTACCAACCGGTCCCCTCTTCTTGTCAAGTTGTGCCACAAACTTCTCTTCTCCCCAATTCTATTCAACACCTCCTCATTAGTTATGTGAGCTACCCATCTAATCTTCAGCATTCTTCTGTAGCACCACATTTCAAAAGCTTCTATTCTCTTCTTGTCCAAACTATTTATCGTCCATGTTTCACTTCCATAAATGGCTACACTCCATACAAATACTTTCAGAAAGGACTTCCTGACACTTAAATCTATACTCAATGTTAATAAATTTCTCTACTTCAGAAATGCTTTCCTTGCCGTTGCTAGTCTACATTTTATATCCTCTCTATTTCAACCATCATCAGTTATTTTGCTCCCCAAATAGCAAAACTCCTTTACTACTTTAAGTGTCTCATTTCCTAATCTAATTTCCTCAGCATCACCCGATTTAATTCCACTACATTCCATTATCCTCGTTTTGCTTTTGTTGATGTTCATCTTATATCCTCCTTTCAAGACACTGTCCATTCCGTTCAACTGCTCTTCCAAGTCCTTTGCTGTCTCTGACAGAATTACAATGCCATCGGCACACCTCAAAGTTTTTATTTCCTCTCCATGGATTTTAATACCCACTCCAAAATTTTCTTTAATTTCCTTTACTGCTTGCTCGATATACAGACTGAATAATATCGGGGAGAGGCTACAACCCTGTCTCACTCCCTTCCCAACCACTGCCTCCCTTTTGTGCACCTCAACTCTTATAACTGCCATCTGCTTTCTGTACAAACTGTAAATAGCCTTTCGCTCCCTGTATTTTACCCCTGCCACCTTTAGAATTTGAAAGAGAGTATTCCAGTCAACATTGTCAAAAGCTTTCTCTAAGTCTACAAATGCTAGAAACGTAGGTTTCCCTTTCCTTAATCTTTCTTCTAAGATAAGTCGTAAGGTCAGTATTGCCTCACGTGTTCCAACATTTCTACGGAATCCAAACTGATCTTCCCCAAGGTTGGCTTCTACTAGTTTTTATATTCGTCTGTAAAGAATTCGCGTTAGTATTTTGCAGCTGTGACTTATTAAACTGATAGTTCGGTAATTTTCACATCTGTCAGTACCTGTTTTCTTTGGGATTGGAATTATTATATTCTTCTTGAAGCCTGAGGGTATTTTGCCTGTCTCATACATCTTACTCACCAGATGGTAGAGTTTTGTCAGGACTGGCTCTCCCAAGGCCATCAGTAGTTCCAATGGAATGTTGTCTACTCCGGGGGCCTTGTTTCTACTCAGGTCTTTCAGTGCTCTGTCAAACTCTTCACGCAGTATTGTATCTCCCATTTTGTCTTCATCTACATCCTCTTCCATTTCCAGAATATTGCCCTAAAGTACGTCACCCCTGTATAGACCCTCTATATACTCCTTCCACCTTTCTGCTTTTCCTTCTCTGCTTAGAACTGGGTTTCCATCTGAGCTCTTGATATTCATACAAGTGGTTCTCTTTTCTCCAAAGGTCTCTTTAATTTTCCTGTAGGCAGTATCTATCTTACCCCTAGTGAGATAACCCTCTACATCCTTACATTTGTCCTCTAGCCATCCCTGCTTAGCCATTTTACACTTCTTGTCGATCTCATTTTTGAGACGTTTGTATTCCTTTTTGCCTACTTCATTTGCTGCATTTTTATATTTTCTCCTTTCATCAATTAAATTCAATATTTCTTCTGTTACCCAAGGATTTCTACTAGCCCTCGTCTTTTTACTTACTTGATCCTCTGCTGCCTTCACTACTTCATCCCTCAGAGCTACCCATTCTTCTTCTACTGTATTTCTTTCCCCCATTCATGACAATTGTTCCCTTGTGCTCTCACTGAAACTCTGTACAACCTCTGGTTTAGTCAGTTTATCCAGATCCCATCTCCTTAAATTCCCACCTTTTTGTAGTTTCTTCAGTTTTAATCTACAGTTCATAACCAATAGATTGTGGTCAGAGTCCACATCTACCCCTGGAAATATCTTACAATTTAAAACCTGGTTCCTAAATTTCTGTCTTACCAGTATATAATCTATCTGATACCTTCTAGTATTTCCAGGATTCTTCCATGTGTACAACCTACTTTTACGATTATGGAACCAAGTATTAGCTCTGATTAAGTTATGCCCTGTGCAAAATTCTACCAGATGGCTTCCTCTTTCATTTCTTTCCCCCAATCCATATTCACCTACTATGTTTCCTTCTCTCCCTTTTCCTACTCTCGAATTCCAGTCACCCATGACTATTAAATTTTCGTCTCCCTTCACTAGCTGAATAATTTCTTTTATCTCATTATATGTTTCATCAATTTCTTCATCATCTGCAGAGCTAGTTGGCATATAAACTTGTACTATTGTGGTAGGTGTGGGCTTCGTGTCTATCTTGGCCACAATAATGCATTCACTATGCTGTTTGTAGTAGCTTACCCGTACTCCTATTTTTTTTATTCATTATTAAACCTACTCCTGCATTACCCCTATTTGATTTTGTATTTATAACCCTGAATTCACATGACCAAAAGTCTTGTTCCTCCTGCCACCAAACTTCGCTAATTCCCACTATATCTAACTTTAACCTATCCATTTCCCTTTTTAAATTTTCTAACCTACCTGCCCGATTAAGGGATCTGACATTCCACACTCCGATCCGCAGAATGCCAGTTTTCTTTCTCCTGATAACGACGTCCTCTTGAGTTGTGCCCCCCCGGAGATCCGAATGGGGGACTATTTTACCTCCGGAATATTTTACCCAAGAGGACGTCATCATCACTTAACCGTACAGTAAAGCTGCATGCCCTCGGGAAAAATTACGGCTGCAGTTTCCCCTTGGTTTCAGTCGCACGCAGTACCAGCATAGCAAGGCCGTTTTGGTCAGTGTTACAAGGCCGGATCAGTCAATCATCCAGACTGTTGCCCCTGCAACTACTGAAAAGGCTGCTGCCCCTCTTCAGGAACCACACGTTTGTCTGGCCTCTCAACAGATACCCCTCCGTTGTGGTTGCACCTACGGTACGGCCATCTGTATCGCTGAGGCACGCAAGCCTCCCCACCAACGGCAAGGTCCATGGTTCATGGGGGGGGGGGTGTCTCTTAGTGGTAGCACTAATTTCGCCACAGACTCGGCATGAGAGGTTTCTATGATGCTCAGCTGCTCTGCAATTAACTACTCAGCATTTGCTACTCACATGCGTTTTGGAGTGATCTGTGGTTTTCGGCGACAGTTAACTATCCACAATTCACTGATATCGTTCTTAAACGAGACGACAGAGGCTGGGATGACCAAGTTATTCTTCAGTGGTATGCTTCTCTTACATTCCACTACAAGATCCATGGGTTGATACATGACATGACACATAACAGCTACCTTTCTAGTGCTGACTGCAGGAATGATCACTTCATCCAGCACATAAAGTTGCCACACACACTTGGATGAGCATCTTCCTGTCCAAGGTATCTCATCTTGTCTAGCATAATCTTCGAGCGACCACAATCTATAATTTTTTTGAGAAGCTTTCAAAAGGTCCCATCAGAGAGCAGAGAGTGACATCATGACTACACTCTTGTATGACGATGAAATCTAAAGGTTGTGTATGGCCACTTATACCCACACGAATGCAAATCTTCCTGTAGATTTTACATATTTCCTGTTAGCCACCTTCAGCAGAGATGTTTTGCAGTCGACAAATACAGTTTTCTGAAACTGGCAACAGTACTTCTCCGAAATGACTAATATGTTGCTCCAGAGTCTACTAGACCTTGGGCTGGTCGGCCATCCATGAGGATATCAATGTAGTTTCCCATCATTTTTGTAGTGATCGACGGCAGAGGGTTTTTCTCTTTGGCGGCCTCACCTTCAAGGAAGGTCACACCATTTAGTTTTCCAGGTTGCGACAGTTAGGTGATCGGCTGGAGTTTCTAAACGGCAATGGAGACTTTGATCGGTGTGTTGGGGAGCGTCCTCTCCAGTGGCTAGCTTGCGGCGATGGTGACCTACGTCTTCCTGCACCCACATCTTCTTGTTCATCTTTGTCGGCCTGGAGTTGGCGTCAGCTAAGATTGGTCTGCTGTCTTCTGGCACGAGCGTCATCAAATATCCGCCACCTTTCTTGACAATAGCACACCACGTGTCCCGGTCGTCCGCAGTGGAAACATACTGGTTGGTTATCCTGGGTCCTCCAGACATCAGTCTTCCTTGGTGCCCAAACAGGTTCCTCATGCGGCATTGTGGGAATGTAACTTCACCTGGGTCTTTACTGTTTTAAAGAGAAATGAAGGACGAGAAATTGGGTTCAACGTCTGTCCCACTTCCTCCCTTATACCCTCTTGAAGCATCTCAGTTTTTTGCTGACTGTGCAATCCAAGCGCCTTCTGAACTTCCTCTCTCACTATCTGATGAAGAATACTTGTGAAATCAGTTTCTTCCTCCGTCACAGGCATCGATATGACATTTGGAAGCCGTTCAGAGGTCTTGCGTGTAATTCTTTTTCGATGCATTGTCTCGATATACTGGCACCAATTTATAAAGTCGTCTGACAATGTCGAAACCTCCTTCAGGAGTAGGGCTTGATACATGTCCTTAGCAACACATTCATGAGTTGTGCAACCTTATGTTCCTCCTTCATTCGAGGATCCACCATTTTACACAGCTCCAAGACGTCTAGAATGTAGGATGCTGTCTGTTCTCCTGCACGTTGTGCCCTGCACTTTAATTTATCTTCAGCCTTGCATTTCTGTTGTCGTGTGTCGCCAAAATACTTGCGCAGTTCCACCTGGAATACTTCCCAGCTTGTGAACTTCTCCTCACTGTTCTCATACTGTTGCTTGGCAGTGCCCACTAACTAGAAAAATACGTTAGCCAAACACACGGTGTTATCCCATTTGTTATATTCGGCTATACGGTCATAAACCTTCAGCCACTTGTTTGGATCTTGGCCATTGTCACCAGAGAACCCGGAAGAATGTCTCATGTGGTGGCACACAGTTGCTGTCATCCTAACGTCCTCTTCTTCTTCTTCTTCTTCTTCTTCTGTCTCCGATAGATTGCAATCTGTTGAATATGGCTCGAACTCGGGTTTCTCGCCACGTAAACGGCGGCTCTGTCGTGGCCTGATGGGAGCCACTGTGTCGTTGATAATATCCAGTATCACAAGTTCCAATACCAGCGCCTCCACCAGAATAATGTCATGTAGAGGAAGGTGTAAGTAGATGAATGATGAACACTAAGTTCACTTAACAAAGGTTTATTCAGCACTTGCACATACAAGAGCATGGAGCAAACAGCCTCCAGTATATATACAGCTACAGTACATTCCAGTACAATGATTCTTCCCATCTGTGGATACTTCTAGAATGTGTACTTGAACCGAATATAGAAATTAAAATTTTTCAGTTCAGGCGAGTTCTGAACTCACGACCCTCCACGCAACAATCTAGTATCATAACCACTACACTACGGCGACTGCGCTACTCGCCTTTTTCTGCAACAATATCCAATATCTTCTTCCCAATTGGCTAAGTCGTCAAGAACGTAGAGAAAACGACAGCGCATTCATCGTAAATAATTGTATCGTCTCTTTCGTCTGCCATGATGAAAGTGCTCAAGTACTTATAAAAACAAAAAACTTGTTGACATGTGTAACTTATTGTTACATAAACAAAACACCAACAGAATGAAAAAGATACTAAAGTGTTGTGACCGGCCACTGTGCGGTACTATGCTCACGACACCACTGTAGTGTCGCCAGCCACTGAGCGATACTATGGTGTCGCTGGCTGTTGACCGTTATTTCGCGCACGACACCACTGTGGTGTCGCCGGACGGCAAAGTGTTGAGTAACATAACATAACTTCCAACCATGATGTCCACTATAGACTTAGATGCAGAAGAAAACAAGTTAGTGAAAAGTAAAGATATGGAAATGAGATAGAGAAGTGAACATAAAGTGAACATCAAGTGAAAGCACAAAGGAATTTTAATTCACATTACATAATACATGACACACTCTCTAAGATCTCACATTTGCAGTATTGTACCCAGAACAGGATCATTTGGTTTGGAGATGATTGGAGGGTCTCAACTAGGAGCTCTGTGATGGTCTCAGCTACAGATTTCTGGACCTGCGTTGTAAAGGTGGAGATTTGTAGGATCCCCTCTTTCCCCTCGATCGTTAAGCATGCACTACACAAAAAGCAGTTACTCAGACAGCAGGGTACCTTACATCTACATCCACACAATTACTCTGCAGTTCACAAATAAGTGCCTGGCGGAGGGTTCATCAAAACCACCTTCAAGCTATCTCTCTACCATTCCCCTCTCAAAAAGCATGCGGTGAAAAGCGATCACTTAAATCTTTCTCTGTAAGTCCATCTTTATACAGATGGTTGCGGAACACTGGCTGTCCAATATACAATGTCAAATCAAAACACCTTGAGCCGTCTAAATTTCCAGTTGATATCCTATTTGAACAACCAGTTCAGCACTATGTTATGTCATGTAGGAAGCATCACAACTCTGGTCCTGGTCCAGTAAAAAAAGGGGACAGCATTCAGTGACTGGTACCCATAGATTTCTTCTCAACACAGCGATCCCTTCGATCATCGCTCCTGGCCGACTCTAGGACTCTCGTTGACCCCATTCCACCCGGGGGCCCCCTGAGTTGTTACTGGGATCATCTGTGGCACTGTTCGTCCATCCGTCAGTCTTCACTCCACCACCCTCGTTCCGCCCGCCATCCTGACTTCGCCACCCCTGCCGCAGTCGGCCGTCTTGCCACCACTGTCCTTGCAGCCAGTCTGGCTGTTCCCACTAGCTTCACCGAAGCTGCCACTGTGGCCGCTCCTGTCATTCCCGTCGTTTGCCCGATCACCGTTTTTTCAGTTATGACGACATCGCCGATCCCATAGCGTGTTCTGCCACCCACCTGTCGTGCCTCCTCAGTAGTACTGCTCTGAGTCCCGTCAACACCGGGCCCTCTTCTGTAGCCATCTGTGACAGAGGCTACTTGTCATTCCCCTCAGCGGACACAGCACACTCATTTTATCAGGATCATTTTTTTTTTTTTTGTGCTTCTGTACTATTCCCGTGTATCAAAGTCACGCGTCCTACACCCTTTGCTCGGCAGTCTTGTTAGTTGTCTCTTGCATTCTTATTCAGTGGTTTTGTACTTTCGAATGTTCTTACGTACGCACAGTGTTTTTGTTCAGCTCAAACTGCACAGAATGCAAGGCTTAGTTATTGTATTTTTCTGGTCAGTTCGCGCGCACCAATTTCCTTCTGCCAGCTGTACTGTCGATTCGTCCCATACCCTGGGGAGTTGCTGTCTGCGGTGAGCGGCCTCTCCCCACGAGTAAATAATGTTTCTGAGAAAACAATATCTTCTGTTATTAAGGGGGAGGGGAAGATGTATTTGCCCGGTAGTCATTTCTTCCACACACTGGGCAGGGTGTGTGGCCAGCTGCCCTGCCAAGAGGAGTGTGTAAACAGCTCTCATTGAAACAGAGAGTAAGGAGTCAAACTAGAGCACCGAGTGGTGCGAGTTTGATCCTCATCTTGAGTGAATTTTGCTTTTCTTCTCTGTCTTCCTTTATGTTTTGCTCTACTTCCATTGTTGATAACAACTCAAACATCATCCGTACACTGAGTGCAAAAACGATAAAAAAGAGACAGAATCTGATTGCTTTTATGTTTAATAAACAGCAGTTGCATAAAAATGTATTTATTATGTTACGATTTATAATCTTTTGGTGATGATCATCATAGAAAAACTGGTAACAAACTGTTTTTGCATCACGAACATTGTGTGAAGGACACCTCGGCATTTCATTTGCAATAAATTCAGCAGTTGCATAAAAATTAATTTATTATGTTATGATTTATAATATTTTGGTTACAATCATCATAGAAAAACTGGTAACAAACTGTTCTTGCACCACGAACTTTGTGTGACGGACACCTCGGCATTTCATTTGCAATAGAGGGTAACATATGTTATTAATATTTTGCAATACTGGTTTTTCGTAAGTTAATTTTGAGGCCCTAAACCTGTCTCTAAAGAAAATTTCGCAATATTTCCCCTTATTTTTGGTCATATCAGCCAAAACATTTTTACACCAACACAATTAATTTATCAAACAACTCGCATCGAATGCAAGACAATAAAAAAAAAAAAAAATGTCTGTGTAACAGCGTACACTCACCCCTCTGAAGGCTGATGCCATTTCAAAGGATCGTAAGCAATTTCATCTCATTTTGTATGCCAAAATCTTACTTGCTGAGGGAACACCCACTACGATGAACAGCTTTAGTGTGATATAGTTGTAGTTAAACTACATGACCATTCGTTCCATTCTCCAAGCCCCAGCCCCAAACCACATCCTCACCTTTTAAGAAAAATTGTCCTGTTAGTCGAATTTGTTTTTAATATGTGCTACAATTATCACAGATGAAAAAGACACAGTTTCAGAAAAGGCAAATCGACCATCACAATTGACAACACCCAACTTCGTGCAATATCAAACTTCTCCTAGGGTACTTCCAACGCTGTGTACATTTGTGTTGCTTTTGACTAGTTTTACCGAGGCAAGTCCATAAAATGACAGTTAATGATATGTGTGGAAAAGCGACAGAATAAGTTGCTCTACCAACTTTCACCATAAGGTAAACGTGTTGCTACTTACAACGGAAAAAGCCAGTCCACTATAATACACTAGTTAAATTTTCAAGATTCATCTTGATGAGTCTCCAGGAACCCCTCACATACTATTCCACTGTCCTTCAATACAGCCATTTACTGTATCTAAATTCCTTTACTATGTGTATCCGATTAGACTTAATGTATAAGTATATAGCTAAACGGCATCAAATATTCGTATACTTTTAATTTATTTGAATACTGCCAATGGTGGTCAAAGTTTCTGATCACTTGTCCCACCCCAAATAAATTAATTGGCAAAATTTAAATGGAAATATTCTTTGGGGTGTGTGGTGTTATTAGCAGCACTTTGCAATAACAATTATTTATTAACAAGACTAAACTACATATGACTTCGAGAACGAAGATTCACACAACTCGATAACAGCAATGTCTATTCTCGACAGTGTTTATCGGGTGCACACTAAAAAAGGAGTGCAGTGATGCCGAAGTGGTGTGAAGCGAGAAGGATTGGTAACAATACGGTCCCACAGGGTCAGGAGCTCGTAGGCAATCCACTGACGAGCGGCAAGGTGCCATTACGACACAGTCTCACAGGATAACGGGCTTGCAGGCAATCGGACAAAGATACTGTGAAGCAGTGCCCTCCAGAATGGCTCAAGGAAGTGTGATGATGCACGGTGAGCATCAGTAGCAGCAGATGTCCAGTCCGTTCCAGAGGCTTATGGCGGTTGGCCGTTGGCTGGGGCCCAGAATGTACGTGGTCATCAACGGGTGGAGCACCGGCACGAGTGGGTGTCCGGCAGGAGAGTACACATGTAATGTGACGCAAAAACTAGACCACGTGAATGCGGTGAGGTGCATATGACCACAACACCACGTACTGTGACTCGCACAGAGAGGCCGGTGCCCCAGGGTGCTGCAGCGACTGTCAGGGGCTCGTCAGTACACAGCCTAGAGACTCTTCTATCGATGAACATCCTCCGAGGTGACGAAAAGTATATACATAAGCGTGGTGGCAGAATATACAGGGGTGCAGTCTGGCGTATACCCCAGAAATCGATACTTCACCGAGCGTGTTTTGCAGTGCAAGGAGCCATTCTCGACGTGATGAAACTGCTGCCCATTTTGTAGTGTAAGGTACAGCGGTCCCTCTCCCACTCTATGTCTACACCTACGTACGTGCTCCACGAGCTGCCATACTATGCAGGGCGGAGGGTACCCGTACCACTACTAGTTGTTTCCATTCCCACTTCACTCGCAAATAGAGCAAGGGAAAAACTGCTGTCTGTACATCTTCGTACGAGCCCTAATTTCTCGTATCTTGTTTTCATGATCCCTACAGAAAACGTATGTTGGCAGCAATAGGATCGTTCTGCAGTCAGCTTTGAATGCCGCTTTTTTAAACTTTCTCAGTAGTGTTCTTTGAAATGAACGTTTTCTTCCCTCCGGGAATTCCCAGTCAATCTTCCGAAGTGTATTTGTAACACTCACGCATCGATCGAACCTATCGATAAGAAATGTAGCAACTTACCTTCGGATTGCTTCGGTGTCTTCTTTCGATCCGACCTGAGGCAGATCCCAAACACTCCAGTAGTACTCAAGAACGGGTCGCACTGGTGTCCTATATGTGGTCTCCTTTAGAGATGAACCACACTTTTCTAAAATCCCCCCCAATAAACCAAAGCCAACCATTCACTTTCCCTACCACAATCCCCATGTGCTCATTGCATTTCGTATTGTTTCACAACATTACGCCCAGATATTTAAAAAACACAACTGTGTCAAGCAGGACACTACTAATGCTGTATCTAAACATTAGGAATCTTTTTTTCCTACTCATCCACATTAATTTATATTTTTCTACAGGGTGTACAAGTGGACAATGAAAAAGCAATTCTCCGATATTTCCAAATTTTCCTGGTTAAAAATACTCTATATCCCGAGTGAAAATACACTTTTTCTGTGTTAAGTGACCTTATACTTTCCCTCGGAACCATATAACTTATCATTCCTCTGAAGGGTTAAGGTTTATCCACTGGCGCACAACTTACCGGCACCCAGAGACAGAGACAGAGACAGAGACAGAGAGAGAGAGAGAGAGAGAGAGAGAGAGAGAGTTGGAAACACATCTGATGTGCAGCCACATGTACACTGCATACTTTTGTATTATGAAAGTATATATTCGAATTCCACCAAACATAGCACATTAGTAACCGAAGCATTGAAATCGAGACTGCAACGCACTTTAGTAAGCCAATCGTAGCTGATGTCATGTGATCTCCCCAGCCAACAATAGCAGATATTCAGAGAGTAGGACACATCATGTAGTCAGCCAATACCAACATCACTGTTAAATAGTGTGAATGCACAAATAGAAAAAGTTAATGGTTTAAATTAATACACATAGTATAGCTACAAGAAAAGCTAAGCTTTAACATGTAATAATGGTCTTTTTTTGCATGTGTTATACTTTAAGATACATCACACAAATGTACCAGCAAAATTTTAAATACTGACATAAATGAATGGTCTTGTAAAATTAAATTTACTTTGAAAGCAACACTTTTCCAACCACCATTCACAACATTTTCCTTCGACCTGTTAGATTCGTTTCAGCAGTTGTCAGAGGGGCCCAGAAAACAGTGTTACTGCATGTGCACAGCTACAATGACGTAGGAAGCCCGTATCTTCATACGCATATAGCATTAGGAGATCTTACATTACATCATAAGAAAAACAGGATACCAGAAGACTCTCCAAGAGCATTGGAATTATGTAAACCATACTAATATGCATAATTAGGCTTAAAGCGCACATTTGTATGTCCAAATTCACAAAGACGCCCCAACCTGGTATTAAGGGGACATTGTATGTCCTATGCCGCCATTGTTAAATTATCTAATTTTGTGAACCATTATCCAGGAAACTTTTTAACACCCCCAACTTACAACTTTCCATAATTATTGAATTCACCTTTCTACATACGCTGAACTAGAATTGTATCGTGCTCCCCCCCCCCCCCCCCCCCTTTTTTTCCAAACACTCAATTTTTTGACAGAATTTTGTAAACAAATGAACATAAAAACAAAACAACTCAGGATATTTTAATTATTCAGGTTCCATATGTTTTGAATCTCACACTTGGCATGCTGTGAAAATTTCATGTCTCTACCGTCAGTACTTTTTTTAGAAAATGGCTCATTTATTGCAAAAAATGTAGTTCAGAGAGATTGAAGTTTAAAACTTTTTCATAACAATTTCTTATACACTTACATTTCTGTGTCTTTCACGCATTAGAATTGCCCTGGCACATAGTCTGTGTCTTCTTCAGTGTCACAACAGCCCAGTACTTGCCGCCTCCTTTTCTTTCTCGCTTCTTTTGTCATTTGCTGAGCAGCTAACTCTGCTTCAAGTACACAAAGCTCATCCAGTAGCCGCAGCCCTTTAGCTGTGTTCTGTCCAAATCTTACCCCTAACTTCTCCAGAATCTTAAGTCTGTCATAGTTCCCATCGTTAAATGTTATTACAGCATCAGACACTGTTCACTTAAGAGTCATAAGGCCAACAAATACATTTTTAGGCACACGGCACCACACAACATTATTGAAGGACTCATTCATTCACATTCTGGGTCTTCCCACGTAAACACTTCTTTAGTAGCTTAGGATTTGCCAAATCTCTGTAAATGTGTTTGATTGCCATAATATCATTACTTTTACCACTGTCACCTGTTTCGAAAAGTTACTTTCCTTTACGATGCACTAGGGGGCGTAGTCACTTCAGAAACATTATCGTAGTTTCCTTCACTCATAGCACACGTTTTCAAGTACTTCAGAAGAAAATGCAGGTCTCACATATCTGTTCCCCACAAACTTGCGTTTCTTGAAGTTACTTTTACGCATAGTCATTTTATTTACGTTTAAAAAGCAACAGAAGTTTGATAACTACAAAAATATCCGATAATCACACTACTTTCAATGAAAACTAGTATCAGAAACAAAGGACTGATTTGTTTATTCGTAATGCTAACTTCTGAGACGTAGCAGTAGGCACAAAACAAAGCAATTCACAGCCTTCTAGACTGTGTAGACTGCTCAACTTTGGCAATATATACGTAGCCGCGAAATTTGACAGTCATACATTATGGAGTAGAAAACTGAAAACGTCAAATTTCAATGAATTTCATGTACAATGCCCCCTTAAGCTTTTCATTGTGGTTTATGGGACGCAAATTTTCTTGGAGTAGTAGTACTGTATTATTTCATGTTTGGTTCTTTATTATGGTCTACCGTATCTTCCTTCGCCGTCGGCGTTGTCGTGGTTACCGTGAGACACCGTTATACCAAGAGGAAAGGCACGTCGATCTTAGAGCATGAGATAAGATGACCTTAAGCCATAGACAACACACAACCTGATTCCAGAATAGCTGCAGTAGTTAAGATCTACGAACTATCCCCTGTTGACCAGGTCCCCAAAACTTAACTCGTAACGAGATCCCTTCAAAGCAAATTGTCATACGATCATCTACAAAGGCTTCGTACAACGAGAGTACATGTTACGGTTTATGGAATAATAACAGATACGACCAAACTGTCTTGTCTCTTCTGCTTTATTTAACATAACTTCGTTCACAGTTTCATTTCGCATTCACCACTCATTCACCGAAACCCTTTGATGAACAGTTTTGGTTGCATAACACCAACAGTCAATGATAAAAATACAGCTTTTCTCCTTTTTATAAATTGAAGCCCGCTCTCCGTGATATAATAAAAAAAACCGGTCTCAATACCGCGTTCCTCGTGAGACGCGAATAGACTTATCCTGGAATTGACCGCCCTGTAGGTGTACTCAATTTAATGACCACACTACACTGTCCGCTATTTCGCCTAACTGAATGTCCATTTGTTAGTCTGATTATACACTGTAGCTATTTAAAAGTCGCCCCTATATTTTTCACAACACACAAATAGCACTTCGTTACTGGTTTTCTTTTTTTTCTTCTAAGAGTAAACGGAAAAAAAAAAAGACGCCGTATCATTGGCTTAGTCGATATAAAGCAAAACACCTTAATATGCCCAATTTTACCTCTTCTTATAGGATCGGCTAACTTAATCATTAATTTATTACATATTATTTCCAATAACGCTAAACAGGTATCGCCGTTATATTTTAATTGTATTCAAAAGCATGTTACTACTATTATGACCGACCAAATCATAACAAATCGCGCGGTGTGCGTTTTTAACGATAACTTTACGCTATTCAAGTTCCGTTACAGCTGTCTTGACTCGTAATGTTACAATGGCATAATGCCATACATGCCAGAAGATAAAAATGTGCACTTGTAACTCCGTAAATAGTGTAGTGCCTCGAGGATTTCAGGGTAATTTCTAGAGACCCTCATATTTCCACTGTCTCCAACACACTTTATTTTAGAGATGAGTGTGGTAAAGAAGAACTGTGTCTACTGCACCACAATTACGTGTGTGCAGGACGGACGTGTATCGGACGGATGATCGGGGCAGGCAGGCTGTCGCCGAGTCCCCCTAAGAAGTTACAGGTGCACATCAAGGAATAAACGTGCTGTACTCCGTGCGACATCAAACATTATTGTGTGAACATTTAAATGCTGTTGAAACAAGAGAAAAGACAATTACTTATTCATTCATTCTCTTACTTCTGTAAGGTCCGGACAGTTGTCTTGTTAAACTTGGAGTGATTTGTAGGCTGTATTTTTGGAAAATGAATGCGATAATTTCTGACAGACCAGAAGGTGTCGAGCTTACGAAAAATGTTTTAATTGTACGAAAACTTATGTGTCACGAAAAGACAGTGACATTGAGTTCAAAGTATTCTCGAGTGCACAGAGTTATTTTAGAAGTATAAAAAATTCCTCCAAAGTAACATCTTATCTTCGGAGAAGAAGTTGTGCAGGACACCACAGCCGGCTATCACGAAAATAGGATCGGCAAAGCAACTCCAAATAAGCTCGATAGCCACGGGGGAGAGTGAGTCTTGCACACCAGTACCACACTGCCACACTTAATCACCGGAAACTGCCAGAACGTGGCGACCAAAGTGAGCAGGATACACAAAGGAGGAATTATTTTGAAGAAGATTGAGATGAGAAAAAGTTGAGAGTTGCCGTAGCAAAACGAGGTGAAAAAATTGGTCTGCAAGATTCGATTAAGAAGATTTGGTTGTGGGGAGGAAGCAATCTTCACACAAGCAGTAACCAGCCGACGCCGACGCAGTAACCAGCCGACGCCGACGCAGTAACCAGCCGACGCCGACGCAGTAACCAGCCATCGTTGCCGGTTGCTGTTTTGAGTTGCTGACTTTGCGCCCACCAACGTCGTCACCAGCACCCGTGCGGTTCACCGGTGCTGTTTCTACAACTCACCGACGCTGCCTACAATCCTATGCAGAGTGTGCTCAAGATAATAACTATTTGAATGTAAACTAGGCTGGTCATTATTTACAGAGGTGATTTTTTTTTAAATGATCACAAGATCAAAGAAAATTAAAACTATGGAGGAGAAGGAACAACCTACAGAAGCTGTAGAACCAACCATGGTGATGACAGTGGCCAAGATCACGCCAGACTGGACTAAAGTAGCAAATTTAATTAAGGAGCTAATTCTGAAGTTAGACTCAGTGAATACTAAGTTAAATAGCAAATTAGATGCTCAGAATGTTTCGTTATGTGAAAAAATTGATGGGCAAAGTGTAGCCAGCGCTGCTCAAATTTCCTCTTCGAGGAACGAAACAAGTGATCACAATGTTGCTTTAAATGAAAACCTAGCACAGAATGTAACTTCAACTGCACAAATTGACTCTTTGACAAATGAAATGAGTAGTACTTTAAGTGAAAAGTTAGAAGCACAGGGTGAAGCTTTCAATTCTAAATTTGACATGTTTTAAGTGGAAAAATTTATGAGTACATTTAAAGAATAAATTAAACAATTCTTTAACTGTACAAATGAATCAAATGTTTACCGAATTTAACCAAAAGCAGGATGATCAATTTCAGAAGTTGACCCAGAAATTAGAATTTGATACTGAGGACAAGTGTACCAATACAGAGTCTGAATTTAATGAGAAGTGAGGGTCATTTCAAAGTGTGTGTAATGTTACATTCGATGCAATGAAACAGAGATTACATACCTCAAAAGATACCGTTGAAAGACAGGACAAACTGATCCCTATTGTACAATCACAAATTGCAGGGGTCAACACTCGAGAATCTTGTGAAAATGTACGTAATGTTAAATGTAATTCCGTATGACAGAAAACGAACGTCTTGAAAGAGAGCAAAGCTCGACCTAAAGAATTAATATCGATTATGCAATCAAAAATTCCAGGCGTCAGTACACGCATTGTCAGTCCGTGAATAAATAATGTAGAACAAAATTTCAAAGAAGAAATACTCGATGTTGACATTATAAATGTAGGTAGTCTGGTGGAACCTTTTGAGCTAATTATAGATCGAGAAGTTTCCGAGAGTATAATCTCAGGAAACACTACAACTGTTGTCTTTTTCAATCTTAATGAGGCTAACAAGGTTATAGATGACTCTTGCGAAGAAATCAAATTTGTCCAGGACAGATTAAAGCATAGAATAACTTAATATTGTGTTTCCTAGTAAAATGGTAACTGTTTCATTGTGGGGAGACTTTCACACGAAATTTAACGAGAATATTGGTCCGTAAGTAATCAAGTGTGGTTAATGTCAGATCCATGTGATCTGGGGGGAGCCACATCTGTTCCGCAGGATGTTAACATTCTGTGTTAACGGGCGGAGTGACGACCGTCGGATCCCGAGTTGGGTTCGGTGTTACTTCCATATTCATTTTCCTACATCAAAATCTCTTCAAGTCTTATACTATCCTGTATTATGTTTTCTTCCTCTTATACTGTCATATAGTTTAGCACTTGGGCATTCTCATCTAGACGTCGTGTGCAAGCAGGGTTGATATCGAGGTCATACTGCTTCGTGTGGAGGTAGTGGCAAGTGATCTCGTCAATATCCATAGTCTTACTTGTTTCACGGGTGCTGTGATTCCCCGTTGTATATTTACCGTGATGTATTGGGTTGTTATATCAAGTCAAGACTGAAGCATTGGGTAATATATCATAAAAAGTGAACTGACAGCACGTTCTGCTCTAGTCTTGATGTAAAGGTGAGTTGACAGCATGCTCTGCTCTAGTCATCAAGGATCTCGAATCCAATCATAGTTAGGTTTTATTTTTGCCGAAAGTAGTTTTTGAAGGTAATCTCTTAACCAGTTTTCCATACGAAACTGTGTGCAGAGGTATTCATGGACGGCAACAGAAAAAAAAAAAAAATAATTTTTTTATATATATATATTGATGTCTGCTTGTGTCTGTGTATGTGTGGATGGATATGTGTGTGTGTGCGAGTGTATACCTGTCCTTTTTTCCCCCTAAGGTAAGTCTTTCCGCTCCCGGGATTGGAATGACTCCTTACCCTCTCCCTTAAAACCCATATCCTTTTGTCTTTCCTTCTCCTTCCCTCTTTCCTGACGAGGCAACCATTGGTTGCGAAAGCTAGAATTTTGTGTGTATGTTTGTGTTTGTTTGTGTGTCTATCGACCTGCCAGCGCTTTTGTTTGGTAAGTTTCATCATCTTTCTTTTTATATATATATATATATATATATATATATATATATATACACACCCACTGGAACGTCGTCCTCAGTTGATCCAGGAGCGCCACTGCTGGTCTTTGTGACTGGTCCTGGGGTCTTGTTTGTAGTATCGACAGCAGCCGATACAGTCGCCACAGATTGTTAGGTCATTTTTTGCCTAACGAGCCCGTCTCTCTCACCATCCGCGTATAGTTAGGTCATATTTTTGCCTAACCAACCAATGTATAGTTAAGTCTGATTTGGGCCTAAACTATTGGACGATATGATATAATATGAATATTTCTATATTTGCAATGTTATGATACATAGTTTTTTTACTTGCTACTGAATATTTTGTCTTTGTGAAAAATTATGTGAATGATACGATACGGGATAAGAGGAATAATGAGATACTTGTGATGATATGATACATAGTTTTCTACATATTATGGAATAATTTATACCTTTTGTGAAACGTGATATGAATTTGGAGGGTTTATATAAATTTTGAAAGGGGTGGGTAGTGTAGGTACAAACATGACTAACACTATGCACGCACACCACACCTTTCAAACAACCCTCGCAGACAAGTGTGGCTGATTCTTCACCATTGCCGTCCCAGAGGAGTTGCTAAGATCTTGATCTTCCTTCAGGGACTTCAAAGGTAAAGGTGAGAATGTCCATTCTGCAGGAGATGTTTAACCTTCCTGTTACCAAGCTTTTCCACACCTCTATTTTACCAAGCGGGGTATTTGGACTACCCCAAAAGAGTTTTGCGTTTTAAAGTAATATTTGTTCTCAGATTTCGTTATTTCCATTGAATGGGTTTATTTAGTATTGAAAAACAGCTTTTCAGGTTATTAGAAGTATTTAAGCAGATCACAGATACAAAGCACAAAAAAAATTTATATCTTTCACTAAATTCAGTACTCAACGAACAGAAAATTAATAATCTGTGTACCTCAACAGTCACTGCAGTAAAATAACAGAAGACTTTTTTCAACTTCTCAGTCAAGTGCAGTTTTGCACTGCATGCACTTCACAGTAACAGTTTCTTGTGTATATTACAAACAGGTTTCTTGCACGTTACACAACAGAATCTTGTTTTCCGATCTTCGTTTCTCTTGCAATCTTCACATCGTTGTGGCGTCGGTAACTTGGAACACTGGGTCTGGATCACTACTGTAGGATTTGCAATACCACAAGCTTTCAGTGCATCTTGTACATCTTTATGAAGACCGTTGATATTTTTGGCTCTTTCTTCCATGTTGCCTTTGCCGAGTCCAAATACCAGTTCAGTCGTGAAGAGTTTACGTCGGCTTCGGTTATTCTTATGCCATTCATTCAAGAAATCTTTGAGTGTACAGAATATATGCATTCTGTGCTGCAATATCTATCACTTCCATGAAGATTCTTAGTGGCCACCGCCTCGTTCCTCTAACACAACTGTATTCTCTTGTCATTTTGTCCCCATTATCTACAGCACCTTTGGTTTTGTTGTAGTGCAGTATGATTTCGGGTTTGTGTTCACTTTCTTCACCACTCACTTGTCTCTAATTATGCTGAGTAGAAAGTAGTATTACTGCCTCTCTATTCTTTGGAACATAGGAAACTAAGGTCAAGTCATTTGTGAAACCAAACATTGAAAAGTGAACTTCTCCCTTTCAGTTTGGCAAGAATTCCTTCGGAATTTCTTTCTTATTGGAACGCAAGGTACCAACCAAAGTCGTGTTTCGTTTTAGTAGTTCAGCAGCCAATGGAAAACTAGTGAAAAAATTATCAGTTGTTACACCATGACCGTTATTCAGAAATGGTTCCATCAGATCCAAAACAACTCTCTGTCCTTGATTCACTTCCCGAGTATTGTCCACCATTCCTGTGTAAATTTGGATCCGTAATAAGTAAGATGTCTTCACATCAGCACAAACCCAAATTTTAATGCCGTACTTGCCAGGCTTGCTCTTCATATAAACCCTAAAATGGCAGTGTCCTTGGTACGTTGCTAATCATTCATTAATAGTCACGTATTCATAAGGATAGAAGTTCTTGCACAAGTTAGATTGAAATTTGTCAAACACTACCCTGATGGCTTATAGCTTGTCCTTGATTTCTTCAATTCTCTGTGCTCTTGTCTCTCTGTTGTCAAATCGCAAGAATTTCAGTACAGACAGAAATCGGTTTCTTGACATGGCAGCAGAAAAGAATGTCTGTCGAAAGGCAACATTACCTCCCCACAGATCATAAGTACTTGTGTGATGTCCATGAGTTCGACCAGCTCCTATTAGAATTGCTATAATACAGCGTACACTTCAGATGCATTTACATCTCTCCATGTCATTTTGTTCGAAGAATGAGCTGCATTCCACAAAGAAATTACTTGTTAGGCTTCCCTGTTTGTTTCTTATACAATGATGCTCACAATTTCCAGTGAGATAAATAATAAAAATGACTCTGTTATTGTTTTGATTGTTTTCCGTCATTCACTGGGCCAGGTGTTACGTTCAAAATGTTGCGATGTCGCCGCCGCCTATTGGTGGTTCACTACAAAATTTTAATTCACTTCTAGAAACAAACAAATCTCCAGTGTCTTCGTCGTCTTCTTTTTCATCATCATCACCATCATCATCATCACCATCATCATCATCACCATCATCATCATCACCATCATCATCACCATCATCATCATCATCATCATCATCCTCCTCCTCTTCTTCTTCTTCTTCTTCTTCTTGTTCACGTGAATGTGTAATGTCTTCTGATATTTCATCATCAGCTTCATCTGATGCTATGATATGGTCTTTGTCAAGAGGTTCCATATATTAATTCAGTTCATTATCAATGGCCCCTTCATTTCCATCGTCCCTGATATCAGAATTGTATTGAATTTCCATGATCTCTTCGCTAGAAAGTCCTTTGGACAGCCTTACTTGCAGATGAAATACTGATTCGTGTATGTCAGCTCAACTGTGAACGTCAAATTCAACTCCACAATAGTAACCAGCAACAATAACAAACATTGGGTCTATGGCAAAACTCAACAAAGAAGATCAATGACAGATATATTTCCCAAAATCTTCTTTTTCTACAAATAAGAAAGTAAGACGTTTCATACCAAGCGGGGTAGTCTCACAATCCCACCAACAAATGACTTGAATAACAATAATAAAGCCAAAAAAAATTAGACAGTCATTAATGTGAATTCAACGTCAATGATTTTAGTACAAAGTCATGAAACCACAGGCATGTGGCCCTTCAGATAACATTATTATAGGGAAAAAAATCAACCTGGGGTAGTCAGAATACCCCGCTTGGTAATGCGAGGGTTAACATCATACCTACCCCAGCTTCTCACTCAAGTACCTGCGAAGTGGGGATCCTGGGAAAGGGGCGTGGGAAGGGTTTCCTGTCTTTGGGACTATCTTATTTCTCTTCTTCGTTCTTAACAACCATTTCTACTTATTCCTTTCTTACTTCCCTTTTGAGTACCTGTCTATCTTTCCATCTGTCCATACGCATACAGTTCTATTATTGAAGTCCTCAATTTCCGTGGTTTTCTATAACCTTCAACTTATTTTCCATAAGCTGGCCGAAGAATCAGGCTACACGACTACCCGTACGCATATACACAATAAAACACAAAGACACAAACAGGAAGAGTACAGTTTAAGATAATGTGGGAACCATCGTGTTGGATGGAGAAAAGTGTGCACATAGTGATAGGTATGTGCACCTGGTTATGTGAGGTGGGGGTTCAACATCACATAAAGGTATATACAGGGATTTATTCTTATATGTAAGAGCTAAGAGTATTTATGATTATGATGACGGTATTACACTAGTATGTGTACATGAGAGACGTAGGAACATATTGTGGTCGTTATGCTACATCATATACTTAAGTGGACAGAATTGGTGTCAGTCTAACGACTGATGAATTCCAGAATGAGATTTTCACTCTGCAGCGGAGTGTGTGCTGATATGAAACTTCCTGGCAGATTAAAACCGAGTGCCCGACCGAGAATCGAACTCGGGACCTTTGCCTTTCGCGAGCAGGTGCTCTACCATCTGAGCTACCGAAGCACGACTCCCGCCTGGTACTCACAGCTTTACTTCTGCCAGTACCTCGTCTCCTACCTCCCAAACTTTACAGAAGCTCTCCTGCGAACCTTGCAGAACTAGCACTCCTGAAAGAAAGGATATTGCGGAGACATGGCTTAGCCACAGCCTAGGGGATGTTTCCCGAATGAGATTTTCACTCTGCAGCGGAGTGTGCGCTGATATGAAACTTCCTGGCAGATTAAAACTGTGTGCCCAACCGAGACTCGAAATGGGGACCTTTGCCTTTCGCGGGCAGGTGCTCTACCATCTGAGCTACCGAAGCACGACTCCCGCCTGGTACTCACAGCTTTACTTCTGCCAGTACCTCGTCTCCTACCATCCAAACCTTACAGAAGCTCTCCTGTGAACCTTGCAGAACTAGCACTCCTGAAAGAAAGGATACTGCGGAGACGAGGCTTAGCCACAGCCTAGGGGATGTTTCCAGAATGAGATTTTCACTCTGCAGCGGAGTGTGCACTGATATGAAACTTCCTGGCAGATTCAAACTGTGTGCCCGACCGAGACTCGAACTCGGGACCTTTGCCTTTCGCGGGCAGGTGCTCTACCATCTTAGCTAGTGAAGCACGACTCCCACCCGGTACTCACAGCTTTACTTCTGCCAGTACCTCGTATCCTACCTTCCAAACTTTACAGAAGCTCTCCCGCGAACCTTGCAGAACTAGCACTCCTGAAAGAAAGGATACTGCGGAGACATGGCTTAGCCACAGCCTGGGGGATGTTTCCAGAACGAGATTTTCACTCTGCAGCGGAGTGTGCGCTGATATGAAACTTCCTGGCAGATTAAAAGTGTGTGCCCGACCGAGACTCGAACTCGGAACCTTTGCCATTCGCGAGCAGGTGCTCTACCATCGTAAAACATCCCCCAGGTTGTGGCTAAGCCATGTCTCCGCAGTATCCTTTCTTTCAGGAGTGCTAGTTCTGCAAGGTTCGCAGGAGAGCTTCTGTAAGGTTTGGAAGGTAGGAGACGAGGTACTGGCAGAAGTAAAGCTGTGAGTACCGGGTGGGAGTCATGCTTCGGTAGCTCAGATGGTAGAGCACCTGCCCGCGAAAGGCAAAGGTCCCGAGTTCGAGTCTCGGTCGGGCACACAGTTTTAATCTGCCAGGAAGTTTCATATCAGCGCACACTCCGCTGCAGATTGAAAATCTCATTCTGGAAACATCCCCCAGGCTGTGGCTAAGCCATGTCTCCGCAGTATCCTTTCTTTCAGGAGTGCTAGTTCTGCAAGATTCGCAGGAGAGCTTCTGTAAAGTTTGGAAGGTAGGAGACAAGGTACTGGCAGAAGTAAAGCTGTGAGTACCGGGCGGGAGTCGTGCTTCGGTAGCTCAGATGGTAGAGCACCTGCCCTCGAAAGGCAAAGGTCCCGAGTTCGAGTCTCGGTCGGGCACACAGTTTTAATCTGCCAGGAAGTTTCATATCTGCGCACACTCCGCTGCAGAGTGAAAATCTCATTCTGGAAACATCCCCCAGGCTGTGTTGAGCTCACGAAAAAGGTTTTACTTGTACGAAAACTGTTATGCGTCACAAAAATACAGTGACATTAAGTTCAAAGTATTCTCAAGTGTATGGAGTTATTTTAAAAGTATATAAAATTTCTCCAAGTAGCATCTTATCTTCAGAGAAGAAGTTGTGCAGGGCATGGCAGCTGGCTATCATGAAAAGAAGATCTGCAAAGCAACTCCAAGTAAGTTCGATAGCCATGGGGGAGTGTGAGTCTTGCATACCAGTACCATACTGCCACCCTTAATCACCGGAAACTGCCAGACTAGTTGACACTAGCCAGCAGTGTGGAATGAAACAATTCATTTCAAATAAATTGACTGCCTCTGTGGAAAAGATTAATAAAAGCCAAATCCCTTTAGTAAATCAATGAAACTAACTTCACTGTTCAGCAATGCCACCAATGCTCGAGTGCCAAAAAATGTGGAAATAAAATAAAACCATAAAACTGAAATTAATAACATATTTCAGACTTCCATAATTAAGTGAATGTATTTCAATTCACTTGATAGGTACCAGCCACAGAATTCCATTTTATTTTCATTTGAGGTGAGAGCTGTAAACAAAAAGGGAAGAGTAAAATCATTAAATGTAAACACGAGTCACCTCCCTCCCCACTACAATTCTAGACCGCTATGCACATGCACTAATCTGGCAGCTTGTTGCTACTGCCAATACAGCAGCACTTCAAGTAGCCACAGAGAGGGAGCAGGTACTGCTCGTACACGACTGAACTGCGTGTGCACGCGAGCTCGCTCACACTCATTGGGAGCAGTTTGTTATTATGAAGTATAGCATAGACTTTGTCCTAAATCATTTGACACATTTTACTGTTGGCAGACACTTGTCTGTGCACTGCGTTTTGTTGGTGTGAATGGCAGATTTCCTTTACAATTTGAGATCTTTTTATTCACTCTTTTTACTGCCGCAGTATTATTCTGCAGTAGCAGACTTCAGTAAAATTATTTGTTAGAGTATCAGTTCTTACCAGTTAAAATTACAAAAATTTAACTGAAAACTAAAATGATGAAAAATTTCTGGAATTCTGAAAAATTCCCCTGTTTTTCCTGGATTTTACAGTTGTCCTGGGCTGTGCACACCCTGTTTGACACTAAGATCCAGCTGCCATTCGTCACATCAACTAGAAATTTTGTCCAAGTCATCCTGTATCACCCTACAGTGACTTATCTCTGACACCTTCCTCTATACCCCACTGGACACCTTCCTCTAGACCACAGCATAATCAGCAGACAACTGCAGATTGCTGCCCACCCTGTCTGCCACATCATTTATGTATATAGAGAATAGCATTGGCCCTATTACACTTAACTGGAGCATTCCTGACATTACTCCTGTCTCTGACGAACACTCCCTGTTGGAGACAACGTACTGGGTTCAATTACATATCTCGGAGCCTATTCCGTATGCACATATAGTCTGCAGTGGGGTGATGTGTCGAATGCTTTTCAGAGATCTGGAAATACTGAACCTGCTCGAAGATCCATAGTTCACTGTATATCACGTGAGAAAAGAACAAGCTGGGTTTCACACGAATGATGCTTTCTAAAGCCGTGCTGATTTGTGCATATGAGCTTTCCGATCTCTAGGAAATTTATGTATTTGAACTCAGAATATGCCCTATAATTCTGCAGCAAGCCAATGTTAAGTATATTGATCCATTCTTCTACCCTACTAATATAAAAAAGTCACCTGCACTTTTTTTCCAGTCACTTGGCACTTTGTGCTGGTCAAGAGATTCGTGATAAAAGTAAACTTAGTAAATGGCCAACGAAGTGGAGTATTTATAAAACTGAATTGGGATTCAATCCAGACCGTGTGACTTATTTGTTTTCAACTCTAAGTTGTTTCTGTTCAAATGTTCAAAAGCGTGTGAAATCTTATGGGACTTAACTGCTAAGGTTATCAGTCCCTAAGCTTACACACTACTTAACCTAAATTATCCTAAGGACAAACACACACACACCCATGCCCGAGGGAGGACTCGAACCTCCGTCGGGACCAGCCGCACAGTCCATGACTGCAGCGCCTTAGATCGCTCGGCTAATCCCGCGCGGCTAAGTTGTTTCTGTATGCCAGGAATGCTTATTACTATGTCATACATACAGGACTATGTGTGATGGTCAAACAATGGTAAGTTTGTACGATTCTCCTGTGTGAATGATTTCTTAATCGTGGAATCTGAAACTTGGGCCTTCCTTTTGCTATCTTCTACTGCCAAACCAGACTGGTCGACAAGTGACTGGATGGAAGCTTTATACCCACTTAGTAATCATATGTATGACCAGAATTTTTTCGAGTTCTCTGCCAGATCTATATCCAAGGTATGATGGTGGTGGCTGTTGTATTCTTCGTGTATAGATCTTTCCACAGACACACAAACCGCTACTAATTTTTGCCTCTCAACATGAATTTTGTTATTAAACCGCTGTGGATCTTTTCTGTCCTTAATCCACTTACTAGACACATATGTGTCCAGAGCACAATTCACAATCATTTTAAACTTTGCCCATAATTCCTTCACGGCCATCATTCTGGAACTAAATGAATGCAGTTCGTCGACTAAGTGAGATGCTAACAATTTCTTATCTGCTCTTTTTAGCAGAAACACTCTCCTAGCCCTCTTGACTGATTTACTAACTTTCATAACCATAGTCGCTATGATATCGTGACCACTAATCCCCTCTATACTGACGCCATAAATAATGTCCGGCCTGTTTGTAGTTTCGATGTAAGATACTTCCACTGCATGAGGGCTACCGACAGAAGTTTTCAGAAAAGGTAATCAAAAGCAGTTCACAAGACTGACTGACTGTAACCCTTGCAATGAATCCATACACGTCCAAGTCTATACTCGTTAGGTTAAAGTCACTACCAATTAGTATTAAAAGGTCTGGGTATTGGTGCACAACTGACTGTTGACTTGCTTTGAATGGCCCTATGACTGTCACAGAGGAATTTGGTGGTCAGTATAACCATCCAACAATTAACTCGGTTTCTCCTAAACCTGTAACGTGTGACCAGATAACTTCAATATGACAGTCAATTTCAACTTCAGAATGTTTTTGTCGACTGCAATGAACACTCCCCCCACCTACAGCATTTAATCAGTCTTTCCGGTAAACATTTCAAGACTCGCTAAATATTTCAGAGATTTTTGCTTCAATTTTGAGCCAGCTCTCAGTCCCAAGAATAATTTGAGATAGAGAACTGTCCTGGACAGCAGTAAATTCAGGAACTTTGTTACAAATACTTCGACAATTTACTGATGAAATTTTAGTCGAACAGTCTTTACCCTGTACATGGTCTGATTTTCCTACACATGTATCGTCTGGTAAGTGCCCGAGAGAGTACTTCAAACTGCCACCTGAACTTAAAAAACCACCACCACCACCACCACCACCGCCGCCACCATGCGCACTGCAGAAATACTCTGCTACCTCTGTGTAGTTTTTAAGTCAGCAGGCTCCATGTCAAAAAATGCTCAAAGCAAGAGATCGGCATTACTGGAACATAAGGACATTGCTCGATGGTGATCTCAACTGCTCATACAGGTGAAATGCATTAAGCGCGCGCACACACATGCACGTACATCGTACAAATTAATGTACTCCCTTGCATTTTTTTTGTCTGTGAAAGCTAATCTTGTGGTGTCACCGCCAGACACCACACTTGCTAGGTGGTAGCCTTTAAATCGGCCGCGGTCCGCTAGTATACGTCGGATCCGCGTGTCGCCACTGTCAGTGATTCCAGACCGAGCGCCACCACACGGCAGGTCTAGAGAGACTTCCTAGCACTCGCCCCAGTTGTACAGACGACTTTGCTAGCGATGCTACACTGACAACTACGCTCTCATTTGCCGAGACGATAGTTAGCATAGCCTTCAGCTATGTCATTTGCTATGACCTAGCAAGGCGCCATAGCATTTTATATTTATCTTGTGAAGCATGTACAGTCAAGAGAGATGTTCACCAATTGTGGATTAAAGTTAAGTATTCTACCAGTTACCTCCTTTTTTACTAGACTCAATTCCTATAACTGTTCCAGACCTCACGCCAGCCTGCGTGAGCTTAAACGCGTGCCTTTCGGCATCCTCGCATAGTGACTTGGCTGTCTTGCCAAGTCACAACAAATCTTATGAACCATTGTCAGGTTTTTGATGTTTCCGGTAGCATATACGCAGATTAGTGACGAATGTTTGTGGGCAGTGGAGACAGGAGCAAGGCCGACTGACAGCAGTGCCGGGCTGGCGTGAGCTAGTGACTTTCTAAACAATCTACAATACAGGATGTACTGAAGCACAAACTGATAAGAACAGATTTGTCGGTACGAGTTAATGTTTAAGGGTAGTGAAGGTAAATGTGCGGAAAGATCAAACAGAAAATGTAGCTCATAGTGGAATCAAGCAGGCCAGGCAGTGCAGTATATCGTCGCCACGGGATGTCACTCTGAACATGAAGGAAATATAGAGCAGATAACAGTCTCGTCTGCACTCCTCAAATTGTATTAAGTTATACAAAAGCGACCGTCGACCACAACGGCGACCGTTTACTCACACTCCCCAAATTGTACATCAAATATTTAGGAACAAATTAGGCATAAGAAATAAAGTGCACAGTGGAAGACAAAACATGGATTCAATTGTCACATATTACTGTGTGTGTAAATGCTCAGAAAGTGAAAAGTCTGATGCTACTCGGTGTTTAATTAGACAAGGTAACGGCATACAGACACCGTGTGTGACGGCACTCCACCCGTGAGAATAGCAGAGGGTATGCTGTTACTACTGCCCTCCCCTCTCCGCCTGTGGACAGTGTTCACCTCGCTCTGCCAGGTAACCACCTCGAGGTCAGCTTTTCTGTCTCCTCATAATTTAAGTTCTCAAAACTGAATTTTTATTACGATACCATCAAATGTCACATAAAATACTTAATAACCCATTATACAACTACACAAGTACATTGAACGATAAATAAATGAAGCACACTGAAGATCGGCGAATGTCAGTTTCACTCCATATGTGTGCACAATGTCACTATCTACATAAGTGACCCAAGTTGCAATTCTCTGTGACAGGTAGGACATCCGCCGGAGTTCATCAGTGTCGTTCACGCTCCGTGTTGTTCCTGTGCCCACACGGTATACGAGGTGTGAGAATAGTATCAGATGTCGAGTGACCACTGCAAACAACACAGAGGTACCGTGTACTCGCAGAAGAAGGTGGTATCGGCACCTAACAGAGTTCGGAAGTTTTTGTGCATCCTTCCTTTTAGCAGGAGGTCTCTGGGACAACGGCCATTTACTATTGTGACAAAAAATAAAACCACCTACTGCCGTCCTTGTGATTTTATTTTATTTTGTCGCTACCAGTTTCAACGCTTCATTGCGTTATCTTCAGGCTGTTTTTGCAGTGGTACAGGTTTATATGATCTCCATGCATAACCCATTAGTTGCCAGCATTACTGGATACGCAGATAATGTGTCAGCACTCCAACCGTCAACTGCCAAATCATACGGACAGATATATGTTTTTTTTTTTTTTTTTTTTTTTTTTTTTTTTTTTTTGGTCACGAGAGTTTGAAAGTGCCCTCGTCCTATGTCTCCGTTTTGTCGTATCCACATCTGTAGAGCAATCAGTCGTAACAATGGGTGGGAATACTCTCCGTCAAAGTTACCGTTCACTGCGTCTCTACGCTGCAAACGGGGATTGCCGTACCGTGTGCCGACACTTGGCATCTGCACCTCTGACCTAAAAATGAGAAGTAGACTCCCTGCAACATTCTGTGTCATCCCACACTGTTTGTCAGAGACTAGCAGTGGCAGGGCTAGGGAATTACTGCCCCACATGCAGTCCGTCACTGACACTGACTGCAAAAGGCCGCATCCGGAGCAGTGCCGCGCCCTGGAATCGTGGACTGTAGGCGAGTGGCGGTGCACTGCGTCCGGTGGCAAATCGTGGTTCTGCAGTACCTCAAACAGACTGCCGTCAATGAGTACAGTGGTGACCTGACAAGAGGTTCAATTCTTCAGACACTTCGAAGAGACATGGCAAAATTCTCAGCTCGACAGTTTCGGGAGCACTCGGATACGGACTACGGGCCACGGCCGGTAGTGATCGAGAGAATGTCTCGGGCCGTAATGTTAAGTTACAGAGGTCGTGGACCCTATACCTCCAGCGGAAAAGTATTGCCAGGTCACTTTTTGACGATACGATGCTCGTCTGACTGTAGTATAAATATCTATGAACTGGCCGCATAATGTCGAGATACTCCTGTGGCCGGCAAGATCCCCAGATCTGTCCCCTGATACGACACGTGTGAGAAGAGCTCAAAATGTTGACTCTGTCCCAATGCCAGTGTACGGAATATCGAGGACCAACCGCGATAGTCTGGGCCGCGTTGCCATCTCCGTGTCAGCCTGCCTGGTCAAATCGGTGCTCGTGTCCCGGCCAGGAGGGCTGCGACACTGTAATGGTGAGTGGGCTTGTACTGACGAGTTTTTTGTAAATCTGACTCCACTTTTTAATGACTGAAATAACATCACGTACCGTCGTGTACTTTTGTTTCATTTCCCCCTGCATCCTGGGTACTTCACTTTTTTTGTCAAACAGTATATTTACAATGTTTACCGATGTCACAATGACATAAAACACACACACACACACACACACACACACACACACACACACACACACACACACACAAAACTGTTATAAAATAAAAGATAAATTACTTACTGAGGAATCGCTGCTCTTTTCATCCCTCTTGCAAGAATCGTGACCGTTGCTTGATTTTTCGGAAGGAAGTGCACTCGATAAAATGTCTGCAAGACTCATCCCGGAATCCACTCGAGCGACGAGATCTCTTGCTAAACTCATTTCCTCTGTTATGGAAAATAAAATATTAATAATTACTGAACAATGAAAACGCGTTGGCACATCGTCAAAACGTACCCAGAATGTTTAAATGCAACAGTGTTTGAGGGTACAAAATTCAAGTTTATTTAATTCGGAAATTTTCTCAAACTTCAGATGTGCAATTTTTCTGTACCCTCGCTATCTACAAAAGAGCAAACACATATACCATTAATTTTATTGTGATATTAATAATAGTTAAAAGGAACAATGAAGTCTTCTTTATAGGTAAATGATATCTTATACACGTTCAAATATTTGTTTCGAATTGTGATTATACATATCTAATATTCCTAAGGCGACACACAGCAAACCGAGTTCGACAGCAGACACCCCTACATCGCAGCAGGTGCCGTGCGGTGCTACTGACGCAGTACGGAGTGCCGAGGAGGACCCGAGTATGCCATCCCCACGTGATTCCATGAATGTATGACACACCAATATAAATGAAGGACAGAGAATAATTTATGTTAGGCTGTCAGTTCAGAATGAGCTTAGCTATTACTAAAATCAGATTTCTATACTTATTTAGGTAGTTAAGGTTCATCATTATTTACAAATGGCAGAAGTTACTCGATGCAGATAATGACAGATAATAAGGGAACACTAATTAGTTATAATTAAAGGAGATTTTTACAATCAAAAATAGTGATAACCAAAGCTGAAAGCTGCAGTAATCGCAGAAACGCGATGACGAAATACGTCCTGATTCGACAAATATTACACAGTTGCTGGTTTCAAAAATTCGAGGAGGAGAAGAGATACATCATTATTTACATTCTGACTCAAGAACTACATTTTTTACACAGGTGCACTGGTGAACAAGATCGAATCTGCACAAAGCTGGAGGGGAAAAGAATTCAAATTGTCTTTGCCCATGAAAGCTACAGTATGGCATTTAGGGCTCAGCAACTTTGCGATATAAAATAAAATGAAGACTTCTGTGATCATTTTTATTTTTGTCATAAAACTGAAGACTGGACTAGACAATACGGATAAGTTATTGTCAAACATTTCCTTTCTAAACCGAGTTAACAGAATATTTAGAAGTGATATTGAGGTACCCTGATACAGTGGTTTGCGAATCAGTGTGCGTAATATTTACTATGAGAAGGAATTGACATCAATCGGAAGTCAGACTCGACAATTAAGAGATGCACCAAGAAAGCTGTCAAATGCTTCAAAATTTGAACCTCTTCCCCAGGTGCTAAATTTAGGAGATGGGAGACACCATGTGTATGTATGTTTTTCTAAATCTGAGTAAGGACGTAATTCAATTGCTTAGTAAGTACTTCGTTCAATTGCTTATTCAAGTTTTTTTATGTGCGTGGCTGCCTGCCTGCCCATCAATAGCTCCTCTACATGCTAAGTAGTAATTTATTCTAATTAATATTGTTGATACATCACAAAAGTAAACGCCTCCACTTATTTAAGCACAGCATGAAATTTGAAGTTATCTCTTTGCCTACTTTTCGAGAAACAGCAATAACAATGCAACAAATTTTGAAAGAAAAGAATTCACAAAATTCATTAATACTTAAGTTCTGAGGTCACACAAATAGAAGTGTCTCAGAAGGTAGCATAGCTTAATATACAGCACTATTTTATAGGATTAGCAAAAAATTCCGATGTAAATATTATTGTTAAGATTACACAGACTGAAAATTCCTCGATCGTCTGACTAAGAATGAACAAAACAAGACTGGAAATATCACACAATCGGTATATACAATTTTAACAGAGAAGCTGATGTGGAATGTATTGTATCAAATTTACACACTAGTTGTGTAAAACCCCATGAAAAGTACAAACAATAGTTGGTATGTGCTCCCCCGCCCCCTACCGGCACATATACGTGCACGTGGAAGGAATAAAAAGAGTGGAGGGCAGGAAGAGAGGGAGCGGGGTGGGGTGGGGGAGTTCCCCTTGGCTCTATAGCCCAGTCACACTCATGTGCTGTGAAGAAGAAAGCAGGTTGAAAATCTGAGCTAAACTGTAAAAGAAAAATCAGTTTAACCTGAAATACTTTAAAACTGATTGCTTTGTTTATGGCAAATATGGGAATTTTGCAACCAGACAATTACATAGTAATCAAACTGCTCCTGTCATATGGCAATTTACTGTCACGACTGGTATCAACTACCGAGCAGTCATGTTCGCATGCACAAAAGCGCAGCTGCAAGTAATGCACGAGCAGTATGAGGCTGAGCATTGTCATGTTGCAAAATGACAACTGTTGTCAGAAGTCCACATCACTTTGATCTTATTGCAGGCCAAAGCTGATTTTTTTCTCGCATACTGAAATACCTTACACTTGTGATAGTGTTTTCCCTGGTCATGTAGTATTCTAAAGTAATGTCTTGTTCATTACAAAAACAGAATCAGCAAAACCTTCCCTGCAGGTGGGAGCATCCAGAACATCTTGGGTTCTGATCATGAGAAATGTTGCCATTCCTTGCTTGCTTTCTTCATTCTGAGTTGCTGGTAGTAATCCAGTTTTGTCTCCTGTAATGATTCCCATAAAGAAGACATCACATTCTACTTTGATATGCCGCGAAAGTTCTTCACAGATTTTGATGTGTCACTCTCAGTTCTGGAGTGAGCTGCCTTGGCATCCAATTTGCAGAAATTTTGTAAAAGTTAAACACTTCACAAAAGATGCGATGTGCTGAGCCATGACTTATGTTTAGGTCTGTGGCTATTTCATCCACCAATGGGTGGCGAATTCCTATCTCAATGACTTCAACTGCTGCAGTAGACTCTGGTATCACAACATGGTATGCCTCACCTGTGCACTGAGTCTCTGTCATAGCAGTCATGCCGTTTCTGAACTTACTACTCGACTCAGGTACTTGCTGCATTGATAGTGATGCATCATCACTCTGGACCACCATTTTCCAATGGATTTAAATAGGTTTCATACATTTACCAAAAGAAAATAGACTGCTACTCTTCCTTGGCACACGTTGTAAGTGGGGCGGCCATTTAGAATTGGTACTGGGGGCGCATTTCATTTGTCTGTAGTATGCGGCCACCAGCGGGGCATCCCTTACGTCACTGGGAACAGTACTGCCAACTTGCACAACAATAGCACAAAATGTCTATTTTTAATTATACTATTAAGGTTTTCATTTGACTCCCCCTCATAGCAGATTCTAAATCAAATAATGGTTTTCAAATGTATTAATTGAAAATGCAGTATCTCCAGTAGCCACTATCAGTCTGCGTGGCATGAAATGGCCGTTCCATGTCAAATTGCCTAATTCTGGAACATTTTACATCTCGATCCTCACAGATTTTGATGAAATATTGTGATACGATTCATACATGTCCCCACCAAGTTAGATCTGTTATGTCTTGGGCAATATTTTGTTGAATGAAATGAAATTTGGCTATCTTGTACAATTGTGTGTGTTCTCTTAAGAATAATAATGACAAGAATATTACAAGCCATATTCACCCAGAAAATTTTGGACAAATTCACCTGAAAAAATTGCAAAGATTCACTTCTTCTATCCCAGGGAATAGAGGCATGACAAACGTGAAACTTGGCATATAGCAACCTAACAGCACAAGGTTCTCGAATACAAAGTTTCATTTATGTACCACTTTTCAATACTGAATAAATGAAGTGCAAAGTTGAAGACTTTATAAAAAGATCCGAAATATGGTATATTCAACCAGATTTTGCAAAAACTATATCCTCGAAAACTTTCCAAACTGAGCTCATTAATGGCCAAAAGAAATGTATTTCATTATACAATGTGAGCTAACAATGCTGGATAATTTGAATCAAAGACGAGCACGAAAACTGCAGCATGAAAAAATGTAAACTTCTGATTCTTGTATCTCATTGAGTAAATGCATGCTGAACCAAAATGTCTTACGCAATAGATCAGTAGCATAAGTATATGCTAAGTTTCATTTACCTACTATTTTTCAATAGTCTACAAATTCATCGAAAATGTGATGGTTTTTGTTAATAAGTTAAAAAATAGGGAATATTCAATACTTCTTTTACAAATACTGTTCTTTACTAAAGTTTCAAAACTAATCTTATTTGAAGCAATGTGTTTTAAGCTCCCCGGGAACAGTGGGTTTAATTTTCAACATGGGCTAACAATATTACATAAGTTGAGACTAACTAGTCGGAAAAGTCACACTGCAAATATAGTCTTAACTTTGGCTCATATCTCGCCGATTAAAAGCACGATGAACATGAAACTTCCGACAACAATAACAGAAGTTTTTCTAATATAAAATATTATTAGAGACTGCTTTCAAAATTTCCACAAAATCAGTTCAAACTTTACTTTTTTAGTAAAAATTACAGAAATAGACCACATTTGATTTGCTTTTAGAACATCTGTTTGCCATAATTGATTTCAAACTAATCACAGTTAAGAGCATGTTTTCACATATTCAGAAAATCACCTTCAACTTTCCAATTTGAGCTAACAATACCTGCAATACCTGCAAATGATAGAGAAACCTCGTTCCTTATCACACTTACCAACTTCATCCTCACCCATAATTACTTCACTTTTGAAGGCCAGACCTACAAACAAATCAGGGGAACGGCCATGGGAACCAGGATGGCTCCCTCCTATGCCAACCTCTTCATGGGCCGCATGGAGGAGGCTTTCCTGAAGACCCAACAGCTGCTTCCCCTGCCCTGGTATAGGTTTATAGATGACATCTTTGTGGTCTGGACTCATGGTGAAGAAACACTCCTTAATTTCCTCCATAACCTCAACTCCTTTTCGAATCTGAATTTCACCTGGTCCTTCTCCAAAACCCAAGCCACCTTCCTGGATGTTGACCTTCATCTTGTTGAAGCTCACATCCACACCTCTGTCCATATCAAACCCACAAACAAACAACGGTACCTTCACTTTGATAGCTGCCATCCTTTCCACATCAAACGCTCCCTTCCCTACAGCCTAGGTATTCGTGGCAAACGTATCTGCTCCAGTGACGAATCCCTCAACAACTACACCAATAACCTGACCAGTGCTTTCCTCTCCCGCAACTATCCCGCAGACCTTGTCCACAAACAGATTTCCCGAGCAATACATTCCTCCCCGTCCAACAACAATGTTCCTACCCCCAGACCACACAGAAGCATCCCCCTTGTCACCCAATATTATCCTGGCCTCGAAAACATCAACAAATTACTCCGCCAGGGATATGACTTTCTCAAGTCAACCCCTGAAATGAGATCATCCCTTGACAAAATTCTCCCCACACCACCCAGAGTTGCCTTTCGTCGCCCCCCTAACCTCCGTAACATCCTTGTTAAACCCTACAATATTCCCAGACTACCTTCTCTACCCAGCGGTTCCTACCCCTGTAACCGACCCCGCTGCAAAACCTGCCCCATGCATCCGCCCACAACCACCTACTCCAGCCCCGCTACTGGTAAAACATACACAATTCAAGGCAGGGCTACGTGTGAAACTACACATGTCATTTATCAACTGACGTGCCTGCACTGCACAGCCTTTTACATCGGCATGACAACAACCAAACTGGCTGAGCGAATGAACGGACACAGACGAACTGTCCGCCTAGGAGATGCCCAATACCCAGTAGCGGAGCATGCCCTCCAGCATAATTCTAGGGACCTAGGAACCTGCTACACCGTATGTGCCATTTGGCTTCTCCCACCCAACACCAGTCCCTCTGAACTGCGGAGATGGGAACTTGCACTCCAACACATCCTTTCATCCCGCCATCCCCCTGGACTGAACCTACGTTAAACAACCTCACTCCCATTCACTCTTCAGTCTTCTCCTCTTTCCCTTTCCTCTTTAGCCATTCACGCATCTTTTCATCCTACATAGTTGTGTTTATCTTTATACTTTACTTCTGTATGCATCCTCTTTGGTTTGAAGCTGGCACAGTACTTACAGTAGAATATCTTTGGCTTCCCTCTGACAACCATGCCTCCATCCTTGCTACCCTCCCTGTTTACCTTTCCCTGTTGCTTCATAACCTGGGTTGTGAGTAACTGAATCCACTTTCCCTTCTTCCCTTTTTTCCCCCTCTCTCCTCCCTGATGAAGGAACAAAGTTCCGAAAGCTAGGAATGTAAATTTTCAGTTCTGTTTTATGTGTATCTATCGGCTGTACTGAGCTGAGGTAAGTACTGGCCAGCCCCTCTATCTCTTTGTTAGTATTTGAAAGAACATTTGAACCAACGAGTGTTACTTCAAACACTTTCCAAGAATATTCGTACCTTTTGGACCAAGTATAGGCATGAAGATGAGCAGAACAAGGAACCAGCAAAACCCGAAATTTGTTATGTATGCGACAGGCATGAAAACAACAGAACAAAAAAAAGATGACGACAACAACAACAACATGTAAGGAACAAAGAATATTGGCAACTTATAAATCACAATGACAGTAATAGACAAGTGTGAAGAAATAAATAAAAAAATATTTTTAAACAGCTATGAAATGTTATGTTTTGTCAATTAAAACATAGCTAGTGATTACATAAAGATTATTTTTCCTACAGTTAAAAATGTTAATACTAACTGGGGTGTACAAACTGCAAGGCACCCACTCTAAGTTTGAAATTCATTCCCATCAAAAGGTTAAGAACCTGGATGAATAAACCCACCCTTGTCTGGAACTGCACAGCTACTGAGTGGCCCTAATGGCCAAGGAGGCTAGTCTGTTCATGTTCTTGAACTGGTAGCGACAATGTCACCACGGACCAATGCAATCCACTGAGATATTACTTGTTGATTTAAAAATGAAAACCACATGCAATGAAACATGGACAATAGACTGCTGCATTATAGCCTGTGGCCATGGTACATTCCCTCATATTTGTCAGTCACTTTCACTTTCAGGTATTGTTAGTGCACACTGGAAATTGAAACGGAAGTTTCTGAATGCTTGAAAATATACCTTTCCAAATGTTGTTAGTATGGAATCAATTATGGACAGCAGATGCTCTACAAGCTATGCAATGTGATCTGTTTTCATAGTTTGTAAGAAAAAATCAAGTTTGCTCCGATTTTGTAGAAACTGAGAAAGCAGTATGTGAATGATATTTTTTTTAGAAAACTTCATGTTACTAATTTGTTGCGTCCAAAGTTTCATGTTTATTGTGCCTTTAATCAACGAGATACAAGATCTCAAAGTTAAACCTTTATTCACAGTGCAGTTTTTCTGGATAGCCCTGGTGGGGCTTAAAACACATCCTTTTGAATGAGACTGCTTTGTAGCTTTACTAGAAAATTGTATTTGTAAAAGAAGTGTTAGTGTACCCTAATTTCACAATAATTGTCATTTTTGATGAATTTGTAGATTATTGAAAAATATTAGGTGAATGAAATTTTATATCTAACATCCTTATGGTAATGATCTATTGCATATAAAGTTTCATGTTCAGCATGCATTTACTCTATGAGAACTGTGATTTTTTTTTCATAATGTGATTTTTTCCGCCCAATTTTGATTCAAATTATCTAGCATTGTTAACCCATGTTGGATAATCAAATGTACATTTTTTGCCAGTTAAAGTCATGGTCTTTCTAATGAGCCCAGATAGAAAAGTTTTATAGAACAGTCTTTTCTGCAAAATAATTTTAGGATCTTTTTACAAAATCTTCAACTTTGGACTTCATTTATTTAGTACTGGACAGAGGCACATTTATATTTGAGAAGAATGCTTTTTAGGTTACTACATGCCAAGTTCCCATTTGTCATACCATTAGTACCTGACATATAAGAAACAAAACTGAAATTTTTTTGGACACCAATTCTTTTAGGTGAATTTGTCTAACATTTTATGGCTGAAGATGGCTCATAAAATTATTTTTGTTATTATTTTCGAGATAATACATGAAGTTGTACAAGATGGCCAACATTCACTTCTTTCAACAAAATATTGCCCAAGCTGCCAGAAATTCCCGTTCACTCTTGTCAAAGTCGTGTATGGACTTCAGCAAGTGATTATACCATAGCCAGTATTACTTCGATGAACATGATACTTGACCAATGTTTATTGGGTGCAAATGCGAATGTTCATATAAAATTACCCAAAAGCAAAGTGTGTAAGTGGGTAATACCACCAATCATATCTCAGCATGAGTTGTTACAAAAACAAGACTTACACGACAAAAACACAAAGACATGTTAAAATCCAAAGAATGAGGTGCCCAAACATATACTTACGTTCAACATGTGCGAATGCACAAAAGACACCACGAGGGCAGTACCCGGCAGTTTGAACGTCATTACATTTTGTCGACTTGTAAATCTCAGGGTGAAATTGTTGCTCAGTGCGTGTATGACAGTATGCACACTGATCACCGTTGTCACAATTGCTTGGTTCACCCCATTCGTCACCGTGTTTGACACTCGGACAAGGTGTCGATCTGAAACGAAACAGATACCGAGCAAGATGTTATTTCTATTAATTATCTATTTCAAATAGTCTATGTGTCACTTAGACTGGGGTTGGAGTTAAGAGCCACTAGGTAGCACCATTCAGGTATAAATCTTTAGCCCCACATCCTGTCGACATCGGTAATTTAATATTTATAAGTTCTGGGAAATCCTGTGACTTTCTTGTCACCAAAATTCTGTACTATTTTAAATACTTCAACTGCCTGTAAAATAAAATATAGGAGTATTGACCCTTCAATGGGAAGTTAAGCTATACAATGTATAGAATCATATAATTCCCCCCCCCCCCCCCCTCTCATTCTTTTCTAATAATTTTGTACCCTAGAGAATATTGGCATACAAACAAACAAGGAGAGATATGCTCTTCAATCGATTAATCTTCTGTTTGTCTCTATAAGCAATAACAGGCGGACATATTACGAGTTCCGCCGAGCAAAAAAAAAAAAAAAAAAAAAAAAAAAAAAAAAAAAAAAAAAAAAAAAAAAAAAAAACCTTACCAATTTCTTTCAAAATTTCTTTTTTAATTATTTAAGCAGCAATTTTTTAATCAGTTTCCATTATATATTTTACTTTATGCACCCCCTCCCCCTCCCCCCTCCTCCTCCTCTGTTCTCAGAGACACTATTCCACAAACCACTATGTTCATGCAATAAAGTTTTAGTTTTAAGTGTTGGGTTTCAGTGGCAACTCCTCTCTCCAATTCAACATAAAAATCTACTGACTATATGACACAGTTTTATAGTGACATCAGGCACTTCAGAACTTCAACAATGCCAGACACTTATGGTCTATCCAGTCTAAAGAGGCATGGATACAAAACTACCAATGAGTCACCTCCAATTTATATAAAAGCACTGTGATACAAAGAAGCAATTGGATGCACTTTTAACATTTTAAATTGTTATCAAGGCAACTCAAAGTATTCAAGTGCACCTGTAAGTCAACTACACATCAGGCATCCATTGGTATTTTTGGAGTGGCTCACTGTGGTAAAGCATATCAGTTTGGGGAAAGTGACATGTGTGTCATCACCTACCTGATGGATGAATGATGGTCGTGACATTTGCAGAATTTATTTTACTACTTAAGTGATTTAGATTCACATAGTGTTCGTAAGTTTATTTCATATTTTTGCAGGTACACGTGTCTGGATGGATGCAGCACATCTGTGAGGCAGGACAATGTTTGCAACTCGTCTATTCTTTGTGGTGCCTGGCAGTTTGGCAGTTTACTCCACCCTATGTTCCCCAGGCTCGGACATGTACAGTGCCCCATGGAATATGAGTACCATGATAATATGTCAAAAACAAAAGAGGAAACTAGAAGATATATTTTATCTGTAACATGAGCTAAAAAAGTTGTTATTCATGTCAAACAGTACATGTGTAATGTCACAGTTTATGAAGGTTACCATCTGGTAAAGGGGAGATCAATATAATCAGATTTCTAAGGACACGCTTTTTATTACTGTTAGAAAGTTGAGGTAAGAGAAGAAAGGTTCGCAGCTGCCAATGCAGAAGAAGATGCAGAGAAGACAAAGTTCACGTACGAAGAAAAAACAGGGTTTAACTGTATGGCTAACTTAGAAGTTGCAACACAGTATTTAAAAGTAACAGCGATCATAAATTTTATCAATCATACACAAATTATAAATTTTATCAAACATAAACACTTTTCACAGATCACAGAATACTTTGAGGTCAGAATCTGACATAATGGTTAAGAACAATGAGGATCAGCACACTAGCAGGATGAAATTTCTGATAGAGATAATGAGCTACTGGTAAAGCTAACAGGAAATCCTCCTGACAAAAGAACAAATGAGTCCAGTGTAACTGAGGGACACTGGAACTTAGCTCATTCTTCATATGATTCCGTGAACTAATTTACCTCCTCTTTCACATGACACTACAGCTAATTCAGGTTGCTTGATTAATTATTATATCATTAGGTTGAACCCATGTAAGTAATTTCACATTTCGAACTCTGAAAAGTAATTTTCAATAATATGTCAAAATACTTGTCGATATTACATCCATCCATTGTTAGGAACATGTACAATCAATCTGTTTCTTTATAATTAGAACTATTCAGTTCCAAACAACAAAATAATGTAAGCGACACCAAAAAATAACATACGTACAGTATCTTTGAAACAAGAAACATGTTAGGAAGATTTGGGATGGAGTAATTCATGTGCAATTAACTAAAATGTAATCAACACTGTTTATGCAGTGCATTTCAAAGATATTTCCTTAGAAACAGAAGAATTGTGGTTGATTTGGTACCACATTCAATGTATTTCACTTGTAGCTACTGGATGATGATATTTTTTTGCAATTGCTGATAATTTTTCTAATTATAATTGGCAAATTTGCTGTATGTAACAATGTACAAATTGCTATAATGAGAGTGTGAGGGGGAGGAGAAGAATATCAATCACTTCTGTCACCACACCAGAGAATGTTATCACTCGATGCCACACAAAATCTGGGCGGGGAACTAAAAACGTGTAACGGTCAGAGTCTGACAACAAAACATTGAACCCACCAGCAATAGTCACTCTGAACTCCAGCACACGACTGTGTCGTATCTTTGTGTGAGGCCAATCAAGAAGATTGGTTGCTTGATTTGGGAGAGGGGACCAAAGAGCAAGGTCGTCGGTCTCATCGGATTACAGAAGGACGGGGAAGGAAGTCAGCCGTGACCTTTCAAAGAAACCATCCCAGCACTTGCCTAAAACGATTAAGGGAAATCGCAGAAAACCTAAATCAAGATGGCTGGACGCGAGTTTGAACCGTCGTCCTCCCAAATGTGAGTCCAGTGTGCTAATCACTGTGCCACCTCTCTTGGTCCAATTAAGAAGGCTGTCACATTTCGTCCTTTCTGACTACAATCTGATTTTGTAAAGATTTTGCAGAACTCCCATCACTAGTTATTTTCCTTCTGTGGCTTGTTTGGCATAATATCTTTTCTTTACAACAGTCTTACATCATATCTGTCGAATATTTAGGGCTCTTGATAGTTTGTGCAGTTAATAGCCACAATAACCGATTTGTACTAGTTACGAGTTAGATGATGAACTATGTTCAGATTTGATCATAACAACATCACTATTCTCATGTAGGGATGTATTTGTTTGTTAATATGTGCACATGCAGCTCTTTCGTATGGCTTAATGATTATCATATCCTCTTTGGTAAAATATTCTGGAGTTGAAATAATTCCCCATTTGAATCTCCAGGTGGAACTACTCAGAAGTAGTTGTTTTCTAGAGGAACAAACCTGCTGTCCTATGGGCTGTAACAGAGAATGCTGTATCCCTCAATCAAGGTGGCACATTAGAGAATTTAAGGAGAGAGATGGATAGACTTAAGCTAGATATAGTGAGGAATAGTCAAGTGCTGTTGTGGCAGGAAGAACAGTGCTCTTGGTCCAATCAGTACAGTGTTATTAACACAAAATGAAATAGGATGAGTAGGTCTAACAATGAATACGAATGCAGGAGAGTAGATAAGCTTCTATAAACAGCATAACGAATACATCATTACAATGAAAACAGATATTATGAAGATAGATACGAAGATAACATCCACCACAGTAGTACAAGTTTAAACACCAACAAGCTCTGCAGATGAAGAGACCGGAAGAATGTGCGATGAGATAAATAAAATTATTCAACTGTTGTAATTGTGACAGAGAGTGAAGTTTGGTAGCAGGAAAGGAATAAATAGGAAAATTTTAGGAGAACATGGACAGGGGCAAGGGGAGAGGGAGATGGAGAGGGTACAGCAACAAAAGAGGTAGACCCTAGTGGAATTTTGCACAGAGCACAATTTAATCATTTTACATGGTCTATGAATAACAAAATAAATTTGCATGCATGGAAGAGAACAGCAGAAAGTGGAAGGTTTCAGACATATTGCACAATGGTAAGACAGAGATGCTGAAACCAGATTTTAAATTTTAAGATATTTGCAGGGGGCAGATGTGGACTTCGTCTGTATGTTGATTATGAACTGCAGATTAAAACTGAAGGAATTGCAGAGAAATATGAAATTAAGGAAATGGGACCTGGATAAAAAGAAAGTATGAGAATTTGATCAGAGTTTCAAACAGAGTGTTAGGCAATGATTGATTGAAACACGGGAACGGAAACAACAGAAGATGAATGGGTAGCTTTGACGAATGAAACACTGAAGGCAACTGAGAATGAAATAGGCAAAAAGACAAGTTCTAGTAGAAATCTGTGGATAACGCAATAGATACTGAATTTAACTATGGTACGAGAAATTTGGAAATGGAATTAAAGTTCAGGGATAAAAACAAAAACTTTGAAGTTTTCCTATGATGAAATTCTATTGGACATGACAAAGGATTTGGAAGAAATCACTTGAATGGAACGGAAGTCACCTCGATAGAAGGTTGTACGAAGATCATCAATAAGAGTAAAAGATGGGTAACAGACTGTAGTTGAATCAGGTGACACTCACTCATAGAATTATACTATCAAATGAGACACTAAAACCAGTTGTTGTATTTTGTTATTTTGCAGCAAAATATCTGACAATGGCCAAAGTAGATATGATTTAAAATGCAGACTAGCAATGAAAAGAAAAAAAAAGAGTTCTTAAAAACACAATTTGTTAACTTGAAATGTAAACTTAAGTGTTAGGAAGTCTTTCCAGAAGGTAATTGTATACAGTGTACCCTCGAACATAAGTGAAACGTGACCAATAAACAGATCAGACAAGAAGAGAATAGAAGCTTTTGAAATCTGGTGCTACACGAGATCAGATGGGTACATCTAATAACTAATGAAGAGATACTGAATCAAAGTACAGAGAAAAAGAAGTCTTTGGCTCAACTTGACTAAAAGAAGAGACCAGTTACTAGGATGTAGTTAGAATGGCAGAGAGAGAGAGAGAGAGAGAGAGAGAGAGAGAGAGAGAGAGAGAGAGAGAGAGAGACTAAACCTCAAATACTGTAAGTAGGTTCACCTACATCTACATGACTACTCGAACCGTATCTACGACGACTACTCGAACCGTATCTACGACGACTACTCGAAGCTTATCTACGACGACTACTCGAACCTTATCTACGACGACTACTCGAACCTTATCTACGACGACTACTCGAACCTTATCTACGACGACTACTCGAACCTTATCTACGGCGACTACTCGAACCTTATCTACGGCGACTACTCGAACCTTATCTACGGCGACTACTCGAACCTTATCTACGACGACTACTCGAACCTTATCTACGACGACTACTCGAACCTTATCTACGACGACTACTCGAACCTTATCTACGACGACTACTCGAACCTTATCTACGACGACTACTCGAACCTTATCTACGACGACTACTCGAACCTTATCTACGACGACTACTCGAACCTTATCTACGACGACTACTCGAACCTTATCTACGACGACTACTCGAACCTTATCTACGACGACTACTCGAACCTTATCTACGACGACTACTCGAACCTTATCTACGACGACTACTCGAACCTTATCTACGACGACTACTCGAACCTTATCTACGACGACTACTCGAACCTTATCTACGACGACTACTCGAACCTTATCTACGACGACTACTCGAACCTTATCTACGACGACTACTCGAACCTTATCTACGACGACTACTCGAACCTTATCTACGACGACTACTCGAACCTTATCTACGACGACTACTCGAACCTTATCTACAACGACTACTCGAACCTTATCTACAACGACTACTCGAACCTTATCTACAACGACTACTCGAACCTTATCCACAACGACTACTCGAACCTTATCCACAACGACTACTCGAACCTTATCTACAACTACTACTCCAACCTTATCTACACGACTGCTCAAACCTTATCTACACGACTGCTCTGTTATTCATATGCAAGTGATTGACAGGGAGTGAACTACACCACTTTCAGATTATCCGTTCTCAAATCTGATGTGAAAAACAAACATCTACATCTTTCCGTGCACGCTCTGTGATCTCCCTATATATTTGGGACTCAACAAAATATTTTCACATTTGGAGGAAAAGTTAGTAATTGAAATTTCATTACAAGATCACACTGCGACAAAAAACACCTTTGTTTTAATGATAGAAACTCCAACTCTTGAATCGCATCTGTGAAACTCTCCCATTCAGGGCAGCACTACTCCAGAAGAGGACAGACAAGCATAGTGTGGGCAGTCTCTTTAGTAGATGGACAGCATCATCTGCAAACAATCTACAGAGTGATGCTCCAATTGTATCCTAAAGCATTTACATGGATTAGGAACAGCAGAACTGTAACACTTCATTGGGGAACATCAGATATCGCTTCTGTTTCATTCGCTGACTTTCTGTCAGTTACTATGAACTGTAACCCTTCAGACAGGAAATCACGAATGTAGTCGCACGAACTAAGATGATACTCTTTAGATTCGATTAGAAACCGTTTCTGAGGAACGGTGTGGAATGACTTCTGGAAATCTAGGAATATGAAATCAATTTGAGATCCTCTGAGAATAGTATTCATTACTCTTATGAGTAAAGACCCAGCTATGTATCACAATAATGATATTTTCTGAAACCATGTTGACTGTATGTCAATAGATCATTTTCTTCAAGGTGTTTCATAATGTTCAAATGCAGAATTTGTATATAATATGACAACGGATGTATGTATGTTACATATGTTGTCCTAATCCAATGGATCAATTTCGACCAACTTGGTACACATACTACTTACTGTACGTAAAGAAGTACTATAGGGGTAAGTACTACCTCCCATTGGAGGGTGGGGGTGAAAGTGGGGTGACATGGGAGATGGACAGAGAGAAGGGGTAGAGTAGATGAACAGAGAGAGGTGGTGGGGGAGGGCGAGATGGACAGAGAGAAGGGGGAGGAAGGGATGGTTAGAGGGGGGAGAGGAGGAGGTGGTCAGAGGGGAATGAGGAGAGGGGTAGGAGGAGGAGGAGGAGATGTATGCAATGTACAGTCTTAGACATAAAAACTAACCGCTGTCCAGCCGCCACAGAAACTAAGCCTGAACCGTTCACTTAAGGTGGCCAATAAAACTGAATGCCCCTGACAAAACCAAGTCCAGCAATCTGCACAATCTGGAAACACTGTAAGATGCGGAAGTGTCAGGTGGAAGTGTTGTCTACTTTCTAGATGTCTTCCGATTGTGCGGGCCTGTGGTCTAGTGGTAACCGTCGTGCATTCTAAACTTATGGTCACCTGTTCGTGTTCAACTGCTGCCCCCCCCCCCCCCCCCCCCCCCACCGCCTCCATTTTTAACCACATTTCAGCCCTTGTCTAAAGTTATGAGTGTGATTGAACATCGAAGATAATTCGCTTCACATTCTACCCACCAACAACAACAAGTACTTCCGGAAACAATTCTGTAGGACAGCTCGTGGCTGCGTCGCTATCATAACAGCTTACGCTCGAGCGTTTCCTCGCGCTGCAGCGGCGAACGGCCACCGGCCAGACGCCACCTGCCGCCAGAAATTCAGCGCCGCTCAGGTGAACACAGTGCGACGATGTCAGTGTATAAATCAACTGTCATTTTCGAATTTGAAGTTCTGGTTATCATTTTACAGTTGAGCATTGGATTTTGTATACCTGAAAACCATGAACTACGATTAAGCATTATAAAATTGAGTTGCAAGTGGAAAAAGGTGTAATATGAGCAACACAATATTTCCATTTGGTATAACGGAGGGGTGAATGCAGAGGAGGCAGCTAGAAAGATTTGAACTGTGTGTGGAGCGAGTGCTTTTGGGAAAAATACGCTAGAAAAAGATATTGTTGTTTCAACAAGTATCTTTCTGGCATGAATGATTTTCCACATTAAGGAAGTCTAAAAATGCTGATATATGTGATGGATTACCATTTAATCATCATTCGACATTTACATTCAACAGGCAAAGTTCAGAAGTCTGGTGTAGAAGTACTGCAAGCTCTAATTCGAAACAACAAAAATCAACGGAGTGACTATTATTGAACATCATCAGGTCGCTCATTGAGCATTCCTATGCAGTACCGTCAGTGGTGACAAGTTATGATGCCTTTATCGTTAACTTCCTAAGAAGAAATGAAAGGCTGAGCCCCACCAAAAGACGTAAACTGGTAGTGTGAACATATTTTACACCTGATAGTTCCAAAAATGTGTTTTGGGCTACGAATTCTGACCCCAAGGGGTGTGTGCATCACAGCTGGAATTTGTTGCCAACAACTGAAACACCTTTCGGTCACAGTGTAAGAAAATCGACTGACAAAACTACATCACCTGTGCTACTGCATGACAACGCACTCTGTTGATTTGAGAAACAGAACTTTCGAGGAGATTGACAGCAAAGTCGTCTCTCAGGCAATTGATAGGGAAGTTCCCTCTCAAGTACTTGTCCTTCTCATCATATACTCGTAAAATTTTACCTTTCCCGCTGTCGATTGATCAACCGTCAAGGCAATTCATTTCTAGACGAAAATACTCTTTAAACTACACTACTTTAATGACATCGTTATAACCAGTAGGTTTCTGCAGTACACTACTTTAGCATTATCAGATTGTTTTAGATGTCGTGAAAGAAAATTCTGCCGTTGATTAATTTCTCTTTGATGATTACTGTTGCGTTCAGTAAACTAATAGACAGAAACATCACGTCGGCAGTCTATCTTAATAAAGCATTACTTATCTGTAAGACGATTGAGCCTATTTCAACACGAGTTAGTAGGATATTACTGACTTTTGACTTCGAAAAGGTCTGTATTTACTTCATGTCCTGCATCATTCGCAAATATTATGAAAATGTGGCAGTTCATAGATAAAATTATGTATTCACAACAACAAAAAATGTCGGCAGAAAACAAAAGTGGCATTACGAGTTTAGTAGTACCATAAGGTTTTCGCTCTGACACTAAGGGTTTGTGGACATTAATCACTGGTTCCTAGCTAATTCCTTGTCACTAAACTTTGAAAAAACACACTACATGCAGTTCAGAACCTGTAAGGAGTGTTCCACGATCATATGCCTGACATATGATTACAAGCAGATAGAAGAAGCGGACGGTGTTAAATTCTCGGGATTACAGCTTGATAATAAATTCAACTGGGAAAAGCACACCACAGAAGTGCTGAAGCGTCATAACAAATCTCTATTTGCAATGCCAATTGTGTCGGACATAGGGAATATAAAAATGAAAAAGCTGGCATACTATGCTTACTTTCATTCCATAATGTCGTATGGGATTATTTTTTGGGGTAATTCATCAAGCCAAGCTAAAGTTTTCCGGGCACAAAAACGTGCAGTAAGAGTTATATGTGGTTTGAACTCAAGAACATCCTGCAGAAGCCTGTTTAGGGAACTAGGAATACTAACTACTGCTTCCCAATATATCTATTCTTTAATGAAATTTGTCATTAAAAATATATCACTTTTTCAAACCAACAGCTCAATTCATGGCATCAATACTAGAAATGAGAATAATCTTCACAAGGATTTAAAGTCACTTAGTCTTGTACAAAAAGGTGTGCATTATTCAGGAACACGCATTTCCAATAACTCGCCAGCAGCTATAAAAAGATTAACTACCAATGAAATTCAGTTTAAGAGAAACCTAAAGGATTTATTGGTGGCCAACTTCTTCTACTCCATTGATGAATTTCTCAGTAGAACCAACTGATTTGTGTGTGTGTGTAACTTCTGCACAATTTCAGTGCAGTAATGCGTTCATTGTAAGTAAGTATTATAGTAGTTGTATTACCTGTTTATAACCTTGTTTGTTGTTTTTTGTGGTCTTCAGTCCTGAAACTGGTTTGATGCAGCTCTCCACGCTACTCTATCCTGTGCAAGCTTTTTCATCTCCCAGTACCTACTGCAACCTACATCCTTCTGAATCTGCTTAGTGTATTCATCTCTTGGTCTCCCTCTACGATTCTTACCCTCCACGCTGCCCTCCAATACTAAATTGGTGATCCCTTAATGCCTCAGAACATGTCCTACCAACCGATCCCTTCTTCTGGTCACGTTGTGCCACAAACTTCTCTTCTCCTCAATCCTATTCAATACTTCCTCATTAGTTATGTGATTTACCCATCTAATCTTCAGCATTCCTCTGTAATACCACATTTCGAAAGCTGCTATTCTCTTCTTGTCCAAACTATTTATCGTCCATGTTTCACTTCCGTACATGGCTACACTCCATACAAACACTTTCAGAAACAACTTCCTGACTCTTAAATCTATACTCGATGTTAACAAATTTCTCTTCTTGAGAAACGCTTTCCTTGCCATTGCCAGTCGACATTTTATATCCTCTCTACTTCGACCATCATCAGTTATTTTGCTCCCCAAATAGCAAAACTCCTTTACTACTTTAAGTGTCTCATTTCCTAATCTAATTCCCTCAGCATCACCCGACTTAATTAGACTACATTCCATTATCCTTGTTTCGCTTTTGTTGATGTTCATCTTATATCCTCCTTTCAAGACACTGTCCATTCCGTTCAACTGCTCTTCCAAGTCCTTTGCTGTCTCTGACAGAATTACAATGTCATTGGCGAACCTCAAAGTTTTTATTTCTTCTCCATGAATTTTAATACCTACTCCGAATTTTTGTTTTGTTTCCTTTACTGCTTGCTCAATATACAGATTGAACAACATCGGGGAGAGGCTACAACCCTGTCTTACTCCCTTCCCAACCACTGCTTCCCTTTCATGCCCCTCGACTCTTATAACTGCCATCTGGTTTCTGTACAAATTGTAAATAGCCTTTCGCTCCCTGTATTTTACCCCTGCCACCTTTAGAATTTGAAAGAGAGTATTCCAGCCAACATTGTCAAAAGCTTTCTCTAAGTCTACAAATGCTACAAACGTAGGTTTGCCTTTCCTTAATCTTTCTTCTAAGATAAGTCGTAAGGTCAGTATTGCCTCACGTGTTCCAGTGTTTCTATGGAATTCACACTGATCTTCCCCGAGGTTGGCTTCTACTAGTTTTTCCATTCGTCTGTAAAGAATTTGTGTTAGTATTTTGCAGCTGCAGCTTATTAAACCGATTGTTCGGTAATTTTCACATCTGTCAACACCTGCTTTCTTTGGGATTGGAATTATTATATTCTTCTTGAAGTCTGAGGGTATTTCGCCTGTTTCATACATCTTGCTCACCAGATGGTAGAGTTTTGTCAGGACTGGCTCTCCCAAGGCTGTCAGTAGTTCCAATGGAATGTTGTCTACTCCGGGGGCCTTGTTTCGACTCAGGTCTTTCAGTGCTCTGTCAAACTCTTCACGCAGTATCATATCTCCCAGTTCATCTTCATCTACATCCTCTTACATTTCCATAATATTGTCCTCAAGTACATCGCCCTTGTATAGACCCTCTATATACTCCTTCCACCTTTCTGCTTTCCCTTCTTTGCTTAGAACTGGGTTTCCATCTGAGCTCTTGATATTCATACAAGTCGTTCTCTTATCTCCAAAGGTCTCTTTAATTTTCCTGTAGGCAGTATCTATCTTACCCCTAGTGAGATAGGCCTCTACATCCTTACATTTGGCCTCTAGCCATCCCTGCTTAGGCATTTTGCACTTCCTGTCGATCTCATTTTTGAGACGTTTGTATTCCTTTTTGCCTGCTTCATTTACTGCATTTTTATATTTTCTCCTTTCATCAATTAAATTCAATATTTCTTCTGTTACCCAAGGATTTCTACTAGCCCTCGTCTTTTTACCTACTTGATCCTCTGCTGCCTTCACTACTTCATCCCTCAAAGCTACCCATTCTTCTTCTACTGTATTTCTTTCCCCCATTCCTGTCAATTGTTCCCTTATGCTCTCCCTGAAACTCTGTACAACCTCTGGTTCTTTCAGTTTATCCAGGTCCCATCTCCTTACGTTCCCTTCTTTTTGCAGTTTCTTCAGTTTTAATCTACAGTTCATAACCAATAGATTGTGGTCAGAGTCCACATCTGCCCCTGGAAATGTCTTACAATTTAAAACCTGGTTCCTAAATCTCTGTCTTACCATTATATAATCTATCTGATACCTTTTAGTATCTCCAGGGTTCTTACATGTATACAACCTTCTTTCATGATTCTTAAATCAAGTGTTAGCTATGATTATGTTGTGCTCTGTGCAAAATTCTACCAGACGGCTTCCTCTTTCATTTCTTAGCCCCAATCCATATTCACCTACTATGTTTCCTTCTCTCCCTTTTCCTACACTCGAATTCCAGTCACCCATGACTATTAAATTTTGATCTCCCTTCACAATCTGAACAATTTCTTTTATTTCATCATACATTTCTTCAATTTCTTCGTCATCTGCAGAGCTAGTTGGCATATAAACTTGTACTACTGTAGTAGGTGTGGGCTTCGTATCTATCTTGGCCACAATAATGCGTTCACTATGCTGTTTGTAGTAGCTTCCCCGCATTCCTATTTTCCTATTCATTATTAAACCTACTCCTGCATTACCCCTATTTGATTTCGTGTTTATAACCCTGTAGTCACCTGACCAGAAGTCTCCGATCCGTAGAACGCCAGTTTTCTTTCTCCTGATAACGACATCCTCTTGAGTAGTCCCCGCCCGGAAATCCGAATGGGGGACTATTTTACCTCCGGAATATTTTACCCAAGAGGACGCCATCATCATTTAATCATACAGTAAAGCTGCATGCCCTCAGGAAAAATTACGGCTGCAGTTTCCCCTTGCTTTCAGCCATTCGCAGTACCAGCACAGCAAGGCCGTTTTGGTTATTGTTACAAGGCCAGATCAGTCTATCATCCAGACTGTTGCCCTTGCAGCTACTGAAAAGGCTGCTGCCCCTCTTCAGGAACCACACGTTTGTCTGGCCTCTCGACAGATACCCCTCCGTTGTGGTTGCACCTACGGTACAGCTATCTGTATCGCTGAGGCGTGCAAGCCTCCCCACCAACAGCTAGGTCCATGGTTCATGGAGGGGGGTTTATAACCTTATAAATAAATAAAAAAACATACATTTTTATTTTAAATTCAGTGCACTATTATTTTTAAAATTATTCTTTCATATAGTGTTCGTTAAAAAATGCCGATCATACCACTTGGGACCTGTAGAATGGTACATTAGCTTAATTGTTTGAGTTGTAAATATTTGTCTTGTATTGTTGTTTTTCTGACATGTTCTACATTCTGGAGGACCTCCTCACTACGGATCAATTGGAATGAAAGTAAATCTAATCTAATCTAAACTAAAAGTAGCAAGACGAATTATGCTCAAGTGTTGTCTTACGATTCCCTCATTGAATTTTTATCTGCCTGCTTGTAGCTCTCCCACAAAGAAATTAAATATCTGGCTTTCTGCGAGTATCGAAAGGCGAACAGAGGCAGCGTGCACCTGACACTCAAGCACATAACCTAGGAGCTAGCGAACAGCTGCGGTGTCTTTGACGTACTTATTGGCTCAGTAGCCGCTATGGCAGATAATTCGCAATGTAAGAGACGAGAGCAGTTCTATTTCCTCCGTGGAACCACTTTCGTTGACTCAAAAGCAGTAACTGATATCCTTATGTCACATCTCAAGAGAAAATTAGTCGCAGTATTCAATTGAAATGACACGATAATATCAAGTGGATTTAGCAGGATAGTTCTGTGCCATCAAGGAAGTAACTCGTCGGACACAGAGTTGCCAAATATATTCTGCGCTGTTGCCAAGTTTCAGTTATACTGCCAGGAAGGTTACCAGCTGATGTGTTCTGTGAGTGACCTCAGATGCGACTATAGCTTCATCTCAAAGTTGTGGGTGGCAAGGGCCGCAATATTCTCATTATATGTCAATGAGTCTTATTCACATTTTTGTAACTAGGTTCAGGGACTAGAGTGTAAATACTTGCAATAAATTGATACACTGAGTGCAAACTAAATGTCATAAATTAATAACTGGGACAATTATTTGTGTTTTACTGTCTTAATCGGACTGAAACCTAGAAAGCGTATTCACCAGAAGCGATTCACAGTTTTGGAGCTTCTCCAGTGGTTGAGCTGGCAACGTATCTTTGCTATACAATATTGTTATTGAGATCACTGTAATTGGCACATCCGCGAGAAGACAGGCACGGCCTGGCTTTTTGTTGTCAGCTTTTCTGACGGATATTCTGCCTTTGCTTGAAACGTGAAGACTTAAGGTGAATTCGTATATTCCATATGGCAAAAATTTGATGATTCTATTCTTAGAGCTCTAACATTCTAAAAACAGTTACAATAAGTGGCAGAAAAGTGCCTGTGAACCAACAATTAATAATGCAGTCATAATTAGTGGAATCTGAAAAATTTCATCTGTCATCTGATAATTGTGAAAAACTACTTTTTCATCTGCACAGCACCGCAGTATGAACTCAAGGGTTTCATAGAATTCCTACACTTAATTTCGTTGTGATCGTTTTCAATGACGGCAGGGGAGGAGCAAAACCATCTGACTTGAAACATACTTTTCCAGTGGGATTTGAATCTTTGGCTACAGTTGCAGTAGCACGTCCAGTGATGTACCAAGAATGTGAGCAATCACTCATTGCTGTAGTATAGGCTAGGGCAGAAAGAAGCAGGTTTCCGACAAAGTAAACGATGAGAGACACTGTCGCTGTCACTTATTAAACAGGAATTGTTCAGAAAATTACAACTATACCTAGTAAAATGAGTAGGTTGATGCAGCTCCAGTCCGGCACTATCACTAAGTTGCAAACATTTTCCGAATAGCACTTAAGATAAAAATATATATGTATGTGTGTGTGTGTGTGTGTGTGTGTGTGTGTGTGTGTGTGTGTGTGTGTTCTTTCGAACATGTCCGAAAGAACAGACACCACACATATATCCATATTCAGCGAGTTTCAGGAGGAATAGTAGATATTTTAGCAGCTGGTAGTACAGACCAATTGCATAAAAAAAATTCCAAATAAATGTGTCCACTTTTTATTGAGTACAGAGATACAGCTGTTAGTACGCAAATCTAACAAACTCAAAGGAAAGGCAAATGAGGACGTTAAAAGTTGATTTTCAAAAATTCCCCCACCAACTTCAATGCACATTTGACTTCACTTGAAAACTCCACGTGTAGCTCTTCTGAGGTTGTCTTTGCGTTGTTTTATGAGGGCTGCAGTATTCATAATCCGAATGATCAAATTGGCTCTTGGGTTTACTTTTTCTTTGTAGACTTCACCTTTAACCATCCATGCAGGCAAAAATCCAAAGAGATAAGGTCCGGGAACCTTGGTGGCCAAGAAAAGTGCCCATATCTACTGGTCCATCTTCCGCGAAATGTTAGGCTTGAATAACGTGTCACCTGACAACTAGAATGTGCAGGAGCCCCGCCATGCTGGAGTAACATATGAATTCTTGTAGCCAAAAGAACCTCTTCCAATAATGCTGGAAGCTCATTTTCAAGGAAGTGTAGACAACTGGGTCCTATAAGGACCAACATACGAAACAAAAATGCAACGAACCCATATGTATGTACTCAATAAAAATTGGACACATGTTATATGGCATTTTTTCTGCAATTTGTCTATACTACCACCTCTTACAATATTTACTATTCCTCCTGAAACATCCTGTATAATTATTCAGGTCTCGATGGGTCATTGAAAGTTTTCAGTGCTAGACACACGTCATCGTCCAAACCCTCGTGGGAATACAGTGTGGAATAACGGATAATGGATTGGGGGTGGGGGTGGGGGTGAGGGGGGGTGGGGGGGTGGGGTGGTGAGATAGGTACCACACATGTGGTATGCGGCAAAGATGTGAATTTGCATCTGATGAGAAGCATGTGTAGATAGGTGCTGCAGAGAGTTTGGCTGCTGTGTCCCGATAGTGCCCACTGTCGGAGGTTTGGGTCCTCCCTCCAGCACGGGTGTGTGTGTTGTCCATAGCGTTAAGTTAGTTTAAGTTAGATTAAGTAGTGTGTAAGCTTAGGGACCGATGAGCTAAGCAGCTTGGTCCCATAAGATCTTACCACAAATTTACAAAAATTTAAATCCAAAATACTGCATCTCAGTTCTTACAATAGTGCAATAGGTACGCACTGGTTAGATGTAACTGAAGAGAGATTCCAACTCTGATTGTGGTTAAGAGCGAATCCCAAGTGAAGGCTATGAACAATTGAGAGCGGAAACTTAATGTCATCGGAGCCTTGCTGAAGGACCATGACATGCGATCATTAGACTGACTGCAGAAAGTTCAGTTTGTAAATAGATACATACTTAGCAAAATGTATCATGTTGCAGCAGTCTTACCGATACCGCAGGTCTTCGCACACAAAATACTAGCTGCAGTGTGTTGGTATGTGTGGAAACAAAACATCTTCAAAGTATCCTTCCACACGGCGACTTTGCAGAGGCAAAACAGAGGACTTGGAATTAAATACATTAAATCTAGATGTGACGCATTCATGCTTTTATAGTAATACATGCCACTAAGACAGGCATCAAGAAACTTCTGTTCCTCTCATTAGATCCTGGGGATAGGAACGCTCCTGTTAATGTAGCACATATAGGTGCAAGCCTAGATTACGTCCGAAAGTACTATGTCGATTGCATCTGTATAAGACCCACCAGCACAAACTAACACTAGAACAGTCTATGATTATATTACCAGGCATCGTCTTTACAACCCAATTCAGGTAAATTAACCTACAAAAATTGGATGAACATCCGGAAAAGTATCAACAGTAAAATTCTACGAACTAGAGTCAGTGCCGTACGTTACGACGTTGTAAACGAAACCATACCCGCAGTGGAACGATTATGGAAAATCAAATTCAGACCACCTCCATACTGCGACAAATGTCAGCTTGTAGAAACTGTAGTGCACATTTTCTTATGTGAAAAGAGTATCAGAATTTGGAACTGGAATAGGAAGAAATTAGCACTATCAACAGAACCGCAGAAAGTCATATACGGATAACTGAAGCTTTACAACCCAACTGGAAATGTTACCCGTCCGCAAAGAATAACAGTTTTTCGTGGATTCTGGGACAGTTTGTGTTTTATGTGTTAGCAAACAAAACTTCTAACTTAGAAAAGTACATGTTTTATATTGCGGAAGAACATTTTAAGCTGAAGAAGAATAACAAATATAAGGAAAGGTTTCAAAATTTTTTGTCTATTGCATTATATGGGCCACAAAGAGATGGACAGTTTTATTGATTAGAAGCAGAATACTATTCTTTCACTTTTTTTATTCCTGGAATCTTCTTTTACATTGGTTCTAAAGTCAGAACAGTTCTAATTTGGTAAAACTCCTCCGGCTCCGAAATTTCTTTCATTTGTGGAAAAATATATGGCTTTCTCACAGACCTCGTATGCATCTAGTACATAAAAACTTAAATTGTGAATACGTTTCTGAATGAATGTTTGTTATGTATTTTTCTGTCACCCTTTGGACTATTATAAGTTATGTTCTACATGGAATGCACGCCATTGGAGGCGACAATCTGTAATTTATTTTACCTTAATTACTACTTCAATTTTGTTCTACAATTTAAGGCATATATGGAAACAAACATGGAATACATGGGAATAATGCAGCTACTCAGTGACAGGTATAGGGGAGGCATTGTGGCCAGGCCTCGGATCTTCGACCCCTGTCCTCTTTGCCTCCGCCTACCTGGTGCTGAAACTCTTCTCAAACTTTAAAAATAAAAAAAAAAAAATAAAAAATAGTGCAGTGGTCAGCACGTCTGTCTAGTAAGCAGGAGGTCCAGGTTCGAATCCCGGTCGGTCACAAATTTTCATCTGCTGTTGTTCTGCATTTCAACGCGCTCTGACAGTGTGGATGTCAGTCCTTCAATATTTAAGATGCAATTGTTTTTTGAGGCTCTAGAGGTGATTTGTGAACATTTGTCTTGCCATCAATGTAACGGGACTTCAGTGGCATCCAGCCCTTTGTCATTGCTGTGTGATGGCGCTAACCCATGTCATATTCATGTGAATCAGACTGTAGCGCATATTTAGTCAAATAACAAATGGTCAGTATACAAGTATTTATGAACAGTAGAAGCAAGATTGCAGCAAACTGATCACTTAACCAAGTGCAACGTAGAGTATCTGTGTAATGAGTCATCCAGCTGAATAGCTGAGGGTAATATTTGTTAAGCAATTCACTGCATAATTAATGTAATACTCGCACGATGATCTCTGTAGTCTTACTGTAACATTAGCAGCTCACGAATGGAGTACTATGTTTGTTAAATCGGATTACTCAAGCTGATGCCAAATATAGAGAAGCGACGACGCCACCACACTATCTTTACTGAAGTAGGTAGTCAGCGCTAAATTATGTGCGCCACCATTAATGTTACTGTAAGCAGTTTGATAGCATAACACCACCACACCCACTGAAAACCTGTACGATTATCATCACACAGTTGTAACTCACAGCGATTACAAGTTGCTGATGTTTGTCAAGAATAGCGGAAAGCGTCTCACGATTGTCAATTCCATTTGCACGCCTAGGATGGAGAGAATCCTAAATAACAGTAATAGGTCACCCAGCGAAGAGAAGAGTCCATGATGGCTCAAGTTCTCGCAGTTTGATATTAATGCAGTTCCCAATGGTTTTACACAGCGGGTACTTTTGGCTATCGGAATACTTATATGGGAATTATCAAAGTGTAATTGTTAGAATGCTCAACTACCTTAATAACACCTCATTCTGGATTGAATACAACTCTGAAAGTGACATTAATTTGACGTTTCCGTCCATCTCCTGACATCTTACTGAATGACATCTGAAGTGCACGCACAGTTATGTTGCCTGCCGCATGGATTCTGTGAAGTGTTGTGGCAGCTGGCAGTCATTGCTGAATACAGACATGTGCAAATATCATCACTGCTCTAAGGGAACTCGTCTTTGTTGCATTTTTCCCATACCGTAATTAGCACAATAACAATGCTTATTCTGCTGAAGAACTTGATGCCCGTAAGTCATGAAGAACTTGATGCCCGTAAGTCATTAAATAAGAATCTTCGAGCGGTAGTAATGCACGAAAGGAAACAGACTGTTGGACAAAAGAATGGACAGCTCCCTCCTTTTTGCTTTTCCGATAGCGCCTACAATAAGAATCTGGTGTCATATTGTGCTTCAGAACCCTAAACTGTTTATTTTTTTTGCTTCATACTAAAACAAAAGCTATGATATGAGAAGAGGAAATGACTTATATGCTTCTTAGGAACTTAAGTTTTTAGTGTTTATTTTCTCACTTCAGACTAAAACAAGGGCATTGATATGAGAAGAGGAAATGAAAAATATGATTCCAAGACATAATATTTCCTTGTGTGCTACTACTGCGTGCACGAAAGCTCTGCAGTTAATTTTTGCGTCTTAGATAAATTTTGGTATCATCTCACATTACTTTGTGAGAAAGTTCCCATTGTTTTGTGATTCAAATAGAGTGGACATTTCATCACTGGTAAATATTCTGATGACTAATGACATGATACCCTCTGCAGTTCCTCCATGGCACCTGTGAGTAGAGTCTCACGTTGGTTACTATTAGAACATGCAGGCAGCGATGTCCTCTCACTGCAGTCAGAGCCAAGGTGATTTCTTTCTGTTTATGGTGAAGCGACTGCTGCAGTATCCACGCTCAGCCAACATAAACAAATCGCTGTGGCATTGGGCGCTGCTAATCGATGCACTTATCTCGAGCCGCGACAACAAGAGCTCACTGTCTCTCCTAATGATATCATGGAGTTAATACATCTTCCTTACTTAACGTAATACGCAGGTCGTGGGTTGGGTAAAAATTCAGTTTGTAACTTCCTATAGCATTAAAATCCTTTACAGTCATATTTGATGCAATATTTATTGTTGGTTGTCTCTCTAATGTTAATAGTATTGATTCAGATTGTGCGTGAACACGAAAACACACACACACAGTCATTGATTCCAGGGAGGGTGACAAGTAATGTGTGTTGAACAACGCATGCACCAGTCAATTCCTCAGTCGGGGTCGAGTGGATGGGATTTTTCAATAACCGTGCATTGCAAGAATTGTAAGGAGGAGACTGAAAGTAAATGGACTTGTATGCTAAAGAGCTGCGACAAAGCAAAGCTTGACCGATTATCAGATAATTGTCCACGGGTTTTGTGGATGAGTAAACTTTTAGTAACGAACCCACTCACCGTCATTACATAAGATTTCTCGAAGGCGTAGGGGCATTGATTTCATTAAGTCGTCGATAGTGATGGTTTACAGACAGAAGTTTTCTATATTCGTCCAAAGGTCACTTGCATTTGTAGGTCCAGATGGCAATGACCTTGTTACCTCTGTCCATATATTCTCTATCTGGTTGATGTTTATCCTCTCTTGGCCCTGAAACCTATCTTGCACTGCTCTGCTGTGATGGATGGGGCTCTGCACCTCTAAATAAACTGTTATCTCGTTACTTCATACATTTATATTTAAAGAACGTATTTGTGATGAGCACATTGTATTAGTATTTTCCATAGTGTTTAATAATTCAGGCCCTGTCATAGATAAATGATCTAGATTCAACAGTCCGATTAAGAATGTGGTTTACCCTGTCTATCATATGATGAGAGCCATAGTCAGATATCCACATTAAGACTGACTGGCTGAATCCGATTAGAACGATCTGGTATCGAAACGAAACTGCATCAGATAATTTGAACGTCTGTGTTGCAACAATGCTGGGCATGTAATTCCTTTGATGGAGTAACATTTAGCAATTGTCTAAGAAAAAGTGAGAAATATGTCTACTAGCAGCAATGTAACGTAACTATAACCCATATTTATGTGATAGAAATACTGAATCGAACAATACACATCTATTTCAGTGGTGGGAAGATACACCATATCAGATTTGCTGGTGACATCATAATGATAATAACAATAATAATAACAATAATAATCCCATGTGGCGGATAGGGGAAAACCTCCCCCATATGGGTGGTACCAAAGAAATCAAACACTTGGGGTGAACCAAATACTAACACAATCCTGAACAGCTACTCAATCCGTTGAACCCAAAATCCAGACACGTCTGAGTGAAAATCACCGGTACTCTGGTCACCGTCTGTTAGCTCAATGAGCTCGGGTGAAAATGTTTGCTTCCAAAAGCTTCAACACCTTCTGGTTCTGTCTGGTCCTGGTATCACCCAGGCCAAACCAATGAAACACAGGCAAACATGAACTGTGCAAGCAAAATCAACGTTACCCCAGGTGGTACACAATCCGCCCGTCGACAGACAGCAGCTGGATTTTCGGATTCTGGGGAGTCCAGGGTAGCATGGCACAGAATATCGGATATCTCTGGTAAATTTCCCTACAAGCAGAAAACATGCAATTGAAAACTAAACATCGGTACATTGATCCAAACACAAAAACTAAATAATCTCACATAAGAAATCGACCGACGAACAATTCTCATCCTTGCTTTTCAAGAACCGTGACTAACTGACAATGAAACCTTGCATTACGGAAACCATCGCATCTTCAAGAGCAAAACACAACAAAACGTAGCGAAATGTGCACCAATCTTCAGCATGGCATTTCTCAAACACAGATCTATCATCAACTCTATCAAAGAAATCGCACCCATCAACAATTGACGTATATGACTATGCTCACTAAGAGCCCCAATTAAAAATATACACTCATCAATGCACATGCCCCCACCCACATCTAAAATAAGAAAACACCGAAAATGTCGAAACATTCTGGAGCACACTCGAAAAAACTATGAGCAAAAGTCACCAAGATGACGTGAAAATACTAACAGGAGACTTCAACTCGCTATTTGGGACAGAAAAAACCTAAAAAAAAAAAAAAAAAAAAAAAAAAAAAAAAAAAAAAAAAAAAAAAGAAAAACACTGGTACAAATTCAACACACAGAAACACTTACACCAATGGCACACGTCTGACTGACATTTGCCAACACTTCAACCTCAAAAGGATGTCCACCCACTTTAGGAAAAAAACACTTCCCAGGTAATTAGCTTAGCTACCAGGTGCAAGCTGCTTTCGTTCGCCTTTCGAGACTCGCTGAAAGCCAGATTTTTAATTCCTTTGTAGCAGAGCTACAAGCAGGCAGATACAAATTCAATAAGGGAATCGTAAGACAACGCTCGAGCAAAATTCGTCATTCTACTTTTAGTAACCCTTAGTGTTAAAGCGACAACCTTACAGTACTGCAAAATTCATAGTACCAGTTTTGTTTTCTGCTGACATATTTTTTATTAATGTGAATACATAATTTTATCTATGAACTGCCACATTTTCATAATACTTGCGAATGATGCAGGACAGGAAGTAAATACAGACCTTTTCGAAGTCAAAAGTCAGTAATATCCTACTAACTCGTGTTGAAATAGGCTCAATCGTCTTACAGATAAGTAATGCTTTATTAAGATAGACTGCCGACGTGATGTTTCTGTCCATTAGTTTACTGAACGCAACAGTAATCATCAAAGAGAAATTAATCAACAGCAGAATTTTCTTTCACGACATCTAAAACAATCTGATAATGCTAAAGTAGTGTACTGCAGAAACCTACTGGTTATAACGATGTCATTAAAGTAGTGTAGTTTAAAGAGTATTTTCGTCTAGAAATGAATTGCCTTGACGGTTGATCAATCGACAGCGGGAAAGGTAAAATTTTACGAGTATATGATGAGAAGGACAAGTACTTGAGAGGGAACTTCCCTATCAATTGCCTGAGAGACGACTTTGCTGTCAATCTCCTCGAAAGTTCTGTTTCTCAAATCAACAGAGTGCGTTGTCATGCAGTAGCACAGGTGATGTAGTTTTGTCAGTCGATTTTCTTACACTGCGACCGAAAGGTGTTTCAGTTGTTGGCAACAAATTCCAGCTGTGATGCACACACCCCTTGGGGCAGAATTCGTAGCCCAAAACACATTTTTGGAGCTATCAGGTGTAAAATATGTTCACACTACCAGTTTACGTCTTTTGGTGGGGCTCAGCCTTTCATTTCTTCTTAGGAAGTTAACGATAAAGGCATCATAACTTGTCACCACTAACAGTACTGCATAGGAATGCTCAATGAGAGACCTGATGATGTTCAAGAATAGTCACTCCGTTGATTTTTGTTGTTTCGAATTTGAGCGTGCAGTACTTCTACACCAGACTTCTGAACTTTGCCCGTTGAATGCAAATGTCGAATGATGGTTAAATGGTAATCCATCACATGTATCAGCATTTGAGACTTCCTTAACGTGGAAAATCATTCATGCCAGAAAGATCTTTATTAAAACAAAAATATCTTTTTCTAGTGTATTTTTCCCAAAAGCACTCGCTCCACACACAGTTCAAATCTTTCTAGCTGCCTCCTCTGCACTCACCCCTCTGTTATACCAAAAGTAAATATTGTATTGCAGACATTACACGTTTTTTCCACTTGCGACTCAATTTTACTATGCTTGACCGTAGTTAACGATTTTCAGGTATGCAAAATCCAATGCTTAACTGCATGATGATAACTAGAACTTCAAATTCAAAAATGACAGATGATACATACACTGACAGCGTGGCGCCGTGTTCACATGGGCGGCGCCGGATTTCAGGCGGCGGGTGGCGTCTGGCCGGTGGCCGTTCACCGCTGCAGCGCGAGGAAACGCTCGAGCGTAAGCTGTTATGATCGTGACGCAGCCACGAGCCGTCCTGCGGAATTGTTTCTGGAAGTACCTGTTATTGCTGGTGGGTAGAATGTGAAGCGAATCATCTTCGATGTTCAATCACACTCGTAACTTTAGACGAGGGCCAAAATGTAGTTTAAAAAAATAAAAAGTACAATTGGACGCGAACAGGCGAGTATAAGAATGAGATTTTCACTCTGCAGCGGAGTGTGCGCTGATATGAAACTTCCTGGCAGATTAAAACTGTGTGCCCGACCGAGACTCGAACTCGGGACCTTTGCCTTTCGCGGGCAAGTGGTCTACCAACTGAGCTACCGAAGCACGACTCACGTCCGGTACTCACAGCTTTACTTCTGCCAGTACCTCGTCTCCTACCTTCCAAACTTTACAGAAGCTCTCCTGCGAACCTTGCAGAACTAGCACTCCTGAAAGAAAGGATATTGCGGAGACATGGCTTAGCCACGGCCTGGGGGATGTTTCCAGAATGAGATTTTCACTCTGCAGCGGAGTGTGCGCTGATATGAAACTTCCTGGCAGATTAAAACTGCACTTGCCCGCGAAAGGCAAAGGTCCCGAGTTCGAGTCTCGGTCGGGCACACAGTTTTAATCTGCCAGGAAGTTTCATATCAGCGCACACTCCGCTGCAGAGTGAAAATCTCATTCTGGAAACATCCCCCAGGCTGTGGCTAAGCCATGTCTCCGCAATATCCTTTCTTTCAGGAGTGCTAGTTCTGCAAGGTTCGCAGGAGAGCTTCTGTAAAGTTTGGAAGGTAGGAGACGAGGTACTGGCAGAAGTAAAGCTGTGAGACCGGACGTGAGTCGTGCTTCGGTAGCTCAGTTGGTAGAGCACTTGCCCGCGAAAGGCAAAGGTCCCGAGTTCGAGTCTCGGTCGGGCACACAGTTTTAATCTGCCAGGAAGTTTCAGGCGAGTATAAGTTTAGAATGCACGACGATTACCACTAGACCACGGGCTCACTGAATCGGACAACATCTAGGAAGTAGACAACACTTCCTCCTGACACTGCCGCATCTTACAGTGTTGCCAGATTGTGCAGATGGCCGGACTTAGAGTTGTCAGGGGCGGTCAGTTTTACTGGCCACCTTAAGTGAACGACTCGGACTTGGTCTCTGTGGCGGCCGGCTGGCGGTCAGTTTTTATGTCTAAGACTGTACATGACATACGCACATGCAGACAAAACCAAAATTAAAAAGTTAAGTGTGTTACAAAGTACAACTGTAAATTTAATGATACGGATCTATACTTTGAGCATAACATCCACTTTCTGTAGCTGGACTATGCCAATGTGGTGTATTACTTTCACAAATGATCCGTCACTCTTATGATTTCAAGATAATTTTTACCTTAATTATGTTTGTGTCCTTTAAGTTTTTTGATGCAGTGGACCTGACACGCAGTGCCACTGATCTGTGTAGGTTGGCTTCTTCACCGTCTGCAGAGGGTCAAGGGCTATAGGAGAGCGTCAATCTACACAAGCTACGAAATGACATAATCACCTGTTACATCACTCGACCATATTTTGTTGTTCTTACGAGGCATAATCAAAATGTAATGGGATTTTTTTTTAATTTAATGGGCTTTATACATCTGATTCTCAATTTTTTCTCTTATCTTTTTGGTTCAAATGTTCCTGATGTATGTTTGCATTTTCAGCTGTTTTGAATATTTAGTTTACTGTTGACAGTCTAAAAGGTCATATGTGTTTTTAAGAGCTCGGCAAATGTTTACTTACGAAAAACATGGATCACAGAATTTGCATTACATTTGGCTTGAAAACTGTAATAAAGTGCAGCAACACATTTGAAATGTTGACTGTGGCTTGTGGCGAATCTGCTCTGAGTGAGACAAGAGCTTATTGAGTGGTACAAACATTTCGAGGGGGGTTGAGAAGCTGTATAAGACCTCAACTGCTCTGGACTCCCCAGCACACCAATTACTAATGGCGGTGTAGAGAAAACGATTCTGGAAAATCATCGAATCGCCATCAGAGAGGTTGCCGACACTGTCAGCATATCCTTTGGCTCATGCTAAGCAATTTTTTCAGATGTTTTGGGCATCCAACGTGTAGCAGTACAGTTTCTTCCACAATAGCTGAATGAAGCTGACAATGATCCTGAACTTCTAAAGGTTATAACAGGTGACAAAACATGGGTATACAGGCATTACATCAAACCCAACACAAACTGTCTGAAGAGACACACTGAAAAAAATTTGACAAATCTGATCACTTGTGAACTTTTTCTCACTGTTTTCTTTAATTATAATGGAACAGTGCATCACGATTTACTGCCGTAAGGTCATACAACCAATAAGGAATACTACCTGGAAGCTACGCTCCAATAGCATAAAGCAATCCAAAGAAAACAACCGAAACTGTGGCAAAACCACTTGTGGAAACTGTATCATGATATTGCTCCCACTCACATCCCAATGTTTGTGATTTTTTGGCAAAAAGCGCAACTGTTATGTTGCCTCGGACACTGTATTTGCCAGACACGGTCCCGTGCGACTTCTTTCTTTTCCCGAGGCTCAAGAAAGGACATTGTTTTGCCACCATTGATGAGATAAAAACAGAATGCCTAAAAGAGCTGAATACCACAACAAAAACTGAGTTCCAGAAGTACTTGCAAGACTGGAAAAAGCACTGACAGAAGTCCATTATATTTGACAGGGATTACTTTGAAGGGACAAGCTGATGTTGACAAATAAGTAAAGATTCTTTAAGAAAAGTACAAATTCCCATTACTTTCTGATTCACACCTCATAGATGACAATTACAATGTTGGGTGAAGAGATCTTTGAATAATTTGTAGATCAGATCATCATCTCTGAATAGAAATTTAAATCAGAAAGACATTTTATATTTTCTCTCTTCAACTGACATTATTGTCTGTCCATCTGCTCCTCAATTTCCAAGATGCCACAGTGTAAGTGACCCCCTCACAGCAGGTGGAGACGCTCAATTGCCACCACATCTTAGTGACGATCTTTGCTCACACATCTGTCACCAAATCTGCACATATCCAGCTAGCATACAGTGGGAAATTATCTACACACTACCTACCTAAAATACTGTTTTTACACGAATATATTTCATCGGCTTGAGAGGAAGAAGTAAAATACGTCATTCTCGATGAACGTGTTCACCACATAATTCGGCAGTTTACTCTGATTTCCTTTCATGTGTATTGGTGTGACCTGTACAGTTTCCAGTCCTCGAGTACAGATCTTACGACTGATATGACTGCTAAATATGGAGCTAATACATTAGCAAACTCTGGCAGAAATGTAAGATTGTCTTCACTAAGAACCCTGGTGTTGCCTTTGTATCCTGGTAGAATTATTAAATTGTGGTCTTCTATAATGGACTGGACTGCGGAAAACATTAACATTGTACTTCCAATCCTATGGTTTTTATACAGCAATTTGAAGCTTGTGTGTCTTGGTCTCTCAGATTTGCTTGTCAACTTCGATGTAGGGTCACTTTTTACCTGAGTTCCTCTTTAAGGATCCTCGTAGTTAATTGGTGAAGAACTGGTCAAGCAAAGGGCCAAGATTTGTCACCACGAGCTGATGTAGATGTATTCTTTATTTAATGACAGTTTTCAACAAACACACACAGTGGTATGAGGAGCTCATAGTCCCAAAGAGTTGCCAATTTATTAATGGAGGATTTTGAAGACATGGCCCTAAGGATGGCATTTTTAAAACCTATTTCTTTTTTGGAGGTATGCCAATGGTACATTCATTGTATGACCACATGGGAGAGCTGCTATTAATGGTTCCCTAGATCATTTAAGTTGCCTTCATCTCCACATCATGTTCGCAATGGAGGCTGAAAGGAGTGGAAAGCTACCGTTTCTAGATGTCTCATTTACAGAAAGGAACACTAGGATACAATGATTATCAAAAGCCCACGAGCACGGACCATTATCTGCATGCATACAACTGCCATCCCCCGTTCCAATGCACGGCAGTCGTGCAGACTTTCGCAAGAGCAGCTTAAGTTGTTTTAGATATAGAAAGCTTGACCAAAAGCTACATCACCTTAAAGTTGTCTTCAAGCAGAATGGCTATACAGAGAAATGGATCTGCTGTGCTATCCACTTTGGACTTAGGAGGAACCATTAGAAAAGACATGTAAATTGGTGGCTTCTCTATCTCTTTCTGTGAGCATATCTTTAAAAATATGAAGAATTTTAAAAAGATATGAGATAAAAAGTGTTTTTTATCTGCCAGTCAAGATTAGAGCACTCCTTGGCTCAGTACAGTATGACCTGAGATTGAGAAGTCCAGTGTGTACAAAATCCCCTGCCATTGTGGGAAAGCTTATATTTGTCAAACAATTCGTACTATTCAGATCGATGTGCTGAGCACCAGGACAACGCAACTTTGTGTCAGCCTGAGAAATCTGTTACGGCAGAGCGCCATCTTATTGAGGGGCATAAAATGTTGTATGGAGAGACAGGTGGACCTTGTTAAAATGACTTCATGATCTGGTTGCAGACACGAGAAGAATATTATTAGTTTACAATGTTTAAGATTTTATAATTTTATTTACTTACTCTTATTTACTTACCCGAGACAATGAAACTGTCTATACAGTTATTTGTTTATTGTTGGAGGAAAAGAATAGAGTTAAGGTTACTTTGGGTCACTGGGTAATTCATGTTAATTCCCATAATTATTAGGCTGGAATACTTAATGATTCTTTATTATAGAAAATGAATTTTTCCTAGTATGTAGGTCACTTGGTGCTAAGTGTGCTTATACCATTGTAAATTATATAAATGAGTAGCCCAGATGTAAATGCCGCCAAATGCATTTTTTGTCAATTTTGAGTTGATCACACTAACGTGTAGATTTTTTCGGCACTTATTTGATGGAATAGGTTTCAGGGTGGAAAACCTGCTATAAGCTGTTGACGATGGCTATAGAAAATCGTGTTCATTTGCAGAAGCCACTAAGTGCACAACTACTGCACGTTGTCTTCGGGTGCACCGCTCATTAAATATCCAATGTTTACAAAACCTCCTAAGTCCAACAGGAATGGCGATCGCTGTGCTGTGTCCAGATGCAAAGTGTGCCAACTGACATCAGTCTTACTAATCTAGATATTCAAAGCTACCTTTCAGTTTGTTACGATTATAAGGGATATTTTTCTTACTCAGAGTTAGGTTGGCTGCAATGTAGCAAACACGTATGCAACAATGAAGCTCATCCTGCAGATGCATTGTCAAAATACAAGTCAGTAAGCAGAGTTCAGATGACAAATATGATGTTTGCATAACTGATTTTGTGGATGGTTTAAATTCAGATGATGGTACTCGTACAAATGAGTTGGGAGTAATAGAAACAGTAGCAATTTTGCAGGACGTCAAACCCATCTTTGTACCTGCAAATGACCAGAACAAGACCGAGGGAGACTGCCCTTCGCAGCAAAGGGAGAGGTGTCCCGATCAGTAGAAAAGAAATGTTTCCAAAACAGAAAGGTAAAAACATGAACAGTATATTTAAAGCAATGTTATGCAATGAAAACTGTGTTGACACTAATTGTTATGACATATGTGGAAGGATTAGTGAAAGTTACTGTAAACCAGCATTTCCAGATTTTTTTTTTTAAAGGGAGAGAGAGAGAGAGAGAGAGAGAGAGAGAGAGAGAGAGAGAGAGGAAAGAAAGAAAAACGCACAATTTTTTTAAAATCTAATGTTGACTATTCATATTTGTTCTCTTTTTGAGGTTAAGTAAGTCAGTTTTTCCTGGTAAAATTATACCACCTTCATATTTTTATATGCCAATTTTGTAGAATATTCAGACTTTTCTTTGAAATATAATGTTTCTGTTTATATACACAATACTTAAATTCCGCATTTCTGTCATTCCTAACATATCACCAAGTAGCGGATTTTGCAACCAAATGTTTGTTTTGAAATTGGATAGATACATTTGTAAAACCCGCTAATTGGATAAATCAGGTGCAAAAACCAAGAAATCAATATTTCACTTAAAATTTTAATGTATAAAACATAATTGCATATTTCAGCCATTAATACCATGCAATTAATAATTTTGTACTTATTTTTAAAAAAGAAATGAAATCTTTAATAGTTTGGACAGAATGAGTTTTCCACTATTATCTCAGTTTCTTTTATTGTGCAGCTAGCGGATTTTGGATGTGGGCTACTCAAATGAAAGTACATGTTACTCTGACCTAACTGTAAACTGAACGACACGACAGTTCTCATAACAGTCCACAATTATAAAAAGAAATGAGCATGTTTTTTCCATTGTTATGAAGGCCCATACAAAATTACAGGGATTCCACATCCAAAGACTGTTTTCTCAGTAGCCCCTTTGAGCGGAAAAGAAAAGGTCTCTCTAATATAGATGTGATCATGAGTCATGTGTCATAAGAAACATCCCTTTTCACTTAACATAGTTTTACATTAGTATGTGGTGACAATAGACATTAACAAACTTTAGAGGGCAAGTAGACTTCAAAACATACAGAAGGTGTTTCTTTTTCTATATTGAGCTGGACATTAGCTCCATCGCTTTTGACATGGGAAATCAAGGAGAATACACCCTTAGATATGAAGTAGACATATGTTGGACTAGCATTCAGATATGACTGTTGCACCATCTAATAGGAGGGCATTCACTGTAACACATCATATGAGGGCATTCAGAGTTACAATAGTGATTATGTACAGAGGAATCAGACAAATACAGTACAAAAGACAGATTACAAAACCGAACATGAATAAAGGCTATGGCAGGATTGGGTTACCTTGACATATATGTATAAAAGGAGCAGGTATATATGCAAGCCGGCCGAAGTGGCCGTGCGGTTAAAGGCGCTGCAGTCTGGAACCGCAAGACCGCTACGGTCGCAGGTTCGAATCCTGCCTCGGGCATGGATGTTTGTGATGTCCTTAGGTTAGTTAGGTTTAACTAGTTCTAAGTTCTAGGGGACTAATGACCTCAGCAGTTGAGTCCCATAGTGCTCAGAGCCATTTGAACCATTTATATATGCAAATGCTATTAACAGGATATTGAACACTATTATGTATGTATGCATGTAAAGTGTGCTGGAAAGGATAGGTGGACCTACAGGTAACGGATGACCTCTTCCCGAGATGAAAAAAGATGCACGAATAGGAACAGTGTCGCAGTGGATAATTATGCAGTAGCGTAGGGATAATTTTAGTGTGGAAAGAGGTGTAGCTTGTTTGTTTTGTTTTAGGATGCAAAAACATCTAGGGTCATACACACGCTTGTCAAAACTGTGAAATACGAAGACAAAGAGAGGGGTTAAAAGGGGCTAAAAACAGGGATGTGGAGAAAGGTCTATAAAATACACCACAGAGAAACGGAGGTCCAAAACTAAAAATTAAATGGCCTTCACCATATTACTACGACAGATAAAAAGTAAAACACGGTCGACAGCCCGTGCGTCATTTGCTAAAATGCCCGATAACTCGGGCATCAAACTCAGGCGGGAACATACGACGGTTAAAAAATGGGCATTCTGTCAGGAAATGGCAGACAGTTAAAAGTTGGGAGCAATGTGCATAAAGTGGTGGGTCAGCGCCACTTAACAAATGGTGATGGCTAAAAAGGCAGTGCCCAATAGGCAACCCAGTTAAAATGACCTCCTGTAGGCGGGAGAGCTGAGCGGAGGTCGTCCGAGCTGCTGGGAGGGGCTTAATAACCCGAACTTATTCCCATGAAGGGAGGACCAGTGGTGATGCCAATGTGACCCCACCTCTTGACAGACAGCAACACAGAAATCATCACTGGAGGGAGGGGGAGATATAAGAACTAGTGGGCTGAGGTACAAGGACTGCAGCCTTGGCAGCAGTGTCACCAACCTCGTTTACTGTCAGACCGACACGACCAGGGACCCACATAAACATCACAGCGGCTCCATCAAGAGCGAGCATGTGACAGTTTTCCTGGACCCGTTGCACTAAAGGATGGGCAGTGAACAGGGCACAGATGCTCTGAAGGGCACCGAGTGTGTCCGAGTAGATGACAATTTAAAAGCCCGTGTCCCCGATGTACTCCGTGGCCTGATACAGGGCGAAGAGCTTTCCTGTAAATACTGAGCAGCGTGCCAGAAGCTGATACCGAAAAACATCAGTGCCAATAACGAAGGCACACCCGACACCACGGTCAGTCTGACAGCCGTCAGTGTACACGAAGGCACTATCCTGAAGTTTCGTGCAAAGGTCGTTAAACTGAAGGCGATAGAGCGAGGCTGGAGTAGTATCCTTAGGAAGTGACTGAAGGCCGAGGTGAACACAGGCCGCCACACAAAGCCGAGGTGGTGAAGGGTTCACAACCACCAGGAAAGCTGCAAGTCGCACGAAGATAAGCTGCCGGAGCAAGAGGCAAAAGCGAACTCCAGGAGCTAACAGAGAAGAAGGACACACACTGTACTGGCGATCGAAGGAGGTGGCCACGCACGGTAGACAAACGGCATGTATACCTGCTGAGGTGAAAGTCACGGCAGTAGGACAGCGGTAGTTCAGCAGCTTCTGCATACACTTTCAATCGGACGAGTGTAAAAAGTGTAAGTGGCCAAATGGATATCACGATGGTGGATAGTATTGAGACAGTGTAAGAGGGACAAACATAAAAAAGCACCCATAGTTTAGTTTCGAGCAGATAAGGGACAGGTACAGAGGAGGGTGGTTCGATGTGCAGCCCAGGAATATCGCTGAGGACACACGTGACACTGAGGGACTGCATACAGCGGGCTGCCAGATAAGACACGGGGAGGACCGAGAGAGTTTCCTACCAAGCATGAGCCCCAGGAATGTTGTAGTTTCAACGAATGGGAGAGCAACGAGCCCAAGATGTAAAGATGTTGCGAGAAACCAATTGTGCCACCAGAAATTCATAAAAACGGTTTTGTTAGTGGAAAAATGAAAGCCACTGTCGATGCTCCAGGAGTAAAGACAATCAAGACATCACAGAAGATGCTGCTCAATGAGGCAGGTCAGTAGAGAACTGCAATAGATGGCAAAATTGTCAACAAAAAGGGAACTGGAGATGCCCAGCTGGAGGCAGGCCATTATAGGGTTAATGGCGATAGCAAAGAAATCAATGTTCAGGATGGAACCCAGAGGCACGCCATTTTCCTGGATGAATGTTTCCGACAAGGCAGAACCCACACGTACATTGAAAACAGGGTCTTTTAAAAATTCCCCCAGGAAGTGGGAAGTGGGGGAGGTGGCCACGGAAGCCGCACGTGTTGAGAATATGGAGGATACCAGTCCACCAGCAGGTGTCATAGGCTCCACGAGATCTACTGTATGCTTTCTTGTGATGACGGCCTGCAGAGTCCAATGCAGAAAATTTGTCGGTGGTGTGCACCGTCGAAAAGGATCTTCGAGTCGGTAAAAGAGAAGACCGTATGCCTTTGTTGGACTTTTTCCAGCCATTCCAGTCAGCAGAGGAAGACTCGTGTTGCTGGCTCGAGTACCTACTGCAACCTACATCCTTCTGAATCTGTTTAGTGTATTCATCTCTTGGTCTCCCTCTACGATTTTTACCCTCCACGCTGCCCTCCAATACTAAATTGGTGATCCCTTGATGCCTCAGAACATGTCCTACCAACTGATCCCTTTTTCTGGACAAGTTGTGCCACAAACTTCTGTTCTCCCCCATTCTATTCAATACCTCCTCATTAGTTATGTGATCTACCCAGCTAATCTTCAGCATTCTTCTGTAGCACCACATTTCAAAAGCTTCTATTCTCTTCTTGTCTAAACTATTTATCGTCCACGTTTCACTTCCATACATGGCTACACTCGATACAAACACTTTCAGAAACGACTTCCCGACACTTAAATCTATACTCGATGTTAACAAATTTCTCTTCTTCAGAAACGCATCCTTGCCATTGCCAGTCTTCATTTTATATCCTCTCTACTTCGACCACCATCAGTTATTTTGCTCCCCAAATAGCAAAACTCCTTTACTACTTTAAGTGTCTCATTTCCTAATCTAATTCCCTCAGCATCATCCGACTTAATTCGACTACATTCCATTATCCTCGTTTTGCTTTTGTTGATGTTCACCTTATACCCTCATTTCAAGACACTGTCCATTCCGTTTAACTGCTCTTCCAAGTCCTTTGCTGTCTCTGACAGAATTACAATGTCATCGGCGAACCTCAAAGTTTTTATTTCTTCTCCATTGATTTTAATACCTACTCCGAACTTTTCTTTTGTTTCATTTATTTCTTGCTCAATATACAGATTGAATAACATCAGGGATAGGCTACAACCCTGTCTCACTCCCTTCCCAACCACTGCTCCCCTTTCATACCCCTCGACTCTTATAACTGCCATCTGCTTTCTGTACAAATTGTAAATAGCCTTTCACTCTCTGTATTTTACCCCTGCCACCTACAGAATTTGAAAGAGAGTATTCTAGTTAACATTGTCAAAAGCTTTCTCTAAGTTTCCAAATGCTAGAAACGTAGGTTTGCCTTTCCTTAATCTTTCTTCTAACATAAGTCGTAGGGTCAGTATTGCCTCACGTGTTCCAACATTTCTACGGAATCCAAACTGATATTCCCCGAGGTCAGCTTCTATCAGTTTTTCCATTCGTCTGTAAGGAATTCACGTTAGTATTTTGCAGCTGTGACTTATTAAACTGATAGTTCGGTAATTTTCACATCTGTCAACACCTGCTTTCTTTGGGATTGGGATTATTATATTCTTCTTGAAGTCTGAGGGTATTTCACCTGTCTCATACATCTTGCTCACCAGATGGTAGAGTTTTGTCAGGAGTGGCTCTCCCAAGGTTGTCAATAGTTCTAATGGAATATTGGCTACTCCCGGGGCCTTGTTTCGACTCAGGTCTTTCAGTGCTCTGTCAAACTCTTCACGCAATATCATATCTCCCATTTCATTTTCATCTACATCCTCTTCCATTTCTATAATATTGTCCTCAAGTACATCGCCCTTGTATAGGCCCTCTACATACTCCTTCCACCTTTCTGCTTTCCCTTCTTTGCTTAGAACTGGGTTACCATCAAAGCTCTTGATATTCATGCAAGTGGTTCTCCTTTCTCCAAAGGTCTCTTTAACTTTCCTGTAGGCAGTATCTATCTTACCCCTAGTGAGATAAGCCTCTACATCCTTACATTTGTCCTCTAGCCATCTCTGCTTAGCCATTTTGCACTTCCTGTCAATATCATTTTTGAGACGTTTATATTCCTTTTTGCTTGCTTCATTTACTGCATTTTTATATTTTCTCCTTTCATCAATTAAATTCAATATTACTTCTGTTACCCAAGGGTTTCCACTAGTCCTCGTCTTTTTACCTATTTGATCCTCTGCTGCCTTCACTACTTCATCCCTCAAAGCTACCCATTCTTTTTCTACTGTATTTCTTTCCCCCATTCCTGTCAATTGTTCTCTTATGCTCTCCCTGAAACTCTGTACAATCTCTGGTTCTTTCAGTTTATCCAGGTTCCATCTCCTTAAATTCCCACCTTTTTGCAGTTTCTTCAGTTTTAATCTACAGTTCATTACCAACAGATTGTGGTCAGAGTCCACATCTGCCCCTGGGAATGTCTTACAATTTAAAACCTGGTTCCTAAATGATGACAGACTAAAGGCAGAAATAGTAAATGTCTTTTTTCCAAAGCTGTTTCACAGAGGAAGACTACACTGTAGTTCCTTCTCTAGACTGTCGCACAGATGACAAAATGGTAGATATCGAAACAGATGACAGAGGGGTACAAAAACAATTAAAATCTCTCAAAAGAGGAAAGGCCGTTGGACCTGATGGGATACCAGTTTGATTTTACACAGAGTACGCGAAGGAACTTGCCCCCCTTGTTGCAGTGGTGTACCATAGGTCTCTAGAAGAGCGTAGCGTTCCAAAGGATTGGAAGAGGGCACAGGTCATCCCCGTTTTCATGAAGGGACGTTGAACAGATATGCAGAACTAGAGACCTATATCTCTAACGTCAATCAGTTGTAGATTTTTGGAACACGTATTATGACTTTTCTGGAGACTAGAAATCTACTCTGTAGAAATCAGCACGGGTTTCGAAAAAGACGATTGTGTGAAACCCAGCTCGCGCTATTCGTCCACGAGACTCAAGAGGGCCATAGACACGGGTTCCCAGGCAGATGCCATGTTTTTTTTACTTCCACAATGGGTTCGATACAGTTCCCCACAGTCGTTTATTGAACAAAGTAAGAGCACATGGACTATCAGACCAATTGTGTGACTGAATTGAAGAGTTCCTAGATAACAGAACGCAACATGTCATTCTCAATGGAGAGAAGTCTTCCAAAGTAAGAGTGATTTCAGGGGTGCTGCAGGGGAGTGTCGTACAGCCAGGATAATTGCCGCTCTTTTTTTATGCAAAATCTAGTTTTTCACACATCTCAATGTCTATGTCATCATATCTCATGAATAATTTTGCAGGCACTTTCAGTGGTATACGTGGATACCACCTGCAAAATGTGTTTCAAATACTGTTAGTAGTAATAAATTAAAACAAGATGCACCATGCGGTAGTTTTACTGCAAGTACAGTGACAATGTAGTAAGCAATAGACTTTTTACATTTCATCATTTGGTGGAGTGTGTCCACAAGATAATTTTTCATGAATGTTAGAAATTATGCTTGAAGTTTATCAGAAGTTGTTTACTGCTCTCATTCGCAAATACTGGACGAATATAGTAGCAGTAATTTTCGCCTAATAAGCTTAGCAGCTTCAAGCAGTTTACAGTTTCTGACTGCGGAACGTGTCTCACTATGTCAAACCTTTAACATTAGATTTTCTCTCTTAATGAGTAGATTAAGATAGGATTTTAAATTTTTCAGTTCAGTCATTCAGTCAATAATTATATAAAACATTGAAAATCAAATTTTAATAGCCCCCGGAAACCGTTAGATACGCAAGCTGCAACTAGGATTGTGAATCACGAACCGTGCTAACTGCTTAGTAACACAGATCTCACAGAGCTGCATTCATTTAACAGTAAATAGTGTAGCCACTGATGACTCCATAGCAGTAATGAGACACGTTCGGGTGTTTTAACATAACTTTCACAAATTATATGTAAAATAAGGGAAAGGCAAACAGTCAGTGCATACAGTGGACTGACATGTGGAGCATAGAAACACGTAACTAGAAACTGTACTCACACTAGATTTCAAGCTCTCTTTCCTTTTTTTTTGTGGATAGATGAGAAATGGGATAAGCGGTAAGTCGAGGCAGTGGGAAACAGGTTATGGGATGTTTAGGCCAGGGGGACTGCAAGAGGGCAGGATATGGCAGAGACACAATTCCCACCTGCACAGTTGAGAGAAATTATTGCTGGAACATAGTATCCAAATGGTCCAAACAGTGAAGCAGCTGTCGAAGTCATTCATGTTGTCATGTGCAGCACGTTCGGCAACTGGATCCTCGAGTTTCTGGTTTGCGACAGGTTGGCTGTAGCTGTACGTGCTAGTGGACAGTTGGTTACTTATCGTGACGAGATAGAATGCTGAGAGTAATTGCAGCACACCTGATATGTACCGTGGCTGTTTTCATACCTGGACCTGCCTCAAAGTGTAGGAGATGCCCGGGATTGAACTGCTGTAGGAATTAGTGAGTGGGAGTACAGGACAGGTCCTGCACCTGGGTCAGCCACAAGGGAATAACCGACAGGATGCAGGATTGGAGTGGGAGCGGACAAGGATATTCTGTAGTCGGGTGGCCAACAGAGCCCTACTCGGGTGGTGTGCATACGGTATCCCTTATCTCGGAGCATGACAAGAGGTAGCTGAAGCCCAGGTGAAAGGCGTGGTTCAGATTTCAAGGCCGGAGTGATACAGGTTGATTAGGGGAGTGCCGGTTGCTGGCTAGTTAACAGGGATGCTGGTGTCAGAAGAGATGGCATGGGAGATCAGTTTACGGGCGAGCTGGATGGGATATTGTCTATGAACACAGGCTTCAGTCCAAGTTATCAGTGCATTTAGACAACTTCTACATTCCACAGCAGATTCAGTGTCCACAGGTTTCAGGCTGTAAGGAAGAGACTTTTGGACACAGAATGGGTTACAGCTGTCAAGTAGAGTTACTGTAAGTAGTCGGTGCACCTGATACGAACAGACTTAATTATAGTGTCATCTGACAGGTGGAGAACAGCATCTAGGTAGGTGGCTCACTGAACTGAGTTGAGAAGAACCAGGTGAAGTGGATTTGGGAGTACGCATTGAATTTATGGAGTCCAGACCGTGAAAATGTCATTGATGAGTCTGAACCGAACGAGGGGTTGTAGGTGCTGGTTGAATAGGAAGGATCCCTCCAGATGGCCCATAAATATCCTGGCATAGAATGGTGTCATGTGAGTCTCTCAGCAGTTCCACAGAATTTTTAACAGATTTGGCCTTTGAAAGAAAAATAATACTGTCGTCAAGATGTGGGTCGAGGTTTTAAGCGTAGTGAGTACAGTGTTTCGGTTTTCAGTTTGTTGCAAAAATTACATTTATTTGTGTAGACACTACTAGCATGAAATACCCAAAAGTAAACTACCATCTGTCAAACAGACATTAACAGTTTTCTTTTACTATTTAGGGGAGTGTAAATTAATTATGCACCAAAGTGTCATACTGTGTGTGAAGTGAAAATTTGTTTGGGAGATTAATCACTTCCGACAAACGAGCTGAGAAACTCAATGCTGAAATTAGACGATCTGTGTCAGCTACTGCAGCAACTACATAAATTTGCTGGGAGATTGCCGAGACTTAACAACTGAAAAGAAACGAGACTTTTTTCCCCAAAACCTTGATGAATTAGCACACATCATTCTCTGAAGGTCTTTACAATCGAAAAAGATTACCAGTTAGAGATCAGCCAGCAGATGAAAAGCACCCCAAATAGGTGCGTGAAATCCATCATTAGTTATTTGAGAAAGAACTGAGCAGGCACAGGCAACCATTAACAGGCAAGAGTGAAACTAATATAAAAATTGATAAATCAGTAAATTGCACATTAATGTAGACAATTGAAAGATAAATTTTACACACATTATTTAAAAATAAAAGGAAAGAAATCCACCACCAGTTTAATGCTGCTAATCTCACATATATTTCAGTCATTTAATTTACTATGGAAAAGATCAAAACAAGGTTGTCATGGAATTCGTATTGAATAGCTTTTATGTTAAATTACTAGTCTCTGTCACAAAGGCACAAAATACGAACCCTTCTAGAGGTCTTGAATAAAAACATTTTGCAAAAGGATCTTTTTTATTTATCTTGCAGGCACAATACAAACGAGACAATTATTCTGATAGTTTTTGAATTAGCTGTGAATTCTTTCTCTAAGAACTATCTCATGGAGTACTTATCCGTGCCCCAAAGGGATCATTCAAGGAGGATGACAAAAACAATTTATGTGTTTAAAAAGTTTATGTGCCTTGATGAAGCTGAATTGCAACAACAAGGACAGACTGCAGTTTGTTCTGTTTGTACTTTCATTAATGCTTCATATGTTGGAGCTAAATCCTGTGTCGCTTCAAAAGCCAAAGCTCCGTATTTGAATTTCAGAATTCTTTCAAAACTACTTCACATGTATATACCACGATGTCGATAGTGACATGCTGAGTGTGGCTTTACAAAAACTGGAATATAATTCATGGTTCCCATCAATTCTTCTATCACCTTAATTTTATGAGTAAAAAATTACTACAATCACTACACTGAATCATACAACAGAGCAACCAGACAAAGATAGTTAAGGATTCAAGTAGGAATATTAATGGAAATGAAATGCTTGTTTCTAGTACACTAAGAGTACTCTTATTCAAACAATCTGATTTGAGTGACAAGTTCCGTATGTCAGAACCTTCACAGTGGCATATAAATGAAGATGTCAACACACTTCAGTTACTAAACTGAACACTGTAAATTATCCAATTGAAACAGGAACAAAGTTCGTGGAATACAATAATAAATAAATTATACAGAAAAATTAGGAACAGAAGTTGCATGTACTTCATGTTGTGTAGGAGTTCCAGGGCAAAATAAGATTTCTTTGAAGAATAAGTATGTTTACAGAAAAGTGTGATTTTTGGGTCATATGTGACTCAAGTGCTTTGTATATAGTAGGCTTATAGGTTGTATTATTACAGTTACTACAGCAATTCAATATTAATATTTAAGTTAAAGTAATAAAGTTATTCGCTACTTTTGAACAGTATTTTTTAAATAAAAAGTAAATATGATTTTATGCCAATCTACGATTTTTCAAATGGGGAGGTACCCCTTCCCTTCTTTCTATGGAGCTGAAATCATGAACAACTCATTATTTTGTGCAAAGAAAACAAGTTATGGGGCAGCACAAGGAAACAGTCAAAGTTGAAAAATAAGATAATCACTAAGTGTCTTGTTTTATTTTTGGAAGAAATGCCAAAATCGCATGTTTTATGCACACTTTCTTACACTATAATCAAAAACATAATATAAAGTTATCTTAAAAACTAGTCACTCAATCAAGCAGACAAAACAAAAAACAAAAATCTGTCTTGTGGGAAATTTGTCTTCTACTGTGGATCCAAATGACAAAGAGATAAGCAGGTTTCTTTGTCTGTGTGAAAGAAGTATACATCACAAACAACTTAATTTTTACGTAAGTTTTATAACTGTAAAAAAATTGAAATGGAATGTGGAGCAAGTGTCTACCCTAAAAAAGAACGAGACAGAGCTGGGAACAAGACATCCACTACTGTTCCTGGAACAAGGACAGGCCACAACAGTTCTGGGAATGAGGACCAACCGTTCCTGGAGCCAGAACTGGCCGCAACCATTCCATGAATGAAGAAAGGCCACGACTGTTCCTGGAATGATCAAAGTGAACTATGAACAACTGTTCCTTAAAAATCATCCCTCGATCTTTCCGTTCACTTTTGTGAACCATTACTGTGGACCCATTCATTTACAAACAACCCACCTCTAGATGGGAAGTTAAGAGACAATAGTTTAGAGGTTTCAGTCAACCAAGGCATAGGTTTGTTCTCTGGGAGCATTGTAACCGACCATAATGGGGTGACCCTCAGAGATATCTATGGGATTGTGTTTGCAGAGAAGATAAAGAGTGGGGGTGTGTGGGGGCTGCTGGTGTGGGGAGGGGTATGAATTTAAACGTCAGGTAATGAGACGGACCAAAGATTCTGGGATGGGATCATGGTAAAAGGCTTTGTATCAGACATGTCAGGAAGTTGATGGAGACCCTCGGGCACACAGCCACTATGGCTCATGACCACTCTGGTGGATCCTTTTCTGCACAATGGATGGTAAGGTTTGGGGTGATTTTCAGATTATGGACAGCTGTGTGTTCCATAGGAGTGATGGACTAACCACCTTCCACCCAGTCATCCCCTGGTAATCATCCAGGAATTCCTCACTTCTAACCTGGCCTCACCTTGCTTTCCTAAATCCCCCCTCCCATCTTTTTCCACCTCTCCCCCTTTCTCAGTCATCCTATGCTGTTCTCCTTCCCTCCTACAATCTCTCTATATCTCATTTATTGTCTACCCTCTGTACTCCTTTCATCTTGTTGTGCTACCAGTGAGTCATCTATTGAAAGAACTGCCCCACTCCTTGCATCCTCCCCTACACTCTCCCCACCTCCATCAGATCAGGCAACTGTTTTCACTAATCGACAATTAATATCAGTGTAGCCTGGCCACAAGAGTGTGGGTCTGGGTGTCTGTGAGTGAGTCTGTGTGGTTGTGTGTGTGTCAATGTGAGTACTTTTACTAGTAAGTTAGTTAGTTGTTTGCGTGTTCCATTGATCAATCACGCGGTACGGTAGTCGCTATGATGTGGAACGCGTCAAGCGCACAAGAAATGCGCATATGAAACATGATTTTTTAATATATACATATTACAATACAGAGTTAAATATTAATATTTCTTTTATTTACCCCATTCCCTTAAATTTCAAAAAATGCATATAATATATTTATAGATTTATTTATTCCTATTCAAGAATTCATCTAGGGTATAGAAGAAGTTGTCAAGCAGATATTATTTCAAACTTCCTGGCAGATTAAAACAGTGTGCCGGACTGAGACTCGAACTCGGGACCTTTGCCTTTTGCGGGCAAGTGCTCTACCAACTGAGCTACCCAAGCACAACTCACGCCCCGTCCTCACAGCTTTAATTACGCCAGTACCTTGTCTCCTACCTTCCAAACTTCACAGAAGCTCTCTGTCCGGCACACCGTTTTAATCTGCCAGGAAGTTTCATATCAGCCCACACTCCGCTGTAGAGTGAAAATTTCATTCTAGATATAATTTGAATTTATTTTTGAAGCTATTACTGCTATCTGTCAGACATTTTATGCCATCTGGTAATTTGTCGAAAATTTTTATAGCAGCGTATTTTACCCCTTTCTGTGCCAAAGATAGGTTGAGTGAAGGATAGTGTAAGTCTTTCTTTTTTCTTGTATTATAATCATAAATGTCACTGTTGTTTTTAAACTGGTCCATGTTGTTGAGAACAAATTTCATTAGTGAGTAAATGTACTGTGAGGCTGTTGTAAGAATTACAAATCTTTTAAAAAGATGCCTACAAGATGTGCGGCTATGAACCGCACACATTATTCTAACCACTTTCTTTTGAGCCGTGAATACTTTTTGTCTAAATGTTGAGTTACCCCAAAATATTATTCCATATGACATCAGAGAGTGAAAGTATGCAAAGTATGTTAGGTTACTAATTTCTATATCCTCAAAATTGGCAATTATTCTGAATGCAAAAGTTGCTGAACCTAGTGGCTTTAGAAGATCCAAAATATGAATTTTCCAATTAATATTCTCAGCTATATGTACACCCAAAAACTTAGTATGCTCTACCCTGTCTACTGACTTCTGTTAATGTGTTATATTTCTTGAAGGAACTGCACTTTTTGCAGCAGAAAATTGGATGTTCTGTGTTTTCTCAAAGTTTAGAGCAAGCCCATTTGCAGAAACCTCATTAACGACTTTTCCAAAGACCTTATTTGTATCATTTTCAATTGGAGTTTCTTTTACTGGATTAATATTGCATCATCAGCAAACAGTGTCAGTTCAGCTTTCTGTTTCAGACAGGAAGGAAGGTCGTTCACATATATCAAGAACAGAAGGGGATGCATGATTGAACCCTGTGGAACACCTAATGTAACTTCACCTGAGTTAGATTTTTTAAAATCACTTGGCCCAAATAAGGAACCTTTTTTGCTTCCTGTTCTGTAGGTATGACTTACACCACTCGTATGCTATTCCATTTATACCATAGAATTGTATCTGTAACATTATATAATGGTTCACACAAACAAATGCTTTGGACAAGTCAGAGAAAATTCCTATTGGTGACATTTTACTATATAAAGACTCTATTATGTGGACAGTGATATTATATATTGCTATTTCAGTGGAACATCAGTTTTGAAATCCGAACTGTGATTTACTAAGTATCGTGTTACTGTTGATATGGCTAATCACTCTCGAGTACATTACTTTCTCGAAGATTTTTGAAAATGTACGATACTGGCTGATAATTATTGACATCTGTGGTGTCCCCATTTTTGTAGAGAGGCCTGACAATGGCATATTTTAACCTGTCTGGGAAAATACCTTGAGTTAGTGATGCATTTCATATGTGACTCAGAACATCAGCTGTAATTGCTCCACATTGTTTTAATATCTTATTAGAGATGTCATCTACGCCAACAGAACATTTATTTTCCAAAGATTTAATAATTTTACTTATTTCACAAGAATAAAACCTCAAAAATTAGTGTGCATACTATTTTCTGTTGAAAGGATACGAGATTTTTCGTTGTTTTACAGGTAAAATGCCAAAAATGGAAACCATTTGATTAATAGGAAAATTCCAAAGTAGCTCAATGCATAAATGAACAAGCATACATAGTTGAGCATTTTGCTAAAGTTTAGTAAAAAGGTCATTTCTGGAGTTAGTAATATTTTTTAGGTGTGTAGGTTCACTACAGAGTGCATTCTGTCATGGCTGTTATATTTATTTGCAAGAGTTATTCCTTATGGACTTTGTGCAGTGACAGGAATGGTAGTACCGCACTTCATGTCATTGCAAGTGTAGAAACGATACTCCTGCACTGTACGCGGCTCCAAGGAATGTGAATGACTCCAACCTAGTACAGAGCAATAATGTCAATTATACCAAATCTGTTTTTAATACCATTTTCTTTAATTGCTTGAATATGAAGTGCATGTCGGTCTCACATCAAGATGCAAGAAGTCCGACTGCAATTCCGAGTTGTTGGAGTACTGATGTAGTAGATGTTGAAGTCGAATCACGATTTAAGATGACTTCGTCTAGTCAAGAATATCAACTAAACTCTAGCACAATTGTGTGTTTCTACACTCCCGAGACTAGTCTGCTATAAGTGACTGCTTGCTTTTCCTTATTTCACATGTTTCACAGTGGGCTCTCTGCAATAAAGATCAGCATGCAAAAAGTGGTGAAGTCCAACATTTTATAAACTGTGTATCAATAGCCTGCTGCATACTATCTATTCAGTACACAATTTTGAAGCGATATTTACAAGGTCATTTAACATGGTTAATGGATGGACTCAAAAAACGTAGGACAAAAGTTTGTGAATGTTTAAGTTAAGTAACAGGCTACGACTTAAATTATACCTCTGTACATGTAACAAATGAAGAATCTTTATAATACAAGAAAGATGTTAATAATGAGATATATGTGAAACTTAAACAGTCATATATAAGGAATCCAGTACTGGGAAGCCTGGACTTTTAAGTCGACTGCAAATTCATGAACTATAAGTTTGCCTTACCTGTACTTGAATTTTCTTGGGCTGCGCCGTTTATCTCTACTGTTGTGGTACTGGGGACATGCGTAACCTTGTCTACACAGCCGAGGAGGTCTTTTGCACAGTTCGGTCTTGTAATTTGCTAAAACATAACTGGTATCTACAATGAAAATGGCCTCATTAGTACACAAGACTTGCAGAACCACTTTTATTTAATGACACACAAAATAAAAAATAATTATTCTCATCATAAATAGAATGATAAAAAATACTGCTGTTGTCAAAACAAGCATTCAAATTACAATCCAACAACAACAAAAGGAAGTAAGCGAAGCAGCTGAACTATGCGCTGCTGCTCACCTACATTGCGGGGAAGAGTCACATACAGCAGACTTGATAGTACTCCCCCCTCATTCACATTCTTTGCTACTGTACTATATCAAAAGCTATAAAGCATTAGGCCTAGGAAGAAGAAAAAAAAAAAAAGTGAACCCCACTTGAAACCATTAAATAACATCAAAATGTCCTACTGTGAATGGCGACATTGTCAGAACCCCTTGATCTCACTTAGAGCACCACACAGACCAGTATGTTGCTTCATGAATTCTACTCTCACCATATACAGGGTGGTCCATTGATAGTGACCGGGCCAAATATCTCACAAAATAAGCATCCAATGAAAAAACTACAAAGAAGGAAACTCGTCTAGCTTGAAGGGGGAAGCCAGATGGCACTTTGGTTGGCCAGCTAGAAGGCGCTGCCGTATGTCAAACGGATATCAACTGCATTTTTTAAAAATAGGAAACCCCATTTTTTATTACATATTCATGTAGTACATAAAGAAATACGAATGTTTTAGTTGGACCACTTTTTTTGCTTTGTGATAGATGGCGCTGTAATAGTCACAAACATGTAAGTATGTGGTATCACGTAACATTCCACCAGTGCGGACGGTATTTGCTTTATGATACATTACCTGTGTTAAAATGGACCGTTTACCAATTGCGGAAAAGGTCGATATCGTTTTGATGCATGGCTATTGTGATCAAAATGCCCAATGGGCATGTGCTATGTATGCTGTCGGTATCCTGGACGACATCATCCAAGTGTCCGGACCGTTCGCCTGATAGTTATGTTATTTAAGGAAACAGGAAGTGTTCAGCCTCATGTGAAACGTCAACCACGACCTGCAACAAATGATGATGCCCAAGTAGGTGTTTTAGCTGGTGTCGCGGCTAATCCACTCATTAGTAGCAGACAAATCGCGCGAGAATTGGGAATCTCAAAAATGTCGGTGTTGAGAAAGCTACATCAACATCGGTTGCACCCGGACCATATTTCTATGCACCAGGAATTACATGGTGACGACTTTGAACGTCGTGTACAAGACAAATTACGGGACGATGACAGATTTTTTTGCACATGTTCTATTTAGCGACGAAGGGTCATTCACCAACAGCAGTAGCGTAAACCGGCATAATATGCACTATTGGGCAACAGAAAATCCACGATGGCTGCGACAAGTGGAACATCAGCGACCTTGGCAGGTTAATGTATGGTGCAGCATTATGGGAGGAAGGATAATTGGCCCCCATTTTATCGATGGCAATCTAAATGGTGCAATGTATGCTGATTTCCTACGTAATGTTCTACCGATGTTACTACAAGATGTTTCACTGCATGACAGAATGGCGATGTACTTCCAACATGATGGATGTCCGGCGAATAGCTCGCGTGTGGTTGAAGCGATATTGAATAGCATTTTTCATGACAGGTGGATTGGTCGTCGAAGCACCATACCATGGCCCGCGCGTTTACTGGATCTGACATCCCTGAATTTCTTTCTGTGGGGAAAGTTGATGGATATTTAAAATCGTGATCCACCGACAACGCCTGATAATATGCGTCAGCGCATTGTCAATGCATGTGTGAACATTATGGAAGGCGAACTACTCGCTGTTGAGAGGAATGTCGTTACACGTATTGCCAAATGCATTGAATTGACGGACATCATGTTGAGCATTTATTGCATTAATATGGTATTTACAGGTAATCGTGCTGTAATAGCATGTGTTCTCAGAAATGATAAGTTCACAAAGGTACATGTATCACATTGGAACAACCGAAATGAAATGTTCAAACGTACCTGCATTCTGTATTTTAATTTCAAAAACCTACCTGTTGCCAACTGTCTGTGTAAAATTGTGAGCCATATGTTTGTGACTATTACAGCGCCATCTATCACAAAGCGAAAAAGTGGTCCAACTAAAACATTCATATTTCTTTACGTACTACACAAATATGTAATAAAAAAATGGGGGTTTCTATTTAAATAAACGCAGTTGATATCTGTTTGACCTATGGCAGCGCCATCTAGCAGGCCAACCATAGCGCCATCTGGTTTCCCCCCTTCAAGCTAGACGAGTTTCGTTCTTTGTAGTTTTTTCGTTTGACGCTTATTTCATGAGATATTTGCATTTAATAAGTTATGTACTGTCAACCTGTTTTAGTGCTTTGAGAATTTCGGAGTAAATTCTAGAACCACTTGGCCTTCCAACGTTTTGAACACCTGATATTTTAGAGGTGAATGGGAGAAACTAATATGCCCTACTGTGCATTGCAGGTCAAAAAGCAGTTATGAGAATAAGATAGACCCGGCGGCCGAACCGCGGCAGACAAGTACCTGCTGTACGGTCCACAGAGTTTCTGTGTACGGGTCGAGAAGAACAAGGAAAGTTTCTGTAGTATTCTGTGCTCTTTAGTGTATGTGTTGACTGTAGAAAGACTAATGAACAATTGAATATAGATTTTTAAGTTCATTCATGTAGTGGACTTGTTTAAGACAAGAGACTCTTGAATTATTTCCAGTCTTGGCTATGAACGAACCAAGACACATGTATGCTTTTTGAATACGTGTAAATGAGTCTAATGTTTAAGGAATAAGTTAGCTTGCAGAAGTTATTGTCTGTGAAAGTTGAAAATATATGTGAGGTGGAAAGCGAAAAGGGACCGCTTGTCGGAAGAGTAAAATTTTAAGAACAAGCACAAACATTCAATAATGTGTAAAATATCGATTTTTTGGTATATAATAGTTGACTTCATTCTGTACATGCTCGTATTGATTTGAAACTTGTTTGAATACAACAAGAGTCAATTATATCATTAAAAGCAACTGATGTCAGTCTTCGGAAAAGGGACCTCTTGTCGTTATGGGGAAATAACATTGGTTTGACAAGAGGTCCCTTTTCTAAATATCGCAGCTATACATGCAGTACTTCAAAAAATAGCATCTCTTAAATTTTAGAAGCATTTTAAGGAGCTCAGAGTAATTTCGTGTAAAAGAAAACCGTTTTGTGATTTCAATAATGTCAAACACCACATGTGGTCCTATTTTTGCGAATGCCTAAAAAAAGAGATGTTGCCAATGTATAGTTGGTAGCCCTTAAAGAACAGCTGACAGCACAAATTTCTCAGTTTAAAGTACGCAATGTGTGAAGATAGAATTGTGAAAGCACTAAACGATATTGGTGTAGGTGGTGATTTATGTGATGAAGATTATGAAGTATTTCAAGATTATTTTTCTGAAAGAATGCCAAGTAGTGACGAATCAAGTGATGAGTCAGTTAACCTAACTGATATTTCTTTATTACAAGACATTCCGAAGTTTAATGAAGCCTTAGGTAAAAACAATAATGTTATTGATAATGTTATTATTGAAATAGAACGAAATGTTAATAGTGATCAAGTTGTAGATGAGAATGGTGGTGCTGAAGACTTTGACCTGGTCGTGACTGATGACTGCATAAATTCAATTGACTCTTTTGATGCTGACAGAGACCATGCTCTCGTTTCAGAGTTTTTAAAAGAGAGTTGCAGGTGCAAAGAAGAATGTTGCAATTACTATTCAGTTGATGAATATTTGGAAATGCGTTGTGAATGTGCTGAGACTGATCATTATGAGAACAAAGTCAACACATTAGCTCAAGTAATTTTAGGCCAATTGTGGTGTGTAACTTCAGATTCTTCTTTGACAGCTCGTAAGCATAAAGTACAAACTGAGAGGAAACAACCATGAAGTAAACACTTAGTAAAAGGTTGGCATGTTTGTAAAAACACTTACATGTTTTCCAACAATATTAAAATTAAAAGACTAAAGCGCCTAACAAAAGTGTATGATGACACAGGATTGATTGTCAAAGCTCATGGTAATGCAAGAAAACTTCCTAAGAATGTGACTTCTTTTTCTGATTCAGAGTTCGTTGTAATGTTTTTTTTTACGCAATTACGCAGAACAACATGCCATAATTTTGCCAGGCAGAAGTAGCACTCAGTATAATGCAAATTTCATACTTCTACCTTCAAGTGATAATAAAGCCAAAATTTTTGAAACTTCCTTTACAAATGATATGCCCGAAAAACCAGTACCAAGTAGAGTGTTCTGTAATATTTGGAAGGAGATATGCCCAGAAATAGTTGTCATGACGTCCAAATCATATCTTTGTGCATTTTGCCAACGGCATTTCACATCAGGAACTGCAATGGCTTCAGTACCTGAAGAAACTAAAATGGAAACTATTGAAAAAAAAAATGAGGTCCCATCTACAACTTGTTGCAAAAGAAAGAGAGTTTTATAAGGGAACTATCAAAAAGACTACGGAAAATTTTGGAGATGGTGTTAGAAGTTGTGTACACAACAGTTTTGACATGGCCCAGCAGGTTCACATACCCCGCAACCCGTTGCAGCCTGGACCTATTTATTTCTTGGTACCATTCAGAATAGGAATATTTGAGGTTATGTGTGATAATGTGAACAAACAAGTAAACTGTCTACTACCAGAAAGTGTAGGAACAACACAAGGATCCAACGTTATTGTCAGTCTTTTCCACAACTACTTGGAAAACTACAGTCATGGAGAAGACACTTGGAAAACTACAGTCATGGAGAAGACACAATGTTCATTCATGATGACAATTGTGTAGGTCAGAACAAGAACAATATCTTATTAGGATATCTTGCTTGGAGAATCAGTTTTGTCATTCATGCCAGTACGTCACATGAAATTTTGCATGTGACTAGGCATTTGGACTTTTAAAGAAAAGATGTAGGGTCACCTATATCTCTACCATACAAGAATTCACCGATTGCATTGAGAAATCTACACCTACAACACATGTTAACTCAGCTGTTGCTGTTGGAAATGAAATAGGTGAAGTTGCTGTGATTACATATGACTGGCTAAATTTCTTGAAGGATAGTAATGCTAACAAAGTACCTCACATAACTAAATACAATCACTTTTGAGTTCAACGTTAGCTACAAAGGTAGAGTACATTACAAATTGGACATTGATGGAAATGAATTTGTGTACCGCATCTTCCCCAATGACAATGGACCCATTGAGTTTCCTGCTGCAGTAATTCCTCCAGGGATCACAAAATATCAGGACCTACTGCAAAGAGAACAACAAAGACATTCTGTGTCCCAAAGTACGCTCAGAACGTGAACCAGAAACTCAAGTCTGACACTGAAGATCCTGAAGAAGAACCTGACCAAACAAATATTCCAAAACCAAAGGAGAGGCGAAAATGCTCTTGTTAAAAGTGCCTTTGAGCTCATTCAGACTTTTTTTTATGAACAGAAAATGAAGTCCTTTGGCAACTACAAAATATGGGATCTCACTAATCTATTTTGGATGATTTGTGAATTCCAATTTCTTGTGATTCTAGTCCCATTAATTGCTCCAGAATCAAAACATGATCCAAAAAATGCCATAACAAAGTGTAAAAATATAAATATAGCGCCAAAAAAAAAAAAAAAAAAAAAAAAAAAAAAAAAAAAAAAAAAAAAAAAAAAAAAAAAAAAAATAAGCACAGGGAATGATTTATTTCTCTCAACAAGTGGCCAATTTATTTGGTTTCAAATATATTAACTCTCTAATGTGATATAAGTCTGAGGGAGTAATCCGCTTATTGTGAAGTGTTAATTTAAAAATCTCCAATCCACTTCACAAAGGACATTATATATATATATATATATCACAAAATTCAAGCTTTCGCAACAAACTGTTACCTCATCAGGAAAGAGGGAAGGAGAGGGAAAGACGAAAGAATGTGGGTTTTAAGGGAGAGGGTAAGGAGTCATTCCAATCCCGGGAGCGGAAAGACTTACCTTAGGGGGAAAAAAGGACGGGTATACACTCGCACACACACACACATATACATCCGCACATATACAGACACAAGCAGACGTCATTTTTTCCCCCTAAGGTAAGTCTTTCCGCTCCCAGGATTGGAATGACTCCTTACCCTCTCCCTTAAAACCCACATCCTTTCGTCTTTCCCTCTCCTTCCCTCTTTCCTGATGAGGCAACAGTTTGTTGCGAAAGCTTGAATTTTGTGTGTATGTTTGTGTGTCTATCGACCTGCCAGCGCTTTCGTTCGGTAAGTCACCTCGTCTTTATAGTTATAATAGAGGGAAACATTCCACGTAGGAAAAATATATCTAAAAACAAAGACGATGTGACTTACCAAACGAAAGTGCTGGCAGGTCGACAGACACACAAACGAAATATACATATACGAAATTATATATATATATATAGAGGGAAACACTCCACGTGGGAAAAATATATCTAAAAACACAGATGATGTGACTTACTGAATGAAAGTGCTGGCGGGTCGATAGACACACAAATAAACACAAACATACACATGAAATTCAAGCTTTCGCAACAAATTGTTGCCTCATCAGGAAAGAGGGAAGGAGAGGGAAAGACGAAAGGATGTGGGTTTTAAGGGAGAGGGTAAGGAGTCATTCCAATCCCGGGAGCGGAAAGACTTACCTTGGGGAGAAGGAAGGGGTATACACTCGCGCACACACACACATATCCATCCGCACATACACAGACACAAGCAGACATTTGTAAAGGCAAAGAGTTTGGGCAGAGATGTCAGTCGAGGCGGAAGTACAGAGGCAAAGATGTTGTTGAAAGACAGGTGAGGTATGAGCGGTGGCAAATTGAAATTAGCGGAGACTGAGGCCTGGCGGGTAACGAGAAGAGAGGATATACTGAAGGGCAAGTTCCCATCTCCGGAGTTCTGACAGGTTGGTGTTAGTGGGAAGTATCCAGATAACCCGGACGGTGGAACACTGTGCCAAGATGTGCTGTCCGTGCACCAAGGCATGTTTAGCCACAGGGTGATCCTCATTACCAACAAACACCGTCTGCCTGTGTCCTTTCATGCGAATGGACAGTTTGTTGCTGGTCATTCCCACATAGAAAGCTTCACAGTGTAGGCAGGTCAGTTGGTAAATCACGTGGGTGCTTTCACACGTGGCTCTGCCTTTGCTCGTGTACACCTTCCGGGTTACAGGACTGGAGTAGGTGGTGGTGGGAAGGTGCATGGGACAGCTTTTACACCGGGGGCGGTTACAAGGGTAGGAGCCGGAGGGTAGGGAAGGTGGATTGGGGATTTCATAGGGATGAACTAAGAGGTTACGAAGGTTAGGTGGACGGCAGAAAGACACTCTTGGTGGAGTGGGGAGGATTTCATGAAGGCTGGATCTCATTTCAGGGCAGGATTTGAGGAAGTCGTATCCCTGCTGGAGAGCCACATTCAGAGTCTGATCCAGTCCCGGAAAGTATCCTGTCACAAGTGGGGCACTTTTGGGGTTCTTCTGTGGGAGGTTCTGGGTTTGAGGAGATGAGGAAGTGGCTCTGGTTATTTGCTTCTGTACCAGGTCGGGAGGGTAGTTGCGGGATACGAAAGCTGTTTTCAGGTTGTTGGTGTAATGGTTCAGGTATTCCGGACTGGAGCAGATTCGTTTGCCACGAAGACCTAGGCTGTAGGGAAAGGACCGTTTGATGTGGAATGGGTGGCAGCTGTCATAATGGAGGTACTGTTGCTTGTTGGTGGGTTTGATGTGGACGGACGTGTTAAGCTGGCCATTGGACAGGTGGAGGTCAACGTCAAGGAAAGTGGCATGGGATTTGGAGTAGGACCAGGTGAATCTGATGGAACCAAAGGAGTTGAGGTTGGAGAGGAAATTCTGGAGTTCTTCTTCACTGTGAGTCCAGATCATGAAGATGTCATCAATAAATCTGTACCAAACTTTGGGTTGAAACCACCTTCCCTACCCTCTGGCTCCTACCCTTGTAACCGCCCCCGGTGTAAAACCTGTCCCATGCACCCTCCCACCACCACCTACTCCAGTCCTGTAACCCGGAAGGTGTACACGAGCAAAGGCAGAGCCATGTGTGAAAGCACCCACGTGATTTACCAACTGACCTGCCTACACTGTGAAGCTTTCTATGTGGGAATGACCAGCAACAAACTGTCCATTCGCATGAATGGACACAGGCAGACAGTGTTTGTTGGTAATGAGGATCACCCTGTGGCTAAACATGCCTTGGTGCACGGCCAGCACATCTTGGCACAGTGTTCCACCGTCCGGGTTATCTGGATACTTCCCACCAACACCAACCTGTCAGAACTCCGGAGATGGGAACTTGCCCTTCAGTATATCCTCTCTTCTCGTTACCCGCCAGGCCTCAGTCTCCGCTAATTTCAATTTGCCACCGCTCATACCTCACCTGTCTTTCAACAACATCTTTGCCTCTGTACTTCCGCCTCGACTGACATCTCTGCCCAAACTCTTTGCCTTTACAAATGTCTGCTTGTGTCCGTGTATGTGCGGATGGAAATGTGTCTGTGTGTGTGCGAGTGTATACCGCTTCTTTCCCCCTAAGGTAAGTCTCTCCGCTCCCGGGATTGGAATGACTCCTTACCCTCTCCCTTGAAACCCACATCCTTTCGTCTTTCCCTCTCCTTCCCTCTTTCCTGATGAGGCAACAGTTTGTTGAGAAAGCTTGAATTTCATGTGTATGTTTTTGTGTCTATCGGCCTGCCAGCACTTTCGTTCGGTAAATCACATCATCTGTGTTTTTATTTATATATATAAATTTGAGGAAGTTATGGCAGGTTGAAGGTATATATATATATATATATATATATATATATATATATATATATATATATATATATATATATATTTTGTCTGCTTGTGTCTGTATGTGTGGATGGATATGTGCTAGTGTATACCTGTCCCTTTTTCCCCCTAAGGTAAGTCTTTCCGCTCCCGGGATTGGAATGACTCCTTACCCTCTCCCTTAAAACCCACTTCCTTTCGTCTTCCCCTCTCCTTCCCTCTTTCCTGATGAGGCAACAGTTTGTTGCGAAAGCTTGAATTTTGTGTGTATGTTTGTGTATCTATCGACCTGCCAGCGCTTTTGTTCGGTAAGTCACCTCATCTTTGTGTATATATATATATATATATACACAACCTGCCATAACTTCCTCAAATTTAGAGATAGAAATAATTTTTTTTTACAGGTTGTTCAGAATTTAATGCTGAATGTAAAAACAACAAAAACTCAAATTCCTAAATTTTCAACAAGAGGTCCCTTTTTGCTTTCCGCCTCACATATAGTGATTGAACTGAAAAGTATTTTATGAGTACCAAAATTATTTCAAGGATAGAGAAGTATTTTAATAAACTCCTTTAACCAGCTACAGTCTTCAGACAAGAAGCTTTTGGGAGATCAATGTAGCTGATTAGCCAGAGAAGAGAATCGGCTACACACAACATGCAAGTTAACTGAATTGAGAGGCGTGTGAGCCTTGCAACCCAATAGCACACTGTCTCTTGCCCTCCGAAAAACGTTAGAACGTGGAGACCTAAGTGACAGGACCCGAAGAAAAAAGGCATTTCAAGACAGAAACGAGAAGAAGATATTAGGTGTTGTCATAGTAACTAGACCTAACAAGATACGAGAACTGTTTCCAGTAATTGTACAGAGTCCAATAAACCCATGGAAGAAAGTTACGAGTGCAACGCAGTAAAAGACGTGAAAAAGTAATAGTGGATAGGGGATTGGGGGGTGTGTGTGTGTGTGTGTGTGTGTGTGTGTGTGTGTGTGGGGGGGGGGGGGGGGGGGGGGAGAATGGAGAGAAGACCTCAAGTTTTCGACTAAGAAGATCAGGTGTGGCGACTAACCAGCCACCGACACTGCCAGCACCAATGCTGTCCACTGGCACTGATTACACATCCGCTCACCAAAGCAGCTAGAACTCTATGCTGGATGAGTGAAAAACAATAATTGCTTGGTAAAGTTGAAGGAACTGTTGAATGATAAGCTGTTAGTGTAGTTATTGTACTCAGTGGTGTGTTTTCTTTTAGATGATTACCAGGTCTAAATTCAATAAAGTTACACATCAAGAGCAGTAACTACCAGAACCAGCCATGGCTACAACAGTGAATAAGGAAACACCAGACTGGTCTGAAGTAGCAAATTTAATCAAAGAACTATGTCTAAAGTTAGACTCAGTAAGAACGGAGTCAAATGCTCAAATTACTACTCTAAGTAAAAATTTAAATTCTCAAAATGCTTCCCTGAGAGATGAACTGAGTGCGAATTTAGGTGAAAAACTAGAAGCACGAAGTGTAACTTTCAGTGAATGGCTAGATGCAGAGAATGCTAATTTAAGTAGAGAAATAGACACAGTGAATATTCAAGTACATAATAAATTGGACATTCAGAATAAGACTTTAGGATTGTTAAGTGCAAAAGTAGATGAACAAAGTAAGGAATTTAACCAGTTGCGAGAAGGTATAGGAAATTTGAAGACTGAATTTGATATTTTAACCACTAAAGTGGAAAATTTTAAGATAGATTTGAAAGGTGAATTAAATAGTTCTTTGGATACTCACGTTAATCAACTATTTACTGAATTCAACCAGAGACAGGATGAGCAACTTCAAAATTTAACTATAAAATTAACAATTTGACATGTAGAAACAGAACTTGTCGAAAAATTAGGATAATTTCAAAGTGTATGCAATGTTACGTTCGATGTTCTAAAACATGGATTACACACCTTAAAGTAGAGTGTTCAGAAACAGGACAAGTTATTGCCAATAGTTCAATCGCAAATTACAGATGTCAGTACACGAGTAAATAATGTGGGACGAAGTTTTAAAGGAAAAATAACCAACTTTGACATTATAAATGTAAGTAGTTTGGTGGAACCATTTGAACTAATTAAAGATCGAGAAGTTACCGAGACTATAATCTCCGGAAACATCTCAACGGTTGCTTTTTCCGAACTTAATGATGCATGCAAGGTTATGGACGACTTTTGCGAAGAATTCAAGCTTATCCATGACAAAGTAGAAAATAGAATAACTTTACATAATGTGTTTCTTAGTAAAGTGATAATTGTTTTGTTGTGGGGAGGCTTTCTCACAAAATATAACGAGAAGTATTGGTCCATAAGTAATTGAGTGAGGTTAATGTCAGATCCATGGGATCTGGGCGGAGTCACATTTGTCTCCCAAGGACGTTAACGTTCTGTGTTATCGGGAAGAGTGACGACCGTCAGATCCCCAGTTGTTTTCGGTGTTTCTTCTGTACTATTTGTCCTGCAACCAAATTCCCTTCAAATCTTAAACTATTCTGTAATCTGTTCTTGAATTCTTAAAATATCCTATAATTTTAGTATGTAGGAAACCAGACATGACAAGATTGAGACCAATTTAAGAGAATCATGGATGAACAGTGACTTGAAGTGAAACAAACAGAATGTTATATTAGTGGAAAGTATAATATGACGGTACTATTTAAACCATGTGATGTCGAGACGAGTTAAACTGAACAGAGAATTTTATATGTGTATAAAAGTATAGTATAAACCGAATGACTAAACAACTATGTTATCGTAGTGTATAATTTTCTATTTTCATAGAACATTCTATACCTTTTATGAGACATGAAGTGGATGGGAGGGTTTCCATTAGTTTTGCAAGGGGTGGGTAGTGCAAGTACAAGCTTGACTAACACTACATGCACACCACACCTTTCAGACAACCTTCACAGACAAGTGTGACTGATTCTTCACCATTTGCTGTTCCATAGGGGTTGCTAAGATTTTTCTTCGGGGACTTCAAAGGTGAAGGTCAGAATATCCGTTCTGTAAGAGACGTTTAACATCATACCTCCTCCGGCTTCTCACTCAAGTACCGGCAAAGTAAGGATCCTGGGGAAGGGCGGTGGGAAGCGTTTCCTGTCTTTGGGAGCCATCTTCTTTCTCTTCTTCGATCTCGGCAACCATTTCTACTTTTTCCTTTCTCACTTCTCATCTGAGTACCAGTCTATCTTTTCCTCTTTCCATATGCATATACTTCTATCGCTGAACTCCTTATTTTCCGTGGTTTCCAATAACCTTCAACTTATTTCATATAAGTAGGCCAAAGAATCGGGCTACACAAACACACTTCCACATACACACACCATAACATGAAGACGCAAACAATGAAAGTACAGATTAAAAGCATGTGAGAAGTGTAAAGTGTTGTAGGGGGAAAGAATGTGCACATACAGAAATATGCACTTATGGTTGATTATTGTGACGGTTCTACATCACCTTGTTACTGTCACGGTCGCCACGTTCTAACGTTTTTCGGAGGACAAGAGACAGTGTGCTATTGGGTTGCAAGGCTCACACGCATCTCAAATCAGTTAACTTGCATGTTGTGTGTAGCCGATCCTCTTCTCTGGGTAATCAGCTACATTGATCTCCCAAAAGCTTCTTGTCTGAAGACTGTAGCTGGTTAAAGGAGTTTATTAAAATACTTCTCTATCCTTAAAATAATTTTGGTACTCATAAAATACTTTTCAGTTCAATCACTATATATTTTCAACTTTCACAGACAATAAGTTCTGCAAGCTAACTTATCCCTTAAACAATACTCATTTACACATGTGTCTTGCTTCGTTTATAGCCAAGACTTGAAGTAATTCAAAAGTCTCTATTCTCAAACGAGTCTAATACATGAATGAACATAGAAATCTATATTCAATTGTTCGTTAGTCTTTTTACAATCAACACATACACTAAAAAGATCACGGAACACTACAGAAACTTTCCTTGTTCTTCACGACCCATACACAGAAACTCTGGGGACTGTACAGCAGGTACTTGTCTGCCGCTGTTTGGCCGCCGGGTCCATCTTTTTCTCGTAACTGCTTTTTGACCTGCACATACAAATAGGCAATGCACAGCAGGGCATATTAGTTTCTCCCATTCACCTCTAAAATATCGGGTGTTCAAAACAGTGGAAGGCCGAGTGGTTCTAGGATTTACTCCGAAATTCTCTAAGCACTACACTGTATTTCCATCTTCCCCCTGTGAGCATAATATGTGAGTACTGTACTACGATAGGTCATATAGTTACCTTGCCACTTAGGGTCTTCATTCATTAAATTTCGTTCCTTATCCAGTGCATTTGGTCCATTACTTATGACACTTGGATCTGATTCAGGATGTTCTAGCAACTGTAAAAACATAACACGAGATACATATATGAAGATGCATAAATACAAATTATCCATCATTGCTTTATTATTGCCTCATTTGCATCAATACAAACATCATGCAATGAGCAAGATGCGTTTTACATTCTGCGGAGATAAGGAAAACAAGAAACGCTTGTGAGGACAGCATCAGATAAGTCAGCAATTACACTCAGCACGATAAAAAAGATATCTATTTGCCTGCATTTACAAGGAATAAAACTACAACAGATAACCAAAAGAATTACTTCTCAAACAACCTTCAATAAATACCGGTTGATCAAAAAGTCAGTATAAATTTGAAAACTGAATAAATCACGGAATAATATAGATAGAGAGGTACAAATTGACACACATGCTTGGAATGACATGGGGTTTTATTAGAACCAAAAAAAATACAAAAGTTCAAAAAGTGTCCGACAGATGGTGCTTCATCTGAACAGAATAGCAATAATTGGCATAACAATGTAACACAAAGCAAAGATGATGTTCTTTATAGGAAATGCTATGTCCACCATCATTCCTCAACAATAGCTGTAGTCGAGGAATAATGTTGCGAACAGCACTGTAAAGCATGTCTGGAGTTATGGTGAGGCATTGGCGTCGGATGTTGTCTTTCAGCATCCCTAGAGATGTCTGTCGATCACGATACACTTGCGACTTCAGGTAACCCCAAAGCCAAATAATCGCATGAACTGAGGTCTGGGGACCTGGGAGACCAAGCATGATGAAAGTGGCGGCTGAGCACACAATCATCACCAAACGACGCGCCATCTGTTGGACATTTTGTGAACTTTGGTTTTTCGGTTCTAATAAAACCCCATGTCATTCCAAGCACGTGTGTCAATTTTTACCCCTCTATCTACATTATTCCGTGGTTTATTAAGTTATCAAATTTATACTGACTTTTTGTTCTTCCAGTACATGTAATTTTTTACTTTGAATATTCACACTTAATCTCTCAGAAAAAGTCTACACTGTCAGAAATGTACATGGCAAGTTCCATGCCATTTCAATAATTTAGACACAGCTTCACTTCACTTGTGGAAATTTATATTTCGTGTACTTGTAGTAACAATAGGACATTAAGTTAATATACCTCATCAACGACTGTTAAGTTAACTGTAACTCCGCTGTAATAAATTGTAAGATTTTCTATATACTAAAAAATAAATGGAATTTTATATTACAGTTTCCAGAAGCCAGTCCTACGAAACCTGACATGAAAGAACAGCAGCATTTGGTTTAGAGTACTTCACATGTGGCATCTTGCTGCTCACACAAGACAATGTTTTAGATATGTTAATACAAATAGACGAAAATATTGCTACAAAAAATTGGATTACTTTTATACACACTGCCTCAACAGAATAGAATTCCAAATCTATAGTACCTCAATCAAATGTTAATTATCAATATGTATGATGATAACATACGAATTTTTAATTTTGGCAATATCATGGTACATTCATTTCTTTAAGTTTCTAGTATTACCACTTCGAATTAGCACGTACGTACGCGCGCGCGCGCGCACACACGCACACGCACACACACACACACACACACACACACACACACACACACACACACACACGCGCGCGCGCGCGCGCACACACACACACACACACACACTGCCAGTACAAAGTAGTCGGCAATGACAACACAGCTGTGCACTTTTTTGTGTGTGTGCTGTAATATTAAGTCCTGAAGAAGGCTATAACCCAAAAGCATGTTTTCAATCACATTTATATGGCTATTGAGCACTCAACATCTCTACTATAGTCAGTTATTACCTTCATTCATTTGATTATTTATATTCCACCAAGTATTTCAGGAAACTTGGAATACATCTACATGTACATGTACCTGGGTAGGTACAGGGGGCAGGCGGGTGGCGGGTGGAGGGAAGGGGGTTGTCTGTGTTCAACCCCTGGGAACACTGTAGAGGGTGGAGGTGAAGATATGTACAAATTTCTAAATGCATTTCAATTCAGAAATCCACCACCGGACACTTGTCAGGGGTAGCACTAATTGGAGACAAAAAGAACTCGACATCTTCAACTTTTGTAGTCCTGTCTTCCTCAGTTGCGTGTAATATTACGGTATATTGATAATTTTTACTTATGGACCGTCTGACAGCTACTGAATAAAACACAATTTTAGTGCCATACGCGTTTCGCCTCTATTTTCTGCAAGGCATCATCAGTGGCAGGTTGCGCGGACAATTTCTTACAGATTACGCTCCTGTTACATTTTTGGTGTTGTTGTTCTTCTTATGAATGCCAATTTGTGGTTTTTTCCACACTCCACAGCACTATGAACAGAACGCTTGTTTCAATGCAATGTTTCAGTTTCTGTTCCCAACGGCCATTATCGACAGGACTGTACGGTCAGCTGCAGATGTTCCTCACAGAAGACACAATGATAATTGTATGAAATGTCTCGCGGTTTGAGCATTTGACAAGACGACATCATCTGGTGCAATTTGCATCACACACTCATTACACTAATTGGTCTCTAGTTGAAGTGGACGTTAAGTTTTCGCCCAATCGGAGATTGAGTGATGGTACTGCCCACCGACTCTCAGCCACGTACAACTGAGAACTTCCAGTAGGTGGCATTTATAATCCGTATTCAGGTGCCGAGTCATATGGCTGTGACCAGTTAAGAAATGGGCTGAACTGAGGGACACATCGAGAGCTCTGAGAAATTGCTGTTCACTGAAAGGCTCATTACATGGCTCCGGCAGTTTACAGTGAGAGATAGGCAATTATCTTTTGCTTATGTGCCTGAAATGTATTGCGCAAGTACAGGTGAATCGGTAGACACACGACCATGGAGGGTTGTCAGTCACTGGCAGCCTAGAAGACTGTGCAATTTTGCCCGTAACTGAGAGGTAAATCGACATATTCGCAGTGATACCAGCATTTGTTCTTCTTCTGCTCAGTTAAAAAACAGTATATTACATACAGTCTTGAAAGGTTCTCAGACAGGCCATCAAAGGTTGTCTCTCATATCCGACAGACAACACTTTGACAATTCCAGATTGTCACTGCAATTTCTCCAGAAGAGGGGGGGGGGGGGGAGGGGGGGGGGGGGGAGAGAGAGAGAGAGAGAGAGAGAGAGAGAGAGAGAGAGAGAGAGAAAACAGTAGTCGAAACCTTGGCGGAAAATGTAATTCAGCTGACCCAGTCCTGGATGGTACTGAGTGTTGAGGGAAATGCTCCTCTGTCGCCAGATGGTGAAATTATGGGAGGTGGTGGGAGACTGGAAAGATACGGCATGGGAGATTTGTTTTTGTGCAAGGTTGGGAGGATAATTGCGGTTTGTTCAGGGTTCAGTGAGACCCTTGGTATATTTCAAGAAGAACTGCTCATCACTGCAGATGCGATGCACAGTTGGCTAGGTTGTATGAAAGGGACTTCTTGGTACGAAACAGTTAGCAGCCGTCTAAGTTGAGGTACTGATGGAGGTTAGTAGGTTTGATATGGAGAGAGGTACTGATGTAGCCATCTTCGAGGTGGAGGTCAACGTCTAGGAAGGTGGCATGTGAAGCAAATGGGGCAGAAGCAGTTCAGGCTCTGGAGGAACATGGATAGTGTGTCCTCACCCTCTATCCAGATTGCAAAGATGTTATCACTGAACCTGAACCAAGTGATGGGTTTAGGATTCTGGGTGTTTAGGAAGAATTCCTTTAGATAGCCCATGAATAAGGTGGCATAGAATGGCACCATGCGGGTGCCCATAGCCATAACCCGGATTTGTTTGTAGATAATGCCTTCAGGGGAGAAGTACAAAGGTTGACTGAAAAGTAATGCCTCCATCTTCGTAACTCTTCAACAGCTGGCAGCATAGGTATGCAGCAGGTACTGGCTTGTTCCGTAGCCTCTTCTCTACAGCTCCAGTTGGCAGGAAGCCTTAGCATTGAACAGTTGTGTTGTTACAGACGGTCGGTCAATGCGATTTAAGCAACGTGCAGTCATTGAATTCTTGACAGCACAAGGTGTCACCCCAATGGAGATTCATCAGAGAACGAAAGCAGTTTATGGTGATTGTGCTGATGTGAGTACTGCACGTCGTCTGGCGAGTATGCTTAAAGATGGTGAGGCAGGAACATCTGACCTGCGTCAAAAACAAAGAGTTGGACATCCTGTGACAGCAACCACCCAGTTTCACAAGCAAAATGTTTACGGATTGATTCAGGACAATCGTCGTATCACTCAGAGAGAAACTGCAAACACAATCAGCATTTCACAAGAATGTGGGGGTCACATTATTGCTTTGCTTGGCTATCGGAAGATCTGTGCGCGATTGGTATCCCAGACGTCGACTCCTGAATTGAAAGCACACAGGCTTGAAATTTGCTAGGAACTCCTCTCGCATTACGAGAATGAAGGTGATGCCTTTCTCCATTCAACTGTGACAGATGAAACGTGGGTACACCATTACGACTCCGAGACGAAACGTCAGTCTATGGAATATTGAGGGTTGAATAACATTTAGGCATTTTTTTGTTCTACAGATTTTTATTTGTATGAACTAGTTTTCGGCTTATTAGGCCATCTTCTGATAACTACTGGCTATAGTTTACAAGGAGCTTGTGTTCTTACAAATCAAACATTCTAGATTAAGATACAACACACTTACATACGATCTTTAGTTGTGGTATTGTCTATGGAATTTTCAAACGGATCTTTGATTTTTCGTTCTGTAAAACTGTTCTTTAATATAATAAATTACATTTTATGGTTTGTCAGTACCATGTATGACAACAATTAGAATTATTTAGAATACACATTATTACAAAATTACAATTTTTTTGTATTTGTTGTGAACAGTTGCACTGGACACTAATTGTTGGTTGTACAACAGCGATCTTTTCTTTGGGGGTTACATTTTGTTATTAGAAAAATTGTGCATTACTATATACCAAATATTAACATTGTTATAGTTGAGTTACAGTTAGGAATGTAATACATAATGGTTGTTACATTATACTGGGGTGTGAATTTGTTTACTACTGGGACGCTTTGTGGTTAGTAGCAGGTCTACTTTATTGTATAAAGTTTAAGAGTGGTGATTAGTTCAGTTGCAATTAGTCATTTAGAACCAGCTGGGGATTTAGGGCTAAGTGTGTGTTAATTTCAAGTGCTTCTAGTAGGCAGAGATTTCTGCCTTTGTTGGCTATATGTAGCACTTCTGTGTGTGTTAGATATTTGTGTCCTCCTTTGAGGACATGTTCAGCAAAGGTGGTGTCTGATTTATTTAATCTCCAGCTGAGTTCATGTTCAGTCAGCCTCGTTGATATGGCCCAGCCCGTTTGACCAATGCACAGTTTCTTGTAGTCAGAGCAGGTTATTTTGTAGACCCCATTGTTGCCTAGTTTATCAGTTTTGTCCTTGCTATTGAATAGGAGATCAGCTGTAGTGCCTCTTACATAAAATGATGTTTTATAGTTTTGGGATTTCAGTGTTTTAGTTTGTCTGATAGTTTACCTAGATATGGAATAGTACACCAGTTGATTTTTGGTGTGGTTATTATTGCAGATGGGGCATAAATGTAGAGCAAGAGCTTCCTTCTTTGTTTCTTGTGCAGGATTTTGTCAACTAATTCAGGGTTATAGATATTGTTATATGCTATAGATTTAATGGTGTCTACTTCTGTTTGGAAATTCTGTTTTGACGTAGGTATGGATGTGAGGCCATGTACCATGGAGTGGAAAGCTGCATGTTTGTGTGTTACTGGGTGTTGTGAACTGTGTCTGTTGTTGTGGGTTTTCTGTAAATTTTGAAAGTATGTGTATTTGTGGTGATATCTATTTTAAGGTCTAAAAAGTTTATGGATTTTTCACCTAGCTCCATTGTGAATTGTATGTTTTTGTGTTGTGAATTTAATTGTTCTAGGAATGTGTTCAGTTGTCTGTTGGTACCTGTCCACATACACAGTACATCATCTACATATCTATGGAATATCGTCACAAAGACTCGCCCCAGAAAAAGAAATTCGAGACGCAGCCCTAAGCTGGAAAAGTCATCGCCACTGTGTTCTGGGATGCAGATGGTGTTATCCATGTCGATTTCCTCGTTGGTGGAACAACAATAAATTTACAGCGTTACATCACAATGCTGCGAACTCTGAAATGACGGCTAACAAGGGTCCAAAAGGAAAAGGGAAATGGAAATGTTTTCCTGCAGCATGACAATGCCAAACCACACACTTCACGTGCCACCACTGCAGAACACTTCAGAGACTGAATCTCACCACCCTACAGCATCCTCCATACAGTCCAGATTCAGCACCGTTTGACTTCCATCTGTTCCCGATAATGAAAGACGATCTGCAGAGACATCATCATACTTCTGATGAAGACGTTGAGAGAACTGCGAGACTGTGGTTGTTGAAACAGGGTGTTGACTTCTTCCGTGACGGCTTCACAAAACTTGTTCATCGTTGGCAGAAATGTATCCAACTGGCAGGTGATTATGTGGAAAAATGAATATTGGCATTTAAAGATCACATTCTAAGGATTATTTCTGTGTTTGCTTTATTAAAACATTCCCATCCAAACCCAATTAACTTTTGATTCAACTCTTGTAATTGTGGGCGACTAGGAAGGAGGTGGTCAGTTTGGAATCCATTGGGCATTGGGAGGCGCAGTGTTCAATAGTAGTAAGGCCGTGGGCATTAGGGATGTTAGTGTAAAGGGAGGTGGCATCAATAGTGACAAGTAGGGCAGCGTGAGGTAAACGGAGATGAACTGTGGAGAGTCAGTGGAGGAAATGTTTGATATTTTTTTTATATAGGAGGGTAGGATCCAGGTAACAGATTGAAGGTGTTGGTTGGTCTACAAGAGACCAGATTCTCTCAGTGGAAGGACTGTAACCAGCCATAATGGGGTGTCCTGGGTGGTTGGATTTATGCAATTTAGGAAGCATGTAAAAAGTAGGAATGCAGGGATTGGTAGGGGTGAGCAGTGAAATGGACTCTGGGGAGAGGTTCTGGGATGGGCCTAAGGATTGAGGAATGACTGGAGATCCTACTGGATTTCTGGAATGGGGTCACTGTGGCAAGGTTTGTAGGTGGCTGGCGGAGTCCTTCTTCCAGGTAATCCTTGCAGTTCAAAACAACAGTGGAAGAGCCTTTGTCCGCAGGTAGGATTATAAGGTCAGAATCAGTTTTTAGATGGTAGGCTACAGCTCTTTATGAGGATGTAAGGTTAGTTTGCTTGTTGAGGGATTTGGGGAATATTTGTGAGGCAAGGTTTAAGGTTAAAAATTCTGGAAAGTTAACAGGGGGTGATTTTGGAGCAGTGGGGGTGGATCATGACTGGATGGAGGAGTGAAGTGAGTCATGCAGGGTTCAACAATAATTTTTGGTGGAGTCCGATTGGTAAGGTTGTTGGTGAAAAAGTGTTTCTACTGTAGGGACCGGGATAAGGAAAGAAGGTTTTTAACAAGTCATGCACATTTGAATTTGGGAGTGGGGCAAACAATAAGGCCTTTGAAAAGGGTTGGTATTTCTATGGGGCTAAGGCATCTGGAGGAAAGGGTCATGACTGTGTTTCAAGTCTGTTTAGGTTCTGGATTCTGTACGATGGTGGGAGGGAGTTTGGAGGGTGGGGTAAATGTAGTAGGTCTGTGAGAGTAGTTTTGTCAGCTATGAGGGACATGGGGAAGATCTGGAGGTTGTTATAGAGGTAGTGGACAGTTGTACTCCAAAGCAAAAGCAGGAAGTGAGCAGGGTAGAGTGTTTTTTGAGGTGGTGTGAATGTTGCTCTAGTTCCTGCAGGGGAAGAGTTTTAGCGAGTTTTTGCATTCTGCTATCATCGTGTGTTGTGTTATGCTGCTTGGAGAGTGGCTTCAGCTGCCAGAGATTGCAATCATGTACATCCATACTCCGCAAGCCACCTGACGGTGTGTAGCAGAGGGTACCTTGAGTACCTCTATCGGTTCTCCCTTCTATTCCAGTCTCGTATTGTTCGTGGAAGGAAGGATTGTCGGTATGCTTCTGTGTGGGCTCTAATCTATCTGATTTTATCCTCATGGTCTCTTTGCGTGATATACGTAGGATGGAGCAATATACTGCTTGACTCTTCGGTGAAGGTATGTTCTTGAAACTTCAACAAAAGCCCGTACCGAGCTACTGAGCGTCTCTCCTGTAGAGTCTTCCACTGGGATTTATCTATCATCTCCGTAATGCTTTTGCGATTACTAAATGATCCTGTAACAAAACGCGCTGCTCTCCGTTGGATCTTCTCTATCTCTTCTATCAACCCTATCTGGTGCGGATCTCACACTGCTGAGCAGTATGCAAACAGTGGGCGAACAAGTGTTCTGTAACCTACTTCCTTTGTTTTCGGATTGCATTTCCTTAGGATTCTTCCAATGAATCTCAGTCTGGCATCTGCTTTACAAACGATCAACTTTATATGATCATTCCATTTTAAATCACTCCTAATGCGTACTCCCAGATAATTTACGGAATTAACTGCTTCCAGTTGCTGACCTGCTATTTTGTAGCTAAATGATAAGGGATCTATCTTTCTATGTATTCGCAGCACATTACACCTGTCTACATTGAAATTCAATTGCCATTCCCTGCACCATGCGTCAATTCGCTGCAGATCCTCCTGCATTTCAGTACAATTTTCCATTGTTACAACCTCTCGATATATCACAGCATCATCCTCAAAAAGCCTCAGTGAACTTCCGATGTCATACACAAGGTCATTTATGTATATTGTGAATAGCAACGGTCCTACAACACTCCCCTGCGGCACATCTGAAATCACTCTTACTTCGGAAAACTTCTCTCCATTGAGAATGACATGCTGCGTTCTGTTACCTAGGAACTCTTCAATCCAATCACACAATTAGTCTGATAGTCCATATGCTCTTACTTTGTTCATTAAACAACTGTGGGGAACTGTATCGAACGCCTTGCGGAAGTCAAGAAACACGGCATCTACCTGTGAATCCGTGTCTATGGCCCTCTGAGTCTCGTGGACGAATAGCGCGAGCTGGGTTTCACATGACAGTCTTTTTCGAGACCCATGCTGATTCCTACAGAGAAGATTTCTAGTCTCCAGAAAAGTCATTATATACTTGAACATAATACGTGTTCCGAAATTCTACAACTGATCGACATTAGAGATATAGGTCTATAGTTCTGCACATCTGTTTGACGTCCCTTCTTGAAAACGGGGATGACCTGTGCCCTTTTCCAATCCTTTGGAATGCTACGCTCTTCTAGAGACCTACGGTACACCGCTGCAAGAAGGGGGGCAAGTCCCTTCGCGTACTCTGTGTAAAATCGAACTGGTATCCCATCAGGTCCAGTGGCCTTCCCTCTTTTGAGCCATTTTAATTGTTTCTCTATCCCTCTGTCATCTATTTCGATATCTGCCATTTTGTCATCTGTGAGACAATCTAGAGAAGGAACTACAGTGCAGTCTTCCTCTGTGAAACAGCTTTGGAAAAAGACATTTACTATTTCGGCCTTTAGTCTGTCATCCTCTGTTTCAGTACCATTTTGGTCACAGAGTGTCTGGACATTTTGTTTTGATCCACCTACCGCTTTGACATAAGACCTAAATTTCTTAGGATTTTCTGCCATGTCTGTACATAGAACATTACTTTCGAATTCATTGAACACCTCTCGCATAGCCCTCCTCACACTACATTTCGCTTAGTGTAACTTTTGTTTGTCTGCATGGCTTTGGCTATGTTTATGTTTGCTGTGAAGTTCCCTTTGCTTCCGCAGCAGTTTTCAAACTTGGTTGTTGTACCATGGTGGCTGTTTTCCATCTCTTATGATCTTGCTTGGCACATACTCATCTAATGCATATTGTATGATGCTTATGAACTTTGTCCACTGATCCTCAACACTATCTGTACTTGAGAAAAACTTTTATGTTGAACCGTCAAGTACTCTGAAATCTGCTTTTTGTCACTTTTGCTAAACAGAAAAATCTTCCTACCTTTTTTAATATTTCTATTTACGGCTGAAATCATCGATGCAGTAACCGCTTTATGATCACTGATTCCCTGTTCTGCGTCAACTGTTTCAAATAGTTCGTGTCTGTTTGTCACCAGAAGGTCCAATATGTCATCGCCACGAGTCGGTTCTCTATTTAACTGCTCAAGGTAGTTTACAGACAAAGCACTTAAAAAAATTTCACTGGATTCTTTGTCCCTGCCACCCGTTATGAACGTTTGAGTCTCCCAGTCTATATCCGGCAAATTAAAATCTCCACCCAGAACTATAACATGGTGGGGAAATCTACTCGAAATATTTTCCAAATTATCCTTTAGGTGCTCAGCCACAACAGCTGCTGAGCCAGGGGGCCTATAGAGACATCCAATTACCATGTCTGAGTCTGCCTTGACCGTGACCTTCAGCCAAATTATTTCACATTTCGGATCTCTGTCAATTTCCTTCGATACCATTCACTTCTTATTGCTATAAACACGCCTCCCCCTTCACTGTCCAGCCTGTCTCTGCGGTATACATTCCAATATGAGTTTAGGATTTCATTACTGTTTACATCTGGTTTCAGCCAACTTTCTGTCCCTAGTATTATATGGGCATTGTGACCGTTTATTAATGAGAGCAGTTCTGGGACCTTTCTATAGACGCTCCTGCAGTTTACTATTAGCACATTAATATTGTTATTCCCTGCTGCATTTCGCCTACTCCTACCTTGCCGCGTCTCAGGAGGTGTCTTGTCGGGCCTAGGGAGGGAATTCTCTAACCTAAAAAACCCACATGTGCACTCCACACGTACTCCGCATGTAGTGCACGCCTGACCTATTCAGGGGGACCCTACATTTCTCCATCCGACAGCGGAGGTCAAGAAATTTGCACCCCAGATCTACGCAGAATCGTCTGAGCATCTGGTTTAAGCCTTCTACTCGGCTCCAAACCAGAGGACCGCAATCGGTTCTGGGAACCGCTATATGGTGAGTAGCAACTTTCCTTTTCATAACTTTTGATAATTTTGCAGTTTGGCAATCTCATTTGAGCTAATTTTATTTGTTGAAGTGTTTTTTGTAATTTTTCCCAGCTGTTACTCACTGATACTGTACATAAAAGTAAGTTTGATGGGTGAGAGTTATTGGTAATTTTTAGTTTATTCTGTGTCAACATCTAATGAAGAAAATATTTACAAATTAAACTGCAGCAGTAATTGGAGAGAACCACTGAGAGGCGGGAAAATTGCACATTCCAGTGTCACTTTTATTTTTACTGTTATGTACATAAAATGGAAACACACTTAAAGTACAGAATAAATGGTGACAAAAATAGACAAAAATGGTTACTTCCAACACACTCTTAAATACTGGAAATACACTGTTGTAGAAGAATACTTAGTACCACAAGATATTCTTGAACCTATTCTCAATTTGAATGCAATAAACCTATTCAATATGGAAATCAGCAGATTTAAAAAGCACTGCTCATGCAAAACCCAGATTGCCCTTTTCTCACACGATGTGCTGTGGACTGTGGATAAAGGGCAACAGGCAGATTTCATATTTCTACACTTCGGGAAAGCATTTGACATTGTGCCCCACTGGAGATTTAACGAAAGTGCAAGCATACAGAGAAGGTTCCCAGGTACGAGTATGGCTCGAAGAATTCTGAAGCAATAGAACCCAGTACACTGTCCTCGATGGCGCACGTTCAGAGATGAGGGTATCGTCAGGAGTGTTCCGCTATTGCTCTCTATACCTGATGGACAGGGTGAGCAGTAACCTGCAGCTGTTTGCTGTCACGTACAGGAAGGTGTCGTACTTGAGTGATTGTAGGAGGATACAGGATGATTTAGATAAAATTCTTAATTGGCGTGATGAATGACAGCTAGCTCTAAACATAGAAAAATGTAAGCTAATACAGATGAGTGAGAAAAATCATCTCGTACTGTTCAAAAACAGTATTAGTGATGTGCTACTTGACACAGTCATATTGTTTAAATATCTAGGTGTAACATTACAAAGCGATACGAAATAGAACGAGCGTGTAAGGACTGTAGTAGGGAAGGTAAGTGGTCGACTTCAGTTTACTGGGAGCATTTTAAGATAGTATGGGTCATCTGTATAGGAGACCGTACTGTGGCTTGCAGAGTAAGTATACAGATATTATCTGGTAAAAGGACTGGTATAACCACACCCATAAAGAATGTGTTTGTAATTTACATGATGCCAATTTACAAGTTTCTGGCTTTATATCCCAAATTAGTATTGTCATTTTCATTCCACAATATTGTGACAACTACCACAGTCATCTCTTTCAGGATTCGAGTGCAGATTTTGTCGCTCACTGATCGGAGTCCACACACTGAGCAGTGAAATCTGCACTCACTACTCAAAACGAACACAGATGGAAATGATGCCGAAATATCCTGGAAAGAAAAATGACGATGTTAGCTCACTTGGAAACCCAGTAACTTGGAAAACATACATTTTGTGGAGAGAGTGTGCAAGATGACATACGGGATTTTAGCCATCACCGTACTTTTTTCTCCACCAACTATAAGGGGTTGTCATATGAGTCACTCTTGTGTCTCACACCTGACTGGGCCTCAGAACATTCTAGCCTCCATTGTGTGAGCAGCACAGACACCTAGACTTAGAACCGATAATTCTCACTGCACAAAATCGCAGAAATGTATTTCACTGAAGACAAAACTTTGCAGCTTGAAAGTATTTCACTTGGTGAGAACTATTCCTGGGAGCACTAAAGTCTCGTGATGGCTTCCATCTTACAGTGACAGAGAAGCTGTTACAGCATTGTGGTGATGCCCGCAGACAAGGGGAACTCCACAGTCATCCTAAAGAAAACCGAATAAGACAGAAAGATGCAACAACTTCTGGAGGATCTTGCACACAGGTCAATAGGAAGTGACCCTACAGAGAAAGTGGACCAAAAGATCAGGGCTCAAGGCTCTGTTGAAGGAGACGGACCTGCCTGAACAAGTCGTCAAGAAGCTGCGTCCCAAAGTGCCAGCACCACTTAGACTGTATGGACTCCCCAAGGTTCACAAGGATGGGGTTCCTCTGCGACCTATTGTCAGCAATATTGGCGCAGCAACTTACCCTACTGCTAAATACCTGAAGAAGATTTTGACACCACATGTGAGTAAATGTGCACATCACATCCAGAACTCAGAGGATTTCCTGCAACGGCTGTGCCAGCAACACATCACAGACACAGACATCATGGTTAGTTTCGTTGTGGTCTCTCTCTTCACACGAGTCCACAGCAGTCACTTGAGCTTATTGGAGAGAAGTTTGATGGGGCTCTCCTTGACCTATTCAGGCATGTACTGACCTCGTCGTAATTCCTATATGGGGGTCAATTTTATGAACAAACAGAAGGGGTGGTGATGGACAGCCCTCTATCACCAGTGGTGGCCAACCAATTTATGGAAAGGTTTGAAGAGGAGGCACTCTCTTCAGCCACATATCAACCCAAGTGTTTTTTTTTTTTTAGGTATGTGAATGATACCTTTGTCATCTGGCCCCATGGTAGGGAGAAGTTAGATGAATTCCTGCTACATCTGATCTCTTGCCATCCGAAAATTCAGTTCACAATGGAAATGGAGAAGGATGGACTGCTTCCGTTCTTTGATGTTCTAGTGAAGAGAAAGGCAGATGGCATGTTTGGACACAGTGTGTACCGCAAACCCACGCACACTGACTTATACCTACAAGCCAGCAGTTGCCACCATCCGGCACAGAAGAATGGAGTGCTCAAAACACTGGCCTACAGAGCACAAACTCTGTCAGACCCTGATAGTTTGGCCACAGAAATAGAACACTTACGATCAGTGTTCAGCAGGAATGGGTACTCCTCTAGAGATATCCAGAAAGCAATTCAACCTGCCAATCAGCCAAAGGATCCAGAAGAGGCAAAGAAGATGGCATACCCGCCATACGCCAGACCTATCTCTGCCAAAAATCAGCAGGATTCTCCAGAACTATGACATCAAGAGCATATTTTGCCCACCCACCAAAATTGGGGAATTTAAAAGATGACCTGGGGCTATGCAAGCCAGGTATTCACAACATACCATTTTCCTACTCGGGTAGTAAAGGACAGCAGCAAATTGATAGATAACACTTTTATAGACCAAGATAGGTTTAAAAACAAATTCTTGTCCTGTTGAGAATGGGCTTTCTGATCATGATGCTCAGCTAGTTACAGTATACGACACAGCTCCATTCAGTAATTCAAAGCTGCCCTCCAAAGTTGTGTGTTCAATTAATGACTCAACAATTAGAAATTTCATAGAAAATCTTCAGCCGTTAGACTGGGATGAGGTGTACAAGGAACCCGATGCTAATTTAAAATATAACTTATTTTATGATACCCTTGTAATAGAATTTGAAAACTGTTTCCCCAAGAAAGTAGTTAAACCTAATTATAAGAAACCATGCAAAAAACCTTGGCTTACTAAAGGAATAAAAATATCTTGTAACCACAAAAGGGAACTGTATCTAACAACAAGAAAGAGTAATGACCCAGAAACAGCCAAATATTATAAAAACTACTGTACTACATTAAGAAAGGTTATTACAAAGTCCAGAAGCATGTGCATCATGTCTGAGATTAATACCTCTGATAACAAAATCAAAACAATTTGGAATATTATTACAAGGGAGGCAGGGCAACAAAGAGTACAGGATGACGGCATCACCATCAAAGCAAATGGAAACTTGATAAACAACAAGCTGGAAGTCGAAAACACTTTGAATAATCATTTTTTAAATGTTGTAGAGAAAATAGGATCTAAATGTTCATTAGAAGAAGCAAAGCAGTTAATGGAAGAGGCCTTACCCACACCATTTGGTACAATTGAAATTCCATCCACCTCTCCTCCTGAAATTAGGAAGATGATAAACTCTCTCAAGAATAAAAGCTCACATGGAGTTGATGGCATTTCCAGCAGGATAATAAAAGATTGTTCCCAAGGAATAAGTGGGAGTCGTAGCCACATATGTAACAGCTCTCTGAAACAGGGTATTTTCCCAGATAGACTGAAGTATGCCACTGTTAAACCATTGCATAAAAAAGGGGATACGTCTGATGTCAACAACCCCATCTCTCTTCCGACTGCCTTATCCAAAATTCTTGAGAAGGTAATGTATTGAAGAGTAGCTTCACACCTTTGTAAAAATAAAGTTATAAACAAAATGTCAATTTTGGTTTCCAGAAGGGTTTTTCAACGGAAAATGCTATATATACTTTCACTAATGAAATATTAAATGCTCTGAGTACCCGGAAGTCACCTGTTGGGATTTTTTTGTGATCTATCAAAGGCTTTTGATTGTGTAAATCATGAAATACTTCTAGATAAGCTCAAGTACTGTGGTATGAATGGGACGGTGCTCAAATGGTTTAAATCATACCTAACTGGAAGAGTGCAGAAAGTTGAAGTAAGCAGTTCACAAAATATGCAAAAAACTGGTTACTTCTCAAACTGGGGAACAATCAAGAATAGGGTGCCGCAAGGTTCGGTCTTGGGTCCTCTGCTGTTCTTAATATATATTAATGACTTGCCATTCTATATTCACACAGACGCAAAGCTGGTACTTTTTGCCGATGATATATACAAGTATAGCTATCACACCCAACAGACAAGAATTAACTGGTGCAATTGTAAACGGTGTTTTTCAGAAAATCATTAAGTGGTTCTCTGCAAATGGGCTCTCATTAAACTTTGACAAAACACAGTACATACAGTTCCACACAGTACATGGAATGACACCATTAATAAATATAGATTTCCATCAGAAATCGGTAGCTGAGGCAGAATATTCAAAAATTTTAGGTGTATGCATTGATGAGGTGTTGAACTGGAAAAAACACACTGAGGATCTGCTGAAACATTTGAGTTCAGCTACTTGTGCTATTAAGGTCACTGCAAATTTTGGCGATATACATCTAAGTAAGTTAGCTTACCACACCTATTTTCATTCTCTGCTTTCGTATGGCATCATATTCTGTGGTAACTCATCATTGAGTAAAAGAGTGTTCATCGCACAAAAGTGTGTATATATTCACTTATGAAATTTGTTATTTACAAGCCGAATGAATTCAAAAGTAATAGCAGTGTACATGGCTACAACACTAGGAGAAAGGATGACCTTCACTACTCAAGGTTAAATCTAACCTTGGCTCAGAAGGGGGTAAATTATGCTGCCACAAAAGTCTTTGGTCACTTACCTGACAGATAGCCATATAGCATTTAAAAGGAAATTAAAAGAATTTCTTAATGGCAACTCCTTCTACTCATTAGATAAATTTTTGGATGTAGTAAGTGGGTAATTTCCCCAACCCCCACAAAAAAAAGAAGAAGAAGAAATTAAAAATATTAAGTGTCATGTAATATTTTGTGTAACATAATATCTTGTAGAGACACCCTTTATTAATCTGACACGTTCCACATCATTACAAAGTGTCGTATTCATGATCTATGGAACAAGTACTAATCTAATCTAATCTAATCTAGTGTGGGCTGTCATACATTGGCCAGACCACCAGAACTGTGGACATCAGGTGTAAAGAACACCAGAGACATACCAGACTTGGACAGGCAACTAAATCAGCCATAGCAGAGCATTGTCAAGAACTTGGTCATTCAATGGATTAAAATGACGCCAAGATTGTGACACAGACCTCAAGATTTTGGGACAGTGTTATTAAAGAAGCCAGTGAGGATAAGGTCACAGACAATCTAATCAACCGTGACTCGGGATACCAAATCAGCACTGCCTGGAATCCAGCACTTGAGCTTGTGAAAACTCAACACAGGATACTCCGGGATTCTACAAGAAGTAAAAGTGGAGACCGAGAGAACAGACGTGAGACACAGTGTCGGACTTTAGAGACCAGACCTGACACAACCCAGATCGTGAACTCTTCTTCAGAAGACGGCCAGGCCGGGCCGGATAGCGGTCGGAACACCGGCAACCAGAGAGGACCAATGTAGCCGTGCCTGGCAGACGCGGACTGCAGACGCAACACACAACATGACACGGACCGATTATGGAGTGCCCAGCACGAAACAGAGGTGGAAATCATAGTAACAGTCATGAGACAGAGTACCCAACATCTCAGATCAGGTCTGACACACCTCAGATGGCGACCACAACCATTGAGGACGGCCAAAACGGGCGCGGACGGCAGTCGGAACATCCGCAACTGGAGGGGTCCATTGAAGCCGAGTTTGGCGGGTGTGGACCACAGACGGAACACTCGACTCTGTGCAGACCAATTAGGAAACACTCAGCTCCTTCCAGGCATAAATACTGGACTCGATCGACCCAAGGACCAGTCTCAGGTAGCACCTGAAGAAGAGAGCGAGGCAAGCTGTTGAAATATTGTGCGAGAACGACACGAACATCCGGCTGGATTCCCGAATATCCAAGATGTCAACAAATTGCCGGGAAAGTACGAAGAATTACGAGGTTTAGGTAGTAGACCAATCTGTGCGGCTAATACACTCAGGTGTACTGAACCATCTGGAGGAAGATATACATTGGAGACAGTTCTTTCCTGTGCCATCCTTATTCTGACAGTCACAGCTTCAAGAGGGGTTGGAAGGGGCACAGGTTCACTACATACTGAGTTTAGGACAAACGCAAACTCCACCTGACACTCGATTGTAGTCACTACGGTTCTTGTAATATCCCGTATAGCCGTGGAGGGCAGGGGTTCTGCATTTCCGGGAACCAGGTTATCTGAAGAGCAATGCAGAAAGCAGTTGTAAAGCTTAACAGTTGCCGTAGCTCAACCAGATGGTGGGAAAAACCGCCGCAATTCCACTGGAGATGATGTCATCGTGAGACTGGGAAGGCATGGAACATTCACTGAGGTAGTTTACGCCTCAGAGTCACCTGCTGCCACCGACTTATTGCCTGAGCAGTCTATATCCATTGCGTCTGACGGTCTAGCGAGATCTAGCTCCTCAGCAAAAGTCAAAATCTCCACCCCATCCTCAGATGCAGAGCTTGTAGGTAGTGGTGGTGTGGGTGCCACCGCAATTTCCTTGGTCTTAAGGGTTTTCTTTTTAGGTTTCTTTCGCTGCTACTTGGGTTTCCCTGGCTGGGAGGACTTCACTGATTCACTCTCCGGGACTGAGGATGAGCATGAAGCCCTACGACCAGCTGCTTTTGGGCTCTTCAGCCACTGGTGGGTGTCATCTTTCCCACTAGCAGAAGCCTGGGAAGGGAGTGACCCAAGGGACCCCTTCCCAGAAAAATCCGAAGAAGAGTTACGCTTCTCCATCTTAGAAGTGGGGATGGACGTACCCGATGGTGATGGTGATGGTGGTGGTGGTGGTGGTGGTGGTGGTGGTGGTGGTGGTGGGGTTGCTCTAAAGTAGGTAGTGCAGGAGCAACAGGGAGGGAAATGCCCCCTACCATCAAGGGGGCAGGTGTAGTCTTCCGGCTCTGAGAGGTGACTGGGGTTGACAGAGCTGATGGTGCCAGAACTGTTGCAGTGGGGGTGTAAGACTGTCATACACACAGGATGCAGGCATTCAAATTTTCTCTTAGCCTCGGTGTAGGTCAGTCGGTCCAGGGTCTTGTACTCCACAATTTTCCTTTCTTCCTGGAAAATCTTGGAATCTGGCAAGCAAGGCGAATGATGCTCTCTGCAGTTGACACACAGAGTGTTGGTATGTGATGGGCATCCGCAATCTCAACATGTGACGCTGGAAGTACAGTGGGAAGACATATGGCCAAACTTCAATCACTTAAAGCAGCGCATCGGGGGAGGGATATAGGGCTTTACATCACATAAGTAGACCATCACCTTGACCTTCTCAGGCAATTTATCACCCTCAAAGCTTAAGATGAAGGCACCGGTGGCAACCTGATTATCCCTCAGACCCTGACGGACACACCGGACGAAATGTACACCTCACCGCTCTAAATTGGCGTGCAGCTCATCGTCAGACTCCAAAAGAAGGTACATGTGAAATATGATACCCTGGACCATATTTAAGCTCTTATGGGGTGTGATGGTTACAGAAACATCCCCCAGCTTGTCAGAAGTGAGTAACACTTGTAACTGGGCAGAGGACATTGTTTTGATCAAGACTGACCCAAAATATCATTTTGGACAAGCCCTCTGCCTCCCCAAACTTGTCCTCTAAATGCTCAACATAAAATTGAGGCTTTGATGTCATGAAAGATTCCCCATCAGTTCTCAAACATACAAGGTACTGGGGCGAATAAGATCTGCTGCCATCCATAGGCTGACATTCCTCCCATGGTGAGGCCAGGGAGGGGAACAATTTAGGGTCATACTTCTGTGTGTTGAATTGAGCTCAGGAATGCTTAGAGACTGCTGGTGTTTCACCACCAGCAAGAGATGATAGACTACACTTCATCTTCCCTGAAGCCACCCACTCCGATCAGGGGCCCTCCCCAAGGGTGCCACCCAACCGCAGCAAAGGCTACCTGGCAGAATGGCTGTTGCTCGGAGTCCCGAAGCCCCAGGTGGATGGGGATCTACCCCTTGGCATATGTGGGATGTTAATGGAGCAGGCATCAGCTGAGTGATCCCTGTGTGGACAGGGGGCTACAGACAACAGGGTACATGGCAGCCCCACCACAATGGACAGGCAACAGTGCTGGATTTCAGGCGCAAAGAAGTCCACGGTCATTGTCGACGCAGAAAGCGATAGTGCACGGTGGAAAATGCTCCCAGGAAGGTGTCCTCGCCCAATAGATGGAGAATGAGCAGGAGTGAAATGCGCCGACGAGGAAGCGAACTAAGGATCTCGATGCATGATGGCCACAGTGCACCGTGTAAGGTGCCCTTCCCAAATTGACTGGCTCTTTGGGAAAATTTTGAAGAATGGAGGTCAAACCCGACACGGGACCATCACATAAAGGCCGAAAGGTGTGAGAGTCCTTTTAGCCACTTCTTACGACAGGCACGAATACCTCGGGCCTATTCTAGTCCCCAGATCCGCAGGGGGGCTAAGTGGGAAGTGCGCACATGGAGTATCTGGGTGCAGTGGACGACCGCAGTCTCAACATGTGGTGCTGGAAGTGCAGCAGGAAGACACGTGACCAAATTACAAGGACTTAGAGCACCGCATAGGGGGAGGGACATACGGTTTAACGTCACAGTGGTAAACCGACACCTTGACCTTTTCGGGCAATGAATCATCCCCAAAGGCCAAGATAAGGGACCAGTAGCAACCCTGTTGTCTTTGTGTCCCCTGTAAACGTGCTGGATAAAATGAACATCCCGCCGTTCTAAATTGGTGCTTAGCTCGTTGTCAGACTGCAAGAGGAGATCACAATGGAAAATGATCCCTTGGACCATGTTGAGGTTTTTATGGGGAGTAACGAACACAGTAATATCATCCAGCTTGTCACAGGTGAGTAACATTCGGGATTGGGCTGGGGAAGCTGTCTGAATCAAGATTGTGCCGGTCCACATCTTGGACAGCGCAGTCACTTCAGCAAACTTATCCTCAAGCTGTTCAACGAAAAATTGAGGCTTCATAGGTAGAAAGGAGTCCCTGTCAGTTTTGCCACAGACTAAAAACTGAGGCAAATATGGCTCTCTCTGTTCTGTAGCCCTACGTTCCTCCCACGGTGTAGCAAGGGAGGGAAACGATTTAGGGTCATACCTGCCCCAGCATTGTATTTGATCATGCCCTTCTTATAGACTGCTGGTGCCGTACAGTCACCAGCAAGAGATGACTTATTTTGCTTCATTGCGGGTCGTCCGCCCTGATGCCACCCACTCCGATCAGGTGCTCTCCCCATAGGTGCCACCCAGCCACAGCAAAGGCCAACTGAAATGATGGCCGTTGCCGGAAGTCCTGATGCCCCAGGAAGACGGGCATCTACTCCTTGGCATACGTGGGGAGTTTACAGCTCAGGTATCAGCAGTGTGATCCCTGTGTTTTCAGGAGGCTACCACCAAATGGGTACATGATGGCGCCATCACAATAGACTGGCTACCGTGCTGGATATTAGGCGCAGAGAAATCCAATATTGTCATGGGGGCGAAAGAGGACAGGAGACAATGGAAGAAGATGACATACCCCAGAAAGTGTTCTCACCCAAATAGTTGAATAGCAGGTGGAGATGCAAAGCCATGACAAGAGATTCAGGAGATCTAATGTAAGGGCACTATGGATAACTCGTGCACCACATAAGGTGTCCTTCCCCATGTGGCCCACACTTCTGTAGAATTTTGAAAGTGGCAAGTCAAACCATAGAATGGGATCTGAAATCATAGGGCCAAAAAGTGAGAGACTCCTTTTAGTCACCTCTTACGACAGGCAGGAATACATCGGGCCTATTCCAACCCCCGGATCTGCAGGGGGACCCAAAGTTGGCATTTAAAATGCCTGTCTTCTGTAAAATGACAGAGTGTGACACGAGAAAAAGCGCTATGTAGAAAATGATGGCAAGAATGAAATCAAAGAAATGGACATGGACCCCTCAAGCCCCCCAGTAGATACAGGTGACAGGCACTTGGAGTTAGCAAACCACAGGCAAAGCAGACAGGAAGTCGGCGCAACTAGTACTGAGTGCACCAGTCGTGTCCATGGAAGGCTGCCTGGGAGTGTGTGCACAGAACTGAAGGACCGATACAGTAGGCTGGTGGCTGCAAATACAAATAACCAACGGTAATACCAAACTTGACTAAGAAATGAAGTACGTGACAGCACAAGAAGATAGGGAATGTCTACCAGAACCAAAATCTGGAATCACTGGTACGAAAAACAGCTAACAATGTAAAGTACTTTGTCACATTGACAGTATCACATACAATGGTAAGTTTGAACTCATGGAGCACATTTGTGCAAGGAAGTAAAAAGTGAAGTACAACAGCAAAACATTACAAAACACCAGTAAAAGGTCTACCACTTCACAAAGGTGCATGGAACCACATCTAAAACCCAACAAAATTAAGAGTGGCCTGCTTAAAATGCATTCAACTAACAAAAATTGTGGAAAACCATAACGTCATACTCACACCCAACATATTATATTATTTTACAATGAGAAGTCATGCACTTCAATTATGCAAAGGGTTAAAGATAACTTGTGAACTAAAACAACCCACCTAAACGATCACCATCACCTGAATGTGAAACTGAAGAAAACTGGGAAGATGTTTATATTCCTGGGCATGAAGTTATTGATGCATTGAATGTTAGCATTTCTGTTTTACCCCTTAATATGCGTCCCCTTAAATGCCCAGGCAAGATACGAAGCACAAGCAAACGGTATGTACAAAGAAGAGTGGAAGAACTTTAAACAAGTTTTACAAAATCAACATCTTTAAAACTTTGTAAGCATATAATGTAAATGCATTTGGTGCAGAACCTGAAGGTAGCAACATGTGTACCCAATGTGAAGTGTGGTTTTAAAACCTAAACACTGCTATCTCAGCAGCCACCTATACTGAGAAGGTACAATTAATGACACTGACACCAGATAGTTTCCTCAAGCAGCACATACAGAAATACATACCCACTTACGTTATTTAATTTCAGAAGCATGTAAAATAAAAAATGAGAAAGGTATTTGGGCATGCCCAGATTCCTGCTGTGGGCATCCACTGCAAGATGATACACTTGGTGTTTCTCTGGAATATTACCTAAGTGATAACCAAGATTGCAGCAGGAAAAGTCCTAATCGGGCTGATGTTATCTCTGTAACCGAAAATGGTGAAAAAGTTAAAAATGTAAAAAGATATGACCTAATCAGTAAGAGAAGCATATGGTCTAATGAAAAAGGAGAACCCAAATTTAAAAATTGGTCTCAAAATGAGTAAAGAGCCAGCCAGTGAAGGAAGTATGCACATGTATTTACTGCACCAATTTGAAACTTGCGTGTTTCACCATAAGTAGTGTTACAGGGAAGAAGTACAGAGAGATGGACCTGATGCTTTTGTGCACCTCTCAAGGGCTGCAAGATTAATGTTGGAGGAGTGTGTGGTGTGTCCTGGTGCTGAAGTGTTGACCATTTAAGCATTACACCACCAATATGCTGACACTGACATTACCTACGCGTTGTGGGAGGGAAGAGAGTTGATGAAGAAGTCAGTGGAACTAGGGAAGTTTGCCACAGAGGTTAGGCATTGGCTCGCGAAAGGAATAGATCATCATTGTATCTGTAGGATTCAGAGACAGACCACAGCAGATGAAAAACCAGACACATTCCACAACACTGACAAATTAGCCCTTCATTTCGCCTTTGCTAAGAACTGGTATGTTGCTTTGCAGAACGAAGTTCAAAATTACCACTGGCACACATCACAGGTGTCAATATTCACATGTGTTGCTCAATTCCTTGGAACATCACATTGTTTTGGTATTGTCAGTGATGATCTCATTCTTGACAGTGCACATGCAGGCTATGCATCAGCATGATAATTGATGAAACAGCATCTAGAGGCCTTACAATTCCTAAAAATGTGCATGTGACAAACTATCCAGCATCTCATTTCATAAACTGCTTTCAGCTTTAAGAGCTTGGAAAGCACTGTACATGAGATAATAAATAAATAAATAAATAAATAAAACAGCAACAGATCGTGGAAAAAGTGCTTGTGATGGGGTAAGAGATCTCTATAAACATCATGCAACAAGATTTAACATCCAGCATGAAGTTGTTAATGCTATAACCAAAGCTACTGGGTTTCTACAGACCATATCAAAATTTCTACAAAGTGTGAAACTCTTACTTCTAAATGCAAGTATATTAAAAAAAGACCATGTTGGAAGCAACTTCATTTTTTGCGTTTAAGACAATATTGGTAGGTGGGAGAAGTAATTAGTGTCTCTCAAGAGCTGCAAGATGTAACTGTCTCCTTTATGGCACCTCACGGTCAGGCAAATTCTTTCAACTAGCCATCATCAACAGATCAGTGTGCAGTTCCCATTTCCCAAGTACTGCTCCTATTGGATCATCCTTGTCCATGGGCAAATTCAGCTTGGCAGGAATAATTGATGACATTTCCTAAACAAGTGCATGTGACAATTTATCCAGCAACAATGTTGACTATTATATGTAGGCAATTTTAATTCATGGAATGTCATAAAGAAGTAAAATCATGACAGAAGGCAATAAAAATTTCTGAATAATATCAGAAACAGAAAAATGTATATACAGAGTTATTTTCTATACCTATTTTTTTTAATGTAAAATGCTCGAACAAAATGAACAGTTGTTGTCCCATTCACTTATAAGGCTGTAAAATAATTGTTCTGATAAATATATAACAGTTTTGCATTACATTTACTCAACATCATTAGTCAATTAAAATTTTTAAGTGACCAGGATCTTTTGACCTTGAGAATAGCTAGGTATAAAACAAAAATTTCTCAAAATTCGCACCACAAAATATTGCCCACTCTGATTGTACCTTCCATAATTACAATTTATAAATTCGTATGGCTAACATGCAGTTTAAAATTATAGAGGAGGAGGATGAGGAGGAGGAAGCAAGGAGGGGGCTAGGGGTATATTTTTAGAGTCATCAATTGAAGTTGGTTCTTGAAACTTTGTATGTATGCTTTCTCAGGACAGTTTACATCTACCTTCAAGAATCTACCAGTACAGTTTCTTCAGCAGCTCTGTGACACTTTCCCGTAAGTGCTGCTCTTCTCTGTATACATTCAACTTTCTCTTATATTCCAATTTGGTATGTGCCCCAAACCCTTGATCAATATTCTAGAGTGGTTTTCGTGTGTTATTTGTAAGTATCTCCTCTGCAGACTGATGGAATTTTACCACTATTCCACCAAAGTCCGAAAACAGAAGTCTATTGTATCATTTACTGGTGGCTGAGCCTAGGTGCTCATTCCATTTCAGTACATATAACTTGCCTTATTCCTGCAATTTTGTATACAGAATGACTTATTTTGATGCATTAGTTCCACTGGGTTATGAGTTCAGCATGAAGTAAATGCATTTTCAATATGAAGTCTGAAACATACGAAGACGTGCTGAAAAGTAATGCGTCCAAATTTCTTATCCAACAACTGAAAATCCAGGAGGGAATGTAACAATATTATGAAGAGGACAGCTACTCACCGTATAGTGGAGATGCTGAGTTGCGGATAGGCACAACAAAAAGTCTGACACACAAGACAATAATCTTTCAGCCAGCAGGGCCTTTGTCAAAAATTCAAAAATAGACCCCCCTCCCCCCCCCCTCCCACACACACACACACACACACACACACACACAAGCGCGCGCGACCACAGTCTCTGTCAGCTGAAGCCAGACTACACTATTTCTTATTCTATTCTCAGTCTTTGTTGAGGTATTATATGTCATGCATATTACTCGGTCGACTTTTCACCATAACTGACACAAGTTGCAACTTTCTGCCACAAGAGGGCTTGGAATTGTAGTGTGCAATATTGCAGTGTGCAATGTAACTATGTCAATATGTGACAACCAGCGGGCTGTAATCAAGTTTCTAACTGCAGAAAAGTTTTTCCATGCATGGAGCACTCTCTCCTTTAGCACAACAATACTAGATCACACACTAACACTGTGACACCTTCGAAAATCCAACATCTTATAAGGTTTACTGTCCATCGATCATCCTACAATACAGTCCTGACTAGGCTCCATCCAATTTTCATATGTTTCCACTTCTTAAAGAACACTTTTGTGGACTTCACTTTGACAGTGATGAAGGGATGCAAGCAGAGGTGAGGCTGTGGTTCATTCAACTATTTCAAACATTCTGCAGTGATGGTTTCAACAATTTGATCTCTTATTGGAAGAAATGTGTTTGTCGCCAGGGTGACTATATTGAGAAATGAATATATAGACATGAAGAACGTTAATGAAGTTTGTTTTTTCTAAAATTCTTGAAGGGTTTTCATGTAAAAATTAGTGTTCAGCACACCCTCGTAGAAGGAAAGAATCACCACAATAGTGAGGTGCAGTGAAAGCTATCGGAATGAGGAAATGGTGCAGAAATTTGCATTAATTTAATACTGTCTTTACTACCAGTAAAGATTACTGTGAAAACTGAGTGCGGCATAAATACTGCAAATTGTAGATCTCAAGAACTATGCCACATGGAAATTTGCTGTGGAAGCATACTTATATCTGGATGATTTATGAGACCTAATGAATGGTACACTGAAGCCTATTGAGAAAAATTATGCACATAAGGACCAGGAGGCAATATCAAAGTTGATGTTATTAACTGATCCAGTGAGTCAAGTACACAGAGAAAATTGCTATGGCAAAAGAAATTTGGGACAAGTTACAGTATGCATTTGAAAATGGCAGCCTTCCAAGAAAAGTCGGATTACTCTGTGAATTTATGACCACTCGACTTGATATTTGTAAAAATGTGGACGAGTACATTAACAAGATAACATCTACATCAAACAGATTAAGGAGCACTGGATTCAAGATTGTCGATGAATGAACAGGCACATTATTTAGCAGAACTGCCTGAAAAATATGCACCCATGGTTATGGAGAGAGGAAGCTCGTGCTTACCAATTATGGGAGACAGAGTGAAAGTGAAGTCCTGCAGGAAGCGAAAAGTACATCATTGTGTCATACTCTGGAGAAGAAAATTAGCTACAGTACTTTATTCTATCATGGAAAGTAGAAAAGTAAGAAACTAGTAAAGTGCTACAACTGTCACAAGATGGGTTAAAATTGCACCCCAGGGCCATAAAAGGACACAAACAAAGGAAAAAGAGTATGATGCGAATAGTCCAGAAAGGAGGGCAGCTAATCAAGGTTAGGCACTCTCCACTTATTACTCTTGAGGAAAAATGGATAACAGAGAACCAGAATGGATGTTTAATTCAAGAGCATCAGTGCATATTATTACAGAGAAAACAAATATTTATGCTGTCACTAATAAAACACATATGGGTATATCCACAGCGGAGGGGCAACAGATTAATCTTCAATATAAACGTAGCAAAAATATTTACTCAACACGGGGAAATTATGGCTATGGCGACTTATGAAAGGGGAATTTTCAAGTTAGATACTGTTAAAGACATATATGAAGATGTAAACTATTGTGTGTACTCTGCAAAAGGTTTCTTATGGCATAGAAGACTTGGGAACGTAAACAGAAAAAGCATTTCATTATCAGAGTACACGGTAACAGGAAGGGAAGATTGTGGTAAATGCAAAGAACTTCATGAAATTTGTATACAAATTAAACAGGCTAGGTTACCATTTAAACCACAGACAGCTTGCATTTAAAACACACAAATTACCTTCATAGACTACTCAATATATAACTATGTTTATTTTTTAAATTCTAATGATCAAGTGATTAATATTTTTCCAAAGCTTTTCAATATGGAGAAAGAGAACAGGAAATAAGATTAACTAGTCAGAACTGATAATTGGGGTGGGGGATTGTACCAATAGAAAATTCAATAAACAATTGAAGGAAGTAGGACTTAGACACCAAGTCACCATCAGATATCGTTCATCCCAGAATGGAGCTGCACACAGAGAAAATAGGACTATTGTTAAAACAGCAAGAAGTATGTTAACAGATGCTGGGTTACGTAAATGATTTTGGGCAGAGATGGTATCCATGGCTGTATATTTGATCAACTGACTGCCTACCAAAGAAATAAAAAATTCAACTCCCTATGAAGTGCAGACAGGAAGAAAGCAAAACCTATGACACTTACAAATTTTTTGATGTGAAGCTATTGTACAGATCCTGGTATGTTGTTGTCGTTGTTGTTGTTGTTGTTGTGGTCTTCAGTCCTGAGACTGGTTTGATGCAGCTCTCCATGCTACTCTATCCTGCAACCTTCTTCATCTCCCAGTACCTACAGCAACCTACATCCTTCTGAATCTGATCAGCCTATTTGTCTCTTGGTCTCCCTCTACAATTTTTACGCTCCACACTGCCCTCGAATACTAAATTGGTGATCCCTTTATGCCTCAGAACATGTCCTACCAACTGATCTCTTCTTCTAGTCAAGTTGTGCCACAAACTTCTCTTCTCTCCAATCCTATTCAATACCTCCTCATTAGCTATATGATCTACCCAACTAATCTTCAGCATTCTTCCGTAGCACCACATTTCGAAAGCTTCTATTCTCTTCTTGTCCAAACTAGTTATCATCCACGTTTCACTTCCATACATGGCTACACTCCATACAAATACTTTCAGAAATGACTTCCTGACACTTAAATCTATACTCGATGTTAACAAATTCCTCTTCTTCAGAAACGCTTTCCTTGCCATTGCCGGTCTACATTTTACATCCTCTCTACCTCGACCATCATCAGTTATTCTGCTCCCCAAATAGCAAAACTCCTTTACTACTTTAAGTGTCTCATTTCCTATTCTAATTCCCTCAGCATCACCCGACTTAATTAGACTACATTCCATTACCCTCGTTTTGCTTTTGTTGATGTTCATCTTACATCCTCCTTTCAAGACACTGTCCATTCCATTCAACTGCTCTTCCAAGTCCTTTGCTGTCCCCGACAGAATTACAATGTCATGGGCGAACCTCAAAGTTTTTATTTCTTCTCCATGGATTTTAATACCTACTCCGAATTTTTCTTTTGATTCCTTCACTGCTTGCTCATTATACAGATTGAATAACATAGGGGAGAGGCTACAACCCTGTCTCACTCCCTTCCCAACCACTGCTTCCCTTTCATGCCCCACAACTCTTACAACTGCCATCTGATTTCTGTACAAATTGTAAATAGCCTTTCGCTCTCTGTATTTTACCCCTGCCACCTTCAGAATTTGAAAGAGTGTACTCCAGTCGTCATTGTCAAAAGCTTTCTCTAAGTCTGCAAATGATAGAAACGTAGGTTTGCCTTTCCTTAATCTAGCTTCTAAGATAAGTTGTAGGGTCAGTATTGCCTCACATGTTCCTATATTTCTACGGAAACCAAACTGATCCTCCCCGAGGTCGGCTTCTACTAGTTTTTCCATTCGTCTGTAAAGAATTTTGCATCCGTGACTTATTAAACTGATTGTTCGGTAATTTTCACATCTGTCAGCACCTGCTTTCTTTGGGATTGGAATTATTATATTCTTCTTGAAGTCTGAGGGTATTTCGCCAGTTTGCTCACCAGATGGTAGAGTTTTGTCAGGACTGGCTCTCCCAAGGCCGTCAGTAGTTCTAATGGAATGTTGTCTACTCCTGAGACCTTGTTTCGACTCAGGTCTTTCAGTGCTCTGTCAAACTCTTCACACAGTAGCATATCTCCCATTTCATCTTCATCTACATCCTCTTCCATTTCCATAATTTTGTCCTCAAGTACATCACCCTTGTATAGACCCTCTATATACTCCTTCCACCTTTCTGCTTTCCCTTCTTTGCTTAGAACTAGGTTTCCATCTGAGCTCTTGATATTCATACAAGTGGTTCTCTTTTCTCCAAAGGTCTCTTTAATTTTCCTGTAGGCAGTATCTATCTTACCCCTAGTGAGATAACCCTCTACATCCTTACATTTGTCCTCTAGCCATCCCTGCTTAGCCATTTTACACTTCTTGTCGATCTCATTTTTGAGACGTTTGTATTCCTTTTTGCCTACTTCATTTGCTGCATTTTTATATTTTCTCCTTTCATCAATTAAATTCAATATTTCTTCTGCTACCCAACAATTTCTACTAGCCCTCGTCTTTTTACCTACTTGATCCTCTGCTGCCTTCACTACTTCATCCCTCAGAGCTACCCATTCTTCTTCTACGGTATTTCTTTCCCCCATTCATGACAATTGTTCCCTTGTGCTCTCACCGAAACTCTGTACAACCTCTGGTTTAGTCAGTTTATCCAGATCTCATCTCCTTAAATTCCCACCTTTTTGCAGTTTCTTCAGTTTTAATCTACAGTTCATAACCAATAGATTGTGGTCAGAGTCCACATCTGCCCCAGGAAATGTCTTACAATTTAAAACCTGGTTCCTAAATCTCTGTCTATCTGAAACCTGTCAGTATCTCCAGGCTTCTTCCATGTATACAACCTTCTTTTATGATTCTTGAACGAAGTGTTAGCTATGATTAAGTTATGCTCTGTGCAAAATTCTACCAGGTGGCTTCCTCTTTTCATTTCTTAGCCCCAATCCATATTCACCTACTACATTTCCTTCTCTCCATCCTGGAATCACAGAAGGAAAAATGGTACCCAAAGTCTTAAGAAGTACATTTTTGTAGGCTATTGTCAAGCCTCAAAGGGTTACTGACCCATGAATCCTACGTATAAGAAGATGGTGATCAATAGTGGTGACATATTTCTTGACAATTATAAAATCGAAGTAAAAGAGTGTCATCAAGACAATACAGCCTCAAATTTAATAAACATTAAGTCTGGAAAAGAAACAGAAACTGAAGATGAGGAAGAAGATGACAATGAACACATTGTTCAGAGTAGATGTACTTTATGTTCCAACTGATCCATAGTTAGCCGGCCAGAGTGGCCGAGTGGTTCTAGGCGCTACAGTCTGGAACCGCGTGACCGCGACGGTCGCAGGTTCGAATCCTGTCTCGGGCATGGATGTGTGTGATGTCCTTAGGTTAGTTAGGTTTAAGTAGTTCTAAGTCTAGGGGACTGATGACCTCAGATGTTAAGTCCCATAGTGCTCAGAGCCATTTGAACCATTTGATCCGTAGTCAGGAGATCCTCCTGGATACACACATCATGTGTCAGAAAAACAAGCATACACAATAAATATTTCCAACGAAAATCAAAAATGCCATTGTACCTTCCACAAACCCCAAATGGAATGATCATCGTGCTCCTGTAAAAAAAATTAACCAGATTTTCATGTATGAGTTAATAAACACTAAGTAGACACATTCTATGAACATACAGTTGTAGAGGATGAAGAAGAAGAAGAAAATATTTTCTTCTCATACACCTAAGCCTAAGGAATACCCTGATTATGAAATGTATGCAGCCCAACCTTTTAATGATGAACCTACAACAGTTGCAGAGACTATGAGTGGCTCAAAATCTCCACAATGAAACATGCCTCAGAAAGAGAATTTTTCAAAAGAAAACTTCTGAATGGGTGGAAACTTAGGTGCCTTTTCACCCTAGCAATAAAAGAAATTTTACTAATTTATCAAATGGATATAAAGATAGCATATGTAAACCTGAAATTAGACGAAGAAATACACATACATGTGATCTCACCAGAAGAAACTAGAAAAACTCATCTGGAAAAAGAGAAAATTGGCAAGTGATGAAAAGTATTTATGGACTGAAACAAAGTAGTTATTACTGTAACAGATGTCTGCATGAAACCTTAAAATGAGTATGAAACAATCTAAGGCAAATCCTGGTACCTACTATAGAAGAAGTAAAGCAGAGATCAGAATAATAGCTACATGGCTGGATGATTTCTTGATTCTAACTAAAGATGAATAATAAACGAACAATTTAAAAAGACTATTCAAAACCAAGTTTAACATGCATGAGTTGGGAGAGGTACAGCAGTATTTTACAGACTATAAGATTACAAAATTCAAGTGCATCTTACACTTGTTTGATTTACAATTTCTGCCAGTCTAAAAATTGGCCAAATATTTAATTCCACAGGAAATCTCTCTCTATCTGGCAACACTGGATTCAACTGGCAGCAACAGTGCACCGATGCGACGAATGCGAGCTACAGGGATTCACAAGCTTGCTAAGACTTCTCCCTCCCACCCTGCCATCACAAATGCAGAACACTGCCTAGCCTGTGATATGCCACTACAGTCTACAGAGCCAGTGAACTTTAAGTGAAAGAGATCTGTGTTGTTGGTAATAGCACAATATTTCTGTTAGTAACTAGTTATGTAATGGAAAAAAATAACAGATATTAATATGTTGTGGGCTATAAATTCAAAGTAATAGCACATGTAGAAGGACATGGGAATACAACAACTGGGCGATATTTTGGCCCCTACCAAGAAAAAAACCATTTGCGATTGGCACTGAAAAAAAGAATGAGGAAGACTAAATGTAGAAACAGAGGACTGAATGCAAAACTGCCAAAACTAGATGATGACACATTGAAATGAAATCAAGGACACTGTCAAAATGGCATTGGAATTAATACAAAATTATTCAAATACTAAAACTAGTGCTACAGTGGAACATAACAGACTTTAAAGATGGAGTTAGGTGGTGCTACAGGTTTAGGAAGTGTCATGCGAATCAAAACCAAAATATGGGTCAATGGAAGTGTCAGATTCAACCCATCTGCTTTGACCCATGGTGAAAGGGTGTTATGGTGTGTGACGTTACTAAGGCGCGGAGTTTATGAGTTGGTTGTGTTTGTAGATGTCGTCTTGCTGTGTTTGATGGTGCCCCCCCCCTCTCTCTCTCTCTCTCTCTCTCTCTCTCTCTCTCTCTCTCTCTCTCTCTCTCTCTCTCTCTGTGTGTGTGTGTGTGTGTGTGTGTGTGTGTGTGTGTGTTGTGGTTTTGTTTTTCGTAGTCGTTGGTGTTTGTCTTTTCGAATGAATAGCTATTAGCTATGGTTGACCTATATAGGTCAAGGGAAATGACTGATGCTAATTTTCGAAGTTTTATGTGTAGGTATTGGTGTTTTCGTATCGTCAGCTGTCGTCAATGGAAATGTCTGATTCCAATTTCCGTAGTGTTTGCTGTAGGTGTTGGTGTTTTGGTATCATTCACAAATGGTTCAAATGGCTCTAAACACTATGGGACTTAACATCTGAGGTCATCAGTGCCTTATACTTAGAACTACTTAAACCTAACTAACTTAAGGGCATGACACACATCCATGCCCGAGGCAGGATTCGGACATGCGACCGTAACAGCAGCGCAATTCCAGACTGAAGCACCTAGAACCGCACGGAAACAGCAATGTGGAACTAATCTAAACAGCAAATATGGACGAAACTCCTTTGACATTTGATGTGCAAATAACAGAACCATTGCCATGAAAGATGATAAAACTGTAACTACAAAACAAGCGGACATGAGAAAATGCACTACACTGTGGTCTTTACATGTTGTGTTGATGGTCATTTTCAAGTGCAAAACAATGGCAAAACCTTCTCAAACACCGGTTGAATGGATGAGGCTGGTATGAAATTATGGATTAACAGAGTGTAGGAGAGAAAGTAGATCAGTTTAGTAGTCATTCGAAAAATTCTTTGAAAGAGAAAAGATAAACTGAGACACAGAAATACAGAACTTGCTATTATTCTGAGAGGACTTCACAACTGCGACCTCTTGATATGTAAGCCATTTAAAGTGCATATGGGAGAGGAATGGAACAGTCAAACAATGGAATATAACAATACAATGAAAAGGATAGTTGCTACTCACCATATAGCAGAGGTGCTTTGTCGCAGATGGGAACAACAAAAGGACTGTCAGAGAGTAAGCTTTTGGCCAACAAGGCCGTGATCGGAAATCTCTCTCTCTCTCTCTCTCTCTCTCTCTCTCTCTCTCACACACACACACACACACAACTGACCACAGTCTCTGGCAGCTGAAGCCAGTGGCTGTAGTCATTGGTCGTGTATATACGTGTGTGTGTGTGTGTGTGTGTGTGTGTGTGTGTGTGTGTGTGTGTGTGTATTTTCCATAAAGCCCTTGTTGGCTGAAAGCTTACCTTCTGACAGTCCTTTTGCTGCGCCTATCTGCAACTCAACATCTCCACTATATGGTGAGTAGCAACTATTCTTTTCACAATATTATTATATTCCATCCTGGATTTTCCATTCTTTGATATATTTTGTGTGTGTGGGGGGGGGGGGGGGGGGGGGTTAATTCCACATACTGTAATGAGAGCTCTTTGACTGTTCCTTAACAATGTGCTTTAATGCATTGTGTTCTGTAATTATGTATGTTAAAATATAGCTTGCCTTATCCCTGCCATTTCGTTCTCAGAATTCCTTATTTCTCTGCACTAGCATTTTTGATGAACATATAGATTGGTAGAGCAATAAGCACAAGCAATTATCCAGTCACAACACTCAGCATGCTTACTGTACTGTACTGTACAAGGGACACAGGTGGGTCCTAGAAGTATGGGAAGAAAATCTCAGGGTAAGTCTCCAGGCTGGTAGTGAGACTGCACTCAACATTCGGTAATCATATGTTGTACTCAATCAGGATTCTATAAAAATCTGACAATTACCTAGGCCTATGTTGCAACTTTTCCATGAACCATGGGCCTTGCCGTTGGTGGAGAGGCTTGCGTGCCTCAGTGATACAGATAGCCGTACCGTAGGTGCTACCACAACGGAGGGGTATCTGTTGAGAGGCCAGACAAATGTGTGGTTCCTGAAGAGGGGCAGCAGCCTTTTCAGTAGTTGCAGGGGCAACAGTCTGGATGATTGACTGACCTGGCCTTGCAACATTAACCAAAACGGCCTTGCTGTGCTGGTACTGCGAACGGCTGAAAACAAGGGGAAACTACAGACGTAATTTTTCCCGAGGGTATGTAGCTTTACTGTATGGATAAATGATGATGGCGTCCTCTTGGGTAAAATATTCCGGAGGTAAAATAGTCCCCCATTCGGATCTCTGGGTGGGGACTACTCAACAGGACGTCGTTATCAGGAGAAAGAAAACTGGCATTCTACGGATCGGAGCATGGAATGTCAGATCCCTTAACCGGGAAGGTAGATTAGAAAATTTAAAAAGGGAAATGGATAGGTTTAAGTTAGATATAGTGGGAATTAGTGAAGTTCGGTGGCAGGAGGAACAAGACTTTTGGTCAGGTGAATACAGTATTATAAATACAAAATCAGAAAGGGGTAATGCAGAAGTAGGTTTAATAATGAATAAAGAAATAGGAGTGCGGGTAAGCTACTACAAACAGCATAGCGAACGAATTATTGTGGCCAAGATAGACACGAAGCCCACACCTACTACAGTAGTACAAGTTTATATGCCAACTAGCTCTGCACATGATGAAGAAATTGAAGAAATGTATGATGAGATAAAAGAAATTATTCAGGTAGTGAAGGGACACGAAAATTTAATAGTCTTGGGTGACTGGAATTCGAGAGTAGGAAAAGGGAGAGAAGGAAACATAGTGGGTGAATATGGATTGGGGGGAAGGAATGAAAGAGGAAGCCGCCTTGTAGAATTTTGCACAGAGCATAACTTAGTCATAGCTAACACTTAGTTCAAGAATCATGAAAGAAGGCTGTATACATGGAAGAATCCTGGAGATACTAGAAGGTATCAGATAGATTATATGATGGTAAGACAGAGATTTAGAAACCAGGTTTTAAATTGTAAGACATTTGCAGGGGCAGATGTGGACTCTGACCACAAGCTATTGGTTGTGAACTGTAGATTGAAACTGAAGAAACTACAAAAAGGTGGGAATTTAAGGAGATGGGACCTGGATAAACTGACTAAACCAGAAGTTGTACAGAGTTTCAGGGAGAGCATAAGGGAACAATTGAGAGGAATGGGGGAAAGAAGTACAGTAGACGAAGAATGGGTAGCTCTGAGGGATGAAGTAGTGAAGGCAGCAGAGGATCAAGTAGGTAAAAAGACGAGGGCTAGTAGAAATTGTTGGGTAACAGAAGAAATATTGAATTTAATTGATGAAAGGAAAAAATATAAAAATGCAGTAATGAAGCAGGCAAAAAGGAATACAGACGTCTCAAAAATGAGATCGCCAGCAAGTGTAAAATGGCTAAGCAGGGATGGCTAGAGGACAAATGTAAGGATGTAGAGTGTTATCTCACTAGGGGTAAGATAGATACTGCCTACACGAAAATTAAAGAGACCTTTGGAGAAAAGAGAACCACTTGTATGAATATCAAGAGCTCAGATGGAAACCCAGTTCTAAGCAAAGAAGGGAAAGCAGAAAGGTGGAAGCAGTATATAGAGGGTCTATACAAGGGTGATGTACTTAAGGACAAAATAATGGAAATGGAAGAGGATGTAGATGAAGATGAAATGGGAGATTTGCTAATGCGTGAAGAGTTTGACAGAGCACTGAAAGACCTGAGTCGATACACGGTCTCAGGAGTAGACAACATTCCATTAGAACTACTGATGGCCTTGGGAGAGCAAAACTCTATCATCTAGTGAGCAAGATGTATGAGACAGGCAAAATACCCTCAGACTTCAAGAAGAATATAATAATTCCAATCCCAAAGAAAGCAGGTGTTGACAGTTGTGAAAATTACCGAACTATCAGTTTAATAAGTGACAGCTGCAAAATACTAACGCGAATTCTTTACAGATGAATGGAAAAACTGGTAGAAGCCGACCTCGGGGAAGAACAGTTTGGATTCCGTAGAAATATTGGAACGCGTGAGGCAATACTGACCTTAAGACTTACCTTACAAGAAAGATTAAGGAAAGGCAAACCTACGTTTCTAGCATTTGTAGACTTAGAGAAATGCTTTTGACAATGTTGACTGGAATACTCTCTTTTAAATTCTAAAGGTGGCAGGGGTAAAATACAGGGTGCGAAAGGCCATTTACAATTTGTACAGAAAGCAGATGGCACTTACAAGAGTCGAGGGGCATGACAGGGAAGCAGTGGTTGGGAAGGGAGCGAGACAGGGTTGTAGCCTCTCCCCGATGTTATTCAATCTGTATATTGAGCAAGCAGTAAAGGAAACAAAAGAAAAATTCGGAGTAGGTATTAAAATCCATGGAGAAGAAATAAAAACTTTGTGGTTCGCCGATGACATTTGAATTCTATCAGAGACAGCAAAAGACTTGGAAGAGCAGTTGAACGGGATGGACAGTGTCTTGAAAGGAGGATATAAGATGAACATCAACAAAAGCAAAACAAGGATAATGGAATGTAGTCGAATGAAGTCAGGTGATGCTGAGGGAAGTAGATTAGGAAATGAGACACTTAAAGTAGTAAAGGAGTTTTGCTATTTGGGGGGGCAAAATAACTGATGATGGTCAAAGTGGGGAGGATATAAAATGTAGACTGGTAATGGCAAGGAAGGCGTTTCTGAAGAAGAGAAATTTGTTAACATCGAGTATAGATTTAAGAGTCAGGAAGTTGTTTCTGAAAGTGTTTGTATGGAGTGTAGCCATGTACGGAAGTGAAACATGGACGGTAAATAGTTTGGACAAGAAGAATGCTGAAGATTAGATGGGTAAATCACATAACTAATGATGAAGTATTGTATAGAATTGGGGAGAAGAGGAGTATGTGGCACAACTTGACTAGAAGAAGAGATCAGTTGGTAGCACATGGTCTGAGGCATCAAGGTATCACAAATTTAGCATTGGAGGGCAACGTGGAGGGTAAAAATCGTAAAGGGAGACCAAGAGATGAATACACTAAGCAGATTCAGAAGGATGTGGGTTACAGTAAGTACTGGGAGATGAAGAAGCTTGCACAGGATAGGGTAGCATGGAGAGCTGCATCAAACCAGTCTCAGGACTGAAGATCACAACAACAACATGTTGTAACTGTTTAATATCATCTAGACATTTTTACTCAAAAAAGAAAATACATCTGACTCTTCTGAAGCTTAATTACATATGAGGAACTTATATGAAAATGCTGTTCTTGGTTTCAGTGTGGGAGACCATATATTTCCACCTGTCAATTTCAATTTGCAGAAATGTTGCAGTCTTGCTGTTGATGTTTATTGGCCGCATAAATCTATTTACTGGAAGGGAGGAGGGGGGGGCGGGGCGTGTGGAGCAACTGCTTTACTGTCCTCCCCCTTTTACTACATTAACAAACTTATGAGTCTGTAACTGTAGCTTAATTATCATACTGAAATCCTGTCCTGCTGTTTAAATGCGCAAGTGCTGATGGGCAGTTCTTGCTCTAAGGATAGTAAGCCAGTTCCAAAATTTACATTGAGTTGAGATGTACTTTCATAATTTATTTATGCCAGCATAAATGGTACAGTATTAAGTGAAATTCTTCACAAAACTTCTGATCTGTTAAATAACTGGTAATTGAAATGACTAGCTCAATCCCTAATAAATAATCTTAAATCTATCAAATCTAACTTATCAAACGCATTTCTAATTCTTACTGGGTTTGACAGTTAAAGTAAGCGTAAAAGTAAACAAAATGAACTGAGAACGGTGATAGGGAACTCACCTTAAGCTCATTAATATCGTACACTGGGGGCCTTAGGTCATGATTACCATGAGCAAACGCGCAATGTGGTCCGTTTTTCACACAAAATCCTCGTGAATCCGTATCATGAACGCACATACATGTCTTGTAATATCTCAGGTGATAGCGTCTTTCTGTATCACCTGCTGTGCGGTGTAAAAACTGACAACTGAAAACAATAAATAATAATCCAGGATCGCATTCCATGCAAATATGTATAGATCAATAACATTTGCTGTATTTTATCATGCACAAATGACAGAAACTAATCCGAAATGGTTGTTAATATTTTTAATGAAAAAGAACTAACAATTTTATAACGTAACGTGCTTAGATGAAATGCAAAGGCGTTACGTGATGGTCGACGAAATGCGTATAAAAATAAAGAGGTATTTAAAGATTCAAATATAAAAACTACTGGTTTGAACTTACTCATCTCCTTCGGGGCACTGTCCTGTCGTTTCATCAAACTTCGTGCAGTAATTATCAGCACTATAATTAAAAGTTCCATCTCGTCTTCTAACGGGTCTCCTCCGCCGCTGATTCATAAAATGCCAATGAAAACAAGTGAAAGGTCTGTGTTGGGTACATTTATGCTGAAGAAACAATGGACACTGTTCCACACGAAACTCCTTCAAATATCTGTAAAAGGAAGAAAAATCATCTTCATCCTTATCGGTGAACTTTTATAGTGCAAACGCCCTCCAGAAAACACTCGACACTTCAATCCCGGAACTTACGAGTAATGATTCGGCTTTTCTGTTGGAGTTGTCAACAAAGTTTTTGATTCAGACTGCATTTTGTGATGCTAACACACTGCGCATCATTACTGCGCACGGAACGCTGCGTCTGACAGGACGCGCTTATTGGTAAGTGTGTGTGGACTTCGCTTGCTACCCCATTGGAGATTGAAGTCACGTGGAAGAGGCCAGATCGAAGAAATCAGTGGAATGGAGGCCGTTACGAAAGCGAATGTGAGACAAGAGAAAGAAAAGTTTGTGTTGGATGCTTTCGTAGATTCATACACTACCTACGTGAAACGATTTATCAACCGCTAAACATCGAGGAACACGCCAGGCCGTTTACACCACATAAAATTCAAATGGGAAAGTGTCAGGTAACGAGGATTATCAACTTGTGACAATGTTGCTTGACATTCTGATGAAACCAGGATCTAACACGACATTCAACGTCTGTATGAATAGAGCAAGTTTTAAATTTATCGTTCGTTACACATCTCGCAGTTTGATTTCTTTTGTTTCACACATTGAAGTTAAGGATATTAATCACATAATCTTCAGTACTGTATTAAGAACGCGTCGTACAATTTTGCAAAAGTTGTGTGAATTCCAATATCCCGCTAGCTGTCAATCAATCACTAAAATTGCTATAAATGTAACAAATTGCGGATTTAGTGTCGTGTAACTCTCTTCGCCACTTACACCTTGCTGCTTGTGTTAGAGATACGTGGGGATTTTCTGGACAGTCCACCATGTAAATATTCTAGTTATTCATTTCTGTCCGCCTTAAAAAGTATATTCATAAGATTTCAAAGTGGTGCAGAGAAGACAACATGCGTTAAATGTTCGGGAATATAAAATTGTGCATGCCACAAAATGCAGAAACGTATAATAAGAGTGCAATTTCAGTAAATCGTAGATGTATCCTGTGAACTAATAAAAATATCTGCGTGTTACAGTTCGTACAGATATGAAATGGAATGATGGCATACACACTTATGTGACCTAACCTAGAATATTCCTAAATTGTGTGTGGCCCGCACCCAATACGAATAATGCAAAATATTGACAGTAGGATTGCCCATGCAGCATCACGTAAATGCTGAAGAAACTGAACTGGCAGATGCTTGAAGGTTATATAGTAATGGTGGGAGTGATATATAATTTTGTTGTAAATAACAGATAGCTTTTATTCACTCTTACATAAGATACAGTAGGAAAGAGAGCCAACAACAGTGTAACCATGCCAACTGAAGCAAAAAAGAAGTGACATCCTGCTATATGGGGAACTTGCACTAGATTCGTCTGCCAGTTCCCGTGAAAATGTTTGTTGCAGGTGTGGGCTGCTCCCGTTCTGCGGGTGTCATTTCGGTGTCCTCTATTGGTACCGAAGTTGAGCAAAACTGTATGTTGAAATGTCACCCTCCACAATGAAGTGCAATTTGACAGGCTGAGTAAGGAGTGTGCCGTTGCAGCTGTACACAGGTTTGAGCCACATTGTTGAAACTGCCACCTGTTTGCAGATCTTGTCAATTTTGAAATGGTGGCTTATACTTGAGACTGCTCTGTAAAGTCCAGAGTAGAGCGAAAGAAGCAATGGGCATATTGCATCACACCTGAGCAACACCTGGAATGTTTTCTGCTGATCTTTGCACACGAATATCTTCAGGTCTCCATTTCTGGCAGTATTGGTAGGCTCAGTTTTCCTCATTCCAGTTCCAGTTTCTGCCAGCTGTGTTTGTAGCTCGAGAATGACCAGCTCAGAACACTGGCTCAATTAATCCTCCTGGCATCCACAGCTGCTCGCTGTAGACTAACTGTACAGGAGAGTGTTGTATGTCTGCCTTCATTGTTCTCAATTGGAGTGTGACCAGGGGCAATGAGGGGTTAGGCCTACACATTAGGTTAGTTGCAGGCAGTTACACCACTCCACCATCCTGTTGCTGGTGGCAAGTACATCGGAGTGCGGGCTTGGATGCAGTCTCACGGTAGTAACAGTTTGTGGGAAAACTGGCTTTTCAAATTGCCTCCCTCAGTCTGTGGTTACATTATGCAGAATGCCAAACCTGGAGAACTGTGAGTGTACTATTGCTCAACTGGCACGTATGTTCTGGATTGTGGCAACTTCTGGCCACCTGTTAAAACTATTGATCACTGTCAGTGAATAGTGTCGTCCCAAAGAATACAGCAACTGGTCCACGGTGTCCACTTGCATATGCAACTCTTGCTGACAGTGTTGGAAATGGAGTGATCGGAACGAAGATTTACCTGCCAATCTTATTACACTGGCATGAATAGACATGCACGTGCTTGCACACAACAATCTTTTTGATCTCTGGGCCACGCATCATTGTCGGATACTAACTTATGTGCAACTCAGATTCCTGGGAGGACCAGGTTACGCAGTGTGTCGAAAGCCTCACAGTGATGTTGTTCTGGTATGTAGGGTTGCTGCACCCCAACCCCTTTGCTACATCACACCAAATTCCGTCCAGCAGATTTGGAGGTGATACACATCTGAGCTGCAGAGCTATTCACTGCTCTTGTGCAAGACTGCATAACAGAGGAGGTTCCTGTTACTTAGACACCTACTCTACCCAGTGAATGGAGTTTAAATTGGTGCAATTCTGAGATACTCAGTCTGTGATGTGTTTTTTTTTTTTTTTTTTAAAAAAAAGCACATTAGTTGTGAACTGTGTGATATATTTGGCGTGACTTCACTGTTGTTGTGAGCCAAGGTCTGTCTCTCTCTGAAAGATAGCTGCTTGGCCCATACAAAATCTGAAGTGTCCCCCTTCAACAGATGCTTGGAAATGGTTCTTAGCGAAGTAAATAACAAACAACTCACGGTCAGTAGCAATCCATTTTTGCTGCTTCATTAAGTTTTTAAAAAGGAATGCAAGCGCCTGCCATTTGCCATCCACTCCTTTACCAAAGAGCTGTGTCTGTTGCTGTTTGGCTCACATTGACCAAAAGCACGTAAATGTTGTCTCGGCAGCAATGTCTGTGACAGACATTTCTTTAGGTCGTGGAAAGCTGCTTTTTCCCCTGGACTCCACGGTATTTTAAGATACCAGTAGTATATTTAGCATTGAGTAGTACTGAGAGTGGCTACTCAGTGGCAGCCAGAGTGCATCAGTGGGTCCTCTCATCAGTTTTGGGAAGGGGTACCTGTTGTGCTGCTTTTGCCCACTCATATGATGGTGAGAAGCCTGTGCTGGAGACAGTATCCCAGGAATTTAACCACGCATCACCAAGGCAGATATGATGTCGAATAGTGCATGTCACAGTCCCTGGTGGCACTGGCGGGTTTGGTGAGTGTTGGAAAATCCTGAAGCAAGTCATGGGGAAAGTACATCATCTGACATTGTTTTGTGAATCTTGTCTCGGAGTTCTTGTGTGAAGCATACATGTGTGCTCCACACTGCTGTGAGCACACAGTAGAATCACAAAACCCTAATGATGAGAGGAGCCGGGTTTCTTTGTGTGGGAAGCCACACGTGCATCACACTGCACTTGATGCAACCAATTGGCTGTTGAGAATGTTTGAAACCAGCAGAAAGTTACATAAAAAGTCTGGAGCAATTATAGGACCGAGTATGTCTGTAATAGCAAAAGTCAGTGTCAAGTGGCAGTCGGAATTCAGATGCAGTGTTAACTGCTTTTCATCATAGACAGGGAAATTGGAGTTGTTGGTCGCATTAAGCCCATCTCGTTGTGTTCTTGTAAGATAGAGCGCTGACTTCTGAACTCAAATCAGTCAAAAACTCTTCACTCGATGTACCGGCCTGCACAATAAGTCAGAATGATTGTTTGACTGCAGATAGTGTGGCGTTTGCACCGTGTCTGTACCACACCCAGTTCTAGGAGCTTAACTGTTGCTGGCAGACCTTAGTGCCCAGTAATACATGTCTTTTAAATCTGCGCAATTGCTAGACCAAATGCATTGGCAGGCAGAGTTGCAAAATGCCTGGGGTAACAACACCGTTGTTCTGGTGATTCTTACGGGACAGCATTTTATTGTGTATTTGTTTTCCTTCCCCCTCCCCCCCCCCCCCCCTCCCCTCACTCTCTCCAGTTGTTTCTTGGTAGCTGTTGTTGGTGTGTAGCAACTTACATTTTGAGTTTTGGCTCTTGGGTTGCCAACTGCCCCGTGGTGGGTTTAGTAGATGTACGCAGTGGGTGGGAAGTATTTGTGCACGTTCCAGAGTCAGTGATGCAGCTTCCATAAACCTGTGCATTGTAGGAACACTGTCTGTTATTGATTTTTGTGTATGTACAAATTTCATCTAAGCTGTTTATGAAGTTGTGTAGCTTTTTTGGCTAAGACTTGTTGTGGTAAGGGTGTGTCACAATGACAGCACAGTTGTCAACTGGAAGTTAATGGAACCATAGCTTGTGAAAAGATTGTTTGGGCAAAAGTTCAGGGCCCACTAATGATTGTAAGAATTTGGGTACTTGTGATGGTGATTTGTTACCTTTATTGACATTTGTGATTTTTTTATCACAGCTCTGGTGACAATAGGAAACACTGTATGTCAGCTTCCTTTAGCGTACTATAAATTTGTATTGATAAAGTCTCTTGTATCACTTCTAGGTCCTCCACTCAGTGGGGCACATGCCACATTATCATACCATAAGCCTCATAAGTGTGAGGTGGGGGGAGAGGAGGTTGCATGTTTCCGTGGCACTGAGGCCCATGTTTGCGGTAGTGCAGCTACTGGCAGGGTGAAGCCGAAGATTGTGCCACAGCTAGGGGCTGGGAGCTCTGCCAGCAGTGGTCAGGTACTGGCAGTTGTGATCCTGTCACCAGCTGCAGATTGGCCACTGACGCAAAAGCTTCAACTGTTTGTTCTCAATCTGGCACAGTGCCTCATATATCAGAGACTTGGTCATACAACTGTGGTGTGTGATGGGAGAGCTATGTTTAGAAATTGTGAAGGCACAGCTCATGGATCTGACAGCTGTAGTCGACATTCCTCCGAAATGTATAAACTTCTATGGGGATTGACCAGTATGGAGCAGAAGGTTTGGTTTTGTAATGAGAGAAGGAAAAGTCGAGACTGTGGTGAAGCAAAAAAAAGTTTCAAACCCATGCCATCTTTTTCCCCCTCCAGCGCGTAACGAAACCAGTTGCCAAGTGTGATGCTGCCACAGATTCAAGTACGAGTACATGCTCTTGTCAATGTACCTGGGGAGTGGAGCTACACTTAACCTCGATGGAATGAAGACTGTTGCTCGGCCATCAGAGCTGGGTGTGCAGTTTTGCAGCAGTTAAATACCACCTGGGTAAGTCTGTGTGCCGTCAAAATTGTGAGAGCACGAGCAGGTGAACAATAAAAGTACTGAAGAGGAACCCCCAAAAGGACTTCGCAACTTCCATTTATCGGTCTACTCCCTCTGCACGAGTTTGGAACTCGAGAAGGTGGGTTTCGTGTGAGGGCTTTACATCTCCCCTTATGTTCTTACTGAGAAATGGTGTCTCGCTTAGGTTTTAGCTGGAAACTGTATCATCCGGACAAACTACAGCACATTTGCTGTAGGGCTGTGGAAATGATGATGCTCTGCTTCTACTCGTGCAGTGGTGTGATGTACGAGCTTCCATTCTCTGTGTGGGAATTGAAATCATCTGTGCCTACAGCCAGAGACGCTGCACCAGGACCAGGTCAGATTCACCCCCTGCGGGTCCAAGGTTAGAATAGGCCCGAGGTATTCCTGCCTGTGATAAGAGGTGACTAAAAGGAGTCTGTCACGCTTCGGCCTTCATGTGATGGTCCCCTGTAGGGTTTCACCTCCATTTTTCAAAATTTTCCGAAGAGCAAGCCAATTGAGGAAGGACGCCTTACATGGTGCATCGTGTGCATCATGCACTGAGACCTATTGCATCCTTCATCAATGTGGATCTGCACTTCTGCTCATTCTCCAATTGTTGGGCAAGGTCACCCTCCTGGGTGTGTATTTTTCCATCAACTGTGCATATCATTTTCTACACTGACAATGATAATGGGCTTGTTTGCTTGGTTCCACTTGATATCCAGCATGGCAGCCAGTCCGTTGTGGTGGGGCTGCCATGTACCCTGTTCGTTGTAGCCCTCTGACCACACAGGGATCGCTGTGCTGATGCCTGCGCCCTTAATAACTCCCCACTTATGCTGAGGAATAGATGCCCGTCACCCTGAGGCATCAGGACTCCCAGCAATGGTCATCCTGCCAGGTGGCCTTCACTGTGGCTGGGTAGTGCCCATGGGGAGGCCTGCTGGTCGGAGTGGGTGGCATCAGGGCGGATGACACAGGGTGAACCATAGTACATCATCTCTTGCTGGTGGTCAAACACAAGCAGACTCTAAGCACTCATGGGCTCAATTCAACACACAGAAGTACGACCCCAAATTGTTCCCCTCCCTGGCCACACCAGGGGAGGAACGTCATGCTAATGATGGCGGCGGCTCTTATTCGCCCCGGTACCTTGTATGTTCGAGCGCTGATGGGGAATCTTTCATGACGAAGAAGCCTCAGTTTTTTGTTGAGCATTTAGAGGACAAGTTTGGGTAGGTGGAGGGATTGTCTAAAATGCGATCTAGGTCAGTCTTGATCAAAACAGCATCCTCTGCCTAGTCATGGTCGTTACTCGCTTCTGACAAGCTGGAGCATGTGTACATAAACATCACGCCCCATAAGAGCTTAAATATGGCCCAGGGTATCATATTTCACAGGGGCCTTCTTTTGCAGTCTGATGATGAGCTGTGCGCCAATTAAGAGTGGTGAGGTGTACATTTCGTTTGGCGTGTCCACTGGGCACCGAGAGATAAACGGGTTGCCACCGGTGCCTCCATCTTGGCCTTCGAGGGTGATACACTACCTGAGAAGGTCAAGGTGATGGTCTACCACTGTCATGTGTTGCTCCTACACCATCTACTTCTGTAGCAACCCCCCTCCCCCCAACCATCAGGGATACCAATCCCCACTTCTCCGCCGGAGAAGTGTAAGTCTTCTTCAGCTCCTCTCGCTAGGAAGGGGTCATTGGGTCACACCTTTCCCAGGTTTCTGCTAGCGGGAAAGATGACACCTGCCAGTGGCTGAAGAGCCCAAAAGGAGCTGGTCGTAGGGCTTCACGCTCATCCTCAGTCCCGGAGACTGTATCAGTGAAGTCCTCCCAGCCAAGGAAACCCAAGGAGCAGTGAGAGAAATCCAAAAAGAAGATCCCGAAGACCAAGGGAATTGTGGTGGCACCCACAGCACTGCTACCTACAAGCTCTGCATCTGCAGATGAGGTAGAGATTCTGGCATCCGCTCAGGACATAGATCTCGCCGAACCCTCAGACACAATGATATAGACTGCTCAGGCAATAAGTCGGTGACAGCAGGTGACCCTGAGGCATAACTTCCTAATTGAATATTCCATGCCTTGCCAGTCTCACGATGACGTCATCCTCCAGTGGAATTGCGGTGGTTCATCCCACCTCCTGGTTGCACTATGGCAACTGTTAAGCTTTACACCTGCTTTCTGCATTGCCCTTCAGAAAACCTGGTTCCTGGAAATGCAGACCGCTGCCCTACACAGCTATAGGGGATATTACGAGAACTGTAGTGACTATAATAGTGTGTCAGGTGGAGTTTGCGTATGTCCTGAAATCAGTATGAACCTACATCTGTTCCCCTTTTTTTTTTTGCTGAATTCCAGCTTACCCTTCTACCATTTTTTCTCCAGGCCCACTGATGTTCCCCTCCGTCATGCATCCCATGCACAGCTTTGTCTTGACCTGTCATAACATCCAAAAGACTCGGCCCTGACTGAGGCCCTCTGCCACCAGTTCTTTTCCATTTTTGGTGTGTTTTGAGGTTCATACATTGTCTATACTGATAGCTCGATGGTTGCCGCTCACACTGGCTTTGCTTACGTTCGTGCAGGATGTAACGAATTCCACTCCTTACCATATGACTGTAGTGTTTCACTGCAGAGTTAGTGGCCATCTCGTATTCTTGAGCATATCTGTTCTTACGCTGGCGAGTCACTTCCTCATCTTTAGTGACTCCTTGAATGGTTTACAAGCTCTTGACCAGTCGTAACCTTCACCATCCTTCATTTCTCAGTATCCAGAATTTCCTTTTTGCCCTTGAACGAAAGAATGGTCGGTGGTCTTTGCCCGGACCCCAGATCACTTTAGGATCCTGGGGAATGAAATCGCTGACAGGCTAGCCAGATTGGCTACCGACAAGCCTCTTCTCGGGATCATTATTCCTGAACTGGACGTTCAGTTGGTATTATGCTGTCAGGTTCTACGGATTTGGAATACGGAATGGCATACACTGACTTCGTCGAACAAACTACTGTATGGACCTCTCGCAAGGGCTCTGTTGTCTCTTGCCAGCACTGCGTTGGCCATACTCAACTGACTGTGGACATCTCCTCCGTCGCAACGATCTGCCCCATTGTCATTGTGGTACCCATCTGACAGTGGTCACAATTTTGCCAGACTGTCCTAACCTAGCCACTCTGCAGCGGACTCTTAATCTTCCTGACTGGCTAACCCCAGTGTTAGCAGATGATGCCTCAGCCATTGTCCCAGTTTTATGGATTATTCGTGAAGGGGTTTTTTATCACTCTCTCTAAGGGAGGGCACCTTAGCCTCATTGGCTCGTCAAGAGGTTGACAGGATGCCCTGTCATCTCCTTTCCCCCAACCGGACAACGGCTGTCCAAGCCTGGTTGTCTGCCCCAGGCTGTGCTCTACCCTTCTTTTTCTCTTCTCCCTTCTTGACTCTTCTGTTTGGCTCGGTGTTGTTCTTCTGTTTTCCTGTGCTTCTCTCGCCCTATCTGTGTCACAAGTCTTTTCTGTGTAATGTTGGGTGGGGTGCCTCCAGTAATTGGCAAAAGTTAAGGCCCCTGTCACACTTTCTGCCCTTGAGGGCCTCTGGCTGCTCCCGGATGGGGCACCTTGCCAGCCTTTCTTCCTTTGCTCTCTTACCTGCTTCCTTATCCTTTTCTGTAGGCTCTGTTGACCTACGGTGGACCTTGGAGTTTTCTTTCGTCAGGTTTCATACACTAGACTCTTCTTCGGTGTGTAGTTTTGTCGATTCACCTGTTCCGGGTAGGACTGACCGTTGATATCTAAAAATATTCGTACACACAGAATACATAAATATACCCTGGGGATAGGACAGGTACTCAGCCACAGCCTTTACGGAGGATCTAACTCAGAATTCCAAAAAGTTATTTTAGAAAACCATGTAAAGCATAAATCGAGATGGCCGGACACAACAGACTCCATTTCCTGTGTATGAGGTAAGTGTCACAACAGCTGTACTGCCTCATTCAGTTGCTCCCTATTGTACAATGTTCTTTGATTACATACAACGTACTTGAGGTAACTTATCATATAAAAAATAGCTTTGATCTTCAGCACTGCATACACTAAGACAACCATTGGTGACTTCTGGACCACGAACTTGCCTCCATAGTCTGTGTATTAACTCCAGTCTGTTTGGAAAATGACTCGAGGCCCGTAAGCATTCGACTGTGTTCCACATGTCCATATGTGTCTTAATTTACTTACCTTTGTCAACCTGAAAAACTGAACTGGCATCCTGCCAGTTGGTTGACTCCTGACATACAATTGTCTCGTAAAGCAGGAAACTGTGATCACGCATCAAAATGTGACAGAATCCTGTTAACTGACAACTGGTATTTGTCCCTAAAAACTTTGTATTTGTTATAAAATCTCTAGATTTACATTGTCCAGTCACATTAATGTGATCACCTTAGTAACCACTTTTTGCAGTGCAGAGCACTACTCGCTTACTAGACCGAAATGCTGACCATTACACCACCGCAGCACTGTTTTGCGAGTTGTAAGATAAGAGTGGCACTGAGATTCTGGAAGGTACTGACAGGAATGTGGAATCGTGCCAACATTGTTGCCACGGCTGCCTGCACTAGATTTGTCAGTTGAGGATCCATGGTGCAAATAGCCCGATCGAGGTGGTTCCACAGTGTCTAGAATGCATTTAAAGCTGGGGAGTTCTGTGGGCGGTAGAATACAGTAAACTCACCCTGGTGCTCATAAAACTGTGCACACACACTTAGAGTTGGGTGACACATTGCATTGACTCAGTGCCATTCTGATGAGAAAAAATAAACTATATATAAGGATATAAATATAATGGAAGGAAACATTCCACGTGGGAAAAATTATATATAAAAACAAAGATGAGGTGACTTACCGAACAAAAGCGCTGGCAGGTCGATAGACACACAAACAAACACAAACATACACACAAAATTCAAGCTTTCGCAACAAACTGTTGCCTCATCAGGAAAGAGGGAAGGAGAGGGGAAGACGAAAGGAAGTGTGTTTTAAGGGAGAGGGTAAGGAGTCATTCCAATCCCGGGAGCGGAAAGACTTACCTTAGGGGGAAAAAAGGACAGGTATACACTAGCACACACGCACATATCCATCCACACATACAGACAGACAGACAGACAGACACAAGCAGACATGCTGTCTGCTTGTGTCTGTATGTGTGGATGGATATGTGCGTGTGTGCGAGTGTATACCTGTCCTTTTTTCCCCCTAAGGTAAGTCTTTCCGCTCCCGGGATTGGAATGACTCCTTACCCTCTCCCTTAAAACACACTTCCTTTCGTCTTCCCCTCTCCTTCCCTCTTTCCTGATGAGGCAACAGTTTGTTGCGAAAGCTTGAATTTTGTGTGTATGTTTGTGTTTGTTTGTGTGTCTATCGACCTGCCAGCGCTTTTGTTCGGTAAGTCACCTCATCTTTGTTTTTATATAAAACTATATATAAGGATGGACGTGGTCTTCGAGGATAGATGCATACTTTTGTTGGTCCATTGTAGCTTTCAGAAAGAAGAGATCGGCCAGAGAATGCCAGGAAAACATTCCCCATGCCATAATGCTCCCACCTCTGGCTTGGATCTTCTGACCGCGTATGCAGGGTTTTTGCTTTCAATCTGATGGAGCATAAATGGTGGTTTATCTGAAAAAGCCACCTGTCACCAGTCGGTGAATGTCCAGTTGTGATATTGGCACACAAATTCCAGCCTTCATCACCACCGAACAGCAGTCAGCACGGGTGCACGAACTGGGCACCTGCTATGGAGGCCTGCATGCGGCGACGTTTGTCGAGGAGATGCTGTCGGTAGCCCCTCAGTTCATCTGGGCAATTGGTAGCTCTGGAGTTGCACATCTCTGTAACCGTCATTCATCCCTGTCATCTGTGGCCTGTGGTGTGCCACAGTTGCTTTGGCACCAGTTTTGGTTTGCGCCATTTTTCCGTGCACGGGTATACTTAACCATGGCAGCACACGAACAGTCTACAAACCTAGCTGTTTTAGAAATGCTTACACCCTCGGCCCGGAAGCCGACGGTTGTGCCCTTTAGGACCTCAGATAAATCGCTCCATTTCTTCAGTGCGATGAAGACGACACTGTTCTTCGTGTCCCTCTGACACACTTCATGCATTCTCCTCTGGTAGAGCTACCACGTTCCATCCCTGAACGGTTACTGCATTCTGATGAACGTAGATAGTGGCCACATTAATGTGACTCGACTGTGTATAAGCTACGTTCAGTGTTAATTTATTACATACTGCACACTTGTAAGCATTCTTGATTGACGGTTTCCTTTGCTTTCTCCAGTAGGAGTTACGGTGTTTTATTGGTGAATATGTCATTTCTGTCACCACCAAACACAACTTTTTCTCCAAATCTTATACTAATTGTTTGAGAAGACTACTGCCTGAACTCCGAGCAATTTCAGAACTTGCCTGCATCTATAAGAAAACAGATAGACATATTTTGTACGATGATCTGGGCATGACAAAGGTTTGTGCTAGTGGTGCCAAGAATCCGCACAAACAAACAAAAGCAACATCGAGTGGACTGCTGTGCTGACACTCAGAAACATTGTGTGATGAAACATGGATATTCCAATATGATCCTGAGACTAAAAATTCAGGGGTTATCTACATTGATTGAGTGCCTGAAGATCAGACTGTCAATCAAGCTGATGTAACTATTCTGGAGACCCTCCATGAACATTTGCGAAGAGGAGGAGACCAGATCTGTAGAAGAATCGCTTGTGGATTCTTCGTCAGGACAACACGCCTGCTCATAATGCGTTGTCTGTGTAGAGGGTTTTGACAAAAACAACAATCCAGTAACGGAACATCTATTTTATTCGCCTGACATAGCATAATGTAATTTCTTTCTCTTCCAAAAACTGAAGTCTGCACTCAAAAGAACCAGGTTCGAGTCCGTGGACACAGTGAAGGAAAATGTGATGGGCCTCCTCGACAACATAACAGGAAAAGACTTGCAGCACTGCTTCTGGCAGTGCAAAATTCTCATGGAGCAGTCCAAGGTGGAGGGGAGTACAATGAAGGGGACATTTCTGTTGTGTAAGTTTTTTCAATAAAGAGTTAGGTCATGAATCCGCAAAAACAAACGCTCTGGAAATACAGTGAAGCTCGCATATTACTAGGTGCAGAAAGTTGGTTGAAAACTGAAATTGATAGCAGTGAGATTTTTGAAGAAAATTTGAATGTTCATTGAAAGGACATGCTAATGGGAAATGCAGATGGTGCACCTCCTAATGTAACCAAAAATTTTAGAGAAAAGTTCATTTTGCTTGTACCTAAGTTCCCAGTCATACTGTAATCATTGATGGTGACTAATTACCAAGCAGTCAAGTGGGGAAGTAAAAGATCTGTTAGTAGTGGGTGTGAAAAGACATCGTGTGAAGCAATACTAAATGCCTTCTCTGAAAACTACTGAGAACAGATAGCTAGGAACCCTACTCATGATGGAAATCTATTAGATCTGATGGCAACAAACAGACCTCTGACGTCTTGGAGGAAGTCCACATTCTGAAGTTTATCAGTGACCTTGAGGCAGTTGTAGCAACTAGAGAGATAAGCGATAGTGTCAATGAGGAACTTGAAATCTGTAGCTTAGGATAGACTAAATTGAAAAGGATGGGAAAAAATGGCATAACTATGGCTCAAGAATAGTTGATAGTGCACTGGATAGCTATGTACCCAGTAGCACAGTTAGCTATGGGACACATTCTCCTTGGTTTACATGCACTGTAAAGAAACATCTACAGGAACAGACTACTGCATGACAGGTATAAAACAAAGCATAGGGCTACAGAGAGAGATGGTGAATGAAACACATTTTGCCGTCAAGAGAAGAATGTGTAGAGCATTCAGTGACTATCATAGCAGAATATTATTAAATGATGTTTGACAAAACCCAAAGAAATTCTATTCTTGTGTAAAGGCTCTCAATGGCCCAAAGTTAGTTTCCAGCAATTTGAAAATGAGATAGGAACTGAAACTGAGGGCAGCAAAGCAAAAGTAGAAATGCTTAACTCTGTTTAACTGTTCCTTTACAATAGAATTGCCCATAATTAATTCTTGTACCACTGAAATGGTAAGTTAAATAAGTGTTGAGAAACAGGTGTAATTGTTAAAATTGAACAGCCTCAGCACACATTGTAATACCTATTAGATTCTATACTGTATTCTTCTAATTATAACCTATTGTAGATCCCCTGAACAAAAATACATGCCCAGTAGTTTGACAAAAGCAGATGTCACACCCATTTATAAAAAGGGTACTAGAAGTGATCTCTAAAATTACCATCCAATATTCTGGAACCCCTTTCTTGCAGAATCTTAGAACATATTCTGATCTCAAACATAAAATGGTATCTTGAACATAACGGCCTCCACCAAGCCAACCAGCATGGATTCCAAAAACATTAATAATGTAATACCCTACTTGCACTTTTCTCACATTACATCCGCATAGTTGTGGATTATGGCAGTCAGGTAGATACAGTGTTTCTTGAATTCTGAAACGCATTTGACTCAATACTAAATCTATGCTTATTGGCTAAAGTACAATGGCATGGGTTATCAAACGAAATTTGTTACTGGGTTGAGCATGTTTTGGTGTGGGGAGTCATCGTCAGATGTAGAAGTAATTCCAGGTATGCACCAGACAAGTGTGTTGGGACACCTGCATTTCGTGCTGTATATTAATGACCTTACAAACAATATTAAAATTAATCTTAGGCATTTTGCAGACCAGGCAGACATCAATAGTGAAATACGGCTGAAAGAAGCAGCTGAAATATTCAAACAGATCTTGATAGAATTTCAAAGTAGTGCAAAGATTGGCAACTGGCTTTGAATGTTGAGAAATGTAAAATTGTGCACTTCAGAGAACAAAAAAAGAGTATCCTGTGACTACAATATCAGTGAACCATAATTGGAATTGGTCAGCTTGGACAAATACTTGGGTATAACACTTGCAGGGATATGAAATGGAATGATCATATAGCTTTGTCATGGGTAAAGCAAGTGATAGACTCCAGTGTATTGGTAGAATATTGGGAAATTTGCATAAGTCTACAAAGCTTACAAATCACTCACGTGATCCATTCTGGAATATTGTTCAAGAGTGTGTGCTCATACCAAAGGGCTAACAGGAACATCGAATGTAAACGGAGGAGGACATTATGAAAGGTCAGGTTTGTATAGCGTGTGGGAGAGTGTCACAGAGATGGCGAAGAAACTGAGACATTGGAAGTAGGCTTTCTCAGAAAAGTTTAATTTTATCTTCGACAGTCTACTTCCAATGTCTCAACAACCGACTTTAAATGATGAAAGTAGTAGTGAGGAGAAGATTATATTAACTGCAGCACACATAGATGTACTCAATCAATCATTTTTCCTGTGCTTAGCAAGTGAATGGAATGGGAAGAAACCCTAATAACTGCTGAAATGGGAGATAATCCCTGTCATGCACTTCAGTGATTTGCAGAGTTTTGATGCAGATGTACATATCGCATGAAAATATGCAAACTTACTGATTTGTATCTCCCTAAGATTTTCAGTGATTTGAAATGTAAATATGGCTGAACTAAGATGTTTAAGGAACATCAAAGATGATTATCATCGTCATATTTTAAATTCTCGTCAATGTGGAGCCCTAAAACACAAGTTATTGTTTCTTCCCCAGGTGTTACACTTACTAGTTGCGCAGAACTGAATATTTTGTGTCCCTTTTTGTTGTTGAAGGTGAGATCATTTGCAAGAAATCACTCAACAATATTCTGAAGAAAATGATTTGCCAAAATTTCTGTTGGTGTTCATGTGTGTGGATGTCTACAACAGTAGTGTCATCTGCAAAATGAATTAATTCTGTTAATTTTATTTTAGGTGGAAGAATGATAACAAGCACGAGAAGCAATAGTGGGCATAAGATAAAATCTTGTGGGAACCTGCGATTTTCCCCATTCATAAAAATCTCCCCTGCTTGCACTGTGTGTGTAGACTCTACCCCACTCCAATCTACCTGGCTGGATTGCTTGGTCCCGTTCTGCCAAAATGGCCAGTCTGCCTCTCATGTCGTCATGCATGCACAACTCTCTAAAGGGCAGGGCAGGGGCGTACTAGCCAGCAGTTCTGACACCACCTCTCTCCTCGGGATTGTTGTGGTGGGGCCGCCATGTACCCATTTGGTGGTAGCCCCATGACAACATAGGGATTGCATTGCTGATGCCCGAGCTGTAAACTCCCTGTGTATGCCGAGGCGTAGATGCCCGTCTTCTTGGGGCATCAGGACTCCCAGCAATGACCGTCGTGCCAAGTGGTCTCTGCTGTGGCTGGGTGGTGCCTTTGGGGAAAGCACCTGATCAGAGTGGGTGGCATCAGGGCAGATGACCCGCAATGAAGCAGAGCAAGTCATCACTTGCTGGTGACCGAACGGCGCCAGCAGTCTCTGAGAAGGGAAATATCAAATACAATGCTGTCAGGTATGATCGTAAATCGCTTCCCTTCCTCGCCACGCCGTGGGAAGAATGTAGGGCTGCAGAAAGAAGAGTGCCATATTCGCCTCGCTATTTAGTCTGTAGCAGAATGAGTGGGGACTCCTTTTTACGTACGAAGCCTCAATTTTTTGTTGAACATCTTGAGGATAAGTTTGGGGAAGTGACAGCACTGTCCAAGATGAGAAACGGTGCAGTCTTGATTCAGACAGCATCCCCAGGCCGGTCCTGGGCCTTACTCGCTCGCGACCAGCTGGGTGATATTACTGTTTCTGTCACTCCCCATAAAAGACTCGACACGGTGCAGGGGATTTTTTTCCATCGCGACCTCCTCATGCAGTCTGACGATGAGCTCCACGCCGATGGCAGGATGTTCATTTCATCCGATGCGTTTACAGGGGACCCAAAGACAACGACCGGTGCCTTCATCTTGGCCTTTGAGGGTGATACTTTGCCTAAAAATTTCAAGGTGGTGGTTTACCGCTGTGATGTTAAAACCATATGTCCCTCCCCCTATGCGGTGCTTTAAGTGTTGGAAATTTGGGCACATGTCTTCTTGCTCCATTTCCAATGCCACACGTCTAGACTGCGGACGTCCACTGCATCCACATACTCCGTGTGCACTTCCTCCCACTTGTATCAACAGTGGAGACCACCACTGCCCCTGCTCACCGGACTGCACAGTACTCCAAAAAGAGTGGAAAATCGTGGAGTACAGCACACTGGACCAGTTGACTTACCAAGAGGCTAAATGTAAATTTTAACGATTACACCTCATTCGGCTGACGTCCACATATGCTCCAGCTACTTCAACATCACCGCCACAAATGATAGTAATTACATACACTGTGCTGCCAGAATACATCTGCCCCCTTCGTGGTAGGGGGCAAATATTCTTCTGTTGCTCCCAAAGCACCTACTTCGGAGCAATACTCCGTCAAACGCGAGGAACATTCCCTCCCCCCAGCCGGAGGAGCGACAGCTTCCTCTAGCTCCTCTTGTGCAGCAGCAGTCCCGTGAGACTCTCTCTTCAAAGGTCTCCACTAATGCCACAGTGGACACTCGCCAGTGGCTGAAGGAGCCTTAAGCTGCCGGACAGTCTTCCTCCGTGCCTGAAGCTATTTCAGAGAAGTCCTCCCAGCGAGCCCCTAAAGAGAAGCGAGAGGGCAAGCAAACCAACACCACCACTCCCTACCGGTTCAGCATCTGAGGATGAGGTGGAGATTTTAGCATCCCTTAATCTCACTGATGCTTCATCCGCCATAGGAATGGATACTGATACTCAATTGGTGGTAGCAGGTGACCCTGAGGCATAAACTGCCTCCTTGCGTGCTTCGTGCCTTCCCAGTCTCACGATGATGTCATCCTCCAGTGGAATTGCGGCAGTTTTTTCCACCACCTGGCTGAGCTATGGCAACTGTTAAGCTTTAAACCTGTTTTCTGCATTGCCCTCTAGGACCTCTGGTTTCCAACAATGCAGAACCCAGCCCTCCGTGGCTATTGGGGATATTACAAGAACCGTAGTGAGTATAATAGTGTCAGGTGGAGTTTGTGTTGATGTCCTGAACTCAATATGTAGTGAACCCGTGCCTCCTTCAAACTCCTCTTCAAGCTGTGGCTGTCAGGATAAGGACGACAGAGGAAGTATCCGTGTGCAATGTATATCTTCCTCCAGATTGTGCAGTACTCCTGAACGTTTTGGCTGCACTGATTCAGAAGCTCCCTAAACCTATCCTACTTTTGGGAGATTGTAATGCCCATAACCCCTTGTGGAATGGTACCATACTTACTGGCCGAGGTAGAGATGTCGAAAATTTACTGTCTCAACTTGACCTCTGCCTGTCAGGATAAGAACGACAGAGGAAGTAACCGGCTACAATGTATATCTTCCTCCAGATTGTGCAGTACTCCTGAATACTGGGGCCCCCCACACATTTCAATTTGGCTCACGGTACTTCCTCAGCCATTGAGTTATTACTTTGCAGACCAGGACATCTCCCATCAGTCCACTGAAGAGCCCACAATGACTTGAGTGGTGGTGACCACTTCCCCATCTTCCTGTCACTCCTCCTGCATAACGCCCATGGATGCTTACCCAGATGGGCTATAAACAAGGTAGACTGGGAAGCTGTAACATTTGCCATCACCATTAAATCTCCCCCACACGGCACGATATCATTGATGTGGTGGTTGAATGAGTCACAAAGACAATTGTTTCTGCAGTGGAAAATGCGATCTCTTGTTCCTCAGGGTGCCCCGGTGAAAGACAGTACCTTGGTGGCCGCCGGAAATTGCTGAGGCCATTAAAGAGCGTAGGCAGGCTCTACAGTCTCATAATCGGCACCCTTTCCTGGAGCACCTAATAGCTTTAAATGGCTCTGTGCCTGCGTTCCCCAGCTTATAAAAAGACAGAAACAGGAGGGTTGGGAGAGGTACGTCTCAACCATTGGGTGCCATACATCACTTTCCCAAGTTGGACGAAGATCAGGCATGTTTTTGGGTACCAGACCCCCCACAGGTGTGCCTGGCATTCATATAAATGGAGTGTTATCTACCGACTAAAATGCACTTGCCAAGCACTTTGGTGCCCACTATGCTTAGGCCTCTGTGTCGGAAAATTACCCCCTGCCTTTCGTACCTTCGAACAGCTGATGGAAGGGAAACTCCTCTTTTTCACTACACATCACAGTGAATCGTGTAACGCTCCATTTACTGAGTGGAAGCTTCTCAGCGCTCTTTCTCATTGCCCCGACCCACCTCCTGGGCAAGATCAGATCCATAGTCAGATGATTAAACATCTCTTGTCGGACTTCCAGTGACATATCCTTGTCATCTTCAACCGCATCCGGAGGGATGGCATATTCCCGTCGCAGTGGCAGGAGAGCATCATCGTTCCTGTGCCGAAACCCAGTAAAAACCCACTTGATGTGGATAGCTATTGGCCCATCAGCCTCACCAATGTTCTTTGTAAGCTGCTAGAACGTATGGTATGTTGGCGTTTCTGTTGGCTCCTGGAGTCATGTGGCCTACTGGCTCTATGTGGTCGCTCTACCACTGATAATCTAGTGTCCCTTGAGTCTGTCATCTGAACAGCCTTTACCAGACGCCAACACCTGGTTACCATCTTTTTTTATTTACGAAAAGCTTAGGATGCGACCTGGCAACATCATATCATTGCCACATTATATGAATAGGGTCTCTGATGCCATTCCTTATTTTTATCCAAAATTTCCTTTCTGTGTCAAAGTTGGTGCCTCCCATAGTTCCCTCCATACCCAGGAGAATGGAGTGCTGCAGGGCTCTGTATTGAGTGTCTCACTATTTTTAGTGGCCATTAATGGTCTAGCAGCAGCTGTAGGGCATAACCCTGGTATGCACAACAAACTACAGGCCATTAAGGAGAATACGAGTGTGTGGAAGACCTCCATGCGGGCCTCTTGTAGGGACTCTGTGGTTCTCTGCTGGCTCCGCATCAGCCATGCTTGAGTGACCCACGGCTATCTCCTGCACCGTGAAGACTCACCTCGTTGTCATTTGGATGCCCAGTTGATAGTGTCCCATATTCTGTTGCACTGTCCGGCTTTCGCTGCCCTGCAATGAAATCTTCAGTTTCTGTACTCATTACCGTTAATTATAGCAGATAACTCCTCAACTGATTTAGTTTTATGCGTGGGGGAGGGGGGGGGGGGTTTATCCTTCATCCTTGTATCTAAGTTTTAGTGCTTGTTGTTTGTTTCTCTGTGTTCTCCACCCTAGTGCTTTTAGGCTAAAGGTTTTAATGTGTTTTTTTTTTCTCGTGGTCAGCCAGCCATAGTCATCGGCTCTCTTGTTCTAATCCCTTCTACCTGTTTCTTGTGTCTCTCTCTGGTTTTCTTGTCCTATTTTGTTCATTGTAGTGTTCGTTGTGCTGTGTCATTTGTTTTATTCTTTCTCTTGTGGAATTGTTTTAAAAAGGAACAAGGGACCAATGACCTGTCAATTTGGTATCTCCCTCCCCCCCCCCCCCCCCTCCCCCCTTTAAACCAATCAACTGACAAAGTAACATGCCTTTTGCAGAGGAACATAAATATGAGCCCCTTGCATTTCGTGTCACATGAATCGGTACAAAGTGCAGACTCAGTCAGAATAAATACTGTGTATAGATGGACAAATAAAAATTTTGAGAACAAAAGAGACAGATGTCATAGTATAAAAAATGTGGCTGGAAATGAATATCATGAAATTTGCAATTCCATGTTGAAAAATATCATACCAACCTGTGAAACTGAAGTCTGTCCAGCAATTAGGTCCCACGAGCTCAATAAATATATTAAAAATATTATGAATTCAAGAGAGAATTTTGAAAAAGAAGTAAATGAAAGTTACAAAGGCATTTTCATCACTTGCGAAAAATCCCCTCTGAGGATATAGTCAAGGAGAAACTATAAATAAATGGAAAAATATAATGCGATCCTCCAGAAAAATCTACCCTGCTTCCAGGATTGTCATAAGCAGTAAGTGAGAGCAGTACTGACCAAATCAACTGCAGAATTAATGAGATTTGTGATAGATTAGGTGCTATGATTATAAAGTCAAGTTAGTTTTTATTCAAAGATTGTTTGGCCAAGGATGGACTGATTTCTGAAAAGCATTTGACGCAGTATCACACCTAAGGTTATTATCAAAAGTTTGATCATATCGGGTATCAAGTGAAATTTATGATTGGGTTGAGGCCTTTTTGGTAGGGAGGACACAGCATGTTACGTTGGTTGAAAAGTCATCATCAGGTGAAGAAGTAACTTGGGTGTGATCCATGGGAGTGTATTGGGACCCTTGCTGTTCATTTTATATGTTAAAGACCTCGAAAACAATGTTAATTATAACCTGAGACTTTTTCCAGAAAATACAGTTATCTATAATGGTATATTGTCCAAAAGAAGCTGCATAAATATTAAGTCAGTTCTTGATAACATTTCAATGTGATGCAAAGATTGGCAACTTGCTTTAAATGTTCGGAAATGTAAAATTGCATACTTCAAAAAATGAAAAAACATAGTACCCTATAATATCAATAAGTCACAGTTGGAATCTCGTACAACTTGTACAAATACCTGGGTGTAACACTTTGTAGGGACATGAAATGGAGTGACCACATACACTCAGTTGTGGGTAAAGCAGGTGGTTGACTTCAGTTTATTGGTAGAATACTGGGGAAGTGCAGTCTCTCACGTGACCACTTCTAGAATATTTCTCAAGTGTGTGGGACCCGTGCCAAACAGGGCTAACTGAGGATATTAAACATACAGAGAGAAAATTATGGAACTATATGAAATAAAATCATCATAACCTTGAATGGTTTGCGTTAGGAAGTTTAAACTGCAAGGTTTGCTTCGGGGCATGCTGGGAACTAGTGTGCATGTGCATGGTCTGGTTTAGCAATGAAGCCCACTTTCATTTGGATGGTTCGTCAATAAGCAGAATTGTTGCATTTGGGAGAATGAGACTGCATTTTGCAATCAAGAAGTCTCTTCACCCTAAACTGATGACTATGTGGTGTGCAATGTCCAGTCATGGAATAGTCTGTGTGATATTCCTTGATGGCGTGGTGACTACCCGAACATTATGTGAGGGTTTTGGAAGATGATTTCATCCCCATTAATCAAAGTGACACTGATTTCGCCATCGAAAGCACTTTAACTGCATTGTGGCCCTGGGGTACCCAGAGGCCACTGGCATGGGCCTCGATTGACCGCCATTTTCTCCAGATCTGAACATATGTGAGTCCTTCTTGTGGAACTACATTAAAAACAATGTTTATAGCAATAATCCCAGCTCCGACACCACTGCAGGCCATGCAAAATTTCGCTAAGGGTCTGCTCGTAACCTTCACCAATGATGGCAGGCATATCGAACATGTCATAACCTAAATCCAAATATCTATAGTGATGTCTACATGTTGAATAAAATGATGCACACCGTAGTTTGTAACTAATTTACATTTTTTTCGTACAGTTCAATAACTGTCACTGTGTACAGAGAACGGCAGCACGGAAGGTCACAGATTTTTTTGATACATGGGAGAGTGTCACAAAGATACTGAAGAAACTGAAATGGCAGACCCCTGAGGATAGACGTAAACTACCCTGAGGAAGTCTACTAACAAAGTTTCAAGAGCCAGCTTGAAATGATGACTCTAGTAATATACAACCACCTCCTATGTATCACTCATATAGAGATTGTGAGGATAAGTATGATATCCACCACTATTAAAGCTCCACACCAAACAACGCATCATTGGTTGCACCTCTCCATGTGCTACTAATACTGCAGGCCACCTCTGTGCGTGTGCACGTGCTTCAAACCACAATGTTGGCCTCCAATGGCACTCAGCGACTGACCACACAGGATATACAGCGACCCGAGCTGCCGGCTCCATTAACTGTGGAGCCTTATTTATCGCCACCACCAACATCTACAAGCCAGTTCTCATCATGCTATGTTTTACTCCACAACTTAGGAGTGCTACATTGCAGTGGACCTGCTGATCAGTATTGATTTGGCTGTGCTCTGGATTAGAAACTGAGTGCTATACTGGAACTTGGACTTAAACATTCACTAGGCTTATTATGTCAGCGGGCTTGTGATTCTGCCGGAATTCTGCATTTCATGTGCGCTTCCTGAACATTGGTATAACCACCATCAATTTATGTAATTTTCTATAAAGTGTTCAACTACAACTTGGCACTTGGTAACAAAGTTATTTTTATCAGTGTTTTGTCAATAAACTGTAGAATGGTGTTACATTTGTTGTGTTATTCCTGGTTATGTCACAATAAAATGGCGACAAGTCAGCAACCATCTACATTGGAAGCTCTACTCATTCAACTTATTCTTCAGCAGGATGTGAACCAGAAGCAGCTACTGAACATCTTCCAACCATTTCTTTAAAGCATACTGCAAATGCAAGCAACGCAGCAAGTGCTGGCTATTTCTCCCTTTAATGAGGCTTTAGAGGATTGGGAAGCCTATGAATCAAGATAACTAGAGCATATCCACACATTCAAGGTAACTGATGCCAGCCTCATGAAATCTTTCTTTTTGACTTTGTCAAAACCTGGAATTTACTTGCTGCTGTGCAATCTGGACCCCATATCTAAGCCTTCAGAACTCATCTTTTCAAATATTGGTTCATTGCTGATTAATTATTACCAGCAGCATACCCATGTTATTTCCTCCCAGGTAGCATTTTACCAATGCAAGAGACAGAATCAAAAAGAATTGGCTGCAGAGCTGTATGCTTTAGGGTGAAAATGCTATTTTGTTGCCCATAAAAGTGAGTCCTATGCAGAAGAAATGACCGTGGACGTGGTCATCCAGAGTACTCCAGGCAGGGATTTCTAGCACGAGACACTTCAACTCGAAGACCCGTCATTAGACCAAGTTTTGAACTTAGCACAAAGTTTCAAAGTGACTCAAGCAGCAGACTGGAGTCATGGATCGACATAGCAGCCATTAATGTAAACACATCCCAGGCAGCTGCCAATGGCCACACTAGTGGTGATTTGGACGTAGCAACAGTACAGGCAGGATGCCGTACCATCGACCGACGTCCTCCATCCCACTCAAGCCAATCAGACTGGTATTGGTTAGTGAAACGACTGCCATCCCGTCCGGATTGTGTTAAAAACATCAGTGTGAAGACTGCCCTGACAAATGGACCTATTGCTAAAACTGCTCTGCCAATGGCCATTTAGCTTCTGTATGTCTTAAGTCCTGTCAGGCAAGGCAGCCTCCTGCCCAACAAGTGGATGTTAATCTGGTAGCCACTACAGACCATCAAGAGACCACCAATAAGCTTTTTGTAGAAGTGCAAATTGCAGAGAAACCAATTCAGTTAAAAGTAAATATCGGTGCAACCATTAGCATTCTGAATTATGGTATCTATTTGAATCTTGGAGCACCTGCCTTGCAAGAAACAGATGTCTAATGGTATATAATAAACGCACCATCCCAGTATGTGGTCAAATTGAACTGCCAACATCATATCATCACCTGCCACATTACCTTCTTAGTCATTAACAGTGATTCCACTGAGAACTTGTTTGGACTTCTCTTTTCAGAAATTTAGGCTTTCAATAGAAGATTCTGTGTATTTGGTATTTGAAGGTGGTTCACACTCGGACCTAGAGACACTGCTAGGATTATAAGGACCTGTTCACCCTGGAGCTCAGCACTGCAAAGGATTTTGAGGCACGTCTCACACTGAAGTGTAATGCACCGCCTCGTACTTTAGAGCCCACGCCATTCTGTTAGTTCTCAGAGACCAGGTAAAGGAAGAATTGGATCGACCAACTGCAATTGGAGTTCTAGAACCTACTCCTCCTAGTCAGTGGGGCATAGTGCTAAAGCCACCGGGGAAGATCCACCTGTGTGGCAATTTTAAAGTAACTGTCAATGCCTAATCAGAGATTGAGGCATATCCTATTCTGAAGCCAGAAGAATTACTGCCAAATTAAAAGGTAGAAACATCTTCTCTAAAGTAGACATAGTGGATACATACCTCCAACTTCCCCTTGATTCAGAATCTCAACAGTTTCTTGCACTTAATACGCCGCACGGACTTTATCATTTGAAATGACTAATGTTTGGTACAGCAAGTACCCCCCCACCTCTCCCCGTTTTTCGGCACTTTTTGAAACAATTAGTACTCAAAGTGAATTGATGCATTAACTATTTAGATGACATCATTGTAACAGGGAGAACCTTGGTAATCTGAAACCTTTATTCAGCATCTTAAAGAAAGCTGGCCTGAAATGCAGAAATGAAAATTGTTGTTTTTCCCAGTCTGAGACTGAGTACTTTGGCTACATCGCTTCCAGCTTGGGCATTCGTCCTCTGGATAAACGTGTTGAAGCCATAATCAAACTTCCCATACCAATAATGCATAAGCAACTTTGTTCCTTTCTGGGGAAGATATCGTGTTACTGAAAGCTCCTACCTGCAGCAGCAATAGAAACTGCACCTTTCTCCCTGTCATGCAAAAAAGGGGTGCCTTTTCAGTGGACACCAGCTTGAGGGCATGGCTTCCACAGGTAGAAATCCTACTGTTGACAGCCTCGTGCCTCGCACATTTTCTTCCATCAAAGCAGATACTTATTTCAACAGACGCATCTGATACAGGTGTCTGAGCAGTCCTGGCACACAGGGAGGCAGAAGGCTCTGAGCACCCTGTGGCCTACACATCAGAAATGTTGACTGACACCCAATGCCGATACTCCCAAATAGTAAAAGAAGCACTGACCATCATCTTCGCGTTAAAGAAATTCCACATTTTTGTTTATGTGCACAAAGTTTCACCTCATCACATACCATAAACTGCTGATCTCATTCAATCCAGCAGCAAAGATTCCAGATGGGACTGCTCACTGCCTCCAGCACTGGGCTGTATTTTTGGCGTGCTACAAGTATGAGATTCACTTCCACAACACAACTGAAAATCCAATGCTGATGCCTTATCCCGCCTTCCATGTGGACTTGATCCAGAGTTTGACAAAAAAGAAATTCTGTGTTTACACATCAATGAAGAAGCAGAAGCCACCATAGATTCTTTTCCCATTACCAGCTCCCAGGTTGCAGATGCAACCGGTAATGACAAGGTACTCCAAGTCCAGAGTCACATATTTCATGGGTAGCCTGAACAACCACCTCCCAAGGCTTCGGCGGCATTCCGTCAGTTCTTTAATGCTCACAATCAGCTCATGTTGATCGACGGAGTGCTTCTGCTCATTTCCGATGGACACCCACGGGTAGTGGTTCTTTGTTTTTTACATCAGCATGTTCTGCTACTATTGCACCAAGATCACTGGGGGTATCCTGAACTAAACATCCGGCTTGCAGGTTCAGTTACTGGCCGTGCAGGAACCAGGAGACTGAACAACTCACCCAGACATGTCCGTACTGCCAAAGCCAGCAGGCAGCTCCATTACATTCATTTGCTCCTTGATCACCATGTGCTCGCCGTTGGGAACGGGTACACGTTGATTTTGCTGGGCCTGATTTAAAGCAGTGTTCTTGATAGTGATTGATGCTCACTCCCGATTTCCGTACAGTGCCTGCTGCAATGCCACATCAACCAGCGTCACCATCACAGCCTAAGAAAAAAAATTTGCAATTGAAAGTCTGCCGGAAGTGCTTGTAACTGACAACAGTCCTCAATTATGTAGTGAGGAGTTTGGTAGTTTCTGTGCCCGGCATGGCATTTGCCACATTCCAACACTCCATTTCCATCCACAATGTAATGGAGAAGCTGAGAGGATAGCCAGCACATTCAAAACTCAGATGAAGAAATACCTCCAGGATCACTCCACTGATACATCATTAAGTTTTATTTTTTAACAGCTACATGTCCACACCCATAGGAGACAAAAGTCCTGTGGAACTTTTCTATGGACAGCACCCCAGAGCCTCTTGAGCCTGCTCTTGCAAATGCCATGACCAGCACCACCACTATTGCCTGCTTCCAAATTATGCCCTGGGACCTTGGTGTGGGTGATAGGATTTTGCTGGCAACCAGCCTGAATTCTGGGAACAATCGCCCAGTACTGGGACTGGAAGGACTCCAGGTGCAGCTTCTGGACCGGGATGTTCTGTGACATGCTAACCAACTTTGTCCCCACCTAGTTTTCCAACAGTTTTTTCCGTCCCCATCCCCACACCACCATTACAAGTCACCTACTTCTCATTCCACCCCAAGCTACCCAGACAGACGCCGGACTTACAGACGCCTTTCGTACACAGCTAGCTGACCAACACCACATCCCAACAAGAGCGACTTACCCCTGACATCGACCAGCACCAGATGCCCTTCTGCAGGTCCGGGGGTTAGAATTGGCCCGCGGTATTCCTGCCTGTTGTAAGAGGCGAATAAAAGGAATCTCTCATGTTTTGGTCTTTGTCTTGGTCCCCTCTCGAGTTTGACCTCCATCTTTTCCAAATTTCTGTTGCTAGTTTGTGCCATTTGGGGAAGAACACCTTACATGGTGCTTTTGGTTTGTCCATCGTGCACCAAGATCTTGCATGCTACCTATTATCATGTAGCAGGCTTTTTACCCAACGTCATATGGGTTGCCTCCTTCTCATCTCCTGCGCTGTACCATCCTTTGCGGCCATGACAATTCTGGACCATTTCGGCACCTGAAATCCAGTGTGGTAGCCAGTCCACCATGGTGGAGTTGTCATGTACGCTCTTGGTGGTAGCCCCCTGACAACACAGGGATCGCAATGCTGATGACAGAGCTGAGACCTCCTCGTATATGCCAAGGAGTAGGTGCCCATCCATCTGGGGTACCAGGACTCACGGCAATGGCTATCCTGCCAGGTGGCCCTTGCTGTAGCTGGGTGACACCCGTGGGGAGAGCTCCTGGTCGGAGTGGGTGGCATTAGGGCAGATGACCCACAATGAAATGGGTTAAATCAAATCAAGCTGGTGGTTGCTTGGCCCCAGCAGTCTCCAAGCGTGTAAGGAATAATTTTGATGCTGCAACCTATGATTCCTGATCGTTTCCCTCCCTGGCTACCCTGTGGGAGGACCGTTGGTCAACGTGGTCTCGAGAGCCGTATTTGCCTCAGTACCTCGTTTGCAGCAGGACTGATGAAGAGACCTTTCAGGCCCCAGTTTTTTGTCGACCATCTTGAAGTTAGGTTTGAGGAAGTGGCAGCATTGTCCAAAATGCGTAGTGCGTCGATTTTGATCTAGGCGGCCATCTAGCCCAGTTGTGGGCACTGCTCGCCTGTGACAAGCTGGGTGACATTCCTGTCTTGATTACGCCCCATAGAAGCCTTAACATAGTCCATGGTATTATTTTCCATCGTGACCTTTTGCAGTTGGATGAGGACCTACACACCAACTTGGAGTGACGGGGTGTCCACTTCATCCGCCACGTGCGTAGAGGCCCCAAAGATAACAGGGTTGCTACCAGTGCCTTCATCTTGGCTTTTGAGGGCGACTCGTTACCTGAAAAGGTTAAGGTGATGGTTTACCGTTTCGACATGAAACCTTACGTCCCTCCTCCTATGCTTTGCTTCAAGTGCTGGAGGTTTGGCCACATGTCATCTCTCTGTACGTCCAGCAGCACTTGCCGGGACTGTGGTCGCTCTCTGCACCTGGGCGCTCTGTATGTGTCTCCTCCCACTTGTGTCAACTGTGGGAAGTGCCACTCCCCCTGCTCGTCTGATTGCCCTGTTCTCCATAAGGAGCGGCGAATAATGGAAGTCAAATCCATTGGCAGGCTCACCTATCAAGAATCAAAGAGGAAATAGGAACACCTTCCGCCTTCATCCTGTTGCAATGATGGCATCGTGTGCTGCGGCTGCAACTTCATTGCCCCGGCTGTCTCTGCGTTTGTTAAACCTCCAGTGGGCCCTCAGGGCTGCCCCGACTCTTCCTCGTGTCAGTGATGGGAGACATTGCTCCTTCTGGTGCACCCACAGTACTTCCTTTGGGAGACCAACCCCCCAAATTGACGGGGCTATCAAGCTCCCCCCCCCCCCCCTCCCCCCCAGGGGGTCCACAATTCTTTTGTGGATACGTGCGTAGCGAGCACGGGACCCCGAGCTAATGTGGCCCTCCTTCCTTTCCGGGCTCTGGGAGTATGGTTTGTGCCTATGTCGGGAGACGGACGCTCGAACATGTAACACATTCTTCGCTATCTCTGCTTGCACGTCTTCATCCTTCCTTTGTCCTTCTCTTTTCCTTACCTCTTCTCTTTTCTGCATCCTTCCCTATTCCCCATCTTCGCCCCCCCCTCCCCTCACCTCCGGCTGTTTCCTTCCCATTCTCCCCCTCTGGGAGTATGGTTTGTGCCTATGTCCGGAGACGGACGCTCGAACATGTAACACATTCTTTGCTATCTCTGCTTGCACGTCTTCATTCTTCCTTTGTCCTTCTCTTTTCCTTACTTCTTCTCTTTGCCCTTTTCTCCGCTGCGGCATTTGAGACCTCTCTTCTTTTCTTTCCCTTTCTTTGTTTTTCCCTTTCTCAAAATTCCTCCCTGTGTTTGTCTGAAGGCCGACCCACGCATTTTCATGCGTAGCCGGTGATGGGGTAACGTGTAATTCCCCGCCCCGGGTAGACAGGTAGGACACGTACGTACCCCCTGGTAACGGCCAGGCCCAGGGAGGGGTGATTACCCAAGCTGATACCTTCCGAAAGTACCGATTGGTCCCTCCGTCCGTTTCTCGGGAGGTGTGAACTGAGGTGTGAACAATCACCTAAGGCGGGAGTGGCCTCAGAGAGGTCCCCCACAAGGGAGGAGCGCGCCATCGGAGACGCCGCTAATCAAGGGGGATTCTTCCGCAATGGTTTCCTCATCTTCCACTATGTCTGCTCACAAGCGTAAGTTCACTGAGTCTCAGCCACAGACAGTTCTTCCATCGTTGCCACAGTTCCTTGTTGTTTCTCGGTCTGACGAAGGTCACGACTTTTCCACGGTCAACCCTTTTATTATTCGGAAAGGTGTTGATGCAATTGCAGGTCCTGTAAAGTCTTGTTCCAGATTACGGAATGGGACCTAGTTGTTAGAAACAGTCAGTGCCCTCCAGGCACAAAAATTGCTGCATACTTCACTGCTCCACACCTTCCCTGTCCGGGTGAAAGCACACCGCACTTTAAATTCCTCACATGGAGTCGTTTATACCCACTCCCTCGACGGATTGTTCGACGAGGAAATTCAACACTACCTGTCTGACCAGAGCGTAACGGCTGTTCGTAGAGTCATGAAAAGGGTTGACACGAACTTCGTTCCAACCCATACTGTCTTCTTGACATTTGACCGAGTTCAACTCCCATCGGACATAAAAGGGGGCTATGAGATAATTTCCGTTCGCCCCTACGTCCCAAACCCTACGCGTTGCTATCGGTGTCAGTTCAATCATACCAGCCAGTTCTGTTCCAACCCGGCCAAATGTGTTACGTGTGGCAAGGAAGCCCATGAGGGTGCTTGTCCACCTCCATCCCCTCGTTGCAGCAACTGTATGGGTGACCACGCTGCTTCCTCTCGAGATTGCCCCATTTTTAAAGACGAAAAGCTCATTCAGGAAATCAGAGTGAAGGAAAAGGTGTCGACCTTTGTTGCTCGAAAACTATTCTCCAGTCGAAAGCCCACTGTGCCTCAGACAGGAAAATACAGCACTGTCCTTGCCTCTCCTCGGCCAACAAAGGAGGCGGCCACGCAGATTTGTGATCTCACCTTTAGTGACATGGTCGTCAGATCGGCCAGCGCAAACATCGCCCGTTCAACCTCCCCACTTTCGCCTGCTCACTCTTTGGCTCACCCTTCATCGGGTTCTGCTAAATCTCGATCCCAAAAGTCAGACACCCGGACTTCCAAAAAAGAGCATACTTGTGAAGATTTTTTACGTACCCCAACTTCACAACCATCGGTTCCTCCTTCATTTAAACATCATGGTTCCAAGAAGGCTAATAAGAAACCCAGTTCCTCTCCTTCTCCGCCACGGCGTGTCTTATCTACAGGAACACCTGGCGGTAACCGCCCTCAGCCGTCTTCTGTGTCGCCGAGGCGCACTGCTGGCGGCCGATCAACCGACCGATCGCGATCACTGGTGGCAGGAGCTGCTCCTGAACAACCTATGGATCAGGATCTTCTGCCTTCAGCTGAGTGCCGTTCCACGCTGTCGGTCGCAAGCTCTGAGCAGTCGCTGAGTTGACGGCAACCTTGGTCACATTCTTCCATTTTCTGTCCACTGTATGTCCATTATCCATTGGAATATCTGCGGCATTTGAGCCAATCGGGATGAATTGTCGATCCTCTTACGATCCTACTCGCCGGTCATCTTCTGTCTTCAGGAAACAAAGCTGCGTCCCCACGACCACTTTGTTTTCCCCCATTTTCAGTCAGTCCGATTTGATCTCCCCTCTGTTGATGGCACTCCAGCACATGGAGGACTCACGATTCCTCTCCATGGTACTCTCCATTATCACCCAATCCCTATAAACACTTCCTTCCAAGCAGTCGCTGTCCGTCTTTCCCTTTCTGGATACCCCTCCTCCCTTTGTACTGTATACATTCCATCGTCCACACCAATGGCACGAGCTGATCTCCTTCATCTTCTTGGTCAGCTACCCCCCCCCCCCCCCCTCCTATTTGCTGGTTGGGGACTTCAATGCCCACCACCCGCTTTGGGGATCTCCACATCCTTGTCCGCTTGGCTCACTATTTCTAGACGTCTTCCACCAAATGGATCTTGTTTGCCTCAACACTGGGGACCCTACATTTTTGTCTGCCTCCACGACAAATTTCTCTCATTTGGACCTTTCGGTCGGTACTGTTCCGCTAGCTCGGCGCTTCAAATGATTCTCCCTTGCTAATACACACTCAAGTGACCACTTTCCATGTGTCCTTCGATTGCAGCCACAACCGCCATATATGCGCCCGCGACGCTGGAAGTTTGCCCAAGCCGATTGGACACTTTTTTCGTCTCTAGCGACATTCCATGACCGTCACTTTCCTAGCGTCAACGATGAGGTCACTCATATTACAGACGTTATTCTTACAGCTGCGGAACGTTCAATACCTCGCACCTCCGAATTGCCCCGGTGCCCCCCAGTTCCTTGGTGGAACGAGGCATGCTGTGACGCAATACGTGAGCGCCGACGTGCTCTTCGCGTTTTCAGACACCATCCTACTTTGACCAACTATATCCGCTATAAGCAGTTCCGTGCGTGGTGCCGTCGCGTCATCTGTAATAGCAAGAAGGCAAGCTGGGACTTCTTTACTAGCTCATTTAACACCTTCACTCCCTTTTCGGAAGTTTGGAGTCGGATTCGACGGTTATCAGGCGCGCCTAGTTTCTCCCCGGTCTCTGGGCTCACTGTCACGCATGATACATTAGTGGACCCCGTCGCAATTTCTAACTCATTGGGTCAACACTTTGCTGAGATTTTGAGCTCTTCAAATTACCAGCCAGCGTTTCTCACGAAGAAACGTGCAGCGTAATTGCGACCTCTTGCTTTCTCCTCTCAAAATCGCGAAAGCTACAATACTGTTTTCTCCATGTGGGAACTCCAACATGCACTCTCTTCTTCTCGCTCCTCCGCCCCAGGACCGGATGGTATCCACATCCAAATGTTGCTGCATTTATCATACCATAGTCTGCGTTACCTCCTTCGCCTTTATAATCGAATTTGGACCGACAGTACTTTTCCCAGACGATGGCGGGAAGCTATCGTCGTTCCTGTTCTGAAACCTGGAAAGGACAAACATCTCCCCTCTAGCTATTGCCCCATTTCTCTCACAAGTAGTGTATGTAAGGTTTTGGAGCGTATGGTGAATTGCCGTTTAGCTTGGTGGCTGAAGTCCCGCAGTCTTTAACACCTGCCCAATGTGGTTTCCGAAAGCATCGTTCTGCAGTTGACCATCTTGTTGCTCTCTCCACTTATATCATGAACAATTTTCTCCGGAAACGCCAAATAGTAGCAATATTTTTTGATCTGGAGAGAGCATACGATACCTGTTGGAGGACAGGCATCCTCCGCACACTGTTCTCTTGGGGCTTTCGCGGTCGGTTGCCCCTTTTTCTTCGCGAATTTGTGACAGAGCGCACATTTAAAGTGTGGGTGAACACTACTCTCTCCCGTACTTTCTCCCAAGAAAACGGGGTACCCCAGGGCTCTGTGCTAAGTGTTGTACTGTTTGCCATTGCCATAAATCCAATTATGGATTGTCTCCTTCCTGATGTCTCGGGCTCCCTCTTTGTGGACGTTTTTGCGATCTACTACAGCTCTCAACGGGCCAGCCTTCTTGAACGGCGTCTTCAAGGCTGTCTCGATCGCCTCCACTCTTGGAGCATCGAAACAGGGTTCCGCGTTTCTCCTAGTAAGACCGTTTGTGTTAATTTTTGGCATCATACAGTGTTTCTTCCACCTTCCTTACATCTAGGACCTGTCAATCTTCCGTTTTCAGACGTCGCTAAATTCTTGGGTCTGATGTTTGACAGAAAACTGTGCTGGTCCTCCCATGTTTCCTATCTTTCGGCTCGCTGTCTGCGATCCCTCAACACCCTCCGTGTCCTGGGTGGTACCTCCCGGGGAGCGAACCGAGTGGTCCTTCTCCGCCTCTATCGCACCTTAGTGCGCTCGAAATTGGACTGTGGAAGCATAGTTTACTCCTCTGCTCGGCCGTCTGTTCTTCGGCGTCTCGACTCTATCCACCACTGTGGATTACTTTTAGGGTCTGGAGGTTTTTACACCAGCCCTGTGGAAAGCCTTTATGCTGAGACTGCTGAACCTCTGCTGTCCAACCGGCGAGCTGTCCTTCTGCGTCGTTATGCTAGCCATCCGTCTTCCATGCCTGCTAATCCGGCCCATGACATTTTTTTCGACGCCTGCTTGGATTTAGGGTATGCAGGCCGCCCTTCCTCCCTACTACCACCGGGAGCCCGCTTCTGTCAACTGCTTCATTCTCTTTCCTTCCGTTTTCCTAAAACTTTCTTGACAACTTGGGGTACAGCACCGCCTTGGCTCCATCCCCGGACCTGCCTGCTCTGTGACCTTTGTCAGTTTCCCAAGGATGGTACCCCTTCACTTGTTTATCGTCGGGCATTTTCTGCTCTATGTGCACAAATGAAGGAAGCCACATTTATTTACACCGATGGCTCAAAAACATTGTTGGGTGTAGGGAGTGCCTATATTGTTGGCGACACCCCAAATCGATTTCGTCTTCCCAACCAGTGTTCGGTTTATACTGCGGAGCTTTACGCTGTTCTCCTGGCTGTCCAATACATCTGTCGCCATCAGTGGATACAGTATGTTATCTGTTCCGATTCTCTCAGCTCTCTCCTCAGTCTCCAAGCTCTCTATCCTGTCCCCCCTCTGGTCCACCGGATTCAGGACTGCCTACACTTGCTCCACTTGGGGGGCGTCTCGGTGGTGTTCCTCTGGATCCCAGGACATGTTGGTATCTGTGGAAATGAGGCGACCGATATAGCGGCCAAGGCTGCAGTCTCTCTTCTTCAGCCAGCTATTCGCACGATTCCCTTTGGCGATGTATGGAGTGTTTTATGTCGTCGTGTTGTTCTTTTATGGCACGCACATTGGTCGACACTTCCCCATAATAAATTGCGGGACGTGAAAGCTCTTCCCTGTGCTTGGACCTCTTCCTCCCGAACACGTCGTTGGGAGGAGGTAATTTTAACTAGACTCCAGATAGGGCACTGTCTTTTTAGCCATCGACATCTTTTAAGCGGCAATCCTCCCCCACTCTGTCCCCACTGCTCTCAGCTGTGGACGATAAAACACCTTTTACTTGAGTGCCCCTATTTTACTCCGTTACGCACCCGTCTACAGCTGTCGCCTGATATATCGTCCATTTTAGCAGATGACACGTGCTCAGCCGATCGCGTTCTCGAGTTTATTAGTGCCAGTGAGATGACGTTAGTCATTTGAAGCTCTTTTTGGGGACAACCAACCCCCTTGTATAGTGGTTTTTTAAGCTTTCCTTCTGATTTTAGTTTCTCCAATTTTTTGAGTTTCGTTCCCATTGCTGCTGGTTTCCGTTTTCGTTTTTTACCTTTTCCTAAGTCACTGGCCGGGTGCTAATGACCATAGCAGTTTTGCGCCCTAAAAGAAAAAAAAACACCTCTGCCAAAGGTACACCAACCTCCAGCCTTCTCCAGCTTCTCTCGCGCAGAAAGGGTCACTTGGAAGACTACCTTCTCAGGCACCCTCCAGCGTGACAGGTGACATCAGTCAGTGGCTCAAGGAGCCATGAGTGGCAGATCGAAGAGTTTCCCACGTTTCAAGGTTGCTACTATGGAGAAGGGGGGGGGGGGGGGGACGACAAAACTGGGTAAGAAGGAAGATGTTCCGGTAGCCTCTGTGCCACCTGTCCTTACCAGCTCTGCGTCTGAGGACAATTTGCTGATTTTGGCGTCCCCCAACGACCTCAATCACGCCCCTACCTCAGACGCACTTATTCTCGACTCGGGTTCTCCTTCAGTGGTGGTCGATGACCCAGCGGCATAATCTGCCTTCTCGGTCCCTTCACGCTTTTTTTGGCCGCGGACAATATCCTCCTCCAGTGGAATTGCAGCGGTTTTTTCCACCACTTTGCTGAGCTCCGACAACTTCTCAGCCTCCAGCCTTTCTTTTGCATTGCTCTCCAGGAAACTTGGTTTCCGGTGTTGTGAACCCCTGCCCTCCAAGAATATCGGTGTTATTACAAGAATTGGGCAGCTTATGAGAGAGTATCTGGTGGCATCTGCATCTACGTCCTTCACTCACTTTACAGCGAGTCTGTCCCTCTTCAAACACCTTTAGAGGCTCTTGCTGTTTGGGTGTGGATGCCTCAGGCTGTTTCTGTCTGCAGTCCCTATCTTCCACTGGATGGTGATGTCCCGCAGCATGCATTGGCTGCGCTGATAGCCCAACTGCCGCCACCTTTTCTGTTACTGGACGACTTCAACGCCCATAACCCTCTGCGGGTTGGATTGGTGGCAATAGGCCAAGGCACTGTCGTTGAGCAAGTGTTGTCACAGCTCGACCTTTCTCTTTTAAATAATGGTGCCTCCATACATTTCAGTGTGGCGCATGACATGTACTCAGCCATCGACCTTCCAGTCTGCAGCCCTGGCCTTCTACCATTTGTCCAATGGAGTGTGCATGATGACTTAAGCGGTAGTGACCACTTTCCAATCTTTCTGTCACTGCCAGAGCGTCACTCGCCTGGGCACCTCCCCAGATGGGCTTTGAATAAGGCTGATTGGGACTCGTCCATTTCCATTGCCACTATTGAGCCTCTATCTCATGATGCCATTGATCAGGTGGTTCTCACAATAACCACCGGCATCATTTCTGCAGTGGAATCTGCAGTTCCCTTTTCTTCTGGGTCCCCTCGGCAGAGGACTGTGCCTTGGTGGTCACCGGGGATCGCTGAGGCGATTCGAGATCGCAGGCATGCCCTCCAACATCATAAGCAGCACCCATCACTGGAACACCTCCTTACCTATAAGCGGCTCCATGCCTGAGCTCGATGCCTTATTCACCTACGGAAGCAAGAGTGCTTTGAAAGGTATGTCTCCACCATTGTCGTCCGTACCTCTACATCACAGATTTGGGCCAAGATTAGGCAGCTCTGTGGATATCAGATCCCCGTCAGTGTACCTGGGCTTTCACTGGATGGAGCAGTCTGTACTGAATCAGACACAGTTGCAGAACTCTTAGCCAGGCATTATGTTCAGAGTTCTGCTTCTGCGAATTACCCACTGGCCTTCCGTTCCCTGAAAGAGCGGTTGGAACGTCAGAGCCTTTCCTTCCATACGCACCACTTTGAATCGTACAATGCTCCATTCAGTGAGTGGGAATTCCAAAGTGCCCTAGCCGCTTGCCCTGATATGGCTCCCGGGCCGGATCGCATCCACTATCAGATGCTCAATCACCTCTCCAAGGACTGCCAGCAACACCTACTAAACCTTTTCAACCGTATCTGGGTTGAGGGTGAGTTCCCGTCTCAGTGGCGGGAAAGCATTATCATCGCAGTGTTGAATGTTCTGTGCAAGTTGCTCAAACGCATGGTGAATCGGAGGTTGAGTTGGCTACATGAGTCCCGTGGCCTTCTGGCTCCGTCTCAGGGAGGGTTCAATAAGGGCTGCTCCGCCACCGATAATCTGGTCTGCCATCTGTACGGCCTTTGCTTGCCGTCAGCATCTGGTTACCATCTTTTTTGGCATGCGGAAGGGGTACGATGTGACGTGGCGACATCACATCCTTACCACGCTTCATGGGTGGGGTTTTAGTGGCCGGCTCCTGATTTTTATTCAAAATTTTCTTTCACTTCATTCCTTCTGCATGCAAGTTGGTCCCTCCTGTAATTCCTCCCGAGTCCAGGAGAATGGGGTTCCGCAAGGTTCTGTCTTGAGTATCTGCCTCTTTTTAGTTGATATCAATGGACTAGCTGCAACTATGGGAACGTCTGTATCGGCTTCTTTGTATGGTGATGACTTTTGCCTGTGCTATAGCTCCACTGGCATTGCAGTTGCTGAACGACAACTACAGGGCGACATCCGCAGGGTGCAGTCCCGTCTCAATTATGAGAGCCTGCTGCATTGCGGTTGCTTGACCCCATACTTCACTGCGGGATCCAACTCGCAACTGGAGCTCCACACAAGCCCTATAAACAGCATACTTGTGGAGGCTGGTGTCCCTCCATTGTGGATCCGGCACCAACGACTACTGGCTACTTATGCTGCACATGTTTGTGGCTTGCCCAGGCATCCAGATTACTGTCTCCTGTTCTCCAACTCAGTCATCGATCTTCCAGAAAGGCGGCCCCAGTCAGGGTGTATAATCGCTGTTCACATCCGGGCTCTTCTCTCTGGGCTTGAGGTTTTCCCTCTCCAACCTCTTTTCTGGGCCCATATGTGTATACCCCCATGGTGTGTGCCCTGCCCGTGGCTTCAGCTGGATTTAGCACAAGGCCTGAAAGACTCGTCTCTTGTGAGGCCCTCTGCCGATGCTTTCATCCCATCCTTGCTGTGTTTCCCGGCTGTGCCATAGTCTGTACCAACGGTTCGATGGTTGCTGGTCGAGTTGGTTATGCCTTTACTCTTGGGTAACAATCTGAACAACGCTCATTGCAGGATAGCTGGTGTTTTTACTGCAGAGCTTGTAGCCACCTCCCGTGCCCTAGAGTACATCCGCTCCTACTCAGGTGAGTCCTTCGTTATCTGTAGTCCCTATCGACCAGTGTTTCGGGTCATTAACGTGCTGACACACTGGCCAACTGGCTATCAGTGCACCGGCCTTCCGGAATGTGATCTCCAGTCAGTATTGCAGCAAAAAGTCCTTGGTACTTACGGTGATGAATGGCGCGCCCTGCCTTCCCCCAACAAACTTAGGGTCATCAAGGAGACGCCAGGTTTGTGGAGCTCCACTTTGCGAGCCTCTCACAAGGACTCAGTTGTTTTCTGCTGGCTATATGTTGGCCACACCTGGCTGACGAACGGTCATTTATTGCACCATAAGAACGCACCTCCATGTCGCTGTGGATCAGCTTTGATAGTGGTCCACGTCTTGTTGGCCGGTCCGCTTTTAACTGCGCTCTGGCAGACATTTGCACTGCCTGATACGCTCCCCGCTCTTTTAATACATGACACTGACATGGCAGGCTTAGTTTTGAGTTTTATTCAAGCAGGGGGCTTTTATCGCTCAATCTGAGGGTTTCTCTTTTTTTGTGTTGAGTCTGGCCTTTGGCCTACGGTTTTAGATTGGGGTTTTTAGTGTACTGCCCCCTTTCTCCCCCCCTTTCTCCCCCCTTTCTCCCCCCCTTTCTCCCCCCCTTTCTCCCCCCTTTCTCCCCCCCTTTCTCCCCCCCTTTCTCCCCCCCTTTCTCCCCCCCCCCTTTCTCCCCCCCTTTCTCCCCGCCCTTTCTCCCCCCCCCCTTTCTCCCCCCCATGGTCGGACAGCCGCTGTAACACTCTGTGAGCTTTTAATTCCTCTTTTCTGGTCTTTGTCTATGTCTTTCTCGTTCTGTGTAGTCCCTTGTCCTCTCCATTGCTTTTCTTTCTTCCTTGCGGGTACTTCATGGTCAGAGTCATGGAAAAAGGGACTGATGGCCTTTGTAGTCTGGTCCCTTCAACCCCGACAAACCAACCAACTAGTACCAGATGCCCTTCCCGGTCTAAAGAGATGTCGCCCGATCATCAACCACAAGTAATTCGAGATGAAGATGAAGAAATGCCGCTGGCTCCTCCTGTTCCATCTGCTCCACTGCCGAGGTCAACACCATGCAACCTTCACCTGCAGCTGGGGCATTTTCATCCATATTCTCCTGTGCCCCGAATCACTAACATCACTGAGGACTCAGAGGAGGACCCCATGTATGTAGTGTTCATTCGCAGCATATGCTTTCCCCACTTCCCTAAGGATGAAGGGGTGTGGTATCCACCATTATTAAGGCTCCGCACCAAGCAGCAGTGTAATCCATTGCACACAGCCGAGAAATGCCACTAACAGTGTAGGCCGTCTTCATACGTGCGCTTCAAACCACAGCGATTGGCCACCCGTGACACTTGGTGATTGGCCACCCAGAATGTACAGCGACCCCAGCCACCAGTGCCATTAACTGTGAAACCTTATTTAACACTGCCACTGACATATACAAGCCACTTACCTATGTTCTGCTCCACAGCTCGTGTGTGCTACGCTGCCGTGGACCTGCTGTTCAATGTTAATTTGGCTGCACTCTGGACTTAGAATCCGAATGCTATATTGGAACTTGGGCCTTAACACTGACTAGGCTTAGCATGTCAATGGGCTTGTGATTCTGCCGGAATTCTGCGTTTCATGTGCACTTCCTGAACATAGGTATACCCAACATCATAATTTTCCATAAAGTGTTCAACTATAATGTGGCGCTTGGTAACAGAACCTTTTGTGCCAGTGTTGTGTCAGTAAAATGTAGAACGGTGATATATTTATTGTGTTATAACCAGAAATAACAGTAAGATTATAATAATTACAGCACACACAGAGGCAACGAGCCAATAATTCTTCTCATGCTCCATACATGAATTGAACGGGAAAATATCCAAATAACTGGTATAAGGGGGCGTACCCTGTGCCATGCACTTCAATGGTTTGTGGATGTACATGTAGGCTGCCTTTAAACAGACTAGGCTCAATGACCTTCTGTAAAACCATTAAAAATAATGCAAACTAATATTTTCAAAATCATTAAAAATAATGTAAACTAATTATTTCTGGGGAAGGGGGGGGGCATATAAAAGAAAAAAAACCCTGTTAGCTCAAAAGAAAGCTGCCAAACATTGTTCACAGTAATGTTTGCTTAATACCATTCAAACAAGCGAAAATTCTTGTCTGATGCACTGAAATATAAATGACTTGAATTTGAAATGTTCCTGCAACCTAAGCTACAAAGTTGATAACTTAAAAGTTCTTCTCGCAGAATGTTAAAGTGAAATAATGATTTGTTTAAATGAACATTGGCATATCTCTAATTTAGTAAATATTTTAAATAAAATTGAAAATTTCAACATTACAAGCAGCTATTGCAGGGGGAAAAAATTCCGTGGAGGACGTTGCATACTTTTGGATTCTTCTATAAGGTACGAAGTGAAAACAGATTTTAAATGTTTAAATGAAGATTGTATATTTCAAAGCTGTGCAAAGAGCTTGAAGACCTTAATGTGTTAGTGATCGCGGTGTACAGAATTCCACAAAGGGCATTAATTAAACCATTCCTCTCTAAATTCCAGTGCATTTTAAATAAACCAAAGAAAGAAAAAAGTGGTAATAGCTGCTGGTTGTAATGTAAACACTGCAAGTGGCATCAAAGAATCAACAAAAGTTGTTGATTCAATTAAAACGTCTGGTTTTAAACTAAATTTTTTGGAGTTCACCAGATAAAATGTTCACTCAGCCACATCCATTGATAACATTGTAACAAACTGTTAATGTACATAAATTATGTCTAGACTTAGGACTTTCAGTTGACTCAGCCTTGTTTGTTTCACTGCCAAAACTTATAAACTCGATACAAGAAAAAGTTATATCAAAAGACATTTCAATAAAACAAATAGTGAAATATGTTATGAGAAACTAACAAAAGTTAGCCGACTGTATAACAACTCCCAACTGCTTCAACAACCCTTAAAATATAAAAATTGGAAGTAGGGAGCAGTGGGAAAAAAACATGTCTGCTTCATTGATGGGTCGAAATCAGACCAAGGTGCTTCTGGGGCCGGCGTGTACGGGGCTCAGCCAAGACTGGAGGGCATCATCTCTGTAGGAAAACTGGCCTCGGTATTCCAAGCTGAAATTACTGCAATCTGGGCATGTGGGGAGGAGAATATGCGTCGGTGCTACAAGGACTATAGGATTTGCATCTATTCAGACATCCGTGAAATCATTGGCAGCCTGTGCAACGAGATCTAAGATTGTTGCAGAATGTGGAGCCAGGGGGAAGTAATAGGGTTAACCTAGTGTGGGTCTCTGGCCACTCAGGGATTGGGGACAATGAACAAGCTGACAGATTGGTCAGGATGGGGGCAAAGACTCCATTCATTGGCCTGGAACCTGTCCTGACAATCACAAAGGCTATGATCAAACTAGAGCTACAGGGCTGGCTTAGAAGACAGCATATAGAATACCGGACCATGGTCTATAAACAAAAACACAGTAAGGTAATGATGCCAAAGCTGTGTTTTAAAAGAAGCTATGTAATCCTGGGCTTGAACATAAAAGAGAATAAACTCATGGTTGGACTGATGACGGGCCATGGGAATTTCAAAAAACTCTTACATGCAGTGGGTATAATGGAAAAAAACTGTAAATGTAGGATCTGTGATGAGAGTAAAGAAACTGCATCACACCTAACCTTCGAATGCACGGCATTGGAGAGCAAGAGACAGAATTTTAGAAACAACTAGAAAAAATTTGTGGTAAGGTCTTACGGGACTGAACTGATGTCATCGGTCCCTAAGCTTACGCACTCATTAATCTAACACACACACACACACACACACACACACACACACACACACACACGCGCGCGCCCGAGTTGAGGACTCTAACCTCTGACGAGGGGGCAGCCTTGCGGACTGTGACAAGGTGCCTCAGACTGCTCAGCTACCCCACACGGCAGGACAACTAGACCTGAAAAAATGTCCAACAAATGTCTGGTAAGGGACTCCTTGCACTATTTAGGGGCATTGGTTGGCTTTGCTAGACATACAAGGAGTGATACCACACAATAAAGTCAGTTTCGGTGCGGGCAGTAGCGGGTTAGACCAAAGCTGTTTTAGCTTCCCTGCCAAAATCAAATCAAGTGAAAGTAAAATTGTCTCTCAAAGATGGTAATTAAACTAATGAAAATTTCAGTGATTTTTTTTGATAGTTCTTCTGAAGAATTTAATGAAACTTCCCCACTGAGAACATACTGCAATAAACCATCAAGCAAGGTAAGATGGATCACACAAGGAATAAAAATTTCCCATGAGAGGAAAAGAAAGTATAAAACCAGCTGAAGTACAACAAAGATCCTAGTTTTGTAAAATATATTAGAAACTATACAACTATTTTAAGAAAGTTGTGTAACCTTCAAAACAAATGACTAATAGTAAATTCAATCTAGAGCAAAAAATAAAAAAAGTTTGCTGTGAATTAGCTATCAGAAATCAAAAGCTAGATATTTCTGATCTGATATAAATCCAGCTCAAATATCTGAGTGCTTCAGTTAGTACTTCATAAATGCAGCCAATCTGATTTAGATGGAGCAAATTATGGACAGACAGTTAATAGTTCTGGATTGTAAGGCAATATCACAAAATCAAATAGGGGTAATGCAGGAGTAGGTTTAATAATGAATAAAGAAATAGGTGTGCGGGTAAGCTACTACAAACAGCATAGCGAACGCATTATTGTTGCCAAGATAGACACGAAGCCCACACCTACTACAGTAGTACAAGTTTATATGCCAACTAGCTCTGCAGATGACGAAGAAATTGAAGAAATGTATGATGAGATAAAAGAAATTATTCAGATAGTGAAGGGAGACGAAAATTTAATAGTCATGGGTGACTGGAACTCGATAGTAGGAAACGGGAGAGAAGGAATGTAGTAGGTGAATATGGACTGGGGGTAAGAATTGAAAGAGGAAGGTGCCTAGTAGAATTTTTCACAGAGCATAACTTAATCATACCTAACACTTGGTTCAAGAATCATAAAAGAAGGTTGTATACATGGAAGAAGCCTGGAGATACTGACAGGTTTCAGATAGATTATATAATGGTAAGACAGAGATTTAGGAACCAGGTTTTAAATTGTAAGACATTTCCAGGGGCAGATGTGGACTCTGACCACAATCTATTGGTTATGAACTGTAGATTAAAACTGAAGAAACTGCAAAAAGGTGGGAATTTAAGGAGATTGGACCCGGATAAACTGACTAAAGCAGAGGTTGTACAGAGTTTCAGGGAGACAATATAGGGAACAATTGATAGGAATGGGGGAAAGAAATACGGTAGAAGAAGAATAGGTAGCTTTGAGGGATGAAGTAGTGAAGGCAGCAGAGGATCAAGTAGGTAAAAAGACGAGGGCTAGTAGAAATCCTTGGGTAACAGAAGAAATATTGAATTTAATTGATGAAAGGAGAAAATATAAAAATGCAGTAAATGAAGCAGGCAAAAAGGAATACAAATGACTCAAAAATGAGATTGACAGGAAGTGCAAAATGGCTAAGCAGGGATGGCTGGCTAGAGGACAAATATAAGGATGTAGAGGCTTATCTCACCAGGGGTAAGATAGATATTTCCTACAAAAAAAATTAGAGAGACCTTTGGAGAAAAGAGAACCACTTGTATGAATATCAAGAGCTCAGATGGAAACCCAATTCCAAGCAAAGAGGGGGAAGCAGAAAGGTGGAAGTAGCATATAGAGGGTCTATACAAGGGTGATGTACTTGAGGACAATATTATGGAAATGGAAGAGGATGTAGATGAAGATGAAATGGGAGATTTGATACTTTGTAAAGAGTTTGACAGAGCGCTGAAAGATCTGAGTCGAAACAAGGCCCTGGGAGTAGACAACATTCCATTAGAACTACTGACAGCCTTGGGAGAGCCAGTCCTGACAAAAGTCCACCATCTGGTGAGCAAAATGTATGAGACAGGCGAAATAACCTAAGACTTCAAGAAGAATATAATAATTCCAATCCCAAAGAAAGCAGGTACTGACAGATGTAAAATTACCGAACTATCAGTTTAATAAGTCACAGCTGCAAAATACTAATGCGAAGTCTTTACAGACGAATGGAAAAACTAGTAGAAGCCGACCTCGGGGAAGATCAGTTTGGAGTCTGTAGAAATATTGGAACACGTGAGGCAATACTGACCCTACGACTTATCTTACAAGCTAGATTAAGAAAAGGCAAACCTACGTTTGTATCCTTTGTAGACTTAGAGAAAGCTTTTGACAATGTTGACTGGAATACTCTATTTCAAATTCTGGAGGTGGCAGGGGTAAAATAAAGGGAGCGAAAAGCTATTTACAATTTGTACAGAAACCAGATGGCAGTTATAAGAGTCGAGGGGTATGAAAGGGAAGCAGTGGTTGGGAAGGGAGTGAGACAGGGTTGTAGCCTCTCCCCTATGTAACTCGATCCATATATTGAGCAAGCAGTGAAAGAAACAAAAGAAAAATTCGGAGTAGGTATTAAAATCCATTCTTTTTTCAAGTTGTGCCACAAACTCCTCTTCTCCCCAGTTCTGTTGAATACCTCCTCATTAGTTATGTGATCTACCCAGCTAATCTTCAGCATTCTTCTGTAGCACCACATTTTGAAAGCTTCTACTCTCTTCTTGTCCAAACTATTTATCGTCCATGTTTCACTTCCATACATGGCTACACTCCGTACAAATACTTTCAGAAACGACTTCCTGAAACTCAAATCTATACTCGATGTTAACAAATTTCTCTTCTTCAGAAATGCTTTCCTTGCCAATGCGAGTCTACATTTTATATCATCTCTACTTCAACCATCATCAGTTATTGTGCTCCCCAAATAGCAAAACTCCTTTACTACTTTAAGTGTCTCATTTCCTAATCTAATTACCTCAGCATCACCCGACTTAATTCGACTACATTCCATTATCCTCGTTTTGCTTTTGTTGATGTTCATCTTATATCCTCCTTTCAATACACTGTCCATTCCATTCAACTGCCCTTCCAAGTCCTTTGCTACCTCTGTCAGAGTTACAATGTCATCGGCGAACCTCAAAGTTTTTATTTCTCCTCTATGGATTTTAATACCTACTCTGAATTTTTCTTTTGTTTCCTTCACTGCTTGCTCAATATACAGATCGAGTTACATAGGGGAGAGGCTACAACCCTGTCTCACTCCCTTCCCAACCACTGCTTCCCTTTCATGCCCCTCGACTCTTATAACTGCCATCTGCTGTCTGTACAAATTGTAAATAGCCTTTCGGTCCCTGTATTTTATCCCTGCCACCTTCAGAATTTGAAAGAGAGTATTCCAGTCAACATTGTCAAAAGCTTTCTCTAAGTCTACAAATGCTACAAACGTAGGTTTGCCTTTCCTTAATCTTTCTTCTAAGATAAGTCGTAGGGTCAGTATTGCCTCATGTGTTCCCATATTTCTACAGAATCCAAACTGATCTTCCCCGAGGTCGGCTTCTACTAGTTTTTCCATTCATCTGTAAAGAATTTGCATTAGTATTTTGCAGCTGTGACGTATTAAACTGATAGTTCCGTAATTTTCACATCTGTCAACACCTGCTTTCTTTGGGATTGGAATTATTATGTTCTTCTTGAAGTCTGAGGGTATTTCGCCTGTCTCATACATTTTGCTGACCAGATGGTAGAGTTTTGTCAGGACTGGCTCTCCCAAGGCTGTTAGTAGTTCTAATGGAATGTTGTCTACTCCCGGGGCCTTGTTTCGACTCAGATCTTTCAGTGCTCTGTCAAACTCTTTACACAGTATCAAATCTCCCATTCCATCTTCATCTACATCCTCTTCCATTTCCATAATATTGTCCTCAAGTACCTCGCCCTTGTATAGACCCTCTATATGCTACTTCCACCTTTCTGCTTCCCCCTCTTTGCTTGGAATTGGGTTTCCAACTGAGCTCTTGATATTCATACAAGTGGTTCTCTTTTCTCCAAAGGTCTCTTTAATTTTTCTGTAGGCAATATCTATCTTACCCCTGGTGAGATAAGCCTCTACATCCTTACATTTGTCCTCTAACCAGCCATCCCTGCTTAGCCATTTTGCACTTCCTGTCGATCTCATTTTTGAGACGTCTGTATTCCTTTTTGCCTGCTTCATTTACTGCATTTTTATATTTTCTCCTTTCATCAATTAAATTCAATATTTCTTCTGTTATCCAAGGATTTCTACTAGCCGTCGTCTTTTTACCTACTTGATCCTCTGCTGCCTTCACTACTTCATCCCTCAAAGCTACCTTTTCTTCTTCTACCGTATTTTTTTCCCCCATTCCTATCAATTGTTCCCTATATTGTCTCCCTGAAACTCTGTACAACCTCTGCTTTAGTCAGTTTATCCGGGTCCAATCTCCTTAAATTCCCACCTTTTTGCAGTTTCTTCAGTTTTAATCTACAGTTCACAACCAATAGCTTGTGGTCAGAGTCCACATCTGCCCCTGGAAATGTCTTACAATTTAAAACCTGGTTCCTAAATCTCTGTCTTACCATTATATAATCTATCTGAAACCTGTCAGTATCTCCAGGCTTCTTCCATGTATACAACCTTCTTTTATGATTCTTGAACCAAGTGTTAGGTATGATTAAGTTATGCTCTGTGAAAAATTCTACTAGGCACCTTCCTCTTTCAATTCTTACCCCCAGTCCATATTCACCTACTACATTCCTTCTCTCCCGTTTCCTACTATCGAGTTCCAGTCACCCATGACTATTAAATTTTCGTCTCCCTTCACTATCTGAATAATTTCTTTTATCTCATCATACATTTCTTCAATTTCTTCGTCATCTGCAGAGCTAGTTGGCATATAAACTTGTACTACTGTAGTAGGTGTGGGCTTCGTGTCTATCTTGGCCGCAATAATGCGTTCGCTATGCTGTTTGTAGTAGCTTACCTGCACCCCTATTTCTTTATTCATTAATAAACCTACTCCTGCATTACCCCTATTTGATTTTGTATTTATAACCCTGTATTTGCCTGCCCAGTCTTGTTCCTCCTGCCACCGAACTTCGCTAATTTCCGCTATATCTAACTTTAACCTATCCATTTCCCTTTTTAAATTTTCTAACCTACCTGTCCGATTAAGGGATCTGACATTCCACGCTCTGATCCGTAAAACGCCAGTTTTCTTTCTCTTGATAACGACATCCACCGGAGTAGTCCCCGCCCGGAGATCCGAATGGGGGACTATTTTACCTCCGGAATATTTTACCCAAGAGGACTCCATCATCATTTAACCATGATGCTATATATTTTAGAAAACAAACCACATGATTTTCTAATGGAAAGATCCTACTACTCAGAGGAAGATTTCATGAAGGATGAGGTGATATTTTGAGCAGAATCCTCAGAATGAATTAAAAATTTGTGCTAGTTATAGTGAGTGCACATTATGAAATAGCATTAAAAATTAGAAAGAACAGTGAATAAATTCTTCAACAAGCAATTTGTATGGTTGACAAAATTTTTAATTAAGTAAATTGTAACCCAGACATGTATCCTGTACATAAGACTATTGTTCTGAAATTCTGTATTTTATGGGATGAATAAATCACATTTCCAAAGTGCTGTCCGTGGACCTCTGCATGGCTCTTTCAGACAGTTTTCACATCTTTCCTACAAAAACACGAGTCTTGCATTTCTGCTGTTGTACTGTGGTCTGTCCTGGCTCAGAACCCTACTTAGGTGCCAAGCACCTGGACACTGTAGCACAGTCCTGTTTGTTAGGCCTCGTTTTTTTTCTTTCAAGAAACTGTGTTGGCTGCCCCATATTCATTACCTGAAGACTAACTGCACTCAGAAGCTTGACACTATCTGCTGCTTTGCCCATAAATGTTGAGGGTGCTACTCTTATATGTATTTACCAGGCCCTGGTTTTGTCCTGACTGCACTATGGTTGCCATGTTTGTGGCTCAGTGACTCCTTCAGCTTTGAAACTGTTAGATCCAGTCCACCATCATGGCATGTGTCTGGCCACTAGTGCATTTCAGTTTGTCTCTTAGTGTGCTTGCTGAAATGGAGATCATTCCCCTTCACATTCGATGGTACCAGCTCTTGGTCTCCTGTGCAATTGCTATTCGACAATTCCTTGACTGTCCTGCATACTCCAATCTCTTTCCCTACAAGGGGTGTTGTCATCCGGATTCATGCCCTTGGTTGGGAGTACCATTTGATGATCAGTAGACCCACAATAAGGCCACTCCAACTGTGGCTAAAACGTTTGGTCCTGCAGTATAACTTTTTACATTATGATGCAGTACTTTACTCAGAAAACTTTTGTCAACTGACTTTGGTGGAAACATATCCAATTATACCTGTAGGAGTATAAAATGTTGCTGATATTGGCTTCTCCTCATTAATTTATGCAAAAGGATGCACAGTAGGGTAACATTGCTCACTTTGTTAGGCTCTATAACCCTTAGGTTGTTGAAAACTCGGAAAACAAGATGCCTTTATACAAACAACATTTTCAGCAATACTGTAGATGAAATAACCTCTACCTGGAAATATTTTGTGCACTTCCTTTCTCATAAATACCAGGGTATTGCTTCATCATGTTGCAACCCCCCAGGGGGTCCACAACTCTTTTGTGGACACGTGCGTAGCGAGCACGGGACCCCGAGCTAATGTTGCCCTCCTTCCTTTCTGGGCTGCATACCTTCCCTTCCCTTTCCGCATCCCTCCCCGTCCCCCATCTTCGCCCCCCCCCCCCCCCCCCCCTCACCTCTGTCTCTTTCCTTCCCTTTCTCCCCCTCTGGGAGTATGGTTTGTGCCTACGTCCGGAGACGGACGCTCGAAACTGTTCCAAATTCCTTGCTTTTACACTTGCAAGTCCTCGTCCTTCCTCTGTCCTTCTCTTTTCCTTCCCTCTTCTCCTTGCCCTTTTCTCCGCTGCGGCGTTTGAGACCCCCTTTTCTTTCCTTTCCCTTTCTCTTTTTTCCTCCCTGTGCGTGTCTGAAGGCCGACCCACGCACTTCCATGCGTAGCCGGTGACGGGGTAACGCGTAATTCCCCGCCCCGGGTAGACAGGTAGGACACGTACGTACCCCCTGGTAACGGCCAGGCCCAGGGAGGGGTGATTACCCGAGCTGATACCTTCCGAAAGTGCCGATTGGTCCCTCCGTCCGTTTGTCGGGAGGTGTGACCTGAGGTGTGAACAATCACCTAAGGCGGGTGTGCCCTCGGTGAGGGCCCCCACAAGGGAGGAGCGCGCCATCGGAGACGCCGGTAATCATGGGGGATTCTTCCGCAATGGTTTCCTCACCTTCCACTATGTCTGCTCACAAACGTAAGTTCACTGAGTCTCAGCCACAGACGGTTCTTCCATCGGTGCCACAGTTCCTTGTTGTTTCTCGGTCTGACGAAGGTCACGACTTTTCCACGGTCAACCCTTTCATTATTCAGAAAGGTGTCGACGCAATTGCGGGTCCTGTAAAGTCTTGTTCCAGATTACGGAATGGTACCCTGTTGTTAGAAACACACAGTGCCCTCCAGGCTCAAAAATTGCTGCGTACTTCTCTGCTCCACACCTTCCCTGTCCGGGTGGAACCGCACCGTACCTTAAATTCCTCGCGTGGAGTCGTTTATACACGCTCCCTCGATGGATTGTCTGACGAAGAAATTCAGCACTACCTGTCTGACCAGGGCGTCACCGCTGTTCATCGGGTTATGAAAAGGGTTGACTCAAACATCATTCCAACCCGCACTGTCTTCTTGACATTTGACAAAGTTCAACTCCCATCAAAAATCAAAGCAGGCTATGAGATAATTTCCGTTCGCCCTTATGTCCCAAACCCTACGCGTTGCTATCGATGTCAGCGGTTCAATCACACCAGCCAGTCCTGTTCCAATCCGGCCAAATGTGTTACGTGTGGCAAGGATGCCCATGAGGGTGCTTGTCCACCTCCATCCCCTCACTGCATCAACTGTATGGGTGACCACGCTGCTTCCTCTCGAGATTGCCCCGTTTTTAAGGATGAAAAGCTCATCCAGGAAATAAGAGTGAAGGAAAAGGTGTCGACCTTTGCTGCTTGAAAGTTACTCGCCAGTCGACAGCCCACCGTGCCTCAGAAAGGAAAATACAGCACTGTCCTTGCTTCTCCTCGGCCAACAAAGGAGGCGGCCACGCAGACTTGCGACCTCACATTTAGTACCACGGTCGTCAGATCGGCCAGCGCAAAGATCGCCCGTTCATCCTCACCACTTTCGCCTGCCCACTCTATGGCTCACCCCTCGTCGGGTTCTGCTAAATCTCGAGCCCAAAAGTCAGACGCCAAGTCTTCGATAAAAGAGCATTCTCGTGAAGAGTTTTTACGTACCGCAACTTCACAACCATCGGTTCCTCCTTCATCTAAACATCATACCTCCAAGAAGGCTACGAAGAAACACAGTTCCTCTCCTTCTCCGCCAAGGCGTGTCCCAACTACAGCACCACCTGGCGGAAATCGCCCTCGGCCATCTTCTGTGTCGCCGAGGCGCACTGCTGGTGGCCGGTCAACTGGCCGATCGTTGGTGGCAGGAGCTGCTCCTGACCAACCTATGGATCAGGATCTTCTGCCTTCGACTGAATGCCATTCCATGCTGTCGGTCGCAAGCTCTGAGCAGTCGTTGAGTTGACAGCACCCTTGGTCACGTTTCTCCATTTTCTGTTCACCCTATGTCCATTATCCACTGGAATATCCGCGGCATTCGCGCCAATCGGGATGAATTGTCGATCCTCTTACGATCCTACTCGCCGGTCATCTTCTGTCTTCAGGAAACAAAGCTGCGTCCCCATGACCGCTTTGTTCTCCCTCATTTTCAGTCCATCCGATATGACCTCCCCTCTGTTGAAGGCACTCCAGCCCATGGAGGACTCATGATTCTGCTCCATGATACTCTCCATTATCACCCAATCCCCTTAAACAGTTCCTTCCAAGCTGTCGCCGTCCGTCTTTCCCTTTCTGGATACACGTTCTCTCTATGTACGGTATACATTCCATCGTCTACACCAATGGCACGAGCTGATCTCCTTCATCTTCTTGATCAGCTTCCACCCCCCTATTTGCTGGTTGGGGACTTCAATGCCCACCACCCACTTTGGGGATCTCCACATCCTTGTCCACGTGGCTCACTATTGCTAGACGTCTTCCACCAAGCGGATCTAGTCTGCCTCAACACTGGGGTCCCCACATTTTTGTCTGCCTCCACGGCAAATTTATCTCATTTGGACCTTGCGGTCGGTACTGTTCCGCTAGCTCGGCGCTTCGAATGGTTCGCCCTTGATGATACACACTCGAGTGACCACTTTCCATGTGTTCTTCGACTGCAGCCTCAACTGCCATATATGCGCTCGCGACGCTGGAAGTTTGCCCAAGCCGATTGGACACTTTTTTCGTCTCTAGCGACATTCGATGACCGTCGCTTTCCCAGCGTCGACGATGAGGTCACACATTTTACCGTCGTTATTCTCACAGCTGCGGAACGTTCAATACCACGCACCTCCGAATTGCCCCGGCGCCCCCCAGTTCCTTGGTGGAACGAGGCATGCCGGGACGCAATACGTGAGCGGCGACGTGCTCTTCGCATTTTCCGTCACCATCCAACTTTGGCCAACTGTATCCGATATAAGCAGCTCCGTGCGCGATGCCGTCGCGTCATCCGCGATAGCAAGAAGGCAAGCTGGCAATTCTTTATTAGCTCATTTAACACCTTCACTCCCTCCTCGGAAGTTTGGAGTCGGCTTCAACGGTTCTCAGGCGCGCCTAGTTTCTCCCCGGTCTCTGGGCTCACTGTCGCGCATGATACCTTAGTGGACCCCGTCGCAATATCTAACTCATTGGGTCAGCACTTTGCTGAGATTTCGAGCTCTTCAAATTACCCGCCAGCGTTTCTCCCGAAGAAACGTGCAGCGGAAGTGCGACATCTTGCTTTCTCCTCTCAAAATCGCGAAAGCTACAATACTGTTTTCTCCATGCGCGAACTCCAACATGCACTCTCTCCTTCTCGCTCCTCCGCCCCAGGACCGGATGGTATCCATGTCCAAATGTTGCTGCATTTATCAACCCATAGCCTGCGCTACCTCCTTCGCCTTTATAATCGAATTTGGACCGACAGTACCTTTCCCAGGCGATGGTGGGAAGCTATTGTCGTTCCCGTTCCGAAACCTGAAAAGGACAAACATCTCCCCTCTAGCTATCGCCCCATTTCTCTCACGAGTAGTGTCTGTAAGGTTTTGGAGCGTATGGTGAATTACCGTTTAGCTTGGTGGCTGGAATCTCGCAGTCTTTTAACACCAGCCCAATGCGGATTCCGACAACATCGTTCTGCCGTTGACCATCTTGTTGCTCTCTCCACTTATATCATGAACAATTTCCTCCGGAAACGCCAAACGTTAGCAATATTTTTTGATCTGGAGAGAGCATACGATACCTGTTGGAGGACAGGCATCCTCCGCACACTGTTCTCTTGGGGCTTTCGAGGCCGGCTACCCCTTTTTCTTCGCGAATTTATGGCAGAGCGCACATTTAGGGTGCGGGTGAACACTACTCTATCCCGTACTTTCTCCCAAGAAAACGGGGTACCCCAGGGCTCCGTGCTGAGTGTTGTACTGTTTGCCATCGCCATTAATCCAATTATGGATTGTCTCCTTCCTGATGTCTCGGGCTCCCTCTTTGTGTACGATTTTGCGATCTACTACAGCTCTCAACGGACCAGCCTTCTTGAAAGACGTCTTCAAGGATGTCTCGATCGCCTCCACTCGTGGAGCATCGAAACCGGCTTCCGTTTCTCACCCAGTAAGACCGTTTGTGTTAATTTTTGGCGACGTAAGGAGTTTCTTCCGCCCTCCTTACATCTAGGTCCTGTCAACCTTCCGTTTTCCGACGTCGCTAAATTCTTGGGTCTTATGTTTGACAGAAAACTGTGCTGGTCCTCCCACGTTTCCTATCTTTCGGCTCGCTGTCTGCGTTCCCTTAACACCCTCCGTGTCCTGAATGGCACCTCTTGGGGAGCGGACCGAGTGGTCCTTCTCCGCCTCTATCGCGCCTTAGTGCGCTCGAAATTGGACTATGGAAGCATAGTCTACTCCTCTGCTCGGCTGTCTATTCCTCGGCGTCTCGACTCTATCCACCACCGTGGATTACGTTTAGTGTCTGGAGCTTTTTACACCAGCCCTGTGGAAAGCCTTTATGCTGAGACTGCTGAACCTCCGCTATCCAATCGGCGGGCAGTCTTCTGAGTCGTTATGCTAGCCATCTGTCTTCCATGCCTGCTAATCCAGCCCATGACCTTTTTTGCGACGCCTCCTTGGATGTCGGGTATGCAGGCCGCTCCTCCTCCCTACTACCCCCGGGAGTCCGCTTCCGTCAACTGCTCCATTCTCTTCCCTTCCGCTTTCCTAAAACCTTCTTGACAACTTGGGGTACAGCACCGCCTTGGCTCCGTCCCCGGATCGACTTGCTCAGAGACCTATGTCAATTTCCCAAGGATGGTACCCCTACACTTGTTTACCGTCGGGCATTTGCTGCTCTATGTGCACAAATGACGGAAGCCACATTTATTTACACCGATGGCTCGAAAACATCGTTAGGTGTAGGGAGTGCCTATATTGTTGGCGACACCCCAAATCACTTTCGGCTTCCCGACCAGTGTTCGGTTTATACTGCGGAGCTTTACGCTATTCTCCAGGCTGTCCACTACATCCGCCGCCATCAGCGGATACAGTACATAATCTGCTCAGATTCTCTCAGCTCTCTCCTAAGTCTCCAAGCTCTTTACCCTGTGCACCCTCTGGTCCACCGGATTCAGTACTGTCTGCGCTTACTCCACCTGGGGGGCGTCTCGGTGGCGTTCCTCTGGCTCCCAGGACACGCTGGTATCTGTGGAAATGAGGCGGCCGATATAGCGGCCAAGGCTGCAGTCTCTCTTCCTCGGCCAGCTATTCAGTCTCTTCCGTTTACCGATCTACGGAGCGGTTTATGTCGCCAAGTTGCTCATTTATGGCATGCGCATTGGTCAACACTTCCCCATAATAAATTGCGGGAAGTGAAAGCCCTTCCTTGCGCTTGGACCTCTTCCTCCCGAACGTGTCGTCGGGAGGAGGTAATTTTAGCTAGACTCCGGATAGGGCACTGTCTTTTTAGTCATCGACATCTTTTAAGCGGTGATCCTCCCCCACTCTGTCCCCACTGCTCTCAGCCGTGGACGGTCAGACACCTTTTAATTGAATGCCCCTATTTTAATCCGTTACGCTCCCGTCTACAGCTATCGCCTGATCTATCGTCGATTTTAGCAGATGACACGCGCTCAGCTGACCGCGTTCTACAGTTTATTAGTGACAGTGAAATGATGTCAGTCATTTGAAGCCTTTTTTTTGGGGACAACCAACCCCTTTCTATAGTGGATTTTTAAGCATTCCTTCTGCCTTTAGTTTCTCAAATTTTATGACTTTGTTCCCATTGCTGCTGATTTTAAATTTCGTTTTTTTCCTGTTTTCTACGTCACGGGCTGGGCGCTAATGACCATAGAAGTTTTGCGCCCTAAAACCACAAACAAAAAAAAAAATCATGTTGCAATCCAAGGGGGGGGGGGGGGGGGGGGGAAAGCTGCTTCTTCGATGAAGACATGGTAATATTTCACCTAATGAAGGCACCTTCCTGTTGGGTGATAGTTTGTTGACTTTAAAAAACATACATGAATTGTTGAAAACTTCCTCACAAATGTGAAACAATAGTGGGCATTCACTAGAGCTGGAAGTACCACACTAAATATCTTTTGTAGTTCAAAAAATTAGGTTCATGTATTCACTTGGCTCGGTATGATGATGTGTTTGATGTCAATTGCCCACAAACAGTTTGGAAAATTCTGAAGATTTTCTAGATGTTGTGCTATGTTGAGCCACTTATTTCTGTTTATAGGCAACTGAAAAAAAGCAGGGTTGTTATTCTCTGAATGTGTCTTGTAGGTAATTTAAATGTTGTAGTTTTTTATCTGTACATCTAAAACTGCAAACATGCTTTCAAAAAGGCAGGCTATCTATTATGCATTGTTTTCAGGGGCCAGAACAGAAAGTTCATGATACATTAGCTACTGAACATGTAACACCTGATCCAGGGATATAGACACAGTGTGGTACGACGAAGAAAGTCATGACACTACAGCTACTGAAGCTGCTGTAATTGATAAAGATGGACCTCCAACGGGCAGAAAAAGGTAGAAGCTTGTACTTCTTCATAGCAAGTTGATAGCAAAATGTAAACAGCAAAAGGTGAAAGCTGTTCATGTTGTGATCTACTGTGTTTTAAATTGAAATAATTGGATTTTAAGTAAAAACCTATTTTGTTTCTCATTAAATAAAGGCAATAAAAGTTGTACATACACGAATTACGCAATTTATGATCGAAAATGCTAGTTTAGTATCTGATTGTACCTAAATTTTAAAAATCCAAGTAAATAAACTTTGTTATGACTAACGTTCGCAAATGGTCTTTCCAGCTAAGAATTACAAAAATATTTTATCGAAAATTGTAATTTTATAGAACCTAAAATACCTAATTTGATGTTAGAACCTGATTGTACCTAATTTTTAAATATTCTAAAAATATCTAATTTCATGTTAGAACTTGCTGTATCTAATTTTTTAAAAATCCAGTCAAATAAAATTTGTATGACTAAACGTACCCTTTTGGTCTTCACAATTACTTAGAAAACAGTAATTGAATGATAACTTGTTTGTTCACATGCGTGAACGCCAATCGTGAGTCACAGTGACAGCATACGCCAGGCTGTTTCAGCCCGCCCTGTTCTGCGGAGCGTTGACGCTCGCTGTGGACTGTCAAATTGGCCGGCAGGACAAGGAGGAGCCTTGTGACCTGCCTCCAACACCTTCCTGCCTTGTCGGAACAGCCAGTTTGAATCATCTGCACTGCCTACATTCAGTAGGTCACTGTGGAAAGTCAAGAATGCCGAAACTAGGCAGATCCAAATCATCTCTGATTCGTCACTTGTTACAAGGATTTTCTGGTTTCCCTACAGACGGAAGAGTTATTCACTCCAATGTGTACAACAAAAAAATGTAAGTAACATGTTGACCAATTATCTGCTACGCCCACTCACAGAACAGTGATTCCACTATTTTTTCCAAGTTATCGTGGGCCAGACATGTGTGAATGCAAAAATAGTGTTTCTAAACCCTTAATGTACATTAATTTTGCTAAGTATATCTTGTGCGTAAATTCTTCCACAAAGTATTTATCTTTTCTTTTTGTTTTTAGGTATGTTCTGAACAGAGGTCACATTTAAGTCAGCATGTTGCAGCGGTTAAACACCAGGCAAATTTAAAATAATAAATTAAAATTGAAACAAACATTTGTAACTAAACCAAATGCAACAAACAGAACTGAATTTAATCTTCAGCTGTGTTGAGCCATTGTCGCAGCAAACATACCATTCAAATCAGGTGAAAACAGCCAGATCCAAAGTTCTCCAGAAAAATACTGTCACCACATCATTCCATCAGAATCCACACTGAGAAAGAACTATTTAGATTCTTTATATGAAAATACATTGAGCAAGATAAGGGAAGACACAGGCGATTCATACATGTGGCTCTCTGTCAAAGAGGCAACTGACAGACAAGGTCGATATGTGAGTAATTTGACTGTTGGAAAGTCAGATCCTGAAACTAGCTCTGTACCTCACCTGATCTGCAGCAAGGAGCTAAAAAAGACTAACCAGGAAACAAATCCTCACTTTGTTAATAAAGCCCTCAAATTACATTTCTCCAACAGTCTAGATGAAAATAAATTACTTGTAATCTACGCTGATGCAGCCGCATACATGATTGCTGCTGTCAAATTGTTGAAAGTATTTTACCCAGCCTTGCTCCATATCATATGTCTTGCCCATTCCATGAATCATGTAGCTGAGATAATAAGTCTCGAATTTCCACATGTAAATAAGCTATTTCTGCCACCAAAAACATTTTTATTAAAGCACCTACAAGAATCCAGTTATTTCGAGAGGAACTTCCCAATGTACCACTTCCACCAGAACCCATACTTAATTGCTGGGGAACATGGCCACAGGCAGTAGAGTATTACAGCAGGCATTTGGAAGACATTAAGAACCTTGTTCTTAAATTGTGGGAGGAGCAGTGAGCATTACTTCAGCTAAAGATTTTCTAAAGGACCCAATAATTTCGAACAACATTGCATACATAAAATCACATTATGCATTAATGGTGCCTATTATTAAAGCTCTAGTGTGTTCAGGGAAACCAGTCTACACGCAACTGCGATTGATAGAAGAGGTCACAGAAAAAATCGACTTGGTCCCCAGTTCTATTGGTATGAAAGTGAGAAACTAAAGACAGTGCAATAAAAAATAAAAAATAAAAAAAAAAACAGGACTGACCACCATCTGCACAGTGGTTGATATCTTATCGAGTAAATCAACAGAACATGAGTGTGCAGTCTGCGCCTAATACTGTCAATTAAATACACTCCGATGACATCTGTTGACGTGGAATGCTCATTCTTGGCATATAAGATGCTATTAACAGACAAGACATGCAGTTTCTCAATGGAAAATGTGGAGAAAGTGTTAGTTATTTACTGTGACTGTAATTATGGACATAGATAATAATATAGTGTGGATTTTTGTCAATCTATTTATCTTCCTAGACAATAAAATGTCACATTTTGGTCGCCTATTTCCAGATTATTATAACCTATTTTTGTAAGTTATAGAACCTATTTTAGGTACCTAATTTAAGATTTTTCAGAACCTAAAAGTCTGAGGTCTAGTGATGACACTTCTGAAATAGCGATGCACAAAATAAACTACTGTACGTTTAATTTTAAAATACCCAACATTCTGCAGCCCTATGATTACATAACTGCAACTGTCAACAAACTGGATCTTTTGCAAATACAGTTCCACATGGTTAGGGTGTGAGTCAAGTTGGTCATCACTCAAAGGGTCAGAAAATTCAGTTAGTGTAAATATATAAAAGAATACAATGATGATATTATATTTTGAATAATATGGATTTTCAGGGTTATGCCTTTCAGCATTCAGAGGAAAAGTGCTATAAAAATATAGGCAATGAGTGGTTTTTATCACAAGAAGATGCATACACCACTTTGTTTACCGCAAGACCTGGGGTGTAGACGTAGCATAACAACTAGAACTGAAGACAGGGATTTGTATAGAGTAGTATCTTCGTGACCATTTATTTATGCGATGTTGCATTCGGTGCAGACTTGGACTCTCTGGCAGCTGGACACTGGCCAGGTTTTATATCAGGGAGCTGCTGGTACCTACCACAGGGTAGAGCTCATTCCTAAATTTAAGAGTTAAATATCCCCAGGTCTATGTGACACCCCGCCGTGTCTCCTAAAAGCACCCCGCGAATTTACAGACAAGTCACACACATCCAGTTGCTTCTCTGATTACCTAAAACTTGTAAGTGTTCTTCCCACCCACTAAAAGGTCATACAGAAAAAATGGGGAATAACATACCACTTTCATTATTGTTCCATTTTTCTTAAATAATCGCAACCTACAAAAAGAGAATTATGGATTATTTACATAAATATCAATTGCCTTTGGCGAATGTGGCAATGCAAAGGGTAAAGTGAAATACAAAGAAACCAGTTGGTGGAACGATAGAGTAAAAGATGCAATTAAAAAACGTAATATAGCTAAGAAATACATGCAGTTTGAAAGAAGAAATCAGAACCAGAGGCTGGTACCAAAAGATGAACTCAAGGTGTCAACACTGGAGAAGGAATACCAACAAAAGAAAGTCCAAGCAAAAGAAGAAAAGGAGAAGAGTTGGGAAATATTCGCCCAGAAGCTTGAGCAAGGTAGCAAAGGGAACCAAAAACTGCTCTATGGGTTTTTGAAAAGTAAAAGAACTGATAGAGAAGACATAAAAGTGATTGAAACAGAGAATGGGGATATTATCAGGGAGCTGGAAGGTATCAGAAGACGGATGAAGACTTATTTTGAAATCTTACTGAGTGGGGAAGGTGCACAAGAAAGTGACACCGAAGTCTTTGAATTAGAGGAATAGCAGTATCCAATCTCTTGGTTAGAAACAGAGAATTCCCTGAAACAGATGAAAAGTGGGAAGGCAGCTGGAGTAGATGAGCTGACAGTGGATGTGATTAAAGCCGCAGGAATCCATGGAATACAATGGTTACACTGGGTCCTTGGAGGTGATGTGGAAGGAAAACAAAGTGCCGGATGAATAGAAAAAAGGAATTATAATACCATTGTTCAAGAAAGGTAGTAGAAAGAAATGGACAACTATCGAGGAATCTCACTCTTATCACACTGCCTTAAGATAATGGAAAAGGTCGTAGAAAACATATTGCGGAAAATTCTAGAACACCAATTAGAGGAAAAACAGTGTGAGTTCAGAAGTAATACGTTAACAGTAGATCTCATTTTCTCTCTCTGTCAGTTAATGAAGAAATATTGGGAAAAAGGAAAGGACTTGATAGCAGTATTTGTGGATTTGGAAAAAGCATATGGCAGTGTACCACGGGATAAAATATGGCAATGCTTGAGAAATCATAATGTTCCTGATTCAGTAATTAAAAAAGTCTAGATGTTGTACAATGGTTGTCATAGCAGTGTACAAGTAGGAGGTGGAAGATCAAAATGGTTTAAGACAAAGAGAGTTGTTCAGCAAGGCAGTTTGCTCTTCCCTTTACTCTTCATTACACTTATGGACACAATCATGAAAGAAATCAAGGATGAAGAAAATGAAGATCTCAATGCTTTTGTTTTTGCCAATGACATCGCCATATGGGGAGAGACGGAAATGGAGGTTCAGAGGAGACTATATTACTGGAACACAAAATTTAAGAAATTCGAGTTAACTGTGAATAGGAACAAGATAGTGGCAATGAAGAGGAGCAGGACACCCACACCTTGTCACATCATACTGGAGGGGGAGAAGGTTGAATGTGTGAAAAACTTCAATTATCTGGGTAGCATCATATCATGTGATGGTAGTTCCAAACTAGAAGTCTTAAACAAAATAACGAAAGGATGTAGCTTCTTCCACCAAGTATGAAATCTAATCTGGGACAAGGAAGTCCCTCAAAGAGCCAAACAGACCATGTATAAAACTTATCTCGCGCTAAACATGATGTATAGTCTAGAGGCCTATGTCATAAATAAGAGAGAAGAGTGTCAAATACAAGCATGTGAAATGAAGTTCCATAGGTCAGCTCTACGAAAAACTAGGAGAGACCTGAGGGTGACATTGAGTACAGAGGAGAGAATGAGTGCTTTGAGATTGAAGTGGTTCGATCATGTGAAGTGAATGCACCCGACTTGAATTCCACGCCAGTATTTGGAGGTGGCAGTACCAGGAAGAAGACCAGTTGGGTGGCCTAGAAAGAAATGGACAGATCAGGTTAAGGAAGATCTCAAGAGGAGAGTAGTAACATGGGATGTAATGGAGAGGGAAAAGCTATACCAGCACAGAAACCAATGGAGGCATATCGTTCACAAAGTACCTACACGGCTCGCTGGAAGGAGATGATGATGATGATGATGATGATGATGATGATGATGACCACCACCAATTCAGTACAATTCTGTGTAGAAGACCAGTTGAAAAGTGAACAGAAGTCTTCAAACCACTAATGCATATGTAAACCTGTTCCATGTGCTTGTACAGTCATCTAGGAATGTAGAATCTGCCTGTTGTCCTTCATCCATAGTTTCCAGTATATCGTGTGAGACAAGGCAAGCTGAGTATGGCATGAGGGGCGATGTCTAAAACCAAGATGATTTGTGGACATAAGCTTCTCAGTCTCAAGACAATTTATCATATTTGAACTGAGAATATGTTCAAGGATTCTGCACCAAACCAGTGTTAGTTATGTTGGTCTGTGATTTGCAGGTCAGTTCTTCTGCCCTACTTATACATAGGAGTCACCAGCATCTGTCTCCAGTGGCTTGGGATGGCGCACTGGGCAAGAGATTTGCAATAAAAGCAAACTGAGTAAGGAGCCAGTGCTGCAGAGTACTCCTTGAAAAACGGAAGTGGGATTCCATCCGGACCTGGTGACTTTGTTTTCAACTCCTTCAGTTGTTTCTCTATGTCACGGATGCTTATTACTGAGATTTAAAACTTTGCTTTTCATTTTGGTATCTTCAACTGCCACACAAGACTGGTCAAAAGTGACTGGATGGGAGCCTTAGACCTATTTAGCGATTTTACATAGGACGAGAATTTTCTTAGTTATCTGCCAGATCTTTTGCTATGATATGCAACTCTCCTCTGAATGCGAAGATATTTTGTTGATGCCGACCTACGTAGGGAGAAATGATCACCATGATAAAATATGGGAAATCAATACTGGTATGGAAAGATATAAGTGTTTGTTCTTTCCACATGCTATACGAGATTGTAATAATAGAGTATTGTGAAGGTGGTTCAGTGAATCCTCTGCCAGGCACTTAAATGTGATTTGCAGAGTATATTTGTAGATGTAAAGTGTGGTGGTGATAGTAGTTGTTTGCTTTGAGCAAAAATATTTTAATAGAAGCACAAATCTTTACTAACTTTTGTTTGTCTCCTTTGAACCGGGAGTCCAACAGCCTTTGCCTCCTCAGCATTTTCCGAATCTTGTTGTTATACTATGGTGGGTTTTTCCATTCTTAATCCACTTACTGGGTACATAGTTCTCCAGATAACGACCTACAGTCTGCTTGAACTCTGCCCGTAATTCCTCTACGTCAATCTCTCTGGAAATAAGTGATGTCAATTCACTGTCTAAGTGAGATTCTAGTAACTTCATATCTGCTCTTTCAAACAAAAACACCCTCCTAGCCAAAGACTGATTTATTAACTTTTGCAACCATAGTTGCTATAATGACTTCATGATTGCTAATCCCCCCTTCTATACTGACGCTGTCGATAAGATCCCGCCTATTTGTAGGTACAAGATCTAAGATATTTCCATTGTGTGTGGGCTTGTGAACTAGCTGCTCAAGACAGTTTTCAGAAAATGTGGTGAAAAGTACTTTGCATGACTGTCTTTCTGTACCCCCATATTGAATCCAAAAACATCACAGTCAATACTCGGTTGGTTAAAGTTGCCTCCAACCAGTAAGCATGAACTGAGTATTAACCCGTTACTGACCATAGACATTTTTTGAATGACTCTAGAACTGTCACAGCAGAATCAGGTGGCCGGGTAAAAACATCCAAGAATTAACTTGGCAACCAGATAACTTCACTGTTACTCAACTATGACATAAATAGATCCAGTATTTTTGTCAACTGCAATGAACACTGCCCCTTCTGTGGTCTCTAATCTGTGTTGCCAATACACATTCCATGACTTGCTAAATCTTTCAGAGCTTTCCACTTCAGATTTCAGCCAGCTGTCAGTCTCCAGGGCAATCTGAGTGTGAGAACTTTACTGGAGAGCAGTAAATTAGGGAACTTTGTTACAAATACTTCGATAATTTACTGATAAAATTTTGACAGTTGATGTGTCTTTATTGTGAGCACTGTTTGACTTCCCTTGCTGTGTAATGACTGGCAAGCGTTCATCAGAGTACCTCCAATAAACGCCTAGCCTAAAAAACCCTGATGTGTAGTGCACTCCTGATCTGTTAAGTGGAGCCCTACAAATCCCCAACCTATAATGCAGGTCTAGAAACATGTAGCCAAGACTATCAACTCTTGGAACAATGCTGCTCATTGTGAAGTCTGCTTGCACCCCATTCTTGAGGCCACCAGCCTACGTCACACTCAGGATGCTGTCTGTATGAACTAAGGACAGCCTCAGTACCAATGCGACAGGCCTCGTTGGCGCCGATGTGAGCCATAATGTGCAGACGACTGCACACTACTATCTCGATAGCAGCAGACAGGGCCGCCTCCACATCTCAGATGAGGCTCCCCGGCATACATACGGAGTACACATTGGCTTTCTGTACAGCCTTAAATGCTATTTGGCTAAGGGTTTCCACAGCACACCTAACGTTAAAGCTCCCGATAGCTAGCAAACCTCTGCCTACATGTTGCTGCTCGGTCCCCGCCGAAGGCGTGGCCAACTGTCCACTCCAGACATCCAGTCTCACATTGACCCTCTGCTCTGCTTTGAATGATGCAAATGCATCACCACCCACCACTCACTCTGCTGCGAGGGCCTCAGGTGCACTAGAAGGTGCCTCAATAGCAGAAGCTGTGGGTGAAACAAGCAACATGTGTCTTGTGCACAGCATGCACACTTCCTACCCATCCTTGCAAGACTAACTGAAAAAGTAAACTGTAAAATCAGACTGACTCCTAATTATGCAACTTGCTACTCTTGTGATGTGTTACCAATTGCCACTGGTGTCTCAGTGAGCTGTGTAGCTGGCTGTTCAGAATAAATGACAACTGCGCTACAAACTGTCTAAATTTACACTTACAAAATGTGAGCTTATGCCTGCTAAATGGAAACGTGCCCAAAATTTTAAGATCATGCTGCAAGAAGAACACAGGAAAATATAAACACTTAATTTGCTCCTCTGTAGATGTGTATTGTATCAGTCGAGATCTGGCTAAATAACTTGCTGGAGTAGAGTGCAGATGGTATGGAGGTATTGGACCAGTGGCTGTAATATTACTCTGCACCTTTGCTATGACACTGGATAAATGAGGTATTGGCAATGCAGGAAGCAGAGAGACACAGTTGGCAGATGTGTGGTATCACATGGTAACAATCTTAAACAGTTTGGGCACTCAAAACACAAGCTCCTTGTTTGTAAAACAAACAAACTGTCAGCTTCAATAATGGCATGATAATTGTGCATAGGATGCACCCTGGTGGGTTGTGTATCTAAGTCTCATCCGGACTGATGCAAACTGTTGCTTAATGTGAAGTTTTCAGACATGTCAAACAGACATCAAGAAATAAAGGACCCTATTGAATCAGGAGCGAAATACGCACACTTCAAACTGCAAGGTGCATAAAAAAAAATCTACAGTCTGTTTAAGAGCTGACAAGAACATTACTACCATATCAGCAAATTACAGGTTGTTTATGTTTACATAATTCAACAAAAAATGTGAATCATCGTTCATGGTTTAAAATGATTCAGGACAACTGCTGTTCTCAAGCTGGACATTTGCTTGGGTGAAACCATATCATTCACAGTCATTGTGGAAATCTTCACACTAACTACTGACGTAGACTTCAGTGACATCGTGGTGGTAAATTGTATGAATAAATAACCAAAGTGTAAAGTCAATGGACCAGTTGTGAACACAGATCACTACATTGCAGGTGGGTATGAAGGATGGATAACTTTTAAGAACACAAAGTTTGGACTTGTAACAAGGTTTTAAGCAGAACATCTACAAATATACAGCCAAGGTCCCCAGAATCAGAACAACACAGATGATGTCTTCCTAGAAGCAAGCAGACCAGTGCTCAGGTGAAACTTGTAGGACTCGCTTCAGTGGGAGACTGAGAACGGTCATATGTTTCAACTAACATAGGGATATATATATTCCAATCCCGGGAGCGGAAAGACTTACCTTAGGGGGAAAAAAGGACAGGTATACACTCGCACACACGCACATATCCATCCACACATACAGACACAAGCTCTCCTTTAAAACCCACTTCCTTTCGTCTTCCCCTCTCCTTCCCTCTTTCCTGATGAGGCAACAGTTTGTTGCGAAAGCTTGAATTTTGTGTGTATGTTTGTGTTTGTTTGTGTGTCTATCGACCTGCCAGCGCTTTTGTTCGGTAAGTCACCTCATCTTTGTTTTTATATATAATTTTTCCCACGTGGAATGTTTCCTTCCATTATATTGATATATATATATACACACATACACACAAAATTCAAGCTTTCGCAACAAACTGTTGCCTCATCAGGAAAGAGGGAAGGAGAGGGAAAGACGAAAGGATGTGGGTTTTAAGGGAGAGGGTAAGGAGTCTCACACACATATATATATATATATATATATATATATATATATATATATATATATATATATATATATATGGATGGATATGTATGTGTGTGTGTGCGCGAGTGTATACCCATCCTTTTTTCCCCCTAAGGTAAGTCTTTCCGCTCCCGGGATTGGAATGACTCATTACCCTCTCCCTTAAAACCCACTTCCTTTCGTCTTTCCCTCTCCTTCCCTCTTTCCTGATGAGACAACAGTTTGTTGCGAAAGCTTGAATTTTGTGTGTGTATGTGTCTGTTTGTGTTTCTATCGACCTGCCAGCGCTTTCGTATGGTAAGTCACATCATCTTTGTTTTTAAATATATGTTTTCCCACATGGAATGTTTCCCTCTATTTTTATATATATATATATTGGGATTGGAATAACTCTTTTCCCTCTCCCTTAAAACCCACATTCTTTTGTCTTTCCCTCTCCTTCCCTCTTTCCTGACGAGGCAACCGCGTGGAATGTTTCCCTCTATTTTAAGGGAGGAGGGTAAGGAGTCATTCCAATCCCGGGAGCGGAAAGACTTACCTTAGGGGGAAAAAAGGACGGCTATACACGCGCGCGCGCGCACACACACACATCCATCCACACATATACAGACACAAGCAGAGAGAGATATCTCTATTGTGTGTGTGTGTGGGGGGGGGGGGTTGGGTGTATAATGATGGTGGAAACTGATTAATGATTGCTGCTTGAGTAAATGGAAAAAATTGATTGGAAAGAATAGTTGAAAGAAATTGGAAGGTAATTTCTGAATCCGTACACAATCCGGGGGTGACTTTAACTCATACCAATACCACAATATCAACAGATCCTAAATATCAATACATTCAAGGTCAATATTCATAATATGCATCACTTACTGCTTCATGTTAATTCCATTGTGCATAGTCATGATTATAACAATGCCGATGCAGGATCTAGGCAGTGGATGAAATGATCAACAGAGAGGGATGCACATCTCACATGTGCAAATTAATTTTACCTTTCTAATAACTCTGAATGAATTGAAGAGCGTATTCCTTCTTATTTTTCATGCAGATGTATCAAAACGTTGTCCTTGCCACAAAACAACTCGTTGATCTACATTTGGCATTGTGCATATCCCATTCAGTTTACACATAGCTTACATGTACAAAAAGAAAGGAACAAAAAAATAATACGATTAAACACAAGGACCATGGGTGAAATAATTTGCACTGTCCCAACCGGTTGCGATACCATTCAGTGTGACTTTTTGCAGTCATTTATTAGGGTAATTTGTTCTTTCTGTATTCATTCTGATGCAGATTTAAGGAACATAGCTTGCTTGCTGATAAACTGTATTCTGATGTGGGTGAGGAATGGGGTACAGTTTTGTCCAAGAATGCAGCTTCCAGTTGCCTTGCAGCTAAGCAGTTTATGCCAAATACAATTTTAATGCATTGACATTGAAATTTTTCGTTACTATGCATCACTTTTCTGACTATCTCTGCTATACCTTACATACCAATGAACAAGTTGGATCCAAGAATACGTCCGAACGCAGTCCAGTACCTTTACATAGTATCAATCATATGCTATATGCAGCAATCAAACTAAATTTTTGCAATGTGGTGATTTAACTGTGGGATATAATTCTATTTACAGAAGAATATTTGTTTTGACATTTTTCTGGCTTTGAATTGTGTAGATAAATTTATTGAAGTGTTTTGAATTTTCACGTCAGAGGAAGGTGACATGTAAGTGCCGCATTTATTCCGTGGACAGAGGAGAGAGCTCTTTTGCTTTATTATATTTTGTTGGACGAAGATGTGTGCGTGAATTAATAATTCGTCTTGGTGATTTGTTCGCATTATTTCTAGGGAAAAGTGCTACATTGTGTAATTGGTACATTAATCCAGTTCTATTGCTTAATAACGTCGATGAGAGTAGTTTGGAGTCACATGGGGAACACCAAATTAAAACTTTGGTATAGAACGCGCTCAGCATTGTGTGCAATTGACTTGTCGAAGTAATTGAAAACACGCAGATTTGAATAGCCGCACGATAAAAAATAGTGTGGTCTGTAAATAATTAGCAGAGATTTAAAGACTCACCCATGCTAAGTATTAAAATATTGAATTTTGAAATAATCGGAAATACGGAGTAGCTTATTGATTCCGTTGCAAGGTTGCATGAATCATTCAGCACAATTACAGTTGCTTACGAAATCACACTATTTACAACGAGTGGATGCAGCATGACTGCAGTTTTATTTCAGAAGCATAAATAAACCGCAGTACGACATATTCAATATTGTTCGAGTTTTCTTATTGTAAAACCAATCTTTTGAACTTTGAATGCAGGTACACTACATACCTGTCGGAAGTTTGGTGAGGGCGACCAGATATTCATTTCGAGAAGAAAAAAAATGGAATTAAAAATACAAATCCACACTGGGACACTAACTGAACAGTCACACTCACTGAAACTCTATGTGCCATTCTCCCTCACTCCTTCCCTGATACGAGCAAGCTGGAAGACAAGACGACACCAAGTGGTTCACATGATGTTGCGAAAGGAGGGGGGGAAAAAGCGGTTCATGTTGGCGCCCAGCCTGTCGGCCTGAGTGCGTTGCAGCATGAAGAGCAAATTTGGAACTGCAACTTAACGCAAGTCATCTACAAGTGTGCGAGTTATCTATTTGGAAACGTTGTGTTAATGCATTGAAGTGTTGTCTATAGTGGATAAAGATTGTGTTTATGTTAAATGTTTGCTCCAGAATAAGTAACCATGCACAGCAGAAATCGTAGAGTATGAGGTGAAGTAAACTCGAGGTTGGAAATGATAAGTGAAGATAAGGGGGTTGTATCTCATAGGGAGATAACTGTTGAAACTGGTGGGGAAACACGATCAATGGAGGTTGATGTTTCAAATGTTGAGGCAACATTGGATGTAGATTCTATCCAAAGTAAAGACAGGGACGTGGGAGAAACTGTAGATGTGGTAAGTTCAAAGGAAGGGAAAGATGACACTTTGAAGATTACAGTTTTTAGTGGTGATGAGTTTACATGACTGATGGGTATCATGACGAAGCTTGACAGTAAATTTGATAGGCAATTTGGATTATTACAGGAAGACAAAGGTTGTTTAAAAGAGAACCCCAAGCAATTACAGGAAGATACAGATTCTTTGAAACATGATGATAAATCACCGAATGAAAAATTTGATAAATCAACTCTCGATTGGAAAAAACAGTTAAGTGAGGAATTCAAAGGGCTTGAAATCATGGTTTCTAAAGACTGAAATCAATTACGTTCTGAAGTAATAGGGAAGGTCGAGGACATTGAGAAGAAATGTAGGGAGATTTCTAAGAGACCAAATGATCTAATAGATTGAATTTCAAATTGCGAATGTAGTTCCATAAAAACCGGTAAGCAAATTGACAACTTGAGCAGACTGGTCACGGACTTTGAGAAAGATGCTTGTCAAGGGATAGATCAGTACTTGAGAAACCAGACAGTGAAATTAGATGATGGTTTAAATGATTGGATCAAACTAAAAAATAAAGAGTATTTTTAAAAGTAGGCATTTTCCTAATGTTTCTACAGGAAGGAATGAGAACTGTCGTAAAATCTTTGTAAAGAATTTTAAACATATTTTCCCAAAGAGTTGATCTGAACAGGATCGACTACATTTCAATGCATCTAAAATTACGGGTGAAGCAGCACTGTTGGCTGTGGAAGCAATTGAAAAGTGCCAAACATGTGCGGACTTTGAGTGACTGTTACTAGCAAAGTATTGGTCTAACAGTAAACAAGAACGACTTCACAAGGAAGTATACCAGCCAGAATTTTATAACGGCAAACCAGGTTCCCTGAGACAGCATTTTGAAAAATATATTAATAAGACTAGGTATTGGATCTCATATCTCATTGAGAAGTAACTCGTATTTTGAAAGGCATACTACCAATCCGTATACGAGAGAAACTTATTAACGTCCCAGATTCCAATGTGGAACAATTTCTGGCAGTCGTTGACTCGATAGATATGATTTTAGAGGATGCACAAGCTTCTAAAGATAATGGTCAAATGTCTAATTTACAAAGAAATGACCAGGGCAATAATAATAACAACCAGAACTTCAAATACAGCCATAACAGTAAATATTAGAATGAAGAGCGTAGGAATGACTATTCCAAGGAAGATCATAACAGTGATACCCATTCTGTAAATTATGTAAAGGTGGAGAATATCATACAAAAAGGAAATTTAAAGATATTCATGGTCAAGATACTAATTTTAGGAGAGACACTACCTGTCCAAAAGAAGATCCAGATCAAATAGATACCTGGGGAGACACTTTGAATCATCGGGTTCGGTGGGTAGATGCTAATGTATCGCAACGACCATCAGGAGTAGCACTGCTTGGTGAGCAAACAGTAACATCACAGCGGCAACCATTAACCAACTCGTGACTATTCATTACAGGTAGTTGAAGTTCACAATCCACCGAATATGACATTGGGGAAGAGGTTAAACTAAAACCTCTCTCTGATAGTCTTCTGAGGACGACTGGGGAAGATGAGGGAGGCAATCATCATTTTAATGTAAACGTCTTGAGGTACAATAACAATACTGATTTGCGGGAATAATTATTTGAAGAAAATAAGTCAAAGTCTAACCGAACTGGACGAATTGTGCAGGCAATGGTACATACATGGATAAATGAGGTTGAAACGGACATTTTAATTGATACAGGGGCTACTGTTAGAGTAATGACAAAGGATTGCTACAAACATATCCGTTGTGGGAGAAAGGTAACCACATTCCCAGTCTCAGGATGCTCTGTATCTGGTGCTTTCAGTGTTAAGATACAAAGAATCTCAAAACAAGCACGAGTGGATATTCTACTATGGCGGTATCGATGGAATGTACCTTCCTGATCGTATCGAAGAAGACTGTGCCTTGTATTTGTGGACTCAATTTTTTGTCTGATGCCAGAGCAGTGATCAATTTAAAGAGAGGGACCTGTACCTTAAACTCTGGGGACAAGATTGTAACAGTTTCTTTAATGAGGGGTCAAATAGACCCAAAACCCTTATTTATAAAGTTAATGATTGATTGTGTTAATAGTAATGACCCTATCACAGATAGTGTTTGTCTCATTGAATGTGTTGAAGATAAAATAGATCAAACTATGATACAAGAAAAAGTCGCAGAATCTGAAATTTTATCTGTTAATCAACAGGAAGAATTGAATTGCCTTTTAGATGCATATTTATCTATTTTTGACAGACATCCAGGAATAATTAAGTCTTTTGACTTCAAGATCAATACTTACTGGCATCAGCCTTTCTGCCAAACATTCTACCCCATTCCTTGGTCAAAACAGGATGCAGTCAAAAAGGAAATTGACAAAATGTTGAAATGGGGAATCATTGAACCATCTCATTCTGAATATTGCAATCCTTTGTTGACAGTTTTTAAAGCAAATGGTGAAGTAAGACTTGTTTTACATGCTTGTGAAATAAGACTTGTTTTAGGTGCTCGGGAAATAAACAAGATCATTGCACTTGTTCAAACAACACCAGAGAATGTAGACGAATTACTGCGGAAGTTTCATGGTGCTCGGTTCCAAACATTCCTGGATATGAGAAGCTCATATTGGCAAACCAAGATCTCAATAGAATCAAGAAAGTATACAGATTTCATCTTTTGAGGTAGAAGTTATCAGTTCACTGTCATGCCATTCGGGTTGAACATAAGTGGAAGTGTATTCCTTTCAGCATTTGATACTGTGCTCGGTTGGGAATTGCTTGACAGAGTGACATTGCACGTGGACGATTTTCTAATAGCCACCGAGACTTGGAAAGAACATGTTGAATTATTGAAGAGAGTTTCTGTGAAGTTTTCTGAATATGGGGTTACAGTGAACTTACAAAAATCTAAGTTTGCGAGGAGGCAACTGAAATCTTTAGGACACATCATTTCACCATATGGTAACTTATATTACCAAATCCAAATAAACTGAAAGCCATCAAGAAATGTCCTTATCCAAGGAATAAGAAAGAATTAATCATTTTTAGACCTATCTTCATCTTTTCATCAATTTTTGCCAGAAAATGTTATCAACCAAGAATGTTTGCTACAGTTACTGCGAAAAAATGCAATGCGGAAATGGAGTATACAATGCTCTCAATCATTTGACAAAATACGTAATGCTTTAACTAAAGTGCAGTTGTTGCACCACCCAAAATTGGATCAAGATATCTGCATAGCTACTGATGCTTTGGAAACTGGCATGGGAGCGACAGGTTTTCAAATGGAAGACATGCAAGATATAAACACCATCAAAATCAGTGGATTTGCAAGCAGAACATTGTAGAGATGCGAACGAGCGTACTCAGTTACTGAACTGGAAGTGTTAGCTGTTAGTATGGGCACTGAAAAAATTCAGATATTTTGTTTACGGGAGAAAGACAACTATATTTTGTGATCACAAGGCATTATCCTACATATTAACTAGCAAACTGTTCCACTCGAGATTGACTCGCTGGGCGTTGATTCTACAATATATCAAAGGAAAGGACAACGTCATGGCTGATGAGCTGTCAAGATTACCTAAAGGAAGGGATAATAAAGAGGTTGAGAATTCAATTATCGACTTCCGAGTGATGAACATGACTACGAAATTTTGTGAGACCAAGATGTCAACTTTATGTCAAAATTTATCACGACTACAGGAACATGATTCACACTGGAAGAAGATAAGAAACAAATTAAATCAAGGAGCTGCCACTATTTCTGAAAATTGGTATAAGATTCGAGATGGTATATTATTCAAGAAAAAAATTCCGAACGACACGTGGAGAGTATGTATTCCAAAGGCTTACATCGAACCTTTACTGTGGTACACATATTTAACTTGGGGACATATCGGACCCTTGAAATGTAAAAATAAATTGGATCAATATTGTTATTACCCCAATCTTGAGCGAATAGCTAATGATGTACTCAAGAGATGTAAAATTGTCACAAAACCAAACCTATCAACTACTCCAGAAAAATACAACTACATCCCATAATACCTCATGAGACTAGAACTTTAATATCCTGTGATGTGTGTGGACCATGTCCTGTTTCTCGTGGAAGATTCTAGTGTATATTGGCATTCTATGATGTATTCTCCAAATATGTGATTATATCCATTACGTAATCTACATGCTCAACCTGTGTTAAGGAAACTTGTTGATTATTACATAGCTAAGGTGGTTGTTGTTGTTGTTGTTGCGGTCTTCAGTCCAGAGACTGGTTTAATGCAGCTCTCCATGCTACTCTATGCTGTGCAAGCTACTTCATCTCCCAGCACCTACTGCAACCTATATCCTTCTCAATCTGTTTAGTGTATTCATCTATTGGTCTCCCTCTACGATATTTTACCCTCCACTCTGCCCTCCAATACTAAATTAGTGATCCTTTGATGCCTCAGAATATGTCCTACCAAATGATCCCTTCTTTTAGTCAAGTTGTGCCACAAATTTCTCTTCTCCCCAATTCTATTCAATACCTGCTCATGTTGCGTGATCTACCCATCTAATCTTCAGAATTCTTCTGTAGCACCACACTTCGAAAGCTTCTATTCTCTTCTTGTCCAAACTGGTTATCGTCCATGTTTCACTTCCATACATGGCTACACTCCATACGAATACTTTCAGAAACGACTTCCCGACACTTAAATCTAAACTCGATGTTAACAAATATCTCTTCTTCAGAAACGCTTTCCTTGCCATTGCCAGTCTACATTTTATATCCTCTCTACTTCGACCATCATCAGTTATTTTGCTCCCCAAATGGTAAAACTCATTTACTACTTTAAGTGTCTCATTTCCTAATCTAATTCCTTCAGCATCACCCGATTTAATTCAACAACATTCCATTATCCTCATTGTGCTTTTGTTGATGTTCACCTTATATCCTCCTTTCAAGACACTGTCCATTCCGTTCAGGAGTTCTTTCCGGTCATTTGCCGTCTCTGACAGAATTGCAATGTCAGAGTTTTTATTTCTTCTCCGTGGATTTTAATTCCTACTCTGAAGGTAGAACAGCCAAGTCATACTAATTGATAATGCAGCTTACTTTACTAGCGGTTTATGGAAGGAAAATTTAAAAAGAGTAAATGTAAAGTCTATATTTGTTTCCCGATTTTATCCCTGCGGGAATCCTATGCTAATAGACAGTTATTATTAATGTGTCACATTTAGCTATGCTATTTCAGTAGGACATTACAGCATTGCCATATTATTTCAAAGAGATTATGCAGTATGCACAAACACTTGTGATTAACCTGATTTATCTTGTTGCTGGATCAAGCCGTGATATTGCATGCCCCAAGTACTGAAAGTCAAAAACCTTTTAATCGCCATAAAACTTGTGCTATTTTGTTCAGAAAACTATGTAGTTTCATATGCTATAGTCATTTTCGTTTTTAAAAAATTATTAGTGTGAATTTTTCTCACACATTTAGAAAAAATAAAATATTTTCTGTTACGGAAGGACATTTCATTTTTATTATTTGTATCACACACATTGATGATTCTGTGACAATATCTATGTGGGCACTTAAGTTAGCCTAACAGGAATACATTGGTATTAAAAGAAGGAATTTGGTATGTTTACCAAAGACATAAAATTTCCCCCAAAATTGTAAATGTCCTTCCATTACAAATTGTTGACATAATTTCAATGTAAAATATAATGAACAGTTAATATAAAATTTTCTTTTCCATAACTTCCTAATATAAGAGTATTATGACATCTTCAGTACCATAAAGCCATATGAAATACAACTATTTAATAAATATTTATTTTGTAAAATATTTGTTATAAATGTCTATTTGAGTGTCCCTCTAAAAATGAAACCAGCCACTCACAGCATGTCTTTACCTAGCCAGCTAATGAAACAATTCTGTCAGATGTTTTCCCTCCAGTTTTCTGTTCTCTCTCTCTCTATTATTGTATAGGTTTCAAGTGGCTGTTCATGTTGGAAGTGTAAATTTACTGGTTATAAACAATTTGAAAGTAAGTATTAGTTTAATGTAAACAAAGTTTGTTTATTTATGCACAAGTCTGAAACCTTTTTTTCAAATAAGCCTGATTACTTCAAAAGCCTGAGTGAAGAATGTAGGCTATAAATCCATGTGTTATATAAGCAAGTGTATCAAATATTTACATGCTGAGGCATCATGTTAATATTGTTAGTATTTATCTGATAACTTCCAAATATTTTTGTAATTATTAACAGTGAAGGAGTATCGTAGCCTACTCTGCAAAGACTAGGTGACATTGTTATGTGCAACACTTTTAAAAACATGTAAAAAGAATGTCTCAATTTTTTGGCTTTGTAATTTTTAATTTATACTCTAAACAAACATGGCATATCTCCTTTGAGCTGAGCATATGTTCACTCTTTGAGCTTGCAAATAAAATGTAATGTACATCAATGGCTTACTATGAAATATTTGGAAATGTAATGTAAATTCAATTGCTTCTTTGGTTCAATTATAGACTTAACAAGTTTCTTGAATATATGTGCAGGTGTGATGGCCAAAACTGGTGCCGTGTGTGCTAAGGAATGCTTGAAACGAAAAATGAATGAACCAGGAACAGCAGAAGTGCATCATCAAAAAGATCGTGAGAGAAAGAAAGCAGAACAATAGAAGTTAATAGCTGAGGGAAAGATACGTCATTTACGAAAATATGAAAAAGGAAGGAAAAAAATGCAATGTGCCATTGTTTGTCAAACCCATGCAAATCCAACATTAAAAATGTCACCTAGCAAGTGATGTCTCCCAAAATCACCTTCCAAGCATCCCGAAGTTCTTGGAAAACGAGTCAAATCCTTTTCACATTAAAAACTTAGTAATTTTTTTGAAGTTGCTGGCTTTGCTGCTAGGAATGTAAAACCAAAACAAACCTTTCTGCAAAGAGCATGGGGAGTTACCCACTGGACTGTCAAAATTTACACAATTACGACAAAAGCATGTTGTACCTATAACACTAAGAGATCGAGAAGTTTGTGTCTGCACTTATCATGAAAATGCTGCTATGTTATTAAGGTATTTGAACAAGCAAAAAAAAAAAAAAAAATAATAATAATAAATAAATAAGTAAATAAAAATAAAAAATATCTCAGCAACATTACTCATGCTTTCTTAAGCAAGTAGTTATGCCTAAGTATATATTATTTCAATTATTTTGATGTTTATAAACCATTTTACAGTGTTACTTTATTAAATGTAAAGGGTACTTTCTCAGAACAGTGTTTTTAATTATGTATGTACAAAGTCTATATTTTACTAACAATAATTTCATTTTCCTATGCTACATAAGTTTAGTTTCAGTAATAAATTAATATGTAACTTGTATGATAGCATTTATTGTTATAAAATTCAATAAATAACAATGTATTTTGTGTTAAAAGTCAAATTTGTATAGCTGGGAAAAAATGTCCCTCTGTAACGTTCTTCTGTAACACTGCAGACATTCGCTTTCTTGGATGCAGCATTTAATCTAAGAGCAAAAAAAATCTATTATGCCCTTATTTATGTACTAAACATATGCAGTTAACCAATTAAAAAATTTGCTAAGTGAAACATAAACATCAGAGCAGGAATTAATCTTTATATTCAAGTATCTAAATAGCTGTGCTTTTTCTTGTCCTTCCGTAATGCTCAGTAAAATAATTAATATTGAAAATATGGAAACATAATATTACTATTTAAATGCATAAAAGAATCCCAGTTGCTTGTAACGGTTGCAGAATATATGTTGTGCACTAGTTTTCCATTTCTAATTAAAGTTTTTTACCCAGATTTCACAGAAAAGTGTCCTTCCGTAACAAAAAAAATAGCACGGTCTGACCCTGCTAATTAGTGATTGACTGAATGAGCTAATGATATACCTTGACTTTAATACAGTGTAATTAAGTGATATTAACTTTCATTTCTTAAATGACACTTGCCATAAGCAAATATTGTAAACAGAGACTTAAATGTGAATTATTCTTAATGAATTGAGGTTCTGCATTAATAAGCAAATAGTTACTGTAATGTTATAATTTTAAATTTTACATATTTTTCCTGTTTTGTCTTGCTATATATTTTTAAACTTTAATATTCAAATCTAGTAATACAATACAATACAATAATATCGCTATTATATTTTATCATATTAAAGTGTTATTTTGGTGAGGATATGTAAGGGTACTGTAGTCTTACATAGCTGACCCTTACATAGTATCGATCATATACTCTATGCAGTGGTCATAAACTAAAGTAAAGACGGCAGTGCAGTCAACAGTGTACGAGTGGGTGAGTGGGAGTCGAGTGCTAGAGTCCATGTGTGGAAGTCGGGAGTGCGAGATGCTAGAGACTCGGTAGTGAGGCCGGAGATTAGTGGCAAAATATAGGTGTAATGGCACACAGTATTTGATTTCTGTTGAGTGTTTATAAATGTTGGTTTACAAAAGGGTGTTTTAATTAATTAAATCCAGTATTTGACAAAGGACATGTTATCATTTAGTAGGTTTTCTTATATTTCACAATAACAGAAGGATACGACAACGAGTTTGATGCAAAGAAACTATTACTGACTATGCTAAAATAATTAAATATAACTTCATCTTCAGAGTATGCAAGTAATAAGGTTCGACGTGAAACTGGGGGGAGGTTATAAATCGTAGCGGTTGTTGTGGAGCAATATTATAGTAATTAATAATAATAGTGATATCAGTAATATTGGCATGAATTGTGGCATTTGTTGTTGATCTCGTGGACAGATTCAGTTGTGCCTGTTTTGACACGTATCTGTGTTGCTGGTCTCATACTGGGTATACTTAACTGCTGAAAATTTGTTTTTGCACTTAGCTTGAGATTTAGTAAAGTAAAACTTGTGGAGTAGTTAGGAAGTTGAGTATTCTGTGATGGCAATCGCATGTAATGCTGAATGCTGAATCAATAATTCTGATGCACACCAGAAAGTAAACCAAAGAACTCACATTATCACAGCTCATGACCCATCTGCGTATTTTTTTTATGTCGATGGTAGTCTCTTATGGATCACTTGCACATTTTTTTAAAGTAGTGGGTGTTTAAAGTAGTGGTGTCTCAAAGGTTGTTTTCATAACCAGGATCTCCAAGGACATAACAGCACATGGACTGTGGTGACAGCTACAGTTCGAAATTAAATGATATTATTTGTGATAAGCTTCCAGTATTCACATTCAGTAAATCTTAACGGGGCAATATCCTTGGTAACTATTCAGGAACTGTGTACAAGACAGCAGTATTCATTGTGTAAATTGCTGGACAGAATTCTAACATGGCATCACCACAAAAGTGTGAACCAAATTGTTCCACTATCTTAATCTTCCCAATCAGAGGTCTGTTGGCTCTACCTTTCAGCATGCCAGTGGGCTATGCATATATGAATCAGGATTTATTGACTAGCACACTACCCCCCTGGTTGACTTCCTTACTACCCTTTGCAGACGGTCCCAGACTATTGACAAACTTAATTTTGAAGGCTTATTGATTTCACTTTCATATTTACTTGTACAAACTTTATTGTGACTTCTACATAACAATAAATAAAGAGTAGTGAGGAAAGCACACTGCTGATGGTTCAAGAAGCATAACACCTTAATTGGTTGGATTCCCAAGGGAAAAAGCAGCTGGAATTAAACTACTTGGATATAGTGCCTGTAGCATATGTGGAAGTGCACTGAACAGTAAAAGAAAAAAATTGGTGTAATATGGTATGACAAATATCTCTGCAGCAATCATTGGAACATAGATTATACTCTTATGTTCCTTAAGTAACTGTGTCAGACAACTGGATGTAATTCTAAGGTGCTTCTTGCTGACTGTGCAATGAAGTAATTAGAATTATTCCTATTAATTATCAGAATATATAGCTGAAGTGTCTTAGGGGTCAAGGAATGATTTCATGTTACTGGCTACTTGATGTGTTCATAGATATGATACTACTGGAAGTAAAGGCTTTTTACGCAAAATCACATATCATGGGTGTTCACTTCTCAAAAGTATTATACAGTCAGCTGTTCCTGGGTGGTAATAATTGTGTTAGATTCTATGGACAAAGTAAATCATTGTCCAAGGACATTCTGTTACTATTAAACAACACAGCATACAATACTGTAAATAATACTGGACATATGGGACACAGCTGACACGCAGGTTGTGCTAACTTATGGCAATGCAACACAATATTTAAGGCAAGGGAGAGAGGGTACTCTTCTCACTTCACCTCTGTAGTGGCAATAATCCTTATTTTAACCACAAATGCAGTAGGAAATGCTTAATTATGTCTACTTTGACTCTGATTTTGGTGAAATCATCATTTTCCTCTATAATTTGTACAATTTCCTCTTCTTCCAAAATCCTGTTTCACCCAAATGCTTCTTTGCTAATACTAATGAGCTCATTCTGCTTGTCAGCTCGCATTTTGTACTTGCGTGGCGTGTGGGGACAGGGTGGATTACCTGCATCTTGGACAAAGTGGATTTTGCTGCTTGGTGGTCCAGCTGGCCCAATAAATGATGAAGTGACATTTTTGGTATAGGATTTTAGATTTGTCATTTTGCCAGGGAGAGGTAGTGTCACCTTTTACTGCTTCTGTTCTCTTGGTTTCCTCTGTTACTGGATGGGGCACCACACCTGCGACTTTGTTGGTTTTGTTGCCACAGTCAGTGCATCCTCAGTTGCCATACCAGGTGGCAGTTCAGACAGTAAGGTGGCTGACACAAGGCGGCAACGTCGCCAGGTTAACCACATTGGCAACGTTCTGCCACATGTGTGGTCATTATTCCTGACAGACGTGTAAATGAACTGATACGCCTCTTCCCACAGAGGGGATACCCACACTGTTTCGTGTAGGGATGTGGGGGAGACCACCTTAACTTGAACACCCACTTATGCATCGATTCTACATATAGACACTTCTATAGCCTTTGTCGTAGCTTTCTTCTGTAACATCTCATTTCAGATCACCTCAGTGCCAAGGATGCAGGTTTTGCTGAATACTAGGTGAACGCATCTATGAATGCTTCCTCTTCCTCAGTTGGCTTTTGCCTCGAAGTGGACATCTTATCGTGTTAGTAACTGGTCCCAAGTTGATGTGAGATGCTCTCTGTCAATCCCTTTGCTAATTCTTCAAATCCCCTTACATTTCGAAGTACGTCATCAGACTAATTTAAATTTTGTTACAAATAGTAAAAAATCATATTTCCAATCATAAAAATGACACACGTCACGGATATACTGCAAAAATAAGTGGATATTCTCATCAGGTTTTCCCACAAAGTATTGGTCACACCTTGGGGCATCAGTGTTGATTCCTGTTTTGCTTCTCTCTGCTCTCTGAAACTGTCTACTATCTCTCGTTCTTTCTGCGTATCCAGGTCCCATCTTGTTAAATTCCTTTCTTTTTGCAATTTCTTCAGTGCTTGTTTCCTTCAAGCAATTTAGTTATTCCCCTTCTAGTCTGTCTATTTTTAACAGCCTGAAAGTCGTTCCAGAGCTCTAACGGGTGATTTTGTTTGTCTAGATCAAAAACTGAAAATTGACGACATTCAGTAAAAGCTGCATTACCTAAGGCAACATGCTGCACAATAGCATTACAAGAACTATCCGAGGTTATGCTATTTACTGTGTTAGCACTACTAGTGTTTAGTTGTTCTAGTAGTAGATCTGTTGCCTCCACTCTGTCAGAAAAACTATCAACATCCTTGCATAATTGCACAGAGTCAGATTTTACTTTCTTAATATCCTTCTGACAAGCATTTACCGTATTAGTTTCGTCTTCAAATGGATTAGAACAAAGTCCGGACTCATTGCCTATTCTCACTGACCACCTCCCCTCCATAAGATCATGTACATCTTTGAAATATTTATGAACTTCTCCAATTTCAATTTTGAAAATACTGTGAAATTAGGTAACTGTTGCCCTATTTTGACATGCAGATCATGGTGGTTAGAATCAATTTTATAGTTTAAGCTATTCAATTTTAATTTATTTTCATCCTTTAGTTCTTTGTTACTAGATAGTTTGCTGAATTTCAGAAATACTAAACTCAGGTTCTGTATCTGATAACTCTATTAATTCTACATTTTCTTTTTTGTCTTCAATTTCAATTACATCGTGCTCAGAAATTGATCTGACTTAGCAGTAACATTGAAATTTACTTGAGATTTTAATTTGGACAAATCACCTTCTGATTTTGCATGTATTACTTTGACAGAACCATCCCCATTAATTTCAGTCTCTAATTCTGAGGACTTATTGTCGGGGAATGGTTTCATCTTAACTTTCACCTCATTTTTATCAGTAGATTATATTTTTAATGGCCTGTTAGCAGCAGTGAACAAATACTTCAAATATTCTTGACTTGACTTAATTACTTGACCTCGACAAGCGATGCTGGCAGAGTATACCAGCAAATGTGATGTGACACTAAATAATGTAATGTAGGCAACAGCAACAGCTGTAACAGTGAGGATGGTGGTGGGTGTCACCTACTGCAGTAGCTCCAGAAGTGCCAGGGCACCGGTGAGTGCGCGCAGTAGTTCCAGGGTAATTTGCAGGTCCATGCACCTCTGCGTTGATGCAGTGTCTTCTAACCTCAGCAGCAGTGGTAGGCATGATGTGGTGGCATCTTTCTACCTCCTTCCATCACATATCTACATGGCCCTTTCTCAGACATGTATTGATTAGTAGCTCTGTCATTTCACAATTTACAATCGTTTTAATTTAATAAAAATAGAGTTAAGTTTCCCTTAGGTACTGAAAAAGTTGTAGCTAGATTGTGTTTAAACTTTTCCAGCTAGAATTTTTAGAATGGAACCGATAGTCGAACATGACATCTGAACTGCCTCATTAGGATTCCTTCTAACTATTATTATTTACAATACAGTCTTGAAACTTGCTGCAGCTGTATTATTTCATGAATGTAACTGAGTGTCATAATTAGAACTTTCTATTACTAATACAAATGATACTTAATCTACCATAAATAAGGATGTTTTCTCCAAATTTGGTTTTTAGTAAATACCATGAAAACTAATAGAGGTAGCTTATGGATGTCACATATTTAATATTTTACATGAAACTAAAGCTACATATGAATTTTCAGCTTTCTGAGTCTAATATTTAGCGGCTTCAATTTTTCATAAAAATGCCAATTTTAATCAAAATATGGGTTTGTTCAAGTTGAGATTTGTAACTTTTAATTGTGACCTGTATTTTCATATTCTGTGCAATTTTTGGCTTTCTAGTTTTATTATTCAAAGCCACTTCTTATGATTGTATGTTTTGCCTAACATATACCCTCTGAGACTTTGTATTGTTAACATTAATATACTTAAACAAACACTGACAAAGTTTGGAAAAGTTAAGTTAATTTTTCTCTTAGATTCTGGTGCAATCTCCTGTATGTTAAGCACAGGCACGATGTGGTCACATGGCGCTGGTAGCAGTGAATCGGGCTAAGTCCCGGCACACTCGCTTGCGTCTGTAACTCTTGCAACAATACAGTGCTTGTTTCACATCACCATCTAAAGGATTAATTTAATAAAAGGAGGAAAGAAAGGGTGCCCAAGGTAAGTAAAATGTTCAGTCAATAAGAAACTAAGTGCAACTATTAGAAAGATAAGTTGAATACATTGTTACAGATTAGCTTGGTACTATAGCAGAACCAATTTTGTCAAATAGCAGAACTTAAAATATCTGCAAAGAAACAAACAAAAGTGGTTAGGTACAGGAGGGAGTTTTGGAATCAGAAAAGTGTGATTTGCAATGCAGATGACGAGCCAGATATGGTCACGAGTATATTCAATAACACATGTAAATGAAAAATTCAGTATATTCATGAATATATTCACATTAAAATTTGAGGAGGTATTGTGGTGGGGATTCTAGTAGAAAGATCTGGGTAACAGAAGGTATCCCAAAATCTTCTGAAACTCTCAAATATCTAAGTTCTAATAAATAAGTTTTTTTTTAAGATCTACAGGAAACTGCTGCAGGAAAATAAGAGACTCCAAAATGGTAAGACCATACAGAACTTAAACAATAAATGAAAGCCATTTGGATTATAGTACAACTGGCAACACAACGAAGCAGGTGAACATAAAAATTAGAATTTAAGATAGTGTAATAGATAAACCTAAGGACCTTGCCACATTTTTAAACAACTACTTAAGTAATATAGCATCCAAACTGCAATAAAAGCATCCAAACATAAAACATCCAACTACAAATAGCTATGTTTCTTACACAATGCCTCTGCTGCTGGCCACTGGGGAGGGAATCAGTACGACATTTAAGAGCAAAATTTCCACAGGTCTAAATGAAGTTCCAGTGTGTCTACTAAAAGAGTGCAGTAGCTGTATAACAGCACACCTAACATACACTATAAATAAAGTGTGCAAAAGTTCTTCCCATACATAAAAATGGGGATACTGAAAAATCAAGTTTTAGGGACCAGTTTCGTTACTGTCATCCTTTTCCAAAGTAATAGAAACTATTATGAGAAACAGAATTATGGATTATTTAAATAAATACCAACTTAGAATAGTGTGGTTTCAGGTCTAGTTAGGAAACAGCTACTGCAACAAAATTTAGAAAGTCAATTTTAGAAACCGTAGGTAATGGAGAAGAAGTAACAGCTGTTTTCCTGAACCTCAGTAAAGCAAAGCACCCTGTTGATCATGAAATACTTCTAGATAAACTTGAAGCACTAGGAACAACAGGGGGTTATAAATAAATGGTTTAGGTCTTGTCTAGAAGACAGAATGCAGAGGGTGGAGATATTCCAAATTTAAAGTGGCTCAAATTATATGGTTGCACCAGCTTTCAGATCGAGAATATTAGAACATTAGATTCCTTCAAGGGAGCATGCTAGGCCCAGTACTGTTTCTCATTTGTATGAATGACTTTCCATTGTGTGCAATGCAGGGAGAAACTGTCTTATTTGCTGATGGCAGCAATATAGTTATTACAGATAGGACATCAGAAGTTATAGAAGTATGGCTGTCCGCAACTGGTCATATAACAACAAAGTAACTCCTTATTTAAAAAGGACTTCCACATAAATAAGAAACCTAATAAAGCAAAACTTAAAGTGCATAATGAAATCATAGTGTGTGTAACTGGCATAAAAATTTTAGGCAAGTATGTTGATCAACACTAATATCAGGTGAACATTTCAGTGTAGTTGGAAAAAGAATTGCCACAGCATGCTATGTTTCATGAATATTAGCCACAGTGTGTAGTAGCTCAAGTTTGAAAACAACACACCTTGCACATGTACATTCTAGAGTTGATTATTGCGTAATATTCTGGGGTGCAAATGCTCAGAAAGTGGAAAATGTGTTCAAAACGAGCAATCAGAATAATGAGCAAGAGTTATAAAAGGTCTCACTGAACTGAGTTATTTGAAAAAAAATAAATGTGGTATTCTGCAGTTCCAAGTGAATATATGTTTGAAACTGCAGTTTTTATACAAAAATGTAGAACAATATGCGGCAAACATCTCCATACATGATTATCAAACCAGATGCAGTGATTGCTTATTCCTAGATAGAATGAATAAAGCATAGACCCAAACCACTATGTTTTACCAAGTAGTCAACACACACAATAACCTGCCAAAAGATATAAAAAACATAGAGGCACTCCATAAATTTAAAACATATCTCCATTAAAGAGTTCATGCAACACAAGATTATTGGAAATGAATAATCAAGTTGACCAATTACAAAGTGGACAAAGAGGCTGGAGGATGCTTGTAAGCGACGCTGTACGTTGTAGTTTGTAATTTGCTGATGGTATCTGAAACCAATGCATATTATTGGAGGAGTGTTATGATTCATTTCTCTTGTTTGAAGCAGTTTCTTTCTGTTTCATCTAACATGTCCTCAGCCCTCTGTCACCGTAAGCTCTGGGCATTCTTTAGTGACCACCATGTGGTGCAGTGGTGGAATTTGTGTGTGTTGGTGAACGGGGCTCTTGGCTTCACCACCTGGACCACGAGGAAGGTACACACCTCTATATTTTAAAAACACCCTCAACCTTAAAGTGTGCTACGTGCTGATGAGGTGAACGGCTGTTGGGGTAAAACAATATCTAGCGAGCAACCTCTGGGACATCTGCTGCCACCCAGTTGTATAAGGCTTGCTCAGGCATAAAGGGCTCTGCCTGGTTTGACAGGTGTTTCCCTATGCAACAGTCTCATCAAACTACTACTGCTACTGACGGGATGGGACGGGTGTACCGTCAGGTAGTATCTACACCCATTCATCAAAGAAAGCTTGGATGGTCAGTCCTCCCGAAAAGAAGTCTTAGAATCAAAGTAACATTTCATTGTATTCAAGCGAACAAGAGGAACCTTTGTGAAGGTATCCTCTTTCTATATTCACAAGGTATTGGAAAGTATTGCTCGGTCCCTAAAAAGTGTCAAACAACTTTATAATGGAACACTTCTAGTTGAGACTGCTCATTCAATCAAAATATCTAAGCTACTGGGATATAAGGCCTTAGGTGACTACCCAGTCGAATCTGACTTAACTTTAGTAAGGGTGTATTTATCTGCTGTGATATAATGGATGCAGACCCTTCAGAGTTACATGAAGAATGGAAAACTGAGGGTGTCACAGAAGTGCAGAACTATATGAGGAGATTCAATAGCAAATTGGAAAAGTTGGCAACACTTATTCTAATGTCTAGTACCACAGAATTATCTTAACATATCCTTGCAGCCTATATGCATCTTAAGGTTCGCCCATTTGTTCCTAACCCAATGCCTTGCTACACATGTCAAAGATGTGGCCATACCACTATGGGATGTAATTGGAGGGGGGATGGGGGGGGGGGGGACATGTGGCAATTGTGGAGTCTCAGCTCACAGAATCAGGAAATTCTTGTCCACTTCCTCCAAAATGTGTAAACTGCTCTGGAGATCACCCAGTGTGGAGGAGAATGAGTGAGATTTACAACAAAAAAAGGAAAATTCCAGAGTTGAAAGTCAAGAGACGCATACCCTATGGTGAAGCTAAAAAAGCTTTCAAAGCTATGCAACCTTTGGTTGTTGTTACTTCTTTTGCATCAGCCCTTAAGACTGCAATCACTACTTCTCCACACGAACTCAGATCACACATTCAAGTACAAGCACATGCACTTGTCGGTGGACATGAGGGGGAAACACGCCACTTGAAACTGAAGTCATTCAGAAGCCGTCAACAATGGGCTTACCACCTAATCCACATACCACTACTCATCATCAGAAGCCAAATAAGCCATCTCCGCAACACGTGCAATCACCTCCTCTCATCAGTAAAGAAAAACGTCCTTGGAAGAGTAGTTCCAAGTCCAAGAAAGCGGTAGTTAAACCTTTGGATAGGCGAGCTCTCCCCCTCTCTAATATGGACTGTGCTCTGGAGGATATTGACTTCCAGTTGGAGAAACTGGAGAACCGGAAAGTGGCTAATGTTCCCCCTGACTTCCCTGGCAAATCACCACCTCAGAGTCAGAGAGAAAAGAACAACCATCACTAAACAATAGCTTCTACAGGGACTTCTGTATCACAGTGGAATTCAAAAGGACATTGCTACATTTGGAAGAATTACAGCTTATGGTCGAAGAGAAACCATTCTGCATCTGCTTACAAGAAATACATCTTAAAGTTACCAACAAATCTGCATTACGGGGTTACCAACCATACAGGAAGGACGATTCTACTGGCGACAGTGCTGAAGGTGGAGTGGCTATTTTCATTGATAACGGATGCCACTCCTCTCCTGACCCTCTTACCACGACTATGCAAGCAGTTACCATGAAAGTTCTCACACCCTTTAATATCACGGTATGTTCTTTGTACCTTCCACCGAACGATGCTTTGGATGCAGACTCACAGACCGAACTCATCTGGACACTCCCACGCCCATTCCTCCTTGTGGGGGACTTAAATGCACACCATGGTCTGTGGGGCTCAGTTACCACTTGCTCCAGTGGTCGGATGATCAAGCGAATTGTCCATTCGGAGAATCTCTGCCTTCTGAACGTGGGTCAGATGACACACTTTTCCACAGCTACAGGATCTCTTTCAGCCATTGACTTTTGTTTTTGTTCCCCATCTATTGCAGACTCAATTCAGTGGGAAGGGGCTCCAGATTTATATTCTAGTGACCACTTCCCAGTGCAGATCTGTCTGCTGACTAGGACGGCAGCAGACAGGAGACCGTGCAGATGGATGATACAAAGAGCAAATTGGTTGCAGTATAGTCAACAGGCTATTTTTGAAGAAAAGGATTTTGCACAGGAGACAGTGGTCCATATAATGTGTGAGATCCAACAGGCTGCTGCAGAGTCCATCCCCTGGTTTAGTAACCTCCTCAGACGACGGCCTATACCTTGGTGGAATGAGGACTGTCAATTGGCAATCAGGGCCAGACAAACAGCTCTATGGAACATCAAACACTGCCCAACTACAGAAAACCTTCATGCCTTCAGATCTGCGAGAGCACATGCGAGGCAAGTAATAAAAGAATGGAAGAGGACTTTCTGGAGGGAGTTAATGTCTTAATTAACTGTTCCGCTTCCATTGTGCAAGTGTGGGAATCAATAAGACAGATTTCAGGCAAGGGCAGTACACGTCCCCTTACAGCTAGGGATGGGCTATGATCGCGCTCGAGAAACGCGCGACGGGAAGGCAATTTCTCGAGAATGTCTCGGGTACGCTTGAGAAGTTGACAGTGCTGCGCTCTCTGAGAAATTGTGCAAACTTACAGTACACGAAGCACTGAGACGCAGCGGTCGTATTCGTCATGCGTAAGTGCACGGAAAACTTTGAAATTCTATGATTGGCATCAACTGTCCTACCATTATCAATGTGCACTGAAGTATTAGTATATGTCTCATAAGACAAAAATCATAGAATTGTTGTTTAAAAGAAAGCACAGAATTCGCATGAAACAGAAGCTCTATTCTTACAAAATAAATTACCTTGTACATTCTGCATGTATGCATGCATGCTTAAACGTAAAAGAGAAGTGCTATAGCCTTTTATATACAGAAACTGCGTACATGCGTTTACTTACTGAAGAAAGAAAGGAACCAAAGGTTGCCCAGCAGAAGGCATTTTTAATTCCCATTGCTGCACTGCCGTCGATTTTTGTTTAGAAATATGATTTTATTAATCAATTTGCCTTGTAGTCTGATTCTTTGTTTGTTTATAAGTAGTCCTGTTTTCGAAAATATTCTTTCACTGGGAACAGAAGTTGCAGGTACTGCAAGATATTTTTTTGTCATGACAGCTAGACCTGGGTAACTGTTTTCATTTTTTTTTATTTAATTTTTTTTTCTAGTAGTGTAAAGGATTATCCGTGCGTTGTAGGTACGATTATTCCAAATATCGTTTTACCTCCAGGTCTATGCTATCACAACCGCTTTTCATTAGATTTTTATTGGGAACCTCGTCATCGAAAGAAGCCCATAAGTAACTACTGGTGTTTTGTACGAAATGGTACTCGTGGCTAGTGTCATTAGCAGCCGAATGAGTAGATCGTACGGTCGCTACCACGTTTGTGCACTGTGCAATTAGGCTTGCAACGGCATGCTTTGAATGAATAGGATTCGTAAATAGTAACGTTTTGAATCTTGGGTCGAGAACTGTGGCAACGGCATGTTATTTATTTATTTAGTGTTCCATAGATCCATATGAGAACATATCCCTGGATATAGAACGAGTCATTGTTTTTACAGATTATTATTTTGTGCACAGATACATTGATTTTATCATTAGATTAAAGAAACTGTGAAGTTAGCATATACCCTTACATATTAGTTAAGATACAGAACATCTGAAAGAATATACAGTCATATATAAATTTGGGTATTGTAATAAGTTACACTGTACTTACAGAGTACGATTAATCAATTGTAGAGGTCACACAGTAAGGTTTAAGCACAAACAAGAGATTCTATGCATTTTTGCTAAGAAATTCATCAATACTGTAACAAGATTCAGCTAAAAGGAACTGCTTCAGATTTTCTTTAAACTTTGGCATGTTTCTAACCAGTTCTTTAATGTGTGGTGGGAGGGCATTAAAAATCTTGGTGCCACTGTATAAAACCCCCTTCTGGACCATGCTTTTCGTTTTTAGCTCATAATGGATATCCAGTTTCCTTCGGGTGTTATAACTGTGGTATGAGCTATTGATTTTGAATAAGTTGCTATTTTTTGAAACAAAGCACATCAGGGAAAAATATATTGGGTAGGTGTTGTAAGGATTTGTAGACATGGAGGTATTCTTACCTCCATGTTTGTAGAGCTCTAAACAGATCCCTGTACGAGTGCCCAGGATGTACTTCACACATAATTCTTATTGCTCGCTTCTGTGCATGGAACACTTTTCTTGTTTGTTTGTTTCTATTAATCCTAGCCGGGCTATTAGTGAGTTGTGCAGATGTTGCTGTAGCTGTTGCGCTGTCGTGGTAGCCCACTTCCCATTGCATACGGTTAGGATTAGCTGTCTGATTGTTGGAATAGCTTTCGAAAGAGAGATAGTTTTCAGTTGAGATTTCGCTTGTTACCACTTCAAATGGCTCCAGTACACATAAACATTCGGTCAAAATTCGCCACTCGTCAGCTGTGAGGTTCTCTACACCTGAATACAAAGATGATGAACTGGCTCCAATGCATTCCTTTTGCTCCACTAGACGTTGTAGCATATAAAACGTACTATTTCATCGGGTTTCGGTTTCCTGAATCAATTTATGAACAGGTTTTTTCATTAGAGCCTGGATCTCATAGAGTTTTTCATTAGCATCATTGCAACTTATTTTAAAATAGCTAACAATTTTTCTGGCCTTTTCCCGCATTATGCAGAGCTCACTGTTGCTGTTCAAAGAACTTTTCACAACTAAATTGATGGTGTGTGCTAAACAAGGCACATGTTACATATCTATGCTGTCACTGCGATGAAGTTGTACGGCTGCCGCCATGTTACTGGCGTTGACAGTTGTGATGCTTACAACTTTGTTTTCAATGTTCCATTTTGAAATCACGTTATCTAACACCTCACTAATATTTAGCGCTGTATTCTTCTCCGGGAAACGGAATCTCTCGAGAGCTAAAGCTTTCAGGCACCAATTAGTGTTAATGAAATGACCAGTTACAGCAATATATGCCTCACTATTGAGTGAGGTCCAAATATCAGTCGTTAAAGAAACACAAGTAGAGTCTTCCACGGCCAAGTTTACAGTCTCTTTCTGTTTATGGTAATCGTCCTCAATCATGAGGCGCAACTTTTTTCGATTTGGTATCGAGTATTGTGGATCCAACAGTGAAACAAAACGTCGAAAACCAGTGCCCTCGACGATTGAAAGCGGTTGAAAATCGTCTGTTATCATAGCTACTAGTGCTTCATCTAGCTGCTGTTGCCGTTTACTTCCCTCTATGAAGAGAAACGTAAGATTTAGATCAGTGCTCCTGAAAGGGGATACGTTATGCTCGACAACTAGTCCAATACAATCGTGCAAAAGCTAGGATAGTATAGGTTTGATGTCCGCCCCGGTAGCTGAGTGGTCAGCGTGACAGACTGTCAGTCCTAAGGGCCCGGGTTCGATTCCCGGCTGGGTCGGAGATTTTCTCCGCTCAGGGACTGGGTGTTGTGTTGTCCTAATCATCATCATTTCATCCCCATCGACGCGCAGGTCGCCGACGTGGCGTCAAATCGAAAGACCTGCACCAGGCGAACGGTCTACCCGACGGGAGGCCCTAGCCACACGACATTTCCATTTATAGGTTTGATTTAGGGATATGTTGTATGTTATCGTACTATGATTAAAAAAATCAATATTTTTTAAGCATGGCGGACAGCTTCGGACACTATCCGAACTTTAGCACGGAATTCACCTTTTGTACCATACGTACCTGGATATTTTGTCTGCCTCGCATTATTGGTAGAATGAGCCTCTGTATCCACGGATGCCGCGGTTTTATTGCTCGATAAATTGTGCAGTTTAAGATGTCTAATCATGCCCGTTGTATTTCTTTGATACATTACGGAGATTTTTACGACAAATGTTGCAGGTAACGTTATCTCCATCCTCCGTAAAGTATTGCCAGCACAATGATGTTCGTTTTCAAGTGTCCATATTGATTTGAACAACAACTTTACTCGAATGAAACCTGAGGCATACTAGTTACGAGCACAGCGAGCAGCGAGCGTGTTTGTCTAGCGGCGGCATTCAATTCATAAAACAACAGCGGCGCGGCGTATGTTGTCAGCCAACTGGCGCGCAGTGGCACACGCCGCCGAGCCGTTTCTCGTGAGCTTCTCGAGAATTGCTTGAGAACTAGAGGCTCGAGGCATTCTCGGTGCGCTCGAGTCACCTCACCACCTCATCCCATCACTACTTACAGCCTTGTTAAGTAATGGGGTCTTGGTGGACACACCAGAAGATATGGCTCAGGTTTTAGCTGAACACTTCTTTACCGTTACTACGTTATTCAGACAAGCTCCTGCTTTTTCAGGTGTTCCATAGGACTGCAGAGATGAGGCAGCTCGATTTATTATCACATAATGAGGAAGTCTAGAACGTTCTGTTCTCCGTGTGGGAATTGGAATCAGCTTTGTCTGCAACCAGATACACTGCTCCAGGACCTGATGAGATCCATATGCCATGCTTTGTCACCTATGCCATGAATCGGAAGGACACCACCTTTCTTGTTTCAGTCAGATATCTGGTTTGATGGACAGTACCCCACGACTTGGAAGGAGGCAATATTAATTCATTCTGGAAACCAGGCAATGGTCGTAGCGCCCCTAATAGTAACTAGAGTGTAGCCCTTACCAGTTGTATGGGTAACTGTTGAATGCATGGTCAACTGCCGCCTCGTCTGGCTGCTCGAATCCCGAGGTCAACTGAGCCACTCCCAGTTCGGCTTCAGGGTGTATACATGGACAAGGAAAAAAAGTTCCCAGATTTCCCGGTTAAAAATACACTTTCTCCCGGGTGGAAACAGTTTTTCCCTGTTAATTTACAGTACATTTTCTCTCGGAACTATATAACTTATCAGTCCTTTGATGGTTATGGTTTTATACGTGGGCGTAGAATTTCCCGGCGCTTTAGAAAACGAAACACCTTTTGGAAAGATGTTTGATGTGCAGTAACATGTACACTACATATTTTCGTATTACGAAAGTATAAATTAGAATTCCACCAAACACCGCATGTTACTTTCCGAAGCATTGAAATCGAGATTGCGATGTGTATTTGTAAGCCAGTCATAGCTCATGTCACGTGATCTCGCCAACCGATGACAGCGGATATTCAGAGCTTCGGACACGTGGTGTAGTCAGCCAATAGCGACATCACTGTTAAGTAGTGCGAACACACGAACAGGAAAAGTTAAAGGTTCAAATAAATATATATAATGTTGCTACAAGAAAAAACAAAGCTTTCACATATAATATTGGTCTCTAAGGCCAATACGCTGCAAGAGAAGCTAAGCTTTCACACATAATGTTGATCTTTTATGCACGTAATACATTTTAAGATACCTCACACAAATGTGCCAGTAAATTTTTTAATAACGATATAAAAGTGTGATCTTCTGGGCTATAAATTCTTCTAAGTGGCTCGTCATAAAAGATCTGATTTTTAAATGAGCCCCAGATTCCCAGTGAAGTAGGCATCGACCTTATATTAAGCTTTTCAATGTGGTTTCGGGATGTAAATTTCCTTGGGTACCAGTACTTTGTTATCTTATGTCTGGTTCTCTGTTATGGCATAATAACATACGTGCTAGAAGATGAAAACGTACACTTGAAATGCACTGTCCAGTTGAAACTAGCCAACAGTTTGAAATTAAACCCTTTGTTTCAACTGACTGCCTCAGCGGAAAATATTAATAAAAGAAAATTTCTTGAGCAAACCGATAAAAATAACTTCAATGTTCTGCATGGCAATTAATGCTTGACTGTCAGAAAGGTGGAAATAAAATAAAATCTCAAACTAATAACATATTTTAGCCTTCTGTAATTATGTGAATGTATTTTAATTCACATGATAGTTCCCGGCCAAAGAAATCAATTTTGTTTTCATTTGACGTGAGTGCAGTAGACAAAGAGGAAACAGCAAAATCACTAAATGTAAACACGGGTCACATGGAGACTACCCGCTTCCCTATTATAATTCGGACTGCTCTGCACATCAGACCCGTATCTACGATATTTCCGTACCGGGCAATAGTAGATAGTGGCGCCCCTCGAGAGTTTTGAGATAGGACGTCAAAAATTTTAAAAAATCGAATTTTCAAAAATACGTTCATTTTGTACCGCACATCTTTCTGAAGACTCTGATACATAAAACATACGTGTCCGAGGAATTGTAAGACATGTTATCTGATCTTAAATGTGCCAAAGTGCAGAGCCTCACCTCTTCACACAGCGTTCTTCTATCGCACGTCACTGTATTTTGGTCTGTGGAATTGAAACGTGTATTTTTGTACTGGATGCCATCAAACTATATTCAGGACAGTGGAAATTAAAATGTCCTATGGTGCCTCTCCTGCTTCCAGTCGGCCGGTTTGACATCCTGCCCCTCTTTTTTTCTTTTCTTTTTTAAAAAAAATTTCTTCAGAAAATTTGCACTCTTTATGCCCTATTAGCTAACAACTTGCTGCTTTGTGTGACATAAAATTTAGTATAGGATACGTAAAACCAGTAAAGAGAAGAGACAAGCAAGACAATACACATTTCTTCAATCCTCAGCTCCTAGAACTTTTTTTCTCTTTAATCTTGCTACAGCTTTACCTGGCATGCTTTCTTTTCTGCGAAAGGATCTGTTACCTCATCAAAGTTCGTCAAACGTTTTTCTGCATGAAAAACCGAAATGTCGCTGTCAAATACTGAAAAGGCTTTAATCACAAATAGGCCCAAGACTGGTGTGGCTTCTCGACCTGATTGCCTGTGTTTTGTCACTGTCTGCGAGGTAAAACAAAATAGGCCTTTATAATACTGTAGCACACGCCAAACGAACGAGACTGTTTTGGCAGAAATGGTCATATTTATAACACGGCAGATTATAATTCACACAGTACCAATATCAAATGCCTATTAGGCCTACCACAAGTAAAAGGCTATACGTTAGGAAATAGTTTTACACGTCATTAATACGCTCCAATTTCTCAAGAATGAGATCGAAAAGTAGTAGTGCGAAATTTTTATAGAAATTTGGAATCGTCTTATTCTTCCATAATTTGTGTGATGTCCCCGCTTCTTCCCCTTTCTCGTTCTAACAAACAATGTTGTCATCACTAATTCTGTATCTATTCCTGCCAATGCCAAAGCTTATTCGCCGGTTAACTTCACTAACTCTGCCAGAATCACCAGTTTAGTTATCCCGCGATTATTCTCCGGTTAGGCATTGTTACCTGTTCGTACAACGCGTTTTCCGCGCTACTTCCAGAATAGACCTCAAAGCGGCTGCTAGCCGGAGACTGTACAACTGGCCCTTGCTAATATAGCGATCTGGCCAAAAATTGTCAGTCAAAATATCATTTTCTTGGATACACCGAGAAGATAATACGTAATCTTTCGTACCTGTTAGTCATTTATTCGCACTCTGGAAGTCTGAAGCTATGGATTTCGCTGGTAATCGTAACAACGCTCATCATTCGCAAACCCTATCAGCCAAATAATCAGACAGTGGTTGGCTTTCTTTCGTTCGGCTATTCTCTGCTCAGCTCGTACAGCCCTTTTGTTTGCAGGAAAGTTTATTTCTAGATGTGACGAGGATTCCACTGACAGAGACATCACGTACACTATGCATGCATTCACAAATCAACTTATGATTCATTCAGAAATCAACTTTGAATGTGTTCAACAATGTTCAAAAACCGACAGGGTCACGTTTCAAAGTCATACGAATAATCGATACCCGTGGGGTCAGGGATTTTCTCTGCCTCGTGATGACTGGGTGTTGTGTGATGTCCTTAGGTTAGTTAGGTGTAAGTAGTTCTAAGTTCTAGAGGACTGATGACCATAGATGTTAAGTCCCATAGTGCTCAGAGCCATTTGAATAATCGATAGACCCAACGTGCGCTGGATGGTTGCGTTGGATGCTAGGCGCTTTGTGAAACAATTTGCCCCCCCCCCCCCCCCCCCCCCCCCAGGCACTCCTAGATCCAGGGCTGCCGCGCAATGTGGCAACTTGGGCGCGCCAGTAAAATTTTTCCCGGTAGCACCTAGCTGCTTTTTTATTTTTTAAATTTTTTTTTTACACTACGACTGCTTACACAGCCAACAGCCACGTTTTTGTAGCCAGAAGCGGAAGAAGATAACTACTCAACTGCGCATGCGCATGATCCCACTCGTAACTGCTAGAACAAATCTAATGTTAACAGTTGTGACGTCATGCTCATCGGAGGCAATTTGTTGTTAGGAAGCATTGCATAGTCTTCCTAAAGCTTTAGACACATTTTGCTGTTGGCACGCTTGTATAAGCACCACTGTGTTTTGTTATTGTATATGGCGCATTTCCTTAGCAATTTAAGTTTTATTTTAGTTTTTTTCTCTCGTTCATGTTTTATGGCTGCCGTATTATTCTGCAGTAGCAGGATACAGTAATATCCTCTGTTAGAGTATTGGTTCTTACCAGTCAAAATTACATTTCCTTAGCAATTTAAGTTTTATTTTAGTTTTTTTCTCTCGTTCATGTTTTATGGCTGCCGTATTATTCTGCAGTAGCAGGATACAGTAATATCCTCTGTTAGAGGATATTACTGCAGTAGCAGGATACAGTAATATCCTCTGTTAGAGTATTGGTTCTTACCAGTCAAAATTACACAAATTTAACTAAGAACAAAAACAATGAAAAATCCCGGAATTCAAAAAAATTCCCAGATTTTTCCCGGTTTTCTCCCGGATGAAAAAATTCCCGGGTTTTTCCCAGATCGTAAACACCCTGTAATTCTACTGGAGACTGTGATACAGGAGTCCTCCTTACGCCGCAACCATTTGATTTGTGAGTTTTTTGGCTTCGAAAATGCAAGTGACACTACTAGGAGGAACAACATTCTTCGCCAACTTCATGAATGGGGACTACGTGGACGCCTGCCACATCGTATCCAATACTTTCTCGAGGAGCGGCGTTTCTGATATCGCATTGGCGATGACTTTTCCGACCGCTATGTTCAAGAGAATGGGGTCCCGCCAAGGTAGTGTCCTCAGTGTCACATTGTTTGCCATCGCTATCTATGGCATTTCCTCCACAGTCAGGGGTCCTGTCAAATGCTTTCTGTTTGTGGATGACTTTGCAATCTTTTACTCATCCTCTGATCCTATAACGATGATGAGGCAGCTACAGTTCACCATTAGGAGGCTGGAAACCTGGGCCAGGACAACTGGATTTTGGTTCTCACCCAAGAAGATTATATGTGTCAATTTAGCTGTGCTCATTGAAGTTTTAACCAACCAGTGCTCACAATGGGGGAAAATATTTTACGTTTTCAAGAAACTGTGCGCTTTTTGGGTTTATTATTGGACTCGAAATTAACTAGGCTCCCACACCTGAAAAACCTCTGCACAAAGGGCTTCCAGTCATTGATACCTTAATGGAAAAGCATGGGGAGCTGACAGGCCCTGCCTCTTGCAGTTTTATAGGGCATTTGTTTGATCACATTTAGATTATGGCAGCGTGGTGTATGGACCACCCTGTCCTTCCTACCTCAAGATGTTACATGCTTTTCCATCATGAGGACATTTGGATATCAACCGGAGCCTTTCAAATCAGCCCAGTTCCGAGTCTTTGTGCAGAGGCTGGTGAACCATCACTCTGTATTCAGCGACATATCCTTTTGGCTCGATAGGCACTGAAAATATCAGCATCACTTCAGTCATTGACATTTAGTTCAATGGTCTAACCCACCTTCGAACGACCCATGCGACCAAGGCATTTGGGATACGTGCTACAGACTGTCTCAAGGATCTGGATCTATCAGGCATCAAACTACACAGCCAGGGATGGAATGCATTGCCAGCTTGGTGTCTTCAGAGGCCCAAAGTGATTTTAAGCTTGACACAGCACAAGAAAACTTGTACTCCAGATTATGTTTTTACAACTTCATTTACATCCATTTTAAGTTTGTAACACAGTTTTATCATTGTTTATACAGATGGATCGCAGCAAGAGAATGTCTTCGGTTGTCCTGCTATCTTACCTGATAGGATTTTTAAAGTTCATCTTCTGGAACCATTGACAGATTGCAATGCGGAATTATATGGCAGTTTGATGGCACTGGAGAGGGTTCACAGACATCACTGTACAAGGTTTCTTGTCTGTTCTGACTCACTTAGTGGACTGCCAGCACTTCACCAAATGTATCCAGTAGACCAGCTGATTCAGCTCATCCATGACTCCTACATAGTGGCAAGGTGGTGACGATCTGCTGGGTACCTGGCCACATGGGGATGGATACAGGGCAATTACATGGCCAACAAAGCCGCCAAGCATGTCGGGATGGTGCTGTGCATCAATGTCCTATCCCGTCGCATGCTATCATCACATTTTATCACAGACACATTGTGCGTCAGTGAGAGACTGAATGGTTGCAGGTGGCAGAAAACAAGCTGTCATCACTAATATTGACCACAAAGGCATGGCAGATTTCATGTCAGCCTCTCCGCTGTACGAAAATTCTGCTTACCAAGCTGCAAATCGGACATTTAACACATGGCTTCCTTTCTGGCGGGAGGATCCATCATTCTGTGAAGTTCGTGGCATGCCACTTACAATTCAGCATATTTTGGCAACGTGTGTCCTCTGTACTGATATGAGGCCAGCCCTCAGTCTTGATGGAGATCTCCCCACCATGCTCGCAGGTACTGATCCCAGTGTTACAAGAGTGATGAAATTTTATGAATTGTCAGTCCTCATCCCTAAATTGGTGGGGAAGGGAGGCAGACTTTAATATATTATAATCTGCTTTGCATGTGGGGACGGCCTTCATTCCCACCCATGAGATTAGCATGCTGATTTTTCCTCAGGACACTGATGACCATGGTGACAAGTGCCCTTCACCTCAAACCATCATCATCTACTATAAATGAAGCACGTATGTATGTATAACGATGACATCCAAACAAAGGCATTTGTTTAGGGTTGAAGGAATCCATGAATAAATAAATAAACATACAAATGATTGAACTAGTGTATGTGGCTTGATTTCCTGCCAGGTATCAGAAATTTCATGTATGGCACCTAAAATTTCCAACCTCTTTGAGAACGCCACCAAATCATCCTCTCAACTAGCATTCTCAGTAGACCAGCCTGATATTGCTGTTTTACTGATCCTTGGTCCAATGGCCATATAATGGTAACGGCGTTAGAACGTAAAAACTTACTCATGATGAAACCAAATCAGATATAAGAATCCTGTCATTAGGATGTAAAGGGGTATTATCAAGCGATACAGCACCCTCCTGTGGCAATCCTTTCTCTTCTAGAAACTGCTGAACTCACGGAATAAAATGTGTGAGGACTAGTTCCTGAAAATTTCACTTTCCATCCTATGTCCCTGTTTGGTTGTAATAATGCACAGGAAGATCCTTAGTGTGACATCATTGAATGCTCAGATTTTTTCCCAGTCACTAGTAGTTTCACTTTGTAGTTTCCAGAAGCATTAGCAGCGCACAAAACTGTAATGCGTACTTTAGATGACTTACATCCAGAAGCAAGAACTTCACTCTTAAAAGCAAGGGTTCTGGTTGGTAGATATTTTACATACAGAGCATTTTTGTCTGATTTATAAATTTGAGGTGGTGTGTCATTCTCTTCTTCCTCAAATTTCTGAATCTTTCCCTCGAAGGAATCAGCTGCCGCAACATCTGGACCGAGCAGCTCTCCTTGCACATTAAGAAATTCGCCAAACAACAGTACATATTGAAAAGTTATTTTATTTTGTTTCCATGACCAGTTTTGGAAATTTAGTACGTCATCTTCAAGCCCATATAAATCTCTCAAAAATTATCGTGTGGCCATCTGTTTCTGAATTTTGTGACTTCCTTCGAAGACTTAACTGCAACTCAAATGTTTGATTCTGATTAGCCACCCAGGTGAGGCATTAAATTATCCCCCTAGCCCTAGAGCTTTATGAAAAAAAATTACCTTTATCAGCATATATTACACCTGTAAGATGACACCTCCTGTTCATTTTTGGTTAACCCATCGCAAAAGAGCAGCGTCTAATTCATCAAATGTAGATCTCTTCATGCTTTTGTGTGCAGATAGTCTAGAACTAGAATTTTATTTCCTGACAAAAGCCAGTATTTCCTGCTTATTCTTTTTCATATCCCAAACCATAATCAGCAATTAGTTTTGCAGAAATTGCCCTCTTCTCAAATCTTTCAATTAATTCTAATTTTTGTTTTAATGTCAATAGATGTTTCTTCCATTTCCCCATCATCTCTTGTACAAGTTTCTTTTACCGGGTGTATACGCGAACGAGGAAAACAAATTCCCAGATTTTCCGGTTAAAAATACCCTTTCTCCTGGGTTAAAATACATTTTTTCCGTGTTAAGTAACAGTATACTTTTCCTCGGAACTGTAAAACTTATCAATCCTTTGAAGCATTATGGATTTATACACCGGTGTAGAATTTTCCAGCACTCTACAAAATGAAACTTAGTGGGAAAAAACATGTTTTCGAAAGCTCTGTGATGTGCAGCAAGATGCTGCATATTTTTGAATGACGAAAGTATGAATTCGAATTCCACGAAACACCGCATGTTACTTTCCAAAGTATTGAAATCGAGATTGCTATGTGTAGCCAGTCATATCTCGCCAGCCGATGACGGCTGATATTCAGAGCATAGGACACGTGATGTAGTCAGGCAATAGCAACATCATTGTTCAGACATCAGAGGATACTCCAAGAGCATCGGAATTTCATGAACCCTACTAAAATGCATTATTTGGCTTAAAGTGCACATCCGTATGTTCAGATTTGGATGTAAATTTTCTTGGGGTGCCAGTATTGTATTGTCTCATGTTTGGTTCTGTATTATGGCATAATGCCATACGTGCTAGAAGATGAAAACATGCACTGGAAATGCAGCGAACAGTTTAAACTAGCCAATGGTGTGGAATTGAACACTTCGTTTCAAATAAATGGACTGCCTCAGTGGAAAAGATTAATGAAAGTCAAATTTCTTTAGCAAACCAACAAAATTAACTTCATTGTTCTGCAAGGCAATTAATGCTTGATTGTTAGAAAGGTGGAAATAGAATAAAAACTGTAACCAATAACTTATTTTAGCCTTCCGTAATTATGTGAATGTACTTTAATTCACTTGATAGCTCTCAGCCACAGAAATGTATTTTGTTTTCATTTGATGTGACAGCAATAAATGAGGAGGAAACTGCAAAATCACTAAACGTAAATACGTGTCAAGTGGATACTACCCACCTCCCCACTACACCACAGACTGCTCTGTGTATCAGCCCCCGATCTATGACATTTCCGAAACGGGCCAATACTAGATAGTGCACCCCCATCCCAACCCAACCCAACCCTTCACTCCCCCTCATTCCAGCATTTGGGGTGCTACGCCAAAAATTAAATCAACTTTCCAAAGATGTTCTTTTTGTAGCACACATCTTTCTGAAGTCTGATACATAAGACGTATGTCTTCGAGGGACTGTAACATGTTATTTGATCTTAAGTGTGCCAAAGTGAAGTGCCACACATCTTCACACAGCATTCTTCTATTGCACATAACTGTATTTCGCTCTGTCGAATTAAAATGTGTATATTTTATAATGGGTGCCATCAAACTATACACAGGACAGTAGAAATTAAAATGTCCTATGGTGCCTCTCCTGCTCCCAGTCGGCCGTTTTGACATCTTGGCCCTAAAATAATAATAATAATAATAATAATAATAATAATAATAAAGAAACTCGCAATTAAAACTAGATATGATTACCTGTAGCCAGGAGAACAAGAACTCTTCAGAAAATCTGCACTCTCTATTGCCTATTAGCTAATAACTTGCTGTTTTGTGTGACATAAAATTAAACATAGGATACATAAAATCAGTACAGATAAGAGACAAGCAAGCCAGTACACGTTTCTTCAATCCTTAAGTCCTAGCAAATTTTCCTCCCTAATCTCGCTGTGGCTTTACATGGTGTGCTTTCCTTTCTGCGAAAGAATCTATTACCTCATCAAAGGTTGTCAAACGTTTTGCTACATGAAAAAAAAAAGATTGTCGCAGTCTAATACTGAAAAAGCTGTTAATACAAATAGTACCCAAGACTGGTGTGGTTTCTCCAGCTGATTATGTGTATTTTGTCCTGTGGGCTAGATAAAACGAAATAGGCCTGCCTAATATCGCAGAAGTTGTAATACACACCAAATAAATGAGACTTTTTTGGAACAAATAGTCATTTTTATGAAACGACAGAATATAATTCACGAAGTATGAATATCAAATGCCTATTACGCCTACTACAAGCAAAATGATATATGTTAGGAAATAGTTTTACATTTCATTCATACGCTCCAGCTTCTCAAGCACGAGATCGAAAAGCAGTAGTTTGAAATTTTTATATAAATTTGGAATCGTCATATTCTTCTATAATTTTTGTGATATCCCCATTTATTCTCCTTCCTTGTTCTAACAAACAATCTCGTCATCACTAATTCTGTAGCTATTCTTGAGTCTCAAAAATTATTCTCTGGTTAACTACACTAACCCTGCCAGAATCACTGGTTTAGCTATCCAGCATTTATCCTCCAGTAAGGCGTTATTACATGTTCGTACAACGTGTATTCCGCCCTACTCCCAATGCAGAACTTAAGTGCCTGCTAGCTGGGGACTGTACAACTGCCCCTTACTAGTGTATTGGTCAGGCTAATGACTTTCTGCCAAAATTTTATTTGACGAACTGCCTTTTGGCTTCTGTCTCGGGTTCTTCGGGCGACATTCATCTAATGATTTTTCTGACGTTTCGCCAGCACGAGCCTCCATTGCTGGTGGTGAACTGGAGCCGAGCTCGCGGTCGCAGACTATATGTACCTGGCGCGCCAACGTCCGAGGGCTTCACCGCGGTCATTTCCGGTGCGGTTCTCCTCTTGCTACCTGCGACGGTCGTTCGCTGCAGTACGGGAAGCCAGGATCCGTTTACCTTAAGGCTTTCCTCTTTCTTGTTGAAACTGTTCGCGTGTTTTTGTATTTCTACAGCTTCTTTAAACAAGCGCGTGTGATAGTGCTTCTCTACAGCCAGAACTTCCGTGTCGGCGAATTTTATTACGTGGTCGGTCTCATTCAGTGCGTGCTCTGCCACGGCCGATTTCTCCACCTGCCCCAACCTGCAATGTCGCTTATGCTCTTTGATCCTGGTGTTAATTGATCGTCCAGTCATTCCGACATAAACTTTTCCGCATGTGCATGGTATACGGTATATTCCCGACATTGCAAGTGGGTCTCTTTTCTCCTTCGCCGATCTAAGACACTCTTTGATCTTCCTTGTCGGTTTGAAAATCGTCTTTACGCCATGTTTGCGCAATATACGGCCGATTCTATCCGTCACTCTGGGAATGTATGGAAGAAAGGCCGTACCCGACATTTCTTTTTCTGGTTCCTTACTTCACCGAGTGTTTGGCTCTGTTACACTTCTAATGTAATTTGTGGAGTACCCATTGCTCCTCAGAACAGTTTCCAGGTGTTGCATTTCTCGTTTGGGGTGTTGCGGCTCTCATATTCGTCCTGCTCTCGTTACGAGCGTACTAATCATGCCTCTTTTCTGGCTCGGGTGGTGGTTTGACAGTTTGCGCAGGTATCGATCCATGTGTGTCGGTTTTCGATACACGCTGTGTCCCAGGTTTTCGCCGTCCCTTGTGACCAGCACATCTAGAAATGGCAGTTTCTTGTCTTTTTCCACTTCCATGGTAAATGTTATGTTGGCATGGAGGCTGTTCAAGTGCCTTAGGAAGTCACCGAGCTGTTCTTCACCATGGCTCCACACCACGAAAGTATCATCGACGTACCTGTGCCACACCTTAGGTTTGCAAGTCGCCGAGTCCACTGCCTGTGCTTCGAATTGTTCCATGAAGAAGTTGGCCACCACTGGACTGAGAGGACTACCCATGGCGACGCCTTCCAGCTGTTCGTAGAAATCGCCATTCCACGTGAAATAGTTCGTGGTGAGACATGCATGGAAGAGCCTTCTGATGTCTTGTGGGAAAATGGAACCGATGTGCTCCAGAGCGTAACTGAGTGGCACTTTCGTAAATAACGAAACAACATCAGAGCTGACCAGTATGTCGTTTGGTGCAAGTTTCAGTTCCTTCAGCTTCTCAATGAAATGCCCTGAGTCCTTAATGTATGTGTCGGTCTTCCCCATGTGTGGCTGGAGCAGAGAGGCCAAGTGTTTTGCCAGTTTATACGTTGGTGAGCCAGGAGCGCTAACGATCGGTCTCAGTGGAACGTTGTTCTTATGGATCTTGGGTAATCCATACAGCCGAGGTGGTAGGGCTTCTGTGTTGCGCAGGTTTCTCTGTATGTCCGCCGGCAGAGAAGATGCCTTGATTAATCGATTCGTATTCCGAGTGATACGCTGCGTCGGGTCTGCACTTAGTTTTCGGTACGTCGTCGGATCTAATAGTTCTCGGATCTTTTGCTCATAATCTTCGGTCTTCATTACGACGGTCGCATTCCCCTTATCGGCAGGCAGTACCAATATACTCTTGTCGGCGTTAAGATTCTTAATGGCTTGTACCTCTTCTTTCTTCAGGTTGCAAGCTGGTGGTTTTTCTCGGCGCAGTATCCTGGCTGTTTCAGTGCGTATTTACTCTGCATCTCGGCATCGTGACAGAAAGGCGAGATAAGACATCAGTCGCGCTTTCTTCTTCCGTCGTTGGTCAAGGCGTCGGTACAATCTGCAAATCTCCTCCCCGTAGAGGCGTAATACAAAATTGTTAAGGCTTTCGTGGCCACTTGTTGACAAACTGCCTATTGGCTTCTGTCTCGGGTTCTTCGGCCGACATAACATTTACCATGGAAGTGAAAAAAGACAAGAAACTGCCATTTCTAGATGTGCTTGTCACAAGGGACGGCGAAAACCTGGGACACAGCGTGTATCGGAAACCGACACACATGGACCGATACCTTCACAAACTGTCAAACCACCACCCGAGCCAGAAAAGAGGCATGATTAGTACGCTCGTAACGAGAGCAGGACAAATATGTGAGCCGCAACACCTCAAACGAGAAACCTGGAAACTGTTCTGAGGAGCAATGGGTACTCCACAAATTACATTAGAAGTGTAACAGAGCCAAACACTTGGCGAAGTAAGGAACCAGAAAAAGAAATGTCGGGTACGGCCTTTCTTCCATACATTCCCAGAGTGACGGACAGAATCGGCCGTATATTGCGCAAACATGGCGTAAATACGATTTTCAAACCGACAAGGAAGATCAAAGAGTGTCTTAGATCGGCGAAGGAGAAAAGAGACCCACTTGCAATGTCGGGAATATACCGTACACCATGCACATGCGGAAAAGTTTATGTCGGAATGACTGGACGATCAATTAACACCAGGGTCAAAGAGCATAAGCGACATTCCAGGTTGGGGCAGGTGGAGAAATCGGCCATGGCAGAGCATGCACTGAATGAGACCGACCACGTAATAAAATTCGCCGACACGGAAGTTATGGCTGTAGAGAAGCACTATCACACGCGCTTGTTTAGAGAAGCTGTAGAAATACAAAAACACGCGAACAGTTTCAACAAGAAAGAGGAAAGCCTTAAGGTAAACGGATCCTGGCTTCCCGTACTGCAGCAAACGACCGTCGCAGTTAGCAAGAGGAAAACCGCACCGGAAATGACCGCGGAGAAGCCCTCGGACGTTGGCGCGCCAGGTATAGTCTGCGGCCGCGAGCTCGGCTCCAGTTCACCACCGGCAATGGAGGGTGAAGCTTTGACAATGCCATCCACTCGTGCTGGCGAAACGTCAGAAAAATCATTAGATGAACGTCGGCCTAAGAACCCGAGACAGAAGCCAATAGGCAGTTTGTCAACAAGTGGCCACGAAAGCCTTAACAATTTTGTAAAATTTTATTTCCTTGATACACCAAGAACGTAACACGTAATCTTTCTTACCTCTTATTCCTGTTAGTCATTTAATTCCAATCGGGTAATTTGAATCTACGGCTTTCTCTAGTAATTATAACAACGATGATCATTCACATGCCCAGTCAATCACATAAACAGCGATTGGCATTCATCCGTTCAGCTTTATTCCGCTCAGCTCATATAGCCCCGTCACCTTTCATCTGCAGGAAAGTTTATTTCTAGATACAACGGGCATTCCCCTGGCAGAGACATCACATACACTGTGCACGCATTCAAGAATCAATTTATAATTCATTCAGAAATCAACTTAGAATGTGTTCAAAACCTAACAGGGATGCGTTTCAAAATCATGTGAATAAACAACAGACCAACGAGCGCGGGATGCTATGCGCTTTGTGAAAAATGTTTTTTCCCTTGCACTTTTCCTTCTCTTCCTTTACCTACCATCGAATTCCAGTTCCCCATGACTATTAGATTTTCATCACCCTTAACTATCCAAATAATTTCTTTTATCACATCATACATTCTCCAATCTCTTCATCATCTGTGGAGCTAGTTAGCATATAAACTTGTACTACTGTGGTCGGCGTGGGCTTTCTGTCTATCTTGGCTGCAATAATACGTTTACTATACTGTTTGTAGTAGCTTATCTGTGTTCCCACGGTTTTATTCATTATAAAAACTACTCCTGCATTACCAATATTCAATTTACAATTTATAACCCTGTATTCATCTAACCAGAAGTCCTGTTCCTCCTACCACCGACTTCACCAATTCCCACTCTATTGAACTTTAACCTATCCATTTTCCTTTTTAAATTTTCTAACCTATCTGCCCAGTCAAGGGATCTGACATTCCAAGCTCCAATCCGTAGAATGCCAGTTTTGTTTCTCCTGATAACGACGTAATCCTGAGTAGTCGCCCCGCCTACAGATACAAATGGGGGACCATTTTACCTCCCACATATTTTACCCAAGAGGACGACATTATTATTTAACCGTACAGAAAGCAGCATGCCCTGTGGAAATATTATGACTGAGGTTTCCGCTTGCTTTCAGCCATTCGCAATACCAGCACAGCATGGCTGTTTCGCTGATGCTACAAAGTCAGATCAGTTAATCATCCAGACTGTTGCCCCCTTGCAACTACTGAAAAGACTGCCACCTCTCTTCAGGAACGACACATTTGTCTGGCCCCTCAACAGATACCCCTCCATTGTGGAACAATTGCAAACTACAATGTACAGCGTTGCTTACAAGCATACTTCATCCTCCTTGTCTACTTTGTAATTGGTCAACTTGATTATTTATTTCTAATAACCTTGTGTTGCATGAACTCTTTAATGGACTGAAACCAATGTCTTAGTAAATAGTCTTTAAGGTGTTTTTTAAATTTATGGAGTCCCTTTACATTTTTTATCTCTTTTGGGAGTTTATTATATATGTTGACTACTTGGTAAAACATAGTGGTTTGGGTCTATGCTTTATTCATTCTATCTAGGAATAAGCAATCACTGCATCTGGTTTGATAATCATGTATGGAGATGTTTGCCGCATATTGTTCTACATTTTTGTATAAAAACTGCAGTTTCAAACATATATTCACTTGGAACTGCAGAATACCACATTTATTTTTTTTCAAATAACTCAGTTCAGTGAGACCTTTTATAACTCTTGCTCATTATTCTGATTGCTCGTTTTGAACACATTTTCCACTTTCTGAGCATTTGCACCCCAGAATATTACGCAATAATCAACTCTAGAATGTACATGTGCAAGGTGTGTTGTTTTCAAACTTGAGCTACTACACACTGTGGCTAATATTCATGAAACATAGCATGCTGTGGCAATTCTTTTTCCAACTACACTGAAATGTTCACCTGATATTAGTGTTGATCAACATACTTGCCTAAAATTTTTATGCCAGTTACACACACTATGATTTCATTATGCACTTTAAGTTTTGCTTTATTAGGTTTCTTATTTATGTGGAAGTCCTTTTTAAATAAGGAGTTACTTTGTTGTTATATGACCAGTTGCGGACAGCCATACTTCTATAACTTCTGATGTCCTATCTGTAATAACTATATTGCTGCCATCAGCAAATAAGACAGTTTCTCCCTGCATTGCACACAATGGAAAGTCATTCATACAAATGAGAAACAGTACTGGGCCTAGCATGCTCCCTTGAAGGAATCTAATGTTCTAATATTCTCGATCTGAAAGCTGGTGCAACCATATAATTTGAGCCACTTTAAATTTGGAATATCTCCACCCTCTGCATTCTGTCTTCTAGACAAGACCTAAACCATTTATTTATAACCCCCTGTTGTTCCTAGTGCTTCAAGTTTATCTAGAAGTATTTCATGATCAACAGGGTGCTTTGCTTTACTGAGGTTCAGGAAAACAGCTGTTACTTCTTCTCCATTACCTACGGTTTCTAAAATTGACTTTCTAAATTTTGTTGCAGTAGCTGTTTCCTAACTAGACCTGAAACCACACTATTCTAAGTTGGTATTTATTTAAATAATCCATAATTCTGTTTCTCATAATAGTTTCTATTACTTTGGAAAAGGATGACAGTAACGAAACTGGTCCCTAAAACTTGATTTTTCAGTATCCCCATTTTTATGTATGGGAAGAACTTTTGCACACTTTATTTATAGTGTATGTTAGGTGTGCTGTTATACAGCTACTGCACTCTTTTAGTAGACACACTGGAACTTCATTTAGACCTGTGGAAATTTTGCTCTTAAATGTCGTACTGATTCCCTCCCCAGTGGCCAGCAGCAGAGGCATTGTGTAAGAAACATAGCTATTTGTAGTTGGATGTTTTATGTTTGGATGCTTTTATTGCAGTTTGGATGCTATATTACTTAAGTAGTTGTTTAAAAATGTGGCAAGGTCCTTAGGTTTATCTATTACACTATCTTAAATTCTAATTTTTATGTTCACCTGCTTCGTTGTGTTGCCAGTTGTACTATAATCCAAATGGCTTTCATTTATTGTTTAAGTTCTGTATGGTCTTACCATTTTGGAGTCTCTTATTTTCCTGCAGCAGTTTCCTGTAGATCTTAAAAAAAACTTATTTATTAGAACTTAGATATTTGAGAGTTTCAGAAGATTTTGGGATACCTTCTGTTACCCAGATCTTTCTACTAGAATCCCCACCACAATACCTCCTCAAATTTTAATGTGAATATATTCATGAATATACTGAATTTTTCATTTACATGTGTTATTGAATATACTCGTGACCATATCTGGCTCGTCATCTGCATTGCAAATCACACTTTTCTGATTCCAAAACTCCCTCCTGTACCTAACCACTTTTGTTTGTTTCTTTGCAGATATTTTAAGTTCTGCTATTTGACAAAATTGGTTCTGCTATAGTACCAAGCTAATCTGTAACAATGTATTCAACTTATCTTTCTAATAGTTGCACTTAGTTTCTTATTGACTGAACATTTTACTTACCTTGGGCACCCTTTCTTTCCTCCTTTTATTAAATTAATCCTTTAGATGGTGATGTGAAACAAGCACTGTATTGTTGCAAGAGTTACAGACGCAAGCGAGTGTGCCGGGACTTAGCCCGATTCACTGCTACCAGCGCCATGTGACCACATCGTGCCTGTGCTTAACATACAGGAGATTGCACCAGAATCTAAGAGAAAAATTAACTTAACTTTTCCAAACTTTGTCAGTGTTTGTTTAAGTATATTAATGTTAACAATACAAAGTCTCAGAGGGTATATGTTAGGCAAAACATACAATCATAAGAAGTGGCTTTGAATAATAAAACTAGAAAGCCAAAAATTGCACAGAATATGAAAATATAGGTCACAATTAAAAGTTACAAATCTCAACTTGAACAAACCCATATTTTGATTAAAATTGGCATTTTTATGAAAAATTGAAGCCGCTAAATATTAGACTCAGAAAGCTGAAAATTCATATGTAGCTTTAGTTTCATGTAAAATATTAAATATGTGACACCATAAGCTACCTCTATTAGTTTTCATGGTATTTACTAAAAACCAAATTTGGAGAAAACATCCTTATTTATGGTAGATTAAGTATCATTTGTATTAGTAATAGAAAGTTCTAATTATGACACTCAGTTACATTCATGAAATAATACAGCTGCAGCAAGTTTCAAGACTGTATTGTAAATAATAATAGTTAGAAGGAATCCTAATGAGGCAGTTCAGATGTCATGTTCGACTATCGGTTCCATTCTAAAAATTCTAGCTGGAAAAGTTTAAACACAATCTAGCTACAACTTTTTCAGTACCTAAGGGAAACTTAACTCTATTTTTATTAAATTAAAACGATTGTAAATTGTGAAATGACAGAGCTACTAATTAATACATGTCTGAGAAAGGGCCATGTAGATATGTGATGGAAGGAGGTAGAAAGATGCCACCACATCATGCCTACCACTGCTGCTGAGGTTAGAAGACACTGCATCAACGCAGAGGTGCACGGACCTGCAAATTACCCTGGAACTACTGCGCGCACTCACCGGTGCCCTGGCACCTCTGGAGCTACTGCAGTAGGTGACACCCACCACCATCCTCACTGTTACAGCTGTTGCTGTTGCCTACATTACATTATTTAGTGTCACATCACATTTGCTGGTATACTCTGCTAGCATCGCTTGTCGAGGTCAAGTAATTAAGTCAAGTCAAGAATATTTGAAGTATTTGTTCACTGCTGCTAACAGGCCATTAAAAATATAATCTACTGATAAAAATGAGGTGAAAGTTAAGATGAAACCATTCCCCGACAATAAGTCCTCAGAATTAGAGACTGAAATTAATGGGGATGGTTCTGTCAAAGTAATACATTCAAAATCAGAAGGTGATTTGTCCAAATTAAAATCTCAAGTAAATTTCAATGTTACTGCTAAGTCAGATCAATTTCTGATCACGATGTAATTGAAATTGAAGACAAAAAAGAAAATGTAGAATTAATAGAGTTATCAGATACAGAACCTGAGTTTAGTATTTCTGAAATTCAGCAAAGTCAAGGAATATTAGACACTCCTTTAAAACTGGTTGAAATGTCAAGCGGCAAGGTAAAGGCACCAAATTGGATCCAATTACTGTTTTCATAACTTGAATCACACCATAAAGAACTTAACAATAAGATGGAATCCAGTAGTAAACAGTTAAGTAGTAAGATTGTATCTAGTAACAAAGAACTAAAGGATGAAAATAAATTAAAATTGAATAGCTTTAACAATAAAATTGATTCTAACCACCATGATCTGCATGTCAAAATAGGACAACAGTTAACTAAATTTCACAGTATTTTCAAAATTGAAATTGGAGAAGTTCATAAAGATTTCAAAGATGTACATGATTTTATGGAGTGGTCAGTGAGAATAGGCAATGAGTCCGGACTTTGTTCTAATCCATTTGAAGACGAAACTAATACGGTAAATGCTTGTCAGAAGGATATTAAGAAAGTAAAATCTGACTCTGTGCAATTATGCAAGGATGTTGATAATTTTTCTGACAGAGTGGAGGCAGCAGATCTACTAGTAGAACAACTAAACACTAGTATTGCTAACACAGTAAATAGCATAACCTCGGATAGTTCTTGTAATGCTATTGTACAGCATGTTGCCTTAGGTAATGCAGCTTTTCCTGAATGTCATCAATTTTCAGTTTTTGATCTAGACAAACAAAATCACCCGTTAGAGCTCTGGAACGATTTTCAGGCTGTTAAAAATAGACAGACTAGAAGGGGAATAACTAAATTGCTTGAAGGAAACAAGCACTGAAGAAATTGCAAAAAGAAAGGAATTTAACAAGATGGGACCTGGATACGCAGAAAGAACGAGAGATAGTAGACAGTTTCAGAGAGCAGAGAGAAGCAAAACAGGAATCAACACTGATGCCCCAAGGTGTGACCAATACTTTGTGGGAAAACCTGATGAGAATATCCACTTATTTTTGCAGTATATCCGTGACGTGTGTCATTTTTATGATTGGAAATATGATTTTTTACTATTTGTAACAAAATTTAAATTAGTCTGATGACATACTTCGAAATGTAAGGGGATTTGAAGTATTAGCAAAGGGATTGACAGAGAGCATCTCACATCAACTTGGGACCAGTTACTAACACGATAAGATGTCCACTTCGAGGCAAAAGCCAACTGAGGAAGAGGAAGCATTCATAGATGCGTTCACCTAGTATTCAGCAAAACCTGCATCCTTGGCACTGAGGTGATCTGAAATGAGATGTTACAGAAGAAAGCTACGACAAAGGCTATAGAAGTGTCTATATGTAGAATCGATGCATAAGTGGGTGTTCAAGTTAAGGTGGTCTCCCCCACATCCCTACACGAAACAGTGTGGGTATCCTCTCTGTGGGAAGAGGCGTATCAGTTCATTTACACGTCTGTCAGGAATAATGACCACACATGTGGCAGAACGTTGCCAATGTGGTTAACCTGGCGACGTTGCCGCCTTGTGTCAGGCACCTTACTGTCTGAACTGCCACCTGGTATGGCAACTGAGGATGCACTGACTGTGGCAACAAAACCAACAAAGTCGCAGATGTGGTGCCCCATCCAGTAACAGAGGAAACCAAGAGAACAGAAGCAGTAAAAGGTGACACTACCTCTCCCTGGCAAAATGACAAATCTAAAATCCTATACCAAAAATGTCACTTCATCATTTATTGGGCCAGCTGGACCACCAAGCAGCAAAATCCACTTTGTCCAAGATGCAGGTAATCCACCCTGTCCCCACACGCCACGCAAGTACAAAATGCGAGCTGACAAGCAGAATGAGCTCATTAGTATTAGCAAAGAAGCATTTGGGTGAAACAGGATTTTGGAAGAAGAGGAAATTGTACAAATTATAGAGGAAAATGATGATTTCACCAAAATCAGAGTCAAAGTAGACATAATTAAGCATTTCCTACTGCATTTGTGGTTAAAATAAGGATTATTGCCACTACAGAGATGAAGTGAGAAGAGTACCCTCTCTCCCTTGCCTTAAATATTGTTTTGCATTGCCATAAGTTAGCACAACCTGCGTGTCAGCTGTGTCCCATATGTCCAGTATTATTTACAGTATTGTACGCTGTGTTGTTTAATGGTAACGGAATGTCCTTGGACAATGATTTACTTTGTCCATAGAATCTAACACAATTATTACCACCCAGGAACAGCTGACTGTATAATACTTTTGAGAAGTGAACACCCATGATATGTGATTTTGCGTAAAAAGCCTTTACTTCCAGTAGTATCATATCTATGAACACATCAAGTAGCCAGTAACATGAAATCATTCCTTGACCCCTAAGACACTTCAGCTATATATTCTGATGATTAATAGGAATAATTCTAATTACTTCATTGCACAGTCAGCAAGAAGCACCTTAGAATTACATCCAGTTGTCTGACACAGTTACTTAAGGAACATAAGAGTATAATCTATGTTCCAATGATTGCTGCAGAGATATTTGTCATACCATATTACACCAATTTTTTTCTTTTACTGTTCAGTGCACTTCCACATATGCTACAGGCACTATATCCAAGTAGTTTAATTCCAGCTGCTAATCCATTGGGAATCCAACCAATTAAAGTGTTATGCTTCTTGAACCATCAGCAGTGTGCTTTCCTCACTACTCTTTATTTATTGTTATGTAGAAGTCACAATAAAGTTTGTACAAGTAAATATGAAAGTGAAATCAATAAGCCTTCAAAATTAAGTTTATCAATAGTCCGGGACCGTCTACAAAGGGTAGTAAGGAAGTCAACCAGGGGGGTAGTGTGCTAGTCAATAAATCCTGATTCATATATGTACAGCCCATTGGCATGCTGAAAGGTAGAGCCAACAGACCTCTGATTGGGAAGATTAAGATAGTGGAACAATTTGGTTCACACTTTTGTGGTGATTCCATGTTAGAATTCTGTCCAGCAATTTACACAATGAATACTGTTGTCTTGTACACAGTTCCTGAATAGTTACCAAGGATATTGCTCCGTTAAGATTTACTGAATGTGAATACTGGAAGCTTATCACAAATAATATCATTTAATTTCGAACTGTAGCTGTCACCACAGTCCATGTGCTGTTATGTCCTTGGAGATCCTGGTTATGAAAACAACCTTTGAGACACCACGACTTTAAACACCCACTACTTTAAAAAAATGTGCAAGTGATCCATAAGAGACTACCATCGACATAAAAAAAAATACGCAGATGGGTCATGAGCTGTGATAATGTGAGTTCTTTGGTTTACTTTCTGGTGTGCATCAGAATTATTGATTCAGCATTCAGCATTACATGCGATTGCCATCACAGAATACTCAACTTCCTAACTACTCCACAAGTTTTACTTTACTAAATCTCAAGCTAAGTGCAAAAACAAATTTTCAGCAGTTAAGTATATCCAGTATGAGACCAGCAACACAGATACGTGTCAAAACAGGCACAACTGAATCTGTCCACGAGATCAACAACAGATGCCACAATTCATGCCAATATTACTGATATCACTATTATTATTAATTACTATAATATTGCTCCACAACAACCGCTACAATTTATAACCTCCCCCCAGTTTCATGTCGAACTTTATTATTTGCATACTCTGAAGATGAAGTTATATTTAATTATTTTAGCATAGTCAGTAATAGTTTCTTTGCATCAAACTCATTGTCGTATCCTTCTGTTATTGTGAAATATAAGAAAACCTACTAAATGATAACATGTCCTTTGTCAAATACTGGATTTAATTAATTAAAACACCCTTTTGTAAACCAACATTTATAAACACTCAACAGAAATCAAATACTGTCTGCCATTACACCTATATTTTGCCACTAATCTCCGGCCTCACTACCGAGTCTCTAGCATCTCGCACTCCCGACTTCCACACATGGACTCTAGCACTCGACTCCCACTCACCCACTCGTACACTGTTGACTGCACTGCCGTCTTTACTTTAGTTTATGACCACTGCATAGAGTATATGATCGATACTATGTAAGGGTCAGCTATGTAAGACTACAGTACCCTTACATATCCTCACCAAAATAACACTTTAATATGATAAAATATAATAGTGATATTATTGTATTGTATTGTATTACTAGATTTGAATATTAAAGTTTAGAAACATATAGCAAGACAAAACAGGAAAAATATGTAAAATTTAAAATTATAACATTACAGTAACTATTTGCTTATTAATGCAGAACCTCAATTCATTAAGAATAATTCACATTTAAGTCTCTGTTTACAATATTTGCTTATGGCAAATGTCATTTAAGAAATGAAAGTTAATATCACTTAATTACACTGTATTAAAGTCGAGGTATATCATTAGCTCATTCAGTCAATCACTAATTAGCAGGGTCAGGCCGTGCTATTTTTTTGTTACGGAAGGACACTTTTCTGTGAAATCTGGGTAAAAAACTTTAATTAGAAATGGAAAACTAGTGCACAACATATATTCTGCAAACTGTTACAAGCAACTGGGATTCTTTTATGCATTTGAATAGTAATATTATGTTTCCATGTTTTCAATATTAATTATTTGACTTTTAACACAAAATACATTGTTATTTATTGAATTTTATAACAATAAATGCTGTCATACAAGTTACATATTAATTTATACTAAAATTAAACTTATGTAACATAGGAAAGTGAAATTATTGTTAGTAAAATATAGACTTTGTACATACATAATTTAAAACACTTTTCTGAGAAAGTACCCTTTACATTTAATAAAGTAACACTGTAAAATGGTTTATAAACATCAAAATAATTGAAAAAATATATACTTAGGCATAACTACTTGCTTAAGAAAGCATGAGTAATGTTGCTGAGATATTTTTTATTTTTATTTACTTATTTATTTATTAGCATTAATAATTTTTTTTTTTTTTTGCTTGTTCAAATACCTTAATAATATAGCAGCATTTTCATGATAAGTGCAGACACAAACTTCTCGATCTCTTAGTGTTATAGGTACAACATGCTTTTGTCATAATTGTGTAAATTTTGACACTCCAGTGGGTAACTCTCCATACTCTTTGCAGAAAAGTTCATAAATTTCTTTAATACTGTAAAGCAAAAATCTCTTTTGCCTGTACTCTTTACCACGTTTAATAGAAATGAATTCCTTTCTGCCAGGGCACTGCCAGCTTATGTCATCTCTTTCATAAAATTGTATCACCTTCTGTATTTTTTGATTTGGCACAGAATCCCTTCTTTTTTTTTCTTTCAAATACTGATTATTTTAGTTTTGCATTCCTAGCAGCAAAGCCAGCAACTTCAAAAAAATTACTAAGTTTTTAATGTGAAAAGGATTTGACCTGTTTTCCAAGAATTTTGGGATGCTTGGAAGGTGATTTTGGGTGACATCTCTTGGTCCTAGCTTTACCTAACTTGCTAGGTGACATTTTTAATGTTGGATTTGCATGGGTTTGACGAGCAATGGCGCGTTGCATTTTTTTTCTTTCTTTTTCATATTTTCGTAAATGATGTATCTTTCCCTCAGCTATTAATTTCTGTTGTTCTGCTTTCTTTCTCTCATGATACTTTTCACGGTACACTTCTGCTGTTCCTGGCTCATTCACTTTTCATTTTCTGCATTCCTTAGCACGTGCGGCACCAGTTTTGGCCATCACACCTGCACATATATTCAAGAAACTTGTGAAGTCTATAATTGAACCAAAGAAGCAATTGAATTTACATTACATTTCCAAATATTTCATAGTAAGCCATTGATGTACATTACATTTTATTTGCAAGCTCAAAGAGTGAACATATGCGCAGCTCAAAGGAGATATGCCATGTTTGTTTAGAGTATAAATTAAAAATTACAAAGCCAAAAAATTGAGACATTCTTTTTACATGTTTTTAAAAGTGTTGCACATAACAATGTCACCTAGTCTTTGCAGAGTAGGCTACGATACTCCTTCACTGTTAATAATTACAAAAATATTTGGAAGTTGTCAGATAAATACTGAAATTATTAACATGGTGCCTCAGCATGTAAATATTTGATACACTTGCTTATATACCACATGGATTTATAGCCTACATTCTTACACTCAGTCTTTTGAAGTAATCAGGCTTATTTGAAAAAAATGTTTCAGACTTGTGCATAAATAAACAGACTTTGTTTACATTAAACTAATACTTACTTTCAATTTGTTTATAACCTTTATAACCAGCAAATTTACACTTCCAACATGAACAGCCACTTGAAACCTATACAACATTAGAGTGAGAGAACAGAAAATTGGAGGGAAAACGTCTGACAGAATTGTTTCATTGGCTAGCTAGGTAAAGACATGCTGTGAGTGGCTGGTTTCATTTGTAGAGGGACACTCACGTAGACATTTATAACAAATATTTTACAAAATAAATATTTATTAAATAGTTGTATTTCATATGGCTTTATGGTACTGAAGATGTCATAATACTCTTATATTAGGAAGTTATGGAAAAGAAAATTTTATATTAACTGTTCATTATATTTTACATTGAAATTATGTCAACAATTTGTTGTGGAAGGACATTTACAATTTTGGGGGAAATTTTATGTCTTTGGTAAACATACCAAATTCGTTCTTTTAATACCAATGTATTCCTGTTAGGCTAACTTAAATGCCCACATAGATGTCAGAGGATCATCAATGTGTGTGATACAAATAACAAAAAATGAAATGTCCTTCCGTAACAGAAAATATTTTATTTTTTCTAAATGTGTGAGAAAAATTCACACTAATAATTTTTTAAAAGTGAAAATGACTACAGCATATGAAACTACATAGTTTTCTGAACAAAATAGCACAAGTTTTATGGTGATTAAAAGGTTTTTTGAATTTCAGTACTTGTGGCATACAATATCATGGCCTGACCCAGTAACAAGATAAATCAGGTTAATCACAAGTGTTTGTGCATACTGCATAATCTCTTTGAAATAATATGGCAATGCTGTAATGTCCTGCTGAAATAGCATAGCTAAATGTGACACATTAATAATAACTGTCTATTAGCATAGGATTCCCGCAGGGATAAAATCGGGAAATAAATATAGACTTTATATTTACTATTTTTAAATTTTCCTTCCATAAACCGCTAGTAAAGTAAGCTGCAGTATCAATTAGTATGACTTGGCTTTTCTACCTGCAGAGTAGGAATTAAAATCCATGGAGAAGAAATAAAAACTTTGAGGTTCGCTGATGACATTGTAATTCTGTCAGAGACAGCAAACGACCAGGGAGAGCTGCTGAACGGAATGGACAGTGTCTTGAAAGGAGGATATAAGGTGAACATCAACAAAAGCACAATGAGGATAATGGAATGTTGTCGAATTAAATCGGGTGATGCTGAAGAAATTAGATTAGGAAATGAGATGCTTAAAGTAGTAAATGAGTTTTGCCATTTGGGGAGCAAAATAACTGATGATGGTCAATGTAGAGAGGATATAAAATGTAGACTGGCAATGGCAAGGAAAGCGTTTCTGAAGAAGAGGAATTTGTTAACATCGAGTATAGATTTAAGTGTCGGGAAGTCGTTTCTGAAAGTATTGGTATGGAATGTAACAATGTGTGAAAGTGAAACGTGGACGATAAATAGTTTAGACAAGAAGAGAATAGAAGTTTTCGAAGTGTGGTGCTACAGAAGAATTCTGAAGATTAGATGGGTAGATCACATAACATGAGCAGGTCATCATCATCATCATCATCATCATCATTTAAGACTGGTTATGCCTTTCAGTGTTCAGTCTGGACCATAGTCCCCCTTATAAAATTCCTCCATGATCCCCTATTCAGTGATAACATTGGTACCTCTTCTGATGTTAAGCCTATTACTTCAAAATCATTCTTAACCGAATCCAGGTACCTTCTCTCCTTGGTCTACCCCGACTCTTCCTACCCTCTACTGCTGAACCCATGAGTCTCTTGAGCAACCTTGCTTCTCCCATGCCTGTAACATGACCCCACCATCTAAGCCTGTTCGCCCTGACTGCTACATCTATAGAGTTCATTCCCAGTTTTACTTTGGTTTCCTCATTGTGGACGCCCTCCTGCCATTGTTCCCATCTACTAGTACCTGCAATCATCCTAGTAGCTACTTTCATATCCGTAACCTCAACCTTATTGATAAGGTAACCTGAATCCACCCAGCTTTCGCTCCTATACAACAATGTTGGTCGAAAGATTAAATTGTGCACAGATAACTTAGTCTTGGTACCAACTTCCTTCTTGCAGAAGAGAGTAGATCGTAGCTGAGCACTCACTGCATTAGCTTTGCTACACTTTGCTTCCAGTTCTTACACTATGTTGCCATCCTGTGGGAATATGTGTCCTAAGTACTTGAAACCGTCCACCTGCTCTAACTTTGTTCCTCCAATTTGGCACTCAGTCCATTTATATCTCTTTTCCTCTGACATTACTTTCGTTTTGGAGATGCTAATCTTCATACTATAGTCCTTACATTTCTGATCTAGCTCTGAAATATTACCCAGCAAACTTTCAATCGAATCTGCCGTCACAACTAAGTCATCCGCTTTTGCGAGACTGCTTATTTTGTGTTCACATATCTTAATCTCACCCAGCCAGTCATATTGTTTTCAACATATGATCCACAAATAATATGAACAACAGTGGAGACAGGTTGTCTTACCCCTGAAACTACTCTGAACCATGAACTCAATTTACCGTCAACTCTAACAGCTGCCTGACTATCTATTTAAAGACCTTTAATTGCTTGCAAAAGTTTGCCTCCTATTCCATAATCTCGTAGAACAGACAATAACTTCCTCCTAGGAGCCCGGTCATATGCCTTTTCTAGATCTATAAAGCATAGATACATTTCCCTGTTACACTCGTAACACTTCTCCATTATTTGCCGTAAGCTAAAGATCTGGTCCTGACAACCTCTAAGAGGCCTAAACACACACTGATTTTCATCCAATTTGTCCTCAACTAATACTCGCACTTTCCTTTCAACAATACCTGAGAAGATTTTACCCACAACGCTGATTAAAGAGATACCTCTGTAGTTGTTACAATCTTTTCTGTTTCCATGTTTAAAGATTGGTGTGATTAGTACTTTCGTCCAGTCTGATGGAACTTGTCCTGGCTCCCACGCCATTTCAGTTATTCTGTGTAGCCATTTAAGACCTGACATTCCACTGCATTTGATGAGTTCCGACTTAATTTCATCCATCCCAACCACTTTATTGCACTGCAATCTATTGACCATTTCCTCCACTTCCTCAAATGTGATCCTAATTCCGTCATCATTCTTATCCCATTGTACATCTAAATCTGAAAAATTACTGATCATATTTTCACCTACATTGAGCAACTCTTCAAAATATTCCCTCCATCTGCTCAAGGCATCCACAGGATTCACCAGCAGTTTTCCTGGCCTGTCCAAAATACTTGTCATTTCCTTCTTACCTCCCTTTCGAAGACTGCTAATTACACTCCAGAATGGTTTTCCAGCAGCTTGACCCAAAGTCTCCAACCTGTTTCCAAAGTCTTCCCAAGATTTCTTCTTGGATGCTGCAATTATCTGTTTGGCTTTGTTTCTTTCTTCAACATAACTTTCTCTGTCTTCCTGAGTTCTAGTATGTAGCCATTTTTGATACACCTTCTTTTTCCTTTTACAGGCTGCCTTGAATGTCATTCCGCCAAGCTGTTTGCTTCATCCTACCTTTACACACTACTGTTCCAAGACATTCTTTAGCCACTTCTAGTACTGTGTCCCTGTACCTTGTCCATTCCTTTTCCAATTACTGTAATTGACTACATTCAACTAACTGGTACCATTCTGAGATCACTGTTATGTACTTGTGCCTATTTCCCTTATCCTGAAGTTTCTCCACTCTTATCCTCCTACATATGGACCTGACCTCCTGCACTTTTGGCCTCACAATCCCAATTTCACTGCAGATTAAATAATGATCAGTGTCATCAAAGAATCCCCTGAATACACGTGTGTCCCTCACAGCTTTCCTGAATTCCTGATCTGTTAATTTTATAGTCAATGACAGATCTGGTTCCCCTGCCTTCCCAAGTATACCGGTGAATGTTCTTATGTTTAAAAAAAGGAGTTTGTGATTACTAAGCCCATACTGGCACAGAAATCCAAGAGTTGTTTCCCGTTCCTGTTGGCCTCCATATCCTCTCCAAATTTACACATAACCTTTTCATACCCTTCTGTTCGATTTCCAATCCTGGCATTAAAATCACCCATGAGCAGAACACTGTCCTTGTTCTTTACTCTAAAAACTATCCATCTTATCTTGATCTGTCCCTTCACAATCCGAATATACTGACACAATCCTAATTTTCTTGCTAGACACTGTCAAAACTATCGACATCAGCTTTTGTTTACATACCTTATTGCAACTATGCTGGGTTCCATTTCTTTACTCATGTAAAGCCCTACACCCCATTGTGCTATTCCAGCTTTCACTCCTGACAGGTAGACCTTGTATTCTCCCACTTCCTCTTCTTTCTCACCCCTTACCCAGATGTCACTAACAGCTAAAACGTCCAACCCCATCTTACTTGCAACCTCCGCCAGCTCTACCTTCTTCCCAGAGTAGCCCCCATTGATATTAATAGCTCTCCATCTTCTTACCATTCGTTTGCTGAGTCGTATCTTAGGAGTCCCTGGTTTGTCAATTAGAGGTGGGACTCTGTCACCTCCAAAGGTCCGAGGCATTTTGCTCTGATTGTTGCCAGCATCATATTTAAAGTACCAGGGAAGCAGGTTGTTAGCCTTACTTGCCCCGGGTCCCATTGAGTTTTACCCTAACGGTTCAGGGACTAACCAGTGGATTTGGTAGTCTTTGCCGTATGAGCACAAAGACGACCACAACTCAGAATATGTCCGAGATGCCCAGCCTTATTCCAAAGTAACTGGTATCCCAACTGTCAGGACCACTTACTTGGCCACTCATACGTTGCCCGTGGTTCATGAACTAGGACATGACAACAGGAACCCACACCATGAACCACTGACCACTGAGCAGGTACTGAATAGAATTGGGGAGAAGAGAAATTTGTGGCACAACTTGACTAGAAGAAGGGATTGTTTGGTAGGATATATTCTGAGGCATCAAGGGATCACTAATTTAGTACTGGAGGGCAGAGTGGAGGGTAAATATCATAGAGGGAGACCAATAGATGAATACACTAAACAGATTCACAAGGATATAGGTTGCAGTAGGTGCTGGGAGATGAAGAAGCTTGCACAGGATAGAGTAGCATGGAGAGCTGCATCAAACCAGTCTCTGGACTGAAGACCGCAACAACAACCACTTTAGCTATGTAATCATCAACAAGTTTAATTAACATAGGTCGAGCATGTAGATTCCGTAATGGATATAATTACATATTTGGAGAATACATCATAGAATGCCAATATATACTAGAATCTTCCACGAGAAACAGGACATGGTCCACACACATCACAGGATATTAAAGTTCTAGTCTCATGAGGTATTATGGGATGTAGTTGTATTTTTCTGGAGTAGTTGATAGGTTTGGTTTTTTGACAATTTTACATCTCTTGAGTACATCATTAGCTATTCGCTCAAGATTGGGGTAATAACAATATTGATCCAATTTATTTTTACATTTCAAGGGTCCGAAATGTCCCCAAGTTAAATATGTGTCCCACAGTAAAGGTTCGATGTAAGCCTTTGGAATACATACTCTCCACGTGTCATTCGGAATTTTTTTCTTGAATAATATACCATCTCGAATCTTATACCAATTTTCAGAAATAGTGGCAGCTCCTTGATTTACTTTGTTTCTTATCTTCTTCCAGTGTGAATCTTGTTCCTGTAGTTGTGATAAATTTTGGCATAAAAGTGACATCTTGGTCTCACAAAATTTCATAGTCATGTTCATCACTTGGAAGTCGATAATTGAATTCTCAACCTCTTCATTATTCCTTCCTTTAGGCAATCTTGACAGTTCATCAGCCATGACGTTGTCCTTTCCTTTGCTATATTGTAGAATCAACGCCCAGCGAGTCAATCTCGAGTGGAACATTTTGCTAGTTAATATGTAGGATAATGCCTTGTGATCACAAAATATAGATGTCTTTCTCCCGTAAACAAAATATCTGAATTTTTTCAGTGCCCATACTAACAGCTAACATTTCCAGTTCAGTAACTGAGTACGCTCGTTCGCGTCTCTTCAATGTTCTGCTTGCAAATCCAATGATTTTCATGGTGTTTATATCTTGCATGTCTTCCATTTGAAAAACTGTCACTCCCATGCCAGTTTCCAAAGCATCAGTAGCTATACGGATATCTTGATCCAATGTTGGGTGGTGCAACAACTGCACTTTAGTTAAAGCAATACGTATTTTGTCAAATGATTGAGAGCATTAAATAGTCCATTTCCGCATTGCATTTTTTCGCAGTAACTGTAGCAAACATTCTTGGTTGATAACATTTTCTGGCAAAAATTGATGAAAAGATAAAGATAAGTCTAAAAATGATTAATTCTTTCTTATTCCTTGGATAAGGACATTTCTTGATGGCTTTCAGTTTATTTGGATTTGGTAATATAAGTTACCATATGGTGAAATGATGTGTCCTAAAGATTTCAGTTGCCTCCTCGCAAACTTAGATTTTTGTAAGTTCACTGTAACCCCATATTCAGAAAACTTCACAGAAACTCTCTTCAATAATTCAACATGTTCTTTCCAAGTCTCGGTGGCTATTAGAAAATCGTCCACGTACAATGTCACTCTGTCAAGCAATTCCCAACCGAGCACAGTATCAAATGCTGAAAGGAATACACTTCCACTTATGTTTAATCCGAATGGCATGACAGTGAACTGATAACTTCTAACTCAAAAGATGAAATCTGTATACTTTCTTGATTCTATTGAGATCTTGGTTTGCCAATATGAGCTTCTCATATCCAGGAATGTTTGGAACCGAGCACCATGAAACTTCCGCAGTAATTCGTCTACATTCTCTGGTGTTGTTTGAACAAGTGCAATGATCTTGTTTATTTCCCGAGCACCTAAAACAAGTCTTATTTCACAAGCATGTAAAACAAGTCTTACTTCACCATTTGCTTTAAAAACTGTCAACAAAGGATTGCAATATTCAGAATGAGATGGTTCAATGATTCCCCATTTCAACATTTTGTCAATTTCCTTTTTGACTGCATCCTGTTTTGACCAAGGAATGGGGTAGAATGTTTGGCAGAAAGGCTGATGCCAGTAAGTATTGATCTTGAAGTCAAAAGACTTAATTATTCCTGGATGTCTGTCAAAAATAGATAAATATGCATCTAAAAGGCAATTCAATTCTTCCTGTTGATTAACAGATAAAATTTCAGATTCTGCGACTTTTTCTTGTATCATAGTTTGATCTATTTTATCTTCAACACATTCAATGAGACAAACACTATCTGTGATAGGGTCATTACTATTAACACAATCAATCATTAACTTTATAAATAAGGGTTTTGGGTCTATTTGACCCCTCATTAAAGAAACTGTTGCAATCTTGTCCCCAGAGTTTAAGGTACAGGTCCCTCTCTTTAAATTGATCACTGCTCTGGCATCAGACAAAAAATTGAGTCCACAAATACAAGGCACAGTCTTCTTCGATACGATCAGGAAGGTACATTCCATCGATACCCCCATAGTAGAATATCCACTCGTGCTTGTTTTGAGATTCTTTGTATCTTAACACTGAAAGCACCAGATACAGAGCATCCTGAGACTGGGAATGTGGTTACCTTTCTCCCACAACGGATATGTTTGTAGCAATCCTTTGTCATTACTCTAACAGTAGCCCCTGTATCAATTAAAATGTCCGTTTCAACCTCATTTATCCATGTATGTACCATTGCCTGCACAATTCGTCCAGTTCGGTTAGACTTTGACTTATTTTCTTCAAATAATTATTCCCGCAAATCAGTATTGTTATTGTACCTCAAGACGTTTACATTAAAATGATGATTGCCTCCCTCATCTTCCCCAGTCGTCCTCAGAAGACTATCAGAGAGAGGTATTAGTTTAACCTCTTCCTCAATGTCATATTCGGTGGATTGTGAACTTTAACTACCTGTAATGAATAGTCAGAGTTGGTTAATGGTTGCCGCTGTGATGTTACTGTTTGCTCACCAAGCGGTGCTACTCCTGATGGTCGTTGCGATACATTAGCATCTACCCACCGAACCCGATGATTCAAAGTGTCTCCCCAGGTATCTATTTCATCTGGATCTTCTTTTGGACAGGTAGTGTCTCGCCTAAAATTAGTATCTTGACCACGAACATCTTTAAATTTCCTTTTCTGTATGATATTCTCCACCTTTACATAATTTACAGAATGGGTATCACTGTTATGATCTTCCTTGGAATAGTCATTCCTACAGTCTTCATTCCAATATTTACTGTTATGGCTGTATTTGAAGTTATGGTTGTTATTATTATTGCCCTGGTTATTTCTTTGTAGATTAGACATTTGACCATTATCTTTAGAAGCTTGTGCATCCTCTAAAATCATATCTATCGAATCAACGACTGCCAGAAATTGTTCCACATTGGAATCTGGGACGTTAATAAGTTTCTCTCATATACGGATTGGTAGTATGCCTTTCAAAATATGAGTTACTTCTCAATGAGATATGGGATCCAATACCTAGTCTTATTAATATATTTTTCAAAATACTGTCTCAGGGAACCTCGTTTGCCGTTATAAAATTCTGACTGGCCTTGTGAAGTCGTTCTTGTTTACTGTTAGACCAATACTTTGCTAGTAACAGTCACTCAAAGTCTGCACATGTTTGGAACTTTTCGATTGCTTACACAGCCAACAGTGCTGCTTCACCCGTAATTTTAGATGCATTGAAATGTAGTCAATCCTGTTCACACCAACTCCTTCGGAAAATATGTTTAAAATTCTTTACAAAGATTTTAGGACGGGTCTCAATCATTCCTGCAGAAAAATTAGGAAAATGCCTACTTTTAAAAATACTTGTCTCGACTTTTAGAGATGACAAATATCCCTTCTGCACAAACGGATTATCTTCGTTCACATACCAATAATCAACTTTATCCGATTCATTCCCCCAACATTTCACATCATTCCTGCATTGATTACCTTTTGATTTGTCTACAGAATATTGATCCTCCATTAACAAGTTTCACGAAGATTTCTGTTGCAATTCAAGTGATCTATCCTCCATTTCCCATTGCTATTTTGAAAAATCTTCACAAACTGTCTTTAATGGTCTGGAACTTATCAGTAAATGATTGAATTAGTTCAGCATTTTTTGTCTGGATTTCTTTAACTAACTCTGAATACTGTGACTTAATGACACTTCCAACTTTTTCCTCTACCTCTTTATTTTTTAGTTTGATCCAATCATTTAAATCCTCATCTAATTTCATTGTCTGCTTTCTCGAGTACTGATCTATCCCTTGACAAGCATCTTTCTCAAAGTCCGTGACCAGTCCGATCAAATTGTCAATTTGCTTACTGGTTTTTATGGAACTGCTTTCACAATTTGAAATTCAATCTACTAGATCATTCGGTCTCTTAGAAATCTCCCTACATTTCTTCTCAATGTCCTCGACCTTCCCTATTACTTCAGAACGTAATTGATTTCAGTCTTTAGAAACCATGATTTCAAGCCCTTTGAATTCCTCATTTAACTGTTTTTTCCAATTGAGAGTTGATTTATCAAATTTTTCATTCAGTGATTTATCATCATGTTTCAAAGAATCCGTATCTTCCTGTAATTGCTTAGTGTCCTCTTTTAAAGAACCTTCATCTTCCTGTAATAATCCAAATTGCATATCAAATTTACTGTCAAGCTTCGTCATGATATCCATCAGTCACGTAAACTGTAACATTCAAAGTGTCATCTTTCCCTTCCTTCGATTTACCACATCTACAGATTCTCCCATGTCACTGTCTTTCCTTTGGATAGAATCTACATCCAATGTTGCCTCAACATTTGAAACTTCAACCTCCGTTGATCGTGTTTCCCCACCAGTTTCAACAGTCATCTCCCTATGAGATTCAACCCCCTTATCTTCACTTATCATTTCCAACCTCGAGTTTACTTCACCTCATACTCTACGATTTCTGTTGTGCATGGTTACTTATTCTGGAGCAAACATTTAACATAAACACAATCTTTATCCACTATAGACAACACTTCAATGCATTAACACAACGTTTCCAAATGGATAACTCGCACACTTGTAGATGACTTGCGTTAATGGTCGGTACTTATCTTCTTCTTAGGTTCTTAGTGCAGACCTTAGGCTGTTACTCAAGCCTTAAGTTGCAGTTCCAAATTTGCCCTTCATGCTGCAACGCACTCAGGCCGACAGGTTGGGCGCCAACATGAAACGCTTTTTCCCCTCCTCCTTTCGCATCACCATGTGAACCACTTTGTGTCTTCTTGTCTTCCGGCTTGCTCGTATTAGGGAAGGAGTGAGGGAGAATGGCACATAGTGTTTCGGTAAGTGTGACTATTCAGTCACTATTTCCTTTTTCCCAATATTTCTTCATTAACTGACAGAGGGAGAAAATGAGATCTTATGTTACCGTATTACTTCATCTACTCCAGCTGCCTTCCCACTTTTCATCTGTTTCAGGGAATTCTCCGTTTCTAACCAAGAGATTGGATACTGCTATTCCTCTAATTCAAAGACTTCGGTGTCACTTTCTTGTGCACCTTCCCCACTCAGTAAGATTTCAAAATAAGTCTTCATCCGTCTTCTGATACCTTCCAGCTCCCTGATAATATCCCCATTCTCTGTTTCAATCACTTTTATGTCTTCTCTATCAGTTCTTTTACTTTTCAAAAACCCATAGAGCAGTTTTTGGTTCCCTTTGCTACCTTGCTCAAGCTTCTGGGCGAATATTTCCCAACTCTTCTCCTTTTCTTCTTTTGCTTGGACTTTCTTTTGTTGGTATTCCTTCTCCAGTGTTGACACCTTGAGTTCATCTTTTGGTACCAGCCTCTGGTTCTGATTTCTTCTTTCAAACTGCATGTATTTCTTAGCTATATTACGTTTTTTAATTGCATCTTTTACTCTATTGTTCCACCAACTGGTTTCTTTGTATTTCACTTTACCCTTTGCATTGCCACATTCGCCAAAGGCAATTGATATTTATGTAAATAATCCATAATTCTCTTTTTGTAGGTTGCGATTATTTAAGAAAAATGGAACAATAATGAAAGTGGTATGTTATTCCCCATTTTTTCTGTATGACCTTTTAGTGGGTGGGAAGAACACTTACAAGTTTTAGGTAATCAGAGAAGCAACTGGATGTGTGTGACTTGTCTGTAAATTCGCGGGGTGCTTTTAGGAGACACGGCGGGGTGTCACATAGACCTGGGGATATTTAACTCTTAAATTTAGGAATGAGCTCTACCCTGTGGTAGGTACCAGCAGCTCCCTGATATAAAACCTGGCCAGTGTCCAGCTGCCAGAGAGTCCAAGTCTGCACCGAATGCAACATCGCATAAATAAATGGTCACGAAGATACTACTCTATACAAATCCCTGTCTTCAGTTCTAGTTGTTATGCTACGTCTACACCCCAGGTCTTGCGGTAAACAAAGTGGTGTATGCATCTTCTTGTGATAAAAACCACTCATTGCCTATATTTTTATAGCACTTTTCCTCTGAATGCTGAAAGGCATAACCCTGAAAATCCATATTATTCAAAATATAATATCATCATTGTATTCTTTTATATATTTACACTAACTGAATTTTCTGACCCTTTGAGTGATGACCAACTTGACTCACACCCTAACCATGTGGAACTGTATTTGCAAAAGATCCAGTTTGTTGACAGTTGCAGTTATGTAATCATAGGGCTGCAGAATGTTGGGTATTTTAAAATTAAACGTACAGTAGTTTATTTTGTGCATCGCTATTTCAGAAGTGTCATCACTAGACCTCAGACTTTTAGGTTCTGAAAAATCTTAAATTAGGTACCTAAAATAGGTTCTATAACTTACAAAAATAGGTTATAATAATCTGGAAATAGGCGACCAAAATGTGACATTTTATTGTCTAGGAAGATAAATAGATTGACAAAAATCCACACTATATTATTATCTATGTCCATAATTACAGTCACAGTAAATAACTAACACTTTCTCCACATTTTCCATTGAGAAACTGCATGTCTTGTCTGTTAATAGCATCTTATATGCCCAGAATGAGCATTCCACGTCAACAGATGTCATCGGAGTGTATTTAATTGACAGTATTAGGCGCAGACTGCACACTCATGTTCTGTTGATTTACTCGATAAGATATCAACCACTGTGCAGATGGTGGTCAGTCCTGTTTTTTTTTTTTTATTTTTTTTTTTTTTATTGCACTGTCTTTAGTTTCTCACTTTCATACCAATAGAACTGGGGACCAAGTCGATTTTTTCTGTGACCTCTTCTATCAATCGCAGTTGCGTGTAGACTGGTTTCCCTGAACACACTAGAGCTTTAATAATAGGCACCATTAATGCATAATGTGATTTTATGTATGCAATGTTGTTCGAAATTATTGGGTCCTTTAGAAAATCTTTAGCTGAAGTAATGCTCACTGCCTCCTCCCACAATTTAAGAACAAGGTTCTTAATGTCTTCCAAATGCCTGCTGTAATACTCTACTGCCTGTGGCCATGTTCCCCAGCAATTAAGTATGGGTTCTGGTGGAAGTGGTACATTGGGAAGTTCCTCTCGAAATAACTGGATTCTTGTAGGTGCTTTAATAAAAACCTTTTTGGTGGCAGAAATAGCTTATTTACATGTGGAAATTCGAGACTTATTATCTCAGCTACATGATTCATGGAATGGGCAAGACATATGATATGGAGCAAGGCTGGGTAAAATACTTTCAACAATTTGACAGCAGCAATCATGTATGCGGCTGCATCAGCGTAGATTACAAGTAATTTATTTTCATCTAGACTGTTGGAGAAATGTAATTTGAGGGCTTTATTAACAAAGTGAGGATTTGTTTCCTGGTTAGTCTTTTTTAGCTCCTTGCTGCAGATCAGGTGAGGTACAGAGCTAGTTTCAGGATCTGACTTTCCAACAGTCAAATTACTCATGACCTTGTCTGTCAGTTGCCTCTTCGACAGAGAGCCACATGTATGGATCACCTATATCTTCCCTTATCCTGCTCAATGTAAAATCATCAAAAAAAGTTTTGCATTACCTAGATTCCGAGAGTTCTAGAACCTATACAGAAAATTGAAATAGAGATCAACATAAACATCATTTCCGCCCTTTTTATTGCTCATGGAAACTGCACGTTCTATGTTGTACCACCAAACAGTGAGACCTTCAGATGTGGTGGTCCAGATTGCTGTACACACTGGTACGTCTAATACCTAGTAGCACGTCCTCTTGCATTGATGCATGCCTGTATTCATTGTGACATACTATCCACATGTCTATCAAGGCACTGTTGGTCCAGAGTGTTGCACTCCTCAACAGTGATTCGGAGTAGATCCCTCAGGGTGGTTAGTTGGTCACGTCGTCCGAAAACAGCCCTTTTCAGTCCATCCCAGGCATGTTCAATAGGGTTCATGTCTGGAGAACATGCTGGTCACTCTAGTCGAGCGATGTCATTATCCTGAAGGAAGTCATTCACAAGGTGTGCATGATGGGGGCTCAAACTGTCATCCATGAAGAAGAATGTCTCGCCAATACATTGCTGATATCGTTGCACTATTGGTCGGAGGATGGCATTCACGTATCGTACAGCCGTTACAGAGCCTTCGATGACCACCAGCGGCATATGTAGGTCCCACATAATGCCACCCCAAAACAGCAGGGAACCTCCACCTGGCTGCACTTGCTGGCAAATGTGTCTAAGGCATTCATCCTGACCGGGTTGCCTCCAAACACGCCTCCGGCGATTGTCTGGTTGAAGGCATATGCGACACTCATCAGTGAAGAGAACGTGATGCCAATCCTGAGCAGGCCATTCAGCATGTTGTTGGCCTCTCTGTACTGCTGCATGGTCTCGTGGTTGCAAAGATGGACCTCGTGATGGACGTCGGGAGTGAAGTTGCGCATCATACAGCCTGTTGTGCACAGTTTGAGTCATAACATGACGTCCTGTGGCTGCACAGAAAGCATTATTCAACATGCCGGCATTGCTGTCAGGGTTCCTCCGAGCCATACTCTGTTGGTAGCGGTCATCCACTGCAGTAGTAGCCCTTGGGCGGCCTGAGTGAGGCATGTCATTGACAGTTCCTGTCGCCCTGTATCTCCTCATGTTCGAACAACATTGCTTTGGTTCACTCCGAGACACCTGGACACTTCTCTTGTTGAGAGCCCTTCCTGCCACAAAGTAACAATGCGGACACAATCGAACTGCAGTATTAACTGTCTAGCCATGCTTGAACTACAGACAACATGAGCTGCGAACCTCCTTCCTGGTGGAATGACTGGAACTGACTGGCCGTCGGACCCCCTCCACCTAATAGGCATTTGTCATGCATGGTCATTTACATCTTTGGTCGGGTTTAGTGACGTCTCTGAACAGTCAAAGAGACTGTGTTTGTTATATAATACCCACAGTCAATGTCTATCTTCAGGAGTTCTGGGAACTGGGGTGATGCAAAACTTTTTTTGATATGTGTTTGTATGTTAAGTATCTAAATAGTTCTTTCTCCATGTGGATCTAATGGATTGTACCTAAAAACAAAAATAAAAGAGAAATACTTTGTGGAACAATTTAAGTATGAGATCTACTTAGCAAAATTAACCGACATTAAGGGTTTAGAAACAATATTTTTGCATTCACATGTGTGTGGTCCAAGTTTACTCGGGAAAAACAGTGGCATCACTACTGAATGTAGATAGTGTATGTGTTTCAAACTGGCTGTTCCGACAAGGCAAGAAGTTGCTGGAGGAAGGTTACAAGGCTCATCCGCGTCCTGCCGGCCAATTTGACAGTTCACAGAGAGCGACAATGCTCTGCGGAACAGGGCAGGCTGGAACAGTCTGGCATATACTGTCACTGTCTGACTCGCGATTGGCATCCACAAATGTGAACAAACAAGTTATCATTCAATTACTGTTTTCTAAATAGTCGGAAAGACCGTTAGGGTAGTTTTAGTCATACAAATTTTATTTGACTGGATTTTTAAAAATTATATACAGTCAAGTTCTAACACAAAATTAGGTATTTTACGTTCTACAAAATTACAATTTTCGATAAAATACTTGTGAAATTCTTAGCTGGGAAGATCACGATAAAATGTTAATCACAAAAAATTTTATTTAATTTGATTTTTAAAATTTAGGTACAATCAGGTACCAAACTAGTGTTTTCAATTATGAATTGGCGTAATTTGCATATGTACAGCTTTTATTGTTGTTATTTAATGAGGAACAAAATAGGTTTTTACTTAAAATCCAATTTTTTCACCCTTTGCAGTTTTCATTTTGTAAAAACATATTACAAAGAGGTATAAGCTTCTACCTTTTCCTGCCTGTTGGAGGTCCATCTTGATCAATTACAGCAGCTTCAGTAGCTGTAGTGTCATGACTTTCTTCATCGTACCACACTGTGTCTATATCCCTGGATCGGGTGTTAATGTTCAGTAGCTAATGGATCATGAACTTTATGTACTGGCCCCTGAAAACAATGCATAATATATAGCCTGCCTTTTTGAAAGCATGTTTTTTTTAGATGTACATTTAAATTACCTACAATACACATTCATTTTTTCAGTTGCCTATAAACAGAGATGAGTGGCTAAACATAGCACAACATCTAGAAAATCCTCAGAATTTTCCAAACTGTTTGTGGGCAATTGACATCAAACACATCATCATACCGAGCCAAGTGAATACATGAACCTAATTTTTGAACTACAAAAAGATATTTAGTGTGGTACTTCTAGCTCTAGTGAATGCCCACTATTGTTTCACATTTGTGAGGAAGTTTTCAACAATTCATGTCTGTTTTTTAAAGTCAACTGAAACTATCACCTGATAGGAAGGTGCCTTCATTTGGTGAAATATTACCAAGTCTTCGTTGGCGAAGCAGCTTTATTCTTGGATTGCCACATGATGAAACCATATCCTGGTATTTATGAGAAAGGAAGTGCACAAAGAATTTCCAGGTAGAGGTTATCTCATCTACAGTATTACTGAAAATGTTTTTGGTATAAAGGCATCTTGTTTTCCGAGTTTTCAGAAAACCAAATGGTTATAGACCCTAAGAAAGTGAGCAGTGTTACCCTGTTGTGCATCCTTATGCATAAATTAATGAGGAGAAGCCCAATTTCAGCAACATTTTATATTCCTCCAGGTACAATTTAATATGCTTCCACCAGAGTCAGTTGATGCCAAAGTTTTCTGAGTAAAGTACCACATCATAATGTAAAAAGTTATACTGCAGGACCAAACGTTTTAGCCACAGTTGCAGTGGCCTTATTGTGGGTCTACTGATCATCAAATGGTATTCCCAACCAAGGGCATGAATCAGGATGACAACACCCCTTGTAGGGATAGATACTGGAGTATGTGGGACAGTCAGGGAATTGTCGAATAGCAATTGCATAGGAGACCAAGGGCTGGTACCATTGAATGTGAAGAGGAATGATCTCCATTTCAGCAAGCACACTGTCTAAGAGACTAGACCGAAAGGCACTAGTGGCCAGATGCATGCCATGATGGTGGACTGGATCTAACAGTTTCAAAGCTGATGGAGTCACTGAGCCACAAACATGGCAACCATAGTGCAGTCAGGACAAAACCAGGGCCTGGTAAATACATATAAGAGTAGCACCCTCAACATTTATGGGCAAAGCAGCAGATAGTGTCAAGCTTCTGAGTGCAGTTAGTCTTCAGGTAATGAATATGGGGCAGCCAACACAGTTTCTTGAAAAAAAAAAAAAAAAAAAAAAAAAAAAAAAAAAAAAAAAAAAAAAAAAAAAAAAAAACGAGGCCTAACAAACAGGACTGTGCTACAGTGTCCAGGTGCTTGGCACCTAAGTAGAGTTCTGAGCCAGGACAGACCACAGTGCAACAGCAGAAATGCAAGACTCGCGTTTTTGTAGGAAAGATGTGGAAACTGTCTGAAAGAGCCCATGCAGAGGTCCACGGACAGCACCTTGGAAATGTGATTTATTCATCTCATAACATACAGAATTTTAGAACAATAGTACGATTTACAGGATACATGTCTGGGTTACAATTTACTCATTTAAAAATTTTGTCAACCATACAAATTGCTTGTTGAAGAATTTATTCACTGTTCTTTCTAATTTTTAATGCTCTTTCATAATGTGCACTCACTATAACTAGCACAAATGTTTAATTCATTTTGAGGATTCTGCTCAAAATATCACCTCATCCTTCATGAAATCTTCCTCTGAGTAGTAGGATCTTTCCATTAGAAAATCATGTGGTTTGTTTTCTAAAATATATAGCATCATGTTCGTTATGTCACAACCTTTTATTTTTTGTATATGGAACACAAATCAAACTTGCCTAAGGATTGAGCCTTGAGAAACACCTAGTGACAGTTTTCCTCTCCACTCTATTTGTTGTGATTATTACCCTTTGTTTCCTCTCAATGAGATATGATTCAAAGCAATAGACCTTATTCTGTACCTATTGAATTTGAAAAGCAACAGAACATGGTTTACAGAGTCGAATGCTTTTGTAATATCACAGATTATCACTGCAACTTTTGTTCCCTATCTAACAATGAACTAATTTTTTTCAATAGCAGCTATTGTGCTTTTATATTGTTGGAAGCCATATTGGTTATTTGAAATGCTATTATATTGAGTGATAGCAGATCTTTAGGCCGCAATATTTTTCATATGACCGGGGGTATAGAAATGGGGCAATAACTTCCCATATCATATTTTGAACTTTTTAAAAATATGCATGTTTTAATAGATTAGGGAAGTAATATTCCTCAAACAATTTGTTTTTTTAATACTTTGGCAGATATCCCACCCAGCCTGCAGAGTCTTCGCTTTTTAAAGACAGTATGCCAGTTTCAGCAACTTATGTAGAGACTTGCATTTTTAAACATTCAGTGATGTTGCCTTGCAATCCAAAACTATTTACTTTCTGTCCATAATTTGCTACATCTGTATCAAATTGGCTGCATTTATGAAGGACTCACTGAAGTACTCAGATATTTGATCTGGATTTACATGAGATCATTTCTTAAGTTTAATTTCTGATATATCTAGCTTTTAATTTCTGATACCTAATTCACAACAAACTTTTTCATTTTTTGTTCTACATTGAATTCATTATTTGTCATTTGTTTTGATGCTTTTGATGCTTTTTCCATTATACCCACTGTATGTAGGTGTTTTTTGAAATTCCCATGACTGGTCATCACTCCAACCAGAGTTTAATCTCTTTCCTGTTCAAGCCCAGGATTACATAGCTTCTTTTAAAACACAGCTTTGGCATCATTACCTTACTGTGTTATTGTTTATAGACCATGGTCCGGTATTCTATGTGCTGTCTTCTAAGCCAGTCCTGTAGCTCTAGTTGGATCATAGCCTTTGTGATTGTCAGGACAGGTTCCTGGCCAATGAATGGAGTCTTTGCCCCCATCCTGACCAATCTGTCAGCTTGTTCATTGCCACCAATCGTTGAGTGGCCAGAGACCCACACTAGCTTAACCCTATTGCTTCCCCCTGGCTCCACATTCTGCAACAATCTTAGATCTCATTGCACGGGCTGCCAATGATTTCACGGATGTCGGAATAGATGAAGATCCTATAGTCCTTGCAGCACCGACGCATATTCTCCTCCCCACATGCCCAGGTTGCAGTAATTTCAGCTTGGAACACCGAGGCCAGTTTTCCTACAGAGATGATGCCCTCCAGTCTTGGCTGAGCCCCGTACACGCCGGCCCCAGCAGCACCTTGGTCTGATTTCAACCCATCAATGAACCGGGAAATGTACCACGTATGGTGTTTAATTGCTTTTTCCCACTGCTCCCTACGTCCAATTATTATATTTTAAGGCTTGTTGAAGCAGTTGGGAGTTGTTATACAGTTGGCTAACTTTTGTTAGTTTCTCATAACATGTTTCGCTATTTGTTTTATTGAAATTTCTTTTGATATAAGTTTTTCTTGCATTATGTTTATCAGTGTCTGGCAGTGAAACAAACAAGGCTGAGTACTAAGTCTATGCATAATTTATGTACATTATCAGAGGAATAGTTTGTTACAATGTTATCAATGGATGTGGCTGAGTGAACATTTTTGAACTCTAAAAAATTTAGTTTAAAACCAAACTTTTTAATTGAATCAATAACTTTTGTTGATTATTTGTTGCCTCTTGCAGTGTTTTCATCAAAACTAGCAGCTATTACCATTTTTTTCTTTCTTTAGTTTATCTAAGCATGCACTGGAATTAGAGAGGAATAGTTTAATTAATGCCCTTTGTGGAATTCTGTAAACTGCAATCACTAACACCTTAAGGTCTTTAATGTCTGCGGAACAGCTTTGAAATATACAATCTTCATTTAAACAATTAAAATCTGTTTTCACTTCATAGCTTATAGAAGAATCCAAAAATATGCAATTACCTCCACGGGATTTTTTCCCCCTTCAGTAGCTGCTTGTAGTGTTGAAATGTTCAATTATATTTAGAGATATGCCAATGTACATTTTAAAAAAAATCATTATTACACTTTTACAGTCTGTGAGAAGAACATGTAAGTTATCATCTTTGTGGCTTAGGTTGCAGGACGATTTCAAATTCAAACCATTTATATTTCAGTGCATCAAACAAGAATTTTCACTTGTTTAAATGGTATCAAGCATACATTACTGTGAACAATGTTTGGCAGCTTTCTTTTGAGCCAACAGGGTTTTTTTTCTTTTGTGTGTTCTCCCCCAACCTCTCTCACCCACCCACTCCTCAACCCCTGAAAATATTGGTTTACATTATTTTCAATCATTTTGCAGAAGGTCATGGAGCCTAGTATGTTTCAAGGCAATCTACATCTACATCCACAAACCACTGTGAAGTGCATGGCAGAGGGTACGTCCCCTTATACCAGTTATTAGGATATTTTCCCGTTCAATTCATGTATGGAGCATGAGAAGACTGACTGAATCGTTGCCTCTGTGTGTGCTGTAATTATTACAATCTTATTGTTATAACCAGAAATAACACAATAAATATATCACCATTCTACAGTTTATTGACACAACACTGATTCAAAAAGTTCTGTTACCAAGTGCCAAATTGTAGTTGAACACTCTATGGAAAATTAAATAAATTGATGGTGGATGTAACAATATCCAGGAAGTGCAAGTGAAATGCAGAATTTTGGCAGAATCACAAGTCCTTTGTCATACTAACCCTAGTGAACGTTGAAGTCCAAGTTCCAGTATAGCATTCGGATTCTAAGTCTAGAGTGCAGCCAAATTAAGATCGAACAGAAGGTCCACAGTAGCATGGCACTCACGAGTTGTGGAGCAGAAAATAGAACAATGAGAACTGGCTTGTATACATCAGTGGCAGTGTTAAATAGGGTTCCACAGTTACTGTAGCCGGCAATTGGGGTCGCTGTACATTCTGGGCGGCCAATCACTGAGTGCCACGGGAGGCCAATCGCTGTGGTTTGATGTGTATGTATGAAGACTGGCTACACTGTTAGCAGCATTTCACGGCTGCCTGTAATGGATTGCACTGGTGCTCAGTGCAGAGCTTTAATAGTGGTGGATACCACACCCCTTCCCCCTTGGGGAAGAGGGAAAGCATCTGCTGTGAATGAACACCAGATACATGGGGTCCTTCTCTGAGTCCTCAGTGGTGTTAGTGATTCAGGACCCAGGAGAAATCGGATGAAAACGCCCCAGCCATGGGCAAAGATTATATGGTGTTGACCTTGGCAGTGAAGCAGATGGAGCAGGAGCAGCCAGCGGTATGATTCATTTTCATCCGGAACTACTTGTGTTTGGTGATTGGGCGACATCATGTAGTCCGAGAAGGGCATCTGGTGCTGGGCAATGTCAGGGGTAAGTTGCTCTTGTTGGGGTGTTGTGTTGGTCAGCTGGCTGTGTCAAAAGACATGTATAAGTCTGGTGTCACTCTGTCTGGGTGGCTTGGGGTAGGATGTGAACTAGGTGACTGGTAATGGTGGTGTGAAGATGGGGATGGAAAAAGCTGTTGGGAAACCACGAGGGGACAAAGTTGATTGGCATGTCACAGAATGTCCTGGTCTGGAAGCTGCACCTGGAAACCTTCCGGTACTGGTGCTGGATGATTGTTCCAGGAGTCCAGGCTGGTTGCCGGCCAAATCCTTTCGCCCACACCAAGGTCCTAGGGCGGAGCTTGGAAGCAGGCAGTGATGGTGCTGGCAGTGGCGTCGGCATGAGCAGGCTCAAGAGGCTCTGGGGCTTCTGTCCGTGAAAAAGTTCCGCCGGACTTTCCGATGGGTGTGGACATGTAACTGCTCAAAAAAAAGTTGGTGATGTATCAGTGGAGTGATTCTGGAGGTATTTCTTCATGCGAGTTTTGAAAGTGCAGACTATCCTCCTGATTAGATTGTGAATTGTGTTGGAATGTGGTGAATGCCTTGCTGGGAACAGAAACTCCTCGCTACAGAATTGCGGACTGTTGTCAGTTACGAGCACTTTTGGCAGACTTTCAATCTCAAAAGTTTTTTCTAAGGCTGTGATGATGTTCATGGTTGATGTGGCAGTGCAGCAGCCACTGTATGGAAATCAGGAGTAAGCATCAATCACTACCAAGAACATTGTGTTAAATGCTGGCCTGACAAAATCAACGTGTACCATTTCCACGTGTACCACATGGTGGCCAAGAAGCAAATGAACGTTGTGGGGCTGCCTGCTGGCTTTAGCAGGGTGGACATATCTGGGTGACTCGTTCAATCTCCTGGTTCGTGCCCGGCCAGTAAGTGAACCTGCAAGACAGACATTTAGTTCAGGATACCACCAGTGTCCTTTGTGCAATAGTAGCAGGACGTGTTGATCTAAAGAACGAAGAACCACTACTCGTGGGTGTCCATCGGAAACAAGTAGCATCACTCCTTTAATCAACAGTGAGCTAATGGTGAGCATTAAAGAACTGACAGAATGCTGCAGAAGACTTGGGAGGTGGTCATTCAGGCTACCCATGAAATATGTGACTATGGACTTGTTGGAGTGCCTCGTCGTTACCGGTTGCGTCTGCCACACAGGAGCTGGTAATGGGAAAAGAATCTATGGTGGCTTCTGCTTCTTCGTCGATGTGTAAACACATAATTTCTTCTTTGTTGAACTCTGGATCATGTCCCCATAGAAGGCGGGATAGGGCATCAGCATTGGATTTTCAGTCATGTTGTGGAAGTGAATCTCATACTTGTAGCATGCCAAAAATACAGCCCAGCACTGGAGGCAGTGAGCAGTCCCATCTGGAATCTTTGCTGCTGGATTGAATGAGGTGATCAACAGTTTATGGTCTGTAATGAGGTGAAACTTTGTGGGGGGGAAAAAAACACTTGGAATTTCTTTAATGCAAAGATGATGGTCAGTGCGTCTTTTACTATTTGGGAGTACCTGCATTGGGTGTCAGTCAACATTTCTGATGCGTAGGCCACAGGGTGTTGAGAGCCATCTGCCTCCCTGTGTGCCAGGACTGCTCCAACACCTGTATCACATGCGTCTGTTGCAATAAGTATCTGCTTTGTTGGAAGAAAACGTGCGAGGCACGATGCTGTCAACAGTAGGATTTCCACCTGTGGAAGCCATTCTCTCAAGCTGGTGTCCACTGGAAAGGCACCCCTATTTTGCATGACAGGGAGTAAGGTGCAGTTTCTATTGCTGCTGCAGGTAGGAGCTTTCAGTAACATATCTTCCCCAGAAAGGAACAAAGTTGCTTATGCATTATTGGTGTGGGAAGTTTGATTATGGCTTCAACAAGTTTATCCAGAGGACGAATGACCAAGCTGGAAGCGATGTGGCCAAAGTACTCAGTCTCAGACTGAGAAAAACAACAATTTTCATTTCTGCATTTCAGGCCAGCTTTCTTTAAGATGCTGAATAAAGATTTCAGATTGCCAAGGTTCTCCCTTTACAATGATGTCATCTAAATAGTTAATGCATCAATTCACTTTGAGTACTAATTGTTTCAAAAACTGCTGAAAAATGGTAGAGGTACTTGCTGTACCAAACATTAGTCATTTCAAATGATAAAGTCCATGCGGCGTATTAAGTGTAAGAAACTGTTGAGATTCTGTATCAAGGGGAAGTTGGAGGTATGTATCCGCTATGTCTACTTATGAACTGTAGATTAAAACTGAAGAAACTGCAAAAAGGTGGGAATTTAAGGAGATGGGACCTGGACAAACTGACTAAACCAGAGGTTGTAGAGAGTTTCAGGGAGAGCATAAGGGAACAATTGACAGGAATGGGGGAAAGAAATACAGTAGAAGAAGAATGGGTAGCTCTGAGTGATGAAGTAGTGAAGGCAGCAGACGATCAAGTAGGTAAAAAGACGAGGGCTAGTAGAAATCCTTGGGTGACAGAAGAAATATTGAATTTAATTGATGAAAGGAGAATATATAAAAATGCAGTAAATGAAGCAGGCAAAAAGGAATACAAACGTCTCAAAAATGAGATCGACAGGAAGTGCAAAATGGCTATTCAGGGATGGCTAGAGGACAAATTTACGGATGTAGAGGCTTATCTCTCTAGGGGTAAGATAGATACTGTTACAGGAAAATTAAAGAGACCTTTGGAGAAAAGAGAACCACTTGTATGAATATCAAGAGCTCAGATGGAAACACAGTTCTAAGAAAAGAAGGGAAAGCAGAAAGGTGGAAGGAGTATATAGAGGGTCTATACAAGGGTGATGTACTTGAGGTTTGGTTTGGTTTGTGGGATTAAAGGGACCAGACTGCAATGGTCATCGGTCCCTGTACTTGAGGACAATATTATCGAAATAGAAGAGGATGTAGATGAAGATGAAATGGGAGATTTGATACTGTGTGAAGAGTTAGACAGAGCACTGAAAGACCTGAGTCAAAACAAGGCCCTGGGAGTAGACAACATTCCATTAGAACTACTGATGGCCTTAGTAGAGCCAGTCATGACAAAACTCTACCATCTGGTGAGCAAGATGTATGTGACAGACGAAATATCCTCAGACTTTAAGAAGAATATAATAATTCCAAACCCAAAAAAGCAGGTGTTGACAGATGTGAAAATTACTGAACTATCAGTTTAACAAGTCACAGCTGTAAAATACTAACATGAATTCTTTACAGATGAATGGAAAAACCGGTAGAAGCTGACCTCAGGGAAGATCAGTTTGGATTTCGTAGAAATGTTGGAACACATGAGGCGATACTGACCTTAAGACTTACCTTACAAGAAAGATTAAGGAAAGGCAAACCTACATTTCTAGCATTTGTAGACTTAGAGACAGCTTTTGACAATGTTGACTGGAATACTCTCTTTCAAATTCTAAAGGTGGCAGGGGTAAAATACAGAGAGTGAAAGGCTATTTACAATTTGTACAGAAACCAGATGGCAGTTATAAGAGTTGAGGTGCACAAAAGGGAAGCAGTGGTTGGGAAGGGAGTGAGACAGGGTTGTAGCCTCTCCCCGATATTATTCAGTCTGTATATCGAGCAAGCAGTAAAGGAAATAAAAGAAAATTTTGGAGTGGGTATTAAAATCCATGGAGAGGAAATAAAAACTTTGAGGTGTGCCGATGGCATTGTAATTCTGTCAGAGACAGCAAAGGACTTGGAAGAGCAGTTGAACGGAATGGACAGTGTCTTGAAAGGAGGATATAAGATGAACATCAACAAAAGCAAAATGAGGATAATGGAATGTAGTCAAATTAAGTCGGGTGATGCTGAGGGAATTAGATTAGGAAATGAGACACTTAAAGTAGTAAAGGAGTTTTGCTATTTGGGGAGCAAAATAACTGATGATGGTTGAAATAGAGAGGATATAAAATGTAGACTAGCAATGGCAAGGAAAGCATTTCTGAAGTAGAGAAATTTATTAACATTGAGTATAGATTTAAGTGTCAGGAAGTCCTTTCTGAAAGTATTTGTATGGAGTGTAGCCATGTATGGAAGTGAAACATGGATGATAAATAGTTTGGACAAGATGAGAATAGAAGCTTTCGAAATGTGGTGCTACAGAAGAATGCTGAAGATTAGATGGGTAGATCACATAACTGATGAGGAGGTTTTGAATAGAATTGGGGAGAAGAGGAGTTTGTGGCACAACTTGACAAGAAGAAGGGACCAGTTGGTAGGACATGTTCTGAGGCATCAAGGGATCACAAATTTAGCATTGGAGGGCAGCGTGGAGGGTAAAAATCACAGAGGGAGACCAAGAGATGAATACACTAAGCAGGTTCAGAAGGATGTAGGTTGCAGTAAGTACTGTTAGATGAAGAAGCTTGCACAGGATAGAGTAGCATGGAGAGCTGCATCAAACCAGTGTCAGGACTGAAGACCACAACAACAACAACAACAACAACATGTCTACTTGAGAGAAGATGTTTCTACCTTTTAATTTTGACGGTAATTCTTCTGGCTTCAGAATAGTATACGTCTCAGTCTCTGATTAGGCGTTGACAGTTACTTTAAAATCGCCACACTGGTGGATCTGCCCCGATGGGTGTAGCACTATGCCCCATTGACTAGAAGCAGTTGGTTATAGAACTCCAATTGCAGTTGGTCGATCCAATTCTTTCTTTACTTGGTCTCTGAAAACTAACAGAATGGGATGGGCTCGAAAGCACCAAGACCCTGCATTACATTTCAGTGTGACGTGTGACTCAAAATCCTTTGCGGTGCCGAGTTCCAGGGTGGACAGGTCCTTATAGTAGTAGCAAAGTGTCTCTAGGTCTGAGTGTGGAACACCTTCAGATACAATATTATGAGAAGGGAAGTTGCTACTCACCACATAGCAGAGATGCTGAGTCACAGATAGGCACAACAAAAAGGCTTTCACACTTAAAGATTTCTGCCAATGGCCTTTGTCAACAATATTCACACACACACACACACACACACACACACACACACACACACACACAAATGCAACTCACACTCATGACTGCAGTCTCAGGCAACTGAAATCTTTGGTTGAAAACCCACATTTTTGATAAGAGTGAAGCCCAAACAAGTTCTCAGCGGAAAAACTGTTAATGACTAAGAAAGTAATGTGGCGGGTGATGATATGATATGATATGATATGTTGTCGGCAGTTCAACTTGACCACATACTGGGACGGTGTGTTTATTATATGCCCACAGATGTCTCTGTTTTTTCTTTTTTTCCCCAAGGGAGGAGCTCCAAGTTTCAAATAGGCACCGTAATTCAGAATGCACATGTCTACTTGTAATTGAACTGGTTTCTCTGCTATTTGCACTTCTACAAAGAGCTTATTGGAGGTCTCTTGATGGTCTGTAGTGGCTACCAGATTAACATCCACCTGTTGGGCAGGAGGCTGCCTTGCCTGGCAGGACTTAAGACATACAGAAGCTAAATGGCCATTGGCAGAGCAGTTTTAGCAATAGGTCCATTTGTCAGGGCAGTCTTCATGCTGATGTTTTTTAACACAATCCGGATGTGACGGCAATCATTTCAGTAACTAAGACCAGTCTAATTGGCTTGGTGTGGGGAGGATGTTGTTGGTTAATGGTACAGCATCCTGCTACATCCAAATCACCACTAGTGTGGCCATTGGCCGCTGGCTGGGATGCGTTTACGTTAACAGCTGGTATGTCGATCCATGACTCCAGCTTCTTGCCTGGTGCTTGAGTCAACTCGAAACTTTGTGCCAAGTTCAAAACTTGGTCTAATGATGGGTCTTCGAGTTGAAGTGCCTCGCACTGGAAATCCTTGCCTAGAGTACTCAGGATGACCATGTCCATTATCATTTCTTCTGCATAGGACTCGCACTGGAAATCCTTGCCTAGAGTACTCAGGATGACCATGTCCATTATCATTTCTTCTGCATAGGACTCAGTTTTAGGGGCAACAAAATGGCATTTCCACCCTAAAGCTTGCAGCTCTGCAGCCCATTCTCTTTGCTGTTTCTTGGTTTGGTAAAATGCTACCTGGGAGGAAATAACATGGGTATGCTGCTGGTAATAATTAGTCCGCAATGAACCAATATCTGAAAAGGTGAGCTCTGAAGGCTTAGATAAGGGGGCCAAATTGCACAGTAGCCATTAAATTCTGGTTTTGACAAAGTCCAAAACAAAGATTTCATGAGGCTGGTGTCAGTTACCTTGAATGTGTGGAAATAATCCAGTGATCTTGACTCGTAGATTTCCCAATCCTCTAAAGCCTCAGTAGCAGCTTCTGGTTCACATCCTGCTGACGAATAAGTTGTGTGAGTAGAGCTTCCAATGTAGATGGTTGCTGACTTGTCACCATTTTATTGTGACATAACCAGGAATAACACAACAAATATAACACCATTCTATGGTTTATTGACAAAACACTGATAAAAATAACTCTGTTACCAAGTTCCAAGTAGTAGTTGAACACTGTATAGAAAATTATATAAATTGATGGTGGTTATACAAATATTCAGGAAGTGCATGTGAAATGCAGAATTCCAGTGGAATCACAAGCCCACTGACATACTAAGCCCAGTGAATGTTTAAGTCCAAGTTCCAGTATAGCATTCAGATTTTAAGACCAGAGAACAGCCAAACCAACACTGAACAGCAGGTCCACTGCAGCGTAGCACTCCCAAGTTGTGGAGTAGAACATAGCATGATTAGAATTGGCTTGTAGAGTCAGAGGAGGTGATAAATAAGGCTCCATAGTTAATGGAGCCAGCGTCTGGGGTTGCTGTATATCCTGTGCGGCCAGTCGCTGAGTGCCACTGGAGGCCAAAGCTGTGGTTTGAAGCACGTGCACACGCACAGAGGTGGCCTGCAATATTAGCAGCACATGGAAAGGTGCAACTAATGATGCATTCTTTGGTGTGGAGCTTTAATAGTGGTGGATACCATACTTATCCTCACAATCTCTATATGAGCGATACATAGGAGGTGGTTGTATATTCCTAGAGTCATCATTTAAAGCTGGTTCTTGAAACTTTGTTAGTAGACTTCCTCAGAGTAGTTTATGTCTATCTTGAGGAGTCTGCTATTTCAGTTTCTTCAGTATCTTTGTGACACTCTCCCATGTATAAAAAAAAACCTGTGACCTTCTGTGTTGCTGTTCTCTGTATACAGGGTGACAGTTATTGAACTGTACGCAAAAAAAAAAAAAAAATAAATAAATAAATAAATAAATAAAATAAAATAAATGTAAATTAGTTACAAACTGTGGTGTGCACCACTTTATTCTGCATGTAAACATCACTACAGATATTTGGATTTAGGTTATGACATGTTTGATATGCCTGCCATCATTGGTGACAGTTAGGTGCAGATGAATAGCAAAATTCTGCATTGCATCTTATGTTTAATGTAGCCCCACAAGAATGAGTCACATGTGTTCAGATCTGAAGAAAATTGCTGTCTACGTAAGCAAAAGAAACTAATGATCAAAGTCCGAAAACAATTTATTGGACTGTTCAATTAACCAAAACAAAAGGTGCGAACGAGCCGTTCGGCCAATCCGTTGGACGCCGGGTGGAAAGGAGTGGTGTTAATCAAGCGGATGCCCAAGGTGGTGCAAAAAGCCTTGAATTCGGCCGAGGTAAACTGAGGGCCGTTGTCAGTCACCAGCATCTCCGGAAGACCCTCAGTTGCAAAAATACGGGAAAGTGCTTGGATGGTCTGGGCGGACATCGTGGAGGTCATGACATAAGGGAACCTGCTACCAGTGTCGACCAGGATAAGCCAGGAAAATCCATGGAAGGGACCCGCAAAATCGAGGTGTAACCGGGACCATGGAGAAGGAGCATCCGGCCATGGGACGAGGCAGTGCGGTTGCGCCGCTTGCTGCTGCTGGCACGACGGACAGGAAGCCACCATGCGTGCGATCTCGGCGTCCATCCCCCACCAGTAGATATGTTGGTGTGCCAGCTGCTTGGTCAAGATGAGACCCCAGTGTCCCACGGGAAGGAGTTCTAAGGCACGTTGGTGGAGAGAGGAAGGCAGGACCACCCGCCAATGATCAGCATCTCCCGAGATGAGGGGGACGCCATCTCAGGCAGTGAGGTCCTGGTGGCGGTCGCAATAAGCGCGGACCTCCAGAGACCGCAGGTGACAGCTGTTCGTCGGCCACCCCTGTTGGACGTGGTGCAGCAAAGTCCGGAGGGTAGGGTCCTCGGCCGTGTGACGGGCCACCAGCTTGGCATCCAAAAGCAAGGCAGTGACGGCATCAGCTTCAGCAGTATCCAGGTGGAAACAAGCCACGGGATCGGCATCAGAAATGGAGTTGGCCGCCACCGGTAGGTGAGTTAGAAGGTCAGCATTGGCATGCAGCACCGTGGCCTGAAACCGGATTCCATAGGAATAACTTGCGAGGAACAGAGACCAGCGCTGGAGCCGGCGCGCAGACCGGGTGGGGATGGCAGACGTAGAGCTGAACAACGACACCAACAGTTTGTGGTCGGTGTACAAGGTGAACCGACGACCATATATGAAGTTGTTGAACTTCTTGAAGCCAAATATGATTGCCAATGCTTCCTTCTCGATCTGGCTATAGTTCCGCTGAGCCGGAGAGAGCATCTTCGAGACGAAAGCCACCAGGTGCTCCACCCCGTCGATGATGCGAGACAGCACTGGGCTGATGCCGTAGTCAGATGCATCAGCAGCCAATGTGAGAAGCAATAACGGGATCATACAGAATCAGGCAAGCCGGCGTCAGGAGAGCTGCCTTCAGACGGCGAAGCACCCTATCACAAGCCAGAGACCAGTCCCATACAACGTCCTTCTGAAGGAGACTGTGAAGAGGTTCCGCCAAGACCGTGGCGTGTGGAATAAAACGGTGCTAGTAGTTAAGCTGGCCCAAGATGGACTTGAGCGGGGAGACGTCCCACAGAGGCAGCAGCTGCTGGATGGCCTCGATATATTGTGGTGTGGGGTGAATGCTGGAGGTGCTGAGAATATGGCTGAGGTAGGTCATCTGAGGCACAAAAGAAAGTTACTTCTCCTTGTTGCAACATAAGCCAGCAGCCTGGAGGACACAGAAGAGGTGGCCAAGTTTGGAACAGAGGTGCCCGTGACTAAGATGTCATCCAGGTAGTTCCCGTACCCAGAACGTCTTTCATCAGGGACTCCAGACAGCGCTGAAAAATGGCGGGAGCGCTAGCGTCCCCAAAAGGAAGACGGTTATAGCGGAAAAGCCCAAAAGGAGTTGAGATGACCGAAACAGCTTTGGACAGCTCATCCAAAGGTAACTGGAGGTACACATCCCTCAGGTCAATTTTGGCAAACACCTTGCCACCAGCCAATTTCGACAAAATGTCCTCAAACTTCGGGATGGGGTAAGAATCAATAACAGACTCAGCATTGGCAGTGGCCTTAAAATCCCCACAAACGGGCAAAGACCTGTGGTGTTTCTCAAGAATGATGATGGGCGTAGCCCAACGGCTATGGGAAATGGGGCTGAGGATGCCTTCATCCTCCAGGCATTGAAGCTCCTGTCATAACTTGTCATGCAGGGTGAAAGGAACCGAGTGAGCCTTATCGAATTTCGGGACAGCCGAGGGAAGGAGTCCGACGTGGGCCTCAAACCCTGAAACCCCCGGAGACGGGATGGAGAAAACATCAGGGAATTCCTGCAACAGTTGTTGGAGGTGGTCACCCTCAAAAGAGACTGGACCGTTGGCTCCGAATCATGGATCTCCAAGCCCAATAAAGGGAAAATATCAATGCCCAATAGGTTCGTGGCCGTGGGCACGGAGAGGACCAATGCCCGAGCCTGAACATTATGCAAGCGGTACTGGACCCGAACAGAGAACCACCCTTGGAGGTTAATGACATCATTACTGTAGCTCCATAGGGCCGCATGAAAAGGACGGAGAGGTGGGGAACCTAAACGATGGTGGGAGTCAGCATTGATGATGGTGGCAGAAGATCCTGTATTCACCTGAAACAGGAGGGGGACGCCATCAACCTGTACCATAAGAGTGATTGTTGCTGCTGAAGGCGGAAGGACGGACTGCAGAAACGAAATCTGCGGTGGAGGGATGGAGTCATCCTCCAGAGAGTTGGGAGTGTTGATGGATGTGTGGTCCATGAGCATTGGGGAGGCCGACCGGCACACCTCCGCCCTGTTTTCCGCAGGCCGAACAGGTCACACGTTGAAACCGCCACTCAGCTCGCCAGTGAGAAAGGAAACATTACCGACAGGTTGGTAACCCTTGCCGCTGTTGTGGCTGGGGCGGCTGACGCCGCCGTCGTGGCACCTGGTCCGGTGGTGGAGCGGTCGCGACCTCTATATCCGGGTATGGGGGAGGGCCCTCCGGACGGGGTGACCTGCGAGACCCCTGTGAGGCATACTGGCGCCGTGATGGATGTGCGACAAAGACCTGTGCAGGGGGAAACAACTAGGCTGAGAAGCAAGTATACTGCTAATGATGGTGGACAACATTTAAGAAAGTATCCAACAATGGATCCTTCAACTTAAGGAGGTTGGTCCACAAGGAGTCATCGGAGCATGTACGAGAAGCATGTCCCGAATGAGCACTGAACCATACGACTGTTTACATGAGGGGTTACCAAAAAAAAAAAAAAAAACTGACAGTCTTGGGAGAGGCCTTGAAGTGTGGTGATCCACTTCCTGTAAGATTGGGAGGGGAGCTTCTGAGAACAAAAAAACTTGCTACGGGCAGCCGACTCGTGGGCCTGAGAATTAAAATACTCCAACAACCTCGAAGTCAACTGTTTGTACAAGAGAGTGTGCGGCTCAGTTTTGGGGTGCAACTGCTGAAACAGATGATATATTTCCGGACCGACATAGGCAAGAAAAAACGCGCGCATCTGCACGTTGCCAACGACGTCATGCGCCAAAAAATGTTGTTCCAACCGTGCTACATAATTGCCCCAAGGCTCCAAAGACTTGTCAAACTTAGGAAAAGCGGGAGGCGTGGCCCACAGCCCCACGAGCGGGGAAGCAGACGTATCACTCGGTGCCTGAGACCCGCGGGAGACAGCGGACAGAGCCTGCAATTGCTGAATAATAAGTTCATTCGTCTGCTGCATACTCAATAAAAGTGCGAGAACACGTGCTGAGGGCTGATTGAGTCACAGAATATCCTCTGCCATGGAGGAGAACAAGCAACAAACGCATGAAAACTACGAACCAACTTGTCGCCACTGCTATGTCTCCGTAAGCAGAAGAAACTAACGATTAAAGTCCAAAAACAATTTATTGGACTATTGAATTAACCAAAACAAATTCTCCAAGTATAACACCAACACAAAACAGTAATCCATCTTTGAATCACAACTACATACAAGAACAATATAGAAAACAACTGAAATAATTTCCTACTAGTCTCCACCAGAGACTTCTCCGATATACCAAGCCTAATCCAGAGGTCAGCAAGAAGATTGAAGCTGGGCTGCCAGGGCGGAAGCTATCCGTATCTGCTGGCGGTCGATGAACTGCTGATGTGCAGCCGAGCGCCTGCCTTTATAGTGCTTCGGCCGATGAGTACCTCGGAACTATTTTGCATCACGTGGTTTGATGTGTGAAAATAGTTCCGGGATCTGCAGCGACCTCTTCCTTATGTTTATGTGGGCCGGTAGTGGCCCCTGGTGGCCGCTGGTGTCTTTGCTGTGGTGTTGTTGTTATGGCCGTTCATCAATATTGCCTGTCGCTTGTGTAGTGCTTCGGTGTGCCTGCAAAACAGGCAACCCGCGGCTGTAGGGTGTCAGTTTGGTTGCTGATACTCTAGGCGCCATGATGTCTGGTGGAGAAGGCCACAGCAAAAATGGTGGTCAATCGAGGCCCATGCCAGTGGCCCCTGAGGACCCCAGAGCCAAAATGTGCTTCACAAAGTTCTTCTCCAGGACATCAAACACTCTTCTGCTTCGATGGCAAAATCAGTGTCACTTTGATTAATGGGGATGAAATCATCTTCGAAAACCCTCACATAATGTTCAGTAGTCACCATGCCATCAAGGAATATCACACAGATTATTTCATGACTGGACATTGCACACCACATAGTCATCCGTTGAGGGTGAAGAGACTTTTCGATTGCAAAATGCAGAGCCTCAGTCCCCCAAATCCACCAATGCTGCTTATTGAGGGACCCATCCAAATGAAAGTGGGCTTCTTCGCTAAACCAAACCATGCACATGCACCCTAGTTCCCAGCATGCCCCACAGCAAACCTTGCAGTTTGAACTTCCTAACATAAACCGTTCAGAAGTTATGATGATTTTATTTCACATAGTTCAATAATTGTCTCTCTGTACGTTCAATACCCTCAGTTAGCCCTATTTGGTAAGGGTTCCACACACTTGAGAAATATTCTAGAAATGGTCACGTGAGAGATCTGTAAGCAATCACCTTCATAGACTGATTGCACTTCCCCAGTATTCTACCAATAAATTGAAGTCAGCCACCTGCTTTAGCCACAACTGAGCCTATGTGGTCACTCCATTTCGTGTCCTTACAAAGTGTTACACCCAGGTATTCGAACGAGTTGGCCGATTCCAGCTGTGACTCATTGATATTATAGGGTACTATGTTTTTTCATTTTTGAAGTATGCAGTTTTACATTTCTGAACATTCAAAGCAAGTTGCCAGTCTTTGCATCACATCGAAATGTTATCAAGAACTGACTTAATACAGGATGATTCAAAAAGAATACCACAACTTTAGGAATTTAAAACTCTGCAACAACAAAAGGCAGAGCTAAGCACTATCTGTCGGCGAATTAAGGGAGCTATAAAGTTTCATTTAGTTGTACATGTGTTCGCCATTTCAGCCAATAAAGTTTTTGGTCCCTTTTTCTTCAAAGGTGCTACTGTAACTGGACTACAGTATCTGGAGATGTTAGAGAATTCGCTGTTCCCTCAGCTCGAACAAGAAGCACAACAATTCATATTTCAGCAGGATGGAGCGCCACCACATTGGCACTTATCTGTCCATAACTACCTGAACGTCAACTACCCGAGGCGATGGATCGGCCGCCAGGCAGCCCGTGACAGAGCATGTCATCACTGGCCTCCAAGAAGCCCTGATCTTACCCCCTGGGATTTTTTCTTATGGGGGTATGTTAAGGATATGGTATTTCGGCCACCTCTCCCAGCCACCATTGATGATTTGAAATGAGAAATAACAGCAGCTATCCAAACTGTTACGCCTGATATGCTACAGAGAGTGTGGAACGAGTTGGAGTATCGGGTTGATATTGCTCGTGTGTCTGGAGGGGGCTATATTGAACATCTCTGAACTTGTTTTTGAGTGAAAAAAAAACCTTTTTAAATACTCTTTGTAACTATGTATAATAGAAGGTTATATTATGTTTCTTTCATTAAATACACATTTTTAAAGTTGTGGTATTCTTTTTGAATCACCCTGTATTTATGCACCTTCTTTTGGACAATATACCATTATAGATAACTGCATTATCTGGAAAAATTCTCAGGTTATTATTACCATTGTCTTTGAGGTCTTTAACGTATAAGATGAACAGCAAGGGTCCCAATACACTTCCCTGGTTCACACCCAAGTTACTTCTTCACCTGATGATGACTTTTCAACCAACGTAACATGCTGTGTCCTCCCTACCAAAAAGGCCTCAATCCAATCACAAATTTCACTTGACACCCCATATGATTATACTTTTGATAATAACCTTAGGTGTGGTAGTGCATCAAATGCTTTCCAGAAGTCAGTTCTTCCTTGACCAAACAATCCTTGGATAAAAACTTCCTTGACTTCATAATCATAGCACCTAATCTATCACAAATCTCATTAATTCTGCAGTTGATTTGATCAATACTGCTGTCACTTACTGACCTGTGTAACACCCACAGCGCCTCTTGGTGTTGAAAAAACAAAAATAGCTCCCAAATTAGCTCCCATGTCCTTAGAATATCAATTCACAAAATGACCCAAGGCCCTCCACAAGTAGTAATTACGAAAAATAAATAAAAAACAACTAGAGGGAAATATCTAGTATATAAAGCAAAAGAAAAGGAAAGGAAAATTTAATTATAAATTTTAGAAACATGGGAAGGGGGAAAAACAGTAGAAAATATTAAAATATTAGTTATTCCGATATGTAAGAAAATCAATATTATGGTCATAGAACGGAGGTCTGGGACATCAAAGATAGTGTTTATTAAAGTATAAATAGCCATACATTGTAATTACAATACTACAGTCTCTAGTCTGTTCTATTTCAGAAGTTATTTAGGACATATAGCTTTAGAGAACAACAATTGGGACTTTATTAAATGGGGATCAAGAACAGATTTTGACGAGATTGTTTTTGAGGATTGTCAATTCAAGACTTTAATTTGGACATTTATCAGATTACATAAACAGGAAGGTGAATAGTAATGTCTTTGTCTTTAATGTCAATTCCTGTTAATATTTAAACACTTTACTGAATTGAGAATTTTAACCAGATTCGGACTTTGAATCGTGATAGAGGGAAACTTTAACTTCACACGACTAGTGATCATAGTTAATGACAGTTTGCGGATATTAAATAGAAATAACTTATTTACCGAAAGTGACAGGATATTATCTAACATCTCTGATGCTAGCATGAATCCTACTTAGACATCTAATTAAAGAACTTCTTTGAATGAGATCGTATGAGTGAACCTATTTATTAATAATTCTTGTCAATAAACTGACATTGCTCATTTGAAACGTAATAAAAGTCTTGAACATTAATTTAACTTAGATTAATAATTGTTAATGTTATGTGATCTATGCCAAGAACAACAAACTAGTGATTCGTCACTAAAACAATTGAATGAAAGATTAAAGTATCATCGTCTGTAAACATTGGTAGTAAAGCTACTAAAGATTTTTTCTCTCAGAGTTGGGAAGACTGTACGTGTAGTGACCCACATTTAACAATGGGTTTTAAAAGTAATCAAACTGATACTTAGCCAGGACAATATTAAATAAAAGTAAAACCCTTCAATGACAGTCAATGTGTAAAAAATAAAATCAAACTTTCACCTATTAGACGAAAAAGCGAAAACAGAAAAAGCGCTGCTACACATATTTGGCGCCCTACAATGTGGAGCTCGAACATAAGATTGGTAGAGCAAGATTTGAAGCCGCTACGGGTATTGAGGTTCGCATATTAGGAAGAAGGATGTCGTAGGCAGTTTGTTTCACAGGTTGCTGTTGAGTGCGAGAAACGCGGGTCTTTCCAACTGCTGAGGGAGACAGCCAGCAACACAGAGGACGACACAGCTCAACCAATAGGTGACAGCACTAGTCTTCGAGTCTACGAGGGTGCAGCCAATCACAACGCAGCTGATCTACAGAACCACGAGAGTACAGCCGACTGCTGTGCCACACGGCTCATCTCTACGAGAGTCTTCTACTGCTATTACTAAGCAAAAGAATCAACCTCAGGTATTTAATTATTATTTTATCCAAGGAAATCTTGATAGGGATTGTTTCTTTGTGTCACCTTTTGTAGTAGTGCTGTAGTGTAGGGAGTGAAGTATATATTTTTTTAAAGCGTGTGACGATTAATGTTGATTTTAAAAAACGACTAGGAGACATAGAAATAGAATGGATGATATGGAAGATTTACACTTAGGGGAACCTGATGTACAGAGAAATGTGGTAGAGGGATTAGATGCTGTCGATTCACAAGTAAACGTTAGTGATTCAAATATTGCTCAGAATATGGAGACAACTACTAATGTTAATGTGAACTTGATGGAAGCGGAGAATATGGGTACTGTGTTTGGTGATAGGAGTACATCTCAATTTAGTAATACCAATACTTTAGTTGGAGGAAAACATTGCTGCTAAATTGGAAGAAAACATTGCAGCAAAAGAAGCAGAACGTTTTGCTAAATTAGAGGAAAATATTTTAAAAGAAAATAAAAAGTTATCCGATAAATTAGACAATGTAGAATCACATTTTAAGAAAAGATTTGAAAAGGTTCAAGATGACGTACAAGAGATTACTGAAGAGTATGATACCTTAAGTATTAAAGTTAGGCATTTAGAATCTAATCAGGATCAGATCTTAAATAATGTTAATAATTTGACTGATGGAATGAATAAGTTAGAACTTAATACTAAAGAAACCATTGATAATTATTTAGAGGAACAATCAAAGGGTACTGAGGAGAGACTATCCCAATGGTTCGAAGAAAAATTCTCCAAAGTTCCTAATCAGGCCTCTGATATTGTAAATGATATTCAGCTGTCATGTCAGGAAATTATTAATGGGTATAAGGAGGAATTTAAGATAATAAAGGAAAAAGTGTTAGAGGAAGTTTCAAAACAACAATTAAAATCAGATTGTAAAATTTCTATTAATGAAATTCATATCGAAGGGATGAACAGATTGGATAGCGGAGTGATGCGAACCGATATCCATTCTTATCATGATTTTAATTCTAGACCAAAGAAACGGGTAAAATTTGGCAGGGAATTGTATGAAAACGACGAGATGTGTGGCTGGGATTCGGAACCATGAATGCAGCAGGGATATTTGTCGAACTTGAGAATTGAAACCAGTATTTTTAAGAGCAAACAATTCCCTACATTCTCAATCAAGAAAAATAGTGTTCATATACACCCTAAGGTATTCATTAATTGTTTTAAGCGAGTATTTCCTCAAGGTTGGACAGAAAAGATAAAATGCAATTTACTGTGTCTAAAATGGTAGGAGAAGCGGCAATGTGGGCTAATGATGTAAGCGAACGATGCAGTTCATGTCAAGAATTTCAAAGACTTTTTCTAGCAAAATTCTGGTCGTATAGCAAAACAAGAAAGATTATGAAACGAGGTTTATAATCTAATTCTGGGCAGGTGAATAGATATTCTTTTGGGAATAATAACCCAAATTTTGGTAATAAGCAATATTACAGTTCTGATAATAATTATGGGAATAACAATGGTAATAATACATTGTACAATGTCCAGAATAGGAAGCGTAGATTTGTAGAAAACCAATCGCATAATTTTAATAGAGTGGACAATATTTCTGCACCAAGTACATCTTGGACGCGAAATCAAAATGTACGATGGGAAGAACCATATAGTGATAGTAGTAACAATAATTTTAGAACCAATATGAATAGTGCTAATAATTCGATACCATTATCCGACAGAAAAAGCTTTAATAATCCAGGTACTTCAGGTAATGGGTAACATACTGTGAGGATTGTTAAAGTACACGACGAATCCAAGATTACGACTGAAACTAGAGAGGTAGACTAGATCCAGTCAGCTTAGGCCTTCCTCGGTTGACTGGAGAGAAGCAGGAAGGCAAATCGTGTAATGTATGTATGCTCCGATATAATAATGAGAATGATATTAGAGAAGAACTATTAGAGGAAAGACATTGTCCGAAGGTAAATAGAGAAACCTTACTAGCCACAGTGGAGGTAAAAATTGACACACTTCCTGTGCAGATATTAATAGATACAGGCTCTTCAGTAAATGTCATGAGTTACAGTTTTTACAAGCAGATTTGTCGATGTAAGACGACACGGACTTTACCGGTGTCGGGTTGCACGATCTCAGGGGCTTTTAGTGCAAAGGCACAACGTGTTAGGATACAGGTACAGGTAGAGATTATGATCCAAGATGATCGACCGATATGCAGCTTCTTGGTTGTGGAGAAACTTTCAGTACCATGTATATGGGGATGGTATTTTCTACTAAATCACAGTACAAACCTAGATATTAAGGAAGGTACGTGTAAGTTGGAAATAACTGATAAATTTGTTGAATTAAAATTTATGAAAAGATTTGATATTCATGGAACATACTGTAATAGCTTTAACATAAGATGTATGAATAATGGCATTGTACTGTAAGGCTGTGATGATAATTGTGAGGATCAGATAAGTGAAGTCAGTGAAAGTATTATTAACGATAAGGTATCGGAATCCGAATATCTCACGGAAATTCTAAGGTAGGATTTATCTTCATTATTAAGGAAGTTCAGATCTGTATTTGATAACAAAAAACGGGAGTAATAAAAGGGTTTGAATATAACATAAGGGTCTATCCTCATAAGAATTGTAAGGTAAATTACTCTGTACTTTCGTCGAAGAGACAAAGTGTCCAGAAAGAAATCAGAAAGATGCTAGAATGGGATATTATTGAGCCTTCTAGTTCTGAATATTGTAGACCATTGTTGGAGGTAGAGAAAGCAAATGGGGATCTGAGGTTGGTTTTAGATGCTCGGGATATCAACAAAATTCTGATACCAGTTAGAACCCGACCTGAAAATCTCGAAGAGTTGCTGCAGAAGTTCTATGGAATCTCGTTTCTAACTTCTTTGGACCACCACACTTCGTACTGGCAAACAAAAATTACTTAGAAATCATGCAAATACACGGCATTTGTTTTTGGTGGCCGATGCTACCAATTTAAAGTCATGCCTTTCGGACTAAATATTAGCAGAGGAGTTTTTATAGCCGCTCTAGATACAGTCTTAGGACCTGAATTAGTCAGAGCAGTAACTGTATATGTAGATGACTTATTGATAGCTACCCTAACTTGGGAAGAGCATTTATATTTAGTGAATAAGGTTTTCGAAAGATTTAAAGAATATGGAGTTACTGCAAATTTAACGAAGTCAAAATTCGGGAGAAAAAAGGTAAAGTTCTTGGGGCATATCATTTCACCAAGTGGCATTATCCCCAATCCTAAGAAGCTAGATAGCTTAAAGAAAATTCCTTATCCTAAGTCTAATAAAATAAGCAGTTGAAGTCATTCTTGGGATTGGTTTCATTTTTTCGGAAGTTATTACCAAACCAAATTCTTAACAGTGAGGTATTATTAAAATTATTACGAAAACATGTGTCATGGAATTGGACTACTGATTGTAAGGATGCTTTTTATAATATTTGCGATTCCTTATTACAAGCAGAAATTCTAAAGCATCCTGACCTGGAAAAGGATTTTTGTATTGCAGCTGATGTGTCAAACAACAGACTTGGTAGTGTTCTGTTTCAAATGGAGAATAAGGATGATCCAAATACTATGAGGATAATCAGCTTTGCAAGTAGTGTCAGTGTGTGAACGGTCATATAGTACTACTGAATTGGAAGTTTTGGCTGTTGTCTGGTCGTTAAAGAAGTTTAGGTATTTTATTTATGATAAAAAGATCACTGTTTACTGTGACCATCTAGCTGTGTCATTCTTACTATCCAGTAAAATGTTACATGCCAGGTTGACTCGATGGGTATTATTATTTCAGGAGTATAAGATCAATGTCAAGCATGTAAAAGGTCGAGACAATGTAGTAGCAGATGCGTTATCCCGACTGCCTAAAGGATTACAAGGAGATAATTATGACAATAGTAATAACAATTTTATATTACTGATATCAATATAATGGAAGGAAACATTCCACGTGGGAAAAATTATATATAAAAACAAAGATGAGGTGACTTACCGAACAAAAGCGCTGGCAGGTCGATAGACACACAAACAAACACAAACACACACACAAAATTCAAGCTTTCGCAACAAACTGTTGCCTCATCAGGAAAGAGGGAAGGAGAGGGGAAGACGAAAGGAAGTGGGTTTTAAGGGAGAGGGTAAGGAGTCATTCCAATCCCGGGAGCGGAAAGACTTACCTTAGGGGGAAAAAAGGACAGGTATACACTCGCACACACGCACATATCCATCCACACATACAGACACAAGCAGACATATTTAAAGACCAAATATGTCTGCTTGTGTCTGTATGTGTGGATGGATATGTGCGTGTGTGCGAGTGTATACCTGTCCTTTTTTCCCCCTAAGGTAAGTCTTTCCGCTCCCGGGATTGGAATGACTCCTTACCCTCTCCCTTAAAACCCACTTCCTTTCGTCTTCCCCTCTCCTTCCCTCTTTCCTGATGAGGCAACAGTTTGTTGCGAAAGCTTGAATTTTGTGTGTGTGTTTGTGTTTGTTTGTGTGTCTATCGACCTGCCAGCGCTTTTGTTCGGTAAGTCACCTCATCTTTGTTTTTATATACAATTTTATATTACTTTTTATTAAATCAACGCCATACAAAAAAGAATTCGAAGAAATGTGTTATAAGATCACTGAATTACAGTATGCCGATAAGAAGTGGAGCAACATCATACGATCTTTGAAACAAATGAAGGGTGAAAGCGTAAATAACGATAAATATCAGCTTTCGGCGAGATCTTATACTATCGTAAAAATAGAGATTCCAATTGGTTAGTATGTATACCTACTGGGTGTTTAACCACTTTTATTTGGTATACTCATTTGGTTTGGGGACATGTGGGTGTAAAGAAGTGTGTGTATAATTATTAAAATATTGTTTTTATCTGAACTTAAAGAAATATGTTATACAATTTTTATCTAGGTGTGTTCTATGTCAAAAGACCAAACCAGTTAATGTAAGTCATAAGATAGAATTACATCCAATTATTCCATCTAGACCATTAGAACTGGTTTCGTGTGATGTAATCGGGCCGTGGACGATCGTCAAGGGAAATTTTCGATATGTAATAGGTTTCTACGACGTATTTTCAAAATATATTAAGTTGCATCCCTTAAGAACTATGAATGTATGACCTATGTTGAGAATATTAGTGAATGAGTATATTAATTGTGTGGGAAAACCGATAATGCATCGTATTTCATTAGTAAACCTTGGAAGAAAGTAATGTCTGAACAGCAAATCCAACATACTTTTATCTCCAAACACAGACCTCAAAGTAGCCCAATAGAGCATGTGTTTAGGGAGTTAAATAGATTTATGAGGACACATATATCCAAGAACCATGTAAAATGGATTGAGATGTTATCAGTTTTTGAAAGTATACATAACGACCTACCACATCTCTCTACCAAATGCACGCCGAACAAAGTATTTTTAGGGAAACAGGACTCTGGAGAGTAGTTGTCAACTCTTTCAATAATGACTGAATCTCCTATGAAGCGGGAAGATCTATTTAGAGTAGTCCACCAGTCATTACAACATCAAGGAAAAGACAATTTGACAAAACAGTGAAACCTATATCTTATTATAAGATAGGTGATAAGGTTGTAGTCCGTAAATATTCAAAGTCGTCGATATGGAAGAAAATCAATAGGAAGTGGAAAAATTTGTTCAACGGACCATATCAAATAATAGACAAACCTTTTCCATGTAGTTATGTAGTAGCTGATGAAAAGAACCACATGAAAAAGGGTATTTATCATCATGCAGATGTAAAGAGATTTATTTCAAAGTAATAATTTTTTTTTTAATTTTTAGATTAATATTATTTTTGTTGTTGAATGTAAATTATATTTGAAGAAGTTATTTGATGTATCTGCAAGTTTATCCTACAAAGAAGATTTTAATTTTGAAAAATATTAGTTGTGTAGGTAGGCTTTACGCCTATTATAGATACTAGTTTTGTTCTGAATATAGAAAGTAGATTTGTTTGAAGGATATTAGGCGTTGGAAGGTTTCACACCTGTGTTTAAGAATTATTAGCTGTAAGGATACTACTCACTTTTAATAAAGTTTGTTTAAGAATTTGTTTGAAGAATATTATCTGTAGGGAGGTTTCATGACTTGGATAAAGTTTGTTTGAGGATTTGAAGAACACTAGTTGTAGGAAGGCTTTATGACTTTGGAGAGACTTGTTTTAAAAGGATTTGTGTAAAGGTTATTTTTCTTAAAAAGGCTTTACATTTTTAATAAGAAGTGTTTAAAGAGTTGTTTAAAGATTATTCAGTATAGATAGGTGTTAGGCTTGTATTAAGATTTATTTAATTTATTACTAAGTTGAGAAATGGTTTATGCCTATAGAAGATTTTACTTGGAAGAAAGGATAGGATTACAATGTGTAGGCTGGCTTTATGCCTGAATATTGGTAAAAATTAACAAGATTGAAGTCTTTAATTATTATTTTCAAATGTTTTAGTGAGAACAAGTATTAAAGTTTAATGTAATGAAAATTTGTCATCTTGTTTGCTGTGTTAAATTTTAATACTTAGATTATACTAAGTAAAGGTGACACAACAAAATATCTCAACAGTATTTCTGTTGGGTAGGAAAGAGTGTTTTCACAAGGTCGTTGACTTCTCTTGCGTAATCCTTTAACAAGAATGGTTCAGTAAAAGGAGAACTTTGTGTTTTGAAAAAAGTGTTGTGTGAAGTGTTAATGACCCAAGATATTAGTGACAGGAGAAGTGGTTCTTCATATGGAACTGGTAAAAACTTCAAATGCAATTCCTTCATGAGTACAGTAACTTAAAATGATTTGGACTCAGGAGTTGGAATACATAGAAGGTACTGGAAGCATATAGACAATTGCGTGATTAACTGATGGCCTCCGACACATAGGTTGAACTGAACAATGTTATAATAGTAGGTGGGGTGGTGGAGGGGGGGCAGAGGGTCGGGGGAGGGGGGGGGGGGGAAGCGGGGGGGGGGGGGGGGTGCAGTCAAAAGACGATATTATATAACAGAATGTCCTTGAATTAACTGAAAGTCAATGGAATTCGTCAAGCCTACTGTTCCAAATTAAAAACAAGCAGTAGCATTATTATGTTGGTAATCAATGTCTAAGATGCAGTTTTAATGGCTGCATGCAGCAGAATGTTGGACTTCAGGATGTAAGTCTCGGTCGCAAGCTAAAAGAAGAGGAGGCCGAGTGAAGAACCAAATCGTACAATGCTGCCTGGTATGATTTGGTGCAGTGGCAGCTTCTCTTTGGCATGTCTTGTCATCAGAAGAAGATTCAGGAAATTGTTGAAGATCAAGTCTTGTAAAATTTGTTTTGTATAGAGTCATGATGTTTTTAAACAGAGCAGTGCGCTTAGGCTCATTATAATATAAGTGATATATTTAAATTGTGGAAATGTGTAGTGGCAGTTTGGTTATGCCAAAGTTATTAATTTTATTACATAATATGTCTTGAGATATTTAGTGGGCAAACCTGTTAAGCCTGTCTAAATTTTAATGTTTGTCAAACATACTGCAATAAAATTTTGTATGATGTGCATGGAGTATGAATGAAAGAAAAAATCACACCCATTGCTAGGACAATGATAAGTGATGGCAGTTTATGCTTATCATAGTCCTGCGGGGGGGGGGGGGGGGGGGGGGTGGTATGCAACACCTACAGTGCCTCTCTGTGTTGAAAAAACAAAAATAGCTCCCAAATTAGCTCCCATGTCCTTAAAATATCAATTCACAAAATGACCCAAGTCCCTCCACAAGTAGTAATTACGAAAAATAAATAAAAAACAAATAGAGGGCTGTATCTAGTATAGAAAGCAAAAGAATGGAAAAGGAAGATTTAATTATCAATTTTAGAAACATGGGAAGGGGGAAAAACAATAGAAAATATTAAAATATTAGTTATTCCGATATGTAAGAAAATCAATATTATAGTCATAGAACGTAGGTCTGGGACACCAAAGATAGTGTTTATTAAAGTATAAATAGCCATATGTTGTAATTACAATACTCCAGTCTCTAGTCTGTTCTATTTCAGAAGTTATTTAGGACATATAGCTTTAGAGAACAACAATTGGGACTTTATTAAATGGGGATCAAGAATAGATCTTGACGAGATTGTTTTTGAGGATTGTCAATTCAAGACTTTAATTTGGACATTTATCAGATTAGATAAACAGGAGGGTGAATAGTAATGTCTTTGTCTTTAATGTCAATTCCTGTCAATATTTAAACGCTTTACTGAATTGAGAATTTTAACCGGATTCGGACTTTGAATTGTGATAGTGGAAACTTTAACTTCACGCAACTAGTGATCATAGTTAATGACAGTTTGCGGATATTAAATAGAAATAACTTATTTACCGAAAGTGACAGGATATTATCTAACACCTCTGATGCTAGCGGGAATCCTCCTTAGACATCTAATCAAAAAACTAATTTGAATGAAATCGTACGAGTGAACCTATTTATGAATAATTCTTGTCAATAAACTAACGTTGTTAATTTGAAACATAATACAAGTCTTGAATGTTAATTAAACTTAGATTAATAAACATTAGGGTTACGTGATCTATGCCAAGAACAAACTAGCGATTCGTAACTAAAACAATTGAATGAAAGATTAAAGTATTGTCGTCTGTAAACATTGGTAGTAAGGCTACTAAAGATTTTTTCTCTCAGAGTTGGGAAGACTGTACATGTAGTGACCCACGTTTAACATTGGGTTTTAAAAGTAATCAAACTGATACTTAGCCAGGACAATATTAAATAAAAGTAAAACTCTTCAATGACAGTCAATGCGTAAAAAATAAAATCAAACTTTCACCTATTAGATGAAAAAGTGAAAACAGAAAAAGGGCTGCTACACGTGCTTATGATTCTGCTTATAGCAATCCTGGAACCTGGGTAGATTTTTCTGGCATATCACATTATATTTTTCAGTTCAATTTTAGTTTCTCCTTCGCTATATCCTGAGAGGGAATTTGTGCCAACAGTGATGAAAATACTTTTGTAATTTTTATTTGCTTCTTTTTCAAAGTTTTCTCTTGAATTCATAATATTTTCAATATATTTATTGAGCTCACAGGCCCTAATTGCTTGTTACTGGACAGACTTCAATTTCACAGTTTGCCATGGTGTCATTTTTGAATATGAAATTGCGAACTATAAGATATTCATTTCCAGCTACGTTTTTGATACTATGACATCTCTCTCTTTTGTTCTTGAACTTTTCGCTAGCCCATATATACATAGTATTTATTAACTGAGTTTGTACTTTGTACTAATTCACGCAACATGAAATGCAAGATTTGCAGGGGCTCATATTTATCTTCCTCTGAGAAAGGCATTCTACTTTGTTTGCATCGAACACTGTTCAGGATTTGTCTGAGTCACAGTTTTCTTCATCAATAAGTTCCACATATCCATCTCCAAGTGGCAATATTTCTGCTTTTCATTGTACTGCTTCACAGGATGAGAGTTTTTTTTGAAAGTTTGTCTCATGCCCCATCCACAGATTTTCATGGTTTCCAGCTTCTTATTTCACCTTATCACAATATTATGGTGTATTAGCTTTGTGGTTTTATTTTTTGACACTAACAAGTCTTCTTTGAGGAATTCAATCTCTCTTTGCAGCATTTTAATAATACTTTCTTTTGCATTCACTTCACTTTGGAGATCAACCCTTTGCTCACATAAACAGTAATGTAAACAGACCTGGAAGAACCACATGAAATCATTATTTATGAATTTTAGATTCACTTTTGCACACTTTTCACAAAGCCAGAAGGAACACTTTAAACACAGAATTCCTTTTACAACACTTTTTTTTTTCATTCCTTGCACATTGCACTGCTAAACATTTGCTTTTTTGAGAGGGCGCCACTGCTACACTGACCTAACAGTGCCATCTTGCCTAGAGTCTTGGAGCTGGTGTTCAAGTCAGGCTACAAAAATTGTCAACCCAGCAAGGGTCGCTAGTGCATTGACGGCAATGACAAAGAGAGAAATTCAACTGAGAACCTTGTGAGACACTGTTCTCATGTATACGTGAGGAGCTGACTGAAGTGCTGGTTGGATGAGAACTGACTAATAAAAATCAGTTGGGGGCCTCAAATGCTAAAGTCGTGGAGGGCGGGTAAAATATGATGACACCAGGTGATTCCATATACCTTATGCAGGTAAAAACTATTACAAGCTGCTGGTATCTAGAAACGGCTTGCTGGAATGCAGTAAGCAATCTAAACAGGTGGTCATTTGTGGATCGTCCCTCCCAGAAATCATACTGATAGAAGGGACAAAAGGTTCCAATATTCAAGAATCTAACACAATCTGCGAGCAAGAATCCTTTTGAGCTGCCCATAAGACAACGGAGCTTGGCCCACACCTGAGATGAAGAGAGACACGCCCCCCAAGAGGAGACATTCCCTCCTAATGCGTTTGATTAGATAGCAAGCATTAGCACAAAGTGGCTTAAAAGTGATAAGGTTGGTCTGCAAAGGACGGCATTTGAATTGTTCCAGGGCTAATTGGTGTTCCTGAACAGCTAATGTAGTGTCTTTGGTCCGACACAGCACTGACCAATGGCAGGGGAGCAGGGGGACTGTAGAAAAGTGAATAGCACAGATGATTGCATCTGAGACACCTCGTGCAACGTCATCAATAAAATCCGACAGAGAAAGTGAATGTAGCAGTAGATGCATACAAAGGCCTGTTGGCTCCATGAAGTGGCCAATGTGGTAGTCTGACTGTCTGTGGGGGCAAGGAAACAGTAGGATCACGGGGAAATAATCACTGTCACAAAGGTTGTCTTGTACTAAGCAATGGAGTAAAGTGAAAAAATTAGGGGAAGAGATTGTTAGACCGGTAGCTGAAAAGACACCACAGGTGGCACTGAAGTAAGTAGGTGAATCATCACTGAGGATGCACATATCGTGGTCTCTGAGAAGCTGGTCAGTTAGAAAGCCACTACCAAATGAAGTCGTACTTCCACATAGTGGATGGCGGGCATTGGAGAGCCCAACCGGGAGAAAAGGATGGGAAGGGGAAGTAGTTGGATTAATGTGGTCAATTCAAAGTGGCCTGCCTGGTGGTAGGTAAATGTAGCTAATGATAATCACCCTCCTGGAGCCACCACACTTGTAACAGTGAGGCGTCAGAAAGGTTGTGGAGAGAAATGCAGACTGCAGAAGAAGAGACAATAAGGTGGTGTAGTTCTGACATGTGACAGTCACACCTGTAACAGTAGCACTGAATGATCACGTGACTGTGGTCTGGGTTAGGTGTGAAGGGGACAGGAAGACCGTTCATGCTGCACAGTCACAGCCTGTCACCAATGGCAATAGAACAACATCCACACACATCGTCTCAGAATCCGATATGTGGGGATTCTGCAGCACCCACGGGCACTGGTGGAGTCTCGCCCCAGTTGTTGTTGTCCTTTACTTGTAACCTTTAACTGGTAAGGTTTGTTCGAGGGGCTGTCTGCACTGAGCATGGATACAGATGATGAGCTGGCTGCCCTGGAGCACACAGGTCACGGATCCTTCGAGCATTGCCGGGAGTAGCCGTGGAGAGGGCCCCGAGAGGGAGCCCTGTCACCAGTGGCTGCCGAAGAGGGAGAACACTTCTCCGATCGGGTGCGAGAACTGGTTAACGAGAAAGATACTCTGGGAGAGGAGGCTGGTAGAAGATAGGGTTTGGAATTGGGTGAGGTAGGAGAGGTGAAGGTCATAATATTAGAGTAATTGATCATCATATCCACTAAATGTAGGTGTTCATATTTCTTCCATGCCTCACTATATGAAAGGTGGTCAATAGCTTTGTAGCCCCGGATATTTTGTTCTTTATTGAAAACTGGGCAAATTGGTGAATGTGGAAGGCGATGCTCTGCACATTTGACTCATAAATGGATGTTCCCAAGGCTAGCTTCATGGAGCAATCATCTACAGTTGCAAGGTATTCAGTCTCATGTGCAGTGAGATTAAATGTACCCAACGTGTGCATAGTCAGAGCTGAACCATTTTGCATTCCTCCTAGAGACTCAACTTTCGCAAATTTGCCTTCAATGTTTTCAACAAAACAATGATTTTGTTGCAGTAAAAGTATCACCATCTAGTACATACCAAGTATTGGATGCAATGCCAGTTACCTGGCTTTTCTCTGTTCCCATGGCATAACCAGGAAAGCAGATGTGTCTGCAATGAAAAAATCTTTGTCACCTGAAGAAATTGCTGGAGCCTTGTAGCCACCTGAAGAAGGAAGTGTAATTCATTTCATGTTTAATCTTCCACCGTGGTACAACCCACTCTGAATGGGGGCTCTCCCCACGGGCACCAAACAAATACCAGGGTACCAAACCATCGCCCAGAGCCTCTTGCCCCAGCCAGGATGGGCGTGCACTCCATGACTTGCAAGGGAAGTTTCCAGTACTGGCACCAACACTGTGATCTCTGCATGGTCAGGGAGCTACCACCATGTAGGCACTTTAGCACCCCAACCCCCACCCCCACCCCCACCCCCACCCCACCCTGTCCACCTCACAGTGAAGGAGGAGGATTGATGTGAAGAGAGAAAGGCGCAAAAGGTGGGGAGTGCACTGCACAGGAAGGCCTTCCCTGCACGATCTGCTCCTTCGTAAGATTTGGAAAAGGAGTAGCAAGGGGAACACAACAAGCAGATGTATATTTAGTAATTAAAAGTTTAGAATGCAGGGTGAATATAAAACAAATGTCCAAAGATACAAACCAGATTCAAGCACAGTCAGCACCAAGATCATCCAGTGGAATGGTAGCAAGGAAAAATGAATACTGGAAGGGTAGACTTGCCTCACGGAAAGGGAAGCAGCATTGGCCACTGTGGTCAAGCGGTTCTAGGTGCTTCAGTCTGGAACTACACGCCTGCTACAGTTGCAGGTTCTGATCCTGCCTCGGGCATGGATGTGTGTGATGTCCTTAGGCTAGTTAGGTGTAAGCAGTTCTAAGTCTAGGGGACTGATGACCTCAGATGTTAAGTTCCATAGTGCTTAGAGCCATTTGAGCTAAAGGGAAGGGAAGCAGCTCTGCAACAGCTGGGGCCCAATGGTGGCCCAGCACATACAAAGGAGATGTGAGCCCCCACTGGAAGCATCATTATGTGAACTTAGCACCAAAAATCGCATAGAACACCAGTTTGCAGGTTCTCACTGGAATAGTCAACTTATTACGAGTTGTCAAACAAGATGATTTATTTGTGATAATACACTCATCAGCCGAATTATCTCCAAGCTAAGTGCATCAAATGTACAGTATATCTCGTGCTAAAACTTTACAGAACTTCCTTTGACATGTGCCTGCAGCTCTGGTGAAAGTTTTTAAAAAATTGGGGATGGGGAAGGGGGGACCTCTGGTTACTTGACACCAAATGTGGCACTACAGAAGAATGGTGAAGATGGGTAGATTGAATAATGAAGATTAGATGGGTAGATTGAATAACTAATGAAGAGACAGTAAATAAAATTCGAGAAAAAGGAAACTGGGCACAGCCATACTAAAAGAAGGGATCTGATGATAAGACACAGCCTGAGACCACAGCCATTCACTTCAGACTGCATGCCCACGGCAGCCTTCCATGAGCTGCTTGTCTGCCCAACAGTCTGCCTAACCCAGGCGACACACACCACCAGAGACCTCTACACCTATACTGAAGCCCTTGTGTCAGCAACATCTTGCTGGGTCATACTTGTCGTAACCCATATGAATATTTAGTATAACCTCAGCAAAAGAAGTAGTTCATGGTAGCGTAATCAGTCACATGTATCCCTCCACAATACAGAGTGATTCTTATTAACAATTAAAAACCTCTGAAATGAGGCAGGTGATGCTGAGACAATTAATTTAATGCAAATGTCAGGAAATACCTCAAAAGTGGTTGACAAACGTTGAACATGTGATGTCACCAGACAACATATCTCATCGCACATGTAGTGGTTGAGCCTATCGGTCTGTCAAAATATTTGTCACAACCCAAGGCAACCATTCACTTCTGTGTTGCTCTGGGACCACGTGTGCAGCTTTCACACGTGGAGCTCAGGGTTCAACTGCTGTGTCTGGCAGTCAGTAATTTTTTCGCTGTGTAAGAGAATTAATTGTGTGTTTACAGTGAGGTAAGGTTAGTTATTTATGATTTACTGGCCTTGCTGTCTCAAAATGTTTATTTGAAGTACAGTACAACAAAAACCTACAATACTGTGTGATTGGTAGATGAGAATAAGCTTCTCAAATCCATTATTAGCAGTAAATGGCCTACATTTTCTTTACTAAATAATGCCAGTAAACAAAAAATGATGGGGCACAAGGAAAGAGACACAAAATAACAACAGCTTTTACTTGGTTGGAGTGAGTACAATAATTTTATAACTTCTACATCTACAACAGACACAATTAAAGAAGGTGTTAAAAATTGACACCGTTTGTTCAAATGCAAGTAACGCCATTGCTTGATCATCCCTTCATACTCAAGCCTGCCCAAGTGATGCATGTCCAGTGAGGTAGGTCATCTGGCGACATTACATGTTCAACTTTTCTCATCCGTTTTTAGGGTTATTGTCTTAGTCTTACCTCAAATACATATTATGGACAATAAACTGGATAAATATATCTAAAAACACAGATGATGTGACTTACCGAACGAAAGTGCTGGCAGGTCGATAGACACACAAACAAACACAAACATACACATGAAATTCAAGCTTTCACAACAAACTGTTGCCTCATCAGGAAAGAGGGAAGGAGAGGGAAAGACGAAAGGATGTGGGTTTTAAGGGAGAGGGTAAGGAGTCATTCCAATCCCGGGAGTGGAAAGACTTACCTTAGGGGGAAAAAAGGACAGGTATACACTCACACACACACACATATCCATCCGCACATACACAGACACAAGCAGACATTTGTAAAGGCAAAGAGTAAACTAGATAAACTTAAATTTGAACCAATAATTTCTATATGTTTTCTGTGTGTTGGTGTACTTATAAGGTGGTGTTAATTTTGATAGTTGCTTTCTTTCAGTGAGTTCAGGAGGGCCCATACACAATGCTGGAGCCTGTCAGTGGCATTAATTTTATTGAATGCCTTAATTAGGGCTCAAATATTTATCTTTAATTTCTTTGCCAGGAATTCTTTTACTCATCATAATAGGGAATGATTATTTAATTATCAACAGTTTTTTCTCTCCTCTTCTTCTTCTTCTTCTTTTTCTCCTTCTCCTCCTCCTCGTCCTCCTTCTTCTAAGAGCCGTGATGCCCACAATGGGTCAGCCCATCCCCAGGAGAAGAGGTGGTGTCAGATCTGCTGGCTAGCACGCCCCTGCCCTTTAGAGAGATGTGAATGCATGACGACATGAGAGGCAGACTGGCCATTTTGGTAGAACAGGACCCAGCAATCCAGCCAGTTAGAGTGGAGTGGGGTAGAGTCTACACACACAGTGCAAGCAGGGGAGATTTTTATGAATGGGGAAAATCGCAGGTTCCCACAAGATTTTATCTTAGGCCCACTATTGCTTCTCATGCTTGTTATCATTCTTTCATCTAATATAGAGTGAACAGAATTAATTCATTTTGCAGATGACACTACTTTTGTAGTCGTCCACACATCTGAACAGCAACAGAAAACTTGGTAAATAATTTTCATCAGAATATTGTTGAGTAATTTCTTGTGATTGATCTCACCTTCAACAACAAAAAAAGACACAAAATATTCATTTATGCACATCTAGTAAGTGTAACACCTGGGGAAGAAACAATAACTAGTGTTTTAGGGCTCCACATTGACGAGAATTTAAACTAGGATGATGATGATGATGATGATAATCATCTTTGACATCCCTAAAACATCTTAGTTCAGCCATGTTTGCATTTCAAATCACTGAAAATCTTGGGGAGAGACAAATCAGTAAGTTGGCATATATTCATGCAATATCTACATCTGCATCTAAACTCTGCAATTCACTGAAGTTCATGACAGGAGTTGTGTCCCATTTCAGCAGTTATTAGGGTTTCTTCCCATTCCACTCACTAACTAAGCACAGTAAGAATGGTTGATTGAAGACCTCTATGTGTGCTACAGTTACTATAATCTTCTCCTCAGTATCCCTTTCACAATTTAAAGTCAGTTCATGAGACATTGGAAGTTTACTTTTATCTTCGACAGTCTGCTGGTTCAGTTTCTTCTCCATCTCTGTTCTCATGTTGAACAAACCTGACTTTTCATAATGTCCTCTGAATACATTCGATATTCCTGTTAGTCCTTTGGTATGGGCACACACCTTTGAGCAATATCCTTTGTAGACTTATGCCAATTTCCCAATATTCTACCACTGACAAAGCTATATGATCATTCCATTTCATATCCCTGTAAGTGTTATACCCAAGCATTTTTCTAAGTTGACCAATTTCAATTGCGATTCACTGATATTATAGTCACAGGATACTCTGTTTTTCTGTTCTCTGAAGTGATCAATTTTACATTTCTCAACATTTAAAACCAGTTGCCAATCTTTGCACTACTTTGAAATTTTATCAAGATCTGATTGAATATTTAAGCAGCTTCTTTTGGACGGTATTTCACTATAGATATCTGCCTAATCTGCAAAATGTCTGAGATTAATCATAATATTGTTTGTGAGGTCATTAATATACAGCATGAACTGCACGATTCCCAACACACTTGTCTGGTGCATACCTGGAGTTACTTCTACATCTGATGATGACTCCCCACACCAAAAGATCCTCATTGCAGTAACAAATTTTACTTGATAACTCATGTCATTGTACTTTAGCCAATAAGTATAGATTTAGTATCGAGCCAAACGCGTTTCAGAATTCAAGAAATACTGCATCTACCTGACTGCCTTAATCCACAACTGTGTGGATCTAATGTGAGAAAAGTGCAAGTAAGATATTACGTGATCAATGTTTATGTAGTCCATGCTGGTTGGCGTGGAGGAGGCTGTTCTGTTCCAAGATACTGTATTATGTTTGAGATCAGAATATGTTCTAAGATTCTGCAAGAAAGGGGTTCAAGGATATTGGATGGTAACTTTATAGATCCCTTCTAGTACCCTTCTTATAAATGGGTGTGACATCTGCTTTTGTCAAACTACTGGGCATTTATTTTTGTTCAAGGGATCTACAATAGGTTAGAGTTAGAAGAGGGACCAACTCAGCTGCAAATACAGTATAGAATCTGATATGTATTGCAATAGGTGCTGAGGCTCTGTTCATTTTTAACAATTACACCTGTTTCTCAACACTTACTTAACTTATCTTTTCAGTGGTATGAGAATTAAATATGGGCAATTCTGTTGTAAAGGAACAGTTAAACAGAGTTAAGCAATTCTACTTTTGCTTTGCTACCCTCAATTTCAGTTCCTATCTCATTTTCAAATTGCTGGAAACTAATTTTGGGCCATTGAGAGCCTTTACACAAAAATAGAATTTCTTTGGGTTTTGTGAAACATCATTTAATAATATTCTGCTATGATAGTCACTGAATGCTCTACACATTCTTCTCTTGATGGCAAAATGTGTTTCATTCACCATCTCTCTCTGTAGCCCTATGCTTTGTTTTATACCTGTCATGCAGCAGTCTGTTCCTGTAGATGTTTCTTTACAGTGCATGTAAACCAAGGAGAATGTGTCCCATAGCTAACTGTGCTATTGGGTACATAGCTATCCAGTGCACTATCAACTATTCTTGAGCCATAGATATGCCATTTTTTCCCATCCTCTTTAATTTAGTCTATCCTAAGCTACAGATTTCAAGTTCCTCATTGAAACTATCGCTTATCTCTCTAGTTGCTACAACTGCCTCAAGGTCACTGATAAACTTCAGAATGTGGACTTCCTCCAAGACGTCAGGTCTGTTTGTTGCCATCAGATCTAATAGATTTCCATCTGTTCTCAGTAGTTTTCAGAGAAGGCATTTAGTATTGCTTCACACGATGTCTTTTCACACCCATTACTAACAGATCTTTTACTTCCCCACTTGACTGCTTGGTAATTAGTCACCATCAATGATTACAGTATGACTGGGAACTTAGGTACAAGCAAAATGAACTTTTCTCTAAAATTTTTGGTTACATTAGGAGGTGCACCATCTGCATTTCCCATTAGCATGTCCTTTCAATGAACATTCAAATTTTCTTCAAAAATCTCACTGCTATCAATTTCAGTTTTCAACCAACTTTCTGCACCTAGTAATATGCGAGCTTCACTGTATTTCCAGAGCGTTTGTTTTTGCGGATTCATGACCTAACTCTTTATTGAAAAAACTTACACAACAGAAATGTCCCCTTCATTGTACTCCCCTCCACCTTGGACTGCTCCATGAGAATTTTGCACTGCCAGAAGCAGTGCTGCAAGTCTTTTCCTGTTATGTTGTCGAGGAGGCCCATCACATTTTCCTTCACTGTGTCCATGTACTCGAACCTGGTTCCTTTGAGTGCAGACTTCAGTTTTTGGAAGAGAAAGAAATTACATTATGCTATGTCAGGCGAATAAAATGAATGTTCCGTTACTGGAATGTTGTTTTTGTCAAAACCCTCTACACAGACAACGCATTATGAGCAGGCGTGTTGTCCTGACGAAGAATCCACAAGCGATTCTTCTACAGATCTGGTCTCCTCCTCTTCGCAAATGTTCATGGTGGGTCTCCAGGACAGTTACATAAGCTTGATTGACAGTCTGATCTTCAGGCACCCAGTTAATGTAGATAACACTTGAAACATTGAAGAAAACAAACATCATTGCTTTGAATTTTGATTTACTCACATGCGCTTTCGTCTTCCTAGGAGATTGAGGGCTCTTCCAAGGCGTGGATTGTCTTTTAGTCTCAGGATCATATTGGAATATCCATGTTTCATCACACATAATCGCCTTGTTAAGGAAAGAAGGGTCATTTTCAATGTTTCTGAGAGTGTCGGCACAGCAGTTCACTCAATGTTGCTTTTGCTTGTTTATGAGGATTCTTGACACCACTAGCACAATCCTAGCACAGTGACCAAAAAGAATTTACTACATAAATCTGCTAATATCAAACATAAAGGGGTTATAGATCTCACACAGGGTATGTAAACTGATTCCATACCAAAACAGTTGACGTTGCACTTCACATGAAGGAAGCAGCTACTTGGGTAGCAGAGTGCTTTTAGAGTGCACATGGTTTCTTCTTGCTAAGTGGTAGTTTGAGGTCCTGTAATGTCCACTCATCAATTGACACACACAAAGCATAATCAGATTGCTTACAAACTAAAGACTCTTCATTTAACAGTAAATTTTCAAAGTATTTGTAACTAATTTCCTAATTTTATTGGTGTCCAGGAAAGTTGTTACACCAGAATTATACCCAGCACTGAGATGGCTGAAAACCAAAAGAGAAAGCTCCAAAATATTTAGTGAGACATGTAACTAATAAACATATACAATGAATTTTGTCTGCTGATGAACAGGAAACTCAAAGTTTTTTTTATACCTTTTCATAGGTGTTTAGTATGACCCCTTGAGATGCACGGCATATGCCAATGCAGTATTCAAATTGTTCCCACACTGCATTCGAGCATGTCTCGAGTTCCAGCTTCCACAGCTGTTGCTATGCGGTGTCTCAGATCATTCATTGTTGTTTTTAACAGAGGCACATAAACAGTCTTTTATAAACTCCCACAAGAAATAATCACATACTGTCAGGTCCTGTGACCTTGGAGCCCAGTAATGTAAGACTGAGTCATTTGGTCCAGTGCAGCCAATCCATCATTCAGTAATCCTTTGATTTAAAAATTCCTGCACTTCCAGATGCCAGTGTGGTGGTGCCCCATCATATTGGTAAATGAAATCGTTCATGTCAGTCTCCAACTGTGGGAAAAGAAAGGTGTCAAGCACATCAGGATATGTGCTTCCTGTAACAGTGTTTTTGGCAAAGAAAAATGGGCCGTACACCATTTTCCATGAAACTGCACAAAACACATTGAATTTTGGAGAGTCCCTCTCATGCTGAACAACTTCATGTGGTTGTTTCGGACCCCATACTCTGAAATTATGATGGTCACCTTTCCATTTAAATGGCATGTTGTCTTGTTACTAAACACTGAGCATGGAAGAAAACTGTCATCTCCATCTTGCCAAGAATGAAATTACAGAACTTCACATGTTGTTGTTCGTCACCTTCACAAATAGCTTGCAGTAACTGAATTTTGTATGCAGAACACATGCCACATGGACATTGGGGGCACGTTGTTAGACACTCGGGGATGGCCTCAGTGATTTGCCTTTACACAAACAACCTGTTTCCTGGAATTGTTCTTGCCATCATCTAATGCTCTGTGGTGTAGGAGGATTGACACCATACCTAGTACGAAAGTCACACTGCTGTTACCTAGCAGGAACCATGTAAAACTCGAATCTGCTCCTTATAACAGTATGTTGTTCATGCACATATCTCAACTAACACAATAGTTATGATTTTTTAAACTGGATGGTTCTTTTTGATACACCCTGTATATCAAAAATACGGATTAGACATCGAAGGAGGGGGGGAGTGTTCATTGCAGTTGATGAAAATATTGTACCTGTGGGGTCAAAATTCAGTCTACTTGTGAAATTATCTGGAGGAGAGTTATAGGCATCAGTGAACTAAAATTAATTATGAGATTTTTTTACCACCCATCTGATTTGAACGTAATAATGCATAATCATTCAGAATAAGTCTACACACTCACGAGCACAGAAATACCCCACCCGTGCCCTGCAATGAATGTGTGTGTGTGTGTGTGTGTGTGTGTGTGTGTGTGTGTGTGTGTGTGTGTGTGTATCTGAAAAACCCCACAATATATGGTGATGAAAATATACAATAAGTTAAAAAGACAAATTTTCGAAAGATTGCAACAGACTCAGTAAAGAGAAAATTATATACTACACTGGTACAAAAATGCCATTGCTCTATTGATGAATTTTTTAATGAAGATATGACCATTTGATAAGGATAAAAATTAATAGTATGTATATTCAGATATTTTATAGTTCTAATAAATGTTGTATTCCATGTACATTCTATTATAGTTATAAGCTTGACAAATCTCCTGTACAATAAATAAATGATTTGACATGTATGTTCTGAGACAATAAAATTCTGATTCTGAGTCATAGACAGATGTAGAAGTAACTTCAGGTGTGCCCCAGGGACGTGTGTTGAGACCACTGCTGTTCATGTGGCATATTAATGATCTTGTGGCCAACACCAATAAGAACCTCAGAATTAGGAGAAAAAGGCACATAGTATCCTCTGAACACTCAGTTGGCTTCTGGAAACTCATATAAATACCCGGGTGTAGCACTTAAAGTGGTACATGAAATGGAACAATCACATAAGCTCTAACATGGGTAAAGCAAGTAGCAGACTTAATTTTATTTGTGGTAAATGTGGGAAATGCAATCAGTATATAAAGTATTATGCAATCAGTATATTACAAATCAGTTGTGCAACCCGTATTATTGCTCAAGTGTGTGGGACCCATACCAAATTGGACTAGCAAGGGATGTAGAACATATACAGAGAAGGGCAGCACACAGGTCTGTGAGACCCACAGAAGAGTGTGGCAGAGTGGATGAGAGAACTTAACTGGCAGACTCTTGAAGATAGATAAAAACTATCTCCAGAAAGGATACTAAAAAAGTTTCAAGAACCAGCTTTAAATTATGACTCTTAGGAATATATTGTTACTGCCTACATGTGGCTTCCACAGACATCATGGATTTTACAACCTAATGATGACCGTCCTTCCTCTAAACACATTGTTCAGCTATATATGTGCAGAACAGAAGTGTGGCTGAATGCTGCCAATTATTACTATCAAATAATTTTCTCAGAAAAAAAATTATCTTGTCAGTATTCTTAATTGAAAAGATATTTTTTTCATCAGTGTTCTGTATTAGATATGAAGTATACTCCCAATTATTTGGGGTAACACGAGTGAGAAGATCCATGAATAATCAAAAGATATGAAAATTGGGAGATTTTCAAACATGTATTCTTTGTTTGAAAGTTTATCCAAGGTCTGTGCATATTGCTGTAGGCCTATTTATTTCTTAAAATAGTCTGTGATGTTGGTCTGCTTCTGAGATAAGTTCACATTTTTTTGCATGGCATTTTGAAGTTTTGTTGCAGCAATAATGTCATTGCACTCAAACCCTCTTTGGCCCTTATAATCTAGAAGAGTGTCAACACATTGCAATGCCCTACAATGACTGCCAAGACCCCAGTCTCCTTCACCACTTTCACGTTCACTGTCTTCTTTGTTTTATTGTGAAGCAGCAGTCACAATTATGGCATCACTCATGTACCAGAATCCAGTTTCCCATCCATCAATTTTCAGTCACTCATTCAAGTTTTCTCCATCTGCATCTTCAAAATTCTATGCCAGTTTCGTTAATTGTGTAGTGGTTATTTCTTCATCACTGAAACCTTGGAAACCACTTTCTTCTATATCTGGAAGAATTTTCTGTCATGACAGAAGTGCAAAAATGTGGGATTGGTTTGGAAGTCAACATGATAGATATGCTCTACAGGACCTTACTGGGATTATGGCATATGATGAACATCTCAAATATTGACATGAAAGTATTATAAAATGCATTGAATGATTCCTTGGTTGATGATTTTGAGTACACATCTTCCCTGGTTTCTTTTGCTAACAATTGGATAAAAATATTAACCTTTTCTGGGTATAAGTGCCTTTTATATTCCCACTTGTATTTAACGACCTCAGGTACAGAAGAATTTATGCATGCTATTAGTGTGTTGTGGTCTGAAAGACCTGGTTTACGTTTTGTGTCTCAGTAACATCATTTTCTATATTTTAAAGATATTATCTAATAGGGGCAAAGATGGCCCTGTTATTCTAGTGGGGTGTGTGGAGAGTGGTTTCACGTGAAAGCTGTTAAGGATACCCAAAAGCTGTCTTTTTTCTTCATTTTCAATTAACAAGTTGATGTTAAAATCCCCACATTGTAATAAGTTCACTTCATTGTTATACAAAATGCTTAGCACTGTTTCCAAAAGTTTAAAAAATATGTTTTTGTCACCTAGTGGTGACCTGTATATTGACATGACAATTAGATTTTTACACTTCTCCTCAGATTTTAGCTCTATGACACACGATTCAAAATGTTTCTCAGTATTTAGATGGTATATTTCAGATCTAACTTTATACTGTAGCCCAGCCCTAGTGTATATGCACACTCCACCATTTTTACAAACACTGCAGCAATAATGAGATGCTAATTCAAAATTGCTTATATTTATAAGACTTAATTCACTGACCTTGCACAAATGTCCTGATAGACAAATAAAAGAGATATCTACAAAGTTGTTTATGGTGACTTCTAATTCTAACACTTTATTCTTGAGACACTGAATGTTTTGACTCATTATCTTGAAAGTTTTGCAAGTATTTGTTATTTTGTCAGTACCTGGTGAAGTGCTGCTTTGTTGCTGATTTTTGACACTTATCTGCAATTTTTCAGTTTGATCTGGCACAATCTCTTCCTTTTCTTTGTTTGGTGCCATAAAAAAACATAATTAAGTGATGCAGCTTTGGCTGCATTACTGAACAGTGGTGCAAAGGAAAAACAACTGAAACTGAATACATGGTTTTATCTTGTTATGAATTAGTTTGGTACTATAGGAGAACCATTTTAGTCACATTGCAAAACTTCTAATTTCTTCCAAACTGTAATAAAAGCTTCCAAAAATACAACATACAACTACAAGTAACTATGTACCTTACACAATGTTGCTGCCATCGACCACTGGGGAGGAAATCAGTAGTATTGAATATACATTTAAGAGTAAAATGTCCACAAGTCTAGATGAAGTCTCAATGTGTCTCCTACAAGACTGCTTCAGCAGCATAACAGCACCCCCTAAAAGACATTATAAATAGAATTCTCATCAGGTTGCTTCCCTGGGTACCTACAGTAAGCAAAAGTTCTTCCCATACATAGAAAAGGTAATGGAGAATTACAGACTAGTTTCATTACTGTCTTCTTTTCAGAAGTAATAGAAACTATTATGAAAAACAGACTTACAAATTAGTTAAATAAATAACAGCTTCTGTGCAAAGAATAGTTTCATTTTTGGTCTAGAAAGGGAACAGAAGCTGCTATAGCAAAATTTATAAAAAGTAGTTGTAATAACCTTAGATAAAGGAGAACAAGTAACAGTTGATTATAAAATACTTCTAGGTGAACTTGTGGAACTATGAATTGGGAGAGGGGGATGGAGGGGTTGTAAATAAATGGCTTATGTCTTACCTAGCAGACAGAGTGCAGAGGGTTAGAGATATCCGAAATTTCAAGTGGCTTGATCTTTCAGATCAAGAATATTTGAACACTGGAGTCACTGAAATGAAGAATGTTGTGTTGGGCAGCATGCTCAACAACTGGGTGGTCCAGCTATTTTTTGGCCACAATTTGTCAGGGGCCATTCATGTGAACAGACAGCTTATTGATTGTGTAGCCCACATAAAATGCAGCAAAGTGATTGCAGCTTAGGTTGTGGATCACATGAGTGGTTGGTTTCACCTAAGATAAAGGAGAAAAGTAACAGCTGATTATGAAATACTTCTAGGTAAACTTGCAACACTATGAATGGGGCAGGAATATGGAATGACTGGCAGTTGTCGAAGTGGAGTTATTGCTGGTGGCTGGTAGGTTTAATAATAAGGACAGAGGTTCTGATGCAGCCATCTTTAAGGTGGAAGTCACATTGAGGAAGGTGTCTTATTGGGTTGATGAGGACCATGTGAAATGAATGGGGGAGGTACTGGAGGAATGAGGATATGGTGTCCTCACCCTCGGCCCAGATCACAAAGATGTAATCAATGAATCTAAACCAGGTGAGGGATTTGGGATTCCAGATTGTTTGAGAGACATCCTCTATGTGGCCCATGAATAGGTTGGTGCCATGCGGGTGCCCGTAGCTGCACACCTGATATGTTTGTAGGTGATGCCTTCAAAGGGAAAGTAATTATAGGTGAAGATATAGTTGGTCATGGTGACCAGGGAGCAAGTTGTATGCTTGGAATCCATTGGGCCTTGGGAAAGGTAGTGTTCAATAGCGGTAAGGCCATGGGCATTATGGATGTTTGTGTAAAGGGATGTGGCATCTATAGTGATGACAGGGCACGGTGTGGTAAAGGAGAAGGAGACGGAGACGGAGAATCAGTGGAGGAAATGGTTAGTGTCACTTAAAAATAGCAAGATATGTTGCAGGTAGTAGGCTGAAGGTGTTGTCTATAAGTGCAGAGATTCTGTCAGTGGGAGCACAGTAACCGGCCTCAATGGGGTGTCCTGGTTGGTTGGGTTTGTGGACCTTAGGAAGTAAGATTGGGATGCAGGGGGTGATAGGGGTGAGGAGAGAGACAGACCTTGGGGAAAGGTTCTGGAATGGGCCCAGGGATTTGAGGAAAGACTGGAGATCCTGCTTGATTCCTGGAATTGGGTCACTGTGGCAGGGTTCAAAGCTGGACAAATCTGACAGCTGGCAGAGTCCATCTGCTACACAATCCTTGGGGTTTAAAACAGCAGTGGCAGAGCTGTTGCCAGCAGATGGGATTACAAGGTTGGGATCAGCTTTTAGGTGGTGGATTGCGGTTATTTCTGCAGATGTAAGGTTAGCTTGCATGTTGAGGGATCTGGGAAATGATGGTGAGACAAGGTTTGAAATTAAGAAATGCTGGAAAGTTAACTGTGGGTGATTTGGGGATCACGGTTAGATGGAGTAGTGACCTGAGTCTCGCAGCATTCAGTATTGCTCCTGCCACCATGTATGAGAAATCTTGTGTATGCATAAACTTCTTCCACAGAGCTGCCAAATCATCCTCATTGACTAGCATTCTCAGTAAACTAACCCAATGGTGCTGTTATACTGATCCTTGGTTCACTGGCCAAATAATGGCAGTCGCATTAGGAGGTAAAAACTTTGTTACAATGAGACCATCATCAGACAAAAGAATCCTCTCACAGGGATTTGAAGGAATGCTATCAAGCATTAGCAGTGCAAAAATTTCTGTAATTCTTCCTAGATGGAATCAGCTGTCACAACATCTGAATTAAGCAGTTCTCCTAGCACATCAAGTTTTCAAATGCTATAATCATGTTCGAATCTGGTTAGCGATCCATATAAAGCATTAAATTCTTCCTGTAAACCTAGAGCTTTGTGAAAAAATTTAGCTCTTTTGACACACATCACACGTGAAGGAAGAGAACTTCTACTCGTTTTTGGCTAATCCATTTCAAAAGAGCAGCATGTAATTCATCAAATGTATATCTCTTTATACTTTTTTATGCATTTCGTCCAGGACTAGTACTCAGTTTCCTAACGAAATCCGGTATTTCCTGCTTGTTCTTTTTAATGTCCCAAATAGTTTGCGTTCCTGTATCATAATCAGCAGTTAGTTTTGCAGAAGTTTCCCTCTTCTCAAATCTTTCATTCACACTAATTTCTGTTTTAATGTCAACACATGTTCCTTTCATTTCTCTGCCATCTCTTTTACAAATTTCTTTTAACTTGGTTTGGTGCCCTTACAGGGTATCCACAATTAAAATTGCAGTTTCAAAACTCAGTAGAAAGAGAAACTGCTCAGAATGATGTCAAGTTTGAACAGCATATTTTTGGCACAGTGGGAGACATCAAGGAACAAAAACAGTTTAATGAAAACTACTACTAGGTGGTGCTGTAACCATCAGAATACACTGGTGTGATGTGGTGGTAATGTTGTGTACACAAGTTGTGAAAGGACAGTGCGTTGGCAGAGCTGCGAGTATACACTCGCGCACACACACACACACATATCCATCCGCACACATACAGACACAGGCAGACATATATATGATTGATATGTGTGTGTGTGCGCGAGTGTATACCTGTCCTTTTTTTCTCCCTATGGTAAGTCTTTCCGCTCCCGGGATTGGAATGACTCCTTACCTTCTCTCTTAAAACCCACAACCTTTCGTCTTTCCCTCTCCTTCCCTCTTTCCTGATGAAGCAACCATGGGTTGGGAAAGCTTGAATTTTGTGTGTGTGTTTGTATTTGTTATTGTCTCTATCAACATACCAACGCTTTCGTTTGGTAAGTTACAAGATGTAAAATACATATACACGTTTCACTGTATCAGTTATTAGGATTTTTTCCCATTCCATTCCCATATGGTGATGGGAAGAGTGATGGTTTAATTGTCTCTGAAGTATAGCTAAGCACTCTTGCACAGGCAGCTATGTTATTTCCTGTGCCATGCACATACAAACATGTGCCAATGTTGCTACTTGCTCAGACACAAGAGATGCCTGTAGCCAATTGTTACTTGTTTCTTTAATGAAATATTATTTACTAAAAAAAAACACTGAAAACATTGAGAAATACAGTAAATATGATTTTACAAAAATTTTATAAATATTAGGCTTTAATGAAACAGCTGAATACAAAAAATTACCTATAATTACCAATATAATGGGGTAAAACTCATGAAGGGACATACTCCTCCTAAATTTTATTTTCACAAGTGGTAGATCATGCTTATCTCTTTGTCATATTCAACGTAAAGGTGAACCCTGCTTTTAAACAAAATAAAACCAAAAAGTGTAAGTCACCATATTTTTTCCTGTGTTGTGTTTTTTCCTCATTGATATGAGATTTGTTTTACAATCCTTATGCTACAGAGAATGTAGGTACCAAAACTTTACAGAGTTTTCATGGTAAATAAAAAATGGTGATTTATTTTCAAAATATTAACAAGTGTCTTGTGCTAACGTAATGTTAAAACAAACTCCCAAAGCTCTGAAATTCCATAAAATAGAAACAGAACTAAAATGTTGAAATTTCGATTGGTTACTTACCTTAATAGGGGAGCCAAATAAGCCAATCTTTATCCATATCTGAGATGGCCTGGGTGACCTTACATGGAATGAACCAGCCACTGTCAGGTATGGCATGCACATTCAGCATTTGGTGTCTGAATAGTATAAATTTGTGTTCTGAATGCCTGGTTGTTAACCTGGGTCTTTCAACAAGTGCTACCATCTCTGTTCACAGTGACTGGAACTTGGACCAGCAGTTGGGCCATCTAGTCTCCACAAGTCACCTAATGGTGTATGCTTTTTATACCACTGTCCCTCTTCCCTACCCAGTTCTACTTGTGGAAGGTGTGAAGGTAGAGTGATTGTCGGTAAGTCTCCATGCGAGTTCAGGTCTCAAAGTAGTAAACCACACTGTGATACACAATGCCTCTCTTGTAGTGTCTGCCATTTGAGCTTGCTGAGCATCTCTGTGATACTTACTGAACAAATCTATATTGCTTTTCTTTGCTCTCTCAATTTGGTACAGGTCCCCTGATGAGCAATAGTCAAGTATCAGTCATATGAGGGTTTTGTAAGCCTTTGTTTCTTCATACAATTTTTACCTCTGACACTTCCCTCCATTCAGTGACACCAGAGTTAGAGTTGTATATCGGTAACTACAGCCTGTTCTGGCCCACATCAGACAGACTAGTTAGTTAGTTAGGTTAATGTTCCCTGGATAATTTGTACAATTAATTGTAATGATGTGGAATGAGTTGTATCACATACACACTACACATTCATACATTAAATACAGTCTGACCATTTAAAACTTATTTTTAATAAACTTACATACAAGTTGTTGTAATTCCTACTCACCCCCTCTTACAGATTACAAAACTAGAAATTCTTCCAAGGAACAGAAATATTTTTCAAGGAGACACTTTTCCAATTTATTTTGAAATTTAACCTTGCTGTATGTCAGACTTTTTATATCACTGGGTAAGTGATGAAAATTTTTTGTGGCAGCATTGGTGACCCCTTTTTGTGCCCTAGACAACTTTAATGTTGGGCAAGGATGTCATTTTTTCTTCTGGTATTATAATTATGTACCTCATTATCCCATTTGGACTTCACTGGATTTCTTACAACAAATTTCTTGAGGGAATAAATGTACTGTGAAACTATAGTCAAAATGCATAACATCGTAAACAAATGTCTATGAAATGGTCGGGGGCAGGCACCTCGTGTTACTCTTACAGCATGTTTTATGATCGAAGAAGACTTCAGTTCTTAAATATGAGTTACTCCGGAACATAACTCCATATGATGGTACTGAGTAGGAGATCCAGAAATATAAGTGTATGGTCTAAAAGCATGTGAGAGTATTTAATAGTCTTGGTAGTTAACTGATGAAACATTTTGCAACAAAATACCATAGTCTGAAGCCCTCTTGAAATACAGTGAGGCTCACATAATACTAGGTACAGAAAGATGGTTGAATCCTGAAATTGACAGCAGTGAAATTTTTGGGGAAAATTTAAGTGTTTATTGAGAGGATAGGCTAATGGGAAATGCTGATGGTGCATAAGCCGAAGTAGACGAGAACCTCAAATCTGCCAAGATAGAAATGGAAACTGCACGTAGGACTGTCGGGCAAGGCTCAGTATCAGGCATGAGGATAAAATGGTAATTGGATCATTCTGTCACCCACCAGACTCACCTCCTGATGTAACTGAAAACTTTCCCCATTATACTGGAATCAAAAGTGAAGACTTTAATAGGCTGGCTAGATTTCAGAGAGAAAAAACTGGGACACTTGCATTTGTATTTTGTATCTAACTTCATTACTACCCTTAGGCTAAATTTACACTGCCTGCGATGCGATGTGATGCGATGCCGAGCCGAGCGGAACGATGAAGCACTGAAATCACGTGACAATGAGCAGGCTTGGTTTAACAGTGGCAGCAGAGCGGTGCCTGTTTAGACTGCAGGCTGGGCCGAGCAAGGTGATGCGGTGCGATGCGATGACTCCGCTGTAGTCACAACCGAGCTTGTGTTTCGCGCGAGTGTTTGGAGCGATTGCTTGTTTGCACTTGCATCTGGAGTAATTGCTTGCTTGCGATGGACGTCGAAAGACTAACTAACAATGTGCGTGAACGCCCCGTGTTGTGGGACCAGAAAAACAAATATTACCACAATAGGGATTTTGTTCGTCAAGCATGGAATGAAATAGCTGAAGATTGTGGAACAGACAGTTAGTACAAAAAAGTAAAATAAATAGCTACAAGACTCCAAGAAATAAGTAACACAAACAACTTCATTTATTTTCTAATTTTAATTGTGTATAGATACTATTACAGTATTTTGATAATGAAATGACGTTCACAATAGTTACAGTATTTGATAATTTTGACATGAAATATATTTGCATTAATGACTGTTGACATAGTTTTTGAAGGCCTCTCTGACACTCCTCGCTGTTCTTGAAGCACTACTGTTTGCTCTGTCATTTTGGAAGCATGCTGCAAAAAGTACTGTGTTCTGTTATGTCCTGGTCAATAGACAATTGAAGGGAAATGTCTGGCCCATCTTTATTGATTATTATATTGTACAAGATGCAGATGCACTGAATAATAATGTCTGCATGTTCTACAGAAGTTTCAGTTTCCTTTAGGAGAAGACGCCACTTGCTGGCCATAATTCCGAAAGTGCGTTCCACCACCGTTCAGGCCCTCGATAGCCTCCTGTTAAATAACCTCTCTTCCTCAGTCAGTGACAGTCCAGGGAAAGGGTGCATTAAGTTTTCCAGTAGTGGAAGGGCTTCATCTCCAACCAACACTAATGAGGCTTTTACTGAAGCACCTGGTAGTTCTTTCGGTGGAGGCCAGTTTTCAGTTTCATTCAAAATATTATTGTACAAGTTACTTGCTCTAAATGTGCCACCATCTGATTGCTTGCCATAGCCTCCAATGTCGACTGCTATTAATCTGCAGTTAGCATCGGCTACAGCTAGTAAAGCAAGTGAAAAATATTTTTTGTAATTGAAATACATTGTCCCAGAATGAGGGGGACATTTAACCCGAACATGCTTACCATCAATGGCCCCCACACAATTTGGAAAATTCCAGTTGGCATACATGTGTTTTGCAGTGGTTTGCAATAGTGGTATAGTCGGAGAAGGTAGGTGTACAGGGCTCAGAATTTCACATATTGTGGCGACTTTTCATGCACACATTGTGCGACTGTAGTTAGACCCATCCAAAAAGACTGTGACAGTGCATGGAAAGACATCCCAACCGACAAATATCTGAAAAATAATGAAATGAGCATAATTGAAGGATGTGTAGGATCTCCGTAGGATTTGCAGTTAATGTGCTAAGGAAAAAAAATGTATTAAGCATACAGTGTACTTAATTATTTATGAATATTTTTACGTGTACTGAAGAATAAATGGAAGAACCTATGTGACACTTTCCGCTCTGAACTCAAAAAAACTCATGCTGAACGTTCAGGAGACGAAGGTGGCATGCCGCCTTTCCAATCCAATTGGCCGTGGTATGAGCTAATGACCTTCCTGACTGACATAATGATGCCACGGAAGACGAAGACTAATGTTCATCACAGTAAAAGAACAGCAACCAAAACAAGAGATCCAATAAATCGACAAACTCTGAGTTGCTAAATATAGAGAAGCAAAAGTTGAAGCTAATTGAGCAACAAATGCCAAAATCAGAAATGCAAGATGACAGCTATCATTTTGTAGTAAGTTTGCTGCCAGCAATGCGAAAACTATCACCAGCAGCTCAGTTGAGAGCCAGGATAAAAATTCAGCAGGTTCTTTTGGAAGAAGTGGAACAATAAATCATTTCCACTGCACATTCATTGATGTCACCCTATGCACCTGAAAATCCAGTTCAAATCGTAATTGCTGGAAATCTGCAAAATGAAATAGTCATTTCTGAAATTCAACCTGATGACATTGTTATTTTAAGCCACCAAGATTCTGAAAACTTTGATACTTAAGTGAGTGAACTGTGATGTATTTTACTTCTCATTGTCAACTACGTCAAAATTTATTAAAAGAAAGTTTGAATTTATCACAATTTGTAAATTTTTCATAATAAAGTGATTGCTGTAAACTTAATATTGTGTACTTACCTGATGGTGATCATAACTTTCTCTTCAGGGGTAATAGCCATTCTGAAATTTGTGTTTTGCTTCTGTAATCTATTTGAAACAGACGACACTATATAATCAAATATCTCTGTACTTATTCTGAAATAATTCCAAAATTTATCCTCATCTTTTCTCAAGTCACTGTACAAATGATGAAATTCTCCTAAAGCCCTCCTCTCCTTGTTGATTTCATGCACCCATTCACGACTGCGTTGAATTCTCAGAGCACTGTTTTCTAATAAAAAAGAATTTACTGGGTCGAGGAAAAATGACGACATGCCGAGACTGCTCAATTGCTGGCCAGATCACACGCGCTGTATCATGTGCAATGTGAACGATCCATCACATTGTATCGCTTTGGCCATTATGCCTTGCATCGTGTCGCGTCATGTCTCATCGCATCACATGCAGTGTAAACGTACACTTATGCTTAGCTTTCCTGAAAGTTATCTTGATATTTTGAAATTGACACAAGGCCTATGACAATGCAGCTGCTTAGAAGCCATAGCAAGTATGTATCTTCATTTTGTGAATTGGATGTTACATATAAGTAAAATTCTTTTCTTTAGAGATAGAAAAGACTGATATATAATTTTTATTGTAAGAGCCTTGATATATTTTCTGCAACGTTTAGTCACTTACCAGTTACTTATGTACAATTTGTTAATCCTAAAACTATGTAGTATTACTAATCAGTAATCAGATACAAATTATACATTTCATACTAAAATTTAAGATTTCAGACTGTTAGGGCAAGCATGCATACATGACAAACAATATTCAGTAAGCACTACTAACACACGCCGTATCACTCTCATTCTTCATAAAATTAACTTTCATATGGCTGCAGTCCTGTTAGGAGAGATGGTTTAAGTTAACTGATTCTCCTATTTACCTTGTATGGTTGAATTTTTATTTTTCTTGAGGGCCATAAAGAGGAAGGTCAGCAAGTTAGAGGTGACGGCATGTAATACCTGCTTTTATTTCAACATAACTGTTTCTTTATGAATATAATAGAGGGAAACATTCCACGTGGGAAAAATATATCTAAAAACAAAGATGATGTGACTTACCAAACGAAAGTGCTGGCACGTTGATAGACACACAAACAAACACATGAATTTTGTGTGTGTATATTTGTGTTTGTTTGTGTGTCTATCGACGTGCCAGCGCTTTCATTTGGTAAGTCACATCATCTTTGTTTTTAGATATAACTGTTTCTTTAGGCATAAAATGAGTGAAACCAGATACGGTGAAAATATATGTTTCTATAACATTCTATTTCTAGGAAACCTGTTTCTCACAAATATTTAATTGAATGAAAAATATTATTGAACAAATTTTGTTTCTAAATTAAAAACCAGAACAATTACGTACCCCGAATGCTTTTCTTGGGACATCAGATCATTCATGTGAAAATTGGCACTGTCCAAGCAAAACTTGGATGTCTGGTCAACCTGGACTTTAACCATCCAACAATCAATTGAGAAAACAGAAATGCAAAGTAAACTTACTTTTAAGTAAAAACAAAAACTGCTTCCTTGCATTCCACTGTATCTAAGGACATGTGTCATCCATCATTTTCAGTAGTATGATTAATTCTATCATGACTATTGTTCATTTGGTGTTACTTAACAATTTATTATTAAGAATGCAAATTTCACACAGTTTTGCATAAGTGCGCAGTGTCATGTATGAGTGAATATTATAAGTTTCAGATAGATTTGCATAATTGCAAAGTGTAAAAAATATATTTTTGTCCATAATTAAGAATGTACTATTTTTCAACATTTTTCCTGACATTCTTGAATGATTTCAGACAGGAAAAAAATTGGTGTTCTAAAAGAAAGGATGGAACAAAGTGAATAGATGAAAACTGAGAAATCTTGCACATAAAAAGAAAGGGAGGAAACTTGACTTGCTAGAAGAATTCATGAAAAGAAACATGGCAATATTCTGAAGGCACAATTGAAAGACAACAAAATGAGATTTCTTAGCAGCTTTGTAAAGTTATTTTAGGGCATGCACAAGACAGTAAATTTGCAATACCTCTTTGTTGGAGCAAAGTCCAGAGTTTGAAGCACTCCTGAAAAACACTGAAGCTCACACAATACTAGGCACAGGAACCTTGTTAAAGCCTGAAGCTGACAGTAGTGAGATCCTTAAGAAAATTGAAGCCTATACTGAAAGTATAGGGATATGAATAATGGAGGTTGTGTATTTGTCTTGGTAGACAAGGAACTCGAATCCACTGAGATAGAAATTGAAGCTGCAAGTGAGATTGTTTGACCATCCATTTCATGTAGAATCATGGAACATATTCTGAGCTCAGATGTAATGAAGTATCACTAAAAGAGTGACCACCTCCATGCCAACCAGCATGGATTCCTAAAACACTGATCATGCAGTACCCAACACACACTTTTCTCGCATGAGATACTGAAAACTTCGGATCAAGGCAGTCAAGTAGATGCAGTATTTCTTCACGTCAAAAGGACAACGATATGGGGAACTTTTGGTGCACACCGGACAATATTTTCTTGGATGAGGTGATCATGGTAGATGCAGAATAACTTTGGGTGCATACCAGAGAAATGAGTTGGGACTCATGCAGTTCATGTTTTATATTAATGACCTTGCAGACAATATTAATAGTAACCTAAGAATTTTTGCAGATGACAGTTATCTGTAGTGAAATATTGTCTCAAAGAAGCTGCATAAATATTCACTTTGATCTTGATATGGTTTCAAGGTGGTGCAGAGATTGGCAACTGGCTTTTAATGTTCATTAATGTAAAATTGTGCATTTCGTAACATGAAATCATCTAACTGCAATATCAGTGGGTCGCAATCGGAATCTATCACCTCAGACAAATACCTCACTGTAACACTTTGTAGGGATATGACAAGGGAAGATCACATACACTATGTGACCAAAAGTATCCGGACACCCCCAAAAACATACATTTTTCATATTAGGTGCATTGTGCTGCCACCTACTGCCAGGTACTCCATATCAGCAACCTCAGTAGTCATTAGACATTGTGAGAGAGCAGCACTGCGGAATTCATGGATTTCGAACATGGTCAGGTGGTTGGGTGTCATTTGTGTCATACGTCTGTATGAGAGATTTCCACACCCCTAAACATCTCTAGGTCCACTGTTTCCGATGTGATAGTGATGTGGGAACGTGAAAGGGCATGTACAGCACAAAAGTGTACAGGCCAACCTCGTCTGTTGACTGACAGAGACCACCGGCCATTGAAGAGGGTCATAATGTGCAATAGGCAGACATCTCTCCACACCATCACACAGGAATTCCAGAGTGCATCAGGATTCACTGCAAGTACTATGGCAGTTAGGTGGGAGGTGAGAAAACTTGGATTTCATGGTTGAGCAGCTGCTCATAAGCCACACATCGCGCCGGTAAATGCCAAACGATGCCTCACTTGGTGTAAGGAGCGTAAACATTGGATGACTGAACAGTGGAAAAACGTTTTGTGGAGTGACGAATCACGGTACACAATGTGGTGATCCAATGGCAGGATGTGGGTATGGCGAATGACCGGTGAACGTCATCTGCCAGCGTGTGTAGTGCCAACAGTAAAATTCGGAGGCAGTGGTGTTGTTTCAAGAACTGTCTTTAAATGATGACTCTACGAATATACTACAACCCCTACTTCTTGCTCCCATAGTGATAGTGAGGACAAGATTAGATTAATTACAGCACACACAGAGGCAATGAAACAGACATTCTTCCCCTATTCAACAAGTGAATAGAATGGTAAGAAACCCTAAAAACTGGTAAAATGATACATACTCCTTGCACTTCACAATGATTTGCAGAGTGTAGATGTGAATGAAAATATGTCAGCTTACTGATTTGTCTCTCCCCAAGATTTTCACTGATTCAAAGTGCAAATGTGGCTGAGCTAAGATGTTTCAGGAGTTTCAAATTTTTTCCTCCCAGTTTAGCCTTCATTTTTATATTTCCACACTGTTTACTGTTTCTTCCCTACATGTTACACTTACTAAATATGTAGAACTAAATATTTTGTGTGTTTTATTGTTGAGGGTGAGTCCATTCACAGACAACCACTAGTTAAAATGTTTAACAATATTGTTTACCAAATCTTCTGTTGCTGTACGTAAGTGTGGATGATGAAAATACTAATACCACCTGTATAAAAAACTAATTCTGTTTGTTATATACTAGATGTTTACATATATGAGAAACATGAGTGAGCCTAAGAAAGAGTCTTGTCGAAACATATAAGGGATTCTCCCCAATCATAAGAATCTCCTGGCTTGCACAGTACATAATAGACTCCATCCCACCCCACTCTACCCAGCTGGGTTGCCAGGTCCCGCTCGTCTACAACAGCCAGTCAGTCTCTTCTGGTGTCACACAGGCACAGCTCGGTAAAGGGGAGTGGTGTACTAGCTGGCAGAGTAGATTCCATCTGTCACCTGGGGATGGATTGACCCCTGGTGTGTAGAATGGCTCTCAGAAAAAAATAAAAAAAATTGCTATTTATCAAGAAATCACTTTCTGATAAAAGGAGTATAAGCATTCATGACAAATAAATTAAAGATGGACATTTGACCTGTAATTAAGACATTAAATAAAATTAATGCTGATGACAGACTTTGGCATCATTCCCAGAAAGAAAGAAAGCATGAAAATTAGCACCACCTTACAAGGACACCAGTGAGCAGAAAATGTCCAGAAATTTTTGGTTCAGAAGTAACTTTATCCATTTTATTGCCCATAGCGCATATGCTAAATAAGAATAAGGCATATGGGGTGCAAATGTCTGGAAAATACCGGTACCTCAAAACTGGATGAGAAAAGTTGAACATATGATGTCACCAGATGACATACCTCACCATACGTGCAGCCGTTGGTCTCAGGTGTGTACGGATGATTGAGTGATGCAATACTTGTACACTATATGATCAAAAATATCCAGACACCCGGCTGAAAATGACTTACAAGTTCGTGGTGTCCTCCATCGGTAAAGCTGGAATTCAATATGGTGACTGCCCACCCTTAGCCTTGATGACAGCTTCCACTTCACAGGCATAGGTCCAGTCACAGGCATATGTCCAGTCAGGTGCTGGAAGGTTTCTTGGGGAATAGCAGCCCATTCTTCATGGGGTGTTGCACTGAGAAAAGGTATCGATGTCTGTTGGTGAGGTCTGGCATGATGTCAGCATTCCAAAACATCCCATAGGTGCCCTACAGGATTCAGGTCAGGACTCTGTGCAGGCCAGTCCATTACAAGGATGTTATTGTTGTGTAACCACTCTGCCACAGGCCGAGCATTATGGCCAGGTGTTTGATAGTGTTGAAAGATGCAATTGCCATCCCCGAATTGCTCTTCAACAGTGGGAAGCAAGAAGGTGGGTAAATCATCAATGTAGGCCTGTGCTGTGATAGGGCCACACAAAACAACAAGGAGTGCAAGCCACCTCCATGAAAAACACAACCACATCGTAACACCACCACCTCCTAATTTTACTGTTGGCCCTACACACACTGGCAGACGATGGTCACCAGACATTCACCATACCCACACCCTGCCATCGGATCCCAACAGTGTGTACTGTGATTTGTCACTCCACATGTTTTTCCACTGTTCAGTCATCCAACGTTTATGCTCTTTACACCAAGTGAGGTGTCGTTTTGCATTTACCAGCGCGATGTGTGGCTTATGAGCCGCCGCTCAACCATGAAATCCAAGTTTTGTCACTTCCTGCCTAACTGTCATAGTACTTGCAGTGGATCCTGATGCATTTTGGAATTCCTGTGTGATGGTCTGGATATATGTCTGCCTATTACACATTATGACCCTCTTCAACAGTCGGCAGTCTCTATCAGTCAGCAGACGAGGTCGACCAGTATGCTTTTGCGCTATAAGAGTCCCTTCACGTTTCCACTGCACTATCACATTGGAAACAGTGTACCTAGGGATGCTTAGGAGTGTGGAAATCTCAAGTACAGATGCATGACACAAGTGACACCCAATCACCTGACCACATACAAAGTCTGTGAGTTCTGCAGAGTGCCCCATTCTGTACTCTCACAATGTCTAATGACTGTTGAGGTCACTGATACGAAGTACCTGGCAGTAGGTGGCAGTACAATGCACCTAATATGAAAAACATATGTTTTTGTGGGTGTCCGGATACTTTTGATCACATAGTGTATTTGAGGAAATGGTGCCAATGTGGAACACCTTATATAAATGTGATATGTTGTAAATGTAGAAGTTACAAAATTAATGTCCTCGCTATAAGCAAGTAAAAGCTGTTCTTATTTTGTGTTTCTTCTCTTTTGTGCCATCTTTTTTTGTTTACAGACATTATTTAGTAAGGAAAACATAGGTCATTCACTGCTAATGATGCTACTCACAGTGTATGCTGTGACAGTAGGTTTTTCTTGTGCTGTACTTTGCAGTAGCATAGGCAACAAGATGGTAGGTTTTTGTGGTCCTGTACTTTGCAGTAGCAGAGACAACAAGATGGAAGGTTTTTTTGTTTTCCTTCATAATAGCGGAGACAACAAAACTGGTTAATAATAAACAACAAATATTACCTCAATGCAAATGGGCCCTGTCTAATTTGATGAAAACAATACTATGTCAGACTCAAAACCTGAGCTCCATGTGCTGAAGCAGCAGATGTAGACCCAGAGCCACACTGATGTGAATACTTTGGTGTGATGGACCGATAGGCTCAAGTGCTGTGTGCGCAGCAAGGTACTTCATCTGGTGCCCTCTTGTGTTTGACATCTGTCATCCAATTTTGGAGTATTTCCCAATATTTGTGACCCCGGTATCTTATTAAAGTACTGGTCTCAGTGTTATCTACCCCATTTTAGAGGTTTTTAGTTGTTAATATGAATCACCATGTATTGGGCAGGGGTACATGTGACTGAAATACCTCTTTTGGCTAAGGTTAGGCTAAACATTCAAAAGAATTACACGAGTATGATCTGCCAAGCTATAGGTGACACAAGTGCTTCAGTGTAGGCACAGAGATCACAGGTGGTGTGTGTCCAAAGATCACAGGTGGTGTGTGTCGCGTCCATAGCTTGCAGGCTGTAAGCCACCTCGTCCTGACGGACTCGTCTGGCTAAGGCAGACTGGTGGGCCAACAAGCAGCCTGTGGAAGGCTGCCATGGGCTCGCAGTCTGAAGTACATGGCTGTGGTTTAGGGCTGTTTCTTATCAACTGATCCCTTCTTTTGGTCTGGCTGTGCCATAAGTTTCTTTTTTCTCCAATTTTGTTCACTGTCTCTTCATTAGTTATTCAATCAATGTGCCACCAGTTTTCTGTAGTGCCACATTTCAGAAGATTCTGTTGGATCATCCAGAGTCAGATTAACCAGAGGTCCCCCATATGCCCATCCCCAATTTCGTAAATTTCATCAGTGTTGCAGGCAGATGTCACAGGAAGTTCTGTAACGTTTTACAAGATGTGCTGTATGTCTGGTACAATCAGCTTGGAGGTCACTCAGCAGATGTTTGAAACCTCACTACAAGTTGACTATGGTAGAGAGAAAGCTGGAAATTGATGTTCCCACTCCACTTTTTGTACTAAGTTCAAGTAATGTGGGTCCCAGTGGTAACTAAAAGTCTTGTTAATACTTCCTGTTATTGCTTAATAAGTTAAACACTTTCCTAGTGGGGCTTTAGACTGTCAGAATCGCTATCTTACTAGTTTTCAAGTACAGTGCTGAAGTACAGCACCCAAAGAGCTGTTAAGTGCAGTCTTTACTGAGGCCTGCTTCATTCAACTTCTTGTGTGTACAAACTCTCCCACTTTCCTCATATTGCTCTTACAGTACTGGTAATGTGATACCAACTTGTATTCATCTAGATACATCTCTTTAATTCCTGTGACTCCCCAATGATATTGTGTTATACAGAGCATGCTGTAGAAATACCTTTAGATTTTTAAGTGACCTGTACTGATATGAGAAGCTCATTTTTCTTATTGAGCAAGCTCCTTATCCATTAATCGAAAATTTGAGGAGACTTATGCCACTTCCGAACAGTTTTCCAAACTAACTGATCACTTGCTGCCCAAAAATTCATATCTGTTAACACATTTTGGGCAGAGCCCATCATCAGAACATCAAAAAGAAATGTCTTCATACAAATTATGGAGTTACATGTTTCAGCCATTACCATCAGTACTCAAGTGCACGAGGTGTGATCGAAAATTAAGGGTGATTTTTTTTTGATTAAACAATCTTTGTTTATTCATTAACATTAACTTTGACCTCTTTAAAGTAATCCCCCTCAGGTATAATACACTTGTGCCAGTGCTTTTTCCAGTCCTGGAAGCACTTCTGCAACTCACTTTTTGTTATGATGCTCAACTCCTTCATTAGTTCAGGTTTTTTTTTTTTTTTTTTTTTTTTTTTTTTTTTTTTTTTTTTTTTTTTTTTTTTTTTTTTTTTTTTCCTCATCGGTGGTAGCAAAATGACATCCTTTCATGGTTCTCTTCAGTGGCAATAGAAATGAGTCAGAGGTGTCCATGTCCAGCAAATACAGTGGCTGAGGCATATAATGATTAAGAAAAAATGAGGAAGCACTGAGGTGTGAGCAGGAGCATTATCTTGATGCAATTTCCAAATGGGGTTTCCCCCATCACATATGATCAAACTTGTTGAATTTTTTTTGGCCATGTCTCTTCAGACAGTTTCCATTGGGACGACTGAGCCTCGGTTCCAACACCATACCCATTTTTTCATGTTTCATCACCTTGTTTAGATGTTCTGGATAGTTATCAACTTCATTCAGAAATTCGTGTGTGATGTCTACATGATATCATATTTTGCTGAAATTCAATAATTTTGGAACAAACTCTGCTGCTACACATTTGATGCCCAAAACATCTCAAAAAATTGCTTGGCATGAGCCAATCAATGTGCTAACATCATCAGCAATCTCTCTGATGGTGATCCGGTCATTATCCCAAACCATCTTCATTACTACTTCCACACTGTTATCAGTAATTGATATGCTAGGGCATTCTTCTTCTTCAACATCTTGTTGACCCTCTTTGAAACATTTATACCACTCGTAAAGTCTTTTCTTACTCGTAGCAGATTTACCAAAAGCCACACTCAACATTTTGAATGAGGTGCTGCATTTTATTCCATTTTTAAAACAAAATTTAATGCAAATTGTTTGATCCAGCTTTTTCCAAAGGAAAAATTCATCTGGCACTCAAAACACAACCTTTTCAACTGTCAACAATAAACTAAATATTCAAAATGGCTGTAACTGCAAACATACACCAGGAATGTGTGTACAAACCAAATAATTTTTCTTAAAAAAAGATTGGATGTACAAAGCCTGCAAAAATAAAAAATTCCTGTTACTTTTTGATCACAGCTTGTATAAGAACAAGTCAAATGAATATGAAACAGATGGGAAGAAAGTAAGTCAGCTGTTTATTGTTTCAAGATTTATCACCATAGCTGTTAGTACAAAACAATCAATGCCTTCACGGAAAAATGTTTGCAGCTGCCTGCAGAGCGATGATTGTACCCGGGCACGTACCTCTTCATCCGAAGCAAATAGAGCACCACAAATGTCTTTCTTCAGGGCTCCAAACTACAGAAATAACCAGGGAGACATTGGGACCATATGAAGAATGTGTAAGGGCTTCCCAGTGAAACTTCTGCAGTGTAGTCGAAACAATCTTGGCAATTTGTGAGTGGAGATGTACGAACACAGGTACAGTAATGGCTCCATAGGTACCCACAAAAAATTTTTCCATGGAGACATTGACCGTCTTTCCTTTCAATGGAATAAACGTACTAACAGTTATGGTGATTACTTTCCAAATTATAAACAGCTGACTTACATTTTTTCTGCACGTCTAGTTTTCATTCGACTGTCCTCGGACGAAGACTTCTGCTGCACCACGAATAAGTACAGGTGTGGATTTGCGGAATTTTTGTAAATTTCACAGACTATGTTGATATTTAGCAAACAATTCTGTGAGGCAGGTTTACAACACCACTCTCAGGTGAGAAGGCACAGCCTGGCGGGCACTGTATACGAGTGTGAAGTAATCGGGGCAGCCCAGGGCACTGACACCCTGCAGAGAACCCGGACATTGCAGTTACAACAGTGTCTAGTGACCTGTCAGTATGGGCCAAAATGGGCTGAGGAACACTGATGTAATTATTTAAGAGCACTCCACTTATCTGGCATCTTACTAAGGCCGACTGGAGGCTTTGCTCCTCCCCAGCAACTTTCGACAAACATTTCTCTGTTTGTGACAATTGGGTAGAATACCTTACAGACGTTATCCTTACTGCCACAGAACATTCCAGTCCTCACACTTCCTCTTTACCACACCGTTTCCCAGTCACTCGGTGGACAGAGGCGTACCGCAATGCAATTTGGGCACGGAGAGGTGCTCTCCGTGTTTTTAACTGTCATCCCACGATGGAAAAATGCACTCCTTATAAACAGTTGTGTGCACAGTGTCATCACATTCTTCAGGATAGCAAAATGCTAGCTGGATTTCATTCACTAGTTCTTTTAACAGTTCTGCGCCCTCTTCTGTCGTGTGGGTCAACCTTCGACAGCTCTCCGAGACTGTATCCGTTCGCCAATTACCGGACTGACAGTACCAGATGATGTCATCGTGGACCCTACTGATATGTCCAGCACCTCGGGCCACTATTTTGCAGAGATTTTGAGCTCCTCCCACTATCGCCTGCCTCCGTTCGTCGGAAACGAGCGGAGGAGTCTCGGGCAGTACCCTTCTCGTCTCAGAATCGTGAGTGCTGTAATGCTCCCTTCACTATGAGAGAGCTAGATCGTGCTCTCGTTTCGTTCCCATTCCTCCACCCCATTACCAGATGATGTTCACATTCAGGTGTTGCAGCACCTTTCTCTTGCGGGAAGCATTTTCTGCTTCATACATACCACATTTGGGCAGGAGGCACGTTTCCCAGACACTGGCAAGAAGCCACTGTCACACCCATACCTAAGCCCGGTAAGGGAAAACACCTTCCTTCTCTCACCAGCTGCATTTGCAATGTAATGGAATGTAGGATTCATGTCCAGCTGGTACGGTGGCTCAAGTCTCGAAAGTCACTAACCACTGCACAGTGTGGATTTTGAGTGTGCCAGTCTGCAGTTGACCATCTCGTTATATTGTCCACCAGTGTCACAAATGGTTGTATGTGGAAATCCCAGACTGTCGCCATGTTTCTCGGTTTTGAGAAAGCCTACAATACTTGCTGGAGGACTGGTATTCTCTGTACTCTCTACACATGGGGCTTCTGTACCGCCTGCCCCGTTTCCTTCGGGAATTTTTGAAAGACCGAGTTTTCAAGGTACGTACGGGTTCTGCCTTCTCAGGCACCTTTATCCAGTGTGTATCGGGGTTCTGTCCCAAGTATCGTCTTCTTTGCAGTCACCTGTCTCCCACCGAGCATCTCCGACTCCCTTTTCTTTGATAATTTTGCCATCCATTGCAGTTCTCCACAGACCTGTCTCATTGAGCATCATCTTCAGCCAATTGTCTTTACTCATGGAGCATACACAATGGCTTTGGTTTTACCACTGACAAAACGATTTGTAGGAATTTCTGGTGGCACAACTGGTTTTTTCTACCATCTTTACATCTCGGCCTGTTGCTTTTCCATGCTCCGTAACTACAAAATTCCTGGAGCTCATGTTCAACAGGAAACTTTCTTTGTCCTCCCACGTATCTGATCTGGTATCCCACTGTATGTGGTCCCTCAATGTCTCATGTGTGCCCAGCTGTACTTCCTGGGGAGCAGGTCGAACCACTCTCATCTGTTTGTACTGGTCCCTTGTCCATTTGAAACTATACTACGGGTGTTTCGTTTATGCATCTGCATGTCCATCCCTCTTAAGCCATCTCAAAACTATCCACCATTGTGGCATCTGTTTAGCGCATGGTGCCTTTTACACTAGCCTGGTTGAGGGTCTGTATGCAGAAGCTGCCAAATTACCAGTGTCCTACCACGGTGACATTCTCCTCAGCAAATATGCATGCTGTTTGTCTGCCATGCATCGCCACCCGTCCTGTGCCTCCTTCTATGATGACTCCTTTGATCACCAGTATGGGTTGTGTCCCTCTTCTCTGCTACCTCCTGGAGTTCACTTTTGGCCCTTGCTCTGGCAGCTTAACTCACGCTACCTGCAACTTTCTCGGTGGGTGTAAAACCTCGGCTCCATGCAACGGCCCATGTTCACCTCAGTCTTCGTTCGCTTCCTAGGGACACTACCACAGGCTCACTCTATCGCCTTCAGTTTCACTACCTTCACACAGAACTTCGCGATAGTACCCTCGTGTACACTGACGGCTCTTGGACTGATCGTGGTGTCGGGTGTGCGTTTATCATTGGCACCGACATTTTTTGGTATCAGCTTCCGGAACACTGCTCAATATTTACTGCAGAGCTCTTCGCCCTGTATCAGGTCACGTAGTGTATCTGGCAACACAGGCTTTTTCAATTATGTCATCTGCTCTGACTCTCTCAGTGCCCTTCAAAGCCTCTGTGTGCTGTACACCGTCCATCCCTTAGTGCAACGGGTTCAGGAAAGCTTTCACTTGCCCACTCTTGATGGAGATACTGTGACGTTTATGTGGGTTCCCGGTCATGTCAATCTGACAGGAAACGAGACCGCCAATGCTCTGCTGAGGCTGCAGTCGTCGTACCTCACCCCGTCGGTTCTTACATTACCTTCGACCGTCTCTGTGTTGCCGTCTGTCAGCAGGTGGTGTCACTTCGGCATCACCAATGGTCCTCCCTTCGTGGGAACGAGCTCTGGGTTATTACGCCTCTCCCAGTGGCTCAGATGACATCCTCTCAACACTCTCACCATGAGGAGATCATTTTAGCTAGGTTGCCTATCTGGCACTGTCTTTTCAGCAATCATCATTTGCTAAGAGGTGCTCCCCTACTACTTTGTATTCATTGCGCTCAACCTTTGACAGCACGTCATCGCCTGACAGAACACCCTTTTTTTTAACCACTTACATTCTCGTTTGTGTTCGGTGTTCGAGTTATCGGCCGTTTTAGCAAACGACGTGCAGGTTGTCGACCATGTTTTACTTGTTATCCATTGTAGCAATATGGGGAAGGCCATTTCATTTCTATTTAGTGACGTCTGTTTCCCTAGGTCGTATTTTATAGACCTTCTCCATGTCGCTGTTATAAGCTGTGTTCTCTTCCACCAATTGGGATTAATGTGTAGTTCTTTAGCTCTTCTTTGTCTTTGCGTTCTACAATTCTGATGTGGATACATATGACCCTAGTTGTTTTTGCACCCTAAAACAAAACAAACAAAACAACTCCACTTGTCCACTCTAGAGGAACTATGTCAGAGACATAGGGAAAAGACATAATAATAAGCGAACCTGGAGGGTCAAATCAGACAGTCGTGTTGCCATTCCGTCCACATCTAGAACCGGAGAGAACGACGATTGTTTAACTTGCAGGCCAACCGTGACGACCTTCTGGTGGCCAACCAACCCACTAAAACTACCTCTGACCTCCACTGCACGGATGCGCCACAGCTGTGGCAGGGTGGGCAGCACCTCGGAGCTGCACCGGCGTGAGGAGCGAGAGGGCTGCTGCCTGCACTCTGGGGTGACATCGTCTGGCAGACTGCGAGATGCTGTCCACAGGGGCAGGGACAGGGACAGGGACAGGGCGTGAACTCACGGCCTCCCCAAGTGCAGTGCTGTCTGCAGCCGATGTCCGAGGTTGGAGCTGCTGAGGCTCACTACAGTGACGGTGAGCGGCTGTTTACCTGTGGCGCCCTTCGTGCGGTTTACGAATTGCACTCGAGAGAGCAGTCGGCAATGTCACAGGCTACTTTCACAGCTGACACACGTGGCAACCGCTTTGCTGTGGTGTGAGTAGGAGCACTACGTCTGCGAGGCCAGGTGACCGGGTGCTGAAGCGGCAGATTCCAGCATCGGCACTGACGCCGTTCCGTGCGTGCGTGCCGTGTGGCACCGTTACTGGCATTGCCACTGTGAGACATTTGCCACTGTTTCTCTGCACACTTCAGTGTGAGCCACCCCTCTCTCCCAAACCGTAACTCCCATTCGTTCTAACATATTACAACCCCCGAGACCTGGAGATTGTCACAATTTGGCATCAGGAAGCAGTCATTCCGCTTTCCGACACAATACGTCATATCGGAAACTGTTTGTCCACATCTGGCACTACGTTTTATTGACAGAGTTGGTTTTGGTGTGTGGTGAATGAGGCAGTAGCATTTGATGTAAGTTGGGTGGTACAAGCTTACCACTATGTGGCGTAGTGAATGTAAGTTTTATTTATGTTATTTTTTCTGTTTGCTCTCATTGTTGGCTGTGTGAGATGGGATACAAGATGTTTACAGTTACTTTTGTGAAGCAACAGGAACCTGTTGACTTACTTTTGTTTAACAGTGATGGTAGACGTGATCGTTTAGTGCCAGTGAGGTGTTCATTTTGCAATTTGTATGGGCACAAATTGTCTTTTACCGGAGTTGTAGCACCTGTTTGTTCTGTACATAGGCATACTGGTAATCTGTCTAGTAGTTGTACTGAGTGTAGAGGAGGAATTAATTTGTGTTTATGAAAACATTTTTTGTGTAGGCTTAAATGTGAATTTGTGTTTTGTCTTTTCATGAATAAAAATCAGTTGAATGAAGATGGAAGAAGAGTACACAGTATGGTGGAAACACCTCCTACTACCTCATACACAGTTGCTGCTGTAACTCAGCAGTTGCAAGTATTAACAGAGCAGTTTAAGAGCAAGAAGGAGGGAAATTTTGAACTCGTAAAGGAGTCACGATCGGCCACAATCAGAGTCACGGGAAAGTAAATCTGGATTGAGGGTGCCTTCCATTCTGTACGATCCGGCAGTAGTCGCACTGATTAATCCGTGCTCGGGTTTTGACTTGCCTGCATTTTTGTAGCCAGGAAATCCAATATCTGGTCTGACTGCCTATTCTTACATGGATTAGGAACCTAAATACTGACATTCAGTTAGTTTTATATGTAGTTTTGTACTTTCATATTCCTGATTATATATATATATATATAGACACACACACACACACACACACACACACACACACACACACACACACACACACACACACACACACATATGTGGGCCATACAAATAAATAAAAGTAAAATAAAATAAAAGTCCCTTCTCGGGCAAGGCAACAGAGTGCATGGCAACTTTTGTTAAGAATGTTAGGGACGCTGTGAAAGCACGTGGGAGGTTAGATGAAGTAACCCTCTAGGTTGCTGATGTGCGTTTGACAGGGGATGCCAAAGCCTATGTTGTGTACCACAAGACATTCAGTAAAGCGCATGTGTTCCAGGAGTGGGCCACTGGTACTAAAAGCAGAACAGTGCTCAATTATTCAACAGAATTTAAGTACATTGTTGATGCAGCACAAGTCTGTGGAAGAATTCTCAGGTAGAATCCGAAAGTTAAATGCAAAGACATACATACAGAACCAGAACTGAGAAGCTAATAGGGCACTGTTACAGGAGGCAGAAAATAGAGTGGGGGATGTTTTTTTGCATGGTATACAAGCTAAAATGTCATGGAGGGTACGGATGAAGAACCCAGAGGACTTCATCAGCTCTTAGGATAGTAACACTTTTAGAGAGCTCTATATGACCACAAAACACAAGGTGGACCACCACGTATTCACTTCTGAAGTCGAGTGTTAGAGATGTGGTCGGGAGGGGCATGTGAGGAAGCACTGTAAGCAACCAGAATGCTATACGTGTGGCATGCTGGGTCATCTGGCAGTTGAGCCTAGAGGTAGGAAGGATGGAAAGCACAGGCAAGGGAAGCTACCATTAAACGCAGATGGGACTGTTTCAACCGTCAAAAGGCAGTCCCGATAACCGTAACGAGGCACAAGTTAGTTCACAAATGCAATGTAGCTTCGTGGGTGGCAGGAAACAGAGATTTTTGGTGGACACAGGGGCAAATATGTCCATTCTCAGCTTGGACCTCATGGAAAAGGGGAGACTGGGTTGGCAATAAAAGGGTGGAATCTTTGGGTGTGACAGTACTGGAATTTTTGGTTGGGAAATCTAAGTTCAGCGAACGCATGGAGTGTTGCTGTGAGTAGGCAAAGGTTATTGAGTGATTCTTGGGCTAGAGAAATAACATGCTAAGATTAATCTTTTGCAACTTGCTGTGGATCTCAGTGGGACTTTATTTAAACTTGGGGAAACAGTTTCAACTGAGGCAATAGCGCAAGGTTCAGCTATTGTAGGGGTGAGACCAACTAAACTGCATACATTTTCAGTAAAGATCAATCAGCAGGATAAAATACCAAAAGGTATGGGAAAGATAGTGTGGGTTTCAGTGAATACCATTTTGCTGAGGGGAATGGGTTGCTCCTAAGCAGTGAAGAGTTGGGTAGCTCGCATTGTTTTATCTACAAGAGTTTATCAAATGTGAGTGACGTTAATGTGGAACAGATGATTCCTGTTAGTGGTGGAGGGGAGTTGACTGTGTCAAAGGGTGCAATGACAGCCACTCTGAAAGCCTTGAAAGATGAGGACTTTGACAAGTTGAACCTAGAGGAAAGCCACAAGCAAACCGTCAATACAGAAGTGTTACAAGGGATGGTAGGTCATTTGAAGGGTAGTGATCGAATGTTTATAAAGAACGTCTTGTTGAGGTTTGTTGTTGTTGTTGTGGTCTTCAGTCCAGAGACTGGTTTGAAGCAGCTTTCCATGTTAGTTATGTGTTCTACCCACCTAATTTCCAGCATTCTTCTGTAGCACCACATTTCGAAAGCTTCTATTTTCTTCTTGTCTAAACTATTTATTGTCCACATTTCACTCCATACAAGTACTTTCAGAAACAACTTCCTGACACTTAAATCTATACTCAATGCTAACAAATTTCTGTTCTTCAGAATCTCTTTCGTTGCCATTGCCAGTTTACATTTTATATCCTCTCTACTTCGACCATCATCAGTTATTTTTCTCCCCAAATAGCAAAACTAATTTACTACTTTAAGTGTCTCATTTCCTAATCTAATTCCCTCAGCAACACCCGACTTAATTCAACTACATTCCATTATCCTCGTTTTGCTTTTGTTGATGTTCATCTTATATCATCCTTTAAAGACACTGTTGATTTCATTAAGTTGCACTTCCTAGCCCTTTGGTGTCTCTGACAGACTTACAATGTCATCAGTGAACCTCAAAGTTTTTATTTCTTCTCCATGGATTTTAATTCCTTCATCGAATTATCCTTATGTTTAGTATACTGCTTGCTCTATATACACACTGATTAACATCATGGATAGGCTACAACCCTGTCTCACTCCCTTCCTAACCACTGCTTCCCTTTCATGCCCCTCCACTCTTATAACTGCCATCTGGTTTCTGTACAAATTGTAAATAGCCTTTTGCTCTGTGTATTTTACTCCTGCCACCTTCAGACTTGAAAGAGAGTATTCCAGTCAACATTGTCAAAAGCTTTCTCTAAGTTTACAAATGCTAGAAACGTAGCTTTGCCTTCCCTTAATCTATCTTCTAAGATAAGTCATAGGGGCAGTATTGCCCCATGTGTTCCAACATTTCTAAGGAATCCAAACTGATCTTCCCTGAGGTCAGCTTCTACCAGTTTTTCCATTCATCCGTAAAGAATTCATGTTAGTATTATGCACCCATAACTCATTAAATTGATAGTTCAGTAATTTTCACATCTGTCAACACCTGCTTTCTTTGGGATTGGAATTATTATGTTCCTCTTGAAATCCGAGGGTATTTCGCCTGTCTCATACATCTTGCTCACCAGATGGTTGAGTTTTGTCAGGGCTGGCACTCCCACGGCTATCGGTGTTTCTAATGGAATGTTGTCTGCTCCTGGGGCCTTGTTTCAACTCAGGTCTTTCAGTGCTCTATCAAACTCTTCATGCTGTATCGTATCTCCCATTTCATCTTCATCTACATCCTCTTCCATTTCCATAATATTGTCCTCAAGTACATTGCCCTTGTATAGACCCTCTATATACTCCTTCCACCTTTCTGCTTTCCCTTCTTTCCTTAGAACAGGGTTTCCATCTGAGCTCTTGATATTCATACAAGTTGTTCTCTTTTCTCCAAAGGTATCTTTAATTTTCCAGTAGGCAGTATCTATCTTACCCCTAATAATATACGCCTCTACATCATTACATTTGTCCTCTAGCCATCCCTGCTTAGCCATTTTGCTCTTCTTGTAGGTCTCATTTTTGAGACATTTTATTCCCTTTTACCTGCTTCATTTACTGCATTTTTTTATATTTTCTCCTTTCATCAATTAATTTCAATATATCTTCTGTTACCCAAGGATTTCTACTAGCTCTCATCTTCTTATCTACTTGATCCTCTGCTGCCTTCACTATTTGATCTCTCAAAGCTACCTATACTTCTTCTACTGTATTTCTTTCCCCCATTCTTGTCAATCATTCCCTAATGCTTTCCCTGAAACTCTGTACAACCTCTAGTTTAGTCAGTTTATCCAGGTCCCAGCTACTTAAATTCCCACCTTTTTGCAGTTTCTTCAGTTTTAATCTACAGTTCATAACCAATAGATTGTGGTCAGAGTTCACGTCTGCCCCTGGAAATATTTTACAGTTTAAAATCTGGTTCCTAAATCTCTGTCTTACCATTATATAATCTATTTGAAACCTTCCAGTATCTCCAGGCCTCTTCCATGTATACTACCTTCTTTTATGATTCTTGAACCAAGTGTTAGCTATGATTAAGTTATGCTCTGTGCAAAAGTCTACCAGGCGGCCTCCTCTTTCATTCATTACCCCCATTCCATATTCACCTACTATGTTTCCTTCTCTTCTTTTTCCTACTATCAAATTCCAGTCACCCGTGAGTATTAAATAATTTTCATCTCCCTTCACTGTCTGAATAATTTCTTTTATCGCATCATACATTTCATGAATCTCTTCGTCATCTGCGAGGCTAGTTGGCATATAACCATGTATTACTGTGGTAGGCATGGGCTTTGTATCTATCTTGGCCACAATAATGCATTCACTATGCTGTTTCTAGTAGTTTACTCGCACTCCTATTTTTTTATTCATTATTAAACCTACTCCTGCATTACCCCTATTTGATTTTGTATTTATTGCACTGTATTCACCTGACCAGAAGTTTTGGTCCTCCTGCCACTGATTTCACTAATTCCCACTATATCTAACTTTAACCTATCCATTTCCCTTTTTAAATTTTCTAACCTACCTGCCCGATTAAGGGATCTGATATACCACACTCCAATCCGTAGAACGCCAGTTTTTTCTCTCCTGATAACGACGTCCTCCTGAGTAGTCCCTGCCCAGAGATACAAATGGGGGACTATTTTACCTCCGGAATATTTTACCCATGAGGATGCCATCATCATTCAACCATACAGTAAAGCTGCATGCCCTCGGGAAAAATTACAGCTGTAGTTTCCCCTTGCATTCAGCTGTTCACAGTATCAGCACAGCAAGGCCGTTTTGGTTAGTGTTACAAGGCCAGATCACTCAATCATCCAGACTGTTGCCCCTGCAACTACTGAAAAGGCTGCTCCCCATCTTCAGGAACCACACGTTTGTCTGGCATCTCCAAAGATACCCCTCCACTGTGGTTGCACCTACGGTACGGCTATCTGTATCGCTGAGGCACGCAAACCTCCCCACCAACGGCAAGGTCCATGGTTCAAGAGGGGAGGTATTGTGATTTATTTTCTGTGAAGACAGGGTTACCGGCAGCCCCGCAGATACTGACAGAGGATAGTGCACAAATTAATAGCAAGCCATACCTTATACCAAAGCCTCTGCATCATTGGTAGAAGAATTTATTGAACAAGTACAGGATGGTATAATAGAAACGAGTGGTTGTCGTGCCAAAGAAATCAGTGGACTGAACATGGAAATACAGATTTTCCTGTGACTACAATATCTAAATGCACAAACCATTTTGGATGCTTATCCAGTTCCAGTAATCATGGAAACTTTGAATAATCTGGGTCAGTGTCAGTTCTTTACAACTATTGACTCTGGAGTGGATACCATCGATTGGAGGTGGCACCTGAAAATGGGCTGAAAACAATGTTTACGATCCCAGCAGGTCATTTTATTACCAACACATTCTATTTGGACTAAAGAAGGCACCAGCAACTTTTCAGCGATTGTTAGATAGCGTGCTGAGAGGATTGAAGCCAAAAAATTGTTTAGTCTATCTCAGTGACATAATTGTCTATTCATTGGATTTACTGGAGCATGTGATCCATTTGGAGGATGCCTTTAGTGGACTACAATTGGCACATTTGATAGAGTACCTGTACTAGTACCATTTTGCGCTAACTCGAGTAAACTACCTGGGGCACATGATTAGTGAGTGTGGCGTACAAACTGATCCTAGTCTTACAGATGCAGTTCAAAATTATCTGATACCACAAACAACTAGGCAGGTACAGTTGTTCATAGGACTATGTAATTATTATAGATGGTTCTTGGAGGACTTTCTGAATATAGCTGGAGCTTTGGACAAGCCACTGAAAAAAAGGATGAAATTAAATTGCTCACAGGAATATCAGGAGGCATCTGAAAAATTGAAAGAAATATTAGTTCCAGGTCCAGTATTGGCTTTTTTGGATTTTAAGAAAGAGTTTATCATTTCATGTCATGCTTCAAATGAGGCAGTTGCTTGTTTTGGGACAGATGGCAGATGATCAGGAAATCTGGTAGTTTACACTTCAAGGCAGTTAACAAGGCAGAGCATAACTACTCAACAAAAAAGAAAGAGATGTTGGCAGTGATACATGGTATTACATATTTGCAGAGTATTCTGTACAAAGTTTAAGGTCCTAATAGACCAACTCACTTTGAAATGGTTGCTTGATTTGAAAGAACCACCTACTAGATTAACTCAGAGGGCAGTTAAGCTTAGTGATTTTAAGTACAAGGTAACCCATAAGCCAGGGAGATCACATGCAAATGTGGATTTGTTAAGCTGGGGTAGCAATAGTAACCACACTACGGAAGTGTTGAAGAGTGGCACCAGGTGCAGGCAAGGGATAAGAAGTGCCAGGCATTTAAGTCACTGCCACATTTTGTTATGCATGACAGTTTGTTGTGTAGAATGATGAGGTATGGACCATGTGTGGTGGTTCCAGAAGGTAAATTTTTCAGCAAGCTCATGACCGTATGTTGTCAGGTCATGGTGGGTGATGTGTGACAGACAGACATGTAGCAGAACTGTTTTCGTAGAGGAACAGGAAGCTGTATGTTAAGGACTGTCTGCCATGCATGCAAAGGACCGGCTTTATGCATCACAAAGTGCCGTTGCAATGGTTACCAGAGGTGTCCAGTCCATTTTCTGTATTAGAGCTGGATGTCCTCGGGCCATTTAATAAAACACTTGCAGGAAACAGGTGTGCTTCACAATCATAGGTAATTTTTCTCGATTTGTGACAATGGTACCAATGCCACACCAACTGGCTAGTACTGTAGTGCAGGATATTATAGTTTGGAGTGCCTGAGACCGTACAGACCAAGGTATGAATTTTGTCTTGGATTTAAGGAAATACAAGGAAGTTAAGGATGATGCCATTTCATATGCAGACCCACAAGAGAATGGAAAGTGTGCACAAGGCAATTGCAAAGGTTTTGAGCTATTACATACATTCCAGGCATGACAACTGGGACACCTATTTACCTTACGTACAGTGTGCGTATAATCTGAAGGGATATTCCACATAAAGTAGGACACACAAAATTTAAAAGTTTAAAATTTGGTACTTTTTATATATTTTTTGAAAAGGCTGGACGTTTTACTGTATGGCAGCAATGCTTTCCCTCCATAATTTGTAGCCATTTTTATAGTGCCATATGTTTTTCATGTGATGAGAGTGTGAGTTATTGGAGATTTTGGACCTTCATTTCAACTAATAGGCAGGTAAGAATTAGCATATCATTATTTATATTACTGTTAAATACCCTAATGTATTGCATAAAGAGTATAAAATTACAGTAGGTAAATTATAGGTTGGGGTAAACAATATAATACAACATCATGAATTTTCATGTAACTCGAGTCACTTTCATGTAACTAAGTTTTTATACCAAGAGAGATATTAGAGATAACTTTATATTGTTCAGTAATTTACTTTTAGTGTGAACATGTAACTAATATCACTACTAAAAATTTCCCAATTTCAACCAATATTATATAAACAAAAAATTAAATATGTAATGTGAGTCACGTAATGTGAGTCACAGTTGCATTGTTTTAAGATAAGAAGAAGAGGATTCCCTTAGCAGCAGCAAAAAGACAAAGTACGAGGAAAGAAAAATTAAAGAGTGAAGGAAAATATGAAGAATTTAAGAAGAAACACCTGAGAGAAACCTAAAAAAGGCCAGCAGAAGCAAAGTTTCTACAGTTGAGTCAACATAAGCAAGGACTGCTATTAGAAGGAAGACAAGCTAAAAACAGGGAGAGAGATAGAAAACATAAGATGCAAGATCAGCAACCTAGTAAAGCAAGTTTGTCACCATATAAGTCACTTAGTGCTCTGGATAAAGCCACGGCTCGAGTGCGGCAATTGCTTACATTAGCAAGGTACTGTCAATTATACCTGAAAATGTGAAGGTAGTTTCAGTCTGGTCAGATGGACCTACCTCACAATTTAAAAACAAATATATTACTGCTGCTGTACCTCGATTTCAATTATTTCATAATGTGGAAATCTGTTGGAACGTATTTGCTACATCCCACAATAAAAAAGCCGTAGATGGAATTGGTGCAGTTGCGGAACGGCTAGTTGAGAATGCAGTTGTGGCGCCGATGAGGTCGACACCAGCATCGATATGCGTTCGTCTCTGGACTTTCAGCATCGTCTTTGGACTCTGAGCATAGTCTTTGGGCTGTTACGCCATGTTCAGTTCTTTTTTAGCCTTGCATGCGTTTTGGTGAATAAATGAACTACTGCAAAGTGGGTGTTGTTTTGTGTAACCAACCCGAACACTCCCCTCACTGGTGACCCCGAGTTGTAACGTCTTCCGTTTTCGCTGTTTTACTGTGTTCGTGACCTCCGTGTCAGTTATTTTCGTGTGTATTACATCAACACAGCATTTGAACAATACTTTGGCCCAGTGCCTAATGCCGGATGTTGTGATTGACATGCATTGTGTTGCAGGCGATGTACACCCACCAGGACTGCAACACGATGCCTCTCACTTGACGATTATACCGATTTCGCCGGATGTTTTTGAGCCTGCAACAATAAGTGAGGTTAGGAGTGTGTATTACTCTGGCTATCAAACACCTTAGTTCCCACCACATGTGCCCTTCCTCATTGACTATGCAGTTACCTCTTACGGATCTCCGTGTAGTGTGGGACCATTGTCGATTTCCGCAAATGCTTCGTCGGACAACCTACCACTGCCAGGACAACGATTTGCCATGCCGCAATCCGTGCAGTACCACGCGGATACCCGTCACGTGGCTGGAACGGCTATGTTCACAGGTCTACCTCCTCAGCATCCGGCCACGGCCGTGCCTGCCTCAGTTCAGCATCAGCACATGGCTTCCTCCTTCGATACCTCGGCCTGCAACAGGAACAATAACTTGTTATCTGTGCCTGACCTCCACCTCTGTCCCTTTGCTATGCCTCAGTGTTTTGTGCGATGACATTCACCTTATCCGCACACTGTTTTGAGTGGAGTGACTATGAACAGTGAACATTCACATATTCCATCCCATGTTCGACATCATTTCCCACACTGTGCTTCTGGACAGCCTGCACCTCCACAGCCTCCCTGCAACACTGGTGGCCCCGGCTCATATGTCGAGCTTTCCGCGGACTAACACGTATACTCAGACTTCAAACTTTTTCTCACCTGTCGCCCCTGCGCCAGCTCCAGTCGAGCTTCCGCTACCGTTCTCGGCACATCTCGGTGCCTCACCCGCGTCGGCCTTCGGTGTTGTGACGGATCGTGCTCAACCACGTGTCACCTCCATACTGCCAGCCAAACAGCCGTCGTTGCCACATCCCCTGGAGGTTCACTCTCCTGGAATACAACAGCAACAACGGCTCGATTCAGGCAGTGCCCCAACGAACTCAACTAAACCTTTTCTTCCGAACATTATATAACACTTACTGATGCTGCCGGCGTTTAGTCCCGACAGGGCAATAACCTGCTTCAAAATTGTGGAGGAAGTGTTCGAACATTACAAACTCGATGAGTGGACCAGGTTTCTGTGCTTCATCACCCACCTGCACGACCAGGAGGACTTGATTACTGACCTGATCGACGCCCCGGACTCATCTAATCAGTACACTCTAGCCAAAGAGACAGTTCTACGTTGGCTTGCACACTCAACTGAGGCAGCAATACGGCAAGTGCTCCACGTCGAGCAACTAGGCAATGACAAACTTTCCCAGCTCTGGAGACGGCTACATGCCCTGGTCAGCGCCAATCTATTCTCTGACACAGCTCTCCTCGCCATCTGGTCAGATAAACTATTTCCACACATCCGCTTTGCTCTGGCTCAAAGGTCTCCCGAACCTGTCGAGCAAAGAATGACAATTGCTGACAAGCTACACGATGCATCACGGCTCTATTTCGCCAGCCGCTGCCTACCTGAGGATCATCGATCTGCGGCTGGACGCGGCCAGGTCTGTACAGCGCCGACCGTTCCACTCGCTCTGGGAAGCAGTAAACAAGCAACTGGAACGCCACCAGCTCCGCCCACAGTCACGCCGCCTCCTGCAACTGAACCTGCTGTGGCCACCGAACCTCGGCCACCGCCACTGGCAACGAAGTTTCCGCAGGACTCATACTGTTACTTCCACACACGGTTTGGTGAGGCGGGTCGGAACTGCAGACCACCCTGCTGCTTCCCAAATGCCAGTCGCAGGTAGGTCGGGGTGCCGCCTCCTGTGCTCAACATGACGGACATCCCCCAGCGCTCCATTCCGTCTGGGAATAATTGCGGATGACTCTACATTAAAGAGCTTTTCCTAGTGGACATAGGTGCCGATGTTTCACTGCTGCCTACGTCCTTACCATCGTTGAACATCTGTCCTCATCATACTTCACTGCAAACCGTGAATTCAACTAAACTACGGGTACAACTTCCCACGTCATCTCACTCTCTGCAAACTGCAGACTCGAGTGGACTTTTTTAGTGTGCGAAACTGACAAACCTATACTAGGCATTGACTTCTTGTGACACCACAAACTTTCACTGGACCCAGTGCAAAACACCGTGTTTCACCATCCCTCCAAGACTCACTTCCCCTTTGCTCCGTTGAGCAACCCCCGCCCTGTGACACATCGGTCCAGGCTCATCTCATCCATACATGCTCGTCTCTGACGTTGCTCGCCTAAGCATGGAAAACTTCGAGCTCTCCCTCCAGCTCCATGAAACACAGCTCCAGCTCTCCGATGCAGCAAAGGAATTACAGACACTACAACAAGGACAAAGCAAGGTCAGTAAGTGCGCCGAATCTGCTTGCAACCCCAGCAATCGAGCCTCCATGTGTTTACCTCCTGCTACCCCTCGCAACTCTGCTATCAAGATTCCCATAACGTGTACTGATAGTTCCGCAGGGCCACACCCTCCTAACATGGCAGCAATTGACACTCGGCCAGACACGAGTGCGCATGCGCGACTAGCGTCACTTGTTCCCAAACCAACAGCTCCTACCCGGCGCCTCGTGGGCAGCACCTCAAACTGTGCAACTTCAGTTCCTGCGCGCCGCCGTGCGACCACCACTGACAACACAAACAGTGCACTCGCACCAAGCATTTCCCCCGCGGCCATGCTGCCGCAGGCCACACCCTGGGACAATGGACTCACTAATGTCTCACGAGCTCTACCGAGCTCACCCGACCACGGTGCCACTCCTTCGGGCCGGCGGCCATCTTGTCGCGTCGACTCCTGGGACACTTCGCCGCCTCGGCTCCTGTCGGATCTGCCGAGTGGCTACGAACACCACGACCACGCCTCGCCTGCCCCGCCCGCCACACATTGTAAACAAACCGTCTCCCGTGCCTCCGGCAACATTTCCGTCGTCACTAACGGCATGGTTCACAAGCTTCGCCTCACGCCAGGTCCCTCGATCTCCAGTAAACAACGTCGACTTTGTCCTGAGCACCTCTCCGACCTTAAAAATCAGATTTCTTAACTACTAAGCTCCGGCATCATTGAACCCTCTGCCAGTAGCTGGTCTACACCCATACATATGACACCCAAGAAAGACAGGTCCTGGCGCATGTGCGGAGACTACCGTCAACTAAACACATGAACAGTTATGGACACCTACCCCATACCCAACATTGCCAACTTTACCAGTTCCCTCGCAGGTGCGACCATGTTCTCTGTCATTAATTTCAAACGGGCCTACCACAAGATCCCCATGGCACCTGAAGACAGCGAGAAGGCAGCAATCATCACCCCGGTCGGGTTATTTCAGTTTCGATTCATGCCGCTCGGTCTGAAAAACGCAATCCAGACCTGGCAATGCATCATGAACGAAGTGCTATTCAACCTAAAATTCTGCTTTGCATATCTTGATGACATTCTTGTGTTCAGCTGCTCTGTCGAGGACAACATTCGACACATGCAAACTGTTATGAACACTCTCGTGGCAGCAGGCATTGAGACCAACCAGGACAAATTGCAGCTACATCAACCCGCTGTCACTTTTCTTGGTTTTCGGGTCTCTGCCGACAGCATTTCACTGCCCCCTGAGAAAGTACAAACAATACTAAACCTACCCAGAGCTTTGTCATTCAAAGAGCTCCGGCACTTTCTGGGGACGGTTGATTATTATCATCGACATCTACCTCGGGCTGCGGAGATCCAGGCTCCACTGACGGACGCCTTGGCAGGCACCAACACTTCTGGATCTCGACCCGTTCCATGGACCCCTGCTATGACTGACTCTTTCACTGCCCTCAAAAATCTTGCCGAGGCCTGCACCATTGCGCATCCTCATTCCAATGTGCAGCTTTTCATCACCACAGACGCGAGCAATACTGCCATCGGTGCTGTCCTTAGCCAGACAATCGACAGCCAAACTTCGCCTCTGCAGTTCTTCTCGTGCAAGCTCACCAATGCACAATGGAAATATTCTGCGTTTGACAGGGAGTTGCTCACGGTCTACGAAGTGATCAAGCATTTTAAGACTGATATTGAGGGACGCCCTTTCTACGTTTTAACGGACCACAAACCCCTGCCTGCGGCCATTACAAACCTGCCAGCTGACCCGCCTCCTCACCGCTTCAGATACATGGACTTCATATCTCAGTTCACCACCGATGTCAGACACATAAAAGGTGCTGACAATATAGTTGCTGATTTACTTTCACGAGTCGATGCTGTCCATTCGCTGTTAGACCTCTCTGAACTGTCTAACCTCCAACCCGCCGACGAGGAAACACAAAACCTGATTTCAGACACTACTTCCTCACTACACTTCGTCCGCACCACCTTCCCTGGCATTTCTGGTGAGATCTGGTGTGACGACAATATGGGCACGTTACGCCCCCTCATCCCAACCACACATTTAGCCCACCCCGGTGTTCGTGCGTCCACCCACCTCGTAGTGGAGCACTGTGTGTGGAGAAATGTCAACAAGGACTGCCAGCATTGGGCACGCTCCTGCACCGTGTGCCAACGCTGCAAAGTACACAAGCACACTTCACCTCCCCACGGCTCCTTTTTGATCCCTCCTGGGCGTTTCCAGCATACTCGTATTGACATTGTCGGCTTTTGTCGAGTTATGGGTATTGCATTTCAGATATCCAGCTGTCATCACCACTGACCAGAGCAGACAATTTGAATCAGCCCTGTTCAACGAGATTTGTAACATTTGTGGCATCTGGCGCATCCATACCACCTCGTAGTGGAGCACTGTGTGTGGAGAAATGTCAACAAGGACTGCCAGCATTGGGCACGCTCCTGCACCGTGTGCCAACGCTGCAAAGTACACAAGCACACTTCACCTCCCCACGGCTCCTTTTTGATCCCTCCTGGGCGTTTCCAGCATACTCGTATTGACATTGTCGGCTTTTGTCGAGTTATGGGTATTGCATTTCAGATATCCAGCTGTCATCACCACTGACCAGAGCAGACAATTTGAATCAGCCCTGTTCAACGAGATTTGTAACATTTGTGGCATCTGGCGCATCCATACCACCTCGTAGTGGAGCACTGTGTGTGGAGAAATGTCAACAAGGACTGCCAGCATTGGGCACGCTCCTGCACCGTGTGCCAACGCTGCAAAGTACACAAGCACACTTCACCTCCCCACGGCTCCTTTTTGATCCCTCCTGGGCGTTTCCAGCATACTCGTATTGACATTGTCGGCTTTTGTCGAGTTATGGGTATTGCATTTCAGATATCCAGCTGTCATCACCACTGACCAGAGCAGACAATTTGAATCAGCCCTGTTCAACGAGATTTGTAACATTTGTGGCATCTGGCGCATCCATACCACAGCATATCACTCGCAATGTAACGGACTAGTCGAGCGCTGGCACCGCACTTTCAAGGTGGCTCTTTGATGCCACGACCCTCTATGGACGGAGACCCTTCCCCTTGTGCTATTTGGCATTCGTGCGATCTATAAGGAAGACCTCAAAGGCGCAATAGCCGTGTTCGTATACTGCCAAAACATTGTTCTCCCTGGAGAACTTGTGAGCCCTTCCGCTTCTCTCCCTCAGTCTGACTTATCTTCCTTCGTGGACCGCGTCAGTCACCACTTCATCAACCTCCATATCCCTCCGCCCGCCAGCCATTCCCGCCCTAAGGTTCATGTCCCAGAATCTCTGGACAATTGCGAGTATGTCCTGCTCCGAGATGACACTGTCTGTGCCCCCTCCAACCTCCATATACCGGCCTGTACCGAGTTCTCCGGCGCTCAGCCAACACCTATGACATCCAGATGAAAGATTCAACTGTTACAGTCTCTCTCAACAGACTTAAGCCTGCTCATGTCGAGCCTTCTTCTACCCCCTTCAGGCCACGACCACGCCACTCACTGTTGTGGCTCACGACACTCCGACCGCTCCCTCCAGGTCGGACTTACACACTCAATCGAGTGACTTCCAGCTCCAATCGTCAAACTCTTCTCCGACCTCGCCCTGTTTTCCGGTCTCACACACTCTGCCAAGTGACCACATGCTCCTCACGTCAAGCTTACCTACGATCACGCCCTCACCACCGGGCCCTTCGCCGGTCCCTTCGACCTCTCCACCATCGCCTGCCTCGCCCTGTCGAGGTTCCTCACGCCCCCCCATCTTGAACGTGCCCTCGCTTGAGCTGTTTGTGCCTGTCCCCCCGGACATAATCCATGACATCTCAATAATACTGTGCAATTATACACTGTCGTCATGTGTTTCTCTTCATCCAGTGCTCATAACACAACCTCCACCATTCCCTGCCACCTGGTGAAATGTGTTGCCCTCCCGCCCGACGTCGACCTGGACATGCTTCGTTTGTTCGCCATGCCCACCGGAGACATCGTCATCGTCGCTCTGTTCCACCCACAAACCACCGGCCTACCTGTCGCCGCACGACCAGTGCGACGCTTGGCTCGCTTCAACGACTTCCAGGTTCGGTGGCCGAACCTTCCTTCACGACATCTACCCACACAGCTCCTCGATGATGCTGTTGTGCTGACCGTGGTCCGCCTCCCACAGACCACCCCTGCCTATGCCTTAGTCACCCCCCCCCCCCCTTCCGGCCTCTCAAGAGTACTCCGTACTGCGTGGGCAGGAGGGGGGGGGGGGGGGGGGGGGGGTACTGGCACCGATGAGGTCGACACAAATTTGTCTCTGGACTCTGAGCATAGTCTTTGGGCTGTTCCGCCATGTTCAGTTCTTTGTTAGCCTTGCATGAATAAATGAACTACTGCAAATAAATGAAACACTCACCTCAAAGTATAAAAGCGAAAATTCATAGTAGGTGCAAGTAGCTGCAAGTACCACAACTATGCAGGTTTTTCATGTGTCTATTGATGAAATGCAAGGAATCAATGTGAAACTTAATCTTGCTCAAATATTTTCTTCAGTACCATCTGTACCAAAAATAAAAAGCGTTCACTGCTTTCACCACAAGAAAGTAGTACTACAAACATATCTGCTGTCTCCAAATAATTTTGCTGCTGCAGATCATCATACTGAAGAAACTATAGAAAGTGTGAAAACTGGAGACTGGTACAAAGTAGGATATGACAGTAAATTCAATGCTGGAGAAGTACATGCAGTTTTTGGAAATTTTTACTTAATCAGTGCAATGGAGTGTGCTGGTCACTATTGGAAATGTCCTGTAAAATGTGATGAAATTATAAAGAAAATTAATCCGCTTGATGTCAATGCAAGACGATATTTTCAGTTCTCTGACTTTTAATTGAATTTACAGTTCATTTTCCCAGATGTCATGCTCTTATAATTTTTCATAGTGTTTGAAAAGTGAAATGTTAATGTTAAGTTTATGTTATTTGACACACAATGTCATATTTTCATTTCTCTGGTTGCAGGAAAAAAGTTTTTCCAACAAGAAGTAGCAAGTAACATGAGTCACATAACATTGAGTCATGCGCCTTTTTCAATATATTACAATATTTCACATGGTATACATATTTTTAGAAATCTGTAACTGTCATTTGAATGCCAACCTAATTTTAATTTTCTGTGATAAAAACCACATCCACACTCCTAATAATTTGGGGACACTTTTGACCTAAACTGCACATTAGGAATAGTTGTTGTTGTGGTCTTCAGTCCAGAGACTGGTTTGATGCAGCTCTCCATGCTACTCTATCCTGTGCAAGCTTCTTCATTTTCCGGTACCTACTGCAACCTACATCCTTCTGAATCTATTTAGTGTATTCATCTCTTGGTCTCCCTCTGTGATTTTTACCCTCCACGCTGCCCTCCAATACTAAATTGGTGATCCCTTGATGCCTCAGAATATGCCCTACCAACCGATCCCTTCTTCTAGTCAAGTTGTGCCACAAACTTCTCTTCTCCCCAATCCTATTCAGCACCTCCTCATTACTTATGTGATCTACCCCTCTAATCTTCAACATTCTTCTGTAGCACCACATTTCGAAAGCTTCTATTCTCTTCTTGTCTAAATTATTTATCGTCCATGTTTCACTTCCTTACATGGTTACACTCCATACAAATACTTTCAGAAACGACTTCCTGAAACTTAAATCTATACTCGATATTAACACATTTCTCTTCTTCAGAAATGCTTTCCTTGCCATTGCCAGTCTACATTTTATATCCTCTCTACTTCGACCATCATCAGTTATTTTGCTTCCCAAATAGCAATACCCATTTACTACTTTAAGTGTCTCATTTCCTAATCTAATTCCCGCAGCATCTCCCGATTTAACTTAACTACATTTCATTATTCTCGTTTTGCTTTTGTTGATGTTCATCTTATATCCTCCTTTCAAGACCATGTGCATTCCGTTCAGCTGCCCTTCCAGGTCGTATGCTATCTCTGACAGAATTACAATGTCATTGGCGAACCTCAAAGTTTTTATTTCTTCTCCGTGAATTTTAGTTCTACTCCAAATTTTTCTTTTGTTTCCTTTACTGCTTGCTCAATATACAGATTGAATGACATCGGGGAGAGGCTACAACCCTGTCTCACTCCCTTCCCAACCAAATTTGTAACATGAGTCACAACATAAATTACATTCTTGTTCTTTAATTTTAATGCTCTTCCCTGCTTAAATAGCACTTCAAAATCTTTGCCTGAATAACACAATTTATAATGATGATTTACAAAAGAATATATGGGTTTATAGATTGATAACAAGTCAACATAATAAAACACTGGTTTCAAAATGTAACACGAGTCTCCAGGGAATGTCCCTGAAGGTTCGTACTGCGAATGAGCTCGTTGTCATTTGAGGTGGTGTATGGCAGGAAAATGCCATCTCCCTTTGGCATTTTGATTCCTAAATTAGGACCAGATGGTGAGTTGGTGAGGAAGTTTGCTAGAAAATTAGGGAAATTTGGAGGAATGTGCAGAAGGCAAACACGAATGTGCTAGAACGCCAGGAACAATCGAACAGATGCGTATGCAAATTGCTGCAATACCGCATGGGGCAGTGGTTAATGGTCACTAGTTCCCTATATGTCAAAGGGGAAAATCAAGAAATTTTTAACAGAATATCAGGGACCTTACAAGGTCACGGAAATGACCACACCGGTTGACTGGAAGATACAGTTCCCCACAAAAATGTCTGTTATATGTGTCAGTCTTATAAAACGGTTTAAAGGAATGGTAGAGGGGAAACCATAGCTATCAGAAACTGACCAGGAGGTGAAAGTTACAGAGGGTAAAAAGAAGGAACCTGGAATTGGTGAGCAATTTAAGATGCACAATGTGTTGTATAGGTTAAAGTCGTGTAAGTAAGTTGTATAATTGTAATTTGTTGGGTTTTTACTTTTTTTGGTTTACTATATCAGGGAGTATGTATTTTTATTGCCACAGGGATATTTGTTGTTGTTGTTTTTTGTGGTGGTGTTAATATTTCATGTCATTATTACTGATGTTTATTTGTGGATTGTGCTTGCAAGGGAATGTTATGAGCTGTCCAGGTGGCCAAGTGTGGACTGATATGCAAACATGTGAAGTGAGCTTATTTCTGGGATGACTTGTGGGATAGAGCTCCTGCCAGCCTCAATGTACTTTCAAAGGATGAGATTACATCAGTTACGCTCCGCATCCAAGCCAGAAACTGTACAGTCAAATTGCTACAAAGGACGCAGACTAGTAGGGTCGAAGCAACTCGAGCTTCAGGAAAGCAGGACGAGCATTAATGGCACAACTTGTGAGGAAAATTGGAATGGATTTTCGCCTTCTGGCTACACTTACAGGCTCAACTGTTATGACATTGTTGTGGTATAAGTTGTATTAGCCATAAGGAGCTTTGAGGTATCACCCATTCAAAATTTAGCATATTTAAATAACACATTCAATCCAGAGGTTATGCAGTCCTTGGACGGAGTATTAAGAGTCTCAGCGAGGGGGAATTTAAATGGAACACATGAGGCAGCATGTACACCATTTCTGGGAATAACAGAAGCACAAAGTATTAGTGGTGACCATATCAGCCAGCAGTTATGGCACGTTTCTAGAAGGCTTTTGCGTAATGTATTTCTGGGTAAGATAAAAGAGGGCACACGCTGTAGATGTGCCGACACAGCAACTACCAGTAGAATAGTCGACTGACATTGGTTGTGGAAGCAATTATTTTTAAGGTCTTATAAGAGTATGGTAGTAGTAAAGTGTGAGCAGACGTACTATATGGTCAGTCTGGGAGATTGTTCTCAATATGTACATTATTGTAGTTAAGGTAGGCCTAGTCGAGTGGGAACACTATGTTAAAGATTCGGGACAAATCTTCTCAGAAGGGAGGAGATATACGACGACACAATTAAGTACAGGGGTGGATCTAGGGAATTCTCAGGGGAGGAGGCACAGCCAGGTGGATTTGGTATACAGGTGTGAAGTAATTGGTGCAGCACAGGGCACTGATGTGCTGTAAATAACCCGGACATTGCAGTTATGACAGCGCCTAGTGACCTGGGTTGAGAAAAGCTGTGATGTCTATTAAAGAGCACTCCACTTGTCCCCTCCAGCCGAACTACGTCAGAGGCGTAGTGGAAAGACGTATAAGTAAGTGAGCCAAATTGAGCACCATTCTGACCGCATCTAGAACCGGAGGGATTGACGATTGTTTGAGTTGCGGGCCAACCACGACAACCGTCTGGAAACGGATATCAGCGGCTGACCAGTGCACTGAAACTACCTCCGACTTCCACTGCACGGACACACCGCAGCTGTGGTGGGGTGGGCCACACCTCACTGTGGTGGGGTGGGCCACACCTCAGAGCTGCACTGGCACAAGACTGAGAGGGCTGCTGGCCTCCACTCTTTGGGTGACATTGTCTGGTGCACTGCAAAATGCTGCCAACAGGGGCAGGGCTGCGCCACGAACTCATGGTCTCCCGGGTGCAGTGTCGTCTGCAGCCACTGACCGAGATGCCCCAGGTGGATGGCTGGAGCTGCTAAGGCTCACTGCAACAACAGCAGGTGGCTGTGTCCCTTTGGCACTCCACACCGGCTCCACAAGTTGTGCTCGAGGAAGCAGTCGGCCGTGTCACAGGCTATCGGCACAGCCGACACGCACGGTGACCACTTAGCCATGTTGTGAGTAGGAGCTCTACGTCTGCAAGCCTAGGTGACCCGATAACGACACAACACATTCCGGCATTGGCATTGACACTAATCCACACGTGCACACTGCGCGATGCCTTCACCGGGGTCAGTGAAAGGCCAGCTGCGTACCTTTGAGTTGATGACACACTCGCCGGTGTTTCTCTGCACGCTTCAGTGTGTTACCCCTCTCTCCCAAACCGTACCTCTCGAGCATTCTGACGTGTTACGACCCCTGAACTCGGGGAGTTGTAACACTTCTCTTTTTGATGTTCTGATGCCCTATACCTGAAACACGTCAATAAATAAAATTTTGTTTCGAACCGCAACTTATTCGGCAGTGGCTCGAGTCTCCTTAGCTCACATCTTGGTCACAGGACCTATGCAGGCTTGAGATCGCACCTTAAATTTAATGCAAAATTGCCAATGCACTGTCCAAGATGCCAGTTTTTTCTCCATATATGATTGCAGCTGTGTCTGTAGTTATTTGGTAGCTCCCATCTTGTGGGAACATTTACGTTAAAAAATGCATAGTGAAAATATTGGAAATGACAGGGTTTGGACACACAGCATTCTAGTTACAACAAATGCTTCTGGAAATTAGTCGTGCAAATGTCCTATTTTCAGAAACATTCAGGTGTAAACCGTGCCTTATTTGGTGAAACTTCAGTCAAGTCCTTCAAAAGCAAATGCAGAAATCCTCAAAAACTGAACTGATGACATTTGTGTGTGGGGTATCCCCAGTGGTGTGCCTCATTTCATCTTCAGTTGCACTTGTTGAGATTATGGCCTAAATTATTCCTGGCTCCCCAATAACTGCTACACAATCGTCTTTCGAAAGACATTTCCCCTCTGACGATACAAACCTGTAGCATCTTACGCACATAAAAAAAATAGTAAGTTGACGTGTTTGTGTCCAGGTCTGTGATAGGTTATTATTAATATTGATTCCATTACTGTACATTTTGATTTTCAGAGTTTCCTTCGAGTCACAGTGCAACGGCAGGGATAATGGCACTCACCTATCGAGGTGAGGTGCGGGCCACTGCCAGACAGTCAGACAGAGGCTCTGAAAGAACACAAAAAGTGGTCTGCAAAGATGTAACAAATGCTCTGAAAGCAATTTTAATAGTATTTTTTCCATTTAGTTCTATAGCACCTCATGGACTGAACAGAGCCCGTGTAAGCTTTAAGTTAATAAATAATTAGTGAATATTATTTATGGAGACACACAGAAATCTTCGGTACATCAAACGAAATATTTAATATACTGACAGTTGAAAATCATGTGAGCAGACAAGGTTCCATAATGGTGCCTTAAGCGAGTTTCATTTGGAAATATAGTCAAAAACATGAGGCAGTAAGTAAACCTCTAAACATTGAATTACTGTCCCAAAGTGCTACTCAAAACCAGACCCTTGCACTCCACTAACCCGAGATCACATGTGGCATAGTTGGACATTGCACTTGGCTTAAAAATGCTGGCTGCCCGGTATTCTCTACCCACAGAGTTCAGTAGTAGTTCAGTCATTGCAGGAGAATGTCTGCTCTGTAGGTGACCTTTCTTGGTCTTTTCAACCCCGTTTTGTGGGACTGAACTCCTTGGGTTTTCTGCACATTTTTGTTTGCAATCCTTAGAGTTGTGAAGCTGTTGGAGATATCCATATTAAAGCACCTCCTGACTAAAGTGGCTGGTTTGCTCACAGTCCCATAATCTGTGGTATTCCTAACTTTGCTGCTGCCAAAGGCAGTTCACAGTAAATCATTGCTGACAGCAGAATGAAAAATAATGAGAGTACTATAATCCAACGTTAATAAAGCTTATGTAAAAGACAGGAGTTTCATTTTAGGCCTAACAATTTTGCAAATACTACTGAGAAATCCTAACTAATTGCAGATGATGAACTAAAGCAAAATATCAGTTTTACTGGAACTGACCGACAGTCGTATAAATATCAGTATGTGATAGTAAGGTATACATTCTTGTTAATAATGTTACGAATATAAATATCATAAAGCCCATTGCAAACTGAGCAAGATGGTGCGATGGTTAAAACCCGAGTCTGGTCATCCCAATTTCGGTTTTCCACAATTTCCTTAAATTGCTTCAGGCAAATGCCAGAACAGTTCCTCTGAAAGGGCGTAGCCAACTTCCTGCCCCATCCTTCCATAATCTGATGGGACCAATGACTTTTCTGTTTGGTCCCCTCTCCCAAATCAACCAACCAACCATTATGCAAAATTTTTACATTTTTTCACAGAAAATAAAATCACTGAAACATATGTGGGAGTTAAAGAAGAATAACTTGTGTTTTCTCAAGGCCAAACCATATTGACAAAATGATATACTTGGGAAAAAATGGACAGACAGTGACATTCAAAGCAAGATTAACATTAGTGTTCATTGTTTTCTTTTATTTAATTTTCATTGTGAATGGTTGCTAGGTTAAATGTTCAGTTTGTTATAGCTTTCAAGGAGCTATGCGCTAGAATAAATAGGGTCTGTTGCCTTCCATTTTTTACATTAGTGGTATCATCATTTGTTGCTCATTTTATGGTAATATGTAATAAGTTAATCTTTCTGCAAAATGAGGAAGGGGAGGTACTGGATATTTGGGTTTATAGTCTGACACTCATGCAGCCACCTTGTGATATTTTTAATATGTTATCAGATTCGTGAGATGAGTAGGTACAATCTGTAAAATGAAAAACCAGATAGTGCACATGGCTAGTGAAGACTCAAATGTATATTTTCAATAACAGCATTAGACTTTTTTATTTTGGTACTTTTTGTACAAAAGAGCATTACATGTAAAATTGGTGTATTATGGACATCATCAGCAGTTCAAGATTTTCACCATTTCTGTTGCCATATTTGCACTTGCAGAAACATTCATTATTTACAGTGATATCTATAGTTTTGCATAATAAAAACTGGGAAGCACACATAAGTGATGGTGCAAATGTTATTAATTCACAGCTCTTTTTCATTATCTGCAACATTACATTTTTCATATTTTTTTTAATTTCTTTTTTTTTTTTTTTTTTTTTTTAATTTTTTTTTTAGATGCGATGCTCTTATACCCAAATAGCTGCTGATTCAGGTAATATGATCAGGTACATAAGGAAGGGGGAACCACATAAAAGATATATAAAAAATTGTTCTTCATGTTTATTAAATATCGGTTATCAAACTGGTGCTGTTCAGTAGCTCTACCCTCCTTTTATGATAAAATAATTATCATTATATAAAACGTGAAAAAAAGTTTTAAAAAAAGACAAAAATGAAATTTAAATGCTACATTAAAGACAGATGGTTACAACTGTTGCATCTATCCTTAATGTGATTTTATTCCTTCTTACTGTATAATCTTAAGACAAAACTAAAACAAAACAAAAAATACTTCAAACATGCCTGGAAATGGATGAGAACACCTGTACTGACCAACACTGAAACAAGGTTTAGCTTCAATAGTAGGCACTAAGCCTCAAGTGTTTTATAAACAAAAGTCTTCTCTCAGGAGTAAATTAAAGAGAACTATGCAGAGTAAGACATGAAAGAGACAAATTATTGCAATCTCTGAACAGAAAAAGATGGTAACATGCTTTTGCAGAAAACATTCTAGTCATAGTTTGCTTTGGACCAAATGTTCGACATCTTTGTACAGCAACTTGGGTACATACTGTGTCTTTTTCAACTGTACTGTTTCCTTGTCTCATTAAGTTGATAATAAGAATGTCTTTGTTTCAAAACCTTGAGATAGTGTCTACTTGTAAATGTCATCAACAACATCTGGCATTATGAATGTTTGAAGATTTGTACAATTAAATTACAAAGCTGAATTAGGAGGTATGCTCTGTTACTCTTATATGTCCAAGCAGTAAAACACTGTTACTGGAGCAATTGCTTAGATGATTTGTTATCTTGTAGCACAAATGGCAACTTACATTTGATCATTGTACATATATTTAAATGAAAATAAATATGCACATTGTTAATCAGTCTTATTGTACGCTCAGCAAACCAGATATGCTTTTCTGCTATTGCTGTAGTGTTATTTTTACAATCCGTAATATAGCAATAAAATTTTATGTAATCTTGTTTCACTGTACTGGCACTACCATAAGTTATGTATGGGCACAATTTCGAACTACATTATTGCTTCTCAAAACAGTGAGGTTTGACAAAAATGTTACTGCTGGTGAATAAGAATGAAATGGAAAGGGATTAAGCAGCATACAGGATTTGTGCCAATAGGTATACTGCAAGCAGCAGAATAGAAATGGTGGTAAAACTATGGTGAAATAACACAGAAGAACCTGTCAACAAAACAAGGATAAAAACTGACTAGAATGACATTAAAAGCAATAAACTCTGTTTTCTAATAAAATCAGTTGTACATTACATAAAGTAAGTGGGAAATGTTTTCAGTGCCATTTCTGGTGACTTTATTGTAAGCTCTCACTTGTGACAGAATTATTTATGGTTTATTAAAAATAAAACTTGAGCACATACATGTATATTGTAGGATAATTACACCACAGTTTGAACATTTACCAACACTGACATATATTTCAAGATCCTGTGTAATTTACACTGACTGTTTATAATTTGCATTGGCTGTTACTGTTTCGCACACCGAAGAATAAACATTATGTTTCTGACTGCAGAAAATGTCTGCAAATGATATTATTTAAAGATAGCATTCACAATTCTGAGCTTCACATGTCCATACAATTTCCTTTTTTTCTTTCTTTTCGTCAACTGTTTAACAGAAACAGTATGAGCAAAGCAAATATATTTTTTGTAAATCCAAACGAGTTAGATATATCCGTAAGAAAGAAATTGGATTTATTTGGTTTATTTCAGACGGGGAATAGATTTGTACATCAAACTGCTAAGTCAATTCATTCTTGGCAAGGGGCTTATATGTCCTGTTATTTACAGGTTTTTAACTTCACATTTTAATCTGTGAATTAATGATATGGGCATGATCATTTAATTGTTTGCTTTAAAAGTCTCTAGTGACCTTTTGACAATGTTATCAGGCAAATATTTCTCCTCAGATCAACTACTGATGCGAGTGCTGTAATACAATGTCATAAATTCATAAAATGTGAGCTGGTTTGTATCTGAATTTTACAGAAACCGCCATTTTAAAAATCATTTTTAAGCACTGTCAAGTAATTTTGCAATCAACTGTTGCCCCTATAGCACAAAAACGGAAACATACTCAGAACAATGGCACAGAGGAAGCATATAGAAACTGAAGTCTAAGAGTAGCTAGACAAATGAGATTTCTTAACTGACATGGACAGCAAAATTGTCTCTCAACGAAACATTTCAGTAACAAACCAAAACATTTAAACTGTCGTTCCATATGTGCTAAATGTGACTCTGGACGTGTCGGTGTCCAAAGTGACATCTTCCGGAGAGGCGAGGTCCACCCTGACGGAGCCCGAGTCGTTCCTCCGCCTGGTGCTCCAGTCTGAGCTGCGCCAGCTGTAGGCTCCGGCAACCTCCCCAACAGAGCTCCTGGAGCCTCCGGTTGAATCTGTGCCGTCGCCATTCCCGCCGCGGAACCTGGCCACATTTGAAGCATCTTCCTCCGCTGCCGCTGCAGGATCACTGTGCGCTTCCTCGACTGCCCGTAAAATGTTCTGGCAGAGTTCGGAATCGAGGGGTACGGGGTCTTCACTGTCACGGTTGTGAATGGTGATAGCAATATGTACCGGGTGAGGAACCGGTAGAGGTATCGACAGTTTCTCTGCACTGAACGGTCGACATTTGCGCTTCCACGGCTGCCACAGAGTTGAAGAAGGGTCAGATGTGGACAGTGTGTGTCTCCTACGCCTGGCGTGATTTGCTTGTGTGTCTGTGGAAGAATCCCTGTGTAAAAAAAGAACAGCTTGTGACACAGTTTCTCATCCAGCAGTATTTTAGGCACTCCTTAAGGTAAATCTGTTGGAATAAAACAAGATATAATGCATATATTCCGGAAGCAGGACTAATTACCGTTAGTCTGAATACAGTTCTTTCTCTCCTGTTTTAATTTTGTGAGGTATTTATTATACCAAATGCTCACTATTTTATTAATATATCTCAATACAATTATCGATAATGAAAATTCACGGATTGAACAATATGTGAAATAAGGGAAAGGTAATCACTCACCTGTAGCAGTCTGATATGTGGCACAGAGACACACTACATAGAAAACTAGCTTTTAAGCTCTCTTTTTTTCTAGTAGGAAGTGCACACATTACACACACAATCACACAGAAACCAAATGTGTTCTACTGCAGCTACAGCGATAATGATGATTGATTTATCAGTTATTATTGAAACCATGGATGTGGGGAGGGGATATGGAAAGATTCATGGGCTGAGGCTGGGGTAGTGGAGTAGTATGATGCAGGAGTGGGAAAGACAGATGGCCCAATGGCTGCACAAGATGAAAGAACGTCTGAGGGGATAGAGCATGTAAGAGCTATGGAAACAGGGAGGAAGGAGATGGAACGGAAGTTGGTAGTTAATTAGAGAGAGAGAGGAGGAGGGGTGGGGGTGGTAGGGGGGAAGGGGAGAGAGATAATGCCCAAATGGGGAGTGGAGGAGTGATATGGGAAGACAGTACATGATCTGGATGGGAAACTGCCTTCTCCCACCACTTTTTCTACATTTCTCATGTGGGCATTATATATATCCCTCCCTGCAACTACCTTTCTCCCTCCATCTCAGTCTTCCATCTTTCCATATCTCTTAAATGCTCTACCCCCTCAGAAGTCTTTTTGTCCCATGCAGCCACGGAGTTGTCTGTCTCTCCCACTCCTGCCTTGCACCACACACTGCTACCCCCTTCCTGCCTCGAGTGTCCTGTTTAAATTAACTGATAATCAGAAATCAATGTTGCTGTGTCTGCAATAGTAAGCATTTGGGTGCTTGTACAGTTTGTGATTGAATATGTGTACTGCTGCCCCACGAATAAATACATTTGTGGATTTGGGGAATTACCTTTTACGTAATAAAGTCAGTGACACACTTGCCTGTGTTTCTCTACACACTCTGGCACGAGTCATATCTCTCTCCCAAACCGTAACCTTTCGGTTGTTCTGACATATTACAACCCGTGAGCTCAAGGAATGTAACAGTACTTTGTACTAGGGAAAGCACTGGAGCACAAAAGCCATCGAATGCAGTTTTCTGGTAAGTGTGTGTGTGTGCCACACATCGGTCTGCTATAGGTGCCTCTCCTTCACTTTAGATCCCAATACAATTATTTAGTAACATTATGAGCTATTTTTCTCTACTGTTTCCATCCATATTTCACCTTATTTTCGTAAGAGGCTTGAAACGTACTCCTGTGGCTTGGGTTCTACGGACAATAATCTCTTTCTAATAAAATGTCTTCTTATAGATAAGACAAACTCATCCTTTCATCATAAGTTTACCATACTAAGTATCCTGTACCCACTTTTATAATTGGTTTCACCATATTCAGTATATTATTCTATTGGATTTTAAGTGAAAAATAATCTAAGATGGCATCTGGCACTTATAAATGGTGTTTGTCAAGCTCCCATCCACCACATAACCTGTAATAAGTTGAGTAGTATTGATGCAGATTGTCTTCTTGTGGCAAATGCTTTTGGGACATGTGTAAACAGAAATCCATCAGCATGATAGTGACACTACCAAAATATTTTTAGATGAGTGTGGTTAAAACATTCAAACACACCCATTATTACGAAAAGGATAGCTGCTACCCACCATAGAGCCGAGATGCTGAATCGCAGATAGGCACAACAGAAAGACTGTCAGAAAATGAGCTTTCGGCCAACAAAGCCTTTGTTGAAAACAGACAGAACACACACACACACACACACACACACACACACACACACACACAAGACCTGTATTCATATTTGCACACCCATGACCACAATCTCTGGCAACTGAAGCAAGACTCATTCTCATTTGTTTCATTTGAATACGTCCATTAAGTTATAAAACTCCAAACTAATGTGTACTGTCCCATTTGCACAAACACTTACATCACTGAAGTACGTGGGAAATACAAGTGCAATCATGTTGCACTGGCTAAAATACCCTTAGCAGTTATTGTGGGAAGTAAAAGACAAAAGGAATGAGCCACCCAGCCCTTCTAGAATAACTTTGAAATCTTCTAACTAGTCAATTTTGCACATCAGGTGTAACATATAATGCTAAGTAAATTCACAAATTCACCTCACAGTTATCTAAAAATGAGGGGGGGGGGGGGGGGGGGGGGGGGAATTGGGATTTAGACCAGTTGCTTCCCTATCATCACAATACCACACACATTGCAGGAAACAGGAATCCTTCCACCACAATGGTGGGTCCTACCGTCAGAGGAAGAATCCATCTCTGACAGTACATTTCTGTACCCAAAGCTGTATTAGGATCACTTAATCTCTAACAAGCGGCCAGGAGGAGGAACATCATGGCCAAACTGTTGGATTCCCAGAATGCAGCTCGTTGTTCCTCAACCCTTCCAATGAAGTGTGGCCTGAGCCACATAATTACACTTTATGCCACAGCATTTTCTCAATTAGAATTCAGGTATGTACTGGCACCTAGCAAAATGACATCTCCCTCCCATTTCTCTTTCTCTTATTCTGTTGGTAGATAATATTCCACTGCATCATCAAAACTTGTTACCCCATGGATACATGCCACAATTATGTCTAATTTGCTACAATGCCCTCAAGTTGTATACACTTTGGCACAAAATGCAGATAAATCACTGGGTAAGCAAATCTTGACAACACATTCAAGGGGAATACTGAGAGCAGCTGATGCAATCTCATCCCCCATCCTGCTCATACCTAACAGTAAAAATTACAATATATTTGTAATGCTCTGATAAAGTCTTTCTGGAGCCTTCCAAGATCCTTTGTCAACTGAGGTGGTGGATGACACCACTGTTCATATAATTCACTCCAAGTGTCACTAAGTCTTTCTCAGGGTGAATCCCAAATGTTCTCGTCACTCACAGTCGCAGCCACAGTACGGAATAATAGTAGGTTGTACAAATAATGAACGGAGAGGTGTTACTGCGGAGGGATGTGGCGGCTCACGAGCCTCGATGTGTAGTCAGGGACGGCAGGTACGATATGCCTAGTTTGCGAGTCTAATACTGTTGTCGTGAATACTGTAGACAATTTTCAAATATCGTGGCCAGCATTTTTTGCCTGTATGCCAACCTAGTGTTTTGATGATGAACACCACAGTTAAATTTTGTATATGACAGCTGCTCATTCTGCCCATACATAATGCATTCAGTCATGACAGGTTGCACAACTGGAGCAGACATGTTCAGTCTCCTTGTACCCCAGCAACTGAGTATATTCAGTGCTCTTAGGCGTTTATCTTTAAAGCTCCAACTGGAGCTACCATGTGTCTCATCACCAATAAACACGAGTTAATTTCAAAAATTATGAGTCTTCCTCATTTTGAGTATGGATAAGTTGAAAAAGGAATAGGAATGCTTAAAATGAGCAAGATTACATTTCTTTGATGAAAATTTAAAACCTGTGGTACGTGTGAATCACTTCATTTCACGCAATTATTCCACGACTGAAGGAGAAGAAGTAGCAGAATATACTGAAGTCATCCACAAACCCCTAACACTGGATGAAAGTAAATTGTGAATATACTACTACTGACTGCTGTAACAAATTGAAAACAGATCCTTGAGCGGGATCATTCTGTTGCTTTAATCTCTCTGATACAGTATGACAAGTCTGATACCTATAAATGTATCAGCTAGGGAAAGGATCAGATGAAGATGGACAGACATTCCTGAAAGCCTTCTTTGTGGAGTTCTCCATGGATACAAGTAATATTGGAAGTCCTCTTAAGATTGAAGAATATATTATGTGATATCTTCGTTGGAGACAATACTACAGTGTTCGTTCAGACAGGATGAATCTGTCAAAGGTAGAGAATTATTTCTTGAACTCAGACTGTCCGTGACTACGTATTTGTCTAGGTTCTAGGATCCTGGCCAAATCTCTATGATTATGTATTCTAAGGTTTTTCAGTGCATTTTATGGACCTTCCCTGGTTTTGAGAGGAGGACCAACATTAACTCTAACTGTAGCCAGATTTGTTGAAAAACAACCTAGAGGATATCTTTCGTCTGCTTTTTAGGTCCTGTAACATCCCTTAGTGGATTCAGAAATTACCTCCTATAGTCTACTGGGTCTCAAACAACTTTTTTAAGTGATTGTACTCTACTATTCTCTAAGTGATGTCTTCATATGCAGTTTGAAGGCCATTTCTGTTTCATTAGGGTAGCTATTGGTGATGCAACATTTACCAGAAATCCTCCTTATGGCTATCCATTCCTTTGTGAAGCTAGCAGAACAGTGTCTTTGTGAAGCTAGCAGAACAATGTATCGAGTCTCTCTCAACAGTTGTGCATGCCACTGCTCTCTTAACTCCAAAGTATTCACGTGCCTCGCAAAATGACTGTTGTACAAAACAATGCACAGTTGCATAACCGTTTCAAATTGTGGAGTGACAATGTCTGTTCTGAAATCGTGTCTCAAGTTGGCCTGGTGCCTTTCAGATGGATGCATCAGCACAGCCCATCACTGTGACACATTCAGTCCTGGTCACTATTCTAAATTCACTTGTTGACTGTACAAGCTCCAGTGGAAAGTCCACATTGGCAAATCCACAGTATAACGAAAGGATACCTCACTACTCACCGTAAAGACGACACATTGAGTTGCAGAGAGGTATGACAAAAGATTGTTACGTATAAGCTTTAGCCGAAGCATTTTTCAGAAAATACACATACCTTCATACAAGTGAGCACACCTCTCACACATGACTGCTATCCCTGGCCATTCCAACCGGAATGCAAATGACACGAATTGAACGGGAGCAACAATCCAGAGTGGGCCAGTAAGGGAGAGGGATAGCAGGGTACGGGTGGGGGAAGAGAAGTAATACTTCTCGGCAGAGCATGCAGTGACTAGAGGTGGCAGGACAGGGCTACCGGGAACAGCATCAGGTGGCTGTGAGGGATGGAGAGAGGGGAAAAGACGAGGGGGAAAGACCAGTGGGTGTGCTGCCAGAGAACAGCACATAGTCAGGGTGAGAGGAGGTGAATCGTGAGGAGGTGACAGCACAGAGGGGGCAGAAACAATTAGCTGGATGGTGCAGGGGAGTAGGTTACCCTAGTGTGAGTCCGGGACGATTTCAGGATCGGAGAATGTGTTGTAAGGACAATTCCCATCTGCACAGTTCAGAAAAGCTGGTGTTGCAATGGAGGACACAGACATCCCAGTTTGTGAAGCAGCCATTGAAATCGAGCTTGTTGTGGACAGCTGCATACAGCAGTCATACCGACATAAACAGCTGAGCAATGATTGCAGCAGAGCTGGTGCATAACACAGCTGCTTTCATAGAGAGCCCATAGACTAATGGAGCAGGATAAACCTATGACAGTTCTGGTTGGGTGGATAGGGGTGATCTTTCAACTGGGCCTTCCAAAGGGATACCATCCATGTGACAACTGGTTTGGACTGGACTGGCACAGGCACGGATTAGGGTGCTGCAAAGGTCGAGTGGACGGCAGCACAACACTTCAGGAGGAGTGGGAAGGATCTCGTGCAGGATGTCTCTAATTTTGGGGCACGATAATAGATAATCAAAGCTGTGACAAAGGATACAGTTCAGTTGTTCCAATCTGAACTGGTACTGGGTGACGAATGGGGCATTCCTAATAATAATAATAATATTTATTCAACATTGAATAATCAAATACAATTCCTAGAAATAATACAGTTTCAGGACACCATACAGATTATTCTTCTGAATACATCTGTTTATAAATTACAAACTAAAGATTTGTTTGTATTAATAAATTTTACATTTTGATGCATTTTACATTTGGTAGTATACAATCACAATATTACAAATATTGCTGTTATCAACATTATATTAGTTGTAGGTCACTTTAAACTATGAGCTTGACATACTTATGAAGCACTTTTCATATAGATATAGTACTCATCTAGGGAATAAAAAGAGTTTTCAATAAGAATTCTTTTTAGCTGATCTTTTAATTTGTTGGTCGGACCGTGCGGTTAAAGGCGCTGCAGTCTGGAACCGCAAGACCGCTACGGTTGCAGGTTCGAATCCTGCCTCGGGCATGGATGTTTGTGATGTCCTTAGGTTAGTTAGGTTTAACTAGTTCTAAGTTCTAGGGGACTAATGACCTCAGCAGTTGAGTCCCATAGTGCTCAGAGCCATCTGAACCATTTGTTAGTCGGAAGGGCTGTGAGGCTTTTTGGGAGGGCATTGGCTAGCTTCAGCGTAGCATGCAGTGAATTTTTTTCATATAGTTCTGTGGCTATTTACATGGTATCTGAACTTGTGCCTTGTATCGTACTGGTGCAGGTCACAGTTGAAATTTGGATTTATTGTTTTCAAGAGCAATATAACATTCAATATGTATACACCTAATTTTGGGAACAGATTCCGACATGATTCTCTAGGTTTGGCACCACAAATAATTCTGATGACTTTTTTCTGTAGTATTAATAATGTGCTTAGGTTCGCTTGAGTTGTTGCACCCCATATTTCTACAGCACAGTTTAAATTCAATGAGAATATGGCATGATAAGCAGTTTTTAATACACCCATATCCTTACAATATTTGCTAATCACATTTATAGCAAATACATTCTTTGACAGCTTACAGGCTAAGGCATCGATATGCATGTCCCATTTGAGGCTGTCCTGGATTGTAATCCCCAATAACTTTGTCCATTTTTTCTTTTTTACAATGTCATTTCCTATGGATAATTTCATGCCAGATTCTGTTTGTTTCCTTGTGTTAAATTCCATCATTGCAGTCTTTGAAGCACTTACACTTAAATGGCTTTCATTAAAATACTTGACTATTTCATTAGTTACACTGTTGCACAGCACCTCCAGACTGTCATAGTCTTCGTGTTTACACACAATTGATGTATCATCTGCATACAATATTTTTTTTACAATTAGGAGAATAATACCATATATCATTAACATAAATCAAGAAAAGAAGGGGTCCCAAGACAGAACCTTCAGGCACTCCATATTTGATATCAGTAATTTTAGATTTGAAAGCCCCACTGTTTGTTTTGAGCAAGACAAATTGTTTTCTATTGCTCATATATAATTTTATTAGCTCATAGCCAGTTCCTCTAATACCCAGGTTCCACAGCTTGTCAAGTAATATGGTGATGTTGACACAATCAAAAGCTTTTTCTAGATCAAGGAACATTCCAGGTACATACTCCTCGTTCTCCATGGCAGTTATTATTTTGTCTATTAATTGTGCTGTGGCTACTGAAGTTGACTTGTTTTCCATAAAGCCATTCTGATTTTCAAATATTAAATTATGTTGACTCAGGAATGTCATTAGTCTGGTAATTACCTTAGAAAATGCAGGTAAGATTGAGATAGGGCGGTAGTTTTCAATTTTACATTTATCACCTTTCTTGTAAATCGGGGTTACTTGTGCTATCTTTAGACTATCTGAGAAACAACCTGATGCAATTACATCATTTACTGCAGTGGCCATGGCATCAGATATGTTGTCTATGCATCTTTTCAGTGTACTGATAGACAATCCACCATAGCCTGCTGATTTTGTATTTTTTAATGACCTTACTATGTTTCTGATTTCCTTGCTATTGGTTGGGTCCAAGTATATACTTTGTTTGATTGGAATGCCCTTATATCTATACTGAAGATTCTTAAAATGGTTATTGACAGATTTTCCAACAAAAGAAAAGTACTCATTAAAAACATCTGCAGTCTGACATTGACCTTTCATAATATGCTCTTTATAGTTTATAGTAAAATCACTAGTTGATCTGTCCTTACAATCCCTAAAGCTATTTATTACTTTCCAAACAGCTAAACGAGTGTTAATAGAGTTTCTTAACATTGTGGCTACATATTTACTTTTAGTTTCTAGCAGCAGATCTTTATAATAATCATGGTAGTTCTTAAATTCTACCTTTAGTCTATTATTATTGTTATTATTTACCATTGCATATTGGAAAAGTCTAAGTTTCTCTCTTGCTGTTTTTACTTCATGATTTATCCAGTTATTTTTTTGTATTTTTTTGCAGTCATTTACTGTAAAGGTCATTTCTGAGCATGAAACAATGAAGCAATAATAAAAATATGATTCAAATTCACTGAAAGTAATGCTGTTTTTTTCACCCCATTGTAAGATTTTCAGCAAACTGTTGAGATCTTTAACATTGTCATCATTGGTGATTCTTTTTGTCACATATTGTTTCTCTTTTCTATTGACATGAAGCTTTTCAGCTTCTATCAATACCTGTATTGCGTGGTGATCAGAAATGGCAAGCTTCAGAACTGATGCACTGCATGTAAAGTGGGACATGTTAGTTATAATGTTGTCAATGCATGATTTTGTACTATTGACCTCTCTAGTGGGCTCGTTTATCAGAAATTTTACATTAAATTGAGTTAGTATTAGAATTAGTGTTTTAGATATAGAGCTATTGGACAGTAAGTCAATGTTTATATCACCAGTTAGTATTACATTAACCCAGCCATTTTTATTGCAGTATTTACTGTCAATGTCAATAAGCAGGTCATTAAGAACATCAAAGAAAATATCTAGGCTACCAGATGGAGGTCTGTATAGACCTATAATAATTAAGTTCTCTTTCCCCCACTTATAATTAATTGTTGCTAATTCTGTTACACTCTCAGTACTGAAAGCACTTACATCTATTACACTATAATTACTACCGCTGGGTGCAATGATAGATACCTCACCACCATGTTTCTCTTTTCTACTGAAGGCAGAGCAAAAGTTCATGGAGAGTGACTTACATACACTAATTAGCTCATCTGTGTACCAGTGTTCACTTATAACTAAAACATCAGGGTTATCAATTGCTGCAATGGATCCAACTCATTGTGCTTATTCCTAAGACTTCGGAAGTTTTGCTGAATTAATTTGAATGTGAGTTTGGATTGTCAAACACCTGATGGACATGTCACCCTGCCGGTCTGATTGTTTTTAAGACTACAGGGGTTCTGCTGTATGATGTTAGGGCAGAGTTTCTCCTGCTGGGCCATACAGGGAGATTTAGAGCTACCAGGCTGTCCAGCAGGGTTTACAAGTTTCCCTGGCTTGTCAGCAGTTGCTGTTTGTGTGGCAGGTCCTGTCTGAGTGGGTTGTGCCATTCCATAGCAATGCACCTATTTACACTGCTTTGTGTAATGTTTCGTCTGATTTCACCAATAATTAATTCACTCACAATCTTTTTACCTCTCTTATTCATTTTCATACCATGAGTTGTGTGCAGGTCTCTATCTAGGTTACTGACGTTTACCAAAGACATATTGCGAAATTTATAACATATTGTTTTAAGCCTATAAAGACACATTGCGAAATTTATTACGTATTGTTTTAAGCCTATCATTTGTTTTATGCACTTCCAAGTTCACAATAGATTGGCCCATTAGATCATGTCTCTGAGGAATGTTAACGACAATTACTTTAGTGCCAGTCAACTTACAGAGTGTTACTTTCATGTGCCTGATAGTGTCATTTGCTTGATTTTTAGCCACATCATTTGTACCACCAATGATAATGACGACAATTACTTTAGTGCCAGTCAACTTACAGAGTGTTACTTTCATGTGCCTGATAGTGTCATTTGCTTGATTTTTAGCCACATCATTTGTACCACCAATGATAATGACATAATCATTTGCTGAGAAAGATTCACTATCTTGCACACACAGCAGAAAGAGGTGCACCAGGTTGAATGTGAGCCACAGCTGTAAAGTCATCTTGGATACTTGCGATGTTTTGAGCTATTTCGCAAACATGACTGTCTCCATATATAAGAATCCGGCCCTTCTTGTACTTCTGGTTCTCCCCGCTTCTTCTATTGCCATTTTGGAATAGTTTGTTGCATACATTTTCATGGATTACACAGTCATTTCTTTCACGGATTTCACTGTCGTTACATTGAACATTTTGTTTTTGTTCACTCACTATGTTAGCACTAATACACGAGTTTGGCTTGGCGTTTTCGGAAATTATCACTGGAAATTTTTTTACAGTTTGAACGGTTATTTTTAGTTTGCACGGATTTCAATGCTGCGACTTCCACTATCGGTATTTCGTCAAGAATCTGATACCTATTTTTGAGTTATAATAGTTGGAAAGCATTCCTCGGTTTTTGATTTAGGCGTACTATCATTCAACAGGTGCTGCCAACCAATTTCGTTCACCTTTTTATTCAGTAATGTAACCTCAGCTTTTAAACACTGAATTTCACTTATTAAATCTTCAACTAATGCTAAGAATTTACACTTACAGGCACAACTTTTTGCGTTTGTAATTTTACCTGTGTTTATAAGGCAGCACTGAACACAGTTCCAGCTTGTCATAAATTCATTGTTGTTTTTTTTCATTGTTGAGTCAATTTCAGCACATCGAAAATGAAACAAATTGTTGCATTTGCTGCACGTGATTCCAATTTTCATCATTTTTTGCGCTTTCTACACTTTTTATTGACTAAAGAAGAATAGAATAGAATAGAATAGAATATTTCTATTCTATTCTTGCTTAGTCGATAAAAAGTGTAGAAAGTGGAATCACGCGCAGCAAATGCAACAATTCGTTTCATTTTCGATGTGCTGAAATTGACTCAACAGTGAAAGAAAATAACGAATTTATGACAAGCTGGAAGTGTGTTCAGTGCTGCCTTACAAACTCAGGTAAAATTACAAACGCAAAAAGTTGTGACTGTAAGTGCAAATTTTCGGGATTAGTTGAAGATTTAATAAGTGAAATTCAGTGTTTTTACATGAGCTAAGAACTGTTTCATTACTACTTGCCGCCATCTCAATATCTGTATCCTCTGTAGCTGTTTCTCGGTTGTGGGTGGAGGGATGGGGGTGTGCATGGATATTGCACAGGAAATCTCTTTGTGGACTGTATCTGTGGGTAGTGCCTGTTTCTGAAGGCCACTGTGAGACCTTCAGTATACTGGGTAAGGGAGCTCACATCACTCACTAACGCTGTCCCTGGGTGGCCGAGCTGTACGGGAGGGATTTTTTCTGTGGAAGGGATGGCAGCTGTCAAAATGCAGGTACTGTCAGGCGTGGCTTTATCGTGACAGAGGTGCGGATAGCGCCATCTGTGAGGAGGAAGTCAATGTCAAGGAAGGTGGCACACTGGGTTAGGGAGGATCCAGTGAAGTGGTTGGGAAAGAAAATGTTGAGGTTGTGAAGGAATGACAACAGGATGTCCTGACTCTGAGTCCAGATCGTGAACGAGCCTGAACCAGCCCAGTGTTAGGGATTTGGGAGGCTAGGAATGTTTCCCCTACATAGCTCATAAACAGGTTGGCATAGGAGGAGGATGCCACGCTTCTGAATGTGCCAACGATTTGTTTGTGTACCTTCCCTTCAGAGGAGAAGCTGTTGTGTGTTAGGCTATAGTTAGTAAGGTGAATGTGGAATGAGGTACTGGATATGGGGTGCAAAGGATGTTAGAAGAGGTAGCGTTCGATAGCATTGAGACCACGAGCGTGAGGAATTTTGGTGTGTATGGAAGTCGTGTCAACAGTGATAAGTAGTAATCCAGGAGATAAAGGGCTGGGGATGGTGGAGAGTTTGTGAAGGAAGCGGTTTGTATCTTTGATGTGGGAGGGCAACAAGTTGGAGGTGTCTGTCACTGAGTGCCAAAATTCTTTCAGTGGTAGCACAATAACCAGATACAATGGGGCGACCAGGATTATTGGGTTTCTGGATTTTGGAGAGCATGTAGGGAAAACATTCTGAGAAGGGCCTAAGGCTTTAAACAGAGATTAGTGTTTATGTTGGACTTCTGAGATGGGATCACTCTGGCAGAATTTATAGATGGAGTAGTCAGGAAATCGGCAGAGACATTCTGTCAGGTAGTCACTATGATTCATATCATGTTTGCAAGGACATGCCCTATCCCCCAGATCTAGCAGCTAACCCCCTCCCCAATTCTCCCACCAAGAAACAGATACCACCTTGGACTGGAACAGTTGAACCACAACTTTTGTCAGGGCTTTGATTATCTATCACCATCCCCCAAAATTAGGAACATCCTATCCAACATTCTTCCCACCTCTTCAAAATTTGTGTTCCATTGCCCACACAAACTGTTCAACATCCTAGTCCATCCCTATGCCACTTGTAATGGAACTGACAAGTATACTTCATTTTGTTACATTATACACTAATTAAAGTTGTGTTAAAAAGCTTAATATGATATTAGGATAGGTGTTGTGATCAATAATCAATATTGAAATTTTCAATGGGATTTTGGCCACTCGAGTCCTGGCCGTGGTTGAGTGCAGTGTCCAGGATTAAGACATTTATATATACACAGATTGACGAAATCTACGTCCTGCAGGAACCTAAAAAGAAAAAATACTATTTTCTTGTGTCTAATAACCATGTGGTGCAAAGAAGTGCAATACATGGAAGTAAAGGAAGACGAAACAAAACAGTAAAGTGAATTGACCACATGAGTGAAGCTCCACTGAAAAGATATGTACATTTGTGTAGTGCTTCTTTATTCCTTTTATTATTTTGTTTGTGAAATTTTACGAAAATGACCGTTGTAAAAGAGGAAAGTGGTGCTGAATTTAAGAAGGATTGTGAAAAATTGTTTCTCTCTGGGGACTTAGGCATGCTGATAAAAACGGAAGAAGAGTCATTCAAAGAAGCAGATAAAAGTTTAATTCATCAGAATTGTAGATGTTGTTGTTGTTGTTGTTGTCTTCAGTCATGTGACTGGTTTGATGCAGCTCTCCATGCTACTCTATCCTGTGCAAGCTTCTTCATCTCCCAGTACATACTGCAGCCTACATCCTTCTGAATCTGTTTAGTGTATTCATATCTTGGTCTCCCTTTACGATTTTTACCCTCCACGCTGCCCTCCAATACTAAATTGGTGATCCCTTGATGCCTCAGAACATGTCCTACCAACTGATCTCTTCTTCTAGTCAAGTTGTGCCACAAACTCCTCTTCTCCCCAATACTATTCAGTACCTCAGTACCTCCTCATTGGTTATGTGATCTACCCATCTAATCTTCAGCATTCTTTTGTAGCACCACATTTCGAAAGCCTCTATTCTCTTCTTGTCTAAACTATTTATCGTCCATGTTTCACTTCCATACATGGCTACACTCCATACAAATACTTTCAGAAATGACTTCCTGACGCTTAAATCTATACTCAATGTTAACAAATTTCTGTTCTTCAGAAACGCTTTCCTTGCCATTGCCAGTCTACATTTTATATCCTCTCTACTTCGACCATCATCAGTTCTTTTGCTCCCCAAATAGCAAAACTCCTTTACTACTTTAAGTGTCTCATTTCCTAATCTAATTCCCTCAGCATCACCCTACTTAATTCAACTACATTCCATTATCCTCATTTTGCTTTTGTTGATGTTCATCGTATATCCTTGTTTCAACACACTGTCCATTCCACTCAACACCTCTTCCAAGTTCTTTGCTGTCTCTGACAGACTTACAATGTCATTGGTGGACCTCAAAGTTTTTATTTCTTCTCCATGGATTTTAATACCTACTCCGAATTTTTCTTTTGTTTCCTTTACTGCTTGCTCAATATACAGATTGAACAACATTGGGGAGAGGCTACAACCCTGTCTCACTCCCTTCCCAACCACTGCTTCCCTTTCATGCCCCTCGACTCTTATAACTGCCATCTGGTTTCTGTACAAATTGTAAATAGCCTTTCGCTCCCTGTATTTTACCCCTGCCACATTCAGAATTTGAAAGAGAGTATTCCAGTCAACATTGTCAAAAGCTTTTTCTAAGCCTACAAATGCTAGGAATTAATCTACCTTCTAAAATAAGTCGTAGGGTCAGTATTGCCTCATGTGTTCCCATATTTCTATGGAATCCAAACTGATCTTCCCCGAGGTCAGCTTCTACCAGTTTTTCCATTCGTCTGTAAAGAATTCGCGTTAGTATATTGCAGCCGTGACCTATTAAACCGATAGTTCGGTAATTTTCACATCTGTCAACGGCTACTGTCTTTGGGATTGGAATTATTATATTCTTCTTGAAGTCTGAGGGTACTTCACCTGTCTCATACATCTTGCTCACCAGATGGTAGAGTTTTGTCGGGACTGGCTCTCCCAAGGCTGTCAGTACTTCTAATGGAATGTTGTCTATTCCCGGGGCCTTGTTTCAACTTAGATCTTTCAGTGCTCTGTCAAACTCTTCACGCAGTATCATATCTCCCATTTCATCTTCATCTACATCCTCTTCCACTTCTATAACATTGCCCTCGAGTACATCGCCCTTGTAGAGACCCTCTATATACTCCTTCTACCTTTCTGCTTACCCGACTTTGCTTAGAACTGGGTTTCCATCTGAGCTCTTGATATTCATACAAGTGGTTCTCTTTTCCCCAAAGGTCACTTTAATTTTCCTGTAGGAAGTATCTATCTTACCCCTGGTGAGATAAGCCTCTACATCCTTACATTTGTCCTCTAGCCATCCCCGCTTAGCCATTTTACACTTCCTGTCAATCACAATTTTGAGACGTTTGTATTCCTTTTTGCCTGCTTCATTTACTGCATTTTTATGTTTTCTCCTATCATCAATTAAATTCAATATTTCTTCTGTTACCCATGGATTTCTAGTAGCCCTCGTCTTTTTACGTACTTTATCCTCTGCTGCCTTCACTACTTCATCCCTCAAAGCTACCCATTCTTCTTCTACTGTATTTATTTCCCCCATTCCTGTCAATTGCTCCCTTATGCTCTCCCTGAAACTCTGTACAGCCTCTGGTTCTTTCAGTTTATCCAAGTCCCATCTCCTTAAATTCCCACCTTTTTGCAGTTTCTGCAGTTTTAATCTACAGTTCATAACCAATAGATTGTGGTCAGAGTCCACATCTGCCCCTGGAAATGTCTTACAATTTAAAACCTGGTTCCTAAATCTCTGTCTTACCATTATATAATCTATCAGAAATCTGTCAGTATCTCCAGGCTTCTTCCATGTATACAACCTTCTTTTATGATTCTTGAACCAAGTGTTAGCTATGATTAAGTTATGCTCTGTGCAAAATTCTACAAGGCGGCTTCCTCTTTCATTTCTTAGCCCCAATCCATATTCACCTACTAAGTTTCCTTCTCTCCCTTTTCCTACATTCGAATTCTAGTCACCCATGACTATTAAATTTTCGTCTCCCTTCACTATCTGAATAATTTCTTTTATCTCATCATACGTTTCTTCAATTTCTTCGTCACCTGCACAACTAGTTGGCATATAGACTTGTACTACTGTCATAGGCATCGGCTTCGTGTCTATCTTGGCCACAACAATGCGTTCTCTGTGCTATTTGTAGTAGCTTACCTGCATTCCTATTGTTTTATTCATTATTAAACCTAGTCCTGCATTACCCCTATCTGATTTTGTATTTATAACCCTGTATTCACCTGACCAAGAAGTCTTGTTCCTCCTGCCACTGAACTTCACTAATTCCCAATATATCCAACTTTAACCTATCCATTTCCCTTTTTAAATTTTCTAACCTACCTGCCCCAATAATGGATCTGACATTCCACACTCCGATCCGTAGAACGCCAGTTTTCTTTCTCCTGATAACTATTGGAGATGTCGGACATAAAATCAATGATACGAATGATGGAACTGTCATTAGCTTTAAATCAAACAGTTGCAGCATGCTTACAAGCTAATGAGGAACAATTACAATACATGAATCAGACAGTCGCGAACAGATTTTGGGTCATAAATGAGAAAGTATTTCATCTCGATTGAGTGATGAACAAAAAAATTGACAATGTCTAACTTTGGGGTAATAAACTTTGCAACGACATATCCGAGATAGACAAGAATCTTAGTGGGGCAGAAACAAAGATTTTGGGAGTAGAATGTAAAGTGGGAGGAGTAAGATCTAATTTTAATAACAAAATTCAATCTGTAAAAAATGAACTGGTCACAGACAGAGAGAAAAATGCAAAGTGTTTTGTTAATGTTAACAGACAAATAGATACAGTTTGTGTAAATGTAAAAGCTATAGCTGTAGATCCTGAAAGTAGAGTAGATTCAAAACTAACTGTTGTGAATGATAAAGTGGAAACAGTGAGTAACACAGTAAAGCTCCACGAGTTTGAAACTAAGACAAACATCAGTTAACTAGAAAGTACAATATCAGAGTTGAACTGTAAGTTTGAAATACTTAGCAATGATGTAGCTAACAAAATTTTTCTATGAACACATGTACCTTATTATCCAATATTCCAGTTGAAAACTTTTCTAATGAGTGTAGTTTACATCCTGTCGACTTTCTGCAGAGTTGCAGGGACAAATTTTTGCCTAATGTGAGTGAAAGTTTGAAAATTATTCCTGTAAAAGTTTTTTGGAGGGGGAATCTTTGTCATGGGCCAGTCAAAATTTTTATATGGACATGTTTTATACAGAATTTGAAACAGAGTTCTTAAAACGATCCTGATCTGAAATTGAACAAGCCAGGATAAAGAGCGAGTTCCTGAATGGACCAAATTATACGGAAACACAGGACTATGAAAAAGTTTTGTAAAAATCAATTGAAGAAACTTGTACATTTGATGAGCTCACACAGATTGATGCTTTAAAGAGAAGGTTGCCAACTGATGTGCAATGGGACCTAGTTTATGGACCAGATGACAACATTGAACAATTTCTAAACTATGGACAAACTAGGCAGAATTATAGACAGAGTGGGGAAACCAAAAACTATTTCAATCACACACTGAGAGGTGGGGGATCATAGTTGTGGAAATACTAATTTTAACAGAAGGGAAAGCAGTAGGTTTAACAACCATAATTTTCATCATAGGGAACAAAGTAGTCACAACAATAACAATTTCCATTAAAGGGAAAACTATAATTTCCATTCAAGAGGACATATGCGAACAAATGGAACAGAAATAATAACAGGGAGTTTGAAAACAGGAACAGGAATTCGCATGAACATAGTGACACCAGGAGTCAAAATGCTATGGGAAGTCATGAAGTAAAAATCTAGCATGCGCTCCACTGTCGGTCCACAAGGTAGGGGCAAAAAGCATAGATAATAGATGGACCAATAACAGTGACTACACTGTACCAAAAGATATATCTGAAGTAATAAGTAGTTATCTTATGAATGTGTACTACACTGTAAACGCAGTAGCTGTTAAGAATGACACCTGTTCCTCATCTAACACTAAAAATGCAGGTAAAAAGAATGAACACAATGGTTTTAATAAAGAGCCAGAGGACGTAATTGACTTAGTTGAATTTTATGTATGGGCTGAAACTTGTGGTTTGTCACAGGACCAGCAGGTTAACAATTTATATGATTTAGGAATTGAATCACTGATGAGGGAACCAGGTGAGCAAAGTGTTGACTCTGATTCAATGAGCAAAGAATTAAATACACTTCGGTGTGAAAGCAAAGTTGAAAGTTTTCAGGAGAGAAAGGTTGATGATTGTAGTATTTGGGAAAATGAAGATTTAATGGTACATGATGATGGTGAGAAATATTTTGTTTGTTTGAATGAGGAAATGGAAGCATCACGTATTGTGGGAGAAACTGATATGGATGTTGTAGATATATCCAAGTATGTTGTTAACAATTTAAGTAGTGTTAATGTCAGTGTCACAACCAATAGGTTCTGTAATCCAACGTCTTATGAAGGAACATGTGTAGATGATAAAGATTCTCTGAACAGAAAAACTGACTGTGCAAGTAGGCTACCATTTACAATGAACAAAGCTGAAGTATTTCTTCATAATATGTGGCTAAATAGTGATGCAATTAGAAATTATAGTAATTTTAGAAAAAATTATTCTTAATATGTCTCAAATTTTATATCCCAATTGTTGGCAAAATACTAATCATATAATTGTTGAACAACTGAAGAATAAATACCTGAGTGATGAACAATGTTATACTGATGAAAATGTTTGGATTAATTGAATTATCAATGCAAGTAACAGTGGTAATGATGTGTATGTTAATGTAATGACAGCAGGTAATAAAGGTGGCATTAATATAGGTAATTCTCATTCAGGAAGTCATTGTTTTAGTGAAGTTGAAAATGATTTGTTGTATGAATATGTTCAGTCTGAAAAAGGGGATGGCATATGTACTCCATTTATTAGAGTAAAAGTTGCTACCTGGGCAGGCAAGTGCCAGGAATATCTGCCATACTAAGCAAAAAGCTGAAGTGTGAGAAAGACTACATTGAAATCCTAGTCATTGGGGTGAAAATAAGATGTGCTACAGGAAAACATAGTACAACTGTGAAAAGTCAAATGTTGTCATCTTTTACAATTGAGGGAGTCACATTTACGCATGGATGCCTAATTATACCAGGACTCAGTGAGGACTGTATTCTTGGGATATTGTGAATTAGGAGCGTAGATGCAAGATTTGACTGGGGAGGACAAAAACTTATCATAACAACACCAAATGGGGTATATCTCCATCAAGTTTGTCAGATCAAATACAGTTTTGTGTAATGATAAATTTTATACTATAAATCTTGTAAAGGAGAAAAGATATGTTGACAAAGACATCACAGAACTAGACTGAAGTTAAGTAGATTTCAAAACACTTGTAAACACTATGATTTCAGAAGCTAGTGGTCTAAATGATGGGTAAAAACAGGAACTAGAGTCTTTGTTATGGGAATACAGTGACGTCTTTAGCAACATAGTTAGGCATTACCAATGTACTTTGCTAGTGACACGCCATGATCCATTTTTCATAAAAACTGTACAGTGTGCCCATTGCAAAACATACAGCGGTTGAGAAAGAATTACATAAGATGGAAGTGTGTGGCATTATTTAAAGGATTATCAGCACTTATAATAACCCACTCGTAGCTGTGTCAAAGACAGATGGTGGAGTGAGAATAGTTCTTGACTCCAGGATATAAAATTAATGTCAAGTCTAGACTTAACCTCAGGCTTTCACCAAGAACCTCTGGCACCCAACTTTAGGAAATACACCGCTTTTCTATACAATGGTCACTGCTATCAGTACTGTGTAGTCCCTTTCAGCTTGAACTCATCGATAGCTTTAGACCATGTGCAAGGGCAGGAATTTGTACCCAAATTAGTGATTTACGTAGATAACATTTTAGTGACTGGACAAGATTGGAATGGGCATGTTGGGCTTTAAAGACAGGTGTGTGAGAAACTTAGAAGAGGGGGAATGACACTAAAACTAGAACAGTGCAAATTTGCAGTACCTGAGTTAAAATTTTTGGGACATGTCATAACAGAAAAAGGAATTTTGGCGGATCCAGGCAAAATTAAAGCTATTTCAGAGTTTCCTATACCCCGTAACAGAAAACAACTGAAATCTTTTTATGGGCTATGTGAATTCTACACAAAATTTTTAAGTAAACAAAGCTTAAATGCACCCTGTCTAAGTAACTTATTAAAGAAGGACACTGTTTGGATATGGAGTAAAGATTGTCAAGAGGCTTTTGATAAAATAAAAAAAAGAACTGAATAAGCAGAACCTGTTACGCAGACCAGATTTCAGTTTACCTTTCTGTTTACATACTGACAGTTGTGATTACGGTTAGGTGCTGAATTACTTTAAAAAAAAAAAAAGTCAATAGTCAATGAGGAGACAGTTCATTCTACAATGGCATTTGCAAGCAGAATGTTATTGAAGCATGAAAAGAACTATACAGTCACATAAAAAGAGTTATTAGCCATACAGCGGTCATTTTCAAAATTCAGGACCTATTTACTTGGACATAAGGTAACAGTGTACTCTGATCATAAGGCCTGAAGCTATTTACAGGAATGCAAGCTCTATCATGATAGGCTAACAAGGTGGGCATTGTATTTACAACAATTCAACTTTGAAATTAAGTATATTAAAGGCTCTGACAACATAGTTGCAGATGCTTTATCAAGGCACCAGTAGGAGGAGAAACAGAAATTTTTGATCAGAATGAAGAAAACAAGTTTAAAATGAATATATTACATGGGGTTACAGATGAAAAAGTTGTTACATCATTGTGTGACAAAATCAGGAGGAGCCAGAACTGTGATACAAATTGGAAATTAATTAAGAGCTATTTAGGAAAAAAGAACTATGAAAAATTAGACAAGTTCTATTTAGGAGAACTGAGGAAGACTTGGACAATTGGAAACTATGCTGGCCTGAAGATGAAGCTGAGGAGTTAATTAGGTACACACGTGAGAGCTATGGTCATTGTGGCATTCAGAAATGTATGCAGAAATTACAAGAAAATATATAATTCTACAATATGGCCAAGATAGTTAGAAAAGAATTGTCAACTTGTGATAAGTGTCAACGAGTCAAAGTAAGTAACAGAAAATGTCAATGTGAAATGCAAAAAATTACTCTTGCACAACCTCTAGACTTAGTTGGTGTTCATTTCTATGGGTCTCTTCCAAGGAGTAGGAGTGGTCACTGTTACACTTTTGTCATGGTGGATGTATTTTCGAAACTAATCAAGTTGTATCCTGTCAGGAAAGCCACAGATAGTTACAAAAGTTGAAAAAGACCATTTCTTAAATGTTGTGAAACCAAAAGCAATCTTGTCGGATAACTGTTCACAGTTTTTGTCAAAAGTATGGAAAGTCTTTGTTGATAAACTGGGAATCAAACATGTTCAAATATCAGTATATAATCCACCATCAAAGCTAGCTGAGAGGTATATGTGCGTGATTGCTCATTTATGTCATACATATTGCAGTCATATACATCCTACATGGTACAACCATGTATGAGACTTTGAAGATGTCATGGACAGCTTGCAAATCCTTCCACAGGATTTTCACCATATGAATTTATGTTTCATCTAAAACCAGAAAACATTATCACTGAACTTGTAGAATTTCCACTGTGCACAATGATGACTATGCGTGAACGTGAAGCCATACTCAAAGAAACCATGATAAAACGGGGAAATTAGAAAAAGACGACACGATAGCAAGATCAAAGCAACCAAGTTTAAAGTTGCAGATTATGTTTTAGTAAAATCACATAAGAAATCAAAAATCTTAACTTCTGAAATAAAGAAATTCTTTGACATCTACACGGGTCCATTCGAGATTGTGGGAAATCCACACCTTAATGCTTCCCAGTTGGTGTATCCTAAATCAATGAAAGTTCTCGGGCTAAGGAATATTGTTTTGTTGAAATTGTATGAACAAAAGGGGTAAGACTATTCTGAGAAAGTTAAAAGGTGACTCAACAAAAGTTTTTCACTGGAAATTATGAAATTTTTATTATTTGTTTAAAATGTAATTTCAGTATGAAATGTTTGCAATGAATTTTCTTTGTGTAATATGCTTATCATGTTAGTTCTTGATATTTCTATATGTTTATGCAATTTGAACGATATTTGATAATGTGTGTAATTTTAGCTTGTGTAACCTTCTCACACCACACTCATTGAGACATCATTTAAAATGCAAACCACTAATCAGCGCTAAATCTGTCTCACAACAATTAACAGTTTCTTTAAATTTTTTAATCTTACAGGCAGAGTCCTAATTACTACACACCTAAGTTGTTGAAATGCCCCACTAAACAAGGGGGAGAATCGTTTTAAGTAAACAACATGAATTACTGTATATTTGTTTCTCAACCACTGCAAAGCATAGGTAGTAACATTTTTCTAAGTTTGATTATATACATATCATCCTAATACTTTCAAACAACCATGAACCTACACATGCACTTTTACTGTGAATATGAACTCTTGTAACAGACTGACTATAGCTTTACTTTTGAAAACAATTTAATTTTTTGTTTATCCTTGGTGTAGGTGTTATAGTTTGTGATAAGACATTTTACACCCAAAATGTTAACGCATTTGTATTACAACTTTATTGAATTTATTGTTAGTTTTTTTTGTTAGTTCAGTTAGTTTCCTTTTTGGACGAGTCCATACCTTTGTAGTATTACTCAGACAGATCCTGTAAACTTCTCTCACTAGATAAACATTACCAGAAGGATAAATATGTATCCTAACCATGTACTTACACACATATATTATGTAACCAAAAGGTGACCTCTGTATTTTATTTTTAGATAACATGGCATTATAATCAACGATGCAATACAAACAGCTAAGCTGTAGAAATGGACTTGCTGCAGTACAAACAGAAATCAAACTTTTAAGGGAGGTCAGCTAAGTGCAGATGGATAATGTGGGACATTACTGTGAGTAGCAAGTAAAGTGGTCAACAAAACAAAGTAAATCAAACCAACAGTCAAACGTTACAACCTTTCAACGGTTTAATGTGAAGTGCTACGACATTATGGACTCGTCTAAGTGAAAACTGTAAATATTCTTTTGTATTTCATTTACCTTAAAATTAACAATCGTATGTTTTCCTTTACTTTGTGTAACACAATTTCAGTGTTAAACCTAATGTCATGCCAATTGCTATGGGCAGCAAGTTAGCAAAATTCAAAGAAAACAGTCCTACCAAAAATTTTAATTTATTTAAAATCATGTTCTTGGCAGTTCCATTATTCTGGTGTCAGAATTTTGTTCGCATGTTCATACTTACAAAATTCTTGGGGGGCTATTGAAATGGAACTGACAAATAGACCTTATTTTGTTACATTATACGCTAATAAAAGTTGTGTTAAAAATCGTTTGCTTAATACGATATTATGATAGGTGTTGCGATCAATAATCGATATTGAAATTGTATGTTCTTTGTTGCTATGACTCTGATCTTTGGCGAGCAACGGGATTTTGGCCACTCGAGTTCTGGCTGCAGTCAAGTGTAGTCGTATTCAAATGTGTGGTTTTTTTCTTCTTCTTCTCTTCTTCTTCTTTTTTTTTTTTTTTTTCAAACAAACTATGGAATCATGCGTCATGATTTGGTTGGTCCAGTGATAAACAAAAACCCACACCTTTTCTTGCACCCAGAGCATCAGAGAAATCATTGCCTAGACAACGAGAAGCCATATGAACAACGCAGACTCAGCAGCATCTACACAGGAGACACCATGGCCAGCTCTACAAAATACTATTTAGCCATTAGCCACACCATAATAGTGTCCTTATGGAAATAACTTTTGCAGCACAGTAGAGAGAGGGTCATGATACACTCCCAAACTCAACCTCTAGCCACAGGAATATGATCCCTGTGGACCAACCAGGTGCAAGACCTGCCAAATCCACCCACCAACCTCTTCTTGAGGGTGTCTACGTGGACAAGAAAAAAAAGTTCCCGGATTTTTCCCGGATTTCCCGGTTAAAAACACAATTTCTCCCGGATGAAATTGCATATAAAGCAGGTGAAAATACATCCGGGTTAAGTAACAGTATACTTTCCCACGGAGCTATAAAATGTATCAGTCCTTTGAATCGTAAAGGTCTTATACCGGCGGAGGACGTCCCACCACTTTAGGAAACGAAATCCTGGAAAAACAATGTGTTTGGAAAATTGTTTGATGCGAGACAATTATTTTGATATTGCGAAAGTATTTACACAAATTCCACAAATTATAGCACGGTAGCTTCCGAAACTCCAAAATAGAGATTGCGTTGAGCGATGCACTTTTGTCAGCCAGTCATAGCTCATGTCACGTGACCTCGCTAGCGAATGATGGCAGTTATTCATAGTACGAGGCCTACGAGAATGACAGGCCGCGGCACCTACGAGAAAGACAGGCCACGGCGGATACGTTACGAAGTTACGCCGAACTCGCTCAACTCAGCTAAGTGCGTTTCTACACCGGTTAACTCGTAAGCAGATGTGTATGTACGAACGAGAATTGCATCGTCTACTGGCATCCACTGTTATTAATCCTACAATGATAGGAAGTCCGTAGGCCTACTAACAGGCTCTAATTTGGCAATTAAAATCATGCCAAAATGATTATCAGTTGCGTAGAAAAGTCGAAGTGTTCTGGCATGAAGAGACTTGTGACGTTGCTCAGTAACACATTATGCACATTTTTTTGAAGGTCAATTACACTTTTTGGCATTGATTGCATAATATTTTATCTATGAAAGAACAACATTAAATACGAAAACTAACCTGAAGCTTGGTCTTTTTTTAGCGTGTGTTACATGTTAAGTCATATCAAATACAAATGTGCCGGTAAAATTTTAAATAGTGGCATAAATGACTTATCTTCTGATGGAAATTTACTTTGAAAGTAACGCATCTCAAGCCACTATTCGTAATATTTTCTGGTGATCTGTTAGAAATTTAAACAATTGTGATGTCACGCACATTGAATGCACGTTAGTTGTTACGGATGTACTGCATAATCTTCGACCTAAAGCCTTTGACACTTTTTGGTGTCGGCAAACTGGTCTGTGCATTGTGTAAATTACCCATTTTCTACCCAACTAAACTTTTATTTTGGTGTTATTCTCTGATTTATGTTTTATTGCTGCAGTATTATTCAGCAGTAGTGGACTAAAGTTCTTTGTCAGCGTATCTGATCTTACACGTCAAACATACAAAACTAACTGAAATCTAAAACAATGAAAAATCCCGGAATTCTAAAAAATTCCCGGGTTTTTCCCGAATTTGTCCCAGATAAAAAAATTCCTGGGTTTTTCCCGGATCTCCCGGGCCGTATACACCCTGTTCTTATTTCCAGTCTTGCAAAGGCTTATCCTACCCATCAGTGGTTGGGCCACCTGTGAAAGCAGCCATGTCATTTACCAGCTCTGCTGCAATCATTGCTCAGCTTTTTATACCGGTATGATTACCAACTAGCTATCAATCAGGATGAATGGCCACCACTAAAGTATGGCCAAGAGCAAAGTGAACCACCCTGTGGCAGAACAAGCAGCTGTACATAACAGGCTTGATTTCAATGGCTGCTTCACAACCGAGTCCATCTGGATCCTTCCATCCACCACTAGCTTTTCTCAACTGTGTAGACGGGAGTTACTCTTAGAACACATTCTACCCTTCCAAAAACAATCTGGTCTCAACCTACAGTGACCTTCTTTCTATCCCCACACCCTCCACCCAACTGATCCCACGCCCTCTGTCCAGTCATTACCTCACAATTTACCACCTGCACCCTCATTTCTCACTGTATATTCCTCTCGTCAGTACACCCCCTCCCCCCATCATCCCCTCAACAGCCTTCCAACGCTGCAGTAGAGCTGATTCCTCTTCCCTCAACTGTACCCTGTTATCCCTCCCCCCTTTTCACCATGCTCCAGACTGCTGCTCCCATTTGATGCATTTCTGTTGCACTATGGTTAGAACAGCCAGAGAGAGCAGTCATGAGTTTGTGCATATGAGGTATGCCTCCTCATATGAATGTGTGTGCATTTTTATTTTCTGAAGACGGCTTTGGCCAAAAGCTTATACTAAGCCTTTTTAGCATGCCTTTCCACAACTAAAAGTGTTCTTTAGGGTGTGAGTGGCGATCTATACTTTTAATAATATTGTCTATATTTACAAGAGTGATTTTTTAGTTGACTGAGGCTATCAACTACTTGCTGCCCTAAGGCATGTTAATATAGAGTGGCACAGCTAATTAAGTGCATTAAAATGCCCTACAAATAGAAATTCCTGGACTAGTTGTGAAAAAAGACTAGATAGATAGAGAGAAAACTCTATCCAGCACTATATTAGGTGATGGGTAAATATCATATAGTGTAATACTGAATAGGATGTGCAGCTGGTTTAAAAATCGTGCATGTACTCAAAAGCAGATTGGTCTTACCTCCACAAATCTTTTGAACCCACTCAAATCCATTGCATTATAAGCATGATTTGTCACTGACATTTTTAATGTCCCTTTTCCTTCTGTGTGCTGGAGAATCCGAATGAAAAAATTGAGCACAGAAAACTTTTGAGTACCCTCTAGCTGACCTGAATATTCATAATACAGCCATCATCTAATGTAAGGCATCTTGTGGTTGGCTTTTTTGGACTCATCCTTTGATATTTCATCTTAGCTTCCCTGCAATTTTCTCCTTCCTATTTGCTGGAGTTGAGACTAGGGATGTGGTGCAATGTTTCCTGTTGATTCAGTTCTAACAGGTGTCAAAGCTTTATTAATTGTTTTGCTGATAGCTGCAACTCGGTTTTGGTTAGCAACAGACTCATTTGCAGCTCCAGTTCTATAGGTGCGCATGAATGAACTCTCATTTGCTCATCGGCTCTGGTATGTGTGATCTTACTCTGAATCTATTAAATCCAGCTTTAATGTCACACAGCAAGTATGGTGAGAGCATCATCATTTAATTTTTTCTCTATTCTCTTAAGTGCCATTTAACTGACAAATTACATTTTGGACTTCAATGATTTTCACTATTCCTGATAAATCTATGCGGTGTCTGTGTGGATAATGTCACTACGTGTTCATTTGTTTCGTCAGTCATTCATTCATTCACTGTATTCTACAGATCACACCCAGAAGGGAGAACACTCTTGGATGCAGAAGGTGTCAAGATACATGTTAATGTGAGACAAAAACATCACAGAAACTTAATTTGTATACTGTTTCAACTATAAACTATCACCACACTCCTTAATGCCACTCACAGTTACACCATCTAAATTTAATTGAGAGCATAAGAAAACCTGCTACTTTTAAAAAAGCGGTTGCCTCCTCAGTTATATGATACATAGTTACTGTTTATCTGCTATTAGTAGCTAAATATTTACTTTATTACTGTAGTATTTAAAAAAAGTGCCTATAAAAACTGACTCTTATAGATAGTACATATTGTCTGTTACACAGCTTAATGAAAAGTACTTCTACTTGCTAAATAGCTAATAGAAATTGTAAATTCCTGAATGTAGATATCCAAACAATTTGTAGAAAAAGTCATTAATAAGTTATGCCATTGTTCTTTTACTGGTAGGGATTCCTAGTTTCTTACTGTACATAGACAGAAGCTTTTTGAATACCTTACCAATAGTGTTCGTAACACCAGTCTGAATCCTGAACAAGGAAGCAAAGTCCACATGAAAACATATTAAAAGACATCTTCTATACACCATGAGCTGCACTAGAAATGTTTTGTTTGCCAAAACTAGTTTTCAGGTTTATAATACATGATCAGTGGCATATGGTACAGAGAAACAGACAACTATGTTCACTAACATAGTACACAGTTAGTTATATATATTACTGCTGTCAAATTTTAGGCAGCGACTATTCTTGATAATGTTTTATATAACTGTTATATACAGTAAACATGGAACTAACAGGTCATGGACTCTACAATAGCTGTCTTTTACTATTTCTAAGATCACTAAGATATGTCTGCTAGATGCATTCATGTATAAATTACAATTTTTGACAACTGGCATGTGAAGGTAGAATACACAAAAGATATAAGACTGCAAAATAATCCAACACATCATGTCACATTAGACAATTTTTACATGCAGGATGTAGACTCCAAGCCAAACTTATTCAGTTAAAACATTGTTGAAATTTTGTATATACATCTTATTCTGTAACTCAATTTGTTCATTAAGCATATTGTCTTGTTGTTTTTCATTTGTATGAATACTTCAATTTCTTCTAGAATATTTAATAAGGTGCCTTTTTGTGCTTTGTGGGAAATGGTGATGTTTTGTTAATGTCATTAGCAGGATGCCTGTATTCTCTTCAGTGAGCATTGAATGCAGAGGAATTGGCTTCTAACATTAGTTATGTTCTCTAAATCTTTTTTTTTTTTTGAAGCTCTTCCCTTTTTGCCCCACATAAATTTATCACAATCACTACATGTTACTTTATACACCCCTAGGCAACTGAAGCCTTCACAGACTGTAATTGTCCTCCCAACCTTGTGCAAAAACAAATCTCCCACACCTTATCTTTCCAGTCTCACGCCACCTCCCAAAGTACCACTGTCCGGTCACAGAGGAGGATTCCCTCAAAACTCAGTACCACCCAGGACTGGAACAACCGAATTACATTCTCCGCCAGGGTTTCGACTATCTCTCACTGTGCCCTGAAATGAGAAATATCCTGCCCACTATCCTTCCCACCCCTCCCACAGTGGTATTCCACCGTCCACACAATATACTCGTCCATCCCTACACAACCCTTGCTCCCGACCCCAAACCTCAATAGCTGGTACCCCTGTAATAGACCTAGTTGTAAAACCTGTATCATACATCCTCCCACCACCACCTACTCCAGTCTGGTCACAAACGTCACCTATCCCATCAAAGACAGGGCTACATACGAAACCAGTCACGTGATCTACGAGCTAAGCTGCGGCCACTGTGCTGCATTCTTCGTGGGCACGACAACCGACAAGCTGCCTGTCGGCACGTATGGCCACTGACAAACTGTGTCCGAGAAACGAGTGGACCACCATGTTGCCGAGCATCCTGCCAAACGTGACATCCTTCATTTCAACAATGATTGCTTCTCAGCCTGTACCATACGGATCCTTCCCACCGAGACCAGCTTTTCTCACTTGCACTGGTCGGAACTCTCCTGCATGCCCGTAACCCTCCTGGCCTCAACCTCTGTTAGTCACTGTCCTCGCCCAATCGGCCCCTTCCCTGTTCCCATTCCAGCAGTACACAGCCCCCATTCCACCATCACAGCCAGTCTTGTTACTTCTCTCCTTTCCCACCACCCCTCCCCCTACCCAGCACTTCACTGTCTGCCACTCCTACCCTACTATCCCTCCCCTTCCCAGCCTCCTCCATACCCCCACTCAGTCACCACTCACATCGTGCACCGGTGCTGCTGCTCGCAGTGTGGCCTCTGTTGCACAGGACTTCTGTCAGGTATGTGCGAGTTGCATTTGCGTGAGTGTGTACGTATGGGGGTGTGTGTGTCTGTCATCTATTTTTGACAAACGTCTTACTGGCCGAAAGCTTCATTTGTGACAGTCTTCTTGTTGTGCTTATCTGCAACTCAGTGTCTCCGCTGTATGGTGAGTAGAAACTTTCCTTTTTATAATATTGTTTATACACCCCTAACATGTTATATATTTGCCTCTTATCAATAATGTGCATAAAAGAGATCTTACATTGTTCTCTGTTCTGAAGCTGATTTGCAGTCTAGTTTTTCAAAACGAATGACTCATTTTGTCAGAAATGTGATCCCAGTACAGTAATGTTATAAACTTACCTTTTTCTACTTGCTTGCTCTTTTCTAATGTAATCTGACTTCTACTCCTACTATGTTCTTTTTGGTTTTTTTGTGTGTGTGTGTGTGTGTGTGTGTGTGTGTGTGTGTGTGTGTGTGTGTGTGTGTGTGTGTGTGTTTTGGGCCTTAGCCAATGTGAGAGGCTACCTTCTCCAGTGTATGTAATTTAGCATTAATACCTTGTTTATAGGGTATTTGATTAACATGTCAATTGCTGAGTGGCAAAATAACTGTTTATAGGATTGTGGATGGTAATAACAGCTGTGAGTTATGCAGTCAGATGTAGTGGGTTTCCGGAATATGTTGAAAAGGTGGGTACCTCCTTCTCTTTTAACTGTGAGGTCCAAAAAGTCAGTACTCCCATTTTCTACATGTTCTATGGTGATGGTAATGTTCTTATGTAACTCACTAAGTCATTGGTAACACGTATTAGCTTCCTCAAGAGTGCCATCAAACAAGATTAGTGCATCGTCTCTATAACGGCAACAGTATATGACTTTTTAGTCAGGTCTTCCCCCCCGCCTCCCCCCGGGGGTTAGAACAGGCCCGTGGTATTCCTGCCTGTCATAAGAGGCAACTAAAAGGTGGCTCGCACATTTCAGCCTTTATGTGATGGTCCCCTGCAGGGTTTGACCTCCATATTTCCAAATTTTCCTGAAGAGCGAGCCAATTAGCGAAGGGCACCTTACATGGTGCATCGTGTCCACAGTATGTCGAGATCTTTAGCCCAATTTCTCATCGTCGAATTGCAGTCATGCTCATTCTCCATCTCTCGGGTGAGCATATATTTCTGGGTGCGGTTTCTGCCACGCACTATGCAGTGTCGTTTTCTGCACCGCCGCCGCCGATGACCGTAGGCTTCTTTGCACCTGATATCCGACACGGTAGCCAGTCCGTTGTGGTGGGGTCGCCATGTACCCAGTTGGTTGTAGCCGCCTGACAACACAGGGATCGCTCTGCTGATGCCTCTGCCATTAACTCCCCACGTATGCCAAGGAGTAGATGCCTCTCTCCCTGGGGCATCGGGCTCACAGCAACGGCCATCCTGCGAGGTGGCCTGCTGCTGCTGGGTGGTGCCTGTGGGGAGGGGGCTAGGTCAGAGTGGGTGGCATCAGGGGGGATGACGACACGTACATCTTCTCTTGCTGGTGGCCAGCTGCCAGCAGTCTCTAAGCGTTCTAGGGGTCACTTTAATGCAAACACATATGACCCCAAATCGTTTCCCTCTCTGGCCACACGAAGGGAGGAATGAAAGGCAAAGAATGGCAGCGAAGCGTATTTGCCCCGCTACCTAGTATGTATGAGAGCTGATGGGGAATCCTTTGTGTCCATGAACCCTCAGTTCTTTGTAAAGCATTTAGAGGACAAGTTTGGGGAGGTGGAGGGCTTGTCTAAAATGCACTCAGGTCAGTTTTGATAAAAACAGCATCCTCTGCCCAGTCACGGGCATTTCGTGCTTGTGACATGTTGGGGGATGTTTCAGTTACCATCGTGCCCCATAAAAGTTTAAATATGGTCCTGGGTATTATATTCCACAGGGACCTTTCCTTGCAGTCTCATGATGAGCTGTGTGCCAATTTAGAGTGGCGAGGTGGTCATTTCGTCCGGCACGTTCATCGGGGTCCGTGGGATAATCAGGTTGCCACCGGTGCCTTCATCTTGGGCTTCGATGGTGATACATTGCCTGAGAAGATCGAGGTGATGGTCTACCGCTGTAATGTCAAGCCCTATATCACTCCCTCGATGCAGTGCTTTAAGGGCTGGAAGTTCAGCCATATGTCTTCCCACTGTACTTCCAGCCTCACATGTCAAGGTTGCGGATGTCCATCAAATCCCAAAACACCATGTGCCCCGCCTCCCATCTGCGTCAACTGCAGAGAGCTTCATTCACAGTGCTTGCCGGACTGGAGGATTTTACAGAAAGAGCAGAAAATCATGGAATATAAGACCCTGGACCGACTGACCTAGACTGAGGCCAAGAGGAAATACAAATGACTCCATCCCATGTGAATGACTTCCTCTTATGCCACCACTACAACAACAGTGATAGTTCCATCAGTTCAGCGAATTCCAGTCAGCTCCCCGAGCCATAAGACTACACCTGCCCCCTTGACCGTGGGGGGCACTACCCTCCCTGTTGCTCCTGCACCACCTACTTCAGGAACAAACCCCCCACCCATTGGGAACGTCCGTCCCCACTTCTAAGCCGGAGAAGCATCAAACTTCTTTCGCTCCTCTCGCTCAAAAGGGGTCCCTAGGGTCCCCCCCTTCCCAGGTTTCCACCAGTGGGAAGGATGATGCCCACCAGTAGCATAAGTGCCCACAAGCAGCTGGTCATAGAGCTTCACGATCTTCCTCAGTCCTGGAGACTGAATCAGTGAAACACTCCCAGCCAGTGAAACACTCCCAGCCAATGAAACCCAAGGAGCAGTGAGGACAGTCCAAGAAGAAGACCTCTAAGTCCAAGGAACTTGCGGTGACAACCACTCCACTGCAATCTACAAGCTCTGCATCTGAGGATGGGGTGGAGATTCTGGCATCCACTGAGGACCTAGATCTCACTGGAGCCTCAGACACCATGGAAGTCGATTGCACGGGTACGCAATCGGTGGCAGCAGGTGCTCCACCCTCTGAGACTATCGGGGTTATTATAAGATGGTGGTGGTGAGTGTTTAACGTCCCGTCGACAACGAGGTCATTAGAGACGGAGCGCAAGCTCGGGTTAGGGAAGGATTGGGAAGGAAATCGGCCGTGCCCTTTCAAAGGAACCATCCCGGCATTTGCCTGAAACGATTTAGGGAAATCACGGAAAACCTAAATCAGGATGGCTGGAGACGGGATTGAACCGTCGTCCTCCCGAATGCGAGTCCAGTGTGCTAACCACTGCGCCACCTCGCTCGGTTATTATAAGAATCAAGCAGCTTACGAGAGGGTATCTGGTGGAGTCAGTGTCTATGTCCTTAACTCTCTTCAAACAACTTTACAGGCTGTCGGTGTTCAGGTGTGGATGCCTCAGGCTGTTACTGTCTGTGGTCTCTATCTTCCACCAGATGGTGATGTCCCACAGCATGTATTGACTGTGCTGACAGCCCAATTGCCACCACCTTTTCTGTTATTGGGTGACTTTATTGCCCATAAACCTTTGTGAGGTGGATTGGTGGCAACAGGCCGAGGCACTGTCGTTGAGCAAGTGTTGGCACAGCTCGACCTTTCTCTTTTAAATAATGGTGCCTCCACACATTTCAGTGTGGTGCATGGCACATACTCAGCCATCGACCTTTTGGTCTGCCGCCCTTGCCTTCTACTGTTTGTCCAATGGAGTGTGCATGATGACTTGGGCAGTAGTGACCACTTTCCGAGCTTTCTGTCACTGCCCCAGCGTCACTCACCTGGGCGCCATCCCAGATGGGCTTTGAATAAGGCTGGCTGGGACTCATTCGCCTCAATTGCCACTCTTGTGCCTCTTTCTCATGGCGCCATTGATGTGGTGGTTCACACGGTCACCAGTGGCATCATTTCTGCCGTGGAATCTGCAATTCCCTGTTCTTCCGGCTCTGCGCCTTGGTGGTCACCGGAGATCGCTGAGGTGATTAGAGATCGTTGGCAGGCCCTCCAGCATCATAAGCGGCACCCATCATTGGAACACCTCATTACCTGTAAACGGCTCCGTGCCCGAGCGCAACGCCTTATTTGCTGATGGAAGCAAGAGTGCTGGGAACGGTATGTCTCCACCACTGGCACCCGTACCTCTCCATCGCAGGTTTGGTGCAAGATTAGGCGACTATGGGTATCAGACACCCATCAGTGTACCTGGGCTTTCCCTAAATGGAGCAGTCTGAACTGAATCAGACACGATTGCAAAACTCTTAGCAGAGGATTATGCTCAGAGTTCTGCTTCTATGAATTACCCACTGGCCTTCTGTTCCCTGAAAGAGAGGTTGGAAAGTCAGAGCCCTTCATTCTATATGCGCCACCCCAAATCGTACAATGCTCCATTGAGTGAGCGGGAATTCCAAAGTGCCCTAGCCGCTTGCCCTGATATGGCTCCCAGATTGGATCGCATCCACTATCAGATGCTCAAACATCTCTCGGTGAACTGCCAGCGACACCTTCTCGACCTTTTCAAATGTATCTGGGTTGAGGGTGAGTTCTCCTCTCAATGGCAGGAAAGCATTATCATCCCAGTGTTGAAGCCTGGCAAGAACCTCCTGGAGGTGGACAGCTAGCGCCCCATTAGCCTCACCAACATTAATGTGCTAGTTACTCGAATGCATGGTGAGCCGGAGGTTGAGTTGGCTACTTGAGTCTCAGGGCTTTCTGGCTCTGTCCCGGGGTGGGTTCCTTAAGGGTCACTCTGCCATCGATAATCTAGTCTGACCGGAGTTTGCCATCTGCACAGCATTTGCCCGCCGTGAGCATCTGGTTGCCATCTTCTTTGACATGCAGAAGGGATACGATACGATGTGGTGAAATCACATCCTCACCACGGTTCATGGGTGGGGTCTTAGGGGCCTGCTCCTGCTTTTTACTCAAAATTTTTTGTCACTTTGCTCCTTCCACGTGCAAGTTGGTTCCTCCCATAGTTCCTCCCGAGTCCAGAAGAATGGGGTCCTGCAAGGCTGTCTTGAGTGTCTGCCTCTTTTTAGTTGCTATCAATGGGCTAGCTGCAGTTGACTGCGAACCTCTTGCCATGGTGGAGACGCATTGGTTTTTGGGCTTGCTTTTTGATGCCCAGTCGACTTGGCTCCCTCATATTTGGCAGCTTAAACAAATGTTGTGGCGCCATCTTAACACTCTTTATTGCTTGAGTCACACCAGCTGGGGTGCCGATTGGTCTACCCTTCCACGACTGTATCAGGTGTTGATTCAGTCTCGTCTCAACTATGGGAGGCTGGCTTACAGTTCGGCATCACCTTCCGCATAGCAGTTGCTCGACCCCATACTTTCACTGCGGGATCCGACTCCCAACTGGAGCTATCTGCACAAGCCCTATAAACAGCCTTCTTGTAGAGGCTGGTGCCCTTCCATTGCGACTACTGGCCGCTTATGCTGCACATGTTTGTAGCTTGCCTGGGGATCCAAATTACCATCTCATGTTCCCCAACTCCGTCATCCAACTTCGAGAATGGTGGCCCCAGTCAGGGTGTACAATCATGGTTTGCGTCCGGGCTCCTCTCTCTGGGCCTGAGTTTTTCCCTCTCTCTTTTCCGGGTCCATATACATAGACCCCTGTGGTGTGTGCCCCACCCATGCCTTCGGCTGGATTTGGCACAGGGCCCAAAGGACTCAGTCCCTCCTGAGCCCTCCACCACCGCTTTCTTTCCATCCTTGCCGCATTTGACGGCTCTGACGTGGTCTATACCGACGGTTCGATGGTCGCTGGTCATGTGGGTTATGCTCTTACTCTTGGGGATCATTCTGAACAATGCTCATTGCCGGCTGGCTGCAGTGTTTTCACTGCCGAGCTGGTCTCTTGCGCCCTAGAATATATCTGCTCATGCTCAGGTGAATCCTTCGTTATCTGTAGTGACTCCCTGCGCGGTTTACAAGCTATCGACCAATGTCTTCCTCACTCTCATCTGGCGATGGCTATCCAGGAGTCCATCCGTACTCTTGCTCATTGCGGATGCTCCGTGGTTTTTATGTGAACCCGAGGACATGCAAGCATCCTCGGTAATGAACGTGTTGACACAGCCAAACAGGCTGTCGGTGCACTGGCTTTGGAGATTGGCCTTTCGGAGTGTGATCTCCGTTCAATTATTCGGCAGAAGGTCCTTGGTACCTGGCATGATGAATGGTGCACCCCACCTTCACCCAACAAACTTCGGATTGTCAAGGAGACTACCGGTGTGTGGCACTCCTCTTTGTGGGCCTCTCGCAAGGACTCTGTTGTACTCTGCCGGCTGCACATTGGCCACACCTGGATGACGCACGTTTATTTATTGCACCGAAAGGACCCACCTCTCTGTCGCTGTGGTTCAGCATTGAGTGGTCCACATTTTGTTGGACTGTCCGCTTTTAACTGCACTCAGGCAGAAGTTTGTGCTGCCCGATATGCTCCCTGCAATTTTAAAGGATGATGCTCCCATGGCAGGCTTAGTTTTGAGTTATATCCACGCAGGGGGCTTTTATCGCTCGATTTGAGGGTTTGTCTCTTTCTTTTGTGTTGAGTCTGGCCTTTGGTATATGGTTTTAGATTGGGCTTTTTAATGTGTCTCTTGGTGTTTGGCTTTTCCTTTTTTTGTTTCCATGGTTGGCAAACCACTGTAACACTGTGTGTTTTTAATTCCTCTTTTCTGGTCTTTGTCTATGTCTTTCTTGTTCCGTATCATCCCTTGTCACCTCCACTGCTTGTTTTTGTTCCTTGTGGGTATTCCACAATCGTGGAAAAAGGGACCAATGGCCTTTGTAGACTAGTCCCTTCAACCTCCACAAACCAACCAACCAGTCAGGACACTGGAATTTTGAAAAAAAATTGTTTTTGATATGATCTAAAAATGTGTTCCTGACAGGCAGTTCCCCATAGGTAGGCCTTCTGTTTGTTCATGGGAAAATAGTTCTGTGGCAGAACTAATTCAGTTAGGTCATGTGATTCATCACTTTTTTAAATTCATTTTATTGAATACTGAATAAGTTCATTTTTGATAATGGATACAGTTTCAGCTATCAGGATGTTGGTGTACATATTAGTGACATCTAATGAGAAGAATCTGCCATTAGTTGATCTGATTTATCGGTTCTACTGAGTTTTTAATTGTGAACATTTTCTCAGACAGATAATTGTGGTTAATGATAAGCTTCAGTTTTTTGCTTAATAAATATATTGTATTGTTGATACAATTACAACTGGTCTGACAGGGCCATGTTCTTTGTGAATCTTGGATTGGGATCACAGTTTGGGTCATTTTCTCTATTAGTAAGCAGAAATCTACACATGGGTAGAGCTTTCTACGCTCATGCTTGATATTTATTATTGAGATCCCTATTGATATGCATAAGCCATTTGTATTGAAGAAGAGTATGGTTTTGGATATATTCCGTTTTTTGTTTTTCATAAGAACAACTGTATTCTATTCATTTGCCTCGCCATAGTATTATGGGCAATTCATTTTTGTTAATATTATGTGAACTCTGCAATAACATTTGCTTTCATTTTTTATGTATATTATTTTTGCTGTATCTGTCAATAGTCTTGGCTGCTTTGCTTGTAATACTATTCTGTTCAACAATTGGGATTTTTGGGCCATCTGATGCTACTTTAATATGGCCTATCATAGATACAATATTACTGGATTTTGGTTCGTGAGCTGATTTATAGCTAAATCCCTGACATAGTAAGCTGTGTTTTTTTGCACTCAGGTCTACACTTGATGGTTTGACAGCTCTGTCATAAAACTTTAAATTATTAATGCTATTCTTTTTTTCTAAGCATTATTGTTAAATAAGAGTGCTTGAAATTTCTTTTGGTGTCTCTTTCTGATCTCTTGCCATCATTTTTCTACAAAATTGTTGACTGCTCTTAAAGTGACACTGATCTGTAGTTTAAATAATTATATGGCTGCATCTCACAAATATATATAATTATGATCTTAGAAAGAACAAATGACACCTATTTTAGACTCCTTGACTTGTCAGTTCCATGTTTACTCTACACGTCACACATTATGAAGAATAATCACGGCCTAAAGTTTGACAGCAGTAATTAATGTACATAACAAACAGTGTGCTATATTATGAAAAGGAAAGTCGTCACTTACCAGAAGAGCTTCTGTAAAGTTTGGAAGGTAGGAGACGAGATACTGGCAGAAGTAAAGCTGTGAGTACCGGGCGTGAGTTGTGCTTCGGTAGCTCAGATGGTAGAGCACTTGCCCGCGAAAGGCAAAGGTCCCGAGTTCGAGTCTCGGTTGGGCACACAGTTTTAATCTGCCAGGAAGTTTCATATCAGCGCACACACCGCTGCAGAGTGAAAATCTCATTCTGTTCTACCCATTCTTCTTCTACTGTATTTCTTTCCCCCATTCCTGTCAGTTGTTCCCTTATGCTCTCCATGAAACTCTGTAAAACCTCTGGTTTAGTCAGTTTATCCAGGTCCCAGCTCCTTAAATTCCCGCCTTTCTGGAGTTTCTTCAGTTTTAATCTACAGTTCATGATCAATAGATTGTGGTCAGAGTCCACATCTGCCCCTGGAAATGTTTTCCAATTTAAAACCTGGTTCCTAAATCTCTGTCTTACCATTATATAATTTACCTGGAAGCTTCTAGTATCTCCAGGGTTCTTCCATGTATACAACCTTCTTTCATGATTCTTGAGCCAAGTGTTAACTATGATTAAGTTATGCTCTGTGCAAAATTCTACCAGGCGGCTTCCTCTCATTTCTTAGCCCTAGTCCATATTCACCTACTATGTGTCCTTCTCTCCCTTTTCCTACTATCTAATTCCAGTCACCCATGACTATTAAATTTTCGTCTCCCTTCACTACCTGAATAATTTCTATTATCTCATGATACATTTCATCAATTTTTTCATCATCTGCACAGCCAGTTGGCATATAATCTTGTACTACTGTAGTAGGTGTGGGATTCGTGTCTATCTTGGGCACAGTAATGCGTTCACTATGCTGTTTGTAGTAGCTAACCCGCACTCCTATTTTTTTATTCATTATTAAACCTACTCCTGCATTACCCCTATTTGATTTTGTATTTATAACCTTGTATTAACCTGACCAAAAGTCTTGTTTCTCCTGCCACTGAACTTCACTAATTCCCACTATATCTAACTTTACCCTATCCATTTCCCTTTTTAAATTTTCTAACCCACCTGCCCGATTAAGTGATCTGACATTCCATGCTCCGATCCGTAGAACGCCAGTTTTCTTTCTCCCGATAATGACGTCCTCTTAAGTAGTCACCACCCGAAGATCCGAATGGGGATCTATTTTACCTCCGGAATATTTTACCCAAGAGGACGCCACCATCATTTAATCATACAGTAAAGCTGCATGCCCTTGGGAAAAATTACGGCTGTAGTTTCCCCTTGCTTTCAGCCATTCGCAGTACCAGCACAGCAAGGCCGTTTTGGTTAGTGTTAGAAGGCCAGCTCAGTCAATCATCCAGACTGTTGCTCCTGCAACTACTGAAAAGCCTGCTGCCCCTCTTCAGGAACCACACGTTTGTCTGGCCTCTCAACAGATACCCCTCCATAGAGGTTGCACCTACGGTAAGGCTATCTGTATCATTGAGGCACACAAGCCTTCCCACCAACAGCAAGGTCCATGGTTCATGGGTGGCCCAAAACCTAGGATTAGGTATTTCACTATGTGTGTATCAACTGAACTGGAATTTCAGCTACTGGTGGTAAGATTCAACCTTTCACTAGAGAATAAAAATCAAAGTAACAATAAAAGTAAGTGAAAGACTTGTCAATTTTTGCTTTTCTCAGCTTATTTCAAATGCTCAGAAAGAAGCTTACCCTGTTCGCTTTTCTTGCTTGCGGCCAGTGACCGATGTCCTGCTGCGAGGATTGAAGGCAGACACTTCCAGGTATGGAGAGTGTACCTGGATATTTCCACGTGGTGCGTAAACTGGTCCTAATAGATCAGGTGCTCCTGTACCTAGTTCTACACATCTTATCATGTCTGTGTAGCGTGACAAGTCTACTGACTGGTGGGCCTAATGAAAGAAAAATGCAAATCAGTAACTACTGCAAGAAATGCCTAGACAAAATCATATCATCAGTGTACTGTGTATGTATTTAACAACAGACACTCCAGGTTGAAATATCAACAATATAAGGAAAAGATTGACTGCTACCACCACAAAGATGGCACATTGAGTTGCAGACAGGTGCAACGAGAAGACACTTACACATTAGCTTTCAGCCAAAGTCTTCATCAGAAAAGGAAAAACACACAAACATTCAAAAATGGTTCAAATGGCTCTAAGCACTATGGGACTTAACATCTGAGGTTATCAGTCCGCCTAACTAACCTAAGGACATCACACACATCCATGCCAGAGGCATGATTCAAACCTGTGACTGTAGCAGCAGCACAGTTCCGGACTGAAGCACCTAGAACCGCTCGGCCACAGCGGCCAGCCACACACATTCATTCATGCAAGCAAGCACACCTCACACATACTTGACCACGATATCCAGTGTACCATTCTGAGCTGCCAGAGATGGCAGTCATGTGTGCATAAGATGTGCTTGCTTGTGTGAATAAATGTGTGTGTGTGTCTCGTTTTCTGATGAAAGTTTTGGCCAAAAACTTATGTGTAAGTGTCTTTTTGTTGTGTCTATCTGCAACTCAATGTGTCATCTTTACAGTGAGTAACAATCTGTCTTTTCCTTATATTGATGTATGTACACACACACATAAAAACTCATAGAAACATAGGCAGCACTGAGAGCAGATTATTCAAGTTGTAATGCCATTGAGAATTTTAATAAAACTAAATGCAGAATATAATTTAACTGGATAATCCTCAACAATCAGTCTTTCCTTCTCATCCTGTGAGATAAGTCTCCCCTGACCCACAGTTCTGGGTGACTTTCCCAAAATCTATCACTCTCCTAGACCTCTCCAGACCTTTTCCTTCACCCCTCCTCCTTCCCCTTCCACCCTTCTGCCTGAAGAAGGAGCCACTGCCTATGGAAGCTTGCCTAATTGAAACCTTCTTTTATGTGTGTGTTTTCCCACTGCTTGGTGAGTAGATTTTTTTATCTATAAAATCAAATTATTTTGTTAAAAATTAATTGTTTTTGTTGTTATAAAGGCAGAATATAGTTAGAAGTGTGATGAGAGTCAAAAATGAAATAGGAGGAATAAAAATAGAAAAAAAGTAGAAGCTGCAAATTAAAATGCTGAAAAGGGCATATATCAGTTAGAGGACAAAACCCAACAGAAAAAATGGCAACATTAATGCAAAAGACAAATCATGAGAAGCTCATGTTGGCAGGGGAGACAACATCAAGATTTAACTGCGTGTAATTGAAAAGGTAGTGTGACAAATACTGAACTAACAGGCAGGGGGTGAATGCTGCAGAAGACAAACCAGTGGGAAAGAAGAAGTTTAACAGAAGGGGTCATCGCTAGATAGAGTAGTAAAGTGGAACATCAATGACAGACTGGCTTTTCATTTAGAGTGGTCAGAATATAATATCTCTTCATCATTGTTTCTCTAAATATGATCACAGTGTTGGTATTCCACACTTTATATGAAAATCTAAATTCCTAAATCATTTTCTAATGAAGTCATGCTGGTTATTCCCTTAGTTTTGTTAATACAGGGCACTGTTTCTTCAATAACCACATCACAGTCATTAATTACTTCACTGAAATTATACAAAGATTCAATACAAAAGGTAACACATCTATGAATACCTCATATCATATATTTCCCAAAACTTTAATTTACCATTCATTAAATATAGCTTCAACCAAAGATGGAAAAAAGTTCTTCTTGCAATGCACGAAAACAAAGAATAATTCTCAGAGAACCAAATACCTTCATCTACTGAAATAGAGGTAAAGGCTGAAGGAAATAAGACTATTCAGTGAAGTCAGAGACTAATAGTGTCAAAAGTTAACATTTCCACCTTTTGGTTGTGTCTGATGTTGAAGGTTTTCAATCTGCAACTTTCTTTAGTTTGTTCTTGGAGGCAAATCTTTAAGTTTATAAATTATATTTTAAAAGTTATTGTTGAACAGCTTCTCTTAGTGAATCTTGTGTTCAGCAAGTTACTTAGTACGAGTGTACAATACATAAAAAGCTTGTTCACTTCTTTCTGTGAATTGAAGTTCCACTTGTTTCCAAACTTTTATTAACTTTTTAAAATTAAATATACAATTGTGAAAATTATACATTGCCAAAACTACTTCACACCCACTACCGTGTTTGAACCAACCTCTAAGCGAAACTTAGTGTCCGAATCGTCGAGTGGTGTCAGAAAGTCGAGACTGAAGATATCTGTATACATACAGCCGGCTAAGCCGGCCCAGTCACCCGCTGTAAGACCTCGCCCTTCCCAGAACTCCTCTTCAGTGTTAGGTATCCGCCGCAGGACGTGGCTCGGATAAAACCTTTCTAACATGAGAGCTGCTTGCTGGATAGCGATCTGGAATATACATTGAAAACACAATTATTAAAAAATGTTGCCAGAAAAAAATAAAGTCCAAGAATTAATGGTGTGTTCAGACAAGTCATTTCCATTTCATGCAAAATATTTCGATGACTGAGTCAGTCATCTCCTTCAGGTGCTGTGAGTTCAGATTCAGATTCTTTATTTGCCATTGACCATATGCAGTGAAATATGCTTTATAATGATCTCAAGATACATAAGAAGTTACTATATTAGTTAGTGTTTACATTACAAGTACAAATTATTTATGCAACATTAATCAATTGTACAGTATTGCTGCCAGAGACTTAAAACTCAATATCTATGTTACAAGTATCAAAGAATTTTGTAAGACTATAGTATGGATTGTCTATTGACCATTTGTGCAGTTTACTTTTAAAATTATTGAAAGGTGTATTGAGTATGTAGTGATTTGTTAAATAACTTTAAACTGTTCACTTTGTGAGAGTTGCCTATTTTTGTCAGCCTATGTCTAGGAATGTCAATACTCTCTTTGTTTCTGGTGTCGTGAAAGTGTATGTTCTCTCTGGCATTAAAATTTTGTTCTGTTCTTTTCAGCACATATCAGTGATGCATAAATATAAAGATTTATCACTGTCATTTTTTCATTTTGATGAATAAGGGATGGCAGTGTTCCCTTGGACCAACCTTGCACATTATTCATAGCATCTTTTTCTGCATCAGTAGTACATCACTGACATGACATGAGTGGCCCCATAGTAGCAGCCCATAAGATATATGAGAGTGAAAAAGTCCAAAGTAAGCTGTTCTGACATATTTGTTACTCACCAGGTCAGACAGTTTCCAGATGAGATAGGACACACCCTTGGTAACTTTTTGCAGAACTGGTTGATATAGGGTTATCAGTTAAGTTTGGAATCGATGTGTATAGGCCCTAGCCACACGACATTTCCATTTACCTCTTTAGCCAGTCGCAACTGCAGATGCTGAGTTTTCTCTGGATTACATAGAAGTTTGTTAGCCAAGAACCAGTTTAGTGTTAAGGAGAGAGTATCCTGTGATTTCTGGTGTGCCTTTGATAAATCTCGATCTGTGCTGATTAAGACTGTATCATTCGCATAGTAGATAACTGACTCAGGCCCAACATATGATGGTAAATCATTAATTGCAGCAATTAAGAAGAAAGGACCAAGGACAGAGCCCTGAGGTACACCAGAGTGGCACTATTCATAGAACATTGTCTATTTTGAATTGACACAAGTTGTCTCCTGTTATTTAGATAAGAGTTGATCATTTCTAACTCTGTATTACTTTTACCATAACACTTTAGTTTGGCTAGTAGGATGTCAAAGGGGATGCAATCAAATGCCTTACTCAGATCACAAAGTTCAAGTGAGACTGTTCGTTTATTTTCAAATGCAGTTAATGTCTGATTAACTATTTCAAGGACTGCAGAGGTGGCATTTTTCCCTTGTCGAAAACTGTGCTGTCTATTACAGAGAAGGTCATACTTTTCAAAAAAGTTGCTTAGCTGTCTGTGGAAAATGGCTTCAAATATTTTGGAAAAGATTGGTACAATAGACACTGGCCTATAGTTTTCAGGGAGGTGTTTTCCACAATTTTTGTATATAGATAGAATTTTGGAAATTTTGAGCTGATCAGGGAAAACTCTTCCAACTTCTAGGCATTTATTCATAATAAAAGCAAGTGGATTGCAAATGAGGTGTACTGTCCTTTTTATTGAGTAGTTAGATAGCCAGTAGTAGTCCATGCCTTTCGAGTTTGAAAATTTTCTAACAATATTCATTATATCTGTGGGTGTGACATGGTCCCAGTGAAATTCGTGACCTTTAGGTAGCTGATCAGTAAGTATATCAATTGCTGGTATGTCTGACTGTTTAATTTTTGATTTTAATTCATTTACTGTAGTTGTAAAATATTTATTGAGCTCTTCTGGCTTGAGTATAACATCTCGTGTTTGGGTGGAAGAGTGTTCTTGTTTTATAATATCCCAAGCAGCCTTGCATTTGTTCGGGGCTCCTTCAACGTAATTTTCATAAGCAGCTTGTTTGGCAAGTTTAAGGTTGTTTTTGTAATGAGTTTTACATTTTAGGTAGTCTTCATAATACGTATCATTTTGTTCTGCCCCACATTTGCCATTGTCTTTATATGTTTTGTACAATGAAAGCACCTTTTCCGGGATACTAGCAGAGTCATCAGTGTACCGTTTACGCTTTTTACCTTTTCTATTTGGTTTAGTACTGTTTCTTTTCATTGGTGAGCAAGAGTACCATAAGTCAACATATATCTTAAAGAAATTATTAAATAGAGTTTTGACAGTTGATTGATCTGCGTCATATTCATAAACAAAGTACCAGTTTACTTTTCTGAGGGAGTCTGTGAATAATGTATCATATTCCTCTTTCTGACCTCTAACGCATGTCATCCTTGGCTTCTTATTTGCAACCTTATAATTCTGATCCGACTGTGTATACTGGTATTTTAGGAGTAGAGGATCATGATCTGCAAAACATTCTTCAGCAATGCTTACACTATGTAAGTCTCTTGAAAAATTAACTGTAATATTGTCCAAACAGGCTTTTCCATGTGTCTGGCTGTTGTTAGCATAATACAGATTTAGTGGTGGTGGTGGTGGTTGGTATTTAACGTCCCGTCGACAACGAGGTCATTAGAGACGGAGCGCAAGCTCGGGTTGGGGAAGGATTGGGAAGGAAATCGGCCGTGCCCTTTCAAAGGAACCATCTCGGCATTCGCCTGAAACGATTTAGGGAAATCACGGAAAACCTAAATCAGGATGGCCGGAGACGGGATTGAACCGTCGTCCTCCCGAATGCGAGTCCAGTGTGCTAACCACTGCGCCACCTCGCTCGGTGCACAGATTTAGTGATCTGAGTAGGTTTAAGAATGTTTTTGTGTTGAGTTCCTATGTGTCTAGCAAGTCAGTGTTGAAATCACCACATATTGCTACATTTGTTTTGAGTTTTAAGATGTTCCTCATCATCTGTTCAAATTTCTTGAAAAATAAGATAACATCACTGTTTAGAGATCTATACACACTAACAATTACAATATTTTGGTATATCAGTCTTATACAGGTAAATTCACTGTTTAATCCTGATGAGTATGAACTTACATGTATTTTAGAGAATTTTATACATTGTCTGATAAATATTGCGGCCCCTCCATTTCTTCCCTCATTTCTACACATTATAGCTGCCAGAATTTACTCATTAGGTATAAACAAATCTACTTGATATTCTGCAAGCCAGTGTTCTGAGACACGCATTACATCACTTTTTATTTATTTATTTATTTTTTTTTTTTTTTTTCAACAATGTTCTAACTCTAACAGCTTGTTACTAATGCTGCAAATATTGACTTGCAGCATGGTACGTGGGCCTACTTGACATCTTTTTTTTTCCCTCTCTGAGCCATTAAGATCTTGTGTTTTACTTTTGTGTGTTTTAATTTCCTCTTCAGGAAGCTTGTCGTTATTTTTGGACCAAACCCTGTAAGATTTGGTCCGTTTTAGTAGTTTCTCTTTTTGACACACTGATTCAGGTGCATACCACGTCCAGTGAAACTGTTCCTTTCATAGCCACTAATATCTAATAATTTTATGTTTGTAAATTTAGCACAAAAATAAATTTAGCACAAAAATATCTCAGTTTATTGTAAGTTTGCCTTATTTCTGTACTAACACATGACCAATCAGTCAGGTCACACATGAGTGGTAGAGTGGCTACAATAACATTAGCAAAGTGTAAATATTATATTACTAAGATCAGTTTCTTGATGAATTAGTTGGCATTGTTTTTGTTTACCTCGTCTGCATCTCCGATCAGCACTACACAGTTCTTTTTTGTGAGTTCGGAGCTTTCACTGTTTATACCAGCAGTAACTGTGTCGAAATTTGCCTCATGGTTTTACTTCACTGTAAATACTTAGACTGTTCCCAGCCTACATCAACATTAGATTAGAAATGTTTCGTATGTGGCCATCCCCAAATAATTTCACCTCATGTTTCTGCAGACACTGCTGCACTTTCACATCAGACGTCTCGTATTCACTAGAAAGCGAGTGCCGAACAGTATTTTTTTCACACAGTTTTTCCTAACAATCTTCAAAATCCAGTGCAGTGAATTTATTGGTCACAGCTATTTTGCTGACACTTTTGATTTTCTCCTCCACCATACTCGAGGAGACAATGTTTTTTGCTCAGTGCCATTTATCCTAACTCGAAGTGTGGACGTCACTCGGATGGGATTCTTTTCCACATAGTTTCAATTCTAAGTCATTGTATTTGTCACTGAGAGGAATGTACCTATTGTTTAAAGCATTGATATCACTCTGAAGCACTTTTATTATTTCATTTTTGTCCCTGACAGCATTTACTATTTCTTGTTCTTCGTATTTCCGCAATCCAAGTGCACCATTTCCCAGTAAAGTCATTCGTTACAAATTCTACACACACTTTTGAGCATTTCTTGTGGAACAGCGTCAACATTCTGTGCACTGAACTCCTTTTATCACCTTCTTAGCACACACTTTACACTTATTATCATCTTTAATTGCATTTTTGCCATGGCAACATAAACCAGCACAGCTACAGGCACCTGAATATGATAACTGGAATGATCATCAAAATGTTGTGCACAAAATGGAATTGAAAACTCCACTGCACCACCGGAAGAACACTGTCAATCAGCAGTGCTGAGCAAACCTGAGAGATCGGGGTCCGAGAAATTTCGATACCATAATCATGAATTGTTCAGAGATAATATCCTTCTGTTTCTTTGCATTTAATAAAGGAGTGCACACGAATGATTGTCAGTATTTTTTACATGTTTGCACCAAATGTCTTACATGGTACACGAAACATCTCCCTTCCCCTCAGAGAACATCAACTGTGCTTGTGAAGGGGGAAATTGCTGAACTGAGAGTCGTGCTAGTGGTAGAGTAAGTCAGAACTGAGGAGATCGACCACTTAAAGTGTATCCTGTTTCTCCTCATCCCTTTTAAGTTCCATTTTGCATCCCACTTTCTGCACAAGACTCAAGGAGGTGTTACCCAAAAGCAGATTGGATTTCTGTCTTATATTAACTGAGTGAAAGCTGCTAATTCTTGGGAAAAAGCTCATATTTTTAACAACAAATAACATTAAAGAAAACAAATATTGGGAGACCAATGTCAGAATTCCCAGTCTCCCGACCAGGGGTCGAGAAGATGTTCATGAACTTACACCACTTATTGCTCGAACTGCCCACTTCTGAACCAAAAATACCTCTGTGAATGGGAAAAGCTAATCCAGAATATAATGCAGTATAAGCAAATGCAAATGGGCAAAGTAGATTAATTTTTGTTGGACCCCACTTACTGAAAATACTGTTCTAATGGTAAATATAGCAGCATTCAGTTTTTGAACTGGATCCCAAACACAGGCTTTCCATAACAGTTTATCATCTATCCATATACCTAAAAATCTGATTTTTTCCGAGTCACTAATTGTACGTCCTTTCAGTATAATCGACATGTCAGTATAAGTTGAATTGTGTGATAGAAACTGTAAAAACTGAGTCTTATTGTGATTTAGAATCAATTTATTTTCTAAAAGCCACAGACTTATGTCTCGAACTGCAGTATTTGATACACTGCCTATGTCTTGATTGACATCCTTCACTACCACACTAGAATCATCAGCAGACAGAAATATTTTGGAATCACCTGATGAAGAAATGCACCTGATGCGAACCCATTTTTTCACGACTCAGCACGGGCTGACTGCTCGATCGAACTCTTCACATTTAGCAAGTAGATATTGTGAACAGTTGCTTGCTACAGCTTCAGTCAGTCGACTTACACAGAACATTGGTGGAAGGTGTACAGATGAAGAAATGGAGTTCTTATTGCCGAGTGTTTTTCAGTTCCTTACTCTACCGTCTGTGCTCCTGTAACACTGGTACAGTGTCCTGAGTGAAAGCATACAGGAATTCTAAAAGTTGTGGCCTGAGGGAATTCAGATAGTGTGTTTCAACATTTAAGCATACCCACATATTTATTCATTTACTTACTGTCCACAGTCAAATGCAAGATTTTTTTTTGATTATGGCCACATCTTACAATTCGTGTCATAATTTTCTGGGATCAATACAAAAATACAATACGTATTATTAGCTATAAATAAAAACTAATAAACAATCATACAAAGATGGGCATACCCCTTTAGGAAAATGTGGTGGCCATCTTCTAATCTTTGATTATCAGCATTACTATTATTATTATTGCAAACTTCTACCACAGGTTATGCAAGTGGTATCATTACAGGTTTTGACTTATTATCAAGTCATTCTCAGATGATATGTTTCTAGAAAAATTCTAGAAAACTAAATTACAAATCAAACTAACTTCTATAGGGAATGATTCGTAAATACTCCTTCAAACACATTTAAAAGTAGCTCCCTTTAAGCTTTTTGTATACTTTGGCAGTTTGAAAAACAATTTGATCTTCATGTTATAGAGAATGTCTGCACCTCTCATGTTATGCATTACCAAGTGACAATCGTGACACCCTCTGGTATTTTAATATGCAGATAATTTTTTAAGCTATTATACTGAGTGTACTAGTTCTACCTCTGCTCCTTCCTACATGAAGCTCTGTTTAATTAAAATGTTATGGACACAGAAACATAATGGCTTTTAGTATAGTCCACATAGACACCATAACCTCTCAAACACATATCAACTGCTGCAACTGGATGTTTAACTACATAATATCAAGTGGAATAAGAGTAAAGTATTGCAGCTGACAGAACTGAGGCCATCAAGACAAGTCTTATACTCTAGAGTAGCAGGTCGATGAGGATATTCGTGAGTAGGGTCATTTTTATTTTTATTTTTATTTTTATTTTCATATTTGGTAATGGCCATTAAAGACTACATTAAACAACAGTTACACATTACAGGAAGCCTTCTTTACAGCCAAAAGTCTTCACATTCTTCCTCTGCCAGCCTGTCATCTTTGCTCTGTCTGTCCTCTGTTCATTGTGAAAACCTTTAAAGCTGACATTACACTTTGTCTGTACTGAGATGTTCCTCAATTTAAACCAGCATATTCAGGATCCTTTCTCACATCCCCGAATCCTTTATTATAAGTTTTTGGACTATTGTAAGTATCTTAAACATCTGTATTCTCAGTATCTTCTAATCCATCCCAATCAGCTGCCTATAAAATTTTAGTCTTCTTTTTCTAATTGTCTCAATTACTCTTTCATTTTCTGGGTACAATTACTCCCTTTCTCATAATCTGTGTCGTCCATACCAGATAGTTGGACTGTTTATCTTGCAGATTATCTTCCAAATTTCTTGGCTACTCTTTGTTCCAACATTCTTATCATTTGGAGGTATTTGTTACCACGTGTGTGGTGTGTGTGTGTGTGTGTGTGTGTGTGTGCATCCATCCAGCCACCCACCCACACAAACACAAAATTAATTACTCACTATGTTGTACTGTCGTAATTTAGCTCACTCTGAAATGGCCTTTCTCTTATATGAATCACATGCCCCGTGAAAAGCTGTAGCCACCTCACCTTGCTCACTATTATTGACAACTGAAAAGCAGTGAAGGAGATGTCAGCTTCTGCCATGCTCTTGTCTTCTGGTGATGAGGGTCTGCTTTACATTTGCTGTATATATCCGCCCCCCCCCCCCCCCCCCCCCAAGGATGAAATTTGGTGTCTTAATTTTTTGCTTGCTGTTTTAACATATTTATCTCCTCTGCAGCTGTGTTAATTATCTGAGAGAGGATCGTGAGATCATCAGTGTATGCAGGGCAGTGTATCTCGACAGGCACTTCTAGAATCTCTGATGTGTAGTTGGTTGAGCGTTCCTTCCCTGGTCACATCTTTCTCCCATTCATGGATTATCCTCACCAAAACAATACATTTGAGTAGAATCAGTGACACCAATTGCCCTGTCCCATTTTAATATCACACTCGTCAGAGAGCTCTCCCATTAATTTTACCTCAAAGTGGGCCACCATTAATGTTTGTCGATAATGTCCATTGTTTTGGCACCTACTCCAGATCTAATCTGTACATCAAACAGAATTTCCCTATTCACTGAAACACAATTCTTTTTTAGTCTACAAATACTACTGCTAAGTTTTTGCAGACAGGATTTTCCAGTAGTTTTTCCAGTGATCTTCTTTTCCCGAAGACTGCTCGATATTCTCTGAGATGATTATCTATTTCCTCCAACAGCCTCATCTGCAGTGCTTTGAATGTTACATGATCAATTAAAATGCCATAACTGTTACAGCAAGCCACGTTTCTGCTCTCTCAACCATTGGGAAACTTCCTCTTCTGCAACTGAGGCTGCTGACTGTATTCGATTTTGCCTCTGCCGATGAGTGGAATTTGGCTGGACGATAAATTGCTACTCACTATAGGAGAAGCCATTAAGTGGCAGACAAGAACATTGAATAAAGATTGCTAGACATGATTTAGCTATCAAACTAAGTCCACATGAGCTGTGCATATGTGGTTGTGTGTTTTGTTTATATCTGATGAGGAACTAAAGTCTGCCAGCTAAATAATAATGAGCAAACTTTATTCAGTGTGCCTGTCTGACATTCAACAGCTCCTCTATATGGTGAGCAGTAATCTATCCTTTTCATATTGTGCTTATAGATTACAACGAACAGTTCTAAAAATCAATACAAGGATAGTCTCAAAAATAATAAAATAAAATAAAATAAAATCACCCAACAGTCTCACACCCTAATACAGAACATGGAACTCTAAATTATTGTTTATTTTTTAAAGGACAAATTTCTACATGTGTGATCTTAATAGTTTGCCAAATACCTTTTAATTTATCGTGTAAATCATAAAAAAAATCATGTAGGTATCTGGTAGACAGGGTGAGCAGCAATCTGCAGCTGTTTGCTGGTGATGCTGTGGTGCACAGGTGGGTGTCCTCATTAAGTGATGATACGAGAAGACTCTGACAGAATTTCTATTGGTGTGGCAAATGGTAACCTCTAAGTGTAGAGAAATGAGTAGGAATGTTTGAATACAGCACTAGTGGTGTGCTCCTCAGTGCAGTCATATCAATTAAATATTTATATAATAGAGGGAAACATTCGACGTGGGAAAAATATATCTAAAAACAAAGATGATGTGACTTACCAAACGAAATCGCTGGCAGGTCAATAGACACACAAACAAACACAAAAAATTCTAGCTTTCACAACCAACAGTTGCTTCGTCAGGAAAGAGGGAAGGAGAGGGAAAGACGAAAGGATGTGGGTTTTAAGGGAGAGGGTAAGGAGTCATCCCAATCCCAGGAGTGGAAAGACTTACCTTAGGGAGAAGGAAGGGGTATACACTCGCACACACACACATATCCAGCGCTTTTGTTTGGTAAGTCACATCATCTTTGTTTTTAGATATACAATTAAATATTTAGGCATAGAGGTGCAAAGTAGTATGAAATGGCATGAACACATAAGGATGTTAGTAGGGAAGGTGAATGGCCGACTTCAGATTATTGGGAGAATTTTAGGAAAGTGTGGCTTATTTATAAAGGAGACCATTAATGTGAGCCATTCTGTTCAAGTGTGTGGGATTTCCGCCAAGTCAGATTAAAGAAGGCATTGAAGCAATTCAGAGTCATCCCAATAGATTTGTTACCGATGGGTTCAACTGGCATGGAAGTTTATTGAGATGCTTTGTGAACTCAAATGGGAATCTGTGGAGGGAAGACTATGTTCTTTTCACAAAGCACTATTAAGAAAATTTAGTGAATCAGAACAATTCTACTACTGCTGACATACATTTCACATACGGACCACAAAGATAAGAGGAGAGAAATTAGAGCCCGTATGGAGTAGTGGCATGAATGTGAAGAGCTCAGCCGACAAACCAGTCCTAACCTTGGAAGGTGGAAGGAGTATTTAAAGGGCCTATACAAGGGAGATGAACTTCGAGGCAATATTATAGAAATGGAAGAGGACATAGATGAAGATGAAGTGGGAGGTATGACACTGAAAGAAGTATGTGACAGAGCACAGAAAGACTAAGGCCCTGGGGGCAGATGACATTCCATCAGAACTGCTGAGATCCTTGGGAGAACTAGCTAATCGTGAATTGTGGTTTATTAGTTTCATAACATATATAATCAAAATCACTTGATTCAGGTACAGGAGACACTTCAAAAGTTTGGTAAAATTTACCATAAACATAGAAAGCTGATGTTTACATACAGCATAATGATAATAATAATAATAATACAATTCTGTCCTATATACACAAAAGGCATAGATAATAATAATAATAACAATAATAAAAACAGTATCTCAAGATCTAACACTAAATTACCCTAGCTCAAATTATCATGTCATCCCCTAAAAATTCTTCTATCAAAAAGTAGCATTTCTCCCCCCGGAATATGATGTAGCCTTATTTTTAGGATCTCTGGCTTAATATTAAATATATTTTTGCCCATTAATTTGTTACATATTGTCATCCCCACATACTGTGGAGCCCGTTCATATAATTTAAATTTGTGAGTGGGTAGCATAAAATTATTTTTATTTCTTGTGTTGTATGTGTAGCTAAAATGATTTTCCTCAAATAATTTTTGCCTGCTGTGTAGGAAGATAATAATTCATAAATGTATATGGAGGATACAGTTAGGATTTGCAGTTGTCAAAATAATTAGCAACAAGATTCTGTTTTCTGTGTGGTACACAAGTATCTGACAATTTTTTTCTGGTGTTTCAGTATACGACATATTCTACTCGAACTTCCCCAGAAAATTATACCATACCTAACGACACATTCAAAATAACCATGGTATGCTATTTTTCGTGTACTCATTGTACTCATTTTGGTATAGTTCCCAAGTATCTGCATTGCAAATGCAAAACTGCTTAGTTTATTTGATAAGGAGTCAATATGTGTGTTCCAGTTCAAGTTCTTGTCCACATTTAGTCCTAGGAATTTGACAGTGTCAGCTTCTTCCACAAGTTGATTACTACATTGTATTTTAAGCTCTGCACATTTTGAGCATTTGGTTTGGAAATGTACCATATGAGTTTTTGCAATGTTCAGTTTCAATCCATTTAACTGGAACCAGTTTCCTACGGTAACCAGTGTGTTCACAACGAAGCTTGGGATTTTTTCTGCATCACCATCTTCAATTAAAACAGAAATATCGCCTGCAAACGGAACTGATGGGGAATTGATATTTGTGGACAAGTCATTCACACAGGATAGGAACAAGATTGACCCCAAAATGGAGCCTTGAGACACACCTTGTCTCCACTTCGAAAAATAATTCACCACATTTGAAGTGATAGTTACCCTTTGTTTCCTGTTCTGCAGGTACGATGTAAGCCATTTGAGAGTATTGCCCTTAATCCCATTTATCTAATTTGTAGATAAGCAAGGCATGGTTTACAGAGTCGAAAGCTTTATTAAGATCACAGAAAATGCCAGCAACTCCTCTAGTCCAGTGCTTTGCATGTCTTTTCAATAAAGTTATTTACTGCAACTAGGGTGTTTTTTCCTGGTTGGAATCCAAATTGATTATTTATAATAATGTCATTTTTTACAATAAAATTTTGTATCTGGTTTGCAGCTACTTTCAACAACATTGAAGAATAAAAATAAGACAATTGTTTTCCATGTCTTCTCTTGACCGTTTCTTGAACAGAGGTCTGACTTTGGCATACTTCAACGCATCAGGAAAGCATCGCTGTTCAAAAGATTGATCAATTATTTTAGTTAGTGGAGGTGCTATTATGTGATACACTGCTTCAATCACTTTAGTCGGTATCCCATTGCACCCAGCTGAGTTTTTATTTTTTGATGATAATATAATATTTTCCACATGCTTTATTGAGACTTTTTTTAAAAATCTGTGAGATACTCAGCTCCTTGCTGGAGTCGAAAGGGGTTTACTTTGATTCGATATTTGAGCTGAGTTTACAATAAGGCTATCATTTACTTTAATCCTAGATATTTCATTTCTATTAATTCCAACACCTAACTCTGATTTGTCAAGAGACCACACTGCCTTTGTTTTACTTTTATGTTGTGAAATGAACTTATTGTTTGCCATTTGTTTGGCTGCTTTCACAACTTTTTGAAGGTAGCTTTATAATGTCTAACATATTCGGTAAAATACCTGTTTTTATTATATTTCAGTTCATTATGTAGTTGACTCTTCCTAGCACTAGAAATTTTTATACCCAGAGTTATCCATTTAACTTTTCCAGTGATTTTGTTACATATGGTTCCAAGTGGAAAAGTTTCATTAAACACACCAAGAAAACTGCTTAAAAATTTGTCAAAGTTACTACTACTTGAAATACAGCTGCCATAAAGCCATTCAACCTCTCTTAATGTATTTCTAAATACAGTTAATTGTTTTTTTCATTGAAGTTTCTTTTCATAGAGCTGCTGTTACATGGAATTTCTTTGTTAATTTTTGGTGTGCAAGATGTATGAGCCAAGCAAAATACCCTACGACTTCATGACGAATGTAACAATTCCGATTCTAAAGAAAGCAGGTGCTGACAGGTGTGAATATTACCGAACTATCAGTCTAGTAAGTCATCACTGCAAAATACTAACACAAATTCTTCACAGAAAAAGGGAAAAAAATTATAGAAACTGACCTTGGAGAAGATCAGTTTGGATTCTGGAAAAATGTAGGAACATGCGAGTCAATACTGATCCTATGAGTTATCTTAGAAAATAGGTTAAGGAAAGGCAAACCTACATTCACAGCATCTATAGACCTAGGAAAGCTTCTGTTGATGGTGACTGGAATACTCTCTTTTAAATTCTGAAGCTGCCAGGAGTAAAATACAAGGAGTGAAAGGTTATTTACAACTTGTACAGACATGAAAGTGAGCAAGGGTTGAGAATAGAGTAAGATAGAATTGTCGTCTATTCCCTGTGTTCTTCAGTCTGTACACTGAACAAGTTGTGAAGGAAACCAAAAGAAATTTGGAGTAGTAATTAAAGTTGAGGGAGAAGAATTAAAAACTTTGATGTTTGCCGACGACATCGTAATTCTGTCAGAGACAGCAAAAGGCTTGGAACAGGAGTTGAATATAAGGGATGATGTCTTGAAAGGAGAATATACAGGATGTATATGTGGACAAGGAAAAAAAAAATTCCCTGATTTCCCAGTTAAAAATACACTTTTCCTGGGATAACATATACTTTTACTGTGTTAAGTGACAGTATATTTTCCCTTGAAACTGGAAAACTTATCAATCCTTTCAATGGTTAAGGTTTTATACACTGGCGTAGAACTTCCTGGCACTTTAGAAAATCCCCCCCCCCCCCCCCCCAAAAAAAAAGCGTTTTGGAAAGATCTTTGATGTGCAGCAACATGTACGCTGCATATTTTCGTATTACTATATGCTGGATATCTTTATATTACAAAGTATTAAGTCAAATCCCACCAAACGCAGCATGTTAGTTTCTGAAGCATTGAAACAGAGATTTTGATGCGTTTTGAGCCAATCACAGCTCATGTCATGTGATGGCAGCAGTGACTGAGAAGTTTAGTGAATTTGTGCCTCCAATTATTTCGAATTTTCAAATGTTATCTGGCATCAATGGCATGAAGATGATCAACAAAAGTGCTTCGCAAAGTTTCAAGTCTAGTGCCACGCAAAAAATCTGCAGTGAAAAATCATCCAGCTCAAAATGTAAGTGTGTAACATGTGAAGTCCATCCTGACAAAGCAAAACTAGGTGAAACTATTAATTTGTTGCAAGAAATTGTGCACAGATCCTTGGCAGAAAACAAAGTGATAGGTGATAGACACAAATGTCTTGAAAATGATCATAGAAAACTAAAAACTGCCAATCAGGGCATAAGTGAATATGACAGAGATAAAGTGTACACAGTGACCAAAGATTCCATCACCATTTCAAGTATTCCAACACATTCTGGGTGTACCGGTAAGGCTAACCATAGCATGAACATTCCGTCATCTTTAGTAACAAATTCTCCTGCCATGTTCCAAAAAACGGTAGGCCTATCTACAAAAGATCAAATTGTGCACCATCTGAAAGAAAAGCCTGTTATTAAGCAAAATGTGGAACCTCGCCAGCCAAAACCATCACTCGTAAAGAGAAGCGAGGTAAATTCAACATTCAAGATGACAATTAATTTAACTGACACAACAAATGCAGCAAGAAGAATAAATGTATATTTAATGGGTGATAGTCCCCTTAGAGGCATTGCACACAAAATAAGAAGTGTAAACAGTAAAGTAAATGCTTCAGGTTTTATTAAACCTGGCGCTCATTTTGACATAGTGCTTTCAACTGTAAACAATATTTCTCGAAACACAATGAAGGAAGACTTCATTCTAATTTGTAGTGATGCAATGATGTTGCACAGAACGATGGTCTGCATGCTGTTAATGCCTTAAAATCTGCTCTAAACCATCTAGATGACTCAAATGTCATTGTTCTCGATATTCCACACAGGTATGACTTGCCTCAATTCTCGTGTCTTAACAGGGCAGTAGCATATACAAACAGTCAATATGCAGAAATTTGCAATGGTTATGCAAATGTACAAATGGTTAATGTGCAAAATTTTAGTAGAGAACTTTACACCACTCAAGGCCTCCACCTCAATCAGCACGGAAAATGTCACTTAGCATCCATTATTTGTGAAATTGTCGTAAATGCTAGGAACAATGTATACTCAAAACACACACATTCAAAGAATGAGTGCTCCACAACACAAGAAGACTGCGGGAATGTAATGAGTACAGACAGACGACATTGGACAAATGGCTGCTTAAAAAAGCAGGTAAAGCTGATTCTTCCCAGCCTCCCAGTACATGGAAACAGACCAACTTGAATAAATGGATAGTGAAAAATACCAAACTCACTCTGTCAACTGATATTTCTTGTTTAGGGATAAATGTGTAAGTGGTTCTGGAAATCAAAATCTGACTATTTACCATCAAAACATATGTAGCCTGAGCAACAAGATTAATGAACTCTTAATTAATATCCAGGAGCCACAAGGTATAGATTGTGCCCATGTTCTGTGCTTTAGTGAGCACCATGTTATATCAGATATTGAAAAACTTGCTATAGATAATTACTGCTTAGCAACATCTTACTGTAGAAAATTCATAGAAAAAGGTGGAGTAGCGATATATGTCAGAAACAGCATCACATGTAGTGTAATTAATGTGCAGAATTTTTCTATAGCTCAACAGTTTGAAGTATGTGCCATAGAGCTGGCTTTAAATAATTCTTATATAGCAGTAGTAGCTTCATACAGGACACCTTCAGGAAAATTTAACATTTTTTTTTAAACAGTTAGATGCGTTCTTATTACACATATTTACACTCAGTAGAGATGACATAGTTGTTGGAGACTTCAATGCAAATTTCCTAACGAACTCCAGAAACAGAATAGACCTTGAGAACTTGATGTCCTCATATAATCTTGCTTCTGTTGTACATTTTCCCACGTGAATAACTTCATGAACAAAATCATTAATTGATAATATATTTATTAACATAACCAAGATTGATGACATAGCTCTTAGGCAAGTCCTGAATGGTCTCTCTGACCATGATGGACAAAGACTCACCATTAGCAATTCAAGTATTTGTGACATTAATAGTGGTCCCAACTGGAAAATTACTGGGAAATCTACCGACAAAACTACTGAGATGTTTAAATTGCATCTCCAAAACGTAGACTGGGGTCCAGTATATAAAGCAGAAAATGCCAATTCCAAATACAACCTTTTCAGTAATGAAGTGGTTCTAATATTTGAAAGTACTTTCCTAAAAAGAATATATAAAACCCATACTAAAAAATCCACCAACAAGCCTTGGGTTACCACTGGAATTAGGATTTCATGCAAAAGAAAGAGACAGTTGTGCATTGCCTCAAAAAAAAAAAACAGGTGACCCTAAACTTTTAAATACCTATAAAAAATGCTGTAAAATATTGAACAAAGTCATTCAGAAATCAAAAAGTATGTAACTGTGCTCAAAAATTAACTACACTAATAAAATCAAAACTATATGGAAAGTGACATGAAATGAGACTGGTGCAAATTACCCCAACAAGACTCAAAATATTGCTCTTAACAATGAAGGTAAGCTAGTTCAAAATCAAGATATTGTAGCTAAAATATTTAATGAGCACTTTTTAACTGTTGCCAAGAAAACAGCATGCAATGGCTCTTCAGAAAAGGCAATAAAATCTATGAAAGAACTTTTCCGTAACTCTACATACATGATAGATATGGCCCCCATAACTGTGCAAGAAGTAAGAAAAACCATAGTTTCTCTAAAAAGTAAAAATTCATAGGGTGTAGACAATATTTCCAGCAAACTGCTAAAAACCAGCTGTAATCAACTCTAAAGTTCTAGCTCATATATTCAATGCCTCTCTAAATCAAGGTGTCTTCCACGACAGAATGAAGTAAGTTACTGTGAAGCCCCTCTACAAAAAAGGTGATTCCACAAATGTTTCCAACTATCATCCTATCTCTCTTGTAACAGCATTTTCTAAAGTCTTTGAAAAATTAATATATGTCAGGATTGTCAATCACCTTGAAAAATTTGCACTAATTAGTAAACAACAATTTGGTTTCAGATCAGGTATATCTACAACTGAAGCAATTTACGCACTTACAAATAACATTTTAGAATGCCTTGACAAGAAAAAATTACCTGTTGGTTTATTCTGTGACCTGACTAAGGCTTTCGACTGCGTCGATCACAGAATACTTTTAGGAAAAGCAGCCCAATACAGAATCCGTGGACAAATGGGAACTGACTCAGGTAATATATAGAAGTCAGACAACAAAAAATAGTATTAGGTGTTAACAATCTACAAGAAGGAGAGGTAGAATCTAACTGGGTAACAGTACATCATGGAGTTCCACAAGGGTCAGCCCTTGGTCCCCTCCTATTTATTATATACATTAATGACCTACCCCTGTCCTCCAACAGTGCTAGCAATATCACAATGCTTGCAGATGACACAAGTATAGTGACAGCCAGCAAAATCTTCACTGATGTAGAGTTAAATGCCAACCAAGCACTTGCAAATGCTATGAACTGGTTCACAGCAAATTCTCTAGCAATAAACGTCAGTAAAACAAATTACATGCAGTTCCAATCCAGTTACATAAGCACAGAAGGGATTGAAATTGCACACACGAGCCAAGAGTTAAAGACCATTCAGTGCACAAATTTCCTAGGCGTTCGCATAGATAACCAGCTCAACTTGGAATTCCGCATACAGGAAGCACTAAAAAAGCTTACCTCAGCAACATTTGCCATCTGAATAATCTCCAAAATTGGAGACATCAATGTATCAAAGTCTGCATATTTTGGCTGCTTTCATTCAGTGATGTGCTATGGAATAATCTTTTGGGGCAACTCACCACTTTCAAAAAAAATTTTTGTAAGCCAGAAAAAAGTAGTCCAAATTATGTGTAGTGTTCCTCTAAGATCCCCATGTCGCAACCTTTTTAAACAGTTAGGTATATTAACCAGTACCTCACAATATCTCCTCTCACTCATGGCTTTCACACTTCTCAATTCCTCTGAATATGAAACAAATGAGGCATACCATCATTATAACGCAAGATGGTAAGGTGATAACCACTGTGAATGGAAAAAATCTGTCTCTGGTACAAAAAGGGGTAAAGTACGCAAGTACAAAAATCTTTAACGCACTCCCGAGTAAGTGTCTGACAGAAAGTAAAACCCTATTCAAAGAAAAGCTAAAAGGAATTCCTACTGGAAAAATGTTTCTACTCTTCAGATGAATTCTTCAGCAGAGATAAATAATTTGAGTAGCAATTCAGTTTATTTTCTTTGTCATTATATCTGTATTGTTTTTTCTCACTTTTGTATTTTTGTATTGTATTGTTTATTATCTCTATTATATTATTGTATTGTACCAGTTTTGAATCATTCATCTACTATGGTAATATACCACTATGTATTGTATTGTATGATATCTATACTGTATCTGCTTTGACTTGTTCCACATCCATGCATAATCACGCCATACTGGAGCTATGGAATATGTATCTCAAATAAGTAAATAAAATAAATAAAGATCTCACCAGCCGATGACAGCAGATATTCAGAGCATAGGACACATGAGGTAGTCAGCCAATAGCAATACCACTGTTAAGTAGCGTGAACAAACAAATTAATATTCATAGTATAGCTACAGGAAAAGCTAAGCTTTCAAATACAATTTTGTGTGTGTGTGTGTTACTAAGATACATCACACAAATGTTCCAGTAAAATTTTAAATAAAGACAGAAATGTCTGGTCTTCTGGGCCCGAAGTTCTTGTAAGTGGCTGGTCCTCAAAGTATTAAGTTTTAAATGAGAGTCAAACGCTGTGTGATTCAAGACGTTGCTTGCACATTCACACACATAACATAATTCATCTTGCGTAAAAGGAAATTCACTTTGAAAGCAACTCTTTTCAAACCACCATTCGCAATATTTTCCAGCAACCTGTTAGAAATAGCTGCATTTCAGCAGTTGCCAGAGAGCACCAGCTATGATAACGCAAGAAGCCCATATATTTGTATGTATACAGCTTTAACAAATCTTACAGAAACAGAGGATTACAGAATACTCCAAGACCATCGGAATTAAGTAAACTATACTAAAATGTGTAATTCACCTTAAAATGCTAATTCGTATGTTGAGATTCATAGAGATTCATTAAGAAAGTTAGCAAGTACCTACAATTTCCTTTTACTATTCCAAATTTTAATTTCTTGCTCACTTTTTTCCATATAAAGATTACAAAAAATAGAAATTTTACTATGAAATTCGTATAAAATTACGAGAAAATAAAAAAATGTAAACAGAGGAAAAATCACTACAGTAAATTCGCGTATTTACAGTTATTTGCATGTACATAAAATAAATTCCATAGAAAATTGAGAGAAAAATGAATGTGTTTGTTTTCTTACATTCCCTTTCTCAGAAAAAATCAAGTTTGAAGAAAAAAGGTAAACAAAGGTAAGTAAAACAGCAAAATGAATTTATTCACTTTTACTTACAATTTTTCGTTTAATAAGATTTCAGAAAAGTGCAAAACAATCACGACATTACAGACCACCCAACTTTTGTTTGTTTTGGACTCCTCTGACCCTATGTACACAGCAGTATGCGAAGACTAACTTCTGAATTACCGGATGCACAGCACTCCATTTATTCAGGCCACTATTAAGTACATGAGTGAGTGTGTTGGTTGTTTTAGACAAATCGAAGCCCCAACCTGATTTTAAGTTATTCAGTGCAGTTTTCAGGATGCAAATTTTCTTGTTGTATCAGCACTGTATTATCTCATGTTTGGTTCTTTATTATGGCATAATGCCATATGTGCCAGAGGATGAAAACATGTACTTGAAATACAGCAAACAGTTGAAACTAGCCAAAAAAACTGACAGCCTCTGCGGAAAAAATTAGTAAAGGTCAAATTTCTTTAGCAAACCGACAAAAATAACTTCATTGTTCTGAAAGACTGCCCGAAACATGGAAATGAAATGCAATAAAATCAGAAAACTGTGACTAATAACATATTTTAGCCTTCTGTAGTTATGTGAATGTACTTTAATTCGTTTGATAACTCCCGGCCACAGATATCCATTTTATTTTCATTTGTCATGAAAGCTCTAAACAAGGAAAAACAGCAAATCACAATACGTAAACATGGGTCACGTGGAGAAGATTGGGTGCATAAGAAAAATTTTTCCGTGTAGCATCTGGCAGCTTGTTGTTACTACTGATACAACTAACAGCCCACTTCAAGTAGCAAGATACGCGACTCAACTGCTCATGCGCATGGGCCCTCTGGCAACCGCTCAAACGAACCTAAAGTAAATACAGTAGAGTCTCCAACCTAAACTGGCCATGGCAAGGTTGGATAAGCGGGCAGGTCAGATGACACGGAAAATAATAAAAAAAAAAAAAAAAAACACAAAAATTAAAGTAGGCTAAATGAGTTAAACATTTAGTACAATACAAATCAAATTAGACTGAATAGATATTTACTGTGTGCAGAAGTTAGTAATTGTCTTTTGTTTGCCTGCTTTTTTTTTTTTGCCACTAAATCATGTAGTCTCTTAACAAGTAAAACCTCGGTAGATGATGTTTCCTCCAGTTGCTCTACAGACTTTAAAGCAATTTCTAAGGCCTTGTGTCCTTCGCTGTGAGAAATCTTGGGCGCACTTTCCTCCACAACATCCGCTTCTTCGTCTTCTTCCTTCTTGTTTACCATGTTGACTATTTCTTCATCTGTCACTTCAAATTCTTCATCTTGGACAATCCATTCATTTATGTCATCTTCTGTGGCATCAGCACATCCCAGAACTTTTCATAACGATGAAAGCGGGGTAGTGTTTTCTGGTTCAGTCTGCTGCTGTAGATTTTCATCATCTGGAGAATTTTCCTGTAGCAAAATTTTCCAGGATTTTGCAGTTGTATTTGCTCCAACACTCTCCCGAGACTGGGCCATGTCATAAGCTACGTCTTTCAAATTAATACGGTGCAACTGCTCTAGCATGTCTTCTCCCTTGTCCATAGCATTAATTAAAGAGGAAAGCTAGTTTCTGCGGTAGTTTCTCTTCACTGTCTCTAAGGTCCCTTGGTCCATAAGGATGTGTCATTTGGAGGCAAAAACATGGCCTTTATATCTTGATCTTGAAGTTCATCTTCATTAGGATGACAAGTGGCATTGTCTAGAAGCAACAGTGCTTTGTGAGGCAAGTTGTTGGCTTTCAAAAACTTTACAGTTTGTGGCACGAACTCATTAAAAAAACATTCTATAAAAATGTCTGAGATCATCCAAGCATTTTTTTGGTTGTAATATTTCACCGGTAAAGCATTTTTAGATACATTTTTAAATGCTCTCAGTTTTTTTTGCTTACCTTTCATAGACAGTTTCATTTTCAAATTTGGCTGTGGTGTTACTGCATGCAAGAATTGTCACTCTTTCTTTACTATGTTTGTAGCCTGGTGCTGCCTTTTCGGCCTTCGATGCTAATGTTTCTTCTGGTAACATTTTGTAATTGAGACCAGTCTCGTGGCAGTTAAAAATTTGATCGCCTGTTAAGTTTTCCTTGTCCAATACCTAGTGAAGTTTATTCCTAAACAATTGAACAGCTTCAAAATTTGCTGAAGGCTTCTCACCACAGACATTAAGTTGCTGAATTCTGTATCTTTTCTTCCATCTATCGAGCCAGCCTAGACTAGCTGTGAAATCAGGTTCACTTTCGTTTAGTTCGTTACAAAACTTTAAGGCTTTTTTCTGCAAAATAGGTCCCGACATGGATACACCTTTATCTCTATGTTCAGTAAACCATAGCAACAAAGTTTCACTTACTTTTTCATAATCACATTTTTTCATGGTTTTCCGATCTTCCAAAACAGCCAAGGTTGCTCGCTGAGAATACCACTTCTCAATTTCATTGCGGTTCCTTTTCCAGTCTCCAACTGTTGTTTTCCCGATGATATAATCTTGTGCCACTTTTAATAAAGTTTCACCATTGTCTATTCTTTTTAAAGCTTTAAGTTTTTCTTCCACTGAAACGACCACCTTTTTCTGTTTTGAAGTCATCACCACAAATTTTTACAATAAACAAAGTGCAACATGTTCACTCCACTACATATCTAAGTTAGCATTGAGTAGTGAGGAGTAGCAGATGGCGACAATGAACTGAGTATCAACAAACAACACATTAGCCACTGAACTGTTGTCAGCTGGCGCACGGCCGGCACAATGAAAGGGTTGGATAACACAGAAGGTTGGATAGCCAAAGACTGGATAATCAAGACTCTACTGTAGTTACGATGTCACACTCATTGGAAGCAGTTTGTTGTTATGAAGTACTGCATAGTCTTCGTTCTTTAAGCCTTTGACACATTCTGTTGCTCGCAGATGCTGGTGTATGAACTGTATTTTGTTGTCGTAAATGGCGCATTTTCTTAGCAACTTACATTTTATTGTGGTTCTTTCCTCTCGTTTATGTTTTATTGCTGCAGTATTATTCTGCAATAACAGGATACAGTAAACTCCTTGATTAGAGTATCAGTTCTTAATAATCAAAATTACAAAAATGTAACTGAAAACTGAAACAATGAAAAATTCCCATAATTTTAACAAATTCCCAGGTTTTTCCCGGATGAAAAAAATTCCCTGGTTTTTCCTGGAATTATCAGTTGTCCTGGGGCGTAGACACCCTGATATAAGACAGACATCAACAAAAGCGAAATAAAGATAATGGAATGTAGTCGAATTAAATCAGTTGATGCTGAGGAAATTAGATTAGGAAATGAGACACTTAAATTAGTAGATGATGTTTGCTACTTGGGCAGCAAAATAACTGATGATGGTTGAAGCAAAGAGGATATAAAATGCAGACTGGCAATGGCAAGAAAAACATTTCTGAAGAAGAGAAATTGGTTGACACTGAATATGGACTTAAGTGTTAGGAAGTATTTTCTGAAAGTATTTGTATGGAGTGAAGCCATGTATGTGAGTGAAACATGGACAAACGGTTTAGACAGTTTAGACAAGAAGAGAAGGAGCTTTTGAAACATGATGCTGCAGAAAAATGCTGAGGATTACATGGGTAAATCACGCAGTTAATGAGGAGAAACTGAGTTGAGCTGGGATGAAAAGAAATTTATGGCACTACCTGACTAGAAGAAGGAATCAGTTGGTAGGACACATTTTGAGACATCAAGCAATCACCAATTTAGTATGGGAGGGAAGTATTGGGGGTAAAAATTGCAGAAGGAAACCAAGAGATGAAAAGAGAAAGGAGATTCAGAAGGATGTAAGCTGTGGTTATTACTTGGAGATGAAGAAGCTTGCACAGAATAGAGTAGGACGGAGAGCTGTATCAAACCAGTCTTTGGACTGAAGACGATGATGACAACAACAACAACAATGGAGGCCTATAAATAGCAATTTTCCCTCATTCCATTTGAGAGTGGAGCAGGAAAGGAAACGCCTAGTAGTGGTACAAGCTACACTCCACCTATGGTGGCTTGCGGAGTATGTATGTAAACGCAGATGTACATGTAGCTATGAAGATGAAATGAGAAAATAATGTGAAGCTTAAAGAAATACACCTATTTACTCTGTAAATGGAAGCAACTAACAATGAAAGCTATTACTTATATCTGACACAATCAACAAGTTACCTGGTAAAGCTAGAACATAAAATTACAAAACACATATGGAGTGACTACAAAGAAGTAATTATGTATTGCATAAGGTGGACTTTTTAAAATAATCCTTTGCTAGCAATTGTGTTTGTGGGCATAAATTTTCAAACCTTTTTAAAAGGATTTTATCAAATAACAATCATAATTTCTTATACTGAGGTTGATTTTATGTCCAGAACAAAAATGTATAATGCTAACTATAATTTCCAGCAGAGGTAATTATGTTCTACAAGAACACCTTTAACTGAGAGTATGCTGAAGAAAAATCTATTGGAATTTTAAAAACAATTTTTACTACTGCTTACAGTGGTGAACATTGTACAGACATAGCAACAAATAACATGACCACTGAAACTCCAAACAACTAGGGATTTTTTTTTTACTCTGTTAGCAGTTCAACAAGAAAAACAAGATTTGTGTGTAATTCTTCAGTGCTTGCAGCTTTTCTTTGGCTTCAGTGTGGAAATGGATAAAAGATTATTCCTGCTCCTAAAATTTAATTTTATTTTACATTTACAATTATTAAGTAATTAAATCAAATAACAGATTCGTGTAACTTGAAACTATCAATAAAGAGTGAGGTTTGAGGGCTTCAATGCTTTCCAGAAAATGGTGCAGAAGATATCTACCTATTTTAGAGTGATTCATTTATAACTGTAGCCTACAGCTTTACCTTGAGATCTACTGTTGTAAGTTTTATTTTACTGCGCATTCCTACACTGAGGCCAGTTTGCAGATCCCTTCGCCGCCTTTCCAGCTTTTCATGTAATGCAGTGATTAAATCCTGGACTTCTTTCTCTAAAGCAAGATAGGGTCCAACTTTAGCAAGCTGTGCAGAGAATGGTCCAAAACAAGCTTCCACAAATTGGCTGCAAAATATAATCAGAAAGTATTTCAGTTACTTAAGTAACACATGCTGAACAGAAAGCATTAATAATACTTTTTATATCTCACAATTATGAAAGAAGTTACAAAATCTCTGTAGGATTGTTACTTCCTGTCTCATCAGATACATATGATGAAAGATACACTGAAGAGCCAAAGAAACTGGTATACCTGCCTAATATCGTGTAGGGTCTCCGCGAGTACACAGAAGTGGCGCAACATGATGTGGCATGGACTTGACTAATGTCTGAAGTAGTGCTGGAGGGAATGGACAGCATGAATCCAGCAGGATTGTCTATAAATCCATAAGAGTATGAACAGTATGTTGCAAGGCATCCCAGATATACTCAATAATATCCATGTCTGGGGAGTTTGGTGGCCAGTGGAGCTGTTTGAACTCAGAAGAGTGTTCCTGGAGCCACTTTGTAGCAACTTTCTGGATGTGTGGGATGTCACATTGTCCTCCTGGAATTGCCCAAGTCCATTGGAATGCGCAATGCAATGGACATGAATGGATACAGCGATCAGACAGGATCCTTACATATGTGTCACCTGTCAGAGTCGTATCTAGACATATAAGGGATCCCATATCACTACAACTGCACACTTCCCACACCATTACAGAGCTTGAACAGTCCCCTGCTGACATGCAGGGTCCATGGATTCTTGAGGTTGTTTCCATACCCATACATGTCCATCTGCTTGATAGAATTTGAAACGAGATACATCCGACCAGGCAACATGTTTCCAGTCATCAACAGTCCAATGTCATTACTGAGGGGCCCAGATGAGGTGTAAAGCCTTGTGTCATGCAGTCATCAAGGATACACAAGTGGGCCTTCAGCTCCAAAAGCCCGTATCAATGACGTTTTGTTGAATGGTTTGCACACTGACACTTGTTGATGACCCAGCACTGAAATCTGCAGCAGTATGCTGTCTCATTCTTGCAGGATCTTTTTTGGGCTGCACTGATTCCCACAGTACACTCGTGAAATGGCCATACAGTAAAGTCCCCACTTTATCGCTATCTCAGAGATGCTGTGTCGACCATAACACCATGTTCAGACTCTCTTAAATCTTGATAACATGCCATTGTAGCAGCAGTAACCGATCTAACAACTGCATCAGACACTTGTTGTCTTATATAGGCACTGCCGACTGCAGCGCTTTATTCTGAATGTATACATATCTCTACATTTGAATACGCATGCCTATACCAGTTTCTTTGGCACTTCAGTGTATGAGAAAGATATAAACAGAATACAATGAACATTTTTGTGAGCTCTGTCCGAGAAAGTATTACAAAAAAATTGAGAAAAGCACATATTGACCATTGAGAAGCTGCTGCCCCCCTCCCCCCCATCTGGATTACCTGGGTTGGTTTGACAAGGTACATAACTAGTTTTAAAAAATCTGAGTAAGGATTTATTTTGATATGTCCAAATAATGCAAGGAGTAACATAACCACTGTTCGAGTAGTTGAGATGTTGATAGTCAACATACACATAAACAAAATTGAAAATGTTTGTAAGCTCTTGGACAATGTCCTCTCTTGAAGTTAGCTGACTAGCAAATTCAAATTCCTATGCCTTATGAAAACAATAATTCTTCATTACTCTCATCTAATCATTATATTGAAGAGCTTGGATTTGGATGCAATTTTCTTCTTAATCTGTTCAAAGTAAACTAGAGTTCCTTTGTAGTCAAACTGAAGAAACACATGTTTCCACTGTTTGAAATGCCATTCTGCTTTTGTGTAAACTGAATAACCCAAGTTTTCCTACAATTTTAAGCAATGTCAAAGTAATTAAATTCCTTTTAAAACTAGTAAAAGAAGAGTAGACACTACAGACCTCTGATTGTTGTGGTCTTCAGTCCGAATACTGATGCAATTGCCCATACTAGTCTATCTTGTGCAAACCTCTTCACCTCTAAACAGCTACTGCCAGTTACACCTGTCTGAATGGGCTTACTGTACTCACACTTATGTCTTTCTCTACAATTTTTACCCCTCCCCCTCACCACTCTGTCACCAAACTGGTCTCAACCTCCTTTTAGTCAAGTTGTACCATAAATTTGTTTTTCTACCAATCTGATTCAGTACCGTCTGATTAGTTAAGTGATCTATCCATCTAATTTTCAGCATTCTTTTGTAGCACCACATTTCAATAGCTTCTATTCTCCTTTTGTCTGAACTGCTTATCATCCACACTTCAGTATGAGACCAAACTCTACACAAAATACCTCTTGAAAAGACTTCCTAACATTTAATTTAATATTAGATGTTAATAAAATGTTCTTTTTAAGAAATTACTTTATTACTATTGTCAGTCTACTCTGCAGACCATCTCTACTTCAGCCATCATCAGATATTTTGCTGCTGAAATAATAAAATTCATCAGATGGTTTTAGTGTCTCATTTGCTAATATATCAGCATTATCTCATTTAATTTAACTACATTTCATTACTCTTGTTTTACTTTTGCTGAAGGTCTTCTTACAACCTCTTCCTGAGACATTATCCATTCTCCAAATTCTTTGCAGATGTTTACAGACCTACAATAATACTGACAAGTTTTTATTTTCTCTCTCTGAACTTTTATTTCCCTTAGAAAATTCCTTCTAGTTCATCCAAAGTTTTCTCATTGTACAGACAAATAATATTGGGTATTGGATACAACCCTGTCTCTCTCCCTACTACATCTACATTTACATCTACATCTACACTCTGTGAACCATCATGAGGTGCACGGTGGAGGGTATATCCTATTGCACCAGTTATTAGGATTTCTTCCCATTCAGTTCACATATGGAGTGCAGGAAGAATGATTGAATACCTCCATGCATGCAGTAATTACTCTACTCTTGTTCTCACAATACCTACATGAGTGATTCATAGAGCATTATAATATTTTACTAATCATCAGTTGAAACTGTTTCTTGAAACTTTGTTAACAGACTTTCTCAGGATATGATTCTTGAGTTTCTCCTGGCGTATTTGATAATCAAAATATCCACGGGTATGCTGCCGGTCTATAGTGTCCAACGGGCACAATATTTCGGCGATCATACATGTCGCCATCATCAGGTGAACTGACGGACTGAGCTCCTGTGAACGTGCCGGCACGGAGATCCGTACGCTATGGCTGCTCAGAGGGAACTGGGTTCGGTCGCGGCGGCGGCCGATTTAAATACCCTCCGCCCGCGGCGCGCTCCCTCCGCCGTTCGCGGCCCGCGCCACGGTCGCGCGGTGGAGCAGATTGCGACGCCGTCTGAGATAATGTCAGTGTGATGGCTCTGTCCCCCGTGGTCGTCATTGAAGGCATCACGCTTAGCTTTCTTGGCAGCCAAACACGTCTCATTTAGTATCTCTCTATCTACAATCCTGTGCTTTGTTTTTTACCTATTATGCAGTAGTCTCTGTGTATTTAGAAGCTTCTTTACAGTGACTATATACCATGGATAGTCCCTCCCATTATGAACTGTTCTATTGGGCACATACTTACCCAGTGCATGTCAACTATTCTTTTAAACTTCAGTCATAGTTCCTCTACATGCTCATTCACTGTGCTGAATGTTTCCAGTTCCTCACTGAGATATGAAACTACTGATTTGCTAGCTAGCTTACTGAACATATACATCTTTCTGCTTGTTTTAGTCATCCTTTGTACTTTGGTAATCACCGTTGCCACAACCACATCACGGTCACTGATACCAGTTTCGATGTGTACATTCTCAAAGAAGTAAGGTCTATTTGTTGCCATTAGATCCAATATCTTTCCACCATGAGTGGGCATTTAGTAAAGTTCCACAAGATCTCACATCATGCCCATCACTAACAAGACTAATTTCCTCAGTTGATTGTTAAATGGCTAAAGTCTTCAGTAATGATTACAGCACGGTTGGGGAACTTACAAGTGAACTGAGGTATTTGAGTTACATCAGGAGATGAATCTTGTGGGTGACAGAAGGATCAAATTATCATTTTATGTCCGCCCCTGTTACTGAGTCTTGCCAAAACAATCTCACATGCAGCTTCAGTTTCTACCTAGGTGGATTTGAGGTTCTTGTCTACTGTGAGAGATAGATCACCTCCATTTCCCATTTGCCTACACTTTTTATATATACACTTAAATTTTCTCCAAAAAACTCACTGCTATCAATTTCAGTTTTCAACCAGCTTTCTGTACCTAGCCCTATGTGAGCTTCACTGCTCTTCATGAACACTTCAATCTCTGGGACTTTGTTGTGAATGCTTTGGCAGTTTACCATTAGGATTTTAATACTCTCATCTGAGGGAGACATTTCTTTCAGTTTTACACTGATACTTCTGGGTTTCCTACAGCTACTGTTACCTGAATTGGACGGAGAGTCGCTCAATATAAAAAGAACTTTCTCAATCACTGTTACCCTTTGGTGTCCTTTGCTTCTTGTAATTGCAGTTTGTTTTCTGTACAAATTGAAAATAACTTCAGGATTTCAGGCGGTGTATTCTAACCGATATTGTCAAAACTTTTCTCTAAATTTACAAATGGCATAAATATAAGTTTGTCTTTCTTCAGAATATCTTCTAAGTCACACACTCAGTACGGCCTTGCGTGTTTCTACATTTCTCCAGAACCCAAAGTGATCTTCACCGAGGTTAGCTGACAAAAAAGTGAAGCAACCAGAAGGGCAGGAGGAAACGAAATGACACTTTGAGGATCGAGACAGTGTGTGACTTTATTTTTGCAATTACAAAATTGGGCCACGATTAAGAAGAACTTGGTAGTACAAACCCCCTATTGTAATGGCGGTACAGCATTTTTGATCTGGATGCATTCACCGATTTGATCAGTAAGGGTGTCAGAAAGCTGTCATATCCTCTCCTCGGTAACCCAGATACCGGCAGAGGAACAGAGTCAACGTCCGAGCCAGTCCCGTATGTCACTCGAGACAGAGCTGGGGATCTCGCCAGCCACAAGAGTACTTCACTGTTACACAGACGGTTTCACAGAGACATTTGCCACGTGAGGAGCACCATCTCGTGGGACTGCAATAATGTCACCAGAGAGGTAAAGGACGTACGATTTCCGTGGCGTATATTATGCTATCGGAGTTCCCTCAATTTACTACTGGCCGTGACCTGAAGTCGTACTCGACGACTCCCGGCAGTGTGAAACTGGGAGTAACACTGCCGTGCCTCTTCAAAACACCAGAAGAAGGGGACCTCTCCCAGGGTCGCCACTGTACTCGCTCACAACGATCGTCCAGGGTAGCATGGCATCGTGATCCGATGCCGAAAGCTGCGCTCGCTGATCACAGCACCACTCCAAATGTGGCCTTTTATGTCGTGGTATCAGTGACAGCCTAGACGTGAGATGGCAGTTCTCCAGTTGCACCACTACTAGTCTCTGATGGACAATGCAGAATGGTGCCAAGTGCTGGGGGGAGCCAGTTACTCATTTTTCAGACAGCACGCTCAGACCTGGAGGCGTTACGACGAGCCCGGTGCACGGTACAGCAATCTTCCACTGCAGTGTCTCGGCATTTTGACACAGACGACCAGAACCTCCACGGTGAGAATGCCTACCTCCAAGTTCCTGTGCGGCCTGACAGTGGGCCACTGTCACACCCGAGTGCTCCACAAATCTCAATATTGCCCAGTTCCAGCATCTGGCCAAATGGAGATGCACAACGAGGCCCCTTTTGAGCACTGTCATTTGCCGATAACTCTGTCTCACACAAGTTTATAGCATCTCTGTGCCCTCCACAGTGGTCACTCAACATCTGATGTTGTTTATGTCCCTTATATACCCTAACAGTCCAACAGTTCTGGAAACAAAACTAACACACTTTGGTGGCCGTTCTGTCATAGAAAATTGCAGTTTTAATCATTCACATATCCACCAAGGTCAATTGTTTTTTGTTTTTTCAGGGAGTGTAGTTTCATCATTACTCGCTTACCCAAGTATCTCAATAAATCGGAGGGAATGACCTCTACTCCATGGGTCTCATTTCCACTTAGTCATTCAGTGTTCTGTCAAAACTTCTCACAGTGTACCTCCCATCTTATCTTCAATTAATTTCTCTTCCCTTTCTATACTGTTCTATCAACATTCATTTACCTTGGACAGCATTTCTATACATTTCTTCCACCTTAAGGCTTTCCCTTCTTTGCTTTGTACTGCCATCTGAAGTTCTGATATTCACACAGTTCTTTTCTTGTCTCCAAACGTCTCTTAATTTTTCTATAGGCAGCATCTCTTTTTCACCTAGTGATGCATGCTTCTACAGCCTTTCAATTTGTCCTCTAGCCATTCCTGCTTAGCTACTTGGCATTTTCAATCAATCTCATTAGTTAGACATCTGTACGAGGGACATTCATAAATAATGCACAGTTTGGTATTACTTTGGAATGTTTGATGCAACGACAGTGAAAATTCCCTTAGATGTAGTCAGAAGCTCGAGGAAGAAGCACCAATTTTTGTTTTTTAACTGTGTACTCTAACATAAAAATTGGTGAGAGGTAGAAATGGATCCTGCATGGGTCTCGCGTACTGTGACTGCTGAATTCTAGAGGTCACACATTGACATTTCAATGTCTGCTTGTGTCTGTGTATATGCGGATGGATATGTGTGTGTGTGCGAGTGTATACCTGTCCTTTTTTCCCCCTAAGGTAAGTCCTTCCGCTCCCGGGATGGAATGACTCCCTACCCTCTCCCTTAAAATCCACATCCTTTCGTCTTTCCCTCTCCTTCCCTCTTTCTTGACGAAGCAACCGTTTATTGCAAAAGCTTGAATTTTGTGTGTATGTTTGTGTGTCTATCGATATATATATATATATATATATATATATATATATATATATATATATATATATATATATATATATATATATATATATAAAAACAAAGATGAGGTGACTTACCGAACAAAAGCGATGGCAGGTCGATAGACACACAAACAAACACAAACATACACACAGAATTTTGTGTGTATGTTTGTGTTTGTGTGTGTTTGTTTGTGTGTCTATCGACCTGCCAGCGCTTTTGTTCGGTAAGTCACCTCATCTTTGTTTTTATATATAATTTTTCCCACGTGGAATGTTTCCTTCCATTATATATATATATATATATATATATATATATATATATATATATATATATATATATATATATACTACTCTATCCTGTGCAAGCTTCTTCATCTCCCAGTACCTACTGCAACCTACATCCTTCTGAATCTGCTTAGTGTATTCATCTTTTGGTCTCCCTCTACGATTTTTACCCTCCACGCTGCCCTCCAATGCTAAATTTGTGATCCCTTGATGCCTCAAAACATGTCCTACCAACCGATCCCTTCTTCTAGTCAAGTTGTCCCACAAACTTCTCTTCTCCCCAATCCTATTCAATACCTCCTCATCAGTTACGTGATCTACCCACCTTATCTTCAGCATTCTTCTGTAGCACCACATTTCGAAAGCTTCTATTCTCTTCTTGTCCAAACTGGTTATCGTCCATGTTTCACTTCCATACATGGCTACACTCCATACAAATACTTTCAGAAACGACTTCCTGACACTTAAATCAATACTCGATGTTAACAAATTTCTCTTCTTCAGAAACGATTTCCTTGCCATTGCAAGGCTACATTTTATATCCGCTCTACTTCGACCATCATCAGTTATTTTACTCCCTAAATAGCAAAACTCCTTTACTACTTTAAGTGTCTCATTTCCTAATCTAATCCCCTCAGCATCACCCGATTTAATTTGATTACATTCCATTATCCTCGTTTTGCTTTAGTTGATGTTCATCTTATATCCTCCTTTCAAGACATTGTCCATTCCGTTCAACTGCTCTTCCAAGTCCTTTGCTGTCTCTGACAGAATTACAATGTCATCGGCGAACCTCAAAGTTTTTACTTCTTCTCCATGAATTTTAATACCTACTCCAAATTTTTCTTTTGTTTCCTTCACTGCTTGCTCAATATACAGATTGAATAACATCGGGGAGAGGCTACAACCCTGTCTTACTCCCTTCCCAACCACTGCTTCCCTTTCATGTCCCTCGACTCTTCTAACTGCCATCTGGTTTCTGTACAAATTGTAAATAGCCTTTCGCTCCCTGTATTTTACCCCTGCCACCTTCAGAATTTGAAAGAGAGTATTCCAATTAACGTTGTCAAAAGCTTTCTCTAAGTCTACAAATGCTAGAAACGTAGGTTTGCCTTTCCTTAATCTTTCTTCTAAGATAAGTCGTAAGGTTAGTATTGCCTCACGTGTTCCAACATTTCTACAGAATCCAAACTGATCTACCCCGAGGTCCGCTTCTACCAGTTTTTCCATTTGTCTGTAAATAATTCACATTAGTATTTTGCAGCTGTGACTTATTAAACTGATAGTTTGGTAATTTTCACATCTGTCAACACCTGCTTTCCTTGGGATTGGAATTTTTATATTCTTCTTGAAGTCTGTGGGTATTTCGCCTGTCTCATACATCTTGCTCACCAGATGGTAGAGTTTTGACATGAATGGCTCTCCCAAGGCCATCAGTAGTTCTAATGGAATGTTGTCTACTCCCAGGGGCTTGTTTCGACTCAGGTCTTTCAGTGCTCTGTCAAACTCTTCACGCAGTATCTTATCTCCCATTTCATCTTCATCTGCATCGTCTTCCATTTCCATAATATTGTCCTCAAGTACATCACCCTTGTATAAACCCTCTATATACTCCTTCCACCTTTCTGCCTTCCTTTCTTTGCTTAGAATTGGGTTGCCATCTGAGCTCTTGATATTCATACAAGTGGTTCTCTTCTCTCCAAAGACCTCTTTAATTTTCCTGTAGGCGGTATCTATCTTACCCCTAGTGAGACAAGCCTCTACATCCTTACATTTGTCCTCTAGCCATGCCTGCTTAGCCATTTTGCACTTCCTGTCGATCTCATTTTTGAGACGTTTGTATTCCTTTTTGCCTGCTTCATTTACTGCATTTTTATATTTTCTCCTTTCATCAATTAAATTCAATATTTCTTCTGTTACCCAAGGATTTCTATTAGCCCTTGTCTTTTTACCTACTTGATCCTCTGCTGCCTTCACTACTTCATCCCTCAGAGCTACCCATTCTTCTTCTACTGTATTTCTTTCCCCCATTCCTGTCAATTGTTCCCTTATGCTCTCCCTGAAACTCTCTACAACCTCTGGTTCTTTCAGTTTATCCAGGTCCCATCTCCTTAAATTCCCACCTTTTTGCAGTTTCTTCAGTTTCAATCTGCAGTTCATAACCAATAGGTTGTGGTCAGAATCCACATCTGCCCCTGGAAATGTCTTGCAATTTAAAACCTGGTTCCTAAATCTCTGTCTTACCATTATATAATCTATCAGAAATCTGTCAGTATCTCCAGGATTCTTCCAGGTATACAACCTTATTTTATGATTCTTGAACCAAGTGTTAGCTATGATTAAGTTATGCTCTGTGCAAAATTCTACCAGGCGGCTTCCTCTTTCATTTCTTCTCCCCAATCCATATTCACCTACTATGTTTCCTTCTCTCCCTTTTCCTACTGACAAATTCCAGTCACCCATGACTATTAAATTTTCGTCTCCCTTCACTACCTGAATAATTTCTTTTATCTCATCATACATTTCTTCAATTTCTTCATCATGTGCAGAGCTAGTTGGCATATAAACTTGTACTACTGTAGTAGGTGTTGGCTTCGTGTCTATCTTGGGCACAGTAATGCGTTCACTATGCTGTTTGTAGTAGCTAACCCGCACTCCTATTTTTTTATTGATTATTAAACCTACTCCTGCATTACCCTATTTGATTTTGTATTTATAACCCTGTAATCACCTGACCAAAAGTCTTGTTCCTCCTGCCACCGAACTTTACTAATACACACACACACACACACACACAAAATTCAAGCTTTCGCAACAAACTGTTGCCTCATCAGGAAAGAGGGAAGGAGAGGGAAAGACGAAAGGAAGTGGGTTTTAAGGGAGAGGGTAAGGAGTCATTCCAATCCCGGGAGCAGAAAGACTTACCTTAGGGGGAAAAAAGGACGGGTATACACTCGCACACACACGCATATCCATCCACACATATACAGACACAAGCAGACATATTTAAAGACAAAGAGTTTGGGCAGAGATGTCAGTTGAGGCGGAAGTGCAGAGGCAAATATGATGTTGAATGACAGGTGAGGTGTGAGTGGCGGCAACTTGAAATTAACGGAGATTGAGGCCTGGTGGGTAACGGGAAGAGAGGATATATTGAAGAGCAAGTTCCCATCTCCGGAGTTCGGATAGGTTGGTGTTGGTGGGAAGTATCCAGATAACCCGGATGGTGTAACACTGTGCCAAGATGTGCTGGCCGTGCACCAAGGCATGTTTAGCCACAGGGTGATCCTCATTACCAACAAACACTGCCTGCCTGTGTCCATTCATGCAAATAGACAGTCTGTTGCTGGTCATTCCCACATAGAATGCATCACAGTGTAGGCAGGTCAGTTGTAAATCACGTGGGTGCTTTCACACGTGGCTCTGCCTTTGATCATGTACACCTTCCGGGTTACAGGACTGGAGTAGGTGGTGGTAGGAGGGTGCATGGGACAGCTTTTACACCGGGTGCGGTTACAAGGATAGGAGCCAGAGGGTAGGGAAGGTGGTTTGGGGATTTCATAGGGATGAACTAACAGGTTACGAAGGTTAGGTGGACGGCGGAAAGACACTCTTGGTGGAGTGGGGAGGATTTCATGAAGGATGGATCTAATTTCAGGGCAGGATTTGAGGAAGTTGTATCCCTGCTGGAGAGCCACATTCAGAGTCTGGCCCAGTCCCGGAAAGTATCCTGTCACAAGTGGGGCACTTTTGTGGTTCTTCTGTGGGGGATTCTGGGTTTGAGGGGATGAGGAAGCGGCTCTGGTTATTTGCTTCTGTACCAGGTCAGAAGGGTGGTTGTGGGATGCGAAAGCTGTTGTCAGGTTGTTGGTATAATGGTTCAGGGATTCCGGACTGGAGCAGATTCGTTTGATGTGGAATGGGTGGCAGCTGTCATAATGGAGGTACTGTTGCTTGTTGGTGGGTTTGATGTGGACGGACGTGTGAAGCTGGCCATTGGACAGGTGGAGATCAACATCAAGGAAAGTGGCATGGGATTTGGAGTAGGACCAGGTGAATCTGATGGAACCAAAGGAGTTGAGGTTGGAGAGGAAAATCTGGAGTTCTTCTCCACTGTGAGTCCAGATCATGAAGATGTCATCAATAAATCTGTACCAAACTTTGGGTTGGCAGGCTTGGGTAACCAAGAAGGCTTCCTCTAAGTGACCCATGAATAGGTTGGCGTACGAGGGGGCCATCCTGGTACCCATGGCTGTTCCTTTTAATTGTTGGTATGTCTGGCCTTCAAAAGTGAAGAAGTTGTGGGTCAGGATGAAGCTGGCTAAGGTAATGAGGAAAGAGGTTTTAGGTAGGGTGGCAGGTGATCGGCGTGAAGGGAAGTGCTCCATCGCAGCGAGGCCCTGGAAGTGCGGGATATTTGTGTATATGGAAGTGGCATCAATGGTTACAAGGATGGTTTCCGGGGCAACAGTACCTCCATTATGACAGCTGCCACCCATTCCACATCAAACGGTCCCTTTCCTACAGCCTAGGTCTTCGTGGCAAACAAATCTGCTCCAGTCCGGAATCCCTGAACCATTACACCAACAACCTGACAACAGCTTTCGCATCCTGCAACTACCCTTCCGACCTGGTACAGAAGCAAATAACCAGAGCCACTTCCTCATCCTCTCAAACCCAGAATCCCCCACAGAAGAACCACAAAAGTGCCCCACTTGTGACAGGATACTTTCCGGGACTGGACCAGACTCTGAATGTGGCTCTCCAGCAGGGATACGACTTCCTCAAATCCTGCCCTGAAATGAGATCCATCCTTCATGAAATCCTCCCCACTCCACCAAGAGTGTCTTTCCGCTGTCCACCTAACCTTCGTAACCTGTTAGTTCATCCCTATGAAATCCCCAAACCACCTTCCCTACCCTCTGGCTCCTATCCTTGTAACTGCCCCCGGTGTAAAATCTGTCCCATGCAGCCTCCTACCACCACCTACTCCAGTCCTGTAACCCGGAAGGTGTACACGAGCAAAGGCAGAGCCACGTGTGAAAGCACCCACGTGATTTACCAACTGACCTGCCTACACTGTGATGCATTCTATGTGGGAATGACCAGCAACAAACTGTCCATTCGCATGAATGGACACAGGCAGACAGTGTTTGTTGGTAATGAGGATCACCCTGTGGCTAAACATGCCTTGGCGCACGGCCAGTACATCTTGGCACAGTGTTACACCATCCGGGTTATCTGGATACTTCCCACCAACACCAACCTAGCCAAACTCCGTAGATGGGAACTTGCTCTTCAATATATCCTCTCTTCCCATTACCCACCAGGCCTCAATCTCCGCTAATTTCAAGTTGCCGCCACTCACACCTCACCTGTCATTCATCATCATCTTTGCCTCTGCTTTAAATATGTCTGCTTGTGTCTGTATATGTGTGGATGGATATGTGTGTGTGTGCGAGTGTATACCCGTCCTTTTTTCCCCCTAAGGTAAGTCTTTCCACTCCTGGGATTGGAGTGACTCCTTACCCTCTCCCTTAAAACCCACTTCCTTTCATCTTTCCCTTTCCTTCCCTCTTTCCTGATGAGGCAACAGTTTGTTGTGAAAGCTTGAATTTTGTGTGTATGTTTGTGTGTCTATCGACGTGCCAGGGCTTTCATTTGGTAAGTCACATCTTCTTTGTTTTTAGATATATTTTTCCCATGTGGAATGTTTCCCTCTATTAATATTTTACTGTATGGAATTTATCAAAAGGTGTCAGAAACTACATCATAAACTATACAGCAATACTGTGCTTCTTTTCTTTCATTTTTCTCATCATTTTGATCTGGCACATGGAACGTTGTCTGATATGATCACATTCAAGGAATGTGTGTCACGAATTGAGAACTGCGGTGGTAAGAAATATTCTCAATGGTGCTGCCTGTTCTTCTACTGAGTACTCTTTTCCGCTTAGTGCAGTCTCCAGCCATGGTCTTTTGTTACTGTAACTGCTTATAATATCCTAAAAATATTATATTTATACCATCAAAATTCTTGCCTGAACAAGCCTGGCCGTAAACTCTTGCCAGAGCACCCTGAAAGCAACACTAGTTGTACTTAATGTGGGGAAACATGGGGGTGACTGCTGAGAGAGGAGCTGCCCCTTTCTGTAAATGGTCCAGATGTGTCCCTCACAGTCAACAGTTAATAGCAAACAGTAATTTAATTGATGAAATAACATCCCTGCTGTAGTAGCCTCTCACACCACTATTGACGTATGTAAAATCCATGCCCAAATTAAAATCCAGATCAGCTTATTAACTAATAGAGATGATTTGTAACACAAACTACTAAAATTCAGATCACATTTCTAACAGGCAAAATCGCTCTTACCTAAATTCTCTCATAGGCTGTCGAATCAGCTGCTCCATCTCATGTTGAAATGCAGCCAATTCATCCAATTCCAGCTTTGCTTCAAATGCTGCCAAAGCTTGCTCGGGCTTGATCTGTTGCACAAACCAAATAAATGCATCAGCAATACATGCTAATTAAGAAAAGGAGGAGGAGGAGGATGGCCACACACAAATGATATGCAACAGCAACAAATTACATGATTCTTTAAATGCAAACACTTTTGGTTAGGCTTTCCGTGATTGTTATTGACATCAAATGAAACAACAAGATTACTGTTACCAGTTACTGTTTATTTATGTCCATGATGCATTTCAAAGGTTTAAACCTCCATCCTTAGGTGGATTTACATTTGTTAGTATGACATGTGTCTGTATGTTGTGTTATGATTTTTTGGAGGAATTTGTGGCACAGCCTCCAATGGTCACAGGTTCCTTTCACTGCCGTAACACATCACACATATACTGTCATATTTTGTAAACAAAATATGTTGTTTACAAAATATGACAGTATAGATGAGATGTGTCACGGCAGTGAAAGGAACCTGTGACCACTGGAGACAGTGCCACAAATTCCTCCAAAAAATCATAACACAACATACAGACACATGTCGTACTAACAAATGTAAATCCATGCAAGGATGGAGGTTTAAACCTTTGAAATGCGTTGTGGAGATAAATAAACAGAGGTTGGTAACAGTAAACTTATTGTTATGAGATTCTTGTTAAAGGATAACATAACTTATCATGATAACTCCAGACAGCAGTGTAGCTTCACCAGAATCTATATACACCTATCTACCTATACATATTATAAATGAAAGTCCCTCCCTCACATTTTTCTGTCTGTGTGTGAAGGCTAATCTCAGGAACTGCTGCAGGGATTTTGATACGGACTTCATTAATAGGTAGACTAAGTCGTGAGCAAGGTTTCTGTATATAGTTTGTTACCAATACGCCAGACGAGGCATCTGACTGTAGTTTCTAAGTGCTACCTACACGAAGTCGTGGAAGGGTACTAGAATAATACATTTTAAAACACGGTTTTCGAAAAGTTTTAATGCCAGGTTCATCACGGTGTGCTACTCTGCAACTTTACAAGCTGCTACTGCCTCGTCGCTCTTCACTTTCCCGGCAGTGGTGTTCTATATATGGCTCTCAGGTTTGCCACAGTATCACTTTTTTGTGTACACCACAATATTTCCTTGAAGAAACTGCTAGATGTCATCAGGTGGTGGCTGTTCACTACTGCCAGCAGGTAGCAATAGTCATGTCCACACTGCAACAGTGTGTGCGGGCTCCTCGTCACACGCGTGCAATCGAGTTACTCACTGATGGATGACTGTAGCACATTTGGAGACATTTACATATGCACCAGGTGATGGGTGCTGCTGCCAAATGTCACTGTGGCCAGGAGCCAAACCAAAATTGTTGCTAGATAAAACCTCCTCTATATTGGAGTAAAATTTATCTGGCATACCAATAAAAAAAGTCCAGTTGAGGGAACAAAATGAAGTAACAGAATCGGCCACTTTCACAGATGTCTTGCCGTACTCCGGCAGTATTTCCTCGACAGACATGACATTAGACACGTTCTTTGACCTCCCGTGAAACTGTTCTTCGACTTCCCGTGAAACTGAGGAATGTGTTATGTTCTGTCAAAGATGATCTCAGACTCTGGAAACAAGACAAGCACAAGATTCCTCATGAGTGTCCAATGACATTTATTGGCCAGACTTGTTGCACAGTGTGAGACTGATGTGACAAATACCTTTGCCATATACGTCTATGTCAACAGCATAAATCTCTGATAGCAGAGAATTGCCCTAGTACAGAACACCTTGTGATGTATGAAAAGACACAGATTATTTGCTAACTTTAATATTTCTGGGGCTGTAAGGTAAAAGAGACAACACACCCCCTCCCAGCAGATAACCTAATAAACAGGAACTAAGGATTCCAATTTAGTACAGCCTGGATCCCAGCATTTTGCACCATCAGATACAAAGAGAAACAAGAACTTCCAATGACAGTTACATCACAACACAATGCGGAGCTTCCATCTAAAAACAATTCAACTCAGATCCTGCCCACAGCAACATTCAGCAGCAGCACGTGCAGAAGGCTCCAAACATGCTACTGCACTTTCAGAACATTCTTTTCCCCTGATTCTACCATATCCACAGATCTAGCTTCCTTCTTTGGTACAGATTTCTCATATCCATTATCTTACTAAATGTGCAGCTGCACACTGTCTCCAATCTCGTTCTCTAGTGGTGTCAGTTCCTGCCTTTCACGAGAACGATGTGATTATAAATTTAACAATAAGAAAGCAACTATTAATAATAACAACAAAGAAAGAACAGATCGTAATCTCTTGATAAAGAATGAGTATCTGGAATGAATGGGACATAAAAGACTACCTCTAAAAACCCAAAAATTGTAAACAAGGCAATAGAAGAGTGGGCAGACCACACAGCAGATTGTGACTATGACAGGCTCTGTTACAGAAGTCAGGGCACAAAGAGCGACATGGACCTGTGACTCTACATTCAAAGACTGAATATTCCTGTAAGTGATAAGTAGAAACTACAATGAAGTGGGCTGGATGACTAGTTACCTACTTTCAGGAAGTGGAAATTCTACTAATCCTTGCAGGAACGCGTACGCAGAAAATACCAGTCTTAGCTTCTATTGTTCCTTTTTGGGGGAGAAAATGCAGCCAAAGCTTGCTCATGTTTGGTCTGTTGCACAAACCAAATAAATGCATCACACAGACCCTACACTGCGAGGGACCCATCTGTTGTGAGGACAAGGAGAGGTATAGTTGAAAGTGAAGACATCAGAGAGAGCAGGTCAAAGACAGAACAACAGTGCATACTGAGAATCTCTTACTCCAGTCCCTCTTAGTGAGGCACGCACAGCAGGAATGGGGATGAGTAGTGTTTTCATTGGTGCCATGAAAGCACATGGTAGATCAGTTCTTCTTTATGTATGAACAGTGAAATGAATAATGAATACCCAGGTTGAAAAGTTTTTCTGTGACCAGTAGGGATACTCTACAACACTATGGTTAATTCACAGTGACACTTTTCTGTACATTGTTAAAGCAGTAACTGGACTTAAACTTCTTTACACTAAATTGACCTACACAAAACATCCTGATGATGAATAAAATTGTGTTACCGAAATTTCTGAAGCCAGTATGAGGATGTGTACCTCACTGTTTGCAATGACAAGAACCTGTTTGCAAGGCAACTGGTGAGAATTCTAAAATTCCATGACCTCATTCTAAATATAGTCATAGCTCCTCAGTCAGTTATAGCTGAACAGTGTTTGTAGTCAAATATTTTAAATTTATAAGTCAAAACTGTTTATAATCAGAATATGAAGCAAACGCCATCATACTCTGGTACAATTCAGTAAGCAAATACCAAAAGTAATTTCTCAAAATTACCTTTTATTACAGCACAGTCATGTATTACTAAAAATCTGTTAACAAAACACTATGTCAGTTTATAACAGGCCTAATGCTAAAGAAACAGTGGTTGGAGAGGATGTTACCAAAAATCCAAGTTTTGGAGTTTACTTTTGGGATATAGAGCATAATATCACTGTTTACAAGTCATTTAATTACAATGACTGGGCTACTTTTCTCTAAGGTAGAGAAGAACTGTCCCATTTCAGCTTCTACTCAGCACTGTGATAGAAAGATACAATGTCTGAAAACTAGAACATTACAGCTGCTCAATGGTTGATACCAATTGATTTGCTGAAAAAGCTTTATGTTTCTTACTTTGTCTGTGTTACATGGATGTGCAAGCTCAGCATGAGAATCAGTCAAATTTTCTGCTGTCTTTCCAATTTCTTATATTTAGTAAATTGCAGATTTTACTTTTCACACTTTCATAGCCGTTATTCTTCTTTTATTTTCAACTATATTCTTCCTGTCATTCCAGCCTGTTTATACAAACATTGACTTATTTCACAAGAGCAGGCATTGCTTGCAGTGGAATCAGTAACTGTTGAAATTAACTTTATCAATCTAAGTGATCAGAGTGGCAGAACATCACACCAGGGAACTAGGTTCGATTCCTGGGTAGGTCGGAGATTTTCTCCATTTGGGGACTAGGTGTCGTGTCATCTTCATCACCATTTCATCCTCATCGACATGCACATCATCAATGTGGCATCGATTAGAGAGATATGCAGCAGGCGATTGGTCTATCTGATGGGAGGCTCTAGCAAACATACATTTCATTTAACAAGTTTACCAGGACATCCACAATTCACAATCAGTATGTTTTATTTTTATCGGTTTTGCTCTATAATTTTACAACAGCATAATCAGAAAAACTGTAATTTAATACAACAAGATCTGACAATATGGAATCTTACATTGACATTAAAAAATATTTTATTTACAATATGGTAACCTACATTTAAAATACAGTTGTTGGCTGATTACATTGCCTGTTCCAGAGATTACGTTGGCATGGTAGCAACGTCTACGGCAAGGTAGGGTGTATTCAGAGATAATGCAGTATCTTTACTGAGCAAGATAAGGACACATGTATATCAATGCATTTCAACCACTACACTAACATTGAATCATGGTAAACTAGTGCAATTTGTTCTGAAATTCATATTGCTACCAGAAATAGAAATTTACATTTCAGTTGCCACTTTCATGGACCTGTATAGAGACATGTCATTTCTGCAATGGACAATATTTCATTGCCTGCAATATCTTTCAAAATACATCTTGAAAATACATCTTTACAAATATAGTATCAAGATACAAAAATACCGTTTTTAAAAATATATCTCTTTAATAATGCCAGTAGCTCTCTAAGGGTGTTCACAGATAACACAGTTCTGTGTAGCGAGGTGACGATTGTAAGGAACAATTATGAAATGCAGGGATTTCTACATCTACATCTACATGGATACTCTGCAAATCACATTTAAGTGCCTGGCAGAGGGTTCATCAAACCAACTTCACAATTCTCTGTTATTCCAATCTTGTATAGTGAGCAGAAAGAACGAATACCTATATTTTACCGTACGAACTCCGATTTCCCTTATTTTATAATAACGATCATTTCTCCCTATGTAGGTCGACGTCAACAAAATATTTTCACATTCAGTGAAGAAAGTTAGTGATTGGAATTTCACGAGAAAATTCTGCTGCAGCAAAAAATGCCTTTGCTTTAATGAAGTCCACCCCAAATCCTGTATAATTTCAATGATACTCTCTACCCTGTTTTGCGATAATACAAAACATGCTGTTATTTTTGAAATTTTTTGTGGTACTCTGTCAATCCTATCTGGTAAGGATCCCACACCACGCAGCAGTATTCTAAAAGAGGATGGACAAGGGTAGCATAGGAAGTCTCCTTAGTAGGTCTGTTACATTTTCTAAGTGTCCTGCCAATAAAACGGTCTTTGGTTAGCCTTCACCACAACATTTTCTATGTGTTCCTTCCAATTTAAGTTGTTCGTAATTGTAGTTCCTAGGTATTTAATTGAATTTGCCACCTTTAGATTTGTGTGATTTATCGTGTAACCGAAGTTTAAAGGATTCCTTTTAGCACTCATGTGGATAACCTCACACTTTTCATTATTTAGGGGCAATTGCCAGTTTTTGCACAATACAGATGTCTCTTCTAAATCGTTTTGAAATTTGTTTTGATCTTCTGATGAATTTACTAGTTGATAAACGACAGTGTCATCTGCAAACAACCTAAGACAGCTGTTCAGATCATCTCCCAAATCGTTTATATAGATAAGGAACTGCAAAGGACCTACAACACTACGTTGGGGAATGCAGGAAATCACTTCTGTTTTACTCAATGACTTTCCATCAATTAGTACAAACTGTGACCTATCTGACAGGAAATCATGAATCCAGCCACATAACTGAGGCGATATTCCATAATCATGAAATTTCACTACAAGCCGCTTGTGTGGTACAGTGTCAAAAGCCTTTTGGAAATACAGAAATACAGAATCAATTTGAAATCCCTTGTCAATAACACTCAACACTTCATGCGAGTAAAGAGATAGTAGTGTTTCACAAAAACGATGTTTTCTAAATCCATGTTGACTGTGTGTCAATAGACTCTTCGAGGTAATTCATAACGTTTGAACACAATATACATCCCAAAATCCTGCTGCATATTGACATTAATGATATGGGCCTGTAATTTAGTGGATTATTCCTACTACCTTTCTTGAATATTGGTGTGACCTGTGAAACTTACCAGTCTTTGGGTACGGATCTTTCATCGAGAAATTGGTTGTATATGATTGTTATGTATGGAGCTATCGCATCAACCTACACTGAAAGGAACCCAATTGGTATACAGTCTGGACCAGAAGACTTGGTTTTATTAAGTGATTTAAGTTGCTTCACTATTCCGAGGATATTTACTTCTATGGTATGTTGGCAGCTGCTGTTGATTCAGATTCTGAAATATTTCAGAAGGCTGTTTAGTAGAGAAGGCACTGATTGTGTCTTGCCGCTTTCATACTTCACATATGACTAGAATCTCTTTGGATTTTCTGCCAGGTTTCAAGACAAAGTTTCATTGTAGAAACTATTATAAGCATCTCACATTGAAGTCTGTGCTAAATTTCAAACTTCTGTAAAAGATTACCAATCCTGGGGATTTTGCGTCTGTCTAAATTTGGCATGTTCATTTTGTTGGTTCTGCTACAGTGTTCTGACCTGTTTTGTGTGCCGAGGAGGATCAGCTCCGTCGTTCGTTAATTTATTTGGCATAAATCAATTGCTGCTGATACTATTTCTCTGAATTCAAGCCACATCTGGTCTACATTTATATTGTTAATTTAGAAGAAGTGGAGACTGTCTCTCAGGAAGGTGTCAAGTGAATTTTTATCTGCTTTTTTGAACATGTTTATTTTTGGAGGAATTGGGGGTTACAGTATTCAGTCTCACTACGACAACCCTGTGTTCACTAATCCTGTATCCCTTTTGATGCTCGTATTAACTCAGGATTATTTGTTGCTAAGAGGTCAAGTGTGTTTTCACAAATGTTTACTATTTTCGTGGGCTCATTAACTAACTGCTCAAAATAATTTTCAGAGAATGCGTTTAGCACAATTTCGGATGATGTTCTATAAATACCCCCAGAATTAAACATTTATTTTTGCCAACATATAGAGGGTAAATTAAAGTCACGACAACTATAATTGTATGAGTCGACTACGTGTTTGAAATCAAACTCAGGTTTTATTTGAACCATTCAGCAACTATATCATCTGAATTGGGAGGTCGGTAAAAGGATCCAATTATTAATTTATTCTGGTTGCCAACAATGACCTCTGCCCGTACTACCCCACAGGAACTATCTACTTCAATTTCGCGCCAAGATAAACTACTTCTAACAGCAACAAACATGCCACTGCCAAATGTGTTAAGCTATACTTTTGGAACATCGTTAGGTTCTTGGCAAAAATTTCGGCTGAGCTTAACTCTGATTTTAGCCAGCTTTCAGGGCCTATAACAATTTCAGCATCAATGCTTTCTATTAGCACTTGGAGCTCTGGTACTTTCCCAACACAGCTACGACAATTTACAACTGTTATACCGATGGTTCCTGTATCTATGATCTTCCTGTGTTTAGCCTGCACCCTTTGCAACTAAAGCCCTGTTTGTGTTTTCATGAGACCCTTTAATCTAAAAAACTGCCCAGTCCACGCCAAACAGCCCCTGCTACCCGTGTAGCTGCCTCCTGCGCATAGTGGACTCCTTACCTATTCAGCAGAACCCAAAACCCAACCACCTTTTTGCGCAAGTCAGGGAGTCAGCAGAATACACGGTCACAAAACCATCTGAGCCTCCGATTCAAATCCTCCACTCAGCTCTGTACCAGAGGTCAAAAATTGGTCCTGTCGAGTATGCTGCAAATGGTCAGCTCTTCTTTCATCTCACAAGCAAGACTGACAGCCTTTACCACTTCTTAGATGCTCAAAGCCAGAGAGAATTTCTTCTGATACAAAGTGACACACATCATTGGTACCGATGTGAGCTACCTCCTGCAGTTGACTGCATCCTGTGCTCCTCACGGCATCCGGGAGGACCCGTTCCACATCTGGAATGACTCCACCCGGTATGCATACGGAGTGCACATTGGCTTTCCTTCCCTTCTTGGCAGCCATGTCCCTAAGGGGCCCCACAATGCATCTAATGTTGGAGCTCCCAACTATCAATAATCCCACCCTCTGTGATTGTCCACATCTTGCAGGTTGGGAGGTTTCCTCTGGAACAGGACAGGTGACAGAGTTTGGCTCTGCGAGAGTGTCAGCCTCTAATAGCACCTGGAACCTGTTTGTCAGACTAACTGAGGAGGCATTACATATGGTCCCCTGGCAAGTCTTTTGCCACCTGCTATGCCCCGGGATGACCTCCCACTCAACCACAGTGAGGGGTCAACCTCAGTGAGAGCAGTAACTGAGCTGGCCACTTGTGAGGACCGATTGGAGGATCTGGACATGCAGGACATTCCGTTGGATTCCCACGGCTGACCCACAACAGTGGTGCCCGTCCACTGCAGCCTCAAGCTGTGTAACTGAACCCATCACAGCCTGGAGCTGAGTGAAAAGTGTTACCAATTCGACTCGCATTCACACACAAAAGTCACAGTCCCTATCCGTACTAAAGACCGTGGAAAACTAAACTACCCAGATAAATGGACTATTGGCATGTCCTGCAAAACTCTACTGTAGACATTGACGAAAGCACAGAAACTGTGTCTAATAAATTAGATTCATAAGCAGAGATTCAAAAACCCAACTACAAAGGCATGTAGGTGAAACTAAATAATTTGCCCCTGATTAGGAACTTGTAATATGTCACAAAATCGGTTTACTTTCCAATGCAAATGAAAATGCGAGAACTGTGGCTGTTAGATATTAAATTAACACACAGTATCTCAAGAAACTAAACTATTAAAGCACACAGATGACATTATAAAATTCACTCCTGGTTGGTCGTAAAAGTCATAAAATCAGTTCCTTCTTTGTCACTGGATCTGTCTTGACCAGCTGCTGCTGCTCAGATCAGGAAAGATAAACATAACACTGGACAATTATTAAAAATTAAAATTATTTTCATATTTGATGATGTACCACAGAGATATGTATGAAACATATTCATTAACTTTCCCAATTTCCTGTTTTATACAGAATTTTATTTACTTATTTATTTTTAAGGAAGAAACATGTAAATAATTCACTAGTCATGTGATAGAAAAATTCAGCAGATGCTAAAGAAAATATCTGCAATTTATTTCTTAAGTCACTTCTGATATAGTTGGAGTCACGAATGATGACAGTTGAGTGTAGCCCTGTTCTGTGCACCTTTGCCAGTTATCCTCCGACAGCCAATGAGCATTCAGTAATGTTCTGAGCACTTTGCTATGAATGTTGTATCCAATGTGAGCATTAAACATGATAACATGCAGTCATTTAGTGAATTTATTGCAGGCTGTCATCGCTGACAGTAGTGGTGAGCGAAAATTCTACACAGTCAAGCAGCAGACATAATTTGCAGGTTAACACTATGTTCAAGTGCAAAGCACACATCTGCACTACCACAACTGTTGCTTGGAACCAGTAACAGTACAGTCCCCATCTGTGCCTCGACCTGCACGAACTGCCATTGTTCACGAATTGGACTGTAGTTGTAGAAGTGGTTCTAGAATGAAATATCGGATATTGTTGTGAATGTTTTACTGGCGCAAATGATCAATATTTTTGGGTGTGATTTACACAATATTAACACTTCAGTAACAGCTCAGCAGTGTGTCCATCACCCCTAAAGATATCAGTCAGTTGTGCTTGTGAAATGCTGTCTGCATTTCACAAGAATATCTGATGTTTCATCTGAGAATGATTTCTATAACATCAGTAATAAGCATTACAAAAATACAAAAAAACATCCTCAAGAAATTTCCTGATTTGCAGTATGTATTACTAGTAGATTTATGTCCTGAAATGTTACCTGATAAAAATAATTGGAATTCAAACCAGGACCAGCAACTCTCTTTACAACAAAGCTGTTGCTGGCAGGAATTCTACCACGTTTCTTGATTAGTAAATGGAAGACAGCGGAGTCCCAGAGCAGACGTAACCAATATCGCAAAATGCCCACTGAAAAATAAATTGAGACACAACATAAATACAGTCTCTTGCATTCAACAGACACGTAAAGGAAGACAGCACCTCATGCATTCAGTTAATTAAAAAAAAGCATTGTTTTGTTTGGACACATTAGAAAATGTTTGTTTTTGCAATTTAGTCTTATGTGATACTTCTCACGTAAAAGCACTGACAGGAAGGGTTTAATGTCTTGCAGATAATGTGGTCATTAGAGATGGGACACATGCTCAGTAAAACATGAATAAGAAAGTTAACAGGCTGCATAACATCTGAAAGGACCATTTGGATAATGCCTGAAGTTATTCAGGAAAACTGTTAAAACAAACTGTAAAAGATACAAAAAAGGATTGCCAGATGACAGTCCAGATTTCACTCCTTCCCAATACAAGGATCATCTTAGAATAAATATTAAAATCTGCCCCTGTATAAGTTACTGTTTCTCACTGATGATCTCTGTTTGTAAAAGAGTGTTCCTAGGGGCGGAAAGGGCATAATTAATGCAAATGGAGAAAAGAATATTACACAAGCAGCTATTTGTGACTACTGCAAGGTCACGTACAAAGTGTATTGAAGAAAGAAAAAGAAACCTTGGGGAAAAAAAATGAGAGCTCCTTGGAAACTGCAAAAATTGAAAGATAGTTGCTTTGCATGATCCAATATGGTCCAACTGCACATAATAATAATAGTAATAAACCAATAAATGTAGATAGAACCGTCTTATATGAGACACTCACAGAAACACTGGAATACCAGAAACTGTATGCAAGATGGGTCCCAAAACAGGTGAAAAGCACAAGAAAAAATTGGATCAGTAGTGTCTGCAAGTTTCTTGAGAGATTTGAACTGAAAGGTGAAGATTTTCTGAGTTCTACTATGAGTGGAGATGAAATGTGGTCAACTCATTACATGCCTGAGCCCCATATGCCAAAATATTCAAAACCACAATTTCGGACAAAAATAATCATGGCCTCAGAGTTTTGGGAGCAAAAAGGCATCATTTTGGTCAAGTCTCTGCCTTAGGGGCAGACCATCAATGCACAGTGATATGGTGAGACCCAAAAAATTTGCAAAAGGAGTATTCAAAACAAAAGAAGGAGAATGTTGACGAGAGGAGTGAGCTCATTGCACAACTATGCCCATTTTAACACAGCCGCAGCCGTGGTAGCAGTAGATGTTAAAACTCTTTCAGTTTATCTTAAGAATTGTAATCACCATATTTTGAGGGACCGATGACTGTAGCAGTCTGGTCCCTTTAATCCCACAAACCAACCAACCATATTTTGAAGGTTATATCAATGCTATAATGGATACTATAAAGAATACATGGAAGTCACAGATTGTGTGGTGACTGTTTCCTTTAAGGGGAGGTTTACTATCTTTAGGTTAAAAAAAAAAACGATTTTTTTTAAATTGCATTTTTGGATCCATAAAAGTGTTTAGAATCCACCCCTGAAACAGTTTTTCCGAATACGGAACGGAAATGTTTGTTATTCAGTTGAACAAAAAACTGCACCTGCCTGAAATCGGCCTTTTTCACTCACCAGTCTTTCTCTTTCAGAGGACGAGTTATAGTACCGGTGCTTGGGAGGAAACACACAAAATTCAAATGAAAGTTTGAATGTGTGTGTTTGGAAGTTAGCCCTCAAGAATTTGCATTCTGGTGCGAAGACTGTGGAGATTGTGACTTTCCTGGCAGTGAGCAGCTTCAACGAAGGGTTTTCAGCAATTCTGAAGACCGTGACAACAGTGGACATCACCCTGGGACACTATTCAATGCAGTTCACCAAGAATTCGGATGACCACCGGATTCGAGCAGCCAAAAACCGCTTGTCACTGGCCGTACGAGCGGCTCTGGCGCAGTGCAGGATGGTCCAGATCAAGCAGAATGCCCTCTACGAGGAAGAGGAAGGACTAGTTTATGGACCCAGAATAGCAGATTGAATGTGAGTTGCATAAAATTGCATTTATATGTAGTCAAACCATCAAACGCATTTTCCTCGAAATGACACTTTTTATCATCGTGCGGTACGGTAACTTCGAATCTACTGAACTGATTGGCACGATTCTTTGTTTCCAAAGAAGCTAGCTAAATTGTCTAGGAGTTGTACCACTTTTATTCCAATCCATAAACTATAAATATTTTTACTTGACCAACAAAGTCAAAAAATCGATGGAAAAAACCCTATTTTTTTTTTCAAATGGCCACCATTTTGTTTCCTATGTTCCAAATAAGTTAAGTGAGTTACAACTCCTAAAGAATCTTACATACTTCACTAACGTCAACTCAATTTTGATTTCAGGCAGGCCAGCTGACCTGTGACATACCGTGCGTGGAGGTCTACATCGAAATTTTGTTTCATTCCGACAGCACTTGCGGCTTTGCTCTTTGACATTTCTGGTCGAAAAAATTCCAGTTTGTACAGGAAATATCAATAAACATTTTGAGCAAATTTGACATTGATATCTATAACACATTCTGAGAAAAAAATTCTCAAAGAACATGCTTTTTTCGGGTCAAAGATAGTAAACTTCCCCTTAATGACGTGTTTCAATTTATACATCATCAGATTATTCAGAAAAAAATCAGTAAAGAGCCATGAATAATACATAATGCATAGTAATAGTTAACAGATCACTAAGATTACACAGGAAATAAATCAAAGTACAATGTGAAAACATGCCAAGGTTAAGGTGAACACGTCATACATAGGTATGGAGCCACGTATTTTATCTGTACGATAATGCAAAAGTGAATCATTACAGTAGTTGTAACTTTCAAGAAGACAAACAGGCCACCTGGCAGCAGCACTGGTGAGCATTAAGACTTAAGACCTCATTATTATAATTAATATAAGGCTTAGTTACTATAATCCCATCAAAATGATGAAGATATGACCTGAAACCATGTATAATTACAAAACAAATGTACATCAAATCAAAAACTACAAAATAACAACTGTGTTAAATACAAAATCAAATCTCATGTTGTAGGGGGGAGGGGAGGTGGGGGAGGAACCAACAGTGGAGTGCAGGATAAAGGCGGGAGAGGTAATCCATGGACTGGTACAATAAATAAACTTTTTATTACAGAACACTTAACGCTGCAGTAGTCACATGAATTTTTGTTACGCTATTGGACCTGTGGGTAACAGCTACCACCCACCACTGTTTTAAATGTTATTTTAACAACAATGAAACAAAATAGGATATATATACTTGCATAATGATATAGGGTGTACAAATAAAGCAGAGAATACACTTTATACTCAAAATTTCAGAGAACATTCTCAGCGTGAGTAAAGGGGTGGAGGAAGTAGCTCATAACAAAGAATGTTCTCTGATTTTGTATGACTAAAACTAGAGGGGATTCTCACAAGTGGAGAACATTCTATGTTTTTCGAAATAAGCTCTACAGCATACTCTGACCTGAAGAAGTTCTGTTGAGGTTAAGTTTCACTGACCTTTTGGTAGCAATGGGAAAATTCATGTTGCTTGGTAGGCAAAAGAAAGAAGAAGATACTTAGCCCAAAGAAATACCGAAGAGAGAACCTGTAGAAGTTTATAGGGGTTTAACAATAAAACATTATTTTCCTGGCAAGTTTCCTTCTACAAAATCATGAAAGAAGAGAGTGTGACTTTTCAAAAGAAGTGAAAATTAACACACTTTTGTTGCTATTTAGCAGACCCAAGTTTTCACACTGACGTACAAGAAGACTTAGGTCTACACCAAACAAGTCACTGACATTTCCAGATGTTCACCATCATGTCTTCCTCCAGCATAAATCTTCTATTTTGTTATGTTAGAAATATATAGGCGGATTAGAAAAATTAATAACTGGTTTATTACAAATGTAACAATCTGTTTCTCATAATGGGCAACTGCTTAAATACTTCAGTACAATGAAAACTCAGACCAAAGTTGCAAATTTCACTTTTTTTATTCACCTGATGATTAATTTCACACCAAGACCCATTTCAAATCAATCTAACACAGTCAGAAATGGTATTTCTCAAAATCATCTCAAAAATGTGAATTAAAAAAGTGAAATTTGCAACTTTAGATTGGCTTTCATTTTACTGATTAACAGAAGTTGCTGACCCACAGTTATTCCAGCATGTCGGAAGTTTGCGTACATACCTGACTGGCGAGCAGACCATTATTCATTGTATTTAACCAGAATTTTTCTGTGTTAGAATGCTCTGACAGAATTCCTTTTTGGAGTAGATGAAACTGCCATGTACTCTTAAGATTTTGTTCCCATAATGTGTTCACCTAATTTGAATAACAAACAAGTTTCCTACATGTCGAAAATCCGGTTACAGTGCAAGAAAATGCATTTTCGCAAACTGTCAGTAAACACCTTAACAATTCATTGCTGCACATAAAAGTAAAATTGAAACATAGTGCAACTCTTCCAGAACACAGTGATGCCAGTTGCTTGTATGTACACTGAATAGTTCAATGTAGTGTAACAGAACCCCTGCATTCTGTGCCGAATGCAGCAACTGACACGCACTAAGATGCTTCTTGAGAAGGAATGGAGGTAGTGAGAAGGAGCTCCCTGCCAGAGAATATGGTTCAAAATTTTTATTCATACGACACAGAGAACTTCCTCAGAGAATTTTCTTGTGCTCTGAGAATCTTCTCCAGAGCATGTCCTCTTTTTTTATTCATTCAACCTATAGGATATAATTAATTACTCAACTCAACACTTGAATGCGATATATTTATTATAACATACATGTATGATTTCCTTTGATAAATCAAACAAAAGTGAACCTATATAGCAGAAAAATTAATAATAAGCGTTGTTTGTGACCCATACGCTGCAATACAACAGTTAATCCTGTTATGTTGTTGTGGTCTTCAGTCCTGAGACTGGTTTGATGCAGCTCTCCATGTTACTCTATCCTGTGCAAGCTTCTTCATCTCCCAGTACCTCTTGCAACCTACATCCTTCTGAATCTTCTTAGTGTATTCGTCTCTTGGCCTCCCTCTACGATTTTTACCCTCCACACTGCCCTCCAATACTAAATTTGTGATCCCTTGATGCCTCAGAACATGTCCTACCAATTGATCCCTTCTTCTAGTCAAGTTGTCCCACAAACTTCTCTTCTTCCCAATCCTATTCAACACTTCCTCATTAGTTACGTGATCTACCCATCTAATCTTCAGCATTCTTCTGTAGCACCACATTTCGAAAGATTCTATTCTCTTCTTGTCCAAAATATTTATCGTCCATGTTTCACTTCCATACATGGCTACACTCCATACAAATACTTCCAGAAACGACTTCCTGACACTTCAATCTATACTCGATGTTAACAAATTTCTCTTCTTCAGAAATGCTTTCCTTGCCATTGCCAGTCTACATTTTATATCCTCTCTACTTTGACAATCATCAGTTATTTTGCTCCCTAAATAGCAAAACTCCTTTACTACTTTAAGTGTCTCATTTCCTAATCTAATTCCCTCAGCATCACCTGACTTAATTCAACTACATTCCGTTATCCTCGTTTTGCTTTTGTTGATGTCCATCTTATATCCTCCTTTCAAGACACTGTCCATTCCGTTCAACTGCTCTTCCAAGTCCTTTGCTGTCTCTGACAGAATTACAATGTCATCGGCGAACCTCAAAGTTTTTATTTCTTCTCCATGGATTTTAATACCTACTCCGAATTTTTCTTTTATTTCCTTCACTGCTTGCTCAATATACAGATTGAATAACATCGGGGAGAGGCTACAACCCTGTCTCACTCCCTTCCCAACCACTGCTCCCCTTTCATGTCCCTCGACTCTTGTAACTGCCATCTGGTTTCTGTACAAATTGTAAATAGCTTTTGGCTCCCTTTATTTTACCCCTGCCACCTCCAGAATTTGAAAGAGAGTATTGCAGATAACATTGTCAAAAGCTTTCTCTAAGTCTACAAATGCTAGAAACGTAGGTTTGCCTTTCCTTCATCTAGCTTATAAGTCATAGGGTCAGTATTGCCTCACGTGTTCCAATATTTCTACGGAATCCAAACTAATCTTTCCCGAGGTCGGCTTCTACCAGTTTTGCAGGAAAGTTAATCCAACGGCAATAGTGAGATCTCTGCCCAAACTCTTTGCCTTTACAAATGTCTGCTTGTGTCTGTGTACATGCGGATGGATATGTGTGTGTGTGCGCGCGAGTGTATACCTGTCCTTTTTTCCCCCTAAGGTACGTCTTTCCGCTCCCGGGATTGGAATGACTCCTTACCCACTCCCTTAAAACCCACATCCTTTCGTCTTTCCCTCTCCTTCCCTCTTTCCTGATCAAGCAACCGTTGGTTGCGAAAGCTTGAATTTTGTGTGTATGTTTGTGTGTCTATTGACATGCCAGTGCTTTCGTTTGGTAAGCCACATCATCTTTATATATACGAGGGTTGTTTTTTAGTAAGGGCCGTTTTTAAGTAAGGGCCGTTTTTATTTTTAAAAAAAGATACAAATACTTTTGTAAAAAAACTTTTATTTTCTGATTCTACACACTTTTACCTATTTTTCTACATAGTTGCCTTGTTCATTTAAGCGCCTGTCATACCGTTCAACTAAGTTTTTAATTCCCTCTTCAAAGAAGTCGGCCGCCTGCTCCAACAGCCAAGAGTTCATGGCCGCTTTCACTTCATCGTCATCATTGAAGCGCTGCCCGCCAAGATGGTGTTTCAGGTACCGGAAAAGGTGAAAATCGCTAGGAGCAAGGTCGGCGCTGTATGGTGCATGGTCCAAAACTTCCCAACCAAAAGAATCAATCAAATCCTGAGCCTTTTGAGAGGTGTGAGGCCTAGCGTTATCACGCAGGAGCAAAACTCCTTTTGTCAGCATGCCGCGCCTTTTGCCCAGCATGCCGCGCCTTTTGTTTTGAATTGCTCTGCAGAGCTTCTTTAGAGTTGCACACTAGGCATCTGAGTTGATTGTCATTCCTCGTGGCATAAAGTCCACTAGTAAAACACCGCGCCGGTCCCAGAACACAGTTGCCATAATCTTGCGCTTTGACAGCGTCTGTTTGGCTTTGACCTTGACGGGTGAGGTTGTGTGTTGCCATTCCATCGATTGTCGCTTGCTTTCAGGAGTGATATGGAATACCTATGTTTCATCTCCAGTGACAATTTGACTCAACATGTCATCCCCTTCTTCCTCATAACGAATCAAAAAGTCCAATGAAGTGGCAAATCTCCTCCCTTTGTGGTCCTATGTGAGGAGTCTGGGTACCCACCGAGAACACAGTTTCGAAAGTTTAGGTTTTCAGACACAATTTTGTACAAAACCGATCTTGAAACTTGTGGAAATTCCAAAGAAAGAGTGGAAATTGTGAGTCTTCTGTCCTCACGAATCTTTGTTTCAACTGCAGCCACCAAATCATCAGTGATCACAGAGGGCCGGCCTGAGCGTTCTTCGTCATGGACGTTTTGATGGCCATTTTTAAACTCTCTAACCCATTGACGCACTTTACCTTCACTCATTGCATTCAAGCCATAAACTTCTGTTAACTGACGATGAATTTCTGCAGCTGATAGGCTTCTCGCGGTCAAAAAACATATCACTGACCGTATCTCACACGCGGCGGGCGATTCAATAATCATAAACATTATAAAGTAACACAGCGATGCGTACACGTCAGTTACAGAGCTGCAACTTGCATCAGTGTGAACGAGAAGGATGCTGGCAAGTGGCGCGGTGGCTTGTTGCGGCGTCCGCGCGAACTACGGGACTATACGCGCGAATGGCCCTTACTTAAAAAACAACCCTCGTATATACACACCTCACTGTCATTTCTTGTTAACAATATTAGCTTATTCCTAAGAATAAGCAGCTTTCACTCGGTTAATATTCGGCAGAAATCAAACCTGCATTTGGATCGGACTTCCTTAACTCTTGTGCAAAAAGGTGTGCAGGATACTGCTGCAACCATTTTCAATAAGCTACCACTCGAATTCAAAAATCTTAGCAGTAATCCACGCACTTTCAAATCGAAACTGGAGAGTTTCCTCGTGGGTCACTCTTTCTATGTTGTCGAGGAGTTCCTTGAAAAATTAAGCTGATTCTTATTGTATTGTTGATTGCGTTTACTTAAACTTATGGACTGACTTTTTTCAGTTTCATAAACATTTCTTTTTATCTGTTATTACTTTATGTTGTAATTTCATGTACTGACACATTCCATGACCTTGGAGATTTGTTCCTCAATTTGGTCCTACTGAACTTGACGTGTAAATAAAAATAAATAAAAAATATTATGAAAAGCACTGTCCTATGCCAATCTATCCCTGGGCCATCCATAAGTATCCTTCCTAAGCACCCAGACACCTAAACCTCTCACCTGGTTCAGATTCATTGATGACATCTTTGCTATCTGGATCAAGGGTGAGGATACTCTATCCACATTCCTCCAGAACCTCGACAAGTTTTCTCCCTTAGGCTTCATCTGATCCTACTCAACCAGAGAAGCCACATTCCTAGATGTTGACCTCCACCTCAAAGATGGCTACATCAGTACCTATGTCCATATCAAACCTGCTAACCACCAGCAATACCTCCACTCTGACAGCTGCCTCCCATTCTATACCAAGAAGTCCCTACCATACATCCTCACACCTGTGGTCTCCGCACCTGCAGTGACGAACGGTCCCTCTCAAAATATATCGACGGTCTCACTGAAGCCTTCACAGACTGTAACTTAGTTGACAACATCGGTAGCTCCGTGAGGCTATTTGCAGATGACACAGTTGTCTACAAGAAAGTAGCAACATCAGAAGACTCGTACATACTCCAGGAGGACCTGCAGAGGATTAATGCATGGTGCGACAGCTGGCAGCTTTCCCTAAACGTAGATAAATGTAATATAATGCGCATACATAGGGGCAGAAATCCATTCCAGTACGATTATGCCATAGGTGGTAAATCATTGGAAGCGGTAACGACCGTAAAATACTTAGGAGTTACTATCCGGAGCGATCTGAAGTGGAATGATCACATAAAACAAATAGTGGGAAAAGTAGGCGCCAGGTTGAGATTCATAGGAAGAATTCTAAGAAAATGTGACTCATCGACGAAAGAAGCAGCTTACAAAACGCTTGTTCGTCCGATTCTTGAGTATTGCTCATCAGTATGGGACCCTTACCAGGTTGGATTAATAGAAGAGATAGACATGATCCAGCGAAAAGCAGCGCGATTCGTCATGGGGACATTTAGTCAGCGCGAGAGCGTTACGGAGATGCTGAACAAGCTCCAGTGGCGGACACTTCAAGAAAGGCGTTACGCAATACGGAGAGGTTTATTATCGAAATTACGAGAGAGCACATTCCGGGAAGAGATGGGCAACATATTACTACCACCCACATATATCTCGCGTAATGATCACAACGAAAAGATCCGAGAAATTAGAGCAAATACGGAGACTTACAAGCAGTCGTTCTTCCCACGCACAATTCGTGAATGGAACAGGAAAGGGGGGATCAGATAGTGGTACAATAAGTACCCTCCGCCACACACCGTAAAGTGGCTCGCGGAGTATAGATGTAGATGTAGATGTATCCTCCCGACACTGTACAAAAACAAATCTCTCATGCCTTATCTTTCCAGCTCCCACCACCTCCCAAAGTCTCATCCTTCCCATCCCTCCCACAACTGGACTGGAGCAACTGAATTACATTCTCCTCCATACCTCTTGTCGCACCCTGAAATGAGAAATGTCCAGCCCACAATCCTTCCCCTCCCTCCCAAAGTGGTTTTGCACTGCTCATATGCCTGTAATAGTCATATATGCAAGACCTCTCCCATACATCCTCCTACTACCACCTAGTCCAGTCCAGTCACAAACATCCCCTATCCCATCAAAGGCAGGGCTACCCGTGAAACCAGTCACGTGATCTATAAGCTGCAACCACTGTGCTGCATTCTACGTGAGCATGACAACCGACAAGCTGTCTGCCTGCACGAATGACCGTCGACAAACTGTGGCCGAGAAACCAGTGGACCACCCCGATGCTGAGCAAGTTGCCTTCATTTCAATGACTGCTTCACAGCCAGCACCATATGGATCTTTCCCACCAACACTGGCTTTTCTGAATTGCATATGTGGGAACTCTCCCTGCAATATAGCCTACATTCCCATAACCCTACTGGCCTCAACCTCCATTAGTCATTGTCCTCAGCCATTCAGCCCCTTTCCTGTTCCCATTCCAGCACTACACAGCCCCACATTTCACTAATGCAGACAGTATTTTTACTTCTCTCCTTTTCTGCTATCCTCATCTCTCTGCTGACCTCCGTCTAACCTCCCAACAGCACCTAGCTGCCCTAACCTCTTCCCCCTCGTCCCTGCATGCTCCACAGCGGCACTTTACATTACTGTTCCCCACCTCTACCCTACTATCCCTCCCCCTCCCTGTTCCAGCCTCTGCCTTACTCCCACCCAGTCTCTACTCCCATTGCGCACTGGTGCTGCTGCTGCTGCTGCTGCTGCTGCTTGCAGTGTGGCTTCAGCTGTTAGAGATTGCAGCAATGTGTGTGAGTTGCATTTGTGTGTGTGTGTGTGTGTGTGTGTGTGTGTGTGTGTGTGTGTGTGTGTGCATGTCGTCTATTTTCAACAAAGGCCTCGTTGGCTGAAAGCTAATTTGTGACAGTCTTTTTGCTGTGCCTATCTGTGACTCAGCATCTCCACTATATGGTAAGTACCAACTTTCCTTTTCATAATATTGTTTCATTTGCTTCATCAACTGACATATCCTCTTTTTCATCATGTGACAGCTCTTGCTCGGAAGCTGAGTGGTGGTCATTGAGCACCTTCACAATCATCAGAGAAGACAAGATCCTCCTCTGCATCAGCAAGTTTATTAAACCAACCAAACAATGTTGTTGGATCTGAAGTTTAGTCAATATTCCTTCTTTTTGTTTGGTATAGACATTTGAATATTAAAAGTAATAGGGACTGCAAAGATTCAAAGAAAATTTAAAAATGAACAGAAATGGAAATGGTAGCACCGACAGCCGTGTTGGTGACAACTGTCAACCGGAGCGCACAACGTGGATAAATTTATTTTTATACACCCCGACAACAATCGTGAATACTGACCCCTAACGTGGATCTCGAAGCTGAATAAATTCACCTTTGTGGACAAACCGTGTGGGTGACAACGTAAAAAATAGGAAATTGCTGGATGAAATGTCACCTGCATGCCTACTCAATGGTTAAGACTACAACAGATATACATAGATCGACACCTTGTACATAATACCAGACACAAGATATAAATATTTTATTACTGTTCTTCTTCTTATTATTACTACTACTACAAAGGTTGCATAAGCAACACTGATAATTAGTGTAAAATAGCAGCATTAAATGGAAGGAATCAGAAATTACAGGCTACAGTAGCAATGAGACAAAGTGAACATTCAATCGTAAATCAGCCAGGAACCAATCAGGTGAGCGAAGCTGGGCCTGGAGAGGAGACAGTGGAGTCTGTTGGGAAGGAAGCTAACAAAGGATGGATTTCAAGTAAAATCTTCACTTGATGTCATTGCTATTGCATGTTGTAATTCCTTCCATTGTAATTTTGCAAGTTTACATTAAAACCAGTTTTGCCTATGAAGCTTACTTTGTACTATTTCTATGTTATTCTTTAACCCAATGATCTTCAACCTGCAGGGTTACTTTCTGTACATAAAAGTATCATCATGTTTCTGGAATTCTGCCTACATATCTGTGTTTTATTTGTATCATCCACTGTCACTTGGCAGTCTCCACAAACAGTTCCCACAATTTTTTGTGCCAACTCATCAGTCAAATGGGTCTTCCACTCCTCTGTTCATCATGAACATTTGTTCTGCGTCCACTAAACTCCCTACCCAATTAACACACATTTGTTCTGTTCATAATACCTTCCCTGTAAAACCGTTTTGGTTTGCAAAAAAAAAAAAAAAAAAAAATATTCCGTAGGAAGCAGATCACAGCACATGGCTTGCTCTTGGTGGGCTTTCTTACCAACATCTTTCACACAAATGGACATTACACCATGAGATTATGTACTACTGAGCCCCTGTGATGCTCTATCTGGTCAGGGGATGCCCCCCCTCCCCTCCCTCTACCAATCAGTGTTGCCAACCCTCAAAAAACAAAAATCCACAGCCGATTATCATCACAGTACATGTACTTTCTGAACATGCTTTGTATTTACCACCTTTCTTGATATATTTTTTGGTTTGCTTTATATATTTATTAGTTTTCTTTACATATTAACTGGTTTAATGTATATATTCATGGGTTTTCTTTATTTATTTATTGGTTTTCCTTTGCAAATTTATTGGTTTGCTTTATTAATGGACTCTATTTGATCATGCAATGCTACTATGTTTCAATCTTCAGAGTTTTCAAGCAGCTCTCATTTGCTTCTCCATGGAATGTGTATACACAACAGTGATGAACTATTTGTTTCCCTCTTGATTACCTATGCTAATAAAAATGAAAGGGGCATCTTAGAGTTGCTTAAGTGACCTCTAGCTGATTGGCATTATTACACAATAATTCCGAATGTGCAGCAATAGTGAAAGTGTAGGGATGACACTGAGAGGTTGCACAATATTGAGCACTTCAAAAACTTTTGAAATATATTGCAGTGCCTGGAACTACTGTGTCATCTGTAAGCACAACAATCTTCCTAGTTTCTTGCATGCTACAGTTGCTAGATATCTTTGTTTTCACCATTAATCATTGACATTGTGCTGGAACTCAGTATAAAATTAGATGAAAGATCATTCTTATTAGTGTGTGTTGAAATGTATAAATCTTGACAGCATTGTATTTTAGGGAAAATAAGTACCAAAACAGAAATGTTAATTTGTATGATTTGTTGCTCAGAGAACACAGGAAATGGTACCCTAAGCCAGAAGGAAAGATATTTAACACTTTAACTGCTCTGGAAGTGTTAATGCACGCACCTTTGTACCTGTCCCTGTGTGCTCTGAACATGTTTATGTTTGCCACCAATCCTTCTACCTGGTCTGGGCGTAGACATATTCAGAGTACCAGGTAGAAGGACTGGTGGTGCGTGTAAACATGTTCAGAGCAGTTAAAGGGTTAAAAAATGTAATTAACGCAAAATTATAAATAAAAGTTGGGCTGGCGAAAGCTGGTGCCAACACTCCGGGCGGGAAAGAAGTTGAGAGTCCACTGGGAGTCACAGTCGCAGTTAGCTCAGAGTCAGTCAGTACCTTGCAACCAGAGTAGTGTACATGATGGGACATGTACTTCACCACAAATGAAGCTAACCTGGACTATTGCGGAAGAGCTTTTACAACAACACCTGGACTATCTTAAGTTAAGTAGCTTTCTGTTTTGGTTAATAAAGAACCCTGTTAATATATGCATGCAATTGTGTTATAGAAAGAGGATACTGGCCACCACACGACATCCTCTCCTTGCTCCCATGGTACAAGCCTGCAGTGGCAAAGAGGCAACACAAAAACCAGTGACGAGTATAATTCAGTACAGATTTTGCTTGCTTCTCTTGTGTTTTAGCTTGCAGGGGTGCTCATCTATAGTTGCTAATTTTTGTTCTGTTCTTGCATGCATTCCAGGTGGTGAGCCACAGAAGTAATCAAATTTCTCTTTTCTGATGCTTTCCTTCTTTTTGCTACAACTTATTTGCATAAACCATGGCTGCCCAGCCCCTCCACCCACTGGTCCCACATCTTGGCCACACATGGACAATGTGATGAATCTAACACAAGCTTTTCAGTTTCAGGACCAACAAACTGCTGCCCTACTAACGACAGTACAACAATTACTGGCTGCACAAGCTTCGTAGGCTGCCCAGCAGACAACCCGACTGGCCCAACATTTGCCACCAACCAGCAGACCAACATTCTGGTAATTTAACAACACAGAAGACGAATAGTTAGAATACCTGACACAATTCCAAGCACATTGTGAATTTCATCAAGTACAAGGTACTGTAAAACTACAATACTTTCTTTCGATTACAGGGTCCCCAGTGTTCAGGTTAATACAGAAACTACTTCCAACCACACCTCCCAACAAACTCAGCTATGAGCAAGTAACTGCTGCATTAACCAAGATCTATGACCAGCAAGTCCACGTAGCTGCAGCCAGATATCAGTTCTTTCACTTGCAGAAAAAGCTGGAACAGATGTACCATCAGTGGTACGCAGAAATAAAGGGCACGACTAGGAAGTGTAAATTTAAGTGTAGTTGTGGCAACTTTTACACTGACTTAATGATACGGGATGCAATAACATTCAATGTCCCTGATAGTAGAATATGGGAATAGATCCTAAAGCACTTTGATTCATCACTCCCTAAAGTGTTGCACAACTTAGAGCAATATTATTCAGGTGCCTTAGTGGCCGATAACTTTGACTAGGCCCCAACTTGTCGGGTCGAGTCGCCCCTTGCCTGCAACCACCCCAGGTAGCCACAACAACGAGCATGTAGACAGCTGTGCTGACAGCCATGTAGACAGGTAAACAAACCTGCAAACTTAGTGAAGTCTTGCCCTAGATGCTTTGCTCACCATAACAGATAAGGCTGATCATCACATAATACAACGTGTTACATGTGTCAGAAAAAAGACCATGTCCAAGCAGTTTGTTTGCAACGGCACAAAAATGCCAATTTTGCCCACTCCCAGAAAAAACAGGCTTGTGCAAATGCAGTGAACATTGTGTTTTCTAAACCTTCAACAGATTCTGACAAAAGTGAGATTAAAGTTGTGCCTCCTTCTCACCCTACATTCTAACAAACTATTTGTCTAATTATGAATTGCTGGCCATCACGTGAACTTTCAGTTAGACACAGGTGCCGCAGTAACTTTGCTTAATTGTGCCATGTATGAACAGTTACAGTCACCACACCTTCTAAATCTAGAAAGCACCTCGCTGCTTACAAAGAAATTCCAGTGTTTGGACAGTGTAGTTTGCCTGCCACTTACAAATCTCACACTTGGACAGTGAATTTTACTGTGTTGAAATCAACAGACAGTGAGAACATTTTCATTTTAGATGCCTTTGATTTGTTTGGCCTTAGCACCCATGACAATGTACTGTCAGTCTCTACATTCACACCAAAAAGACAGTGTCACTGGCTTGCTTCAAGAATTTCCTGAACTATTTACAGACGGATGGGAAAAGCTAATAACTTTCTAGCGCATGTTACATTGAAAGACAATGCACGGCCTAAGTTTTTTTGGGCCCACCCCATTCCAGTTGCTTTAAGAGACAAAGTAACCTGTGAATTGAAAGAATTGCAGGATAATGGTGCAATTGCTCCCATTCAAGCTAGTCAGTGGGCAAGTCCTCTTGTATTGCTGCCTAAGCCTTCTGGTCACATTCGCTTTTGTATTGACTTCAAGTCTACAGTCAACCTACAGACAGTAGTTGAGACTTATGCATTATCTCGACCTGAGGAACTCACAGACAGGCTTGGTGCAGGATGTTATTTTCCTAAGATAGACTAGCATGACGCCTACTTGCAAATTCCATTGGATGAAGAATCACAGAAAGTGTCCGTTGTAAATACAGACTTAGGACTATTCAAGTATTTGTGTTTGCCCTTCAGCATTGCTTCTGTACCCACCACTTTTCAACGTTACTTGGAGCAGATGACTGCAAATGTGCTTTTTTGTTCAAACTACCTTGACAATATTGTTGTCTCAGGTTGCACACCAGAGGAACAGATTGCCAATTTGTATACTGTTTTTCAAGTGTTGTCAGAAGCAGGACTCAAGCGTCGTCTCGAAACTTGTGACTTTTTTTGAACTAAACAACTGTACTTTGGTAATGTGATAAACAGTCTGGATGTGCACTCCCTCCAATCTCATTTGCTTGCAATCCGTGACCTGCCCATTCCTCGCAATGTGCCTGAACTGCAGTCATTGCTACACAAGATGAGATGACATAAGTTACTACAATCAGTTCATACAGAATGCCGCTCAGATCACAGCTCCATTCCACTAGTGTCGCAAAATGTACCTTTTGTACACACTAAAGACTATCGAAACGCATTACAGAAACTCAAAAATGCTTTGCTTAGTGACGGATGTCTAGTGCATTTTCACTCTGCCAAGCTGGTAGTTTTGCAAGTTCACGCTTCTTCCTACGGAATCGGCACTGTGCTTTTGCACAGAATTGGTGCACAAGACAAACCTATTGCTTTTGCCTCAAAGTTGTTAACTCAGACTCAGTGCAGCTATTCTCAAAAAGAATAACAGGCTCTAGCTTTTGTGTATGGTGCTACCAAATCCCATCACTATTTGTACGGTTGCAAGTTCTTTTTAGTGACAGATCACAAGTCTTTGCAGTATTTGTTTCATCTGTCAAAGCCGGTTCCTACACGCACTGCTCAAAAATTGCAATAATGAGCTTTATTGCTTCTACAGTATCAGTGTGAAATTGTGCAAAGACCTACAGTAAAGCACAGCAATGCGGATGCACTATGCCACCTTCCAATTGGCCCACACTCTTATTTTATGCATCTGCCGCATCTTGTTGCCAAATCGATATGCAGGGCTCTCAACTGCTGGAATCTTTTCCCCTGTACTACAGAAAAATTGCACAGGCCACGGAAGCACACTTAGATCTCAAGCTTTTGTTGCATTACATTCGTACATCTCAACCTCATTCATGGAACAGTATCCAAAAGTCGGTAGTGCGTCGATACTTTGCTTGTCGGCATACCCTTTCAATTCAATTAGATGTGATACTAGTTCAAAAAGACATTGGATAATCGTATTTGCTTATTCCCAAACCGATGTGTCACAAAACGACGTGTTGCGATTGCTCCACCAATGATATTGGGGAATTGTTCGCACTAAACAGTTAGCGCGACAGCGCCATACTTCGCAGGGCACGGAATGCTTCGTACACACTTTTAAACAACAGGTGGCCAAGCTTCACACCGCCCGCACACAGAAACAGGCACTGCAACTCTTTCTCACCTCCTATCACTCTCTTCTCATGCCCATCCGAGAGACAGACCATCACTGGTGGAACTTCTGCACGGCCACCACCCTCAGATGCTGCTACACTCGCTACACCCACCTCAGCATCTGGCACCACCGACGGTCCGCAAGTTCACTCTGTGCCACATGATCTCATTCTTTTCTGGGTTTATGGCAACTGTGGGCACTGGGTAAGAGGCGTGGTCCAGGAATGCATTGGCTCGTCTACGTATTTGATTGCAGGTCCTGAAGGTGTGCAGCACCACCACCAGAACGAGATTCGTGTCTGTCATTTGCCCCGTGATTCTGCTGCTTTTCTTCCCCAGGTGCACGGCCTCACAGGACTACGTGGCCTTCGCAGCCACCCACTCATGCTACCAGGACACCCAGGAGGAGCGGACGGACGACGCGCCCTCACCCCCGCCGTCCCTGCTCGTCGACACCACAGACCCGGATCTTCTGACGCCATTGCCGTCGTCACCCCGAGACGTGCCCTCGGGCTCGGTTGTGTGTCCTGGCAGCAGTTTTCCGGAGGATGTTCCTTTTGCCTCACGAGGCAGACAGTGGGGACTGTCGGGAGTACACCGTCCTCCACAGCTACGCCTCCCAGCTCATCTCTATATCCGGCATCCTGCCTCCCTCCCCGTTGTCGTTCACAGCCTCACTACGTGACAACGGTGTGACATTTTGGACGGGAGGAATGTGCCGGCGTAAGCTGGTGCCGGCACTCCAGGTGGGAAAGAGGTTGCAATAAGATCGATAATAGGCACTGGAGTGAGTGCATCATCGCGAGTGGGGCCAAAGACAGACTTCCAAGTAACGCGCCACTGATGCCCTCTCGACCGCCAGTATTTAGATTGCCACTGCGGTCTGGAGGGCCCGGTCAGTCACCCGGTGAGTCACCGAGTCGAGTCATCTGTCGCAGCCCGATAGGGGTCACGGGCACAGTTAGCTCAGCCTCTCCTCTAGCTCAGAGTCAGTCGGTACCTCACAGCCAGAGTAGTTAGTGTACGTAGTAGCATAGCAGGACTTGTACTTCACCAGCAGTGAGGCTAAAGTGAACTATTACGGAAGAGCTTGTACCGCAACATTTGGACTATGTTAAGTTAAATAGCTTCCTGTTTAAGTCAATAAAGAACCCTATTAATATATGTGTCCAGTTGTATGATAGAAAGAGGATACCAGCCACGGCCTCTCCTTACTCCAACGGTACAAGTCTACAGTGTCAACCCGATGACAGAAAAAAGTATATACAGGTGTTTATGTGTGTTTATAAATTACTTACACAAATACAATCTTTTAGTGCACATATTGTTGCATGACACATTGCTGCAACTATGTCTCAAATACATTGAGGTGAAACTGCACTTTTTAAATTCAAATCTTCAAAAGAATTTCCAGTGAAACAGTATCTTAATATAATAGGTAAGCACTGATTTGGTGAAACCGCATCTCTCATTGTAGTGTTCTGCTGTTTGATCATGGGGGTTATGTGAGTCTGCAGAAATTTATCGAGAATAAGGGAGGGGGATGGGGGGAGGAAAGGGTGCTTAAAATTCTAAAATTGCCATTTTTTTATATAAAAGAGTTGACCAGTTTTGAGAAGTGTCAAGTCACAAGAACTAAATTTTATAGATGACATGACAGAGTGTGGCATTTACTTATTCAAGATTTTTTACAGTTATTTACTTTGATATTTAAAGCCACCACACATCAGTTGTGTGGCAGTTGTTGAAGCCATACTATCCTATCACCGAGCGAGGTGGTGCAGTGGATAGCACACTGGACTCGCGTTCGGGAGGACGACGGTTCAATCCCGCGTCCGGCCATCCTGATTTAAGTTTTCCGTGATTTCCCTAAATCACTCCAGGCAAATGCCGGGATGGTTCCTTTGAAAGGGCACGGTCGACTTCCTTCCCCATCCTTACCTAATCCAATGAGACTGATGACCTCGCTGTTTGGTCTCTTCCCCCAAACAACCCAACCCAACCCAACCCAACTATTCTATCACTGCCATCATACATGCAATCACATTTGGCTACATGAGAGGTCTAGGAGAATTACAGGAAATCACTTCTAGAAGTGTATGAGAATTTTGTAATGAATAAAATCTCTGTACACAAGATTCTGGGGGTGGGCGAAAGCATACACACATGCCTGCATATGGGAACAATCATTTCCAGTACTGTATCAAAAGTTGCACTATCAACTCGTAAAAAGTTATAATAATCTTTTTGTTTCGTTTAATTTCAGTTCTCTCAACAAATTTTCATAAGTAATCTTTGACACTCCCAGAACCAATTTTCATCCACCATTTTTTTTTTTTTTTTTTTTTCCTCAGGGCAAAGTAGAGACATATTGCATAGTATTACTGTGCAACATCATTGTGAATATTATTGACCATCTGGGGTGCAATTTAGTAACACTAAAAGAACGAAAAATATCCTCTGCTACTGATCTACAAAATCTGTGATGCAAGTCGAAGAGTATAAAAAGGTGAGTTCTTACATGACGATATGTTTGAAATCCAGTCCATGTAGCTAATAGATAATTAACTAATATTAGTAATTAAGGATGATAATGACACTCTTAATGTATTTTATAATTTGTGTTTCATTACTATAATTTACTGACCTGTAAGAATTGTTAGTGAGATGAGAGGACACACAACACAGGCTACAAACAGAGCCAGTGCAGGCTGGAAGCAGCCCTGGATACCTATGTTCCACAGCACAGCCTCCAGAATAATGAAGTACTGATTTCTGCTTTTGTCGGGGCTGTCCATGTCGTACACTAATACCATAAATATGTGTAAGCACAGTGTAACAATTGGCATCCTGCAAAAGAGTGTGTTGATTAATATGAATTTTCTTCTGAGGCTAACGGAACATATTCCTAGTTAAGAATTACCTACGTACCTTCACACTCTCCCTCCTACCCCAACCTCCAACCCTCACTCCTTCTTACACACACACACACACACACACACACACATACACACAAATAAGTCATTTTCAGAATGTAAGTGTACTAGATTTCTAAATTTTTTTAGAAAAAAATGTATTTGAAAAAGAAAAAAATACGGGATATTGTTGATGCACTTGTTAACTATTTTTCCACACAATTGTCATCCTGGTCAGTTCAGGTGCTGAGCTGTGGCACAATCTTCTTTATACCTTCCTTGAAGAACTCTCCTGCCTGCTCTTTCCCCCACTTCAGAACATCTTTCTGCACCTGCTCATCACTTGAAAATTTTATTCCACTCATTTGTGCCTTACAAAGGTGAAAAGATGATAATCTGAAGGCGTCAAGTCATGGGTATACTGGGGTAGTGCTCCAAAACATCCCAACCAAATGAGTCCACGAGTGTGTTGATTCCTAAGGCTGTGTGAGGATCTGTTTTGTGTAACAGTCTCAATCCTCTTATCAGTGTTCCTCTTCTTTTGTTTTGAGATTTTTTAGGGCCTCACAATATCGCTGAGCGTTGACAGTCTCCTGCCGAGACAGAAATTCGACCGTAATGATGCCTTTTTGTTCCCAGAATGGTTTTTTTCCCAAAACTGTGGTTTTTAATTTTTTTGTAGATGGGGCATTGGTTTGACGCCACCCACATTCCATCTCCCGTCACAACAGAGTTCAGAAAATCCTCGCCCTCCAATTCAAGTAACTCAAGAAACTCACAGGCGCTATTGACCAGGTTATCTTGTACTGTTCTGTTCTGTTAGCTGTTTTGGGGCTCATCTTGCACACAGTTTCTGGTATCCCAGCATTCCTGTTTGTGTCTCGTATGACAGAGTTCTGGAGAGTTGTGAGAATCACACACAAACTTCATCCACTGTCAATCAGCAGTCTTCACAGACAGTTTCCTCGATTTTTTTGCACTAATTCATCAGTCAAAACAGGTCTTACATGCCTCTATTCATCGTGGACATTTATTCTGCCTCCACTAAACTTCCTGCACTACTTAAACACACTCATTGTGTTCATAATACCTTCACCGTAACCACTTTCATCCATGAAAAGATTTCAGAAGGTGTTATTCCTTCTGTGAGTAAGAAGTGGATCACAGCACATGGCTTGCACTTAGTGGCATTTCTTACTGTCATCTTCCGAGAAACTGTATATCACAAAATGAATTTATGTGCTACCATGTTCCTACAGTGCTCACTCTGGTCAGGGGATACCCCTCTACTACTCAGTATTGTCAACACTCAAAAAACACAAGGTGTGATTGAAAAATACAGCGAATACTTCCATTAGAAGCAAAGTGATAAGGTTACATGGAATCTGATTTACTCACGCTCAAATTACTGTCTTTGGCTAGCAATGCACTTATTCCAACATTGTATCCATGACTGGAAGCATTTCTGGAAGGCTTGTTATGGAAGGGCATTCTGCTGCTGTGTTGTGGCCATCTCAGTGTCAGGAATAGTTTAAAAATGTTTTGCTTTAAGCACAGTTTTAATTTTTGGGAAGAATCAGAAGTTGTCTGATGTTAAATCTGGTGAGTAGGGTGGATGTGAACAGACAGGAACACTTTTTCTGGCCAAAAACGTATGAATCAACGGTGAAAGATGGTTCAGTGCATTTTTGCAATAAAGAAAGAAGCCACTGGCCCATTTATCATTCTCAAATAGCCCACAAATGTTGCAGTATGCCCCTGAAAAATTCGATATTTACAGTTGTTTCCCCTGGAACTCCAATCACATTATGCCCTCAACATAAAAAACAATGAGCATAACTTTGATATTCTGTTTGGACTGAATACCTTTTTAGGATGAAGAGATTCATTGGTTTTCCATCAGAAACACTGAGTTTTCATCTCAGGGTCAATTTACAAGTTTGGAGATTAAGCCTGGATCTGAATGAAGCCAATCCTTCAACTCCAAGCAAACTGACACACAATTTTCTTTCTTTTCATCATTCAAAAGTCTTGGAACCAATGTTGCACTCACTTGTCTGATTTGCAAATTGTTGCTTAAATGCTTTGCATGGACTTGTACAAGATGCTAAGTTCTTTGGTAAGCTTTTGTACAAGATGTTAAGTTATTTGGTAAGCTCTTTAACAGTTATTTGCCTGTTGAACAAATAATTTTTGCCACTTTTTGTATGTTTTAGAGGCTACTGGAAGTCCTGAGTGTTGCTAGTCTTCCACCAACTCATTTCCACTTGTAAATCGCGCATATCACTAGGAAACAGTATTCAGTTACAGCATTTTTCCCATACGCCAATTTCAACATTTCATAAGTCTCATTGACAGTTTCCTCCAACTTGAAACAGAACTTAATGTGCTGTTTGAAATCCATGATGCGCAACAGATACGATAAACATAACGTCACTCTTGCATCTCTGGACATTGACTGACAAGTCAGAACATGTTACAACTTGACACTTTCTGTCTCAGTGAAACAGGCTATTGGACAAATTACATCAAATGGTTGCAGTTGCTGCTAAAAATATTCATCCATCATATTTTTTACATATGATGTAATCTACATTTCCCACGACCAGTACACTAGTCAGAGATATCAACTGAGTTACAAAGTATTGCATTCAATTACTACTTATATAAATAGTTTGATGAAATGAAACTCTGCACCTATACTGAAATGTTGAAATTAAGCTTCCTTTGTGATATTCTCCTGTTTTCTCCATTGGCACAGGTTATTTGACGACACACTATATATTCATTAATAGTCTTTCTTTTTTTAAATCCTATTACGGGACACAGAAAAATTATTTATTTTCATCTTTCATTCAAATAAATGTCTGCTGTCAGTTATTAGTTCTTTCAACCTATTCTTGATTTCCTCTGTGACTGTGTAAAATTTGACTTATGACATTTTCACCTCTTTTGTCCTCAGTTGGCAGTTTCCTTATTTGTTGTGTTTAATTGTCTTCATCTGTGCCACAACTGAAAATTATTATGTATGTTTATGACATATGCACAATCACATGCATATGAACTAACAAAGAAAATAAACTCTTTTCAGTATCACTAAATTATCAAATGTAAATAACAATATGTATCAGAAAACAATCAGTCTTTCTTAAACTTAAAAGTGTCTAAATGACATGAAACAAGGAGCACTGAAAACATAGGAGATACAGCATTAGAGCCAGAGCTTAACAGAGCTTTGGAAGACTTGTGAGCATATAAGACAGAAGACAATGAAAATGTTCCTTCAGAATTTCTAAAATCATTGGAGCAGTGGCAACCAAAAGATTATTTAGTCGGTCTGCAGCTTCTACAAGTCTGTACACACCATCAGACTTTTGGAACAATATCATCTGTGCAGTCCCCAATATAGCTAGGGTACAAAAAAAATTGCACAATCAGTTTTACCTCTCATTGGTCCAAGTTGCTGACAATATTATCATTCAGAAAAATGGAAAAGAAAACTGATGTGTACAGTTTCTGTTCTTTTACCATCTGGTGCCCTGCTCACAACTATCAACACAACCTCCCTCCACACAATGTACACCAGTTCCCACAGTCTTGCCACAACTGAAAACTAGATGTTGAGATATGTATTAACGGCCTGATGTAGTGCGTGCTGCTTGTAACATTATGTCAAAAGTTCTAGTTACAGCTTAATTGGCAAAAGAGTGGAGGTATGCATTAGTTTACATACCTTACATGATGCTGTTGGATATTTATGTAGATAGCTAGTCTGCTACAAAATCTACAACTTCTAATCTGCAGACAGCAAAACGTAATTTTTATTTTTCTGTTTATTATGCATTTACAAACAGAAATGGGTATATATCACGTTTTTTGTGTGTAACTTATGGCTTTGATGATGTAGTGTTTTCTCATATGTTGTCAGTGAGGTCAATAGGCTGATTTAGTGACCTATGGTCGCTTGATAATGCACTTTCACAGATTTTTTGAAACATGGGCAGAGTTTTCACTGCCATTACGTGTTGTTGTGCTATCAGGTGATCTGCAAATGTTGTGTGTGAGCTATGGCTTTTCAGTGGTCTTGGATGTTCTGTATACCTGGTTCTGAAAATCCTGCACGTTTGACCCACAGATTGACAGCAGTTGCAAATAAGTCGGCATAAGCCGGGCTGGCTGTATTTGTCAGTGTTGGTGGTACTTCTTCCACGACTGCTTTGTATTGTGTTGTGGTTCTGTATGCTATGTTGAGTCCTTGTTTCTTTAGTATGTTACCCACCCTGTGTGTGACTTTGTTGATGTAAATCATTATGTGCCATTTGCTGCTTACTGTCTTCTGATTTGTTGCGTGTTGTGTTGTGTTTTGTTTGTATGTTTGTCTGTGTGTTTTATGGTTGTGTGTTGTTTGTTTTTGTATTTTGTGGTTTATTTTGACTACTCTCTTTGCATCGTATCAATTCTCCTACGCAATTTGTTTTGTTCAGTTCTTGTGTGTAATCATGTTTGTTCATGGGTATTTTGTTCAGTCTGTGTAGTAAATATCTGAAGCTCGTTTTTTTTTTTTTTTTTTTTTTTTTTTTTTTTTTTTTTTTTTGTGTGTGTGATTGGATTGGTTATGAATATTGGTGCTGGTGATTGTGGGCTTTTCAACAAGGGTAATTTGATCATAGTCATAAAGAAACATTGACAAAACATTAGAATTCATCCAAAGCAACAACATCACAGAGTTAAAAAGTCATCTAACAAACCAATATCAAAGTAACTTACAGAAAACCCTGAAAAACATAGAAACAAGTTTCACAGAAACACAAATCAAAAGAATGACACAGAAAAATCCCAAGGCCCCCACGCTAAAATCATTGCCTTAAGTTCATAAAGCTGGAATACCTCTATGTCCATTGATAAACTTTACCAAAGTGCCAACAAACTACTTAGCAAAACACACACACACACTCTGCTACAGACAATATACAAATACATTGAAAACAGAAGTCTAAGGAACTCAAGTTACTTAATAGAAAAAATGAGAAATGAAAATATACCAAACACAGCAACATTAATTTCATTCGACATAGTTTCCATGTACACACACATCCCAACAGAAGAAACCATCAACATGATAGAAAGAAACTTCCAACTACAAGGAAACATACCAACAACAAACATACAAGAAATATCAGCCATACTCAGGCTCAACACAGAGCAAAACTACTTCACCTTCAACAACAAATTTTACTCTCAACAAGATGGACTACACATGGGATCCCCAATCAGTGGCTTTCTAGCTGACATTTTCCTCAATCAGATAGAAAAACAAATCTTTGACAAAATGGTAATATCAAAACAGTACAAAATAATATAAACAAAACAGTACAACATAATATATTGGTACAGATATGTAGATGACATAATTTGCTTAATAGATGAAACACAGCCTCGCATAAAACAACTTCATGACAACATAAACTCCTTCCACCCACAAATGCAGCTCACCACTGAAACACAAACAGATGGAAAACTTAATTTCTTAGATCTCACCATACACGAAAGAAACAAACAACATGAATTCACAATCTACAGAAAACCCACAAACCCAGCACCATTATTCATAACCAATCCAATCGCCCCATAACTCACAAAGAAACCAGCTTCAGATATTTACTACACATGAAGAAACATGATTACATACAAGAACTGAACATAATAAAACAAATTGCACAGGAGAATGGATATGATGCAAAGAGGGTAGACAAAATAAACCACAAAATACAAAAACAAACAACACACAACCATAAAACACACAGACAAACAAACACAACACAACACACAACAAATCAGCAGACAGTAAGCGTCAAATGGCACGTAATGACTTACAACAACAAAGTCACACATAGGGTGGGTAATATACTAAAGAAGCAAGGACTCAACATAGCATACAGAACCACAATACAAAGCAGTCTTGGAAGAAGTACCACCAACACTGACAAATACAGCCAGCCCGGCTTATGCCGACTTATTTGCAACTGCTGTCAATCTGTGGGTCAAACGTGCAGGATTTTCAGAACCAGGTATACAGAACATCACTCTGCTCCAGTCCCAAACATCACAAATGTCAAATACCCTTCAAACTTGCATGCCTCACTCAGCCAAACACACTACAAAACAAATGAATACCACACAGCCACAACAACACATAATGGCGGTGCAAACTCTGCCCATGTTTTAAAAAATTGTAGAAAGTGCATTGTCAAGCGACCATAGGTCACTAAATCAGCCTATTTACCCTGCCAACAATGTATGAAAAAACACTACAATATTAAAGCTGCAAGTTGCACACAAAAAATGTGACATATACCCATTTCCATTAGTAAAAGCATAATAAACAGAAAAATAAAAATCACATTTTTCTGTTTGCAGATGAGCAGACTAGCTACCAACATAAGTATCCAATAGCATCATGTATGGTATGTAAACTAATGCATACCTCCACTCTTTTGACAATTAAGCTGTAACTATAACTTTCAACATAATGTTATAAACAACACACAGTGCATCAGGTTGTTAATGCATATCTCAAATGTGAACTATGAACAAATGATGTATAATACAGGGTGTCCCACTCAAACCACCCCGATTTCAAAGATCCAAGGGAAAAAAAACCACAGTAGATACAACAATGAAAAATGCACCACACTGTAGAGCAAGCATCTCAAAGAATTGATTTATTTATCATAAATACACCTCTACATGTGAACTATTTGTAGCATGAAGAATATCGAGCCTATATTCAATTTCTTGCCAAGTTCTTTGTAACATTTCCTCTGTTACTGTTGCAATTGCACTAGTGATGCAATGTCACAATGTAGGAATATTGTCCACTTTGGTCCCATACATGCTGTCCTTCACAAACCCCCACAGGAAGAAATCAAGCGGTATTATGTCGGGTGAACATTGTGGCCAGGCAATGGGTCCTATGTGTCCCATTCAACAAATGGGAAATTTCCTATCCAGGAACTTGCAAACAGCCATTGACCAATGCAGCAGAGCTCCATCATGTTGAAAAATTATGTTGGGTTGCAAGTCTTGTATCTGAGGGTACACAAACTGCTCTAACATGTCCAGATACACTGACCCATTCACTGTTTGTTCCGCAAAGAAGAACGGTCCAACAATCCTGTAGGGCATTAGCCCCCACCAGACGTTTAGTTTAGGGCTATCACGAACATGTTCAGTGACAGCATGAGGATGAACCCAAATCCGAACATTATGCCTATTAATCCTTCCTGATAGATGAACGGTTACCTCATCTGAGAGTAAACATCTTTTCAGGAAGCTGGCATCTATATCAATACACTGCAGCATTTCCTCAGCAAATTGTTGTCGACGTCGCTTGTCATTCGGTGTCAGATGTTGCAGAATCTGCACTTTGTAAGCACACATACAAAGACGCTGGTCAACTACATGATGCAATGTTGATCAAGGTACATCAGGTTGCCTAGGTGCTTGACGAACTGACTTACACGGGCTTCTGAGAAACGTTTGTCTGATGTCCACCACTGTCTCTTCTTAAACTCCAAAATGTGCACTGCCAGAATGTTTCAGAACACTTCCTGTTGCCAGAAACTTCCTATACCATTCCTTAATTGTTTTCACATCAGGTGGATCAAATGCATACACAAAATGATAATTTCTTTGCACAGTAATCGGTGATTTTGTTTCTGAAAACCACATCACTGCTTGCGCACTCTGCTGTGGAGACGCCATTTTTGCTACATGCAACCATGCTGCACTCTGGCAATGATACTTGGCACTTCTGATGCGGGAATATAAATTCTTTGAGATGCAATGTGGTGCACTTTTCATTGTCGTATCTACCGTGGTTTTTCTCTCTTGGGTCCTAGAAGTCGGAGAGGTTTGCGTGGGACACCCTGTATTTTACAACAAATATTCATTCACAACTGTAAATACTATGTACCGCAAGTTACGCTAAATGTTAATATGTAACAACAATTTTACAGTAAGAAAATTAAAAAATAACCCACTGAAGATAGCACAAAAAGTGCTGAAACATGTCTTGGTAAAACAAAACTGAAAAGGTGTCTTGCAGAAGGCAGAATTCCTCATCCCATACTAAAATATTTAAAAAACAATTAGTATCACCAAAATACCAAGAAAAATCCCCATTTTATCTATATGTCGTTTTTTATTCACTTCCCACAGGACACCAGCATTCTGCAAAAGACTATTTGTGAAACCCAGATCTCAAATCCTGCACCTGTTTCATATTCATTGATAACTTCATGATCTGGACTGAGGGCAAGAATACCATAAACACATTCCTACTCTGGAACCACAATACTTTCTTCCTCATTCACTTCGTCTAGTCTTCAGCCCAACAAGCTGCCTTCCTCAATGCCAATCTCCACCTTCAAATTACTGAATCAGTACCTCTATCCACACAAAAACTAAAAATCATGAAGTGACTCCATTTCATCTACTGCCACCCATTCCACATCAAGAAGCCTCTTCCGTACAGCCTACCCACCTATGGTCATCACATCTACAGTGACAAGCAGTTCCTCTCCAAATTTACTGAATTATCCTCCCCACATGTCTACAAACAGATGTCTCATGCTTTGATTGCCCGATCACCTACTGTACCGTGTATGCACACTCTTGGACCACAACGGTACACCCCGCTCGTGTCTCGGTACCCGCCTGGACTGGAGCGACTGAAGCACATTCACCACCAGGGTTTCAACTACCTCTCGCCATGCACTGAAATGAGAAATCTCCTCCCCTCTATCCTCCATACCCCAACAATGCCTCATCCAATAGTTGACCACCTGAACTACAAAATATGTTTGCCTGTACCTATTCCATTCCTGCTAACGCTGTCCCACTACCGCCAACTCCAGGCCTCTCACAGGCCTCTTTCACACCAACAAGGTTAGGACCACGTGTCAAAGCAGCCATGTGATCTACCAACTTAATTGCAACCATTGTGCACCATTCCATGATCACTAACAAGCCGTTTGTCTGCAGAATGGCCACTACCAAACTGTGGCCACGAGACAGCAGGACCACCTTACTGCCAAGCGTGCAGTCCAAGAGAGTGTACGTGATTTCAGTCCTGCTTCGCAGCCTGTGCCGTATGAATTCTTCCCACAAAAATTAGCTTTTCTGAAAATGCATATGGAAACTCTTGTTACAAAAATGTCCTTCACTACCGCAACCCACCTTGCCTCAATCTTGGCTAGTCACTGTCTGTTAACTGCCTAATCTGTTGCTACAGGAAGTTCATTTGTGTTAAATGAATGTTTTGGCTCTTAAGTGAGAGTTACTCTAGATAACACAATAGATATTGAATTTAATTGATGAAAGGAATAAGTATAAAAATGCAATGTATGAAGCAGTCAAAAGCTGACCTCAGAAAGATCTGTTTGGTTTCCAGAGAACTGTAGGAATGTACAAGGCTACATTGACCCCATAACATATCACAGCAGATAAAGTAAAAGAAGGCAAGCCAATGCTCACAGTATGTGTAGATCTACGGAAATATTTTTATAATACTGACTGGAATACAGCCTTTAAAATTCTGAATGTGGAAGGGATGGGGGCAAATGGTGATCTACAATTTGTACAGGAAGCATGTGGCAGGTATAAGAGTCAAAGGGCAAAAAAGGGAAGCAGTAGTCGACAAGCAAGACCAATTTGTACACTGAGAAAAATGAGACCAATTTGTACACTGAGCAAGCAGTAAGGAAACCTAAGAGACATCAGTAATGGGGATTAAAGTTCAGGGGGTAAATAAAAACTATGAGATTTGCAGACGATATTGTAATTTTGCAAGAGATGGCAAGGGACTTGAAAGAGCAATTGCACAGAATGGATAATGTTTTGAAAAGAGTTTATAAGATGAACATCAACAAAAGTAAAACAAGGGTTATGGAATTCAGTCAGTTAAATCGGATGATGCTCAGGGAATTACATTAGGTAACGAGACACTAAAAGTTGCTGATGAGTTTTGGTATTTGGGAGGCAAAATAACTGGCAATTGCTGGAAGCATTTCATGAAAACAGAAATTTGCTAACAATGAATATAAATTTAAATCAGGAAGTATTTTCCAAAGGCACTTGTCTGGAGTGGAACCTTGTACGTAACTTAAATATGGGAGATCAACAGTTCAGATGAGAGGAAAATAGAAGCTTTTGAAATGTTGTGGTACTGTAGAATGCTGACCCTCGGGTCAGTAAGTAGGTTACATAATGGGAAAGTACTGATTTAAATTGGGGAGCCACAAAAAGAATGAATCGGTTGGTAGGACACATACCGAGACATCGAGTATCATCAGTGTTGTAATGGAGGTAAGTGTGAAGTGAAAAATTGTCAGTAAGAATGTTGGTTGCTGCAGTTTTGCAGGAATGAAAAAACTTGCACAGGATAGCCTAATACAAAGAGCTGCATCAAACCAGTTTTTTAATTGGAGATCACAATAACAACTAATTTTCAGACCACTGGTAATCCTACTTGACAATGAGTTTGACATGTGTAAGATACACACAAACATTGGCATTCTCAGCTGCACCATCCTTCAAGCATTTCTGAAATTGCCTTTCACTGCTGTTGGCTTTATGTTGTGCAACTGTCAATTTCTCAAAATATTCACGGTAGACAGATGGTAAGTTTTCAAGCATTTAGACAGATTTATGATTCCATTTTTTTCTCACTATGCCCTTCAATACATACTTGTTTTTCACTGACCACACTAGCATTCTCTGAAACATTTATGTCCTTGAGCACTTTTGGCTCAGAGAAATGAAATGGATAGTAAGAGCTTAATAAACTGAGTGTAGGATTAAAACTGTTGCTCAAACTGGAACCTCTGCGGCCGACTACTAGATTTTCTGACTTCCTCATTTTGACAAACTCCTTAGTTATGCTGGATAACTGAGGTAAAGCCAGCAACAAAATGCCGGTCATACAAATCTAATGATACCTCGAGTTATACCCCAACTGTTGCACTGCAACAGTTTCTTTCCTCAGCCGTTCAAGCGTACGTATCTTTCCTCATATGATATCATAGTCTGCACAGCGATATACAACATTGTCACAGAATGGGTGTTCACATAGTTTTTTTTTAAGTTAGGCCTTTAACATTTAAAATTAGGAAACAGAATTGTTGCTGGCTAGTACTTAACTTCTGGAGATATTTTTATAGTGTTGTTGATAGACAAATAGAAAACTAGGTGACACTATCATATCTCTTTTAGCTGCTAGTTCCTCCCTTGGGGAGGAATGACATGAAATTTGAACAGAATATTATCAAAGAAGGGGGAAACAAAAAAAGAACTAATGAAAATTTTCTCACTAGACGGCCCTGCAAGTGGTACATATGCACTTTTACACACTATTCTTACTGCTGAACAAACAATTTTTTTTAACTTTAGGTACACTGTTCCAGAAGACAGATCCATAAGGCAACAGAAAGCAACAATATGCAAACTTGTGTCTAGGTCAACACTTCTGAGGGCACAATGTGCCACCCTTACTTTTTTTCCATATGTACTCGCCATTGTAACTTGTTATCATTCTGAACCCCAAGGAATTTTACACTCTGTGGTTCATTCAGTGTAGAGCCATTAATGTCTACTTCTGGTGCTAAGGAAACATTTCTGCTCATTCAAAACAAGTGTGTGTGAGACTAAGACTCACACTGTTAGCTGCGAACCACTCGTAGGCCTGTTCAGTTGTGTCCGATAGGGTCAAGTTTGGACCCTCGATCGGTACACTCGTGCCGTCGGCAGATGTTAGTTTCTAAACTGCACTTTCGAGTCACTGAAAGAAAATTTGTGTTCACTGAAAATGAGAGTGGACCCTGTATTGACCCATCTGAGTACAAGGAATGCTATAACATTTTAGTTTTCTAAATACCATTTTGTGATCCACACAATTGAGCTTCTGGCAATGTCACAGAGCATACCAAAAAACAATATAATTTTTCTTGTTTAGCTCTGTTAGCACTTTATTTGTAAGGTTTTTAGTTGCTTTATAAAAGCAAAAATTAAAGGCAATTAAGAAGGTCTTGTCAGTTAAATGAGTCTGTATTCTATCATAGGCCACTTTCCCAAACACTTCTAAAGACACTAGAAGCAATTTGTAATCAGAGATGGGTTGCTTATCTCCAGTTTTGTATTCGAGTGTTACCACAGCATATTTTAGTCCATCAGGAAATGTGCCCTGAATTGTTGATTGATAACTTAGATAGCTTAAGGGTAATCCTGTAAGCATAACATTTTAATATTCTGCTAGAAACAACATCATAGCTAGCAGAATCATTGCTTTTTAGTGATGTAATGAATTCTGTAATCTCCTCAGGGGTTACATACTTTAAACTGATGTCCATTGCTGGCACAAGAATGCCTGTGCAAGTAAACCTAATGCACCTGTACCTTATTGTTTATTACTGAGTGCAGTGTTTGTAGCCAAATCATTTTGCCTTCTCTCTCTCTCTATCTCTCTCTTGAACGTGGTACAGGAGGTTTCATTTTTAAATAACATATTGGAGGACTCAACAGTACTGATAGTAATGGAGTTTCAAATCATGACTACTGCTTTCTCTCCAAATTGTGCAACTCTCTCTCTCTTCCTACCTTAATCCCATGAGTCATCCACCCCTTATACTTGGTTCTGTTCAGTTTTGCCCTTATTTGTTTTAAAGTTTTGTAGGAATATGTTCAAGAAAGAGTTAAAGTGTCCACAAGCATGGTCTGCTTTATAAATTTCTTTACAGAGTTTCTCTCTAAGCACTATGACTGAGTCATTGTTCATGATTCTGCAATACAATATTTTTCTTCTATGAGTAGGCCCTAACTGATCAATAAATTTTATTGTTAACATTTGACCATGATGGTCAGATAAACCAGGCAAGTCACTGCAGTTTATTGTGTCTAGAACCCAAATTGTCAGTAGCTGCTGCATTATGTCCTTCAATCCTCAAAGGGGATCTTCCTCCGGGAAATAATCCAAAGCTGGAAATCGACAACTTAGTTGCCACAGTCAGCACTATCTGACAGAAAATCAACATTACAGTCTCCAGAAACAATAATGTGCCAATGAAGTCTGCATAACCTCATTAAAAAATGTTTCCAGCAGCTTTATGAAGCTTAGGAAGCTTCCTTCCAGTAGTCTGTTTACTGTCAGTACTACAGTCTTGTAGGTTTACTTAACCATTATTGTGCCACAGCATTCAAAATGCTCTTCCAGACAATATTCGCAAACTTGAAGGATCTGGTACTTAACTCCATGTTTTTCATATACAGTCACTCCCCCCTTTCTTTTCATTGGTTCTACGGTAATAGAATAACAGGCTGTATCCTCAAGACAAATTTGTTCAGTTTCAGTGAAGTTAATGTGATTTTTTGATACACACAACAAGTCTGCTCAAATTCTGTCTACCTTTTCTGTTTCCTGAGTGGGTATGAGAAGTTTGTAATTTTCATTTAAATGGCTTCTGATGTTTTTTCTGAACTCAGAAAATTATCTTTGTTTAATATTCTTGGCTTTGTTCAAGCTGCTGTATTTTGTTATACTGGCAGCTGTTTCAACTGTAACTGTGTTTATTCTGCAACTCTGTCTTTTGGATGAATTTACCCTAAAAAAGGCCTGGGGAACACAGTGAAAATTACGGGCATAAGATGGATATTGCTTCGATCAGACTGAAAGATTCTAGCAAGTCATGCTCTAAACAGAAGCATTCAGGTGCAAACCAGTGTATATGACAGTCACACTCACATATAAAAGCCCAAGCGATTTTCCGAGCTCTGCATTAGCAGTTTTCACAGAATGCTTCATCGAGGGCTTATAGTATCATAGTCACAAGGAGTCCTATTACACCTACATTGTGAGTGTGACCATCATATACACCGTGGTTTGCATCTGAATGCTTCTGTTAAGGGCAGGATTTGTTAGAAGCTTTCGGTCTGACCACAGAAATATCCATCTTATGCCAGTAACTGCTACACACGTCATACATTTACATAGGTTTCTGGCATCAATATATTTTTTGTGGTTAATATTATATTATCAATTATGCTGATGGCAGTTCCTCGCATAACTCATTTGCTGTTCACTCCTCGATTGTACACTAATGACACAACGTTCTGACAAAGAGGGATTATGGGATCCATTACAGAAATAATTTTGACAAAAATGAAAGCTTTAAGATATTAAAAACTGTTTCTCACCAAATAAAGGCTGTAGCAGCAATTGCTAAACTGCAGAGGCTAATAGACAGACATATAACTGGAAATATTAAAATGGTGGCTAGTGTTCCCAGTAATCCTTTCACAAGATAGTTCCATAAGCGATTCACATGTCTTGTAAATCCTTTCCCGATGAACCCTGCACACGCAAATTAAACAGTTTTAGTAAACATGACAATATAAACAAATATACAGCCACAAATAACAAGCTGATTCATTTTTACTAACAAATACGAGGGAGTTCTGAAAAGTAATATGCCTCTAAATTTTTTATGTGAAAAATCTTTAAGCTTTTTAAATAAAACAAATTTTATTAACATTCTACATCTTTATTCTTCATGTCTGCATATTTATTTCTCAACATAGTCATGCTGGCTATGAATACATTTTTCCTAACAAGAGACCGGTCTGTTGATACTGTCCCTGCAGAATATTTGACTTTCTTGACAGAGCCACATCACCACCTCTGTATCAAAGTGAGGTCATCAAAAGTGTTCTTTAAGTTTTGGAAACAGATCAAAATTGGATGGAGCGAAGTCAGGACTGTATAGAGGATGATGGATGACAGTAAACCAAGGTATCAGATTGTTGCAGGGGTCCCAGCACTCATATTTGGTCTGGCATTGTCATACTAAACAAGAGGATGCTGTAAATGTAGATAAACTCTTCAAATATGAAACTCAATTACAGCATGCTGTTTCTCACCCACTGACACATTTACATCACACAGCACCACGTTACACACTACAGTTCAGAGCCCTCTAGTGGCAGAGGACTGCAGGTCTGCAGACATGAAGAATAAAGGTGTAGGATGTTAATAACATTTATTTTGTTTAATAAGCTTTAATAGTTGTCACATAAAAAATTTGGAGACATTACCTCTCAGCACACCCTCATACATATGAACAAATGTGGCAAAACACAAAAAGAAAGGCACTCGTATCGTTTATCACTATACCTACCTGTCCAATTCACCACCTCCCAATTGCAGTCATCTCTTGGTGTTGCTGAAATCATCAATCTAAAAACTAACTTGATGCTGCTCCCCATCTGAGTCTATTTGTGCAAAGCTTTTCATACCTGCATGTTTACTGTATTTGAACTTGCTTAATGTGCTCAATCAAGCTTTTGCTTTTGCATAGGATTTTTAACTCCCCACATGGACTCCCTTCTATTACAAAATTAACTAAACTTGATGCGTCTCGAGGTTTCCTATCAACCTGTCACTTTCTCTCTAATTAAATTCAGCACCTCTTCATTAGTTAGTTTATCTAGCCAGCATTCATCAGGAACACACCAAATTAAATACTTCTACAGTCGACCACCCATCACTGATGGCTCAAATGGCTCCGAGCACTATGGGACTTAACATCTGTGGTCATCAGTCCCCTAGAACTTAGAACTACTTAAACCTAACTAACCTAAGGACATCACACACATCCATGCCCGAGGCAGGATTCGAACCTGCAACCGTAGCAGTCGCGCAGTTCCGGACTGCGCGCCTAGAACCGCTAGACCACCATGGCCGGCATCACTGATGTTTCAATTCTTTATTATGCCCTTCTCCCCTCCCCCCCCCCCCCCTCTCTCTCTCTCTCTCTCTCTCTCTCTCTCTCTCTCTCTCTCTCTCTCTCTCTCTCTCTCTCTCTCTCTCTTAATGCAGTTCTTCTAACATGTTTTACTGTTATCATACTGATAATTTTCACTTGTTCATGGAAACACAAATAGTAAAATAACATGAATGTAAATAACACTTAACAGAATTTCCTGCAAATGCATAATAGTTTTTGACGAGAGATTCATGTTACTTCATCATTACTCTCGGATTGTCTCTATCTTGTACTCAAAGACCAAATAAATAAAGTCTGCAGTATTTTTTATGTAGTGTGAACCATTCAGTTTTTGCCTTCTAAAGTACTTAAAAATGGGAATTGGATAGTGCTCGGTGGTAAATAAATAACTTAAATAATAAAGGCAGCAACTCACTAAGTAGCTGAGACTGCTAACATCATCCAGTATTATTCTGGATTGGAACAACTTAACCATGAACTTCACCAGAACATCAACTACTTATTGTTGTTCCCAGAAAAAAAGAACATCCATCTCAATTAATATTCCACAACCCATCCACTTTAAATAATATCTCAACCCATCCTTAAGCCACACCAACTTGCAACACTTTGATATATGGGTCAACCACTCTGCTCTTCACCCAAATGGATGGCCAAGAACAGAACACACTGCTAAGAAGAACATGTTCAATTACAATGGCTGTGTCACAACTTGTGCCATCTGAACGTTTTGCCCATACAGCAGCTTCTCTGACATACCTTGATGGAAGTATTCTCTGCAACACATCCTTCAATCCTGTAATCCTCCCCTCTTGAATCTCCACTAGTTCCTGCCCTGTACCCAGCACCACCCCTGCCTTATGACTCATCCCAAAATCACAACCTCTTCTCTACAGTCTCCTACTTTCTCTGTTCTGCCTCTCTGTTACAATCCCCTTCTCCACTCTCCATAACTGTGCTGCCTGGGGCCACATGCGTATTCCTTGTAACTGCTGGCTCTCCCTCCCAGCTGTCAGTCAACTTTCACAACACTCCCTCAAACTCTTCTCTGTCTTCCTTTCCTCACTGACTCCATCTGACATGACCCCTCACCCTAACTGAGCTGTTGTGCCAGTACAATGTTCTCAGCGCTGAAGAAGGGCTCTTCTGAAATCTTCCTACTACCGACCCCACCACAACACACTGAGAATATTGTGAACAATGTGTCGCACCTGTGTGAAGGATTTCATTAAAGAATACTGTTGTTTTCCTGTACTAATTCAGAATGTTACTGATGTATGCAGAGGAATTTACAGGCTATTTTCCACATTTTTCACAAGATTCATTTTAACTTATATTTGTTCTTCCGTTCCTCACCAGAGGTAAGTGATTTTGAAGGCAAAATTCATGTGTGTTCAGAATGAATTTTCACTCTGCAGTAGAGTGTGCACTGATATGAAACTTCCTGGGAGATTAAAATTGTGTGCCGGACCGTGGCTCAAACTTGGGACCTGGAGATGTTCACCGGGCTGTGGCTGGGCCACGCCTCCACAGTATCCTTTCTTCCAGGAGTGCTAGTCTTGCAAGTTTTGCAGGAGAGCTTCTGTGAAGTTTGGAAGGTAGGAGATGAGGTACTGATGGAAGTAAAGCTGTGAGGACAAGTTGAGTTGTGAGTCGTGCTCGGGTAGCTCAGTCGGTAGTGCGTTTTCCCACGAAAGGTGTAAATCCCAGGTCCCTGTCCAGCACACAATTTTAATCTGCCAGGAAGTTTTGTGCACTTTTTCCTCAATATTTCCATACTGACATTATTACTTATCGAATAAAACCAATTTTCCAATCTCAGCGAACAGTCTTCTTGCTACAGGATTTCAAAATGTCACACGTGTAGGCTCCAGTAAAGCTAGTGAACTGTACACGTCAAATAAATTCTGCTCACCTGTGTCTGGCTCGGTCTCAAAGTGTGTTCTAGACTTAGATATGTGCCTCCACAGAGCTAATAAACGTGAACACAAAGTGGGAGTAATTGAAGATTTGCGGGGAAAAAGTGTTCCGTTCACTTGGGAAAGTTCCAAATCGGGCATAAATGGCTCTGTACAGAAAAGTGCTCTTAATCCTACAGGACTACACCAAGGAACGACAACCTGAAAAGTAAAAAACAGGGCTTTAGTCACCTGAAGGAAACAAGTCTTTCACAATTATAAAATTATGAAAGTAAATGTTAAAAATTGCCAACACAATACAAACAAGAATGAGTTTTTTTTTGTAGTCTTACTTTTAAATTTATTACCACCTACGTTGAACTTGACATAATATTACACAATTCTGTAAAAACTCTGTGTAGTATTTTACAAGAATATACGATCATTCATTGTCAAAGCCTTATCTCGAGTAAACAACATGGTCTTACACAGTGGACTGGAAATCTGAACTTACACCAAAAAAGAACATGGCATTCCAAGTCCAGGACCAAGTTCTGTGGCAGTAATTAGTCCATCGCCAGAGAGGCCATCTAGTGCTGGTCGTTCGCACCACTTCTTTCTCGACTAGGTATACAGGCTGCAAAGTCAATCGTAATAATTGTGATGAGTGTGGGATAGTTACAAAAGAAATCTGCATTATTGCACAGAATACAAAATGAAGATGGAAACACGTATAATAAAAGAATCAGGATACCAGTTAATTTGTGGTGTTTTTGCTCAAAAGATACCACATAGTTGTCCATCAACACAGAGAGATTTGAGGCTTCAAATGAAGTTGAGAGCTATGTCCGTGAATGACAGAGTTCCCCATTCCAGACAGAAGACAAAGAGTGTTGTGCAAAATCCTATCACTATTATGTCTTATCCTTAATTCCACCATTATGTAGGGTCACACGGTATTGGGCCAGGCGGGCTTTCATAAGCAAAACATAAACGAATGGCCTCTCCTACAATCCGTATTGCAGTTGATGTAGAGTGAAATGTTGACAGTCTTTCCAGCTCTCTTCTGCTGAAGACCTATATTAGTGAGATGACTTTTGACTCCCATTAAACCACCTTACAAAATTGTTGTGCAGACGGCCAGATCTGGCATTCAGAAGCGGTCACAGGCAGACTGAAATTGCTGTGAAACCTGAACTACTGAGCTTTAGCACCAGTCACACAGCTGACCAAACTCAGCAAGCTACTAGTAAGGGTGTTCCTGGTCTGTCTCAAGTTCTGTGCACGACTCTGTACGGGAACCGGGAACCGATACTGGGAAGCTCACTGCGGTCGCTGTCCCATCTTGCGGATTCTGGCAGCTGGCATATCGGGTCCAGTCGTACTGCAGGTAGATGAGCTGAAAGTGGTCTAAGAAAATCATTGTGGCTCTTAGCACTTCAATTGGCACGTCTGCACACACAGCTGTAAACAAATACAGCGAGGTGATTTCGATGTGGGAACTATCGTGATGTGTCGGTGTTGTGTCCTCTTACACTGTCGTGCATAAACTAACTGTAGGTATTTTCATTAATTATTAGTCCTTTGAAAAAAAAGGATGTAGTATATTGACCACATATCTACCAGAAGTTATGGTTGTTTTGAAAAATTTCAATCCAATACTTTGTTAACAGCATACCACACGTATGTCTCTACATTTGCTGAGGCGCTCTATGTAGCTGATGAGGATTTTAAAAACTCCGGCATTGACTGTTCTGAAAGTCACTTATTCCAATGAATGCAGCCGTGCTTCATCAGAAAAAATTTCAGGTTCAGCTTTTCTATCACACGGTCAGCAGCTCCAGTATCTGAATCGGTCAATCAACGCGCTACCACTACTCTGTAAGGTTTCAGTTTTTGTTTGTGAGCAGGTGCTACTGAAGTGCTAGATAACAAAGCCATTTCCCTCATAAAAAACACCATCTGAACAGGCCTCAAAGCCCCGACGGTACCGACCGACCACTCTGTCATCCTCGGCCCTTAGGCGACACCAGATGCGGATATGCAGGAGCGTGTGGCCGGCACACCACTCTCCTGGCTGTCCTCAGTTTTCGTGACTGGTGCCACTACTTCTCAGTCGAGTAGCTCCTCAGATGGCCTCACGAGAGCCGGGAACACCCCTTTTGCCAACAGCACTCTGCAGACCTAGACGGTGACTCACCCGAGTGCCGGCCGAGCCTGACAGTGCTTAACTTTGGTGGTCTGACAAGAACCGGTGTTACTGTTGTGGTGAGGCCACTGGCTATTTCTATCGCACTTACTTCCGAGACTCTTCCCAACTCACCTAGTCCAACTAAAACAGATACACCACTTAGCGAGAGCGTGGCACGGGAGCCACAACACGTGTGGCGATCGGAATGCACTTCCCCGACGTTTGTTCCCATTTCACACTGGATGTATTATGTGAAATTCTCTGTACGTAGAGAATAGAGGTGTCACATTCTCATATGGGAGCTTACTTTGTTCGAATACTCGCCATGTTCTGGAGGATGAAAACTTCAAAAGCTGTGCCACCAAGTTCAGTTTCTAGATTACATTTCAATTTACTGCACAATACTTCCTTCACGTGCTGTACTGAATAAAGGTAAATACAAACACAACTTAATATTTTTCCCACCAACTGACTTTCACTTAAGAATATTGGAGAACAATTTTTTCGTTTCATCATTTTAATGTTATTTATGAGATTATCAAATGGATGCACAAAGATGAGAGTTAAATGAGTCTTTCAGTTACAATAAAATGATAGTCTAGAAGAAAAGAAAATAAAAACCATCATAGAGAATATATCCGACCTCCCTTCAGATACTACAGAAGGCACAGTTCAAACAACATACATCTAGCCCAGCACTGAAAGATAAAACCGTACCTGGCTGGGGTCCGAGCGTGGCGTCGTAATGGAAGTGGCAGTTGCACACTGTACAGTTGGTATTACCTCTGACTGGCCTTGGAATAACCTCCTTACCACCCAATTACTTGGAAACCATATCTGAGTTAGCCACTGGAAACTTCGTGTAGGTGTCTTCACTTTCCTGAGTTCTTTCTGCAAAACTGGCTCTCTCTGTATGGGACAGCAAAAAGATTAGACCTCTCAATCTGCAAAAGAATTACAAGAGGTATCTCTTGCAAATTACACTATCAAATTTTGTAATTAAATCGAGCACTACTAAATAATCTGAATCTCGTGTAAAAATTTCATTACAGATTAACTGCCACGTTCAAAATAGATAGCAACTTGACGAAGCACGTTCAACTCAATAGGGTGCCGGAAGGCTATCTCGGACTTCTTCCATCTCTGAACACTGGCAAATGTGTTTTCCGCAGGGTGATTCCACAACAACATTACATACATTTGGGAATGATTGAATGATGTATCAATTTGAGGTAAGTGACACCAGTCCAGAAAAGACCGAGCTGAAAGTTATAAGTGAAAACTGTTGTCATACCTCTGGCAGTGGACCTCTCCTACTGTGAGCTGTTTGATTTTCATATTATGGAAGGGAGTAGTACAGACCAAAATGAGGAAAAATGTCCTGTAAACATGGGCCCCATAGTGCATACCTTAAAAGCTACGAGCACTCGGTCATCTTTCCTACTGAAATTCATGTACCTTCTACTGGAGAAGTGCTCACAGCTCTTTAGGTATGCGCTTCAGAGCCCATGTAAAGTGGACGTTTTTTCCTGGTTTTGATTTATACTATTACCTGCCAAAATACGGAAAGCAAAAAGCTCGCAGTAGCAGAGGTACACTGTCAGAGGTATCAGAAAGATTTTTGCTCACAACTCATGATCGGTCATTTCGGGACTGGGGGTCCTTACCTCATACTCTTACCTCTCTCCGTCATCCCTAAATGCTCAAAACATCGTCACGGGATGTACAGAGCAAAGTTAATGTGACTGCATGTATGCTTATTCACACTTTCATTATGAAAAATTGAATGCTAACTATTGAGAGTCAGTAAAGTGTTTATTAGACAAAAATGAGCAGTAAGCATTATTTATGATTATAATGACTAAGTAACTTGCAGAAGTCCGACACAGACTGTGGAGTTAATATCCTCACATGCCGTAAAATTTGCTAATAAATACCATTTGTTGCTAAAGCACTTAAATAGAGAAAAGAAAGCTTTCACATATTAGACAGCATTAAACACAAATTTCAAGAACTGCTGACGGGAATACAAATTTTCAGAAATGCACTTTTTAAGTAGCAAATGAAAAGCAGACAAAGAAAGACACAAGGCTAGTAAGGATTACACAAAAAGTCATCCAACATCTCAAATGATAAGAGATCTAGTAGAACAGAAGAGAGTACCGTCGAGAATCAAAAATCGCCCAGTAGAAACAGCTAAACTGAAACTAGACTAATGTGATCTAGATGCGACGAAAAATAATAATACAGGTAAGATAAAGACGTATGACTCAAAGGCCAAGAGTGTGAGTGTCCCATCAGAAATCCACAGGTTTCAGTTGACAAATCCATTCGGTTCTTACATTTTAACTTTCACCTAACTGAATATGTGGAAAAATGTTCAGTTGCACCACATTCCAGATTCTTCATTAAAATGTGCATCTTCCCATAATTGGCTGGGTAAATCAGTGCACTAGTAGAACGTAGGCGAGCGACACTGACTCCCACGGGACAGTGTCTAGTAAAACAACGTACAGTTGAAAGCAACCTCTGGAGTCGACGGTAGCTTTACCGAGACCTAAACAGCTACTGATAGGAAAACGAAAGATGAAGAAAGTATTTAATGAGCTGGACACTAAATGTCACAAGAGCTGGACCTGGCAGTATAAAAGGAGGCGGGGAGCACCGTTTTGTCAGTAGAGGAGCAGTAATAGCACAGTGGGTCCCTCTGTGACACCAAAAAATGTTACCCGAGTAACGAGTCTGTCAGGGACATTTCAACTGTTCTAAAACTGCCCAAGTCGACTGTCAGTGAAGCGACTGTGAAATGGGAACACAGGAAACTGACAGCTAAGTCAAGACTATTGACGTAACCCCTCTACTGATGCACTGCGAAGGGTGCTCGTAGAATATTGCACGAAATTGGTGGAACGAATCACTCGCGAGTTCCAGAGTGCTACCAGCAGTCCACCTAGCAGAACAACTGTGCACAGGGAGGTAAAAAGCAGTTTCCCATTTCTGAAGCCGACCCGTTGCGTCGTGACACTGTCAGACACGAGGCGACTGTAAATGAGTGATTCAGAGAGGTGAACCACACTGCACACTGTGGTAATCTCACAGGAGGATTGGATTTGGCGAATACTGTCAGGTGTAGTGCCGGCAGTGAAGTATGGAGGAAGTGGAGTGACAGTAAGGGCAATTTTTTGCGTTTAGGGCATGGCAACCTAATTGCACTCGAGAAAACACTAAATGCAGGACGCAAATAAATTTTGTGGCACTATGTACTAAATACAGTAAAGGAACAATCTGAAGACAGCACATACTGTCATAAAGCAGCACTCGTGAGGTGACAGATTGTGGACGATAACACTCCCGAAGTGAAACAGACTGGACCGCCGGGAATCCAGATGCGAACCTGACGGAACACATTCGGGACGAGTGGGGATGCCGACTTCAGTTCAGACTCTGGTGTCCGACACTTAACTTTTCTGGTTACGGCTCACGAGGAAGAATGGCTGCCATTCCTCCACAGACATTCGGACACTTCGTCAAAAGTGTCCCTGGCAGAGTTCGAGCCACCATAAAGGTGAAAGGTGGAGACGACCCATACTTACGTCGACAATTAGCTATCCGCTTACTTTTCATTGGACAGTGTACCTCCAGAAATATGACGAAGACTTGCCGTGCAGAAACCCTGCCATATTTTGTTCTGAAGGTGTACTGACATAACTGTAGTACTTCAGTTCATTGGTGGATACTAGCTGACTCCTCCAAACATTTATACAATATCTTCACCAACCACAAGAACTAAAAATTTGTATCATTGTGTCTATATCTATTTCCATACCCTGCAAACCACTGTGAAGTGTGTGGCAGAGGGCAGTTTCCATTATTTCAGAAAGTAGGGTGTCTTCTTGTTCCATCTGTAACTGGAATGGTGCAGGAAGGACAACTTTTTTTAAGTGCCCCTCAGTGTGCTGCAATTGGTCTACTATTGTCATTGCGGTCACTAGGGGAGCATTACTGAGGGGCTTGTGGATGTTCCTAGATTTTCTAGATTTTTCAGTTGAAATGTTATAGATAGGTTTTTTCAGGCATCTGTCTTCAGTGACTGCCAATTCAAGTTTTTCAACACTTCTGTGACACTCTTCTGTGAATCACACACACCTGTACCTATTTGTGCTGCTGTTCTTTGTATAATCTCAATATCCTCAATTAGTTCTCACCGGTAGACTCCCATTTGCTAGACTGGTATTCTAGAATTGGTCACAGGCATGTTTCATAAGCAATTTCCTCTTTAGAATGACTGCATTTTCCTGGCATCCCACTGGTGAACTGAAGTCACCCGGTCACTTTACCCGTAACTGAGCCTCTGCGATTATTCTCTGTTACGTATCCCCACAAACTGCTACACACAGGTATTTGTACAAGCTGACTAGTTTCATTTGGTACTTAGTCATATTGTAGTTTTTTCTGCAATTTATGGTGTGCACAAATCCACTTTTCTGTACATTTAAAGCAATTTGTCAATCTTTATACCACTCTGATATTTTATTGAGATCTGTCCAGACATCTGCTTAGCTTTTTCGGTTACAGCTACATTACTGAGCACTGCATCATTTTCAAAAGTTTGAGGTTTACTATTACTTCCACACGCGTCTGTGACTCTTCATCCGAGATAACGTGCTGCGTCGTGCCTACAATATCTACGTCACCGTCTTTAGGTTCACGTTGAACTCGACAGATAAAATGAACTCCACATCATTCCAGATTAGCGTGTAATTCCTCATCTATCTAAAATGTCATTTACCCGTGGAGGATTATACCCTCAACTGATGTTCTCGTGATGCATTACTGAGACTAGGAGGTCACCAAATTAGTAACACTGGACAGTGGCCGTGACTGACAGAGGGAGGCTTTTTAATTATTGCAGATGCATTTTACATTTTGTTTATAGGAGTGAACTTACCTTCCTCATCTTTAATTTCCTCCACAAAATGTAATGGCTCGACATTTAAGGACACACCATCACTCACTGTTCAGATCTCCTCGTTTGACAGGTCAGTTCTTATCTCAATTCGTATTAAATGGGGAAACGTATTGCAGTTTTACCCTTCAGCATTGAAGTGGGTCGATCACTCTCACGAGACTGCTGGGGCTGTACGGCCAATGAGAGGATTCAGTTTAATTTTCTTCACTAAAAGCAATCTGTCACAGTACCACTCACTCCAAACTGGGTGTCACCCCTCCTACGCGGTGTCCACCCGGAACGTATGTCGTCGTCAGAAGTCCCAAATGAGACAGACATAAACTTCTCGACATTTGTGGGGGGAGAGAAGCAGTGCAGGCACCAGCAGTGTGCGACCTGTGAAGTCGGGAGGTCACTACTGTACGACCTGGCCCCAAATGGACCGGTTACTGTGCCGGATATTGAATGACCTTCGCCACAAAGGCCAGACTCCTGAAAAGGAACTGTAAATTAAGTGGAGGTCAAACCAGATAGCAACTGCCATTGACGAATTAACCAAAATAAGTGCACTGTTTACTAAAAAAGTAAAATATCGACTGTACGAAGGCTGAGACCGGAAGTACAATCAAAGCGATAGTAAATTGGGCAGATAATGAAGGTTGAGCCCCAGGAAAACAAATAGTTTGAAAAATAAGAACAGGGGCACTGTAGAAGAAGAAATCGCACAATGACTCAAATCAGCCCCCCCTTCATTGCCACAAACATACTTGCAAAAATGTGAGCCCTCTCGGCAATGTATGTGATGAAATTGGCTAGAATGTGAATGCCAAGACGAAGAGACTGACACAAAACTATGAATGACAAATTAAGCCAATGTTCATACTGCTCTCTGCAATATAATATATCACTGAGAACCTCAGCTACTACACAGTGAGGTGACAAAAGTCAGGGGGGACTCCTCCTATAGTATCGTGCTGGACAGCCTTTTGCCGAGTGTCGTGCAGCTACTCGCAGGTGCGAGTTGTTGGACGGCCCCTGCTATGCTGCCTCTACAACCTCCACAACTGCAAAATGTTGCCGGTGCAAAACACTTGTAAATGTTCAATGGGATTTATGTCAGGCAATCTGGGTGGCAAATCACTTGCTTGAACTGTCCAGAATGATCTTCAAACCAATTGCAAACAATTTTGGCCCAGTGACATAACAGGTTGTCATCCACAAAAATTCTAGTTGTTTGGGAAAATGAATCACTGCAAATGGTCTTCAAATAGGTGAACGTAAACATTTCCAGTCAATGGAACTTGGAATATTGAATTCCCTAACAATTTCCGAAGCGGAATGTCCCACACATTTAGCTTCGATATTCGAAATCTGTCAATTCCTGTCATGCAGGCATAATCCTGTCAGAAAGCTTTTCAGAGGAATCACCTACTTAAAAAATGACAGCTCCACCGATGCACTGCCCCTTTTATGCCTCGTGTATGCAATACTATAGCTGTCTGTATACATGCTTATCATTATCCCACGATTTTTGTCACCTCAGTGTACATTTCATCAGCAACCGAAACAAAATCGTTCTGTATTATTGTACTTATACTACTGGGTAACATTACTAAAAATTGCACACAGTTTTGTAGAGAATCTGAGTGGTACTTACATCACGCATGAAGCTCAAGTCTCTGTTGAGGAAGTAAACAGTCTGGTGGAGATTTTGCTGGCTGCAGAGGGCCAGTGCTTCCTCGTGTGCACTCCACTGACATTCTTCAATGAAATGAGCCTATTAAATAGAGAAAAGAATAATTATAATGAGGCAATAATGCAAGCTTGTGCAAAAGAGACTTCATTGAGATATCTATATCTGTATCTATTTTCTTATTGGACAACCACTTAATGTCCTCGGTCCTGGTATCCTCTACGGGGAACATAACACATAGCATTATTTGAAATTTTTTTCCTCGAGCTCGTATTGTGTTGGCAACACTGAAATGTGGTTTTGAAGGAAGTTCATAGATGGCAGCACCTCGTGCAATAGCAGTTCGTCATCTTTGTGTCGAATTACATTGTTGCCAGGTAGCATATAAATGGCTGACAGAAGAAAGCATGTTTTCAGAGGAGAGGCACTTTTTAAGTATTTCATTACTACTTTATTCCATTTTAATTGACATAATTTATATGAGATAATGTAAATGAATAGTCAGAGAATAATTATTTAAAATTTAATTTAATTTTTTATTTATTTATTTATTTATTTATTTATTTTTTTTTTTTTTTGTAGTCTTATTTTAAATTTATTATCACCTACGTTGAACTCAACATAATATTACACGCTTCTCTAAAAACTCTGTGTAGTATTTTACAAGAATATATGATCATTCATTCTCAAAGCCTTATCTCGAGTAAACAATATGGTCTTACATAGTGGACTGGAAATCTGAACTTACACCAAAAAATAACCAAGTCCAGGACCAAGTTCTGTGGCAGTAATTAGTCCATCGCCACTGGGCAGAGCACGGCAAGAAAACAGTTCTCTCATTTTAAGGAGTATCGTTTTGATGTTAGTGATTCTGCACATTCAGGAAGACATTTGAGGTTCAACAAAGATTGTTTGAATGCATTAATCCACAATGATCCACATCCGTGTACTCGAGAACTGACAAATGTGATGAGCTGTAATCATTCCTCCGATGCACAACATCTCCATCCTCCGTGCATTGGGGAAGGCTAATAAATTGGGTGTATGCTCTAAATGACAACCACAAGCATCAGTGGGTGGACATGTGTATATCTCTGCTTGCTTGTCATCAACAACACTGACCATTCCTATCCTGTATCATTAACGGTGATAAGAAATGGTGTCTTTACGCTAACATAAGGAAAAAAGGATTGGCTGAGCCCAAAGAAAACAGCAATTCCCCATACAAAGACCTGCACATATCCGTACAACTGAGAGGTCCCACAAACTCAGTCCGAGAACAACGACCGGGCAAACTGAGTGAAGTGATGCTACTCCGTGATAATGCCTGCCCACACTATGCTACACTGACAGAAAAACACTATACAGGAGTTGGGTTGGGAACTCATTCCACACCCACCTTATTCATCTGATCTTGCACCCTCAGATTTTATCTTTTCCACTCTCTATAGCACAACCTCCAAGGAACTGCCTTTCCAGATGGAAATGTGCTCCACACACAGCTTGACGACTTCTTTGCCTCAAAACCGTGTGATTTCTACAGTTGCAGAACTGAAAAGTTACCCTACCATTGACAGACTGTTCTAAATAGTGAACAAAAATATATTACTGATGACTAAAGTCTCTGTTATGTGTATCTGTTGGGTTTATTAAACTCACAGAAAATACGATACAACTTATTCGATTTAGCCATAAAGTATACGTCTAATAAGTATCACAACGCTGTGCATAGCAAAGATGAAATATAAACGAGTTCACAGCAAAAAGAGACATATACAAAAAGAAAGATGAACACAAATCTGTTTTCTAATGTTTGCTTAAGCCGATATAAAGATTTTTCACTCTTCAACTATATCTCTCTTCCTGTCTGTGATTCTGGGTGGACCTATCGCATATATGTCACACAACCACTTATATATATTCGTATGAAAGCTCTTACAATACATCTTCTGAAAGGGGAGGGAATTTCTTTCATTTCTAAACTGCTTCATCCTGAAAAGATTACACCGGAGCCTGCAACCTTCCAAACAAATGGTGACATTATTTACAACTGCATTATACTGCATTCTTTTTCATGGAGCTAGATGCTGCATCTTCTTCTTCAAAAAAGAAGAGGTAAATATCAATCTGTTCAAAGGAGAGTTAATATATCAATGAATCTAGACTGTTACAGTGGTAATTGTAATGAAAGACTGTGGAGGTGAAAACTTAGATGCACAATTTGCTGCTGGTGAAAGAATCTGTCAGCCAGCTACTTCAAAATAATTCATGTGATTCACACCTTCTTATGGCACAAGCACTTAGACACCAGTATAACTTGTGACTGCTATACAGATGGTGCCAGGTACAGATAACTGAAGTAATTAGAATACATAAAATATGTAAAATTTTTCTGCTGCATTAATTATTTTTTTGTTTTTTCCCTCCAAGATGCCACAAGCTTTGAAACCTTGTGAGACAAATCTGTTCCAAAGGAAGTTAAAAGCCTTCTTAATAAATAAATATTTATATTCACTCAGTAAATTCTAACCTACTTGCCCCCTCTTGTAACACGTAATATATTTATAATACTAATACCATTATTGTATGTAAGTGCTGTCAATAGTAATCTACTCAAAATATGTATGAGTTTGCAAAAGACATCAGCTTGGCCTACACATAAAAAATGTAAATAAATAAACACGAAATGAATAACATTGCCAAAAGGAAGAGAGGAAGGATCATGCAAGATGGATGTGCATGGATGGAGAACAAAATTTGTATGGAAACTACCAGAAACAAACTGTAAAACCCATAAGAAATTCTAATATACAGGCTGCAGGGCTGCGCATCGTAGTGCCTATAATGGATCAAAAATAATAAGGTATTTTGTACCAGTGATACTGTTGGGATACAAACAAAACAAGTATTAATTTCTGTATCTTCACCTGTTTGTTTCTATAAGTGGTAGCAGGTGGACGTACGAGGAGTTCCGCCATGTTAGTATTGATCAAAAATGTGTATTCTAACCATACATTAAACAAGTGTAATAAAAGTTATTAGGGAGACAAAGTTTATATATGGATATTTATAAAAATAACCCCATACATTCATCATTTCACCTGCATCAAGACTCCCACATCAAGAGGATCGAAGCAGACGAGAGGAATTTGCACGAGCAGAGGAGGGGCAATCCGGTAACAGCATCGTAATAACTAGCTCTACGCACAATGGCAAAGACAAGAAGTATGTAAATTTAAATGATGAATATTGATCTTAAATGTATTGAATATTGAAGGTCTGTTGATATTAGTGATAGTTAAAGTTCGTTCACGACATGTGTACCCTTCAATTTCTTTCAATTATTCTTTCCAATTTTCTTTTAATTATTCAAGCAGCAATTATCAACCAATTTCCATTGTATATTAATAAGTCACAGCTGCAAAATACTAACACGAACTCTTTACAGAAGAGCGGAAAAACTGGTAGAAGCCGACCTTGGGGAAGATCAGTTTGGAGTCCGTAGAAATGTTCGAACACGTGAGGCACTAGTGGCCCTACTTATCTTAGAAAATGGCAAACCTACGTTTCTAGCATTTGTAGACTTAGAGAAAGCTTCTGACAATGTTGACTGGAATACTCTCTTTTAAATTCTGAAGGTGGCAGGGATAAAATACAGTGAGTGAAAGGCTATTTACAATTTGTACAGAAACCAGATGGCAGTTATAAGAGTCGATGGCTATGGAAGGGAAGCAGTGGTTGGGAAGGGAGCGAGACAGGGTTGTCACCTATCCCCGATGTTATTCAATCTGTATATTGAGCAAGCAGTAAAGGTAACAAAAGAAAAATTCAAAGTAGGTATTAAAATCCATGGAGAAGAAATAAAAACTTTGAGGTTCAGCGATGACATTGTAATTCTGTCAGAGACAGCAAAGGACTTGGAAGAGCAGTTGAATGGAATGGACAGTGTCTTGGTGGAAAGGAGGATATAAGATGAACATCAACAAAAGCAAAACGACGATAATTGAATGTAGTCAAATTAAATCGGCTGATGCTGAGGGTATTAGATTAGGAAATGGGATGCTTAAAGTAGTAAATGAGTTTTGCTATTTGTTGAGCAAAATAACTGAGGATGGTTGGAGTAGAGAGGATATAAAATGTAGACTGGAAATGGCAAGGAAAACGTTTCTGAAGAAGAGAAATTTGTTAACATCGAGAATAGATTTAAGGGTCAGGAAGTCTTTTCTGAAACTATTTGTATGGAGTGTAGCCACCTATGGAAGTAAAACATGGACAATAAATAGTTTAGACAAAAAGAGAATAGAAGCTTTCAAAATGTGGTGCTACAGAAGGATGCTGAAGATCAAATGGGTAGATCACATAACTAATGAGGAGGTATTGAATAGAATTGGGGAGAAGATAAATTTTTGGCACAACTTGACTAGAAGGATGGATCGGTTGGTAGGACATATTCTGAGGCATCAAGTGATCACCAATTTAGTATTGGAGGGCAGCGCAGAGGGTAAACATTGTAGAGGGAGACCAAGAGATGAATACACTAAACACATTCAGAAGGATGTAGGTTGCAGTAGGTACTGGGAGATGATGAAGCTTGCACAGGATAGAGTAACATGGAGAGCCGCATCAAACCAGTCTCTGGACTGAAGACCACAACAACAACAACCTTGCCAAAAATCAGATACAAGTTAGATACACTTTGAAATAGAAGCTACTGGAAATCAAAACAGATTTCCACATTCAAGACACATAAAATTGTTAGGATGTTAAAGAAACTCAGTTGATTTGCAATTATCACATGATCCGTGGTAAAAGACCTTCTACTGTTTCAGGGCAATAAACAGTGAAATGACAAGTAATGTAAAGAAAACAACCACTATGAAATTCTATGTAGGACATATTCTGAGGCATCAAGTGATCACCAATTTAGTATTGGAGGGCAGCGCGGAGGGTAAAAATCGTAGAGGGAGACCAAGAGATGAATACACTAAGCAGATTCAGAAGGATGTAGGCTGCAGTAGGTACTGGGAGATGAAGCTTGTACAGGATAGAGTAGCCTGGAGAGCTGCATCAAACCAGTCTCAGGTCTGAAGACCACAACAACAACAACATCCTCAAGAAACTTTTCGTTCTACCTCATACCCTATACCATGTACAAAGAGGGAAGCAGTAAAAAAAGAAATTAACACAATGCTTGAATGGGACATAATACAACCATCATTTTCCTGTTATTGTAGTCCTATCTTAGCTGTGAGTAAGCCAGATGGCAAGGTGCGTTCGGTCCTCAACGCACATAACATTAATAAGATTATTGTACCAGGCCGAACATGTCTAGACAATTTAGAGGAACAGCTTATGAAATTCCATAATGCTTAATTGTAGTACTATAATTGACCTCTTGTTTTCATATTGGCAAATAAAACTACACGAAGAAAGTCGGAAATATACCGCCTTCATATGTGGGGGCAGGAGATACGAATTTCAAGTATTACCATTTGGATTGAGCGTAAGTGCAAGTGTATTTATCTCTGGACTTGACAGAGTGGTGACATTTGCAATTTCAGTGTCTATTTCATCACAAGTGCCATCTGGATTCTTCCCTCTGACACCACTTTCTCTGAATTCCACAGGTCAGGACAGATGTTACGATACGTCCTCAGTTCTTGCCACCCACATGGACTTAATTTACATCAATTTCTTTGGTATCAGCATTTCTTCTCAGTAACTATTCCTTTCTTCACTCATTTTTAGTTTTCTGCATCATTTATTTGCTGACCTTATTTCCCCACCCTCACCCTCACCTCCACCTTTCTGCCACAAATTATGCACTTAGCTTTTGATTCTTACTAACACTTGCATAGTGCTTTGTCAATCAGTTGAAAATCCAGTATGGAATAATGACAATATTGTGAAAAGGATAGATTGCTGCTCACTACATAGAGGAGATGCTGAGTCGCAGACAGGTACAACAAAAGACTGCTGAACATGTGAGCTTTTGGCCAAAAGGCCTCCTTCTAAAGCAGGCAAGACAAGCACAGCTCTCTCTCTTCTCTCTCTCTCTCTCTCTCTCTCTCTCTCTCTCTCTCTCTCTCTCTCTCTCTCTCTCTCTCTCCCTCACACACACACACACACACACACACACACACACACACACAGGAACCCATTCTGCAAGTTCCCCCCCACCCCTCCCTGACCCTGTGTTACTTTCCCAGCTCTCCCATTTCCTAAACCTCACCAGACCTTTTCCCACATCCTCCTACCTTCCCCTTCAATTCTTCTTCCAGAAGAAGGAGTCACCGGCTGCCAATCAGTGACTAGATTTTTTATTCGTCCGATTATACAGGATTATTCTAAATGATGGACCCATTTTCAAAACTTCGTATTTATTCAAGCACAAATCCAAAATGAACAATCTTTATACCAATGAAAAGAGGAAGTTCAAAGTTTTTTTAAATAAAGTTTGATATCAATTTAATAAATTCAACAATTAATTAGTTTTTAATAATTATTTAATAATTAGAAATGTGATAAATGTTATAAATGTTCAATGTGGCCATCGTTGGCTGCACAGCAAACTTCGACGCGTTAGTCTAACTCGTCCCACACGTGCGAAAGTGTATCTGCTGTTATTGAGTGCACGGCAGCAATGATCCAGTGACAACGGACAGTGAAACAGAATGACAGTCCTACTGCCGCGCGAGCTCTACCAGCCGCTTCTGAAACCGTCACCACCCACCTGCCGCCACCCGCCAAAATCTTTGAAACTTCCTCTTTTCATTGGTATAACATTTGTTCATTTTGGATTTGCACTTAAAAACATTTTTGAAAATGGGTCCATCATTTAGAATAACCCTGTATTATATTCCAAAACTTGATTATTTTGTCTATGTATATCACAAGTCCCAGACTCATATTGTTTTTTTTGATAATGTATCTGTTTATGTGGGGTTTCGATCAGTTCTCAAAATTACATACTGTCACGAAACTCTAAGAGCACACTACTGTTTGCTTCCGGTGTTAATAATGGGCCCAATTCAGCGCACGCCAGCATGCAGCAAGTGTCGGGTAGCAGTGAGCACAAGAAGGACTTGCCGTGTGGACGTGTTGCCAGGATGTTATCGGCACTTGGTAGCAGGTTACACAGTTCTGGCACAATTATGTCAAGTTTGATTTGTACTACCCTGTAGGATTGTCAGTATGTTACTGGCAAATGAGATGGAACTGATAAAATAAATGTAGTCTCCAATCCTTAATTAATAATGTCTGTGATTGTCACAGATCTTTCTTGAACGTAGCAGTACAGGATCCTACCACTGACTAAATTTCGATAACTACTCATGGCAACACAGCCTGCACATTCGGAGGAGGATGGACCAGTTTGAGGTCTGAGCGACACAAGCTACCACGCAGCTTTCTATACAGGACTTACCGCAATTAGTAGCAGCACTCTGGGTGCCAAGTAAAATTTTTCTACTCGGTATTTGTCACAGTTTCCAGCAAAAACTGACACAGACAAAAGTTTGTGAGGGAAAGGGAAAGGCCTGAAATTGTAAGTCACACATGCGGAAAAATATCCTTGAACTTACGTTGTCAAACTGACTATGGGAGTAGGATCTGAATTATATCCAGTGAGAGGATAATAGGGAGGATCTTACAAGATAATTTGGTATCATTAACTTGAAGCTGAGTTACTTAATGTGAAGGAAAACAAATACATGTGTGCACCTAACAAATACATAGTCTGAGAAATAAATCATGCCATTAAAGTAACACAATGTTTCAGCTGATTACTTGTCCTTTCCAGCTTTAAGTCAAACTATTAGTCTACGGACATTATAGAAACAATTGATACAACATAAATATCATAAATTGCATATAACTCATGATCTCTCAAATGTTCTTAGCCGAATCGATTAACAACGTGCTTTCTAGTTTCCTACCGTGTTATCGTTTCAATTTTACTCACAGTGTTTAGATGACTGATCCAGTAGTCTTCTTCAGGTGCTTCAAATTTAGCTGTTACGTGTACTCACTGCCCAACTCTGATCATGCTGTGAACTACTGTCAGTCTCACATCGCTATTTACAGCGGAGTTCAATTTCCTCCTCACCAAGATACCGTATTCATTTGTTTTTTAGGGTCTGCACTGATATTCCATGAACTGCAAATCTTCTTGGTATTTTTCAGCTCTGGCGAATGCAATAGCCTTCAAGTCCTTAATACATCCAATGTCATATCTTGAGCCTCATTTAAACTATCAGGAGCACATTCCGAATTTTTGTGGCAGCATAATTTAGAAATCTACTGAAATCAGTAAACCTAATAAAATGGAAAGCAGGTTTCAGTTTAAATGATATATGTCAGGTATTGGAAACTGAATTCAGCTATAAATAATGGTGCGAGACTGACAATAGCTGACACGTCAAAATATTGTGCACAAATTGGGAACATCAAGTCGGGAGAACATTGCGAGCACTTGAGCTTGTCAGAAATGGAATTCTGAAGGACATTAAATTAATTTTGTACAATGAAGAATGGCAGCCAACATCTAGTTTTGTCTGTATCGTGAGGTGTGTAACATACTACAACCCAGGGCATGACTACAACTGATAACATAACAATAAACATTTACATGAAACTCCAAAAAAGAAAATCAGGCAACACTTTTGCTGTAACAATTATATTTCCCTTACCCTGCACAAAAAAAATTAGTTACAGAAGATATATTACATGAGAAAGAATGCAGTACTACAAACCTCTGCATTCCGTAGCTTTTCTCTCATCCAAGGCTGAATACGTGACATCACTGGATACATAGTTTCTATTCGATGCCGAAGAGATTCTTTTGTTTTTGCTAACTTCTGCTGAACATTCTCCACTGCCCTGAAATATGCAACCAAAGAATTATTTGCAGGTTAGCAATTTTTTATAATATGAAAGTTCATAATTTTAATCGAAATAGCCATATAATTTTTTTTATGTTACTAAGCAAATAGAACATAAAATGAAACTGGAAATCACTGGCTGTGTCCGTATCATAAGAAACACCCTAATACTCACCTTGACTGATTCAGGGGAACTATGGAGAAGCTGGATCTAAGTGGTCAGACAAGGAGTTGATCCCTTGTAATGAACAACCTGTCTCAGAATGAACTATACAAGTTCACAGTACATGTTAGCAAAAATGACATAAAAACAGGCATGAGAGATGTTATTAGAAGAGAGTGGATGAATTAGAGGCAAGAAGTATATGAGGTGTCAATAAAGATCACTACTGTCAACAGTGAAGTGTATAAGGAAAAGTATTGTACCTACAGGATGATGTGTCTTGGAACACACAATGTTTCTCAGTTGTTGCTCCAAGGAAGGCACACTAGAGACTGTCATAAGAATTTTATGGTGAGTACAGTGCTATATAGTTTTAGATATGTTTATACAACGTGGGGAAATTAAGCCATTCTCCGTCACTCTAACACTATCTTGTACCTTTAGCTGATTGACTGACTGATTGATTGATTGATTTTCTTTATTAATCCATGACACAATATACACTTTATATCTACAAAAATAATCAGTTTTTGAAAATATATTGTTAGCAGAATTGTGGAAAATCTACTCACCAAGCAGTGGCAGGAGAACACACATATAAAGATATTTAAGTTTGCAAGCTTTTGGAGCCAGTGGCTCCTTCTTCTGGCAGAAGGATTGAAGGAGAAGGAAAATGGGTGAAAGAACAGGACTGGTGAGGTTTAGGAAAAGGGGTAGAGTAACTATTCCCTTCTTCACTCCCTTTCAGTTTTCTACATCTTTCATTTTATGACCTGCCTATTTTTCACCATCTCCTCCCACCTCTATCACACACAATGCGCTTAGCTTTTGCTGTCATTAACTCATGCACGATATTTTGGCAGTGTCTTGCATATTACCCTATCTTCCATCTTTAAGCTCTCAGGATTTCAGATCTCTTCCAGTGCAGTCCCCAACAATCAGTCTTTCCTTCCCAACCCCTGACCTGGGGTTCTGGGTAACTTTCCCAAACTATATTTCTTTTTCTAAACCTCACCAGCCCTTTTCCTTTACCCCTCTCGCTTCCCTTTCAACCCTTCTGTCACTGGCTCCAAAAACTTGCAAACTTTGATACCTTCATATGTGTGTTCTCGTGCCACAATTTGGTGTTAGATTTTTTATCTATCCAATAACATTACACTTAGATTGTATGAATTTCATCACTCAAAACACTGAAAAATTAACAGCTAGGGACAGTCAAGACTTCCAACATTTTAACCAGCTGGAGGCCACTCTTGGCCATTATACCTTTCAGCAGTCTGAACATAGCTTGAATATCTTTTCCTATTAACTCCCCAGAAAATTATGCTGTAGCTAATAACCGAAGATCCAATACACGAAATATTGCACACTGATGTGTGAATGCAGATCTTATATACAGATTCTGCTACTAATTATTTTTACATGCTCTTCCCACTTTAATCGACAGTCAAAATGCATTCCAAGAAATGTTGTGCTTTCCACACACTATATGAGTTCATTATTTTTTCCAGGTTATTGTAATCTGGTTTTTTGTTTACATAGAATTTCATAGTGGTTGTTTTCTTTACATTACTTGTCATTTCATTGTTTATTGCCCTGAAACAGTAGAAGGTCTTTTACCATGGACCATGCGATAATTGCAAATCAACTGAGTTTCTTTAACATCCTAACAATTCTATGTGTCTTGAAAGTGGAAATCTGTTTTGATTTCCAGTAGCTTCTACTTCAAAGTGTATCTAACTTGTATCTGATATTTGGTAATGTTGTTGTTGTTGTTGTTGTGGTCTTCAGTCCAGAGACTGGTTTGATGCGGCTCTCCATGTTACTCTATCCTGTGCAAGCTGCTTCATCTCCCAGTACCTACTGCAACCTACATCCTTCTGTATCTGTTTAGTGTATTCATCTCTTGGTCTCCCTCTACAATTTTTACCCTCCGCGCTGCCCTCTAATACTAAATTGGTGATCACTTGATGCCTCAGAATATGTCCTACCAACCGATCCATCCATCTAACCAAGTTGTGGCAAAAATGTATCTTCTCCCCAATTCTATTCAATACCTCCTCATTAGTTATGTGATCTACCCATTTGATCTTCAGAATCCTTCTGTAGCACCACATTTTGAAAGCTTCTATTCTCTTTTTGTCTAAACTATTTATTGTCCATCTTTCACTTCCATAGATGGCTACACTCCATACAAATAGTTTCAGAAAAGACTTTCTGACCCGTAAATCTATACTTGATGTTAACAAATTTCTCTTCTTCAGAAACGCTTTCCTTGCCATTGCCAGTCTACATTTTATATCCTCTCTACTCCAACCATCCTCAGTTATTTTGCTCAACAAATAGCAAAACTCATTTACTACTTTAAGTGTCTCATTTCCTAATCTAATACCCTCAGCATCAGCTGATTTAATTTGACTACATTCCATTATCCTCGTTTTGCTTTTGTTGATGTTCATCTTATTTCCTCCTTTCAAAAACACTGTCCATTCCGTTCAGCTGCTCTTCCAAGTCCTTTGCTGTCTCTGACAGAATTACAATGACATCTGTGAACCTCAAAGTTTTAATTTCTTCTCCATGGATTTTAATACCTACTCCGAATTTTTCTTTTGTTTCCTTTACTGCTTGCTCAATATACACATTGAATAACAGCAGGGATAGGCTACAACCCTGACCCACTCCCTTCCCAACCACTGCTTCCCTTTCATGCCCCTCAACTCTTATAACTGCCATCTGGTTTCTGTACAAATTGTAAATAGCCTTTCGCTCCCTGAATTTAACCCTTCCACCTTCAGAATTTGAAAGAGAGTATTCCAGTCAACATTGTCAAAAGCTTTCTCTAAGTCTACAAATGCTAGAAACATAGGTTTGCCTTTCCTTAATCTATTTTCTAAGATTAATCGTAGGGTCAGTACTGCCTCACGTGTTCTCACGTTTCTACGGAATCCAAATTGATCTTCCCCGAGGTCGGCTTCTACCAGTTTTTCCATTCGTCTGTAAATAATTTGTGTTACTATTTTGCAGCTGTGATTTATTAAACTGATAGTTCGGTAATTTTCACATCTTTCAACACCTGCTTTCTTTGGGATTGGAATTATTATATTCTTCTTGAAGTCTGAGAGTATTTCGCCTGTCTCATACATCTTGCTCACCAGATGGTAGAGTTTTGTCGGGGCTGGCTCTCCCAAGCCTATCAGTAGTCCTAATGGAATGTTGTCTACTCCCGGGGCCTTCTTTCAACTTAGATCTTTCAGTGTTCCGTCAAACTCTTCATGCAGTATCATATCTCCCATTTTATCTTCATCTACATCCTCTTCCATTTCCATAATACTGTCCTCAAGTACATCGCCCTTGTATAGACCCTCTATATATTACTTCCACCTTTCTGCTTTCCCTTCTTTGCTTAGAACTGGGTTTCCATCTGAGCTCCACGTTTCCTTCTCTTCCTTTTCCTGCTATCGAATCCCAGTCACCCATGACTATTAAATTTTCGTCTCCCTTCACTATCTGAATAATTTCTTTTACCTCATCATACATTTCATCAGTCTCTTCGTCATCTGCAGGGCTAGTTGGCATATAAACTTGTACTGCTGTGGTTGGCGTGGACTTCGTTGCTATCTTGGCCACAATAATGCATTTGCTATGCTTTTTGTAGAAGCTTACCCGCATTCCTATTTTTTCATTCATTATTAAACCTACTCCAGCATTACCTCTATTTGATTTTGTATTTATAACCTTGTATTCACCTGGCCAAAAGTATTGTTCCTCCTGCCACCAAACTTCACTAATTCCCACTACATCTAACTTTAACCTATCCATTTCCCTTTTTAAATTTTCTAACCTACCTGCCTGATAAAAGGATCTGACATCCCACGCTCCGATTCGTAGAACGCCAGTTTTCTTTGTCCTGATAACAACGTCATCCTGAGTAGCACCCCCCCCCCCCCCTCCCCTGCCCCCAGCCCCGGAGATCCGAATGGGGGACTATTTTACCTCCGGAATATTTTACCCAAGAGGACGCCATCATCATTTAACCATACAGTAAAGCTGCATGCCCTCGGGAAAAATTACGGCTGTAGTTTCCCCTAGCTTTCAGCCATTCGCAGTACCAGCACAGCAAGGCCGTTTTGGTTAGTGTTACAAGGCCAGTTAAGTCAATCATCCAGACTGTTGCCCCTGCAACTACTGAAAAGGTTGCTACCCCTCTTCAGGAACCACACATTTGTCTGGCCTCTCAACAGATACCCCTTCGTTGTGGTAGCACCTACGGTACGGCTATCTGTATCGTTGAGACACGTAAGCCTCCCCATCAACAGCAAGGTCCATGGTTCATGGGGGGGTTTTGGTAATATTTCTATTTCATATGATTTCACTTACTGATTGTTGGTATGTAGCAATGTAATAATGTAGCAGATAATTGATAAAGACAGTACTGACATGATTTTCTTGATTGCAACACTTTTAAATTTCGATAGAGTACTTGTCTGTAGGTACTTGAGTGATTTATATCTTGGGACATGTTTTGACATTTAGAAGAACCTTAATTTTCCAAAGCAATCTTTGTAATTTCAGAAAAAAGGCTGCTGTACATAAGAAGTGAATGCCACCATTTAAAAACAGAATAAAAAAATAAATTAATTTCTATTACAGGGCTGCCTAGAAGAGAAAGTCTGAGAGGAGTACCAAAAGCTACAACACTTTCCCCTGAGTGATGTGTCATGATGTGATGTGGCGTGCAAGCAAGAGTGACCACGAACAAATGTCCGGAAATATTTTAACAAAGAATGTAGAAAAACTGTGGGCTCAGAGACTTTTTGCTTTGTCGTACCATAAGTAATCATAATTTAGTTTAATATAAATACATTAGTAACTAGCAGTAGAACAATACATTAATCGGGAAAGAATTGTGATGACTTGAGGTTTTCCCAAGTAGTTCACTGAGCCAACAATTATAACTACAGTATTAGATGTTAATTGTGTAAATGTAAAATTATATTGAGAAAACTTAAAAAGGTGAGTCAGAATTGTTGGTCAGTTTTTATCTTGTGCGGGCAGAACATTTAATACAGCTGATACACACATAGAAGTAAAAAGGACAATATTATCCAAGTTTACATAACTATTAGTTCCTTCTTGCAAAGGAGAGGGGATGAAATGGAGAACGTTGAAAAGAAAAGGATGAGAAGGTCTCAATAATAGACACAGACAGAGGGGGAGATGTATATGAAACATATAAAATATTTCTGCATTATTAGAGGTAAGAGTTAAAATACAGTACTACTATGCAGAGAAAGGCAAGGAAAGCATTTCTGAAGAAGAGAAATTTGTTAACATCGAGTACACATTTTAGCGTCAGGAAGTCTTTTTCTGAAAGTATTTGTATGGAGTGTAGCCATGTATGGAAGTGAAACATGGGCGATAAATAGTTTAGACAAGAAGAGAATAGAAGCTTTTGAAATGTGAAGCCACAGAAGGATGCTGAAGATTGGGTGGGTAGATCATGTAATTAATGAAGAGGTACTGAACAGAATTGGGGAGAAGAGGAATTTGTGGAACAACCTGACTAGAAGAAGGGATCAGTTGGTAGGACACATTCTGAGGCATCAAGGGATCATCAATCTAGTACTGGAGGGAACTGTGGAGGGTAAAAATTGTAGACGGAGGCCAACAGATGAATACATTAAGCAGATTCGGAAGGATGTATGTTGCAGTAGTTACTCAGAGACGAAGAACTTGCACAGGATAGAGTAGTGTGGGGAGCTGCATCAAACCAGTCTCTTGACTGAAGACCACCACAACAACAACAACATGCAGATAATATTCAGTGTGCAGTATAACCTGCTTTAGAAGCACAAGAGGGTATGTCTCCAGAAAATAATAAATAAATAAATAAGGATTTTGATCTAACTTCCTCTCTCCTAGTTTAGTAATACCAAAAATAGTTAATTATTAAGAGACAATAAGCAAGTAGTTGTTCAAAGAACATTAATGGACCAAAGAAAGAAACCGTGTAATAGGAAGACGAGATAGAGAGGTAAGCAGAAGCGATAAATCTTGAGTGAGAGTTTAGGAAAATCAGGATAAAGAAGAGAAATGAGGAAGTTATATAAGAGATAGTCAATGAGATACAGAACAGAAAATGGTACAATGAAGAATGATGTAATGGGTGTAAGAGAATTGAAAATAAATTAAATTAAACATATCTGGTTCCTGCATCTCCAGTCAACAGAGAAAGAAAGAAGTCAGACAGACACGTTGTTCTTCCAGAAATTATTAACAAAGTAAGGTCTTTTGTGTTTACTTCCCATTGTTCTAAAAATAGCCTTGCAAATATTCTCTTTTTGCAAAAACCCATTACTCAGTAACACTGTTTGATTGATTCTTTTGACAAACCTGTGCATCAGAACAACTGACTGAGCTTGCTGGACCAGCAGCTGGGGAATGCCCTCCCCCAGGGCTTGCAGACCGGAGTGAGTCAGGATGCTCGAGTACACCCTCTGCAAATACTCTCTCATGACAGCTGCATTCACTTCCTGAAAAAAACAAATGAGAAAGCACCTTTGTATATCCCCATTCCCCACCCATTTATTTTTCTTGTAATTTTCAATATAAACTTTGTGAAAACTGATATTCCAGAATGGATGCAATGCATTCTAGAAAGTATCACGTATTGTTCATGCTCCTAACACACATGACAAGTCAGCTGCGCTGTATGTGTTTTTGGCACATTATACCTCACAATTTACGCCTTCTGAGTATTACATTTCATACCACAAGAGAGGTCAAACTAACCACAGTTGAAGGTGTAGGTCCGCTAGTACACAAATGCATCATTTCTGTGAGGAAAAAAAAAAAAGAATACAAGCAACCAGTACCTTCTAAATGTTAAAATTTTGTACATGACTGGAGCAGCAACCATAGAATGAAATCTTCTTGTGAAAATAGCAAACAGTCAATCAGCTGCAAATTGGAAGGTTTATTAAAACCCCTTTACCATGGTTTCAACATTTATAAAAACGACTTCTTCAGAAGGAAATATAAACAATCAGACTACATGTTGTGGCAGAGGTATGTTAAAATATAGCCAAAAGGCATCAGACAAATATGAAATTTCACCTCCATAATAAATTAAACATGGACAACGTGGTTGCTGTTATATGGTATTTCTTCACCAATTGACGATTAGTGTAACTGATTGGCTGTTTGTACTTTTACAAGAAGCTTCTAAATGTGTAAGCCTAAACACTATAGTCTCTTCTAGCTTGTACTTCTCAAAGTTGTCAGGGTATATATAAGTGACGTGACCCAAGTATGACAATGGGGGGAAATATATACTTTTTTTTAAAAATTTTTTATCAGAGTTTCCCCATGTGAGACTGGTCACTTCAGTTCAAAAATGAAGGAAAATCAATGGTATAATAGTCCAGGTTTGTTCTTGTAGCTACAAAATTGATTTTTTACACTATTTTTTCATTTTTCATACACAGTTTACTATGGACGATTAATAAAAGTTTTGTCAAGCTTAGCAGTTTCAGTGCAGTTCCCCTTCACTCATCAAGATATGGTAGTGCCATTAAACAAAAAAATATATAAATTTACAACTTTAAGAAACAGTCTGTTCTTGTATTTTTCCTGTGTGCTGTCTTAAGTTGTGAATAAACGCATAAAATACATTTTCATTGCTATGTGATAATAAATTTTAACTATACACTTATACATTGGCTTTCAGCCAAAGCCTTCTTCAAAAAGGAAACACATGCATTCATTCACACAAGGAAGCATACTTCATACACACATGACCACCATCTCCAGCAGCCAGAATACATTCTGGTCATGTGTCTGTGTGAGGCGTGCTTGCTTGTGTGAATGAACGTGTGTGTGTTTCCTTTCCTGCAGAAGGCTGGCTGAAAACTAACGTGTATGTTTCTTTTCCTGGAACCTGTCAGCAACTAAGCATGTCATCTTTACAGTGAGTAGCAATCTCTCTCTTCTTTATATTGTTGATATTACAACTTTGAGTTTTCATTGTTTGAAACAGAAGATTTTAGAAATTTGTAGGATGTTAAAAGGCTTCATGCAGCTTTGTCTATTATTTGTATTTCAGTGGGATTTTGCAAAGAAATCCTCAAATACTATATACCCCATCACACTTTTAATCCTCGATATTGGTACTCCATCTTGATTATGAAATCTCTCTCTATAAAACTCCAGCAATCCAAGCTAACCACCATCTGACACCTCTGATTCTTCTTCCCTTCCCACATAATTTACTGATTACATGAGCTACTCGAGTCCAGCTGAAAGAAAAGTCAAGCAGTGCATAAGGTACCGAGCCACCACGATTAATGTCATCAGCCACAGCACACTGGGAAGTTGTATACATCTACGTAAAATACATTTATCAGATTATTAATGTTATTATGCAGTGTTGAGTAAAAAACTTTAAATGTACATAAAATGGTTTCCACAATGTTGTCAGCTTAGAACACAATTGGATGAATGCAGTGCTATCTACTGGTTTTATAAAACATAAGGATGTCATTGTTTTCATAAAATAGTGATTTGACATGGGAGAAAGCAAACAACAAAAGTTTGAAGAATTGTTGCTACTGCCAGTTGCAAAGCATGTTTGTGAAGTGATTTTTGTAAGTCAAAAGTTATACAGTTATTCAAATTCATCACAAGTTGCGCCTAGTTTGTAAGTCTACAATAATGAGTGAATAAAACTTAATCAATGGTGTCCAGATTTCAAAAGTAGCCATGTAAATGTGCACAGTAAAGATCTGATGTACAGGCCCAGTATCCATACTGATGAAAGTGTGCAACAAGTTGACCACAAAATATAATTTCATTATCAGTGGCCAATTGGTGATACGGCTGATTAATTTCCTCATATTGGACCCATCACTATTTACACGACTCTTATGGTTACCTTTAAATACTGCAAACTGTGTGCAAGGTGAGTTCAAAACATGCTTATCAACCAACACAAATCTGTGATTTCTGAGCCATTATCAACAAGATCCCCCACCCCCATGAACCATGGACCTTGCCATCGGTGGGGAGGCTTCCGTGTCTCAACGATACAGATAGCCATACCTTATGTGCAACCACAACGGAGGGGTATCTGTTGAGAGGCCAGACAAACGTGTGGTTCCTGAAGAGGGGCGGCAGCCTTTTCAGTAGTTGCAGGGGCAACAGTCTGGATAATTGACTGATCTGGCCTTGTAACACTAACCAACTACAGCCATAATTTTTCCCAAGAGCATGCAGCTTTACTGAATGGTTAAATGCTGATGACATCCTCTTGGACAAAATATTCCAGAGGTAAAATAGTACCCCATTTGGATCCCCGGGTGGGGACTACTCAGGAGGGCATTGTTATCAGGAGAAACAAAACTGGCGGTCTATGGATTAGAGCGAGGAATGTTGGATCCCTTAATCGGGCAAGTAGGTTGGAAAATTTAAAAAGGTTAAAATGGATAGGTTAAAGTTAGATATAGTGGGAATCAGTGAAGTTCAGTGGCAGGAGGAACAAGACTTCTGGTCAGTCTAACTACGAAATCAAATAAAGGTAATACAGAAGTTGGTTTAATAATGAATAGAAAATAGGAATGCAGGTAAGCTACTACAAACAGCATAGTGAACGCATTACTGTAGCCAAGAAAGACACAAAGACCATGCCTACCACAGTAGTACAAGTTTATATGCCAACTAGCTCCGCAGATGATGAAGGCATTGAAGAAATGTATGATGAGACAAAAGATATAATTCAGATAGTGAAGAGAGATGAAAATTTAGTAGTCATGGGGGACTCTAACACAATTGCAGGAAAGGGAAGAGAAGGAAAAGTAGCAGGTGAATATCGACTGAAGGTAAGGAATGAAAGGGGAAGCTGCGTGGTAGAATTTTGCACAGAGCATATCTTAATCATAGCTAACACTTGGTTTAAGAACAATGAAACAAGGTTATACACGTGGAAGAGGCATAGACACACTGGAAGGTTTCAGATAAATTATATAATGGTAAGAGAGAGGTTTAGGAACCAGGTTTTAATTTGCAAGACATTGCCAGGGGCAGATGTGGACTCTGACCACACTCTATTGATTACGAACTGTAGATCAAAACTGAAGGAACTGAAAAAAGGTGGGACATTAAGGAGATGGGACCTGGATAAACAGAAAGAACCGGAGGTTGCAGAGAGTTTCAGAGAGAGCATTAGGGAAAGATTGACAAGAACGGGGGAAAGAAATACAGTTGAAGAAGAATGGGTAGATTTGAGAGATGAAATAGTGAAGGCAGCACAGAATCAAGTAGGTAAAAAGATGAGGGATGGTACACATCATTGGGTAACAAAAGAGATATCGAACATAATTGATGAAAGGAGAAAATATAAAAATACAGTAAATGAAGCAGTCAAAAAGGAATACAAACATCTCAAAAATGAGATCGACAGGAAGTGCAAAATGGCTAAGCAGGCATGGCTAGAGGACAAACGTAAGGATGTAGAGGCATATATCACTAGGGTTAAGAGAGATACTGCCTACAGGAAAAGTAGAGAAACCTTTTGAGGAAAGAGAAGCACTTGTATGAATATCAAGAGCTCAAATGGAAAACCATTACTAAGCAAAGATGAGAAAGCAGAAAGGTGGAAGTATATAGAGTGTCTATATAAAGGTGACGTACTTAAGGGCAATATTATGGAAATGGAAGAAGATGTAGATGAAGGTGAAATGGGAGGTATGATATTGCGTGAACAATTTGACAGAGCACTGAAAGACGCACATCGAAACAAGGCCCCGGGAGTAGACAACATTCCATTAGAACTACTGACAGCCTTGGGAGAGCCAGTCCTGACAAAACTCTACCATCTGGTGAGCAAGATGTAAGAGACAGGTGACATACCCTCAGACTTCAAGAAGAATATAACATGACCAATTCCAAAGGAAGCAGGTGTTGTCAGGTGTGAAAATTACCAAACTATCAGTTTAATAAGTCACGGCTCCAAAATAATAACACGAATTCCTTACAGAAGAGCGGAAAAACTGGTAGAAGCCGACCTCAGAGAAGATCAGTTTCGATTCCGTAGAAATGTTGGAACATGTGGGGCAATACGGACCCTACGAATTATCTTAGAAGATAGATTAAGTAAAGGCAAACCTATGTTTCTAGCATTTGAAGACTTAGAGAAAGCTTTCGACAGTGTTGACTGGAATACTCTCTTCCAAATTCTGAAGGTGGCAGGGGTAAAATACAGGGAGCGAAAGGCTATTTACAATTTGTACAGAAACCAGATGGCAGTTATAAGAGTCGAGGGACATGAAAGGGAAGCAGTGGTTGGGAAGGGAGTGAGACAGGGTTGTAGCCTCTCCCCGATGTAATTCAATCTGTATATTGAGCAAGCAGTAAAGGAAACAAAAGAAAAATTCAGAGTAGGTATTAAAATCCATTGAGAAGAAATAAAAACTTTGAGGTTCACTGATGTCATTGTAATTCTGTCAGACACAGCAAAGGACTTGGAGGAGCAGTTGAACAGAATCGACAGTGTCTTGAAAGGGGGATATAAGATGAACATCAACAAAAGCAAAACGAGGACAATGGAATGTAGTCGAATTAAGTCGGGTGATGCTGAGGGAATTAGATTAGGAAATGAGACACTTAAAGTAGTAAAGGAGTTTTGCTATTTTGGGAGCAAAATAACTGATGATGGCCAAAGTACAGAGGATATAAAATGTAGACTGGCAATGGCAAGGAAAGTGTTTCTAAAGAAAAGAAATGTGGTGCTACAGAAGAATGCTGAATATAAGATGGTAGATCACGTAACTAATGAGGAGGTACTGAACAGAATTGGTGAGAAGAGAAATTTATGGCACAACTTGACTAGAAGAAGGGATCAGTTGACAGGACACGTTCTGAGGCATTAAGGGATCACCAATTTAGTATTGGAGGGCAGTGTGGAGGGTAAAAATCATAGAGGGAGACCAAGACATGAATACACTGAGCAGATTCAGAAGGATGTAGAAGCTTGCATACGATAGAATAGCATGGAGAGCTGTATCAAACCAGTCTCTGAACTAAAGACCACAACAACAAAATTCAACAAGATGTAAATTATTTGTTTTCCCTCATTGTTATGGCAAGTAAGGCATGAGTATCCTATACCAATACAGACACAAAACAACTGTCAGCAAAAGCAATCTGTTTACTTCAGTCAAAGCAGAATGGCTACTGTTCCATATCTACACACAAGGGATTTTCAACATGTACAGTCTGTATGCTTATATTCAAATGTTGGCAGCTCAGAAGTCATTGTTTTTGTAAAGTAGTCATTTGACAGTGGCTGAAACTAAACAACAAAAGTCTAAAAAAAATCATTGTTACTGCCAGTTGCAAAGCATATATTGTGAAGAGCTTTCTTTTGGTTGATTTTGTGGTTCACAAATCAACAACTGTAGGTGATTCATATTGTGAAATATTCACCAAACAGAGATACTGACAGCGCATAAAACAGTCGTCAGTGTAATCCTCCTTCCTGATAATACACGGCCAAAGACAGCTCCAGTGCAAAAGATAGAACTCACCATTTCCAGTGGAAACTTTTCAACCATCCTACAGTCCAAACCTCACACCCAGTGATTATTAGCCCATCTTTCACTTGAAACAATGGCTTGCTAGATAACAGATTGAAGCTCACAAGAAAGTCAAAACCACCATTGGCAACTGGTTTATTTCAAAGGCAGATCTGTTGAAGAAGTTAGTGGTGTAGATTTGTATGAAACTAAAACCACTAATAAAAACTTTCTTATTTAATAAAAATATATCACCAAACAGTCCTTAGCTACTTTTGGAATATTTCTTGTGACTTTCCATTAAGAATACCTTAATATTTGTCAATTAAAGCACACTGCACACATCTATTCTCATTTTAAGATCTTATGAAAGATTTTTTTTCTTTCGTGGAAGAAGTTAAAAATGATAAGTATCTATCCCTTGCTTTCCAAAAGCTTAGTTATTTAACATTTTACTTTCACTCAGTGGCTGTTGTGATGAGCCTTTACTATTTTAAAGTAGGCCCATTACACCTCCTAGGCAGGTGAGAACTTTTACTGGTAATGTGAAACAAACATTTAGTAAAATAATTGCAAAAAAGAAATCTCAACCCCTATGCCCTTATGGCAATCAGGAAATTAGGGCTACTGTACCAATGATTTACTTTTGTTTCAAACAAAAGAAACCAATCACAGAGGAAATTGTAAAAAGGAGTAAATAGACCTAATGGAGAAGAAGAAGGAACAAAAATGGCAACAAGAGAAGCCAGAAAATGTGAAAGACAGATCATAACAGAACAACATACATTGTAGAGAAAGTTCCAACTTCCTGCACTGTATGAGATACTGATTATGGGACAAAGAGTGTGTGCCACTCAGGTGTCATCGCAGCACAGACTACGGAAATGTATATAGTACATTAAGTGACAAGGTATTTTGTAGGCCACTCACACTCGGTAAAATGGCTCTTATCAGTAATGAGCTCGAGCAGTTGGACAGGTAGGTGAATAGAATAAGTCTGAAATGACAGTTGACAGGAGGATAATAAAAAACTAATCTAGGAGATCACGGGATAAGGTGCTTCTCATTTCAGAGCTCCATCTGAAATCAGTTCACGCATTGCACGGCAAGACAGTACTACGAGACACCTGCCGCACTTCTTTCCACTATTTTCAGATTTGCTGATATGCAGATAGGGCAAAATAAGCTGTCACAAGACTCTCTTTGTGAGGCAGATGGGTAAAGCAACTGCTTGGATTGAAGACACTGCCTCTGGGAAAATATAATTTCTGTCAGAATGTACGCTGATGTGCAAAACTTGAGGACAAAAGTAACTTTTCAGTGATGTATTACCTCAAGTGATACTCGGATCACACATAGAAAAAACTGCTATAGTACTGTACACAAGGTAACTGAAACTAATTTCCAATTAGATACAAGAAATGACACTTTTATTCGAATATAATACTTACAGTGAGGTCACCGTGACGTACGACGGTCCCACGGATATTACAAAAGGTGGGACACAGTTCCCAGTATGGTGTGTGATCATCACGGACAGCAACGCACATTCTGCAGTGGGCCGACCACGAGGTCGGTAAGGCGTTCCTTCGCTAGGGCATTCCACTCCTCCACTGGCAGAGTGGTTGAGAACTGCTAGACAGTTGTAGTTGCACGTGTACACCCTGCAGTAGGTCTCCCCAACGCATCTCACACACGCTCGATGGGATTTAAGTCGGGGAAACACGCAGACCGGTCTACTCGCCAAACGTCCACTCGTTCCGAGAGCTCCTCCACCTGTGCAGTTCAAAGTAGCCGCACATTATCGTCCGTAAAGATGAAGTCGGGCTGTATGCACCCCTGAAAAGACACACGTGGGGAAGGAATGCAGTGTCACAATAAGGCTGACCAGTGGTCGAACTGTATTCGGAGACTCGGAGGTCGGTACGCCTCATCACTTCGTAACGACCGGACTGATAAAATAATCACATTTAACGACGTTCCCGGGCACGTTACGTACCCTCGTACGGTGAGAAGTGGGAACGTGTAACGCACCCGGGAACGTCGTTAAATGTGATCGATTTGACGGTCCGCGTGTTATGGTGTCTGGAGGCATAATGTTGCACGGGCATATTGACCTCCGAAGCTTTGAAAACAGTAGACTCACCTGTCAGTGCTATTGTAACACTGTACTCCCCCTCCACGTGTGTCTCTCCACACACGTATTTGGCCCCGACTTTATTTTAATGGATAATAATGCACAACAGCATCTACGAGTACAGGTGGAGAAGCTCTCAGAACAAGTAGATATTTGGCAAACGGACGGGTCTACTCGTTGACCACAGTCAGATCCCGTCGAGCACGTGGCACTCATCACAGAGGCGCACCGCGACATGTCCGCACGCAGTAACGACCGTCCGGTGGTTCTCGATCATGCCGGTGAAGAAATGGAACACTCTACCGCAAGAACTCCTTACCGAACTCGTGGTCGGACGCGAGCACAGTACACGGCATGCGCTGCCATTTGTGGTGGTCACGCACCCTATTAAAAACCGTGTCCCGTCTTCCCTAAAGTCTGGAAGACTATCGTAAATTGTGGTTATTTGACACCATGATTACTGAATTTCACTCACTGTGAATGATTTCTGTTCAGTACTTACTTTCTCAATTTCTTCATCTGGCAATTTCTTTGATCTCAGCTCAGAGATTAGTCTTTCTCTGAAATGCAGAAACCACCCTCTCGTCTCTCGTTCCAGAATTGCTACCAGAAAAGGGAGAGCTTTCTTCATTATATCTCGATTGAAAAGTCTCAGATCCAATTCGAAGTCCTGTCAAACAATGTAAATGTGATCGGATCAGTGTGTTATAATTGTAATTTTATTATGTTTCATCCATAAAAGTAACAATGTCCTACAAATTAAAAGCCATAGGGTTCTATGCAAAGAAGTGAAAATATGGCTTGGGAACTTCCCCTATGGAATTACATAAATGATACAGAGCACAAGAAAAGGAAGTGCTAACAGCAGTGCTATATGCTGTCCTACCATCTATATTCTACACAGTGAAAATTTTCAGGAGAAATTTTTATATGTAATAATGCATATACTTTGTCACCGACCTTTTTTCCTGTAAAAATAATAATAATAATAATAATAATAATAATAAAAGAAACTTCACATTAAGGAAGAATAGCATGAAATAATATGTTGTAATCAGAACAAATATTTTTGGTTACAATACATTATTACGCACATTACACTTTTGCCCAGTCCCACCATAGGAAAGCCCTGAAATATTTTTCATGAAAGACCTTCTTATGGCCTTATTGCAGTGGTAACACCAGTTCCCATCAGACTACCAAAATTAATCAATGTCTACTTGTAATGCTAGTAGTTAAAAACACTTGCAATGTGAGTTTCAGTTTGGAAAATGTGTGAATTTATTAAATCAGATTGCAGCTGTATTTTGTGATGTGCGTCACGGTGTGCTTGTGTAATTTCATAAATATTATTTGTAATTATAAGTCAATCAATCGGTTATCTTCAGTAACACTTGTACTACTTCAAATCCCTAAATATGTACGCTTCAGTGATAGACACAAAACAAGTTGTTGATTAGCTTAATTCTGACAGATGTGTCCCAGAGTAAAAAAGTGTATTTTATGAAAATGCAGTTAAGAAGATAGATTTAATAAAATAATTACATGAAATTACACATATTACTTGAGTTTTATTTAAAGATACTCCGTTCACCTATTGGAAATTGGATGTCATCATACCCCAATAGAAAGAACTTAGGACTTCTTGTGACATCTACATCTACATCAATACTCCGCAAGCCACCTGGCGGTGTGTGGCGGAGGGCACTTTACGTGCCATGATCATTACCTCCCTTTTCTGTTCCAGTCGCGTATGGTTCGCGGGAAGAACGACTGTCTGAAAGCCTCCGTACGCACTTTAATCTCTCTAATTTTACATTCGTGATCTCCTCGGGAGGTATAAGTAGGGGGACGCAATATATTCGATACCTCATCCAGCAACGCACCCTCTCGAAACCTGGCGAGCAAGCTACACCACGATGCAGAGTGCCTCTCTTGCAGAGTCTGACACTTCAGTTTGCTAAACATCTCCGTAACACTATCACGGTTACCAAATAACCCTGTGACGAAACACGCCGCTCTTCTTTGGATCTTCTCTATCTCCTCCGTCAACCCGATCTGGTACGGATCCCACACTGATGAGCAATACTCAAGTATAGGTCGAATGAGTGTTTTGTAAGCCACCTCCTTTGTTGATGGACTACATTTTCTAAGGATTCTCCCAATGAATCTCAACCTGGCACCCGCCTTACCAACAATTAATCTTATATGATCATTCCACTTCAAATCGTTCCGCACGCATACTCCCAGATATTTTATAGAAGTAACTGCTACCAGTGTTTATTCCGCTATCATATAATCATACAATAAAGGATCTTTCTTTCTATGTATTCGCAATACATTACATTTGTCTATGTTAAGGGTTAGTTGCCACTCCCTGCACCTAGTGCCTATCCACTGCAGATCTTCCTGCATTTCGCTACAATTTTCTAATGCTGTAACTTCTCTGTATACTACAGCATCATCTGCGAAAAGCCGCATGGAACTTCCGACACTATCTACTAGGTCATTTATATATATTGTGAAAAGCAATGGTCCCATAACACTCCCCTGTGGCACACCAGAGGTTACTTTAACGTCTGTAGACGTCTCCCCATTGATAACAACATGCTGTGTTTTGTTTGCTAAAAACTCTTCAATCCAGCCACACAGCTGCTCTGATATTCCGTAGGCTCTTACTTTGTTTATCAGGCGACAGTGCGGAACTGTATCGAACGCCTTCCAGAAGCCAAGGAAAATAGCATCTACCTGGGAGCCTGTATCTAATATTTTCTGGGTCTCATGAACAAATAACGTGAGTTGGGTCTCACACGATCGCTGTTTCCGGAATCCATGTTGATTCCTACAGAGTAGATTCTGGGTTTCCAAAAACGACATGATACGCGAGCAAAAAACATGTTCTAAAATTCTACAACAGATCGACGTCAGAGATATAGGTCTATAGTTTTGCGCATCTGCTCGACGACCCTTCTTGAAGACTGGGACGACCAGTGCTCCTTTCCAATCATTTGGAACCTTCCATTCCTCTAGAGACTTGCAGTACACGGCTGTTAGAAGGGGGGCAAGTTCTTTCGCGTACTCTGTGTAGAATCGAATTGGTATCCCGTCAGGTCCAGTGGACTTTCCTCTGTTGAATGATTCCAGTCGCTTTTCTATTCCTTGGACACTTATTTCAATGTCAGCCATTTTTTCGTTTGTGTGAGGATTTAGATAAGGAACTGCAGTGCGGTCTTCCTCTGTGAAACAGCTGTGGAAAAAGGTGTTTAGTATTTCAGCTTTACGCGTGTCATCCTCTGTTTCAATGCCATCATCATCCCGGAGTGTCTGGATATGCTGTTTCGAGCCACTTACTGATTTAACGTAAGACCAGAACTTCCTAGGATTTTCTGTCAAGTCAGTTCATAGAATTTTACTTTCGAATTCACTGAACGCTTCACGCATAGCCCTCCTTACGCTACCTTTGACATCGTTTAGCTTCTGTTTGTCTGAGAGGTTTTGGCTGCGTTTACACTTGGAGTGAAGCTCTCTTTGCTTTCGCAGTAGTTTCCTAACATTGTTGTTGAACCACGGTGGGTTTTACCCGTCCCTCACAGTTTTACTCGGCACGTACCTGTCTAAAACGCATTTTACGATTGCCTTGAACTTTTTCCATAAAAACTCAACATTGTCAGTGTCAGAACAGAAATTTTCGTTTTGATCTGTTAGGTAGTCTGAAATCTGCCTTCTATTACTCTTGCTAAACAGATAAACCTTCCTCCCTTTTTTTATATTCCTATTAACTTCCATATTCAGGGATGCTGCAACGGCCTTGTGATCACTGATTCCCTGTTCTGCACTTACAGAGTCGAAAAGTTCGGGTCTGTTTGTTATCAGTAGGTCCAAGATGTTATCTCCACGAGTCAGTTCTCTGTTTAATTGCTCAAGGTAATTTTCGGATAGTGCACTCAGTATAATGTCACTCGATGCTCTGTCCCTACCACCTGTCCTAAACATTTGAGTGTCCCAGTCTATATCTGGTAAATTGAAATCTCCACCTAAGACACATGCAGATGTGAATGACAGAATTTTCCAATAACTGAACATACAAAGCTAAGTACAAATAAGCTTCACCTTCTACCCGAAGTACTTGCAAATTAGTAGTCTGGTATACTCTACTATAATTTACTCTACTAAAATACTCTACTATAATTTATTGTCTTGACAATGTTTTGAATATATCCATTGCCACTTTCCTCTCTCTATGTTTGCCTAGCCATTTTCCTAAGAGCTGAAGATTTTTAACTTACAACACATTAAAATCTAATAGAATAAGGGGCAGTTGAACAAAAAAAGACAGATGAAAAAGGAGTATGTAAACAGTTTAATATGTCAAAAGTAATCACCAAACAAAGTACATTTAGCCCTCTGTGACACAAGACAGATGACACTTCCTGGCAGATTAAAACTGTGTGCTGGACCGAGACTCAGACTCGGGACCTTTGCCTTTCGCAGGCAAGTGCTCTACCATCTGAGCTACCCAATCACGACTCACGCCCCATCCTCACAGCTTTACTTCTGCCAGTAAAGCTGTGAGGACGGGGCGTGAGTCGTGCTTGGGTAGCTCAGATGGTAGAGCACTTGCCCGCGAAAGGCAAAGGTCCTGAGTCCGAGTCTCGGTTGGGCACACAGTTTTAATCTGCGAGGAAGTATTATATCAGTGCACACTCCGCTGTCGAGTGAAAATTCCAT